>NC_090934.1:510421544-511671544 GCF_040938575.1 Ambystoma mexicanum
TACCCCTCATATACCTTTACACATACACCGATCTATTTTTTATTCGTTTTTTCAAAATAATCTGTGGATGAAGTAACAGTGCACCCTTTATAGCATGCATCCAAGATGTTGGATGGCATTAATGGCTCATTTCATACTGCACTTCACCTATGATCACAGCAATTAGACATGTGATGCTCTTACTTGCAAATGGTGATCATAACAGGTCTGGGAACAATTAGCTGGCATTGGGTGGCATTAATTGACATTCAACGCTGCACTTGGCATATGAGAGAAGCAACATATATATATATAGCTGTGACTTAAATGGTTCTATGTAATTTCTTCAACTTTTGCAGGTCGCCTAACCAAAAAGTGGCCTACAAAAATAGAAAAAAGGACATGTCATTCCCCCCCCCACCTTCCACCTCCCACTTTCTCTTGGCCCATTGCTCATGTGCGACACAAGGGCTGACAGTTTGATTTAGAAACACCACTCTGTGTGGTCAAAGAGCTGTCTTTCTAATTTGTTTTTTGTTTTCTTTTTTTAATAAGGTCATTTGACCTAATACCACTTAAATACATAACTATGCTTTAAGGCTATACAAAATGTAAGATGGCAGTATCATCACAGCATCCTGTATTGTGGCAGCACCTGGCAATGTGGGACTTTACTTGGCACATGATTACTAGACCTGACGTGTGCAGCTATTTGGTATAAAATGGCAGTACATTAAATTGATAAATGAGACTGTACTGGCAAATGCCTGACATTGGTTCTGATCTATGTTGCTTCTACTGGGTCTACACTGTTTTAGCATGACCCCCTGCATTGCATATCAAGGGATTACACAATTTAATATGAAGATGGTATCTAAAAAAGTCTTATGTCTGTTTTTATGTATTTTAAGCTTATGTACACTTGATACGCCCATCAGTCATTTTAAGTTATGTCATCAGAGTTAAATGACATCTGATGACATTTCATTTGATGTCATCAGGGTCAAATATAATATGGCATCCCTTCATGTGAATTACACCACAAGATGTAACTGCCAATTGAGTCAAATGCTTTTTCTAAGTCCAAAAAGCAGCAAATACTCTGCCACTCCAAAACTTACAGTCATTTTCTGTGATGATAGTCAGAGTTCACCATTGGTTCACTGATGACATTTAATTTGATGTCATCAGGGTCGAATTTCATATGGCTTCCCTTATAGTAACTTACACCACAAGATGTTTCTGTCAAGTGAGTCAAATGCTTTTTCTAAGTCCAAAGAGCGCCAAATACTTACCCCATACCATAAATTACAGTAATTTTCTGTGATCGTTCTCAGAGTGAACCATTGGTCCACTGTACTGTACTGTCCCCTACAATCTGCAGGATATTAGTTCAGTGGGCCCACTCCTCCAGTCTGAGCAGCAAAGATTTGATACATATTTTAATTATGATGTCCAATAAGGTGATTGGCCTAAAACAATGAGGTTGATAAAAACCCCTTTTTTCTACATTATGGGGTAATCAGACGACACTTCCATGAGTCAGGTGGTACTCCAGACTGAATTACTGCTTCAGATAGGTTTCCCATTATATGCAACCACCATCTTGGAAAACGATTAAAATCATCTGATTCCAAACTGTCAGATAGCATTCCCCTCCAATTTGAAAGAGATCTAATAGATGCTGTTTTCTAAATAGGAGAGCATGTAATGTTGTGATCCTAAATGTCTTCCTCTGAAAAGTTACTGGATGCTTGTAGGTTATTAGAGATGCCCTGAAAATTGCTGTTCCAACTTCACAAGGTATAATGCCACCCCCTCGTCATGATCCCACACTCTTGAAACTAATTTCCAAAATAGTTTGAGATTGTTTAAGGATACTGATCTCCAAAGGACATATTCATCATCGTTCCTTAAGCAGTAGTGTATAAGATCTTTTAACACTGTAAATCTGACCCCCTGTATGGACAACACTCCTTAGATCAATATTCAACTGTATACAGTGCTCTACAGTCAGCCTCAAAACACAGAGCACTCCTCTCCATAGTATGAAATTCCTTAGGATGATTTCTACATTTATTAGAACTGCTGTTCCGGGTATCAGCCATTTAATGCACAGACTGTTACTGTGTGGCTGAAAATATTGGATTGTTTAGAATTAATCGATGCAAAAATATAGTGAGGGGGTGGGTTGGGGTAATTATTAAAGTGGTGGGATTGGGCAGGCTGTGAGGAATCCACCCCTCATTGATTTTCGTATCGATTCATTTCAAATGATTCAACATTTTTGACCGTGCAGTAATGGTTGCACAGTCATCAAATAGAATCCTGTTCCAAATACCCGAAATGAGAGATTCAAACTGTAAAACTATGTAAGATTTAGACATAAGCCTAAGTCTCAGGAGCTGGTTAATGTTATGTCATGTGTGATACTTTCCACAAATCCTAAGGTAAGTGCAAAGCAGCAAAAGTGACTCCTCCACAATGGTGTGTCTGGTATTTGTATATATATAAGAATGTATGTGAATGGCTTCAAAGTGTAATTGACCAAATATTATTTAAACCTTTGTGAAAACACTCCCTTTACATCTGGACATGCTATGTAACAGTGTTCCGTGAAAGGTGTGAACATAAATGAAATAGTAAGCACGTGGAGTAACACTATGTATTCTGTCTAAAACGTCTTTGGATTTGTCATGGCATAAGGTGATTCCAGAGAAAGTTTACTTCATAATAAAATATTGTACATATGTGTGCTATTTGTTGCAATAGTATTAATTGCATATGATATATCTTTGAATTATGTTGTGGTCAGGAGCTAAAACCAATCATACCAACTGCACAGATTTTCACCCATCACCACAGCACCAACATTGGCTAACGTACAAATAACTGAAAATGTATCAGGCAGTGACATTCTTTGCGGAGCTAAAACTCACTGAGCCAAGGGAATTCAAAAGAAAGGAGAAGAAAGTACCATACCAGTCATGGCTCAAGAGGAGGAGTATAAGAACTGCAGGATTTTGAATGTGAGTGAGTCAACATCTAGATATGAAGGACCTATTTACCGTTTTACTGAGGCGTTGATAGCTATACTGTCTGACTCCTAGCACCTGTTTACCACAGGAGGAGACAGATACTTAAATAACCTCTAAGAACCCTGAACAAGAAAAATGCCCAGATATTATGAGTGATGCTGAGAAGCCTACACAATAAACACCTAGAGATGAAAGGTAGTCTTTAACATGACCCCAGTGGGGTATTAAAATTAAAGCTGCAGTAAACACATATAGCGTTTGAGTGGTGCTGAGAAACCAGCACAGTTCATAAAGCCTGAAAGTGTTGGTAAAGCCTTAAAAAATGACCAAGGACTGAGAGTGGTGCTAGGAGTCCTGGCAAATGGCCTACAGCGTGACACTGGAGATAACAAATGTGTGAAGATTGCTAATGTAGAGGAGCAGCTGAATGGCTTTGCAGGAAGACCCGCCCCCTTACCTCCTGTATGTTGGAAGTCTGAGATTGTGTCATGATTGACACTAGCTGTTGTGACCATACAACAGCGAATATTCAAAAGAAGTTACCCTCTGAGAAAGCCCTACCAAATGTATTCCCGAAGAGACGACAATCTGAGGGAGGAACTCCCCAAAGGAATATGAAAAGAGTGAAAAAGGAGCTGGTGACATCACTAGAGATGAACGTGACACACTGAGAAGACTGATTGAAGAGAATGCATGGACCTTATAGAAACTAATGACAAAGTAAAGAATCAAGTAAACTTTCATATGCAAAGAGAAGAGTGCATGTGTGTGAGACACAGCCGTTCAGTAACTGCACAAATGCAGCAACGCAAGTAGACTAAGTGATTTTAGAAGCTGGCTATACGTAGTGAATAGAATGCAGGCAAAGCCGACATTGTATAGAAACTGGACATAGATGTCATGAATTTAATAAGAAGAAAAAGAATTGTATTTATTTTTTTAAAAGAAGAACATTTCTCGGCTGGTGTAACATATAAAAAAAAAACATAGAACAAAAGTGGTCTATTTTACAGAAACCACAGTTTAAAAAGTGACTAGACTGAGTTGGCTCGTACTGGACGTACTGAGACTCTGGCCTATTCTGAACGTGGGAGAAGCGAGCCTGGCAACCCCAAGATTTGTCATGAAGAGGGGAAAGAACCTCAGCGACCCCCTTATACACACCTATAAGGAACCAAAAAGCATCACTCCAGAGACCCTGTGGAACCAGACAAAACCAGCCGGGCATGCTCCATATAAATCATGTAGTCCCTGCGCCGGAACAATGAGAACTAAACCATCGACATCGGATGGCACTACCCACGGACACAAAAAGACATGACCAACTGTAACACAAAGCATGTGATCTACCTAATCACTTGCCCCTGTGGCCTACGGTATGTGGGGATGACAACCCGCCCAATCAGGACGACACTAGCGGAGCACCGCTCATGTATACGTACCAAGAAATTCTCAGTACCAATGGTTGAACTCTTTGTAGAAAACAAAACACTAGCCAACTAAATTTCAATGGACCCATCATCGAGAAAGTGACCGTTCCAAAAAGGGGAGGTAATCTCCATAACCTACTACTGAGATGGGAGCAATTGTATTGTATTGTATTGTATTGTATTGTTTATTTGATAATGCGCACAAAACCCAGGGGTAGCCGGGCGCAGCAGGTACAAGGTTACTTAAGCTTGGGTTACATACAGAGTATAGGCGAGAAACAACATAACAGTACAGTAAGAACATATCAATACACGCCGTGTGGAAGGAAAAAAAACTAGCATATTGTAGTTTTGAGGGAGTGTACAGGTGTAGGTATGAGAACAGAATCGTTTTGGACAACGGTATCATGGTCATCGGGTGCCACGAGAGTTAGTTGTCATTTGTCCAGAGCCAGTTTTTTACCTTGCATCTAGAATTGGAGTAGGGTAAGTTGGCTCTCAGTGCAATGGGCAGTGCGTTCCAGGCCTGGGCAGCTTTGACAGGGAAGCTTGCTCCGCCCGCTTTGGAACGTCTGAATCTAGGGGTTTCGAGCAGGTAGTGGTTAGTAGCCCTAGTATGGTGCCTGGATGATTTTCTAGTCAGTCTGGCTGAGATGTAGGGGGGAGCAGTGTTGTTGAGCCCTTTATGGGTAAGCGATAGTGTCTTGAGCAGGACTCTGTCGCTGATTTTGAGCCAGTGGTGGTCTTTCCTAACGTTTGAGATATGTGCTTTGCGGGGTATGTCAAGGGCTGCTCTAAGAGCGTTGTTTTGAAGGATTTGCATTTTATTTATGATGGATTTGTTGGCACCTGCATAGAGGGCATTGCAATAGTCCAGTTTGGACATGACTAATGCATTGGCAAGCATGATGCAGTTGGTTTTAGAGAGGTAAGGTCTACAGGTCCTGATTAATTTGCAGGTGTACGCTGTAGAGGACGCCAGGGTGTTAACTTGTTTTTTGAGGGATAGAGTGGAATCGAGGTAAAAGCCCAGGGTTTTTACCTCGGTGGCCACCTTGATTGTGTTGCCATCTATGTTGAAATTACGATAGTTGGGGCTCAGTTTTTTTAGGTTAGAGTCGGAACCCAGTATTAATATCTCAGTTTTGTCGTCATTTAGGCAGAGGCCGTGGGAGGCCATCCATGCCTGAATGAGGAGGTAGATTTTGTTTACTAGAGCCGTATCTTCGACAAAGTTGCCTGATAGAGGTATGAGAATCTGCGTATCGTCCGCATAATTTGTGTAGGTTACCCCTAATTTGTCAAGTTTGTCGAAGAGAGGCTTAGTAAAGATATTGTACATAGTCGGGGAGACGCATGAGCCTTGTGGGACACCACAAGTGATCTGGATTGGGTCCGCTGCTGCTACAGGGGAGAACACTCTCATCGAACGGTTGGCTAGGAAGGATTGTGGATCTTCAGACTCCAATCGGATGTTAATGGCCTGAAGAATCCACATGCTGGAAAACCCTTGCAACATTGTAACTGTTTAGCTACATTGTAACATCTACAATACCTGGTTTGACCTTTACTCAAAATATTGTTGTCACCTAATCTCCAAATGTTTCCATTCATTGTGGTAAACCAACAATACCGATACGAAATGTAATAATGTGTATGGAGTGTATGAAGTATATCACACATTGGCATGCCCTAGAAGGGATATTTTAAAACCAACAATACCGACCTTTGCAAATGTGACACATATTACCCGGACAATTTACATTTCCTGTAACTGGACCAAAGGAAAGAGTGCCTCTGCTCTACATTGGATCTTTTTCAGTCCCCTTGGAGCCCCTCACTACAGTTAATAGAGGAGGAATTCCTACCAGGTTGGGGTCACTTTTGAGACCTCTTATATAACTACTGGCCAAACCTGCCCATCAAGAACCTCAATGCAGAGGTTGGAAAGCCTTGCACACATAGGAACTCACAGGGCACTGATGTCAGAGCTGATGTTGGTACACAGAGGGAACCAACTCACCCTTAGTCCCTTGTGGGCTGGCGGCAACTGAATGTAATTTGCACTTTCATAGGCTGGCCAAATAGAAATAAAACACTTATAAAAGATTTCTGATAAAAGCCATGTCTGACATCTTGGAGGTGGATGATTTCTGTTTTAGAATTTGTACTACCTGCTGTATACTCTCATACTGTATGTGCTGCAGGGGGTGCAGTCTTCGCTTCAGCTTTGCAAATACATACATCAGACATTGCTTACTTAATTGTCAGGACTCGCTTGCAGCTAGACTTGAATGTTAACTTATGTCCTCTGCATGACTTGGTTAGAATCTAGAGCTGCTCCCCCAGTGTCTCCTCTCTATGTTAGATCCGGGGCAAGTGCACAATTTAACAGCTGTTATAGATGGGCATAATAACAACGTAACATATAACATAAGGAAGAAGATCAGGTGTGCCTACTGTTCCATTTGCAGACAAGCAAAGGAAATCATGTACCAATTTGTCTGTTGTGTACCCCCAAAGTGTGTTCAGGGGCTCTTTAAGCTGTAATATTGCCAGCATAAAAATCACATTGCATGATCTTGACTGGGTACAAGGGCTTAGCCTCTCTGACGTGATGCGTTTTCAGGAGATGTGGTTGACAGAGGTATCTGGATGAATACTTCCCTGATTATAATATTTATGCTGTTAAAGTGGTACGAACAAAAATGGGGAGATGGTGGAGGAGCCTGGTGACAATGCTGAAGAAGTCTTATAAATCATCATTAGTCCACCGCGCATCTAAGAACCCTGTCTTATTAGCCGTGCCAGTCGCTCAAAATAAAATAAACGTAGAAGCCGAATTTAACAAGGATAAATGTTTATGTACCTCCTAAATTTAAGCAGATTAGCAAATTTAAGGAGGATTTTTTTTTACCTAGGCATTTAAAGTGTGTTGAAGCAGAGCATGTTTTAATGAATGGCGGTTTTAATGCAAAATTGGGCCAGAATAAGGGAATAACGCATGACAAGCGCAAGGTGGAGGAAATCTGTGGAATCCCAAAGAGCAGAGAGCTTTCAGCTATGGGCTGGCTAATGGAACTATTAAAGCCAAATATTTTTTTGTAGAACTGAATGGGAGATGTGTGGGGGACGTTCCACCATATCCAACTTACAAGGCAGGGTTACGGATTGTTTTTCATTTAATAAAGTTAAAGGTTTTAAAATATTTGAAGGGATGGAGAATGACCAGAATCCAATGGTGGAAGAGTGCACCGGCACCGTTTATAGCGTCTTGCTGCATTACGAGTTATGCTCGTGGTTTCCTGACAGCCCGCCAGGTCTTACCTGGCCGGCTGTGCGGCAGCCACGAGCATAACTAGTACTTGCGCCAGCACAGTTATCAACGGTGCCAGCGCAATCATGCTCCCCACTCCCATTCTGCCCCATGGAGCAGAATGGAAATCCGTAGCCTGGCAATACCGCGGCCCGCAAATGGACAATTACCGGCCCATTCATCTAGCAATGGGCCGGTTATTGCCCAATCGCGGGAGGCGGTGCCGGTAGCGAGCATGGGGGTAGCTGTGCCTGCCATACAGGCGCAGCTACCGCCATGCTCGTAATGAAGCCCAACTCCTTCCACATGGACATTGTAAGCCATAGATGGGATTCACCAATGCTGGCAAAATAATTGTATTAAATTTGCTCACCTGCAGTTGCAACATTACCTTTTGTCACCTTGGTACAATTTACACAGTTTAAGTAGGAGTACTACATGATGCTTCTGTATGTCTGTTCAATTGAGTTCTATTCAACTTCAGTCAACCATCAATACACATTTGGCAATAAAAAACATTTTTAAAAGCATTATGTATTTTTAGCTTGTAGGATTAGATCAAATAAAGAAACATGTATGGTGCTTGCATGTTATTCACTGATGTCTATAAATTCTTTTTTAAGTGGTTAAAATAGAGTTGTTTTCTGTTTGTTTTTTAATGTGGTAACGTCAACACTCTTCTTTATTTTATTTTATTTTTGCAATTCATTAAGCGTTCCAAGCCAAAGGACATCAGGGTCCTGGTTACAAAAGATATAACAGATAGCATTTCAATATATACAATCAATACAATTGTAGCATTTATGGCAGAGTAGAGTTTGCGCTAAACAGTAAGGTCTTCAGCTCTTAACGGAATAGCCAGCATGATTGTTCAGCCCTTAATGCAGGGGGTAGAGAGTTCCAATTCTTGGAGGCGAGGATGGGGAAGCGTATCCCGCTGGCTTTTTCATGCTTGAAGTCAGGGATACAGATGATGAGAGTTTTTGGCGAGGGGAGGAGTGAGATTGTGCACATTTTTGATAGAGGTACCTTGAGGCCGAGTTAGTGAAATATTTGTGCGTGAAAGCAGGGGATTTAAAGATGATGCATTCGCAGATTGGCAGCCAATGTACTTTCTTTGTTGTTGCTGAGATGTGGTCCCTTTCGTGGATATTGAGAACAGCTCTGAGGGTGTTGTCTTGTATGATTTGTAACATCTTAATGTTGCGAGCCGGCGTTCCAGTGAATAGGGCATTGCAATAGTCAATTCTGAAGACTATCAGAGCTCTTGCTATGGTGATACAACTTTCCGTGGGTAGGAAGGTTCAACAGGCATTGATTGACTATTCACCACAGATGAGGCAATTGCATTGACTTGACTGGTTCAAGTAAATGTTGCATTGAGGTAGACACCCAGTGTCTTCACATTATTAGAAGTTTGGATGTTGAAACTATCTATGATGAAGGATTTGCAAGATTGGTTGAGTTTTCCGAGTGATATCTGTAATCGTACTAAAAGTATTTTGTATTTTTGTCATCAAGCCAAAGATGGTGGGTGGACATCCATGCTTGGATAATGTGGAAGACTGAGTGTAGGTTGGTTAAGTTTGTAGTGTAGTTTCCTGTCAAGGGGAGAAGGATCTGCGTGTCGTCCACATAGTTGGTGGAAGAAATGCCTTTTTTGTTATGCAGGCCGAACAACGGCTTGGTCAATCTTTTGTACAGTGTGGGGGGCATGCAAGAACCTCGTGGTACACAGGAGGTGACCTGCGTCTGGGGCAGCTGCAGCACCGGTTGAGAAGACTGTCATGGTCCTTCCTGGCAGAAATGAGGAGATCCATGTGATCAGTTAAGTAAGCAGTCAAGGCCAGATGTTGCCAAAGTATTTGGTTGTCTACCAACTCAAAAGCAGCTGATAAGTTGAGTAGGACTAGGAGATATTAGTTGCCTGAATATCTGATAGTGTCTACTTGGTTCTTTAGGTATAGCAGGGCAGATTCAGTGCCATATGCCATGCAGAAGCCACATTGACGCATACACAAGAGGTTATTGGATTCCAGATAGTGTTGAATCTGGATGTATGCTGCCCGGGCTAAGATATTTAGAAGGAACTGGACTGTGGTGATGGGTCGGTAGTTTGTGAATATGCTAGGATCCAATGAGGTTTTGTTTCGGAGGGGCGGACCCAAGCATCCCTGGCTGGCTATGAAGGAGGCATACATGAAGGTAGCAATACATGGTGCTAATGGGTCAGTGTAGCCCCTGATGACTGTTGCAGGACATATGTTGCATTGACATTGTGAGGGTCTAAAACTTTTAACAATATGGGCCACTGCTGGCTCTGTTATCGGTTTGGCGCTGAATGAGATCGGGTTGTGTTCGATAGATTGGGCCTTAGTGTGAGGGAGGTTAGGTGGTTGTTAACAGGCTAGTATTCTTGCTAATGTTCTTATTTTGGAGCATGTCCACTTTCTGGAGAAGGTAATTTTGTATGTTTGTGCACCATAGTCTGTCCTGAGTGCATTTGGATGGTGGAGGTGATTTTAATTCACGCATAATGGTGAAGATCTACTTAGTGCATGATTTGGATTTTTTCGATTCTTGTGTTATAGGAGGATTTCTTTCCCAGAGGATAGCTAGTTTGTAAGCTTTAGATGCCTTGTGAAATATGTCTTTATTAGGCTTTGAAGGGGTGTGTTTCACTGGGTTTGGTGGAGCATATTTAGAATGGGAGTGAACCATGCATTATTATGCGCAGTAGCTTTGGTCTTCCGGAGAGTGAGGGTGGTGAAATTGATGACCTTTGTGAGCTTGTGGTTGTAGAGGTCAGCTAGGGCTGAAGGGTTGTTCTTTAATTTCTGTGGAGATGGTAATAGCTTGTCCAAGAGGGGCAGGAGGAAGTCTTTGGTTATATTTGTTGTGCTCTGGCAAAGACAGGAGGGAGAGGTTCTGCTATGGGCAGAGAGGGGGAGGATGTGGATAGAGTAAATATAATGATATTATGGTCTTTCCAAGGACATGGTTGGTTAGAGGTGATGGTGATGTTGCAGTTCAGATCTGCAAGCCAGTCAAGGGTGCAGCCTTTGGCATGGGTTGGTTTGGTGATAAGTTGTGTGAAATTCAGCTCATGCAATGATTTGACAAGGGACAGTGCATTGCTATCAGTTTGGTAATTTAGTCCCACATTAAGGCCCCCTAGTAAGATTGTCTTGGCAGAGAAGTTGTAGATCGATAGGGGGTGGTGAATGCCTTCCTCAAATGTGCTTACGAGGCCTGGGTCATGGTATATCAGGTGTAAGGTTACAGTTGAGTTATAAGACAGAGATAGTTTCACAGTTAATATTTCTCCAGTGGAGAAGGTGGGGTTGTGGGTTTATCTGAGTGGAATGTAGTTTCTTGCTATGAAAGCAACGCCCCCTCCTCTGGTGTCGATTCTGTTGTGCAGCCAAGTTTCTGTTACCACTAGTAGGTCTAGATTATTTAGTGAGATAAGGTGAGCTACATACAGTTAGCGGGCAGTGGGTGACCTGGCATTGATTAATGTGCAGATCATAGTTGGTGCAGATGGCTTGGTGATATTATCCTTTAAATTAGATAGTGTGGTCATAACAATTGTGGATCTCAAGAGAACAGACCATGTGTCCGAGGCAAGACAGAATCTACTTTGGTTGGCAGTAGGAGCAAGAATTGAATTTTGCCTCTTACTGATTACTCATAAGTGCCTAATGGGCTTAATTCCTTTGTATCTGAGTGAGGTTTTCATTAACAAATCCAGTACCAGATGCCTGCGATCCAGTAACACAAACCAGCTTAAAGTTCCACCCTGCAAACTATCATTAGTGAAGAATTGTGACTTTTCGTTGACCGCTCCTAGAGCCTGGAATTCCATTCCAATGGACTTGAGGGAAACTCAATCCACTAATGTGTTCCGAAAAAAGCTTAGGACTTTCTTGCTCAGATAAACTTCCTACTATTCTAGTCATGATAGCTCCCTAGAACGTTCTTAGATGGGGTAGTATGGGGGAACCTGTGCAGTGTCACTTTGTGCTGTGTTTTACATGTAGAGCAGTCTTTCCATGTGGTGTATGGCGTGACCGTGCTGATGGGAAAGTGCACTTTTTGTGTGGGTTGTGATACTGTATGTGTGTGCGGCTAGTCTGGTGGTAATGCCACAACATCAGTGAATGATGTAGCAAGGTGTTCGATGCCAGCTGAGTGTAGGCAATGGTTATATGCTTTGCGCAGGCAGGGTTGCTATGTTGAGGGGTTTTGGGTTGGGGCAAGTGGATATCAGCCTGATATGCAGGTGTGCCAGGTTGGCGAGGGGCATAGCCTTACTGTTGGTATAAGGAGTACAAGGGGTAGGAAGTGTGTCAATAGTACATCAGCATGGCAAGGCAGAACATGTGATTCAGAGATTTTGCTGGTGAAGCAAAGTAGTTGTGTTGCACTACTCTGCACTTATTTCAATTCATAATTCCTCCCACTGAGCTCTCTAGCTTCTGGTAAGCAGTTCTTTTAAGAACATCTTACTCTGTTTCCCTTGTGCATCTGGCAAAAAGGTCACTCATTTCCTTTACCATTTAAAAGTAGCACAAAACAGGCAGATTTCAGAACATATACGGAAAAATCATGGTTATTTTATAAAAAAAGTAAATTGCATGGTGGAGTGAAACAATGGTAGTACATACAAGCTGCATTAAATCAAGCTATGGAATACACTTGGGAGCTCCATTTGCCCCTATTTGCAAATTGACGGTGGGACCTGATACATTAGCCACGTCCCCGCCATCATATTTTCATCATTTGCATGGCAGAGTTAAAATGTTCAGGGCAAAATGCGGTGTGCGTGTGTGTACGCCACCTTTTGCCCTGCACATTTGCACTATGCAGTGAAAAATGAGTAAATTCTGCCTTGCATGATTGCATGTCAGGTATTGTTTACTTGTAAATGGTCATGGTAAGCAGTGTTCTCTCTCTCTTTTGGAGTTAATGGAAATAACCTGACCAGTGCTGAAATAGCGCAAAATTACTGGGATTCCAAATGTATGAAAAATAGTCTTCCTGAACATGTGGAATCCAAAAGCCCAAGGCTGTGCTACCAGACAACTCTGCACCCTCAATGCTCAGATGTTAGAGATGTATCTTTATTTTGCTTTGAGTAAGCACATTTTTATTTTATTTTTTATTAGAATGTGTTTTAGCTCAAATTGAGCTTTTCACATATACAGTATATCAAATTCATTAAAACAGGAAATCCAATCAGAATGTACATACATAATTCTATTTCATAGCATCATTGTTACCGTATAAAAATAAGATAACATAAAAACTACCCTTTATCATTTTTTAAAAGAAATGACTTTAGATTTCTCTGACAGAGTAGGAGAGCTATGGGTGGTGGTTATCTGCTGTGGCATGTCCATCGGGAGGTGTGATTGGTGGTAAATCAGAAAGAGAAGGGAAGCATATGTTGCATGATAGTGGTGAACAATGGCTACACGCATGTTGATTATATGAGGCATTTTACTTTCACTGTTTTTGTGCCAGTCTTGATAGTATTGTTATGTTATGTTATTTTGTGTTATGTTATGTTTTGTTAACTGAACTTATTAAGCACAATGGTCACCCAAGGGCATCTTGGCCCTGAAAGACCAAAAGTAGCCAGCATAAACAGGATACAATCTGATTTAGAAAACAAGAGTCTTCAGGGAGCAGTGAAAAGACAGATGATTATCCATGGTGCGAAAGGAGAATGGGAGAGAGTTCCAAGCCTTTTCTGCAGCAATGGCGAACGCTCAACCGCCTATATAGGAATATTTTATCCGGGAGACTTCTATCGTTAGGGAAGATTGAGAGCAAAGTGCTCTAGAGGGGAAATAGGCACATCCTTTTTCCTAGAGATATTCAGCCCCCAGTTTGATAAAAGCTCTATGGACAATACACAGAGATTTGAAAACCACACACTTTCCACCAGGTAGCTGACGTAGGAGAGGAGTCATATGAGAACAAAAAGGGGGTGGAGCACAGCTCTTGCATCCATATTCTGCAAGAGCAGGAGTCGCTGAATCAAATAGCTAGGTTGAGCCAGATAGAGGATGTTACAGTAGTCAATACTGCTCTTGGCTAGAGCAGATAGGACAGGGGCGTGGAATTGAGAGGGAATTAATGGAAGGACTTTACGGAGGGATCTTTACTGGAGATAGCCAGCTTGACAGACAGCTGCCACCTGGTCAGACATTGACAGAGATGCCGATATTTTAATGCCCAGATCTGTCACTACAGTAGCTGGTACCGGACGGGGTCCAAAACTAGCAAGCTAAAAGTCAGGGGTTCAGATCAAAGAAGGGGAGACAGATCCAACTACCAGCACCTCTGTCTTATCACCATTCAATTTCAGCCAATTCCTGTTCATCCATCCACCCATGGCCTCCAATCAGTTACTAAGCCGAGCAGCCATATCTGGGCAAGACTGATCAAGACATAGAATAATCTGTGTGTCATCGGCATAGGAATGGCAGAGGAAACAGTGGGAGTGGATGAGAGCCAAGAGTGGCTGGATGTAAATATTGAACAAGAGAGGTGACAAAGCAGAGCCTTGTGGGACTGCGTAAGATAGAGGCTCTGGTTTGGAAGAAAAGCGAGAACGTTACATTGAGTACGACCAGAGAGAAAAGAAGAAAACCAGGTAAGTACCTTGCCAGGAAGACATGCTGAAGTCAATTGGGCAACCAGGGTAGGGATGTTCACAGTGTCAAACGCTGCTGAAAGATCTAATAAAATCAGCGCTCCTATGACTCCCTGGTCAGCCAGACGGGCAAGGTCATCTACCACAGATACAAGAACAGATTCCATGCCCCAACCGGGTTGAAAGCCAGATTGAAAAGGGTCAAAAAAGAGAGAGGATTCAAGAAAATAACTCAGTAAAGGAGACACCAAGGATTCATAGAGAAATAAAGAAGTGAAATAGGCCGAAAGTTAGACATAACTGCCGGATCCAGAGAGGGTTCTTTTAACAGAGGGATCACCACTGCATGTGTCAGGTCATTGGTAATAAGGCCTGAGGAGAAAGAGTCATTCACTGCTGCTGTGACCCAAGAATTGATGTCAACCGAAATATCTTTAATAATGGAAAAGGAATGGGGCTCAGGTGGGAAGCAGATTTGAGTTTATTAATGGAAAACTGAACGTCTGAGGGCGAAAACGTCTGAAAAGTGGACTATGTCGAATTTGGAGTGATATTTAAGGAGGGCACAATAGACATAGATAGATGGGGGCAGGACCCAGCAATCTTTATCTGAATGGTGGCGATCTTATGGTCAAAAAAGATTGACAAGGAGTCACAAAGATCCTGTGATGGAATTATGTTAGAATGTGACTGAGCAGATGAAGATAGAGACTGATCTAGACTAAATAGACCTTAGGTTGATTAATGGCAGCTTCACACTTCCAGCTAAAATAAACTTTTTTAGCAGAGAGGATACCCCTGTGGCTTGGCAAAAGGAGGGCTTTGTTAGCTGAGCCATAGCTAATTCTCCATTTCCTTTCCGCCTGCCTGCGAGATTTAAGGTCATCAGTGAACCAGGGTTCCGATGGAAAGGTTTTTAATATGCAGCACATAAAAGGAGCAACTGAGTTAGCTTGAATGTAGCAGAGACACTGTTCAAATTACAGATGAGAGTCAGAATGCCAGCTACACTTTGTGGATGGCCGTCCAGGTCGTGGCGAAAGAGTGGTCACTGACTGCACTGAGAATGGAACAACATGATGGTCAGACCAAGAGACAGGAAGAGTCGGAGAAACAGAAATGGTAGTTACGGGGGTGAAAATAAAACCAAGGGTATTACCCAGCCAATGGGTCAGGTACGTGACATGTTGGATTAAGCGTAGATCTAGGAAGGATGCTAAAAACTGAGATTACATGTGCATGCTAGGTTTGTTAGCTGGAAGATTAAAATCACCAGCAATTAAAAAGTTAAAATATTTCTGCTTGAGTGCAGACACAGAAACTGGAAAATCATCGCAAAATGCCCAGTCAGGACCAAGAGGGCGATAGATAAGCAAAACATAGACAGTAGAAGATGCAGATGTTTGAATACAGGCCAGTAGAAATCCATTTTAACATTACAGTCGATTGCAACAGGAGTAACTTTTTTAAGAACTTTTTAAAATCAACGCAATACCCCCCCTGGATGTGAGGCGAGACAGTCACAATGCAGAATGGCATAATCTGGAGGGTGCGCTTGTATGACTGAGGGATCAGAGTGGTCGCAAAGCTAATTTTCAGAAATGCAAAGCAGATCTGTTTTATGATCGTCTATGACATTATAACAGTTCTGAGCATGGGCTACCAAGGAATGTGCATTAAGTAAAAAAACAAGTATGGGGAGCGTGCAAGGCTCCTCAAGTAAATGTCGTACTCGGTGGGGCCTTAATAAACCCTTGAGGACAAACAATAGAGTCGAGAGCGATATTTAGTAGATCAGACATGGACACATTACAAAACCTATTAGAGGGGGAGGCCCAAGGCCTGGTCTGCACATGGCTGAGCACAGACAGGCTTGACTTAGGCGTGTCTTCAGCACACAAGGCTCTCACCAGCTGCCCCTGTCCGTTGCGCTACCTACCGAGCCTCTCATTATGAATGGACATATCGCACTAGCCAAAACCCTCCCACTGAAGGGGAGTAGACAGTGAGAGCAGACCGCAAAGCAGCATATCTGAACAGGAAGCTAGGCACCTTCCAGTCGACAGGCGGCAAGTACAAGGAAACCAAGTTTAAAATGCTGGTCAGACAGAGGAACAGCAATTAGGCATCCTGTCTACCACCTGCAGCAGTAGCAGGCTGAAAGGAAAATAAAACAAATAATCTCCAGCCGTGCTAGCTATATATGATGGTATGCTCGAGTAGAGGCAGGAGGTTCTACTAAGAGCAGAAAGATGCCAAACCCCTCCCACTGAGGGGGAGTAGACAGTGAGAACAGACCGCAAAGCAGTATGTCTGAACAGGAAGCCAGGCGCCTTCCAGCCCACAGGTGGCAAGTATGAGGAGATAAAGCTTAAAATGCTGGTCAGAAAGACAAACAGCAATTAGGCGTACAGTCACCCGCCTGCACACAGTAGCATGCTAAAAGGAAACAAAATCAAATAACCTCCAGCCGAGCTGGCTGTACCTGATGGTCTCAACAGGTACTGTTCTAAAACAGAATTTGTTTAGGATCACAGTGATTTGTACACGTGTTGGCTCCTCAGGAGAGGAAATAAACTCTACCATTATTTTCCACTTGTTCATTATGTTACTATAATAATGTAAGTAACATTGGACACGTTTATGTGATTCATGCACGTTCCAAGTAATCTCTATAAAACAAGAGTTATTTTAGTGTAAACAAAACATTGTCACAGTTTATAAGACTGTCTCGTGTCTGTCACAACTCCCCTGCTAGCGCCACTTCATCAATCCAGCTCCCCCACCCTGAACGAATCCTCAGCATTTTATTTTTCATTTCCAGTTCTTACATCACCATAAAACAGGCGTTCATTAGTTTCAAATGTGCTTGGT
Source organism: Ambystoma mexicanum (assembly GCF_040938575.1). Classification (NCBI taxonomy): domain Eukaryota; kingdom Metazoa; phylum Chordata; class Amphibia; order Caudata; family Ambystomatidae; genus Ambystoma; species Ambystoma mexicanum. Next base: position 510,438,849 of record NC_090934.1, read on the forward strand.
TTGCAGGTAGTGGGCCACATCCTCATGCATCAATAGCACGCCCTCGTTTGGTCTGGGTTTTGGGTTGGTCTTGAGCAGATTGTACACAGCAGTACCTGCTCTCCCTTTCCCTCTCACTTGCCTGACTCTTTCAAAGAATAGGCCTCCTCTTAAATTGTCAACCACACATGAAAAGGGTAGATCCGGCTCACAAACCTGCTCATGCAGACCCCATGACCCCGACAGTGATTATGATAATGCCTTGGTGAGTCGAAGCAAATTGACATGCAGCAAGAGCAGAACCAGTCCCCGCCCTCTGCACCAACACTCTGATCATTTCAATGCACTTTTGATTGCAAGGCATTGCACTGTTACCGACACTCTGCTTCCCTGAAATATGCAGCTCCTAGCACATTACTGGAAATGATCTGCTAAAATACGTCTGGGAGCTTGGTGCCGGTCCAGGCGCTGTCTTACCCTCATTGTGTGGGCGCAAAGGTTGGAAACAATACTTTGGTAAGTACTCAATTAAGCACAGGTCAAATGAAAAACAGTGAAAATCAAAACATTTATAAAAGCATTGTATAATGAGCAACACATTTGAATTGTTGAAATGAACAAAATAAAAAGCTCGTGCAAGTAAGTTCAACTGAATATGTAATTCAATAACTCTATGGAGATGCTTCAAGAAGGTTTAGAGATTGCTGAGGTTATAATTGCACAGTGAGTGTAAGGCAGGAATGGACCCTGTCTACATTTATGAAGCTGTTTGCAGTATTTGTAACTTAATAAATGGTAAAAGCATGCTGGATTGCCGGGGTTAGGAGGTTAATTTATTTTAAAATTCTATTCATATGAAATCTCACTGCAAGCTCTTTATTATGGCTTGAAGACTTACACTCATTTTATGGTGGCCATTGTAAGATTCAGCTAGAAGCCTTCTGCATAATTCCGGTGATAATATCCTCTTTTTTTAAGGTCATCATTATCAAAGTTTTCCCCTTGGACCGATATATTTATACACACGCAACTGTTACATTCTATGTAATCCACAATAGACCAAAACACATCACTATTAACAACATAGCTAAATAAGTTACATGCTTAAAAGGGACACATTATATAATAACATATTTATAATAATTAAATAATTGCCACTCTTTAGACGGAAATATATGAGTCGCTCTCTTGACAATGGATGCTTGAACCTCTCAAGATGTGGGACGTGAGAAATGTAAGCTCTGCTGGGAGTATCCACCTTGTCTTGCAATATTACCATGGGATGTATTATGAGTGGAGCTTGGCCTCGGGTGAAGAGGCAAGTTTTGAGTCTAGTGGAGCAATTGGGAGTCTGGTAGCTGAATAAGAAATTCTGACCAGCCAACCACTGGACACTGGTATTGTTTGGATATAGAGAGAGGAGCAGAGGGCAATTTCAAATTTGATTGAATTTTGGTCTGTTTTTGGTGATATTAGAACCGTTTTAGAGAAGTGTACTGCACTTGTGCGATCTGAATGACACCTGGCCTAGTAAGATCGCTGTCTGTCCTCCCTCTGTTCCCCTTCCCTTACCTCTTCACGCCTTGAAACACTTGTGTATAGGTGCGTTATAAATGCCATATCATATCATATCATATTAGTTGTTTGTGATTGTTGGTATTTATTGATCTTAATTGTTTCCCTTGTCTGTTTATGTGCGTGTTTTTAGGCCCCTACTGTTAATTTTCATTGTATCTCCTTACTCCCATAAAAAGAATGTTAAAACGTCAAATAAAGTTCATGCTGTACCTTTTCCAGAACCTGTGTCTCCTTTGGTGTCATCCAAAAATGTTTAAACATGCAAACACATGTTTCTAATACCTTTCCTTTCCTGCGTTTGTTTTGTGTGTACCCACCTACCTTAACCTCTATGTTTGTTTTACGACAACACTTTCTCTTTGTATGAATCATGTATTAATCTTTTTGTTGCCTTGGCCTTTGTCACCTTGTTTTCCTTGCATAGGCCACATCTACAGCAACATATTTTTTCTTGGAGAGGGAGTGCCAGGACGAGTGCAGGACTACTCAACAACTATGTCAAAAGAGATAGTCACCAAGAGCTGAATGGTGGATCTGGCTGTGGGGAAAGGCTACAGTGGCTGTGGTGGAGGTGACCGAGTCTTAGGGGCAGGCAAGCAGCAATCATGGTGCGGATGCGCCATTTGCACTGATGTTATTAGTTTATTTTAATGAGTATAGCGCTACCATAGCTGAAGAGCAGCAGAGTACTTTTCAACAGGAAGGTGATCCCATTGCGTCTGTCATTTTACGCAGACGCAATCTATACATGGATCACCCCTGTCTCTTTTTTCTAGAGAAGCACACCTACTCATGATACAGGGAAAACAATAGACACACCAGTCAAATAGAGTAGGTGGTGCTGCCCTCCTATTGCTCAGGTGGACACAAAAGTTTATTCATTTCTTCAATTCATTTGTTTTATGGAAGGTACTGAATGACCAAATGTATTGGCTGTTCTCATGTGATAATTTCTGACCATGCGAAAACCTCTATGTTATTCTACGCAGTACTTAGGTACCTTCTTTGTCACCCCCACAAAGCCAATTTGTTACACAGTAGTTAGGTACCTTCTTTGTGACCCCCACAAAGCCAATTTGATAAAGTTGTTTTTTGAGGCAGCACTTTGATGTTCTTGCACTTTATTGTGTTTTGATGTACTGTTTTACAATCTATTGTATTTGCCACATAGACCAATTGTCTTAATATGCATTGTTGAGATATTTGTAATATATTTGTATAAGCAATAATACATTTTCACTTTTGTTAATAATTCACAATTGTTTGAAGATCTGTGGAACACAAAAATAAAAATAAGGAGCAGAGTGTGCCACTAGATATATTGTCTAGTACTGAAGTATTTTACGTTGAGACACAGTACTGTTCATGCAGGGAGAGGAGGATTTGTATTTGTCTGGCAGGTATTGAAATAACCACCATTTTAGTGCTTTGCATAACTGGGGTTTGGTGGGGGCATTCGAAGCATTGGGGTGGAGGTGGTGATATCCCAGCAGCAGATGTAGGGAGTGGTAGCCTAAGAGGTGCAGGGTTATGATGGGACAAAAGAGATGAGGAGGTGGTGGTGCTGAAGGAGACATGAGGAAACCAGTGAGAAGAGCAGTTGAGAGTCCCTCAACCGATGACTCAGAAGGAAGAGACTGAAACCATTGCACATGTGCATGCTTGGATATGGAAAGTGTGGCCATTAGGCCTTGAATTGATCAGGAAGGAAGGTCATTAAGCCTCAGGGTTCCCTTATGTGGGCAAGGGTCGGAAAGAAGCCACTCCCACCCATACTATCCTCATCAGTCTGGTCAGTCATGTATGTGGCATTACCTAAGCTTGCTGGGGAGTGAGACTGTCGGCGGGAGTGAATTGGGGTGACGCAGAGAGGGCAACTTGGCTAACCCTTGATGAACATCCACTGGCAGGTAGCACACATATGTGTTTGAGAACCATGACTTTTGTCCACAGACCCAAAGCAAGATGTAACCCAGATGCCCCTTACTCTGGGCCAGTACAAATGCCTTCCTGACATCCAGTGTATGGGAAGCAACGCGTGGCCCAGTGGCATTAACAAGCAGGGCTGTGGTCGGTATAAGATATGCCAATGTCATCCAGGAGGTCAAAGAGAGAGTGGGGGAATATGTTGTAGAGGGAGGGGGATATGCAGGAATCTTGGGGGAAGCCACATGGGAGGAGCATTAGCAGTGTCTGAAAAGACTCTCATGGTTCGCCCTTCTAAGAAGGAGGCCATTTAGTAGGCGTCTTCAGCGGAAAAGTTGGCTGATGTGGGGAGATGGTGACTTAAGTTCAAAGGCGGCCGACAGATCCAGTAGGAGTAGGATGGCTGATGTGCCCTCATCTCTGAAGGTGTCAAGTTGGATTTTTAAATCAAGTTGGACTGATTCAATGCTATGGCCTGGTTGGAAGCCAGATTGTCACATGCCTAGAATGTGGTTAGATTCAAGTTAGGCATGGCTCTGATTGTTTTCAGCTCTGTCAAGGATCTCAAGGAGGAAGGGTACAGTTGTGATAGGGTGGTAGTTGATAGGTTTCACAGGGTCCAGGGAAGGCTTCTTGAGTAGGGGGCGGACCCAGGATTCCTTGAGGCTGAGTGGGACAGAACTGGTAGTGAATAAGTCATTGATGAGTTTAGTAATGAAGGGGCAGGTTTTCAGAACATTGTTTAACTATGCAAGCTGGACAGATGTCTCCCTTGCAGTCTGATGGTTAAAGATTTTGTATGATGTTGGCTGTATATACTTCTGAGATTTTCCCTAAAGTGGAAGGGAGGTATGGGGAGTGCTATGGGAGGGAGAGGTAGGTTGGTAGGGTTGTATGTGAGCCGTTTCAACTCAACAATATTCTGTAGAGTGAGGATGTTGTCTTGCATGGCATTCTGGACATTAGTGCACCATGTAACATCTTTGTTAATGGATTTGGGGGCTGTGATTGGTGACTCGAGTTCTCTATGGAGTTTGAAAAATTCCTGAGAGTTTGAATTGACTTTTTAGATTCTGGAATTGTAGATTTGAGCTTTGGCTGAGGTAATGGCTTGTTTATATTCTTAAGAAATTTTGTTAAAGGCTGTTTTGGGGCGTTCGGAAGAGTCTTTTTTCCAGAGAGCTTCCATCTGCCATTTTTGGATCACAGGGTCTGGAGGTCTGTGGTGAACCAGGGGTTGAGGTCCCCTGTGGGTCGGGCTTTCTAGGAAGGAGGCATGTGCCCTTGTTGACTTATTTGGTTAGGGTGCTAGCATGAAGGTCCACTAAGAGATGGGGGTCTTTTACCTCTAAAGAATCTACGTTGAGGGTGGTCAAGGGAGGGTGATATGGATGCTTTGGTGATTTTCCTGGTGCTTCGGGCTTGGGTCGGTGGAAGAGAAGGCCCGGAGGGAGGGATGGTTTTAAGAAGGGAAGGAGACTCCTATGATGTGGTGGTCTGACCAAGGACAAGGGGTGTTTGAGGTGATGGTGACATGGCTGTTTAGGTCAGCAATCCAATCAAGGGTTCTGCCCTTGCTGTGGGTGGGGATGAGACGCAATGTTTGTACCCCAGGTTTGAGAGGGCATTGGCTACAGCAGTAGCTGCTATGTCTGTCGGCTCATCAAGGCCTAGGTTGAGGTCAGCCAATAGTAAGAAATGGTTGCGATCTTCTTCAAAGGTGGCTGTGGATCCTGGCTGTCGATAGAGGCTATGAACGGTAATGGAGTCTGTGGGGGTGGTTGACAATTTAAGGGCAAGGCGTTCGCAATGATCTTTTATAGAGATCCAGATGGGCCTAATTTGGAGGGAATTCTTGTAAAGGAGGGCAACGTCTCCACCCCTAGAGTCTAGCATATCACACCTAAGGATAGGGAAACCCTACGGAAGGTTGAGGGACAAGGCAAAGCCAGAGGCCTGGCGAAGCCATGTTTCAGTGATGGCAAGCATGTCTAGGTTTTGCTTGATGATCAGGTCTTTGATGTCCAGGGCACGAGCAGGCAGTCAACTTGCGTTGATGAGGGCACCATGGAGCATGGGGATGTTATGGGTTCTTGGATGGTGGTGGGCAGGGGGCAAGAGATACTTTTGAAAGGCTTGGTGTATGATGGTGTGTTGAATGTGGAGCTTAGTTCTTTATTGGATTTGGCACTGATTGTGAAGAACTCTCCTGTGGCTGGGGGCAGGGAGGTGAGCGGTGGGCTTCTGGTGGTCCTGGAGCATAGCAACTCATTCCTAGCTGAGATGAGGGACGCAATGGGATGTTGTAGGGGGCATGGTTTCCTAATCATAGCTGGAGCTGGTGCTGCAGCAGAGCATTGGTGGGGGGTGCATATGCTTGTTCTGGATCCTAGCCTCACATACTTTGTAGTAGTAGGTGCTGGGGCAAGCGTAAGCTTGAGAGTAGGGGATATGCAGTGCTCGGCTCAGTGGAGTTACGTGAGGTAGTGATGGTGTGAAGGACAGGAGGGAGTAAAGTGGTCATCTAGGGTTTGCTAGGGTATGGGTAAGTGGATGGAGGAGGGATGGATGTAGCATTGTGCATAGTATTGGGTGAGGGTCATTGTCCTGTGGCTGGGGTAATGTAGAACTGACTAGGAGTGAGGGCAGGACATTGGGGGAGATGGCATTGGTGTTGCTGGTTGGTCTTTCCAAGAGGGATACATCATATTGCAGGGATGTGTTATTAGGCCATTTTGTGCGAGTAGTCGGGCTGGCAGGGGTTGTGAGGGTTTTTTAAGAGGCTGGGGGAGTGGCGGCAATGTGGGTGCACTTACTGTGGTCTGGAGTAAAGTGCTGAATTTTGAATGTGTTAGTAGCGTACAGGAAACTCTTATGGGGACTAGCAAAGATCATGGGTTGGAGAAAGGGTAGTGCAAGGGTGACAGAAATGCCATGGGAAGTGGAGCAAAACATAAGCATTATTTATTGAGAAGTAGCTGCCAGCGGTACAACTTAGCATGTCATACTTACCTTCGGGGTGCATTGTAGTTGGTACAGTGAAGTATTGAGTGGCCTTGGGCAATTTCTGCGAGCAGTAGACAGCTGAGGACAGCTCCTGCTGCCTTGGATGCCTGCTTTGGGATGATTCCAGCTCCATAATCCAGTCGACCAAGGGCAGGGAGTTGGAAAGCAAATTCAGCCAATCAGGGCTGCAGATGGAGATGTGTGTCTCCTCCAGGATTTTACTTCTTTCTTTCTTTTTGGCGGCACCCATATTTAGAAGGGTTGATTCTGACCTGAACTGGGTCATGCCTCGAGCGAGCTAGATGCTCTCTCCTGCAGGTAGTGGGTGCAGCATAGCTGCAGACAGCTCCTGCTGCCTTGGGATGCCTGCCTTGGGATGATGCCAGCTCCATCATCCGGAGGACCAAGGGCAGGGGGTTGGGAAGTGGATTCAGTCAATCAGGCTGCAGATTGAGGTGTGGGCCTCCTCCAGGAGGTTACTTCTTTCTTTCTTTTTGGTGGCAGCCATCTTTAGAAGGGTTGCTTCTGACCTGAACCAGTTCATACCTTGAGGGGGCTGGATGCTCACTATTGCAGGTAGTGTGTGTAACACAGCTGAAGACAGCTCCTGCTGCCTTGGATGCCTGCCTTTGGATCATGCCGGCTCCACCATCCGGTAGACCAAGGGCACAGGGCTGGGAAGCAGATTCAGCCAATCAGGGCTACAGATGGAGGTGTGTACCTCCTCCAGGAGGTTACTTCTTTCTTTCTTTTTGGTGGTGGCCATCTTTAGAAGGGTTTATTCCGAACCGGGTCATGCCACGAGGGGGCTGGATGATCTCTCCTGCAGGTAGTGGGTGCAACACAGCTCCAGACATCTCCTGCTGCCTTGGATGCATGCCTTGGGATGATGCCAGCTCCACCATCCCACAGACCAAGGGTGGGTGTTGGGAAGCAGAGTTAGCCAATCAGGGCTGCAGATGGATGCTCTCTCTTTCAGGTAGTGGGTGCAATGCTGCAGAGAGCCTCTTGCTGCCCTGGATGCATGCCTTGGGATGATGTTGGCTCCACCATCTGGAAGACCAAAGTCAGGGGGTTGGGAAGCAGATTCAGCCAATCTGGGCTGCAGATGGAGGTGTGTGCCTCCTCCAGGAGTTTACTTCTTTCTTTCTTTTTGGTGGCGGCCATTTTTACAAGGGTTCATTCCAACCCCAACGGATCATGCCCCAAGAGGGCTGGATGCTCTCTCCTGCAGGTAGTGGGTGCAACGCAGCTGCAGACAGCTTCTGATGCCTTTGATGCTTGCCTCAGGATGATTGTCCATCTTCTGGAAGGTAGTGCCAAACTAATTGAAGCAGAACCCCCAGATGTACTGTGCAGTACTAGACCATAGGTCTGCTGGTAGGTGCACCAAAATAGACTAAATCAAGGAAATCGACCTGGCAATACCTTAGAAAACAATTGACCTGGAATGAATCTGACATCCTTGGAGTGGAGGGGATATGTTGGAACACAAGAGGTTTCAATTCATTTCATAAACAATCTGAGGGTATTGCTCTGATCAAATCCTGCCATATGTTTCTATTACAAGAAACATGGGCAACTAAAGATTTTATACTTGACAGTCTTACCATTATTCAATGACACATGACTAAATACCCAAGAGGTAGACCAATGGGAGGTTTGGCTATAGGTGCCAAATCATTCACTTCAATTAGCCCTTATTGTATGGAACGCAACTCTCATTATGTAGTAGCGGCCGTTCTACAATTCCCTATATCAACAAAAAATATACTGATTATAATGTTTTACTCTCCTCCGGATGACACAACATTAAATAACTCATCTTGGCAGTTGATAAAATTATCAACACCTGGCAATCAAACTTTTAATAATAATAATAATTTGGCATTTATATAGCGCTACAAACCCTCAGATATCTGAGCGCTGCTTATTATTACCCACAGTGTGTGGTGCTCATTTATCGACCTCAGAAGGATGAAAGGCTGAGTTTGGCCCCGACAGGATTCGAACCTGCGTTAGCAGGCTCTGCACGGATGTCAAAGCGAGCGCCCTACTCGCAGTGCGACTTTATTTCTAGTCATAGCATCCTGATTGCTGGATATGATTGGGCACCGCTGTTTTATACATGGTATTTTCTTTACCTCAATCAAAAGGGAGATAGATCAAATAGCAATGCTGCCACTTGGACAAATGGAACTCGAGCCTCCACCTTGGACTTTGACCATTAAGTTCATTACTCTTAGTGACCATGCTAAATTAACATGGTCTCTTAGGACTTTGCAAACTTAGGAAATTGTTCATTATGACGAGCCTATACAAACAAATCTCGCGGCAATATCATAAGTTGGAGTAACAAGAATTTAGATACACTAAACTGATTTATTATAGATAATATAATGGCCCTTTTAGATTGGCTACCTTTACAAAGGTAATCTACCTCAATTTTTGTTTCATGGGGGTCAGTATCTCAGAAGGGGAGAACAAAAATAGATGCACTATACAGGGATGAGACAACTGACTACCCCGCTCAATGTCAATGCAGGCTAGGCTTGTTGAACGCTAATATTGTCTTAATTGTTACTTTTTAGTTTTCCCCTTATTATTTAGGTGAAACAATCAAATGTTAGTATAAGTATTACCTTATGTGATCAATGTCACATACTCTTGAGAGAAACAGAACCATGTCGCTTTTATACACTCAAGAAAACACTACAAAATCATTCATAAATAAGTCCATACAAATGTATTTATTTTACAACCAATTTAGTAAGATTAAAAAAGAGAGCAAGATAACATATGTATATAACAAATCAACAATACATGATCTTCTCAATCTATTATTAAAAACAGTATCATCTGAAAGGGGTTAGTTGGATTAATGAAAAACTGACGCAATTCACTTAGGCAGTATTAAGATACAAGACTTCAATGATTTGTGAGTCTGTTGTCAAATGTCAACATGTTTCGGCCCTTCTGGAGATTAAGACACTATCTTTAGTGTCTCTACACCCAATAGTTTTTCATGGCCTTCTTCAGGACAGACTATTTCTTTTAGATTGAATTAACAATTAAGACAATATTAGCGTTCACCAAGCCTAGCCTGCATTGAGCAGGGTAGTCAGTTGTCTCATCACTGTATAGTGCACCTTTTAGATTGGCTCCAAAATAATCAGTGGAACTTAGAAAAGTTCATGGAGAGTATTGAGGCTAATTTGAATTTAAATTCTGTACAGGGACACCCTATTAGCTAACACAAGGGATGCTATGAATGTGAAATTGCGATAGCCAAGCAATATTATCATAAGCAAAGTCGAAATATTGATAAAGATGTTTTGCTTAATAAAGAGGAAGGGCAGCGGTTGAAAAAACAGACTTTGACCCAATATAAGAATTGGTTAAGAATGCTCAAATCTTTGATTATGAATGCCAACTGGAAGTATCTTTTCAAATTACTAAGCAAAAAAGATATGAAAAAAGGTTTAGAACTAATAGCCATTCCTCTTCCAAATTGGAAACAAATTCTATTAATATGAATGGCTGGAAAAATACGGTGAATGAGTTTAACAATACTAAGGGCATTACACTAACAATAGCCTAAACGTATTGCCCAAAAAAAGATTTTTTGGAAGATTTCACTAGAAGATACAATGAGGATACTATCTTCTCATAATAGTTCACAGGCACCTGGTCCCAGAAATGATACCCAATAAAATTTTAAAAGATAATCCAGACTTTTGGGTCTTACTACTGTAAAAGCTATTTGAAAAGATACTAAGGGATGGCATTATTCCAGGACATTGGCAGAAGTCCATTATGGTCCCTATCTTTAAAGGTGGTGACCATTCGAAACCTACCAACTATAGATTTCTGTCAATGGTTGACCGCAGCCAAAAAGTCTATGCAGCCTTGCTTCTTAGAAAACTGAACAAATGGATTAGCGAGGCTGATATTTTACCGCAATATCAAACTTTTTTTTGCCAAGGAATGAACACTTTGACTAATATCAGTCTGCTTAATTAGAAGAGACAGGATCATGTATATGTGTGTTTTATTGAATTTAGTAAAGCCTTTGACACGTTATCCAGGCCATGTCTATGGGAAAAATAAGGGACATTTTGTATTGACCCGACCTTATTGTATTTTATTATGCTACTGTGTTCAGACACAACACTGCGAGTAAAAACAAGTAATGATGGCACACTTACACTAGAAAGGCCTACGAACATTAGTATTAAACAGGGCTGTGTACTGGCACTACCTTTAGATAATTTGTATGTTGCGGACATGGATCAACATGTTAGAAAGGTCTGCAACTTTACACCTGTTATAGGAACTTCAACCGCACCCTGAATTAGTTATGCAGACGATACCATACTTATGGATCGCACCTCTTTTGGACTATGGTGATCACTCAATGCAATTGCTGAATATGACCAAAGAAATAATCTTCAAATGAATGGTTCCAAAATGAAAATATTAATATTTGGGCCTAGGGGAAAACATCAAAAATGATGTGGTGTATAAATGGAGTCAAATTGGAGGTGGCTCAGAGATGCAACTATTTAGGAGTACTAATTATAATTAATCCCTGCAAGCATTTCCACTGCCCCAATTTACGATTGAAGCTACTGAAAAAGTGGATTCTCCTTAGAAGGATTGTGAATAAAAACGGTGGCAATAGCACAGAGGGTCTTATCAAGTTGTAGACAAGTAGCATGATTCTTAGTATCACCTATGGACTTGCAACAATTCCTGAAACCAAATTAGAAGGCATTGTCATATTATGGGGCAAAATCATATGTACAATATTAAATGTGCCAAAGTATGTTCCTGTGATGGCTTTGTGTATAGAGCTTGGTATCACATCAATTAAAACAGTACGATTGGTAAAAAAATGTGCTCTATACTTCAATATTATTTAGGTTGATTCAGATGAAAACTCGATATATGGGTTATTATCTTATTAATACAACAGAAATTGCATTAATCCTTTTTTGATAATTCTGAAAGAATGCAATGTAAAATATCTGAAACTTCTTAATATTGATCTTGACACGTTATTAGCTAATCCCAATTGAATGAATCTTATTACGAAGAAAGCCAAAGAAAAGGACTGTACAATGAACATTGAATATTTGGCAAATCACACTATGTATAAGGAATACAGCACTCAGACTTTCACCTTGGGCGCCCCTCATTCCTATATTACAAAAATGTGCTCCAAAGATATTGGACTATTTGTTATATACATGACATTTAAAATCCTTCCAACCTTGGAGAACACTGGACGATGGGCTAAAATTCCCAGAGAGAAAAGAATTGGTCGCTTCTGTGGATCTAAAATATGGACCACAAGACATATTTTTACCCATTATTCACATACAATTACGGCATACGGCTGTGGTTATAATACGTTTGTAATTAACATTACATCTGTTGAAGGAAATCAATTCTGGGCTACGTTTTGTTCAGGCAAGTCTGTTGTTATATCTGGAGCCACTTATTTTGTATGGGATACTTTCCCAGAATTTGTAAGAATAAGGTTATGATTCTTTTTAATCAGATTTTAACAGGTCTCTAATTTTTGTATAATTGTTGAATTGATTGATAATGATATTACAGATGGTTGGATCTAATCCTTAATGAAAATGAATATAATTTATAATGGATCTTGTGGATGACACTCTTGTTAACTTACATTGGTTGTTTTTACATGACTTAATATGATTTATTGACTAATCAATTGTCTTTTCTCAATCCTGCCTTGTGAAATTTGTGTGTTCATGCATATCTCCTTTAAATTTAATATAATATTGTGTAAAGGTTTGTATTAACCATAAAGACAAATTAAAAAAATTAAAAAATTATGTGCGGCAAGCAAAGAATGTGCACAGTCACATATTTTTTGAAGATAATCTCAGGATAAAGTGGGTAAAACACATTTAAGAGCAAAGGGAATTGAAAAATCCCCAAAAGGAGCATCTACAGCAAATGTTTCAGTTATCAGCCAGCACAAAGAGAGGGAGACATTACAACAATTAAAAATGGTGTTACTGATAAAAAAAAACAAACCTACTCTTTCTCATTCCTCATCCCTCTAGGGATGCCCTAAGCTATTCTTTGAGCTGGTCAACCAACAGTTTCCAAACCCTCATCTTAAGCAGGTCTGTTATCCCACAATATAATCCAGATCTAAGACACAAATATTCTAAGGCTCAGCAAAGATCCACAACATATCACTAAAAATGTCCAACCCTATACTACCCAAAAATAGAAAACAGAACTTGCCCACGACATAGGTTTATCCTGGCATTCTCCACACCAGTTACTGCTCTCACAGGCCACATATGTCCTTCAGGCTATCTTTGGTGTACTTCTCTACAGGCCACTGTGGTACAATTCACTCCCATTGAACTCCCAACAAGTACCTCGACTCTTGCTGTCCCTTTCTAGTAAATAAGTGGTGTGTAGCACCATTTTCTTTCAGCTACTTTGGGTCAGCAATTCTTCAAGCTTTCCATGTGTCACCAAGAAGTCACCATTTCATATAGGGAACAGCCAGAGGTACTGATACCTTCTCCAGGTCCAAGACACTACAGTATTGTTCACCCTCCTTTATATACTCATGAGGCATGCGCTACTTAACTAAGCATATTTGTGCTTGGACTTTAAGGATTCTGAAGCCATAAAATTGGCCACAACTTTCAGCTTCATCTTGGATTCACATTGGGGTATGGGGACACATGGCGTGGGTAAGCATGCATATGTAACTAACTTTCAAGCAAAACTAGAATTGGTTTCTCTGCCTGCAAATCTTTTTCTTCATTGTAATAGTTTGTGAACATGCTGGCGGCTGTGCACGAGGAAAGAACATTTGACTGTGCTATTTTTTTTTCTTTTAAATAAGTTAATTGACAATTCTGAATCACATATTCTTATTCCACAGAGGCTTTATTCTTATGTTTTCTTTGTGCAATCATCATTTGAGCTTCTACAAAGCAATTTGTTTGTTACACAAAGGGTGATTCGACGTATAGTTTTTCCAGTCTGCAGTAGTTTCATGACAGTTCTACACTGAGGCTTATTACCAACATCATGGAAGGGCACAAAAACCCCAGAGAATCACTTGTGTTCCAGCATCTGGGGGCAAATTAGGTAATGGCCATCCCACCACAGTCCATTCTAACTGTATTTCCCCCATATAAAAATGGTAAGCATTTCTGGTGCACCACAAAATACCACTCAGAGATGGATATTTAGACTTAAGGTTTTCTTTCTTTCAGCATAAAAGAGAATAATTATTGTAGATTAAATTGCACGTCATGATTTGGGTGCAAGTCTATCTTACATACATCTAAGGAAATGTTGAATTTTTACATTCTTGTGCAATTTCCACCTCAACCTATACCACACCTTTCTGAGAAAGTTAGGGGAATGGAACTAAAGAGAGAGCAATCCCAGTGGAACATGATAACAAGATAAAAAAGACTAATAAATGTTAGGGGGAGAAGAAAGGATAGATGAATTGATACCGATGGGGAGTGAAATATACTGAGACTGACTAAGAAACTGTACCTGAGCGACTAGTGTATTCTGACTGAGAAACCGTCTGGGAGTAGGCTGGAAACTGGGATTTGGAATACGATGAATGTCTAGGATTTAGAGTAAAAGACATGTGAGAAATACAGACTAGGATAAAGGACTGGGACAAAGAAAAGGACTTGGTAACACAATTGGGACATGGTTAAGCAAGAGGATGAGGAATGTGAAGGGAAAATATGAATTTATAGGGGATAAAATGACTAGGACAAGGTAGAGGGGTGGGAAAAAGTGACTAGGATGAGGAATAGGTACAAGGATGAGGAATAGAGACTCAAATGATAAAGAGGTATATAGACTAAGATGAGAGAGAGAGGAAGAATGACTAGGATAATGATGAAAGATGAGAGCAGAGATGAAAGATTAGGATGAGGAAGGGGGACAATGATGAGTGACCTGGACTGGGGACTAGGACACGTGTCTTGGATGTAGTTATCTAACAATGGAGAGTGATTAGGAAGAAGGGATAGGATGAGGCAGAGAGACCATGAAGCGGTATTAGGGTGAGGGAGATTAATTTGGTTGAGGAAGAGCTATATGAAGAGTGATGAGGACAAGGATGAGTGATGGAAAAGAGGGAATACATTGAACATGAGAAAGAGGGGCAAGGATGGATAAGAATAGTAATTTAGAAGTGGAAAAGTGAATAACATGAGGAGAAGAACCAGTGTGATGAGGACAAGGGACAAGAACAAGGTAGTTAAATGAGGTACTATAAAGAGGAAGATGAACTAGGATGGGGAGGAGAAAGAGAGACTTGAATTAGAGACAAAGATAAAAGACGAGCACAAGGACGAGAAAGAATGCCTAGGCTGAAGAGAAGATACTAGGACAAGGATGAGGAAGAGGGACTAAAATAATGAAGAGGGATTTGGATAAGTGACAATGAGGAAGAGGAAGAGGGGCAAGGCTAAGGATGAAGGACTTGAATGAGGGGTTACAAAGAGGGACTCAGATGAAGAAGAGGAAGATACCCTGTGAGCAAGAAGAACCACGATGAGAAAGAGGAAGAAAAAGTAGGAAGAAGAAGAGGGACTAGAATGGGAAAGAGAAGTTGATATGTTCTTAAAGCATGTTAATGACTGTTCACCCTAAAACAGGAATGGCATTTAATCCTGGCTGTAAAAGAGTGTCCAATGTTCCACTGAAGAATAGTTAAGTAGAAACATATCGGAAATGCTAATCACAGTTTTAATTAAAGGTAGATGGATATTGCAAATACAAAGAGGGGATGGCTGGGAGGTTTAGACTGAATATTAACCTCTGGCATTGCTCCGTGAAACTGTTCAGACCATCTTTCTTCACCTGCCAAGCCATTACAGAAGGGGAAAGACCATATGCAAATCAGGCTTGGTCCCATCACAAAACTGCTAGGTGGCATACCTTCAACATAAGACCACACACATCCCTTGACATGTTTCAGTTTAGTTAGGCCTCATCAGTGAGGAGTAGCAGATGATGCAAAATCAAAGATGTACAAGAGGAGAACACAATGCTAGCAGATTTTCCGAAAGAACTCTATAATTGGCTGAACACAAACAGCCTCAAACTCAAGCTGGTCAAGACAGAAATCATAATCATATCCAATAACCTGGAATGCAACCAATACGCGCCATGGCCAAAAGAACTAGGAACCGCGCTGACACCATCAAAAATAGTCAAAAACCTATGAATCCTAATGGACAGCAAGCTAACACTAGAACAGCAAGTAAATCCAATAATCAATAAATGCTTCTTCCATCTGCACACAATCAAAAATATCCTACCTCTCCATTATTTCCCACATCATGTCCAGGATAGACTACGCTAACAGCTTATACCTAGGAATGCCGGAGTATCTATTGAATAAACTGAAGCGCATACAGAACACAGCATTCAGACTCCTCCTTAAAATATCACGAATAGACCACATCACTCCTGTGCTAAAGATGCTACACTGACGGCCAGTCAAAAAACAAATCACATTCAAAACATAGTGCGTAAAACAAAGAGCAATCCATGGCTAAGGAGCAGAATTCCTTCAAAAGAGAATCACTATTTACCAGCCGAACCAAAACACGAGGAAAAAACATGGTGGATCAGCATTCTCTTGCATAGCAGCAAAAATGTGGAACTCCCTCCCGAGAGATATTCGAAACACGCAGGACCATCTAAAATTCAGAAAACTCCTAAAAACCTTGCTGTTCAACTCAGAACCGCACAAAAACGAATGAGCAGCACCCACAATCCTCGGAATAAACGCACACCTCACAAGACGGAGTACTAAAGCATACCACGACAAAGGCAGGGAGTAGGAGAGACTGCTGAGTGGGAGGTAGAGCTGGGCCCCCTTAGAGGGCTTTAATGAAGTCTAAACAGGGAGAAGCAAGCATCCTAGATTGAATCCCAGACAGAGAGATAAGAATGAGATCAAGATCAGGTAGATCGAGAGCACATAGAAAAGGTCTCACCACCCCTGCAACACACCCAAAAGAGACAAAGGAAAGAGGAGATAGGTGCACACCTGTATAGGCCAAAGGGAAACAATGGTGCAAAATAAATTATCCAGGATACTGGGTGGAGGGAGAAGGAGGCACTATCTCTAAATAGTCCCACAGATAACCCACAACCCTTCACAACATAAAGGACGGAGATCCCCGTACCCCCAAAGCACCACAATAAGCAACACTAGCAGGGATGCATATCACAAGTGGCAATAGCGTAGGAGGTATGATGGAGTGCCACAACTAACCAAACCCACTAATAACCTCCTACCTCTGCTCACACCTCTCAAATTCTAAACAGAGCACAACCATACCTATACAGCACAACAAACCGTACGCCCTTCACTGCATCAGAACAACAAAACAAACCACACATAGCCTCGCACAACAGCACATGGCAGCTACCGACTGAAAAATCCCACCCACGCTCAGCGAACAGTGTAAACCAAACTGAAGCTGCCAACCACACATCACAGCTCTCTGGGACCTTTTCTGGCTGAGTCCTACTACCATACCATACCCCCTTGCTTTTCCGATCTGCCAGAATTCCAGTGGACAACCCCAGTGGTGATAGTGTGCAGTATAAATATCCTATAACCTAACAAACAAAAAGTCTCTCCCAATTCCTTTGGAGCTGCCCGATATTGGCACCAAACCACAGATACAGCTGGAATGAACTATCCATGCCTGCCGTATTCCCACTGATAATCCAAAAACATTTGAAAACCAAAAACTCTTCCCAGTCATCTCAGACACTCATCAAGTGACATCTACCTCTTTCCATTGCAACCCCTGCCACTCCCCTCAGCTGACTTTCCCTCCCTGGCCCTCTCCCATTATCACCTTTTGCTTGTTGGTTCATGTGACACGTTTTCTTCTCAGAGTGCCACTCTTCTGTTGTAGCCATGGGAATCTCGTGAAATTCCCCCAGTAGTCCCCCCGTAATATGCCAATGTTCGGATTGTAACTGGTTCCCCCCAACTCTCCAATTTCACGTGGTATCCTTTTCCCCCTCCCCGCTTCTATCCTGATGCAAATACACCATTGTTCCTCCACTAAATAGCTTTTGAGCATGTATTATTTTTTCGTATTACCAGATATTACCCTGTTAATCGCTCACATCGAGCAAAACACAATGGAGATTTTTCCTTCTAAAGCACCACAGGATATATAGCTATTTTTGGGAGCAGGGGAGAGCCCCTCACCCATCAAACATTTTAAAAACTTCTGAACTTCGTGCCCAAGTTTTTTCTTATTTGGTCCAAATACGCTGAGGGGTTTTTGCGGGTTGGCTTCTGAAATGTGAACTTTTTGTCTATGGGAAAATTATTGGGGCTAGGCCTATGTGTATTTTTTGCTTTCTTAATAACATGTTAATTATTTTTAACAATCTTTCCCAAAATTGCCAATCTGGGGGGGGGGGGGGTGACAAACCTTTTGTTTGTAAAATGTCATCCAAATCCGTCATGCAAGTCAATCGTTCTTCTTTATGCAGTATTCATAGCATGGGAGGAGGTGAGTATGTTTTTTCAAGATAAATCTTAGACGTAGCTTCCAGAATCTATTTAAATCTAATCCCTCTTTTCAACAGTATATGGTTATAAATTAGATACATCAGAAATACTGCACCTAAATCCATATTGTTATAAAAAATGATGTCTTTACATTTGGAAGAAATTGAGTCCTAAAGGTATGAAATATATGGATATACCTGGCACAGCCTCAATTAAAAGTTTCATTCAACAAATCACTTCATGTCTTTGTCTAATCTTATACTCTGACATACCTGCCATTGTGGGGATGATTACAAGCAAGTAACATGATGCTATTCTCCATTATTTTGTATTTGCTGTATATGCTATATATCCCCTTCCCTTCTAATTATTTTTTAAACATGCTTTAAGAAATTGTGTATCACAGACAATAAGTTAAAACAACAAAGATCACAATTTCCAACATTAAAACGATATCACTCTGCAATCTCAAATATGGTTCCTTCCCAATGATGTTATTAATCCTTTAATACATATTAATACCATATTTTATTTAAATAGTAAGGGTACAATTATTCAGCCAAATTGTATCAAAGCTACAGCTTCATGCCTTAGGGAGTTTTTATATCCACATATTGGGAATCTTCTGAATGTATGTCACTATGTTCATGCCTTAGTAAAACAATTAAAGCGGATGGATGGTCCATTCTTTTTAAACGGTGGTTAGACATAACATTAAATATGCTAGTCATCTTTTTCTTTTCTTAATTTTAAATGAATTTAACATCAAATATAGTTTGCCTGCATCTTTAGCATCTCAATATGATAAGGTATTAGATGCTTTAATGGATACATTTGCCTCCTTAAATAATCAAAAATAATAAAATAGTAGCTCTGACTTCATCTCGATGGGTATATATCTATTAATTACCCACCATGTGTGTATTTCATTATTAATCTGGGCAGAACTGTGATAATAAAGGGTCTTCTGGTACAAATTAGGAACGTAAGTGAGAAAGGGTATGAGATGGTGACATGTGGTCCCATATATGGAATATAGCTAAAACAATGCAAGTATAGCATAATGGGCCTCATTACGAGTGCAGTGGTAAGGGGATAATGGCACTGGTAAGGATGCCGGTGCCGTTAACCCCTTACCGCTGCATTCCAAGGTCCCTTAGCGGGAGCCGCTAAGGGACCAGGGAGCTAATAACTTTGCCCGCTACTTGCGGGCCCATTATTAGCTCCCTCCCCATTCCCATTGAGCCCTATCGGTGCCCTATCGGGGCTCAATGGGAATGGGGAATGGTTTTCAGAATGGGGATTTACCGGGTCCTCCAAGTTTGGAATGACCCGGTATGTCCCCATACCAAGAACCCGGACCGATATTGCGGTATGGGGTAGCCATGGCGCTAATAGCACCATGGCTACCTCCATACTCGTAATGAGGACTATATCTTTTCCATAATAGAGCCTTCCTTACCCTGCCAACCTATTCAAATCTAAAATCTTGAATAATACATGTTGGTCTTGTCAGGATATGGAAGATTGAGGTGGGTACAACATATATTTAAGTCTAATATAACCGTCTTACTTGAAAAAAATATTTTATGGGGTCTAGCATTTGACACCCCAATACAGAATTCTCCTTGTTTCCATTTGACCTTTTATGTTGTGATCACAATATAGACCATCACAGTTAATTGGAAACAGCTTAAACATTTTAATATTAGGGTGTGTGGAATGCTATCTGTAATGTGTATCGATGTGGAAAATGCCTTGCTGTAACTCTAACGTAATCTATATTCATAAAAGTGAACATTTGTGGGTTTGTGGCTGATTTTGTGGCTTGGCAAAGTGTTGTTCCTTATACAATTTCACACCGTTTCACCAATCTGCACCAAACTGTGCATAGATACCTGTTAGGACCCTCCAGACAATACTGTCTAAATGACATTTGGACACGCCACCCAGTTCCCCGGATTTCAGTCAGAGTAAAAATTGTGTGGGTTTGTGGCTTTGAAAAATGTTGTTCCTTATACAACGCCACACTATTTCACCAATATGCACCACATTGTGCATAGTTACCTGTTAGGACCCTCCAGACATTACTGGCTACATGACATTTGGACACCCCACCGCTTACCCTGGATTTGAGCAAAACTCTAAATTGTTTGTGGCTTTGTTGCTTTTTTGGCTTGGCAAAGCATTGTCCCTTAAACAATTCCACACCGTTTCACCAATCTGCACCGACTTTTTGCATAGTTACCTGTTAGAACACTCTGGATATTAGTGGCTACATAACATTTGGACACCCCAATCCTTTCCCCGGATTTCAGGACCTTCACACATGAGACGGTTGCCAGAAATTGGAGATACTTCAATGTGTTCATAAAAAGACCGGTCCTCAACCCTAGAATTATCGATTTCTGGAAAGGTTGCACCGTAATGCACCGCTACGAACTGCACCACGCCAGGGTGGGGCAACAAGTGGGGAGATAGCACTGTTGTTCCCATTATGCAGAAGCACACCAACTCTTACCTCCCCCCAATGTCAACTCCAGGGTATGTCAGCCAGCCACACATGCCCATTCTCAGCGCAGTTTACTTCAGAGTGCAAAGCATACCAAGCGATAAGTGAATTGGAACAACAATGCGATAAGTGAATTGGAACAACAATTGATGACAGTGTTGTCCTGTGTGTCCACAGAAGCTGTGAGGAGAACGGGTACTTTTTGCTAGTGACAATTTACGAATTTGAATGACATATATTAATTAATTACTAATCTAGTATCTATTCTAATAGGTTATCAATCTTTCTAGTTTTTTAAATATATTTTATAATATTCCCTTCTGCATTTTTAATTGTAATGAAAACCCTGTTTGTCTTCCATTTCCTTGCTGTTTTTTTAATACAGTTTTTGCCATAGTGTTGTATTTGATTGAGTGTATTAGTGTATAATTCATGACATGCCTATTTTTTATTAGTCGTCCGTACATTCAGTCCAGCTTTATTTCCATACAGTTTATATCGTAACAGCAGGACACATTAAACACATCACAATAGCAACACATTAATAAATTAATACTCAGCAGTACAAAGCAATTATTAAAAGTAGCAATCTTAAGAACAGTACCCCACATGGACCCCCAGTTCATTACAAATGGAATGAAAAATAATACAATGTAACCACCACAGAATGGTAATAAGCTATCCTATTGCATTCCATAACCTTTAAAAAAAATACATTGGTGAATTAACTAATTACCTTACATATGAGCATCCACGGCACAATGATAAGCGCATAAGGGGTGCTCCATTCATCATTGGGGTGTGGGGGTAATTCCCCTCAACTCAAAGACATATCCTGAGCTAGATGTATATAACTCATCTTTACGTAAGCGAGGAAGTTAACCAACAGCCAAAGAACAGTATAAATTATTATTCATCTTTTTCAATGTATTTTAACAGATCAACCAGCTAATAAACTGTGTCTTTTTTGCCACACCCACATAATGTACTTGGTGGTGATGTAAACTGTCAGTGAATCTGCTCCACAACTGCAGAGAAGCATTGCCTCTCACGTGGTTCTCACATGCCTCTCTCCGGAGAGATGCCTTAAGAACCTTTTCTTTAATTCTATGTAGTGCGGACATATCAATGTAAAGTGGGAAACATTCTCAATTAAATGCTGGCAAACCAGCAAGCTGCCGAAACATTAGAGTTCCATTTGTTACAGACACTTGCTACTGGCAGAATGCTCAAGCATAATTTAAATTTAGAGCTCTTGCATATTTATGCTTTACATAATCAAGATATACCTCAAAACCTAATGTTTGCGTCATGCCCAGTAATGTGTCAGCAAGGTGGATTGACCTATCTTGCTTACGATTTCACGCTCCATCTTTGTCTGATAAGCTTCTCTAATGATTGATTTATAATTACTAATCATGTTTATCAAGCTGGTCCAAAACTCCCCCAATCCAATATCATTAAGCTCACTTTTTATTTCAGCTAACCACGGTAGGGACTTTCCTCCTGCTTGAGACACCAGATCTACAACAGCTTCCCTATATTTTCCCAAATGTTCAGAAGCCGAAACCCTTGCTCAATAATAAAGTGGCCTTGTCTTGCAGAGTGACTCAATGCTTTACATACCCATCAATGAGAAGACTGGAAGGTTAGGGTTGTTAATAGGTAGGCCTAGGATATTTTTCAAATGTTTATTTTCGAGGTTAGGGACCCTATTGTTCCCCCCGAGCTCTGCACCAAACAATGCTGCTTGCCTAGCCTGTGTTTTGTAGGCTTCAATGGAGACTCAAATGCACCATCGCCATGTTCTCTTGCAAACCTTGCTAAAGTTCCACTGTACTGGGCGAATGTGACACCAGCTTTGTCCATATGCCCATCCCACATACAGTTGACCTTAAGCCTTAATCCAAGATTATCATATTCCTAGATCTTAGTTAATTAAATAAAAGTAGTTGTGAGTTAGTTAAGAATACTTTATTTCGATTAATTGTCATAAAGGCAAATACATATGTAAAAACACATCCATATAAATACACAGTACATGTATCCTTAACACCTTACAAATAAATACATTGATTTGGTAGTTGCCTAACAATTTATGAAATCCTCCTCTTTTCATTAGATGAGAAGATCAATTGTAATAAAAAAAAAAGAAAGCAATAAGAAACCCAGTCAAATCAAATGCTGGAGCTTCCTTTCAGTTAGATCTATCTCTTTCTCCATCGCAGGGATACATAATTCTAGGTAGCAAACAGCACATCTGGATGGGATGAACATTTGCACAAAGTTTCTTCTCCTCACCCTGTGATTTGTTAAGCAGTTTGCAAGGTTGCTTGGAGAATTTTTATACACCCCGGCTTAACAATCAAACTTGCTGGAGAGATTCATTGACACCATCACAGAATGGGAAACAACCTATCCCAGTTTTAAACCAAAGGTTTGTTTGAGCTACTAGTAGTAGGTAGTTTCATCTCATTTTCATGAATAGTGAGCAAGCATAGGGTGGCTTAATGACCACTATGTAACTTTCACAACTAAGACTGTTTTTCTGCCATATAGGCTCATCCAATAAACATGGGAAATAACTTTCATAGCATAGACCCATTCATAGAATGCATACTTGATACCTTCACTATTTAATTGCATTGAGCTTGAATTATGACAGAATTGGTCTAGGACAAGGTGATGGAGTGATGACCTGGCATAAGCAAGCCAGGAAGCCAGGGAGGTGTGGTCTCTCTTTCACAGTTCATTAAGTCCAACAAAGCCTCCCTGAAATTGCTCAGCTCATTATTGGTACATCATTCAGACCAGTATGTTGTGTCTTCTAGGATAGTCAAACCAAATTCAAAATGGATTAACTGATTGGGAGCACTTTTTGGGAGCAAAAGTCATTTTAAAAAGAAATGCTCTGTGGTAGTTAGGTTTGTTAAGCATTTGTGACCCCTTAATTTGGCACTATAGGCAGCCACCATCAGAGACCTACAGACCTCCAGTGGTGGAATGACTGTGTTGTTGCCAAATGTCTTTGTATTTTTTTTAAAGTTAGGTTGGCTTTCGCAATGTGTTTGTCCCATTTACCATTCCTACTTGGCCCGAATCCCAAATAATCAAAGGACGTTACTTCATCAATTGGAACACCTCCTATGTATATGGTGAGATTGTGAATTTGCTAATTCTTTTGCCTCAGCACATACTATTGGTTTTAGTTGAATTGATGGTCAGGCCTATCCCATAACATATTCTGATGAAGTGAGCTACTTCTTTTTCAGGCCACTGAGTGTACTGGAAAGTAGAACAGCATAATCTTACCATTTGCCGACCCATGACTTCCCGGACCACCGGGGTTGTAATCCCAAGGTGTTAATGGGAAGTCAGGTGTTGATAAATCATTATGGGTCCAGCGGCAACCTCCCCATAGCACCGGCATTTTCACTGCCAGACCCGTAACAAGGCCCAATGTCATTAAAATAGGTAGAGTGTAGGTGCCAGAACACTCCTTTTTCTACACAGAACTACCCTTTGAACTCTACTCCACTGCCATGACTAGCTATAGCTTTATTATTGCTATACAACACAATTGCTCTCAGTAAGGGAGTTTGGGTGTTCTTTCTCTTTAATGTCTTCCAAAGCTCTGATCTGGCAATGCCATCAAAAGCTGTTTTAGGATTAGCATATAACAAGTATAACATGCCTGGTCCTAATGTAAAATACTTGTCTATCAACTGGGTGACCTCCCTTCTTGAACCTGCCTAATCGAGTGTGTTTCTAATACCCATTCCTCTATCCTATTGAGGATAATTTTGCCACAGATGTATTTTCCTTGTAGCATTAAGCAGGGAGATCAGATGATAGTTTTCTGGGTTTTCTACCCCCCTTCTTATAGATAGGAACAATGTTTACATGCGTCCAAATCATGGGCTATATGCTTTATAAGAGGAGTTTTATATGCAACGTAAGTATGCAACCCAAACTCCAAACTCAAGCTTAAACAGATCCACACAGATCTTATTGGGCCAGGTGCTTTGCCCCCTCATTTGCATACTGGGGCATCAGCCACTTCCTCAAGTAAAATCTCCAGGTGTTCGCTTGTGGCTCGGCCACCATCTGCAACCTAGAAATGTTCACTCTCTCAAGGATCTAAAAATATAAGCCTATCCTCTTCATATAACTTAGAGAAGTAAATTAACTCAAGCGGGTTGCATCCATCTCTATCTCCTAAATATGCTATCTGGCAGAAAGCTTTCCGTTCTTTATTTATCGTAGCATCAATAAGTGCGTCCCACTTTTCAGTAATTTTTGCTTCCTTCTTCCAATGGACCATAACTTTATATTCCCTCCTGTTTGTTGGTAACAATCTCTGATCACATAGATTAGTTTACTTTAATGCTGATAATAATTCAGTTTTCCATCTTCTACATTCTAGATCAATGAAGTCAGTACACTTCCTGGTGGTTACTTCAGCCTTACAGGGTTGGGTCAAGTCATTTTAACATTTGTACATTTGCACTTTCAAAATTGAAATCTGCCTGTAGAAGGGAAAATATCTTGGAGAAGATCAATGGCATGTTTAGATTAATATCAATGTGTTCCCATGTCAACCTCCTCCTGTAGTTAGAATGGATCAATACATGACATGTCCTTATTATCTTTGTCTGAATTCAATGTTAGCACAATTGAGATTGGGTTATGGACACTTTCACTTTGCATATGAACTTCCAACCCCTGAAAAGTTTTCCAGTGTAGTAAGTCTAATAGAGTGATGGTTCCCTTCTGCTAGGTATGGGTTGGCCAGATGTCACCTAAATAAAATGTGTACTGTTTCAGGGGCATGTTTATACTAACACCTTGACTTCACTAACAGCAAGGTGGGAGTATCCCATATTTGGTCTTCTTCTTCTTATAGAAAATCGGCAAACTCATGAAGGGGATCATACTGTAGGTTAAAATCTCATGTAATCAGCACCATATCCATACTGCTATTCAGAGGGGACCATTTGTCTAATAGAGATTCATGTTGAAACGATGCCTGGAGAACATTATTGCCATCAGGATGATAATGCAAGTTCACCAGGAAGATACTGTAGACATTAGATAATTTAACAGAAAGACATAAAAGATCTGCAGAGTTGCATGTCAGCAAACTAACTTATGCATTGAGTGCATTTCTTACCCATATACTTAACCCCCCACTTTAATCTTTAACAGGGATGTTAAAGATTGTGAACCAATTGATGCTCACTGTGATAAATCCCCAGTTCTCTTGGAATAAAATAACATTGTGCTTAACCCAATCTATATTGTCTAGATTTTTGGAAAGGCCAGCGATGTTCATGCTGACTATCCTTATTTCAGTTAGAATTTGATTCACTAGTTCTGTACACTCGAAGGGAAGAACATCTAAAAACGATTGGTTAATGAGCTGTCAAGACATTACATATTCAGATTGATTACATGTTTTACTTGTAGCTTGGCTATCTGGTTTTCCTCTAACTTCAATCTGTAAACCTGAGGGCGGTTGGGTTCTTCTTGGTTGCATATTGTTCAAATATTTTTTTCCTCATGTATGCTAATGTTGATATTGTCATATTCAGCACACACAGGATCTTAGAAATTAATAAGCTCTCTTATGTCTTCTGTAATAACTGTGGAGCATCCCTTGTTGCTTCTGATCTAGTGAATTCATCTATTTTTCAGGGAAACCCCCATCTATTTGGTTATTTGCTATTTTTGATAGATTAATCATATTTATTGTTTCCTCTACATCATATGTGGTATTGTGTGGCTGGCCTTTGGGGCTGCTGTACTGTGGGTTTAGGGAGTGGGAGGGGGTTACTAATGCCCCCTTGATCCCTTATAGTGTGTGCCTTGTTAGGAATTGCAGGGTACTGGGAGTTGTTTTGGGTTTCTTGTCTATCCCTCCCCATAACAGTTCTTCCAAATGGGGGAGGATGGTTCCCAGCAACATCACCAATAACCCCATGGGTGTTCATCAGAGGTTCCCCCTAGCGTCCTTGCAGATTTGGTGCCCAAATGTTTTTTTCCGATCTTATATGGCAAAGTCTTAGGTGTGCCTCACTTCAAGTTACCAACTTCCTTTCCAAGAGTATTTACTACTTTGGCTAGATTCTCTACCAACAATCACAACAATCATATGTTTTTAATCACCAAACCTTTTTTTATTATAGAGCCAGCATGGGATACCTCCCTGTAATCACCCATAGAGACGGCTGCCGATATTCCTGGGGCCCCATCCACATTATCGGCTGTATCATCAATCGTCCCAATGAGTGGAACAAATTGACAATTTTATGCCATTCTCATCAGAAGTAAAAAAAAAAAAGGGGGGGGTCCTGGGAGTCCCTCTGCTGGACATTAGTCCCAGTTATGTGAGCCGTACCCAGAGTCATTAGATCTGTATCTTTCACAGAGGAGAAATATCCAAAACATATCAGTTTTTGTCCTGCCCTGGAGCAGTCCAGCACTGAAATGCTAGTCAATTCTCCTCTGAACAGGGTACCAGCAGTAACCCCAGACTGGTGTTTTTAGCTGGTTGGACCTCATCAGTAGTTTGGAGCTGTGCAACTTTAAGAATAGTGGGCAAGGCACCCATGTCTGGATTCCCCTAGTAACTTAGGGTGAGACCCAAAGTTACTTTAATTATGCAAAAAACAAGCAGGCTCCTGGGAGTCCCTCTGCTGGACATTAGTCCAAGTTACAAGAGCCTTACAGAGAGTATTTAGCTCACTTTCTTTCACAGAGGAGAAATATCCAAAACATATCAGTTTTTGTCCTGCCCTGGAGAAGTCCAGCACCGAAATGCTAGGCAATTCTCCTCTGAACAAGGGTACCAACAGCAACCGCAGACATGTGTTTTTGTCTGGTTGGACTTCATCAGTAGTGTGGAGCTGTGCAACTCTAAGAATAGTGGGCAAGGCATCCATGTCTGGATTCCCCTAGTAACTTAGGGTGAGACCCAAAGTTACTTTAATTATGCAAAAAACAAGCAGGCTCCTGGGAGTCCCTCTGCCAGACATTATTCCCAGTTATGAGAGTCTTACAGAGAGTCTTTAGCTCGCTTTCTTTCACAGAGGAGAAATATCCAAAACATATCAGTCTTTTTCCCACCCTGGGGCAGGCCAGCACCGAATTGCTAAGCAATTCTCCTCTGCACAAGAGTACCAACAAACCCCTGACAGGTTTTTCGGTCTGTGTGGAACTCATCAGTAGGGTGGAGCTGTGCCTCCCTAACAATAGTGAGCAAGGGGTCCACGTCTGGATGACCACACAAATCTGACCCCTGGCCACAACCACCACAGTAGTGATATGTGTATGGTAATTGTTTACAGACAGAGCCACGAACAAACAGCGTGTAAAACACATCTGAGCTTATTTGAGGGTTGAAAGAGGGGTTGGAAAGGGCAAAGGAGGGGAAAAAAGATGGTATGGAGCTGTTTCTATTGTATATATTATATTGTGGTGGTTGTGGCCAGTTGCTATATTCTAGGATGCATGGTCATAGGCTATGGCCCTAAGAATCTGCCCACTGGCCACAACCACCACAGTAGTGATATGTGTATAGTAATTATAGGTAATGTGGTGGGAGTATAAAGTGTTTGTAATATGGTGGCATGATATCATTGAACTGTATATGATATTTATGATTGGAGTACAATTGAGGATACTGCTAATGGGATATGTATTTGTTTATAATTGGTATGGTTCTTAGTTGCACAGGCTAATGAAGCTGCAATCCCTGGTTCATTTTCTGAGCTGAAAAAACAGTATAATTTATTAAGCAGGATAGTTTAAGAGCTTTAATTGCACACAATTTCACATTTACTTTTTGACCCTGATAAACAGTACATTATATGTCCTATGTTTGCCACAACATTTTTGTATGCTACACTGTTGTTGTATTGACATT
The DNA here is from genome assembly GCF_040938575.1 of Ambystoma mexicanum. Lineage (NCBI taxonomy): Eukaryota > Metazoa > Chordata > Amphibia > Caudata > Ambystomatidae > Ambystoma > Ambystoma mexicanum. The sequence goes on from NC_090934.1 coordinate 510,467,376, forward strand.
AAATAATCACTGGTTCATTAAGAGACAAACATCCATACAGGATAAAAAAAATTACAATTATGTGAGTCTAAGTGTGATAGTATGTTTGTTTGAAGTCTGTTGTTATTAAGAGAATGTTGAAAGTAGTTAGAGATCTTTTGGCATATTCTAACTACATTAGCCTATAGAAGATGTTTTGTAATAACAAGAATTGTGATTCTGTATTTGAAGTGTATTGTAATGAAGGATATTTTTGAAGTAATTAGGTACCTGTTGGCATATTCTAAATGGTCATTGTGCTGACATTTAGTGGTTAAATTTGGGTTGAAGGAATATTAAGTAGGTATTTGTTAGGTTTGCTGGTAAACTATGTTTTGGAGTAACTGAGGTGTTGTTACATTTAAACCAACCAAGATCATTGAGTGTACAGAGAGGTGAAAGTGCTAATTAGCTCATACCTTCTTTAAAGAATGTGCTGCCAATGTTGATTAATGCGTGATCTGGGGTCAGACCTTGGGATTTGTGAATAGTGACAGCATATGCAAGAGAAAGAGAGAATTGTTCTCTAAGTACGTACATTTCTTTGAAAAGAAGGAAATGTACTATTGCCAGCTATTTTCTTTCACCTCTGCAAGTTTGGCAAAGTGGATGTTGACAAACTGAACGTTGTTGTCATGTGGATATGTTAGGAAGCCAACAACTGTACCAATTGCTCCATTGACTAAACCTTGTTCTATGTCAAGGTTATGTTTTAGAATTACTCTGCAGTTTATACACAAAGTTAATATTTTCTCCAATCCAGCTGTGTTGGGGATACATTTGTCTAAGCTATTTAGTTGTACTGTTGCTTGTTGACACATAGGCAGTATCATGCCATACACATCTATTTTATCTGTGGAGCTATTATATAGTATGGGTTGCATTTCTTTTTTTAAAATTATGCCTCATTTCAAGTACGGCGGTAACCCTGCCGGTGCTAACAGTGGTTTGCCACTGGACTTGCAAGATTTAGCAGCGCCTGGCTTGCCGGTAACACCGGGGGATTACAACCCCAGGGTTCCGGGAAATCAGGCACCGTTAATTGTAAATCCCATTTCCCAGCAGAGTCATAGTGTGCCGGTCTGGTAACAACGGTGTTGGTAGGCTTACCGGCACCATTGTTACCAGACCGGCATAGATATAATGAGGGCCAGAGTCTCGTTAAATTGACCACAGCTTGCAAGGGTTGGAATTAATTACATGAATTTTATATTGTGTTTAGTTAATTGTTCCATGACATCAGTAGCAGATGTGTTTTTCCCATATAGCTCATCGATTAGTTTACTTTTTAAGATGGATTTTGCATCTTTAGTAAGCAGACCAGTTCTAATGTTTTTTTTTAATTTTAGAATAGGTGAAGTCTGAGACTGACACATGTTTTGGGCTTGTTTTCTATGCTGAAAATGTTGCCAGAGATATACATTTCCAATGCTGCCGAATTTGTAGCATCATTATTTGTGTCCTAATGTTTTGAAAACAATAACGTGGTGGTGCACGGTGTGCCAGTAGTGTGTTTGGTGTTACTGGCAGTGGAGGCTGCTGTCCGTGCTCTTCCACCCTGCAACTGGAGTTGCTACTGCTGCCTGATATTACCGGTGTTTACTTTGGACTTACACATTTCTAGCATTGGAAACATTGCCAAGTCCCATTTCTACCTCCACTAATTTTCACCTCACCTTTTATACACACTGCGCATGCGCGGACGTTGCATGGTGTGCCAGTAGTGTGTTTGGTGTTACTGGTATTGCAGGCTGCTGTCCTTGCTCTTCCGACCTGCAACGGGAGTTGCTACTGCTGCCTGATATTACTGGTTTTTACTTTGGACTTACACATTTCTAGCATTGGAAACATCGCCAAGTCCCATTTCTACCTCTGCTTACACCCTTTATACACACCGCGCATGCACAGAGCGCTGCGCAGTGTGCCGTAGTGTGTTTGGTGTTCGTTGGGCAGTGGAGGCTGTGGGGTGAAGGAGCCGCTCTGAAGAAATCATACTCCTACTCTTGGTGAGTCCCTTATGACTGTTGGTTACGAAAACCCAAGCTCTTGCTCTTTGTGACATTGGCTGTCTCGAGATGTCTGAGGTCACATCTTACAGCTAATGTCTACATATAACCAGCGACTTATTGACAACGTCTGTATCCAGCTATCTCACGAACGGGCGAGGAATGGAACATTTTTTCACCTGAGTTTTGACTTCACTGTCATTTCATGCTGCTGATTGTCTACTAGGTTTTCTCTTGGGTAGCAAAAGGTATTCTTCTGGTAGTTTGTGGCTTGCACCACTAGAACTGTACAAAATTGAACATTAAGGTGTGGTGACTCTCCTAAAACCTAAAAGCAGCCCTGTGGTAACCTGAAGCGTCCTATGGTAAAAAGTCGAAGGAACTAGCTTGTCCGGGTACAGGGCAGCTTGTACGTAGGTGTCCGCTGCTGGATGGCAAGGGGTGACTGTGGGCCTAGGTGCCTTTGAACCCCTCGTAGTAACATCCTACTGTGTTGTAGCTTGTCCCTTCAGTGTCCTATCTCTGCTGTGAGTTTGGGGTGACTGCGTGCCTTGGAGCCTTTGAACCCCTTGTGATAGCACCATACAGTGTGGGACGTGAACTACCAGTACATTTTTCTTGTTGTGAGTCAGGGGGTACCTGCGGGTCTAGGTGCCTTTGAACCCCAGTTGTGTGAATAACACATAATGGCCTGTGCTTCTATTACATCCTTGCTTGCCGTGTGTCAGGGGTGACTGCGGGCCCTGGAGCCTTTGAACCCTCTGTGTTTATGGCAAACAGGCCATTGATAATGGTTTATTTTGGTTAATCTGGTTACACAAAACTTGATCATACTCTCCTGCCTGGGCACTTGTAGACCTGGGTGACTTTGTACCCTGATGGATATGTTACAATCCACAAGGGTGGTTTTCTAAATAGGGCAGAGTGGTAAAGTCATTCCTAATTTACCTTAGTGGGACACCAGAGGGCTGGGGCGCCTTTGAAACACGCAAGGAGGTAGAAGTCTGTGTGTGTTATTTTTTTACACATCCCTATCAGTAATTTTGTAATCTTCTTGTCACCAACTCACAGGTTATAAAATTGCGGGAGGGCGAGATGGTTTCAATTGAGAAATGTGAAGCCGATTTGTGTTGGAAACTGAAGGAGGGTGGATGTTTCCGCTTATGCACTATTAACCTATAGACTTTGTTGTGTGAACTTTACGGTGCTGGTGGTTGTTTTATAGTCAGCTACCTGGTATCAGCTGTTGACTTGAAATAGATCATGAGCCGCGCTCTAAGAAGTGGTAATCGGGTGGGTAACCCATCTAAAGCATCTGTGACGAGTTCTGCTGCCAAACTGCTCAACAGCACCTTACCACTGTTACCACCTAGCAAAAAATCACTCCTCTCTATGTCGGTAACCATACCCTCGCGGCCGCTGCCATTGGACCCCGTGGGGGCTCACACTCCTCCCCTACCGACATGTTTGGCTTCTGAAGAGGGTTATTTTCCCATGGTGGCTCCTGTAGACCTAAATCAACCCTCATTATCCATAAAAAAAGCTAATGCGAATGAAAAGCATATAGCTTGCAAGTTTTCCCATTTACACGATTGTTATTGTGCACTGAAGGATGTTCAGGAGGGTTTTACTCATATTTCTGACACGTCCATGCTTTCGCCTACCATTATGTTCCGTGTTCCGTGTACAATTAATTAGATTTAAATGATAACTTTATATGATTAATTAGGCTGGGTTTGGTAAGTTTTACTAGGCTTCCTTCACAAGTTGAGACTGCATATTTGCCAGTTGTCCCATCTGGCGTGACATTGATTTTGTAGTAGTAGTGTTGGGCTGCGGCATACAGGCCATGTTTTCCAAAGCAGTACTTTGGGTATTTATTATATGTCAATTACATTGTTTTTCTTTTTAAATGTCCTGGCTGTTGGGATCATTTGTGGGCATTCTTTCTATCTCTTGGCAGGATTTTAGTACTCGTTTTCAGGATGAAGCTTTTCTTTCAGCTCTTTTTTTCTCAGCTTTGTGACATATCTTGCAACTGCAGTGGAATTGTCTGCAATGTTTTGTATGTCTACATTTGCATTCCATGTAGGGCAATGATTGCATTGTGTTCATTGATGTACTTGGATGCTTCATCCCTTTTAATGTTTTATGTGTATTTAGGGCATTTGCCTTTTACACTATGTCTAACAGAAGACATCAATCTATTTCCTTGTCCCTTTTTGCAAATGGGTCAAGGGAAACCATAGCGACATTTGTTATAGTATTTACCTTTGTTTTTATATCAACGTCGGCAGTATTTGCCACACTCATGCTTTTGGAAGCATAAGATTTGTGTACATAGGTCACTCTCTTTGCTTTCTGGAGGAATGTTGTAAGTAATGTATTTTTCAATATACTTTAAAACAGTGGTATCACTATCATGGCCAAATTTGGGAGATCTTTTATCCACACAAGCATGTGGATGTGTGGTGCTCCTCTGGATTGATATTCATTTGTCCAAAAAGAAGTTTTGTACTTCTCTGAGCAGAGGGGTCATTTTATTGCAGATGAAGTGCAGCATAGCAAAGAAACAATGGTGAAAGTACCTTGATACGTTGACAGGGTCACAAGAATACAGTTCTCCTGGTATTATTATATCTATTTCATTTTTATCTTGGTTTGCAGTGCGTAAGAGTTTTGTCATCCCATGCATACTCTGCATAACTTAAAGTAACAAACCATGTAGGTGGGACTAGGCTTTTTATCATACAACATACATCAGTGTGACATCAGAACCAGTATCATTGTGTACCAAGACAGTTTGCCGAGAGATTTCTGATACTTGACTGCAAAACTTCATATTTGTCTTTTATATTTTGAAGCAGATCTATACAGTTCTATACTTTTTTCCCATACGCTCATTTGGGATCCTTTGGCTTGACGTATTTGATATGTTTCAAGTGCATCTTCAGTGGAGTCTTTCGAGTGTAATGGGTGAATTGAATACTGGTCTAAAATATTGGCTGCTGTAACAGGATCTACACGTTCAATTTGGTCAGTTGCTGGTGAATCTTGCATTATTTGGGTGGTTTCCCTAAGATTTCATCTATGCTTATATCTTTGTAGTATTAATTGTTTTCTTTCAGTTATTGTTGGACGTGTCTAACTTTGTTTAAGTGAACTAGTTGTTGCCAATTTGTTTGGCCTTTTGTTGGTACACCATTAACTAGAACAATTAAAGATTGATCTATTGGTCATTGGACTCCTAGATTTCATACATTTGCTTTAAGATCTAATGGCAAATATACTACTTTGCCAGGATGCCTTTTAATAACTGAGATGGAGGTAATTTGGCTGTTTTCAGTTGAAGGTGTATTATAGCTTGAAATGGATGTACTGTTTAGATTATAACGCTCTCATACAAGTTAAGGTATTAGTAATAGAACGTGACAGCATTTGGATATTATCAAGCTTTGTTTTGCTGTATGTGCAAACTATTGAGGGGTCAGTTTTGTTGTATTTATTTTCTGCAGTTACATATGAAGCTAATTGGAATCATTGGGATTCCACATTGTCCTACATTTTGTCAGCCATATCTACTATTTTTGTGCTCTTTTTATAAAAAGTTCTGCGACAACAGGCACATACTTATGCCCCGATTATCATCAAGGTGTTAAGTACCGAAAAGGACATTAAAAGGGTTAACAACCTTTTCGGTACTTAAGACCTATTCCGAAGGTGGCGCATTCTTCCGAAGTCGGAAGGAATGCGGCACTTTCGGAATACATGTGGCGGTTGCTAGTATGGGTTGGAAACCAACTGGCTTTTTGGAAGCCTATCCTTGTGGAACTCCTCCAGTTTAATATGTGCGCTAAACTGGTGCACATATATGGTACGCTTTTGGTGCCATTAAACTGGAGGAGTGCCACAAGAAGCCCTGTTTGGTGTAAATGGAAGTGTCCATATACCCCCGTGTTGTATATGGATACTTTCAAGTACACCAAAGCAAGCAGCTTCAACGTTGATGCAATGTTGAAGCTACTTGCTTTGGTGTACATGAAAGTGTTCATATACAACATGGGTGTGTATGAACACTTTCATTTACACCAAACTGAGCAGCTTCAACGTTGCACCCTGCAACGTTGAAGCTGCTTGCTTTGGTGTAAATGAAAGTGTTCATATACACCATACAGGTCATTTACACCAAAGCGAGCAGCTTCAACCTTGCAGTATGCAACGGTGAAGCTTCTCGCTTGAAATGAAAGTGTTCATATACACCGCAGGGGTGTATAGTTACACTTTTATTTAAACCAATGCGAGCAGCTTCAATGTTACATTCTGCAACGTTGAAGCTGCTGGCTTTGGTGTAAATGAAAGTGTTAATGTACACCGCACAGGTGTATATGAACACTTTCATTTACACCAAAGCCAGCAGCTTCAACATCCTGCAATGTTGAAGCTGCTCACTTTGGTGTATAGGAACTGTGTTCTCGCCAGTATTTTAATTAAATAACGATTCCTCATTATTTAATGAAAATGCTGCCGAGATTCTGCAATCCACCTGTTTCGATTAGAAAAAGGCGGATTACAGCGAAAGCACTGTCATGCTTTGTGAAGATGCCCAGGCCCACATGAGAATAGCAGTGGTGTCTGGGCGTCAAGAAATGGCGCAGTGAGTCATGCTATTTAGCACGCTCACTGCGCCAAGATGAGAATCGGGCCCTTAGTCTTGTATTTCACCAGATGGGTTTTGAAACTTAACTATTTCTTTTTTGTTGTTTTGTTGTTAGGAGGTTAGTGTTTGTGAGGTTTCTTGTAATGTTTTCTGAAGTTACTTAATGTTCGAAGTCAATGTCAGTTCCAAAGTATTTACTTTGGATGTATTCTTTTTTTAAGGAGTTGTTTGGCTGTTCCACGTAGGAGAATGTTTATAGCAGGCTTGTCCAACCTTTTTGAATGTGGGGCCGAAGCATTCACTTTTTGTCACCCGGAGGGCCGGCGAGCCAAAAGTGAACACCCTGACCCAAAGCAGTATATTCAAAAGCGATGGTGTGTGACCTTTCACACAATAGCATCAAAGGCATAGCCATGCAGTCCCAAAGATAGCTTTTGGTGTCGGGGGCAGTGATGAAAGGTTAGTTTCTTGTTATTTCTTCCAGTGTGTGTGTGTTGATATTTCTCGGAAATAGTGGGGGCGACCGAGCGTAGCGAGGGAGCTATAACAATATAGGGAGGGTTTGGGGGGGGTCTCCCCCCCCAAGATTTTTTTTTCCAAATATGGGGCTGAAATTGTGCATTTTACAGCAGGAAAAGTGACCAAAAAGCCATACGTTTACAATCCGTTCTAAAGGGGTAAATGTACATTCCATGTCACTAACAGCAGACAAGAACATTGTAGAACACAACACATTTTAATGATCAATGTGTCCACAGTGTTAAGACAGCACTGTCACTGATGTAACACATTGACATGCTGGTTGTGCCCAAAATATGCCTCTGTAGCAACATGTCTGTGCTGGCTGTTACCAATTTAGGCCAGCATTGTCCTCTACAAAGCATGATTGGTGCTGCCTGAGCATGTGCAGTGTGCCCAATACATATGCCAGCTTATCTCTGTAATACACATTCATTACTTCTGTGGTAATGAAAGAAACATAATCCAATTCCAGGGGGCACCTGAGGCAGTAAAAGTCCTCTGCCACGGCCCGGTTTATTGGTCGGACCCAACATTGCAGAAATCAATTAATCGTGTCCACGGACCCGACAAACATTGAATAAATAAATCGGGCAGGGGAGCCGACTTATGAATTTCCCGGGTGGTGCCCAAATATAGGAAGTGACATAACCAGCACTTATATGACCGCATTTGCACGTAGTCACCAACTTGGTGCTGGGGGCCGGGGGGGTGCAGAACAGTGGAAACATTGGCTAGCATGTATTGCATATACTAAAGGCAAGTAAGAAGGAGGTTTAAGCCTTCCAGTTGCATCCCAGTAGGCCAATACTGCCCCTACTCCACCCCTCTATAATCATCCAGGTTGTAGTAGCCCTCAAAAGGCAGAGCAACACAACTAGGATAGGAGAACGAAATGCCATCCCATCCTGTGAGTGTGTCAAACCTCAGAGCAAAGACTGTGCGTGTGCCTTGGAGCACAATCTCACTAATTTGGTGCAATTCGCGCAAGTGGGTGCATGGGAATGCCATGCGTGTGTGTGGGCTGCATACCCCGTATCACTTGCTCAGTTCTTCACTGTGAAACTCTGTCCAAGGCAGTACTGTCCCAATGGTGAGAAGTGTCATATTTTCACATTAACTATGCTTAAGCACTTTGGGTTATTGAAGTGCTGCTACATTCGGAGTAATTCCATCCCTTTAAATATATTAGCTCTTGTATAACCACAACAGTGTTGATTTATTCTGAAGATGATGAAGATGATGTTAGACTTGCTCAATAGTTCTGGTTCTGTATCATTAAATGTACTTCAGATCTTTGGAGTCTCGGGAGGATAGCTCAGGAGCAACACAGGTTCGATCCCCCTGGGTACATTATACCTCTACATCTGTAAGAGGGGTGCACAGAGGGGTGCACAGATGTACAAATACACCCAACCCAAAACGATTTTTAGAAATTGAGGGACAGACTTGCTTTGCATCTGTGCCTCCATTTCTAAAAATCGTTTTGGGTTGGGTGTACCTCTACATCCGTGCACACCTCTTGCTAAGAGGGGTGCACAGATGTACAAATACACCCAACCCAAAACGATTTTTTAGAAATCGGGGGACAGACTTGCTTTGCATCTGTGCCTCCATTTCTAAAAATCGATTTGGGTTGGGTGTACTTCTACATCTGTGCACCACTCTTGCCAAGCGGGGTGCAAAGATGTACAAATACACCCAACCCAAAACGATTTTTTAGAAATTGGGGGACAGACTTGCTTTGCATCTGTGCCTCCATTTCTAAAAATCGTTTTGGGTTGGGTTACTTCTACATCTGTGCACTCCTCTTGCCAAGCGGGGTGCACAGATGTACAAATACATCCAACCCAAAACGATTTTTAGAAATTGAGGGACAGACTTGCTTTGCATCTGTGCCTCCATTTCTAAAAATCGTTTTGGGTTGGGTGTACCTCTACATCCGTGCACCCCTCTTACCAAGCGGAGTGCACAGATGTACAAATACACCCAACCCAAAACGATTTTTTAAAAATTGGGGGACAGACTTGCTTTCCATCTGTGCCTCCATTTCTAAAAATCGTTTTGGGTTGGGTGTACTTCTACATCTGTGCACCCCTCTTGCCAAGCGGGGTGCACAGATGTACAAATACATCCAACCCAAAACGATTTTTAGAAATTGAGGGACAGACTTGCTTTGCATCTGTGCCTCCATTTCTAAAAATCGTTTTGGGTTGGGTTACTTCTACATCTGTGCACTCCTCTTGCCAAGCGGGGTGCACAGATGTACAAATACATCCAACCCAAAACGATTTTTAGAAATTGAGGGACAGACTTGCTTTGCATCTGTGCCTCCATTTCTAAAAATCGTTTTGGGTTGGGTGTACCTCTACATCCGTGCACCCCTCTTACCAAGAGGAGTGCACAGATGTACAAATACACCCAACCCAAAACGATTTTTTAAAAATTGGGGGACAGACTTGCTTTCCATCTGTGCCTCCATTTCTAAAAATCGTTTTGGGTTGGGTGTACTTCTACATCTGTGCACCCCTCTTGCCAAGCGGGGTGCACAGATGTACAAATACATCCAACCCAAAACGATTTTTAGAAATTGAGGGACAGACTTGCTTTGCATCTGTGACTCCATTTCTAAAAATCGTTTTGCGTTGGGTGTACTTCTACATCCGTGCACATAGATGTAGAAGTATACCCGAACCAAAACGATTTTTAGAAATTGAGGGACAGATGCAAAACGAGAGCATCTTCCTTTGCATCCGTCCCACAATTTTTAAACATTGTTTTTTACCCGGGCCGCCAGAGAGAGACACAGTATGGATGGAACAAAGGACCATCCATACTGCGGCTGTTCTCTCCGGCCTTGGGGGCCGGAGCACCAGCATACTCTGCGCCCTGGCTTGTAACTGCCTCTGGTGCTGGCGGCACCAGAGGCAGTTACAGACCACGGCCCGGTTTATTTGTTTATTTGTTCAATGTTTGTTGGGTCCGTGGACCCGATTAATTTATTTATGCAGAAATAAATAAATTAATCGGGTCCACGGACCCGACAAACATTGAACAAATAAATAAATAAATAAAACGGGCCGTGGCAGAGGCAGTAACAGTCCTCCGCCACGGCCTGGTTTATTTATTTATTTGTTCAATGTTTGCCGGGTCCGTGGACCCAATTAATTAATTTATTTATTTCTGCAATGTTGGGTCCGCCCAACATTGCAGAAATAAATAAATTAATCGGGTCCACAGACCCGGCAAGCATTGAATAAATAAATAAACCGGGCTGTGGCCTGTTACTGCCTCTGGTGCCCCCCCCCCCGCCTTTTAGGGGGCACCAGAGGCAGTAACAGTCCTCCACCACTGCCCGGTGTATTTCTTTTATTTGTTGCTTGTACAGCCTCGCGGGCCACATGAAATGGCTTGGAGGGCCGCATTGTGGCCCGCGGGCCGTATGTTGGACAACCTTGGTTTATAGTGTACTCTATGCACAAGATTCCATATTAACGGAATGGTGTGTTGCTAACATTTTGCAGAGCACTTCCTAAAATGTAGGCTAATGAATGTCCTTGCAGTCCAGTGTGACTGTGTACTGGACAAGAGTCCATGGTTTGTAATGTTTTCATTTTACTTTTGTCTGTTAGTTTCACATAGTGAAATAGGAATCGTCATAAAGGTTGGCATATGTTACACATTGAGCTGCTTGTCTGTTTGTACACTGGATGATTTGTTTTGCCGAAAAGGAATATTTGGTTGAAAGTTTGCTGGGGAATTTTTTTCTCTAATGGTTTCTTTTGCCATGATGGCTTTTCCTACCATTTCATACCCTCGACCATCACTGTCAATGGCAATTGTTTTTTTGTTTGTTCTTGTTTATAAGCCACTCTATTGAAATATGGTCTGGGCTGTTTGTGTGAATCCATTCACCTTCACAGAAGTTTGAAAGGTGTCTATATACCTGTCCAAAATACCTTCAACTATCCCTCTGTAAATACCTCCCCCTCGAGCCCTTCACTCTTCTACCTCTAACTCCTTCAGGGTCACTCATTATTCAAAGAAACAAGCTGGGGGTCGATCTCTGTCTTTGGCTGAGGCCTCCCTTTGGAACTGCCTCCCTGCCACCTTGAAACTTGAGGAGAAACATCTATGGTTCTGGAAGCGCCTCAAGACCTCCCTCTTCGCTTCTGCCTTTGCCCCTCTTCTCCTCTGCTGATCTGCTTTCTCTCTCGGCACTGTTGCATCTGGCCACCTTCTGTTCTTTGGGCCGAGGCACCTGCTCACCCTTCCACCCTGCTGCACTGCCTCCTGGCCAGTCTTGCACTGGGGCCTGTATCTGCACCCATACAGCCCCCCCACTCTTCTTCTGCACTTATCATATACACCCTATCTGACTAGCCTTCCCTTTGCCACTCACAGGCTGCACTAGCACTGTTTTCGATCACCTTATTTTTTTTTTAATTTACTTATTATTTATCTTTTTCTCTCCCATGGTCTGCACTTTCCAATTTCTCCCCACTTCCATGAACTTACCCCCCTTTTCCCTTCCCCATGGACTTGCACGTTCTCAATGTCACTGGGCCTAGTAAGATCCTTGTTTTTGTTTTTCTCTCCTATTCCCCTCCCTTTGCCTGGTCACGCTCTGAAACACCTGTGTACGAGTGCAATATAAAGAAAATATCATATCATATCATATTCACATTGCGCATGTTTAGAAGTACTTTTTTAAATGTATTATTTAATTTAATTAGTGATTTCATATGCATTCTGTGCGTTCTGTGATTTGTAATTCCACTCCTCCCATTATACAACTCAGACTACAAGTCCCACAATGCAAAGAGTGGAATGGAATATTTTAAAGGGTGACATTCATATCAAATGAAAAATATAAAATGCTGTGTGTTTAAATAGGCATTAAAGGATATGTTGCGAGGCTAAGTGAAAATATTTCCATGTGGAAAGACCTATTTTTTCACAAATACATCAAAGGGAAGTATGGAGATGCCCAAATGTGTTTTGTGCACAGCTAGAACCAGGTATGCATAATGTAAATACAGGTGTGTGTACTTGTTTGAATGGTGTAGGCATGGCATCTTTTGAAACTGAAAACATCAAGTTGGATGGAGCAAACAATGTTTGGATTGATGGAGTGAATTGCACTGATTTTGGGAATCAGAAGTTTCTTGTAAATATTCAGAATGCACTGAGAAAGTTTATGTGAAAAAGATGTACTGTGCATGTGAAGACATTTGTAAGAAGTTCTAGGAAATAAAAATCAGAAAAGCAGAAAATAATTAAAAACTAAACAAACTAAAACAAATTCTCTTTTAAGAGCAACCATTATACAATAAATTGTTCAAATTAAGTGCAAACCTCCCCAACCCCTTTAATTGAACATTCTGTCTGCTGACACTACAGTCGTTCGCTGACAGCACATGCCGCATCCAGGTCTTTTGAGGATGCCTGGCATGGAAAGGTACTGTTGAAACCGCAGACAATCATGGATGACCGTGGACATTGGGGGATATACAGGAAGAGAAAGTAGCAGGAGTTTTGTTTGGTGAGAATAGTCAAGATGGCTATGTCTTTGAGGAGGCAGAGTGTATGGATTTCGGGGGACTCTTGGATCCATTGGCTGAAGGTCTATTGTGAACACTGTGTCTTGTCTGAAAATGTGGGATTCCATAAATTGCAAGTGTTATGGTATGGAGTGTGAGGAATGAAGTGGGCAGACCTCCTCCATTTTTGTGAGAATATGGTTCACTTGAAACATCTGGACATCATTGTTGTTCACTTTGGAGGGGACAGTTTGATCTATGTAACCTGAATTTCATTGCAGTTTGCAATGAAAGATACATTTGGAAAGTTGATGGAAATGTTTACAAATTAAAACATTATTTTTTCTTGGATTGCTCAGAGACAAATGTGGATGCGTTCAAATGTATTTTGTATGCAAAAGTGAAAAAGCAAGGCGCAATGTGAATAAAGCTGTATGTGTTTTTTTATGAGATGTTGGCATGACATCTTTTCATAATGAAAACATTTCATTTGATATTGTCAACATTTTTTAAAGAGATGGAGTACATCTAACTGATGAGGGCAAGCACATTTTTTCCAGAAAACTTTTTAATAAATGCATTGAAGTTGTTTTTGTGAACACATAAAGTATGCATTGAAGTATTCGTTAGAAGTTGCATTCAATAAAAATGAAAAACAGAAAAAAATAGAAGCACTTTTTGTGAAAGTTACAAAAAATAATTGTGTTGTGTAGAATCTGTGTTAGTGTAGCTTATAAATCAAAATAATAATAAAATATTTAAAAGTGAAAAAGAAAAAAAATCTTTTTAATAGCCACCATTTTTATTAAAAAAATAATAAAAATGATTTTGAAAGCGTTTTCACTGAATATATATATATATATACATATACATATATTTTAAGTGAAAACACTTTTTTAAAAGGCACATAATGGTTAAGTTGCACTAATAAATACCTATGAAATTAATTGAAAAAACTGTGTTGAAGGGACGTTATATTTACAAGGTAAAATAAAAAAAAAAAGAAATTTGCCAGTTATGGTAAGCTATGCCACCATAACTCGCTCCGCTGCCATGCACTGCTCACACTAACACCCAGGAATTCATCTTCTTCAACAGCTTCTGCTACCACACATTCCATCGCAGTGGGGCAGATAATTCCTACTGCTGTCTGACAGGCCATACAAGAGGCTGTTGATTAATTTCTTTGTATGTACCATGATGCACTCCTCTGCAGGGGGAGCAGCTCTGTAGTACCTTTGAGGCTGCTGTAAAGGAGCACAAAAAAGCACTAACCCTACGTTGCACCGAAGAGCAGGCCCAATATTTTTCTCAGTCTGTCTGTCTCTCCCTTGCAGTGGTTGGTGCCCCTTTCCTCCCCTCCCTACCCTCCTTGCCTCTCCCTGCATCCAGCCAAAATAAAACACAAATTAATTACCAAAAAAAATGCTTTTCAAAGTTAAGAAATAAAACTAAAGAAATAACTTACTATTGTAGACTCCATAAATGTTACATGTCTGTTTATAGTAGTTAGACTCTATAATATTCTCTTACATGTTCTAATGCCAATACTGGTGCTTTTGTATCGTAGAGATAAAGAAAATGTGATTTTACAATCCTAAATGCTTTTCTCTAACATAGTATGAAATATAAAGTGTAATGTGTGTCAGGATGTTTCAGCAATACTCATTACCAATTCACATTACACCATCCAACACCATAACTTCCTCTACTTTTCTACCTCAACCCTGTCTGCAGATGGCAATAATGTCTGCCGGCCACACTGTGGGGGAAAAGGGATTTTAAATTCCCTATATTTCTTTTTTTTTTTTTACTCTAACTTTCACCAAACTACATATTCTTCTTCTTTCCTTTTTATTTCTTCCACAAAAACTATTTCAAAGCATTCTGTATATTAGAAAGAAAAATCTAAGTTCCAACATACTCCATCTTTCTAAAAAATGTACACTCCATCATGTCTCATTCTGAAACAATGCCATTCCTACATCTTGTTTAAATGCACATACAGCTTTATTAACATTCTGCCTCACTTTGTGGCTGGAAATAGTTTCATTGCCCTTTTGGAAGTATATTTCATTGCAAACTGCAAATATATTCCAGTTGTGTATACTAAACTATTGCCTCCACAATGTACTAAAATAATTTTTGGATGTTTCCAATGCACCATATGTTCACAGTTGTGTAATAGTTCTCTCCATTTTATTCTACTCGCTGCATGCCATGACACCTCTGCTTCTTCTAATATAAGATTGTCAGAGATACCAAGGTGCTCTGCATATACCTTCACCTAGTGAATCCATGAATCTCCTAACATCTAAATAGTCTTCTTGTTTATAGCCGTGCTTGCAACACTTCAAACAGGAAATTAAGCATTTCCTACCATAGCTTACTGTACAGCGGAACTCCTCCACCACAATGATGGAACCTGATTGGCTAATCCTCTTGCTGTCCATGAACGATTGTGAGGGTCCACAGTCTCTGTGGTCCTATTTCCATGCAGGACATCTTTAGATGACCCATATGGCATGCATGGTACGTTGCAGTCACAAACATCCATTGACATCAATGAACATGGCATCTCTTCCACCCTTTTTACCTTTATCACTATAACACTCCCTGATTGGCTACTTTTGAACAGTCACACATCCATCCACCAATCACATCCAACAACTATACTCGTTCAGATGTACATTTCATCTCTGAGAGTACATTTGTCCCGTGATTCAGTGCCTCCTCTATCACAAAATACTGTTCAAACTCTTACACATTTCTATTTGCAGATTCACGAACATCTACATCTAAGAAGACATAGTACAGGTAGGCTTAAATTTTGAGCGGCTCTTCCCCTCAGCCCTATTTAAATATTGGTAAATGTTCTACAAGGCTTGTGATGTGTGCCTTTCTCCCCACCCTCCTTTCCAGTGTCATCCACAATCCTTTGAATGAAAGATCAATTTCTCTTGTCTCAACCAATTTGCCAGGAGGCTGTTGGCTTTCCCGACTTTTTCACAATAAAGCTGTTTTGATCAGAGGATTAATCTTTCCACTTTGTCAACCTGGATTGTGATCATTTCCACTCTTTTTGACATGAGCTTTCTATAGTTAAGCCTTGTTTGTTTCAGTCTCTTTTGACTTTTCTACTGTTCTATGTCAGCTATTAGACCATCTACCTGCTAATTCCTGATTTTGAGGAAGGCTGCTGATGAGGCAGTTCCACTGCCTCTTGATACCACTTTAATGGCGTCCCAGTGGTTGCCCACCAACTGATGCCAAGTTATGCTTGAAGTAATTTTCAAGGGCATTCTGTAAGTTGCCCTGCGCCATCGCATCTTTTAACATATTATCATTCAATTTCCAGTTGATTTGGGTTTTTCGGTATCCCTTCCTACCACTTGCATGTGTTGCAGGGATGAAGCCAGCAAAAAGACATGGGGCCTCATTACGAGCCTGGCGGTAGGGGGTTAACAGGGCCGGTAGAGCTGCCGGCCCCGTTAACCCCCTACCGCCTCATTACGAGGTCTACTTGCGGGACCCGCAAAGGACGCCTGGTAAACCAAGGCATCGTTAGTGGGTCCCGCGAGCAGACCAGGATGCAAACAACGGGCCTGTCATTAACGGGCCCGTTGTTTGCATCCTCCCCATTCCCATTGAGCCCTATGGGGACTCAAATGGGAATGGGGATGTACCGGGTCCCCCGAATGAGGAAATGCCGGGTCCTCCAAGGTCGGAATGGCTTGGTATTTCCCCATTCAGGGAACCCAGACCCGGTACCCGGTACCCGGTACCCAGTATGGGGGTAGCCATGCCGCAAATAGTGGCATGGCTACCTCCATTGTCGTAATGAGGCCCATAGTCAATATGAGATTGTGACTTGTCTACGGCTGAGTAGTCGGTGTAGTCTTTCTCCATGAATCTACTTGTCCCATGTGCCATGTACTCTGAAACCGCTCTTTAACTTTATTAAGTTCTGAGACACCACCAGTGCTTGACTACTGTGTCCCCAGGTGTTGAGGATGGGACTTACAGTTCTCCCTGGCCACGCTCTCCATCCCTGTCTCTGATTCTCCTTGCTCCTTGGGGCCTGTGAAAGGAAGACCCCACAAACTATGAAACCAAAAGTAGTAGGTATGTTATCAGCAGTGGCAGTACCTCTTCATCTCGAGATCCAAGGGCATGGGGGCAAAGGCAGTTACCAGGTGTGCTGGAATCTCAAAGGGAAGGCTTACCCTTGAAAGGCAAGCATTCTCAACCCAAGGATTGTGAAACACGAAATATTTTACCCGGGTAATGCAACAGGGATGTGTTGTTTCAAAAAGAACGCTACAAACGTCCAAAGAGCCTTTGTGCAGGACCAAGTTAACCTCAAAATGGCCACCGCAAAATTGCAGAGCTCCCACACACTCAACATTCCACCTTCAAAAGCAGGGGACGCTTAATGTCCTGGTTCATGTCCCTTGCATAGGGACCCACAAGTAGTGGAGGGGCAAGGAGGTCTGTAACAGCTGGGCAAAAGCCACACCTACACTTGGCACATCAAAAGGAAGTGCCGGATATAAGGTCTGTGTGTGAAATGTTCCATCTACGAATACATGAGTAATAATAAAAGTGTGATTGGCACACAAGAAATCAAAGAAACATTATGATGTCAAATGAATTATGCTTCCAAGTCTCCCAACCCAAGACTATTCTATATCACACAGCTATGCAAGGGCACCCTGCCTACCAGGCATTGCTATCATTTAGGAGGCACGTGCTAGGTGATGAGTGCCCCCACCCTGCTCCATGGTGTTCCCTATGTAAAAATAAGATGTCTGTGGGAAGAAAGAGCTGGGCATAAAGTCCAGGGAAACGCTTCACATAACAAGAGTAGAATCCCTTCAATATGCTGACGTCTTCAGGGTGGACAGACATCAAAATATGCCTAAGCTCAAATTCACATCCAGCTATTTCACATGATCCAGGATGATGTCTGTGAAGAGGACAGTATCCGAATTAGATGGAGGTATTGAGGTGTAGTGCGACTTAATAGTGGTGGTGTTACTCAATATGTGGCCCATAAGATCTATTGGACTTCAACTCCCAGCACTCCCACCAGTCTTCGCTAGCCTAGGCATTGGTGGAGCGTCGTAATATCTGTAGTCCAAAACATATGGAGGGTCACGTAATGAGTAACCCAGGTAAGGCAGTTTAAATAGCCATAGCAAAAGTGCTGTATGTGCCACTGTTATTCAAGGTTGAAAAAGACAATCCCTGCTTTTATTGAAGGCCACTAACCTCCTCTTCCCTCTTTTTGAACAAACGCACCCAGAGCATTTCAAATCGAAAAGTCTGGGGAATACGTTTCATATCGATGTTCTTACTTTCTAAGACATATACTTATAGTATGGGCATATGCCATTCAGCAAAATCCTAAAAACTTAGCTGGGAAGGGGAAACACTTGTCACGCATGGAAGATACCCCGGCCCCACCTGCAGCACTCGAATAACCTATCAAGTTAGTGGCCTCCAGAGTGCCCGATGCATCTGAATGTCACGGGGTTCCAGCCATCTCAAGGCCCACGCGACTAATGTTTCTGTCACACCGCTCATTTTGAAATATGAGCTGTATTAAAGTTATCAAATTGCGTTACAGAAGCGGCTGCTTCTGATTAAACACCCTGAAACTGTTTCCTAACCAGGGGCACGATGAACCAGGCAGCAAAATGTATGCGCCAGCAGAAGAAGCGCTCTGTTCGCACACGTGGTATTGATTCGGAATCCGATGCATATTTGCAGGCGTTAGTGCTGCAGATGCCAATGGTAATGAAACTGCCATCACTAATAACTCTGCAGTGCGTTTAAATGCCACAATCTATTTCTTACATTCACCAACAAGCAAAAATAATGGATTTCTGGAAGCTTTGTCGCGTTCATCTCTGAGATTAGCATTAATAGTCTGCAATCACAATGGCACCAATTGCATATGTGGACAGTGCCACTGAGTCAATGCGAGGGCAGAGGGAACTATGCTAACAGGCTTCTAGCTTCATCTGTAATTCTAGAAATGGAATTAAATGTTGATAAACAAAAATCGGCTTTTCAAACTGTTGAGCATCTGTTACCTACTGCATAGAAACATGCCTGGGATTGCTTTTGTACCCTTTTCTGCTGGAACAGTGGTTGGCAGTTTTAGGGTGGACTGCACAATTTGGATGCAGGGGCAAGACATATTTCAATATGGTTGGTGTACATCTCTTTATCAGAGACAGGATGCATTGCATGAAATGGAATACAAACCAGAGTACTCTTCAGTGGAGGAGAAGCTTAGTATTTTGTTAGCCTGAATGAACTTCCCAAAAATCGACCTTAAGGCCCTCTGAATTATTGTGGCACTCAGGAGTGTATGTTGAATTTCTGGCATGATCGAACTGCAGTGAAAACTCGAGTTGGGTTTCTGAGTCTGTCTTGTTGATTTGTGTTCCTGGATCCTAATATCTCAGGTCAAATCTATGACTTATTGATTGGGTTTGCTCGGCCAACCAAAGTCTCATAGGACTGATTGCTTCTGCCTGCCTCTACTCTCTGCCCTCTGCAATTTATCCAGAACCGGACTGCGAGACTTGTCCTTGGCCTCAAGCCCAGGGATTGTATCCCTCCAGGACTCAAATCTCTGCACTGGCTTCCGGTGGCTGCGAGGATTAAGTTCAAAACCCTCTGCATTGTCCACAAGGCTTTCTGGGGACTGGGGCCGCAATCCCTTCAACACTCTCTTCCCAAATATCTTCCTACTGGAGCTCTTTGCTCATCCGCCTCCAACTCCCTCAAGGTCAGTCGCTTCTCCAAGCAACGAGTAGGTGGCAGATCTCTCTCTTCGGCAGGGGCCTCCCTATGGAACAGCCTTGATGCCTCCCTGAAACTTGAGTAGAACCATCTCCAGTTCTGGAAGCACCTCAAAACCTTCCTCTTTGCTTCTGCTTTCTCTCCCCCTCTCCCCTGCTGAACTCCTGGCTGTCATTGCACTGGCTACCTGGCCACCCTTCTGATCTCGGGCCCCCCTTCTGATCTCGGGCCCTGGCCCCAACAATCGCACACCTGCACTGCCTCCCTGGCAACCCCCGCACCTGGGTACTGTTGTTCTGTATCCCTATAGTCCCCCTACCAGCACTTATTTCTGCTCTTACCTGCACTTGCCAGTATCCATCCATTCTATTATCTTATTTATTCTACTATCCCATGTACTGCACTTTCCCCTCCCCTTTTCCCCCACACTTATCCCTTTCCCACTTCCCATGCACTTGCGCAATCTAAATGACACCTGGCCTAGTAAGATCGTGTTCTGTCTTCCCTCTGTTTCCCCCTCCCTTGCCTCATCACACCTCGAAACAATTGTGTATAGGCACATTACAAATGCCATATAGTATCATATCATATAATTCTTTCAGCAAATCAGAGACCTTGAATCTCCTAAGGGAAGTTTGGGGCTATATAAACGTCCCAATGTGCTTTGTGTTTCTTTGTGGGTTTTCTCGGCTGCCAGGGAAGGGGATATACAAGTCAGGGCCATAGCTGGATGGTGTTTGGAGGAGTTAGAGGAGTTTTAGACGCAGTTTGTGTATTTTATTTTCGGTGTTTTGGTGTTATCTGCAAAATGTGTATTATCCATTTTTGAGACCCGTTGTCACCTTTGAGTTTGCTCAGGGTTTTGTTGATTTCCCCCAATTAAAGAAGCAAAACATGTTGTCAGTCTAGAAATACGGATACCTCTACTTTGAGACCGCAAACGCATTTTGGTGGCCGTGGGCCAACCGTCTCATGCACGATATGACAAAATATAGGTTTTCGAGTTTGCCAATGAACGGCCATTTTGATGTAACAAGAATCGCCATTTTGTTTTCTAACCATTGCTCATTGCTTTCTGTTCCTATTGCTTCGCAGTATATTTTCCGCTTACACTGCTCGACTGTGAAACATTGTTGCCTGTATGTGAAAAGGACAAGGCCGCAGGGCCGTGAGGATAACAAGAGTTCACTGAAACACAAACGTAGGCAGCGCCAGGAAGAATGCCCGGCTCCCTCCCGAATGTAGCCTTGAAGCAGAGCTGCAGGGGATCTAATCATTGCACAGCTGCCAGCTAGTCTCGTTATATGGTAGAATTTGTTAGAATAATACTGCTAAAGGCTTGAATTATGCTTTTCTTACAGCCCCCCCTTTGCTGAGCCCGCTAGAGCATGTCGGCTCCCAGGTCGCGAATAGCACCTGATAGATAGCAAGGTCCGGAATGCAACCCCCCCGTATGTAGTTCGCTTCCAAGAACAGAAGCACTGTGTTCTATTCAACAACTGAAAGATGCCTTCGCACTCACAAATTGCAAATTGTTACTAGAATAGATGTTTGAAGGTGTCATAGTGGTCGGAGATGTCCATCCTCACACCAAGTTCAAAGAAACCCAATAAAGGGGGGTGTTAAACATGTCATAGCTGATTGTTTGATATGCATTTTGTATATATGTAACTGATGTACGTAATTCACTCTCTTGCGTCCCGCGAGGTCTAGAGATACACGTCGCAGGGCATGAGACCGAGTTGGCCAACTGAGACTTTTGCTTTGCAATAAACCCTAGCTTTGGGAATACAACCTCGTGTCTGGCGTATCTATCATGTGTGGTGACTCGCCTTGTTTCCATAGACGTCAGGGTCCCCTAGGGACCCCTTTCAAGATGGCGCCCTAATAGGGACCCTCCCCCACTTGTTCCATCGCATAACGTTGTAATTGAGGAAGGCAGAGAACGGCGAGGACGGGACGATCGAGCCGGGATCAAGAGGTGTTCGGGGAGCCCTGTAGAAGTGATGAGAGACTCATTTGCAGATCTGCACACATCTGATCCCTGATCGACGTGCCTGGCTAGAGAACAAGGAGGCGAGGGTCCCGAAACGAGGCAGAAGCCAAGAAACGCAGACACGACGTCCTTTGGTGCGTCAGTATACAGACGACTTGATTTATCAGGTGAGTCATTCCCTGATTCAAAGTATCCTGATATTGGTTGAGAGTTGACTTTGCAAAATCAAACGCCCTAGGTAAGGTTGATTAACCAGGGGGAAGGTTGAAACATGCCTGGGGTATTGTCCACCCTAGCAGGGTTTTTCCGCTGTGGTAGACAATCTTTGGAAGATGGCCAAATTGTACCACCTGGGGTAACGCCAGTGTATGAGATGTATGTGAAGTATGGAGTGGGTGCGATAATATTCTGTGAGACTTGGCATGGGCAAACCAGAAAGCAACAAGACCATCAGTGGCCGATTAATGGTAGTTTTGAGATAGCGAGGATAGACAACCTGGAAAGGGTTTTGATAAGAAAGAAAGCGCGCCCTGCAGCATTTGAGACTATTAAAGACTGGAGAAAGGAAGCAATGCCCCCATTTAAAAGCAGAGCGAAGCGGACAAGAAAGAAGAGGTGGAGTGGACTGAGAGTCTAAGAAGGGCAGGCAGGTGTGACCAGTTGAATATAGAAAAGATATACCCACAACGAGAATTTCACATAGCAGATGAATTAATAGAAAATATATTGACCCATACAAAACAAGGCCCAAGATCAGAAGTAAGACCAGACACATCAGTAGCTATTGCCCAGACCCCGCCCGTAGCCCAAGCTCCCCCTCCGGTAGCTCAAGCCCTCCCACAGCCACAGACTGCACGTGTAAAACTTCCTATTAACCAACCAGGCCCACAACAGACACTCCCTGTTCCCATTGTCCCATCTGCACCTCCCGCCTCAGGCACAGACTCAGTACCATCCGTTCCTCCCGGGGTTGAAGTTGAAACCGCGGGGGCAAGAGGCAGGACTGACCAACGGGGGTGCACGAGGGTAACCCGCAGCGCAATCAGCAAAGAAAGGAAGGTGGAATTGCAGCAACAGGCAGAGATGTATATGGACGGGAATGATGGGACGGCAGCCGTGGCTTCGATATATGACTTCCGTAAAAGCAACGAAAGACAGGTAGTGTTGGAATGCATGGGTGAATATTTGGTGGAGAAATGGAAACAGATAATTGGGAAATTACCACTGCAGCGATTGTTAGATTTGAATGCATTAGCACGCTATCGGGAGAGGGATGAAGAAGTGAGAGAACATGTATATAGACTTTTTGAGCTTAGAGATGAGTTAGATCATGATTATGTCAAAACGTTTGTTGCACCTGTCAAAGTGTTTGCTACACCTACATACAAGAGTAGGGATATCGGGAGACCTGGGAAGGGGGAAAAGGGGTCGCATAATATACGGCAGCAATTACCATCACCGGGGCAGAAGGAGATGGTGAACGAATTATCGTTGCTAAAACAGGTGGGGGCAGACTTGAAAGAATGTCTAATAAGAACACAGGTATTAATGCAGCAAGTAGTAGGACATAATAGAGGACGAGGGAACACACAAGGAAGGAGTAATTCGAATATGCATGGGGGAACAGTGGGACCGAATCAGTGTGCATATTGTAAAGAGGAAGGACATTGGCGAGCGCAATGTCCGCATCTACAGAATAGAAATGGGTCTGGTCAGAGGAGACAGCATAGAGGACACCCAGGAACAAATGGACCAAATAGGAATAGTATGCAGCAGCATCATAATAACGGATGTAATCAAAACCAAGGCCAAAACCAAAATGCCCCAAACCAGAGTCAGGGACAGCAAAATCAACAATATGGAAATCAGAGTGGGAGAAATAGAGGGAAGAGTGGAAATGTTTTCGATACACAGCCACGCATTACAGTAATAGTAATGATTACACATCGGATGATGTGTTATTTCCCCAATAGGACAGCCCAGGACAGGGGTCGGAATCAGTTTGTATTCCCGTGAATCAGAGAGGACCCTACGTAGAAATGAGAGTCGGGATTGAGGAGCACCGCTTTCTTGTAGATAAAGGAGCACAGAAGTGTTCAATAGACCATCGCATGGTTCCGATATACCACTGTCAGGGCGAAAGAATATTTCCATAGGGTTTGCAGGTACACCAGTCATAAACCCAGTGTCCAAACCAATCCCAGTTACTATAGGACCATTTACCGAACATTGTCCTTTCCTTCTAACAGAAAATTGTGGAGAACATTTGTTGGGATTAAACTTGTTGAAAAAACTAGGTTCTGTTATACATTGCACGACAGACAGAGTGTTTCTAACGATATGGCCACACGATGCCCCTGTGTCAGAACTCATGTCCGAAGCGTTACCAGGGGAACTAAGTAAAGTACCAACCTGTATATGGGCAATGCATGACAACGATGTAGGATGTTTAAAGATAGAGTCAGTAAAGATTATTTTGAAAGAAGGTGTTACCCTACCGCGAATACCCCAATACAAAAGTTCGGTTGAAGGTGAGAAAGGATTGAAGAGTATTGTTACAGATTTGGTGAAATTAGGGGTAATCAAGGAAATCACAGCCAGTACATGCAACAGCCCGATTCTTCCGGTTTATAAAAAAGGAGGTAATAAGGTACCATACCATTTCATAATTGATCTACGCGCATTGAATAAGGTAGTAGATCCGCAATTTCCTCTAGTGCCAGACGTCACTACAATATTGACAATGATACCTGTATCAGCAGAATATTTTAGTGTAGTAGATTTGAAAAACACATTCTTTAGTATTCCAGTGGACAAGAACAATAGATATTTGTTTGCGTTCACATTAGGAGGACGATCATTTACATTTACGCGGATTCCGCAAGGTTACACGGAAAGTCCAAGTATTTACAGTAGAGCATTAAAAGAGCAGCTAGACATGCTGGAATTACCCGTGGGTTGTGTACTCTTGCAATACATAGACGATCTATTACTAGCTGCAGACAGAGAGGAGATTTGTAAAGAAAGCACTGTATTACTACTGTCACACCTAGCGGCACATGGCCATTAAGCTAGTTTGAAGAAATTTCAGTATAATCGAAAGGAGGTGGCTTATTTGGGCTACCTACTTTCGAAAGGAGGGAGAAGACTAACGCCAGAACGCATAGAAAGTATTTCTTGTATGCCTATTCCAAAGACACAAAAAGGCGTCAGAGCCATAATAGGCATGGCTTCATATTGCCGACAATGGATTGGTAATTTTGCGTTAATTGTGAAACCATAAGTGAATCTAACTAGAAAGGATGCGGTTATGCCTTTGCAGTGGGATGAGGAATGTCAGAAAGCATTTGATGGATTGAAAACTGCATTATGCTCGGCTCCAGTTTTGGGTACGCCGAACTATGACAACATTTTAGACTATTTGTGTGTGAAAGTGAAGGATGTGCATTGGCGGTTTTGACACAGGAACAAGGTGGAAGAAATAAGCCGTGCGGCTATTTATCTTCTGCGCTGGACCCTGTAGCGCGCGTACTGCCATGATGTTTGCGATCTGTCGCGGCGGCTGCTGCATCAGTGAAACAAACGGAAGGAATGGTATTGGGGCACACTTTAATTCTGATGGTGCCACATGCCATAGACGTTCTATTAAATAGGACACAGGCGCAACACCTCACCTCTGCTAGATTGAAAAGATATGAGATTATCTTGTTCGCGCCCCATACCCAAATTATGAGGTGTAGCGCTTTGAATCCTGCAGAATTAATACCACTAACCATAAAAGAAATTGGGAAGAATGAATCACCCCCCCCACGATTGCTTAATGGTCACTGAGGAAGAAACCAAGGGAAGAGTTGATTTAAGTGATATTCCACAGAAAGAGCAGGATGGGGAGTTATTTTGTGACGGCTCATGTTTTAAATTACCAGATGGCACGACAACTGCCGCATCCGCTATCACTACTCTAGAGAGTGTTGTAGAAAGTAAAAGAATCCCCTATAATTCAGCACAAGCCGCGGAAATAATAGCATTGACCAGAGCCTGCGAGATTTCTGAAAATTTGAATGTAAATATATATACTGATAGTCAGTATGCTTTTGGAGTAGTTCATCATTTTGGTCAACTCTGGGCTGAGAGAGGGTTTCTGACATCACATGGTGCCAGAATTCAACATGGCCCTTTGATTCTACGATTGCTGTCTGCACTCACGTTTCCAAAGTGCCTAGCAATAGTGAAATGCGAGGCACATAAAAAAGTAACATGTAAAGTAGGAGAGGGAAACGCGTTTGCAGACAGAATTGTGAAACAAACTGCCACTGATTTGAATACCAAAATGATGACGGTTCAGACAGAGGAAGTACCCTGTATGATAGAAGATGGAGTTGCCACTGTCAAAGAAATGTAGGCCGAGGCTACGGCCGATGAAATACAGGAGTGGGCAGAGGGATCTGCTGAGTTGGATCTGGAGGGTTGTTGGGTGGACAAGGGAACTAGAAACTGGATGTTGCCAAATTTGTATGTGTCTGCAATGGTCACAATGGCCCACAGCCCTACGCACATCTGTGCGAAGAAAATAATACAGCACCTTTCTACAGTTTGGCAGAATGTAAACATAAAAAAGAATGCAGAGAGGTTGGTGCAGAACTGTATCACGTGTTTGCAACACAATGTAGGGAAGGAAACAGTGACTCCAACAGGCAGTTTTGGCCCGCCCTCCATGCCATTTGAGGTAATTCATTTTGATTTCATAGAGATGGAGAGGTGCCTAAACTTAAAATACGTCTTGGTGGTGATCTGTGCATTCAGTAAGTGGGTGGAGGCATATCCTTTGAAAGACTGCACAGCAATGAGTACGGCAAAAATAATGTTGAAGGAGTACTTTTCCAGATTTGGCTTGCCCCAAGTCCTGTGGTCTGATAATGGACCGCATTTTGTGGGTGCAGTGGTTTTACAGATATGTGCTGGTCTCCAGATAGATAAGAGATTCCATAGTTCAAGGCATCCGAGTTCTACTGGTCTTGTGGAGAGGCACAACGAGATTCTTAAATCAAAGATTAGCAAGATTTGTGCAGGAAGCAATTTGAGTTGGGTGGATGCATTCCCAATAGCACTATTATGCATGCGTACGTCTGTACAGGCTAAAACTGGGCTCTCCCTATACGAGATCGTAATGGGGAGGCCGGCAAATGTTTGGTGTGCACCTCAGCCAAAGCGACTAAGTGAGATAGAACATCCTGTGCTTAGTACTTATTGTGGCCTTTTAATGCAGAAATTGTGTTTGATTCATCAGCAGGTGCAGTAGGCATTACCAGTGAGATACACCAGTCCGAGGAACGCGCTGGAGCCAGGAGACTGGGTGCTGCTAAAAAACTTTGAAAGAAAGTCATCATTAGCACCCAGGTGGCGCGGGCCCTATCAAGTACTTTTGGCAACGCAGACGGCAATACGGGTGGATGGAAGGAAGTCATGGATCCATGCCACCCATGCCAAAAAGATTCCAACTGCACTGAAAGACTTGCCTGACACTGATGACTGGAAAGAGACAGCGGTCCCAGAAACGAAAGAAACTGTTGCCAGTGAGCAGCCACCTTATCTTCCAAAACGAGAAGTGAAACTCGAAACAAAGCCTGAGACGATTGCCAAAGAGGGGGAAGGGCAAAGAGTGCCCCAACGTTGCCCAGCAGAATCGACATCACTGCTGACCGAAGCAAAATCTGCCTTGCAAATACCAGCAAAAACAAATCGTGTACCCCTTTGGCGCCCACCAGCACTTGCCAGCATGCCAAAGAATGGATCTGCATCATTGGCGCGGCGCACAAGAGCACCTACAGTAGCGCCACAGGCTGACTTCGAGCCTGAATCTGGAAGTGCACCGGCACTGTTTACGGATCATACGATACCAGGAGCAAGGCGATACAACCTGCGGCCTCGGAAGACAAAGTGATCCGCAGTTCTTTTTGGTGTTTATGTCAACCTCTGGTTCAGCTCATGGACGGAGAAGGAACCGGAGATGTAGAGGAGAGAAGCGTGAGAATTAGCAAGTCGAACAATTCAAGACTCGCGGCTCTTCGGTGCGATCATACAAAGTACATGTGTCCTGAACCAGAACGAACAAGCTGGGGCGCACATGGTACTAAGGCAAGTGAGATAACTGATTAACAGTACATGTGTCCGGAACCAGAGCGCCCAAGCTGGGCACACATGATACTAAGGCGATAAGATAACTGATCGAAGGTCCTCTGAGCAGTATAAGAGGGAACAAGTGATCTCACCTAAAATGAATAATCGAATCCAGGATAAAAAAAAAAAGAGACAGGCAGAACTGAACTGTGACAATTCCATTGAACTTATTAACATCAGAGCAAGCGCGACGAAGAGAGATATCCACAACGAACTGTGATAAAAAAAGAAGAAGGACGACGAGAAACATGCCGGGACCGGTTCCAGCCTCCTCCTGCACCACCACCGCTGAGAATGAGTCAATTATAAAGACTATAAGCTTAAGAAAAACGCATGGTAAAACAAATTGTATGCTAGTACTAACGATAATAATGTGCTTTATGAGCGTGGTAGCACCAATATCGACAGCCCTAATATTATGGTGGGTAGAAACAATACACCCATTAGAAATGTTTTTACCAATAATTAATATATCCACTACTGAAAGCCCGGTTCAGGTGATCACTTATATCCTACCCCAATGGAAGAAAAACACAGGAAAGGTTTTGGAAATAACACCTTATTGCTGATAATGAACATGACCCATGCAATCCTGAAGAAAACAAACTGCTGGGTATGTGCCCATTTACCACAGCATGCCGGGAAAGGAATAGGGTGGTATGTGCAGCCATTACCATTAAGTTCTGCATGTAGAGCATCTTTAGGTGCAATGTTCTATGGGAAATGAAATGAGAGTAATACAGGTCAATTAGACAGAACCAACATGAATGAGGAGATAATAATGAAGCCTGTGGGTTGTTCCATTTTCCATAAAGCACAAGTAATAGCCCCAGAGCCTACAAGGAAAAATGCACAAAAGATAGCACGACAAAATAGACGAGATAGATTATCCCCACCAGAAAAAACATCTGTAATGACATTTCGTGTAAGAACAGAAGGGGACAAAGATGCAATTCCCCCATCTTACACGGTGAATTATAACCCAAGAACTGTCCCTTTTTGTCTAAAAAAGAAAGGCTCTTTTTTAGTCGGAACATATGCTGGTTGTATGAATACAGTGGTACTAAAATGGGAAATAGAACCAGTATACGTAGGTGATCCAGTTTATTTTATATGTGGAGAGAAAGCATACCCTTGGTTGCCCAGAAACTGGGGAGGTACATGTTACCTAGGGCTACTGTTCCCAGGAGTATTCCTCTTAGAAACAGCAGCCATGGCCAGATTATCCAGAACTAGAGTCAAAAGGACTGACAAAGGTGTTTTAATAGCAACTGATTTAGCAAAATCATTCATTCCATTCTTAGGGCAGATAGTGAACTCCTAAAATATAAGGCAACTGTCCAAAATCCTAAAGAATACAATAAACACAACAACAGATATATTATTTAACATGACATTGGAAGAAAGAGGAATCAGGTTAATGACGCTGCAAAATAGAATGGCTCTCGATGTGATGCTGGTTGATCATGGGGGAATTTGCAAAATAGTCGGATCAGCATGTTGCGTTTATGTCGATGACTATTCCCCCACGATCTTTGAAGCAATAAAGAAAATGCACGTCCTAAGCTCTGAACTCCCTACTGGAGAAGGGAGCTGGGGAATAGGATCTTGGTTTTGGGGAATACTACAATCTTGGGGATGGAAGTTGATCTCAATATTAGTAGTGGTGTTTGGAATATTCCTAACGTGCTGTTGTTGTGTACATTGTTTACCCATAGTTTGGGCTGAGGTAACTGAGGGATGTACGGAAGGATGTATGCATATGATAACAAAGAAAAAACAACCTCATGATCGACCTGACCCAGACCCAAATGAGATGGGAGCAGTAAAAGAGATGATGGCAAAAGATATTGATGGAGACAATGATGTCCACGATAGCATGCAAGACTCAGACATAAGTACTTCAGATTCATCATCACTAGAGGAGGCTTCAATAAATAGATGAGACGTTTGGCATACGGCCAAAGGAGGGTTTGTCAGTCTAGAAATATGGATACCTCTATGAATACGCATTTTGGTGGCCGTGGGCCAACCGTCTCATGCACGATATGACAAAATATAGGTTTTCGAGTTTGCCAATGAACGGCCGTTTTGATGTAACAAGAATCACCATTTTGTTTTCTAACCATTGCTCATTGCTTTCTGTTCCTATTGCTTTGCAGTATATTTTCCGCTTACACTGCTCGACTGTGAAACATTGTTGTCTGTATGTGAAAAGGACAAGGCCGCAGGGCAGTGAGGATAACAAGAGTTCGCTGAAACACAAACGTAGGCAGCGCCAGGAAGAATGCCCGGCTCCCTCCAGAATGTAGCCTTGAAGCAGAGCTGCAGGGCATCTAATCATTGCACAGATGCCAGCCAGTCTCGTTATATGGTAGAATATGTTAGAATAATACTGCTAAAGGCTTGAATAATGCTTTTCTTACGGCCCCCCTTTGCTGATCCCGCTAGAGCATGTCGGCTCCCAGGACGCGAATAGCACCTGATAGATAGCAAGGTCCGGAATGCAACCCCCCCGTATGTAGTTCGCTTCCAAGAACAGAAGCGCTGTGTTCTATTCAACAACTGAAAGATGCCTTTGCACTCACAAATTGCAAATTGTTACTGGAATAGATGTTTGAAGGTGTCAAAGTGGTCGGAGATGTCCATCATCACACCAAGTTCAAAGAAACCCAATAAAGGCGGGTGTTAAACATGTCATAGCTGATTGTTTGATATGCACTTTGTATACATGTAACTGATGTATGTAATTCACTCTCTTGCGTCCCTCGAGGTCTAGAGATACACGTCACGGGGCGTGAGACCAAGTTGGCCAACTGAGACTTTTGCTTTGCAATAAACCCTAGCTTTGGGAATACAACCTCGTGTCTGGCGTATCTATCGTGTGTGGTGACTCGCCTTGTTTCCATA
Source organism: Ambystoma mexicanum (assembly GCF_040938575.1). Lineage (NCBI taxonomy): Eukaryota > Metazoa > Chordata > Amphibia > Caudata > Ambystomatidae > Ambystoma > Ambystoma mexicanum. Next base: position 510,498,021 of record NC_090934.1, read on the forward strand.
GACGTCAGGGTCCCCTAGGGGCCCCTTTCAATGTCTGCCCTTTCATTTTTTTGTTCACTTTGTTTTCCCTAAGTCCCCCTACCAGCACTTATTTCTGCTCTTACCTGCACTTGCCACCATCCATCCGTTCTATTATCTTATTTATTCTACTATCCCATGTACTGCACTTTCCCTCCCTTTTCCCCCACACTTATCCCTTTCTCACTTCCCATGCACTTGCGTAATCTAAATGACACCTGGCCTAGTGAGATCGTTTTCTGTCTTCCCTCTGTTTCCCCATCCCTTGCCTCATCGCACCTCGAAACAATTGTGCATAGGCACGTTACAAATGCCATATAGTATCATATCATATCATTATTTCAGCAAATCAGAGACTTTGAATCTCCTAAGGGAAGTTTGGGGCTATATAAACGTCCCAACGTGCTTTGTGTTTCTTTGTGGGTTTTCTCGGCTGCCAGGGAAGGGGATATACAAGTCAGGGCCATAAGTGGAGGGTGTTTGGAGGAGTTAGAGGAGTTTTAGACGCAGTTTGTGTATTTTATTTTCGGTGTTTTGGTGTTATCTGCAAAATGTGTATTATCCATTTTTGAGACCCGTTGTCACCTTTGAGTTTGCTCAGGGTTTTGTTGATTTCCCCCAATTAAAGAAGCAAAACATGTCTGCCCTTTCATTTTTTTGTTCACTTTGTTTTCCCTAAAAACTTTAAAAAGCAAAACAACCCTCATGTATATGTTGCTTTCACAGAAGCAGGGCTGTAGCCGACACACTCACAGATGTAGGGTCTGTGTAGGATCAGGAGGGAAGTTAGGTGGTGTGGAAAGTGGAAATGGCATGTTCCTCATGTGGCAGGAGGGGGCAGTTGTTGTGAATGTGTTAGAGCACCGTATCACTGTTTTTAAGCCATTACAGAGGAGGAATTAGACATCATTCAGCATGGCAAGGGTGCAAAGGTGGGTTACCTCAAGGAGAGGCCTCTGGGGGAAAGGCAAGCCTGTTGTGGTGACACAAAATTCAGTGGACCTAGTCAAGGAGGAAGAGGAGTGGGACAATGAGCGGTGCAGGTCGAACCTCGTCCAACGCCTGCAATCACAAAAGGTGCACATTAGTAACAGGTAGACGATAACTTTTCCCTAACAGCTCTCATGGTCTTCTGTATTCAATACGTTGTTCTGTCAATGGGGACATTTTGAAGGATGACTAGTGTGAGGTACTCTAGAAAGTGAATATAGCACAAGACGGCAATCTCCAGGACTCAATGTCAAAAATGCCCAATTAGAGCTCTGCAGTAAGTATTGCAGAAATCTGTAGTGACATTGGACTGCTTACATAGCCTGTCCAATTCATGCAAAGTAGAGTTATAATGGGTGGTCACAGCGGTCTTCACGTTGTGCAGTTCAAGCACTTGCAAATTGTGCAGTGGATTTTTGGCTTGGTCAGCTTGGATGAAATGTCAGCTGATCTTTTGGGCCAATGTGACAATTTCTTTCACAGGCTTACAATTACTGATAATGTGGTTGATGACCAAGGGAAGGATATGTGTGAATCAGGAGACATGCATTGTCTTGTCTGTTTATAAGGCAGCAAACATATTCAGTTCATTGTCTGGTGATAAAAGGCTCAAATGCAAATAAAGAGGTGGTAGCCACTGTTCCTACATTTTCTACCCCTTTTCCACAATGGTCCCTCTCATGTGGCTTCTGCCTGAAATCCTTTCATGCAAAACAATGTCTGGTGCTGACCTGTTTACACCTCCTGGGCCTATTCTTTACTCCAGGGTGCTTTATTCCTGGTATATGAAGGAAAGGCTGCCCAGTGTCTTATAATAGCCATGTGGTCAATGTATGGTTTAACCGCTGTCAACATGTCCATGTTTAAGCAGATTTTGTGGCCCATGGGTGGCTGTTGTTGCTGCCCCAGTGGAGCCATAACATGCTTATACAATTATGATGTGTCGTTGTAGGAGAAACAACAGTGTCCTGCAATTTTCCAGTGGAGAATGTCATTTCCCATAACCCGCCGGAAGTCCAGGGTTTTCTACGACATATAAGTAGTTATGGGGGGCCCCTTTTTTCCAAGGTAACTTTTGTGACAGGTGGGTATGGGCCCTGGTTGTCCTTAGTGCCGCCCCTTTTTGAAGTGGGTTTAATTTCTTTTTGATATGGAATTTGAGATCAATACATTTTTTATATCACCATGTTTCGATATCAAATTTTATATCTATGTGATATCCGTTTTATATAAATGGATGTATAAAGTGTGTTTGCGTACTTTGATAAGTTTGATATAAAGTTTATATCAAAATCATATAAAGTTTATATCAAAACGTTTTTAATATGGGAGAGCGCATGTGCACTGTTGCTTGGATGAGGGCAAAGCGAGGTGTGAGGAGTTAGACAGTGAGTTTTAGGGTTTGGTGACCCGGCGATGACACGGGAGTGGGTAGAGCTGCATGTGTGAGAGTTTGATAGAGATGAAATATAAAGCTAGGCAGATTGGGTGACATCATGCGGTGCTAAGAGTTTTATGAATATACATCTAGGCATACTAAATGACGTCACAACTTGAGAGGGGTCTTAGAGAGTTTGAATATAATTCCAGGGGGATCGCCGACATGATTTTATATGGATTTGATATCATTTTTCAACACTTAAAGCCAATGTTTTTTTGATATCGGATATTTTTGTAATATCATTTTTGATATCAAATTATTATCGGTCATTTTATATTGTCCCTAAATAGAACATTTGCCAGGTGGCTTAAATTTTCGACTTTTTTCCAGAATTTCGTAGGTGTAAAAAATTGGGGCCCCATCGAAAATATTCATTTTTCTGGAGCCTTTAGTTTTTCAGGCAAGACATCTGTCCAGAAGTGTGAAAATGGTAATATAGAGGGGCCCTCTGAGTTTTAGGATTTTAAGGTGTCTCTGATTCAAAAGTTATCAATATTGATTAATCTTCAATGATATTCAGGTGCCACAGATGCTGATCTTGAGCTCCAAGGTCAATAGATACAGTGAAAAAAAAGCGAGTCACATCAAGAACGTTGTGGCTAAAGCTCTGTGCAGACTTGTAAGCATCAAAACAATGTTAAACGTGTTCCTTTTTGTGTATTCAATTTAATAAAGTAATAATATTAACATTCAACAGGCTCCTTCAAAAATGTGTTAAAGAATAATAGAATTCAAACAATCAATGACACACTCCTGGGTGTGTTAAATCTGTTCCCACTTTGTGGTAATTTCAACATTACAAAAACAATTCAAATATATGTCTCCCACAGTTTCTTAGCAAAACAATTTTACAGTTCAATCAGTTTCTTCTTGGATAAGAACACATCGGTTCAAAAGTCCATTTGTTTGAAATCAATACAGATATACGTATTAATGATTTTGCAGGTATATCTCTTTGTCTCTTAAACAACGCGTTTTGGGCTTACTTGCCATTCATCAGGTATAGACAGTTCATAGATTTCTGAAATTTTAAAATAGAGAATTATGTGCCTCATTCTATTTGTAGCTTGGGTTTTATTGTTTCACTGTATGTATGCTTAAAACATTAAGACACTAACCTGCTGACCTTCAAGTTAGGATAATCTCGTCTCATTATAGTAGAATCAATTCCAATTGACTGGTATATCAATATTCTCACGTATCGATAATACGATCTGCAAGTGAATCACAGTTGCCTGCATGAGTATGGTAATAAATGGTTGGCTAGAAGTGGGATCAGTTGCTAGGATATAGCGCTGTGTCCCAGTTCTAAGCCAGAATTTTCACAAGTACACGTTCGCTTTTGATATTACAATCTTTCAGCTCACATCTGTGATAGGAGTGCTGGGAGTTATGCTGGGAAATGACTGTGGTCGATCTGGCATTTGCTTCAAAGTGAGGATGGTTTGAATTTCTCAGTTGTTTCTATAACATAAGATCCTTACTGACAGTGGTCCCTGTAGGAAATACGTCCCTATTAGTCATATATATCATAGATCCCTAGTATTTCTTACTCGAAGACATTAAGGATAGGTAGTGAACCCGTACCTTGCATTCTTGCAGCATCTATTTTGCCTGTTTTCCCCTCTTCACTCTGCAAAATGAAACATGCCGTAAATGTTGTGTTGCTTTCTCTGTTGCCCTTTACTTGCAAAGAGGTCCTTTTTTCCTGATCTGCAATGTAATGTACATTAATGCCTTGATCTATTTGACTTCCGTCGTGTGACACGTTCTATCAGATGTTCCTTTTCTTACCTCGTATCAACTCACGGTCCGACTAGTAATCTTCTGGGTTCCGCGTGTTCTCCTTCTGCCATGTTATCGTTGTTGCTATGGTTACCTTGTTGTATGCTGGCCTGCTTGAGTATAGCTGCCGTGCTCAAAAGAGACTTCATTGGTTACTGCTCAATGAGCGCCATCTTTGAAGGGAGAGAGTTCAGTGGAAACTCTATCTGAGATAACTTTCTTAGTATGTTGATGTTCAATATTCCTTCAGGGAATGAATGTACATTCAAATATGGAGGCATGTATCTATGTATAGTGTATCCCGCAAGTTAATGTTTGATGTTTCTTTATTCATAAACGTTAATTTGAGTGAGGATCACCTTCAGTGATTGTCGTTCATTATAAAAGACAACTTAAGTCCCAATCCATGCTCATCCCGTTGGGGGACATGGAATTGAGACGATCAATCCAATAGTTTTCCCGGTAAAGGAGCAGTCTATTCAGGCAATCGTGGGCCTATGATTTCTGAAATGTTGTGCCACTGGTGATTTTTCAGATGCCACACGTATGTTAGATTTGTGTTCTGACCACCTGGTTTTTGCTTTCCTGGTGGTCAGACCCACATAGTATAAGCCACAGGGACATAGTATCCCGTAAATTACATTTTTAGAATCACATTGTTAGGCAAAGTTTGTATGCAGTCGCCTCTTGGACCACTACACACAACTAGGACTACAGGTGTAAGCAAAGCCAACCTTTGGTATAAGTCTGTACCACACTGTTTTTGGTAGCGAGCTGAGCTGCGAGGCTTATCTCAAGAAGGAATGTGAGCTTGTAAGGGTGTTACACAGAGGTCTATAATTAAAAGTATTCAGATAGACACTTATACTCAAGGGTTCTTGGTAAAACAGGTATTAATTAAAAGGAGGCAATCAATATCACACAAAAATATACTACAGTACTTCACACTATCCGGTTCTGTGACATTTAAACTACTTTGAAGGGGAGCAAAATGGCATTCAGAGCGTTTGAAGTAGTAGCACAAAGGCACAAGAGAATAAAATGAATAATAGAGTTACTCTTAAACAGTGCAAATAGTTTGAGTTCACCAGAGGAGTTGATTCAATGCAATAGGTAGGTCAAAGTCAATGGACTAGAGTCTTGTATAGGTAAAAAACGGTTCTGGTAGTAAAACGTAAAGTCTTTGCCACAGTTCTCAGAAGTCGTTCATAGAAGAAAGGTTTGTATGTCGGGTCAAGAGCTGACTAGGACTGCAAGTTGCCAAAGTTGTACGCACTTTCGCAGTGAGAGGTAATTTCTCTCGGTTGGGTTTTCACAGTGCCTTATATTGAAGAAAAAGATGCAGCTGAAGACTTCTGTTCCTGGTAGTTCCTGCAGATCTCGTTGTTCCTGAGCCTCAGTCATGGGGACAAGAGGGAGGGCATCGGGGGACTGCTGCACTGCACAGGGACTGGTCACAAAGCTGGCAAATTTTCAATTCCGGCAGCTGTCTTCCAGCACACCCAAACCTTCTGATGTCCTCCAACTTCATTACACCTACCCTCAGATTTAGGGCCAAATATCACATTATTAAGTTGTGGAGGCTTGTGTAAGGTGCACCAATTCAAATCTGTGGATATTCCTTCACTTTTAAGGATACAAATTTCAAAGCCCAAATATATTATGGTTGACGAAAAAAGTTGAATTCTATCCACTATAACAGGTAATACAAATGTGCCAATCAATCAATTAGAACTGCTGTCTATATTTGGAAGTTCAACCACTTCGATGTCTCCAGTTGATATTAAGGACATCTCTATGCTAGTGTGTCTTTCCCAAAATCGAATCTGTTTGTCAACCCAAATTCCCAATAGTGTGTGTGTTTGTACACTTGGTAAATAAATGGTTACACACCATTTGGAATGAAAAAGCAATTCTTATAGGTTGTGACACCGTTCTAAAACTAGGAGTTGTTTTCTTGAAAACCAATGGAAGGCCAATTTGGGCCTGGCAAAACAGTTTCTTCTTGCTGCAAGTCTGCCACAAATCTTTGCCAGGAGCAGTAATTTTGTCACGCAACAAAACCTCCAGGCACTGAGGACAGCCATTGACTCTTGTTTCACTGATTCCTGGCCATTTATATGCCAGCCCATGAGTAGCTCTTTCTCACTTATAGATTGGGATGGAATTATATTCACATGTTGAGGTGCATATTCGGGTTGTTGGAGCCATTTATCCAAGGTTCCACTCAGTTTATTAACGGCTCCCTCCTTCCACATAGATTCTAAATGTATTGTGGTTTGCTTTTTAAGTGTGTAACTCATTGCAGTTTCAATGCAAACAACACTAGTATTTGCAATAGTTGCAAATGCTTTAACATTCTTCCTACTCTCTGGACGGACACCTTTGTGATTTTTCTTGTTATTTTTCCGTTTTCTTGTAGTACACTTGTTCATCCTTTGTACGTTTTTTGTTTTTTCCTGTAAGTCAGCCATTGGTGTCAAAAGAGATATAGCAGTCACAGCTTGCATTTGCTCCTACACCTTAGCAGAGGGTTAATTAGATAAGGCTTTAATAGATGCTACATTACTACCTGGTGACACCACTTCCCATGCATCAGTCTGATCAACGTTTCATGCTCTACAGTCCCCCTGCACTTGCCGCACGGCCCTACTTGCACTGCCTCCTGTCTAATCTTGCTCTACCATGCTGGGATTGCCCCTTGGAGTCCCAGCCTCCCAGCACTTAACTCAGGGCCCTGCTGCTTTGGGTGCACTTCTCCCTGTACCCTCTCCCCTGCACTTGCACGATCTCAATGACACAAGGCCTAGAAATATTGTTGTCTTGTCCTCCCTCTGTTCCCACTCCCTTGCCTTGTTGCGCCTTGAAACACTTGTGTATAGTTGCATAATAAATAACAAATCAATCAATCAATCAATTCACTGCAAGTTTCATGCAAGTTCATTTTAAGAAAACTATCACGAGTCAACATCTGCTTCACTTTCTGTTGGTCTTGCACCAAAGTTGAAACCATGCCAAAAATGGCACCTGCCGTCACTGCCAAAGCATTTAGAATGGCATTATATGTTGAATGTTCTTGCTCAGATTCCTTGTCATTTATTGTGGAAATAACAGATTGGCTACTCCTTTCAGCTTCTTCTGCTAAATGTTCCGCAATTTCCCTCAAGTTCGGGCTATTTGAAAGATTTGTGTCCATAACAGTGAAGATATCAATAGTATTGGACTGAACACGAATGTTTGGTGTGGTTTTCAATCGGTCCGACTGCAAACCTAACAACATGTTTAGTAGAGACTTATTATCTAACTGCAGTAGTTGATAAAGGACTTGCATTGAGCAATGCCATTGGAATCAGTGGCTAGTTTATAGCTTTTAAGTTTGCCCCTTTAGTAATATTAGCAACAAAGTTTGTAATTTTAATGCGGTCAAGATGTGCAATTTCTTTTGTAAGTACAGAGCTTACCGCTACTTGTTCTTTTGTGACTGAAGGGCTGCTTGTGGCCTCAAGGGCTGGGCGTGTCTGTTAGAAAGTCCTTTCTTAGTGACAGCTCTAGGTCCCACCTCTCTCCTGTTTCATTCTGCCCTTTGTTTCTCTATAGCTATAGCAGTCATTTTTTCGTATTCAGAAAGCCGAAGGCATTGAGCCGTAAGCGTATTTGCCAAATAATTCTTGTCACAAACAGTGTCAGAGTTATGGCTTTTGTATAGCCGGTGACGCGGTATGAGTGTTTTAGTGTGAACAATTAAGTAAACAGTTTAACACTCACCCGCTCTCCTGCTCAGACGGCAGAGACGACTGAACTCAACACCAACTGTGCTCCAACACAATGTCATTTGTATAGCCCTACTCAAACAATTCCACAAGACTGCCCTTATGCAGTGTGGAATGAAAAACTAAAACAAACATTCATATGTGTGCCTTCTGTCAAATTTATTTTGACTAAGTACATGACAGACACAGAGTGTTGCTCTGTAGAGTTGGTTTTCCAATTGGTTCATTTAGGGGACCACCCGTCTTGTGTGATACTTATGCAATGTGGTGTCATTTATGTATTTGTATTTTTGTATTTTGTTTATTTGTAGAGCGCACAAAACCCTGAGGCACCTGGGCGCATTTCTTACATAAAGATCCATTATAAAGATACATACATAGTTACATACATGTTAGTGAAGTACAACAAGTTCAGTAAAGTGCAAAAACAGGAGTGCAGTCAAATAAACAAGAGGAGAGAAGTTTCTAAATCTCTTGTGTGAAGAGCCACATTTTTGCATTGTTCCTGAATATATGGTACCAAGGTTCTATTCTTAAAATTATATGTAGAGAGTTCCACATCTTAGCTGCTAGTACAGGGAAGCTTCTACCTCCTGCCTTCTGTAGTTTGAACCTAGGGATCTAGAGGCAGTGTGACTGTGAAGATCTGGTGGGATGATCTGAGAGGTTACATGAGAAATTGTTGGTCAGATATTTGGGCGCTCGATGTGCACAACTACATTATTCGGGGTAAGCTTTTTGTCCAAATCAATGACACAGCATCATTCATGTTGCAGGGGCAATTGTGCAGCTGGTGGTGGTATGCCAATTGTTCAAGGGCTTAGGGATGGTTGAACATCAGATCTTTTAACTGTTTTCTCAAGCCTTTTCACGGTGCCACATCATATGGCACCACATAGATGTGGTGCAAAAGAGCGATCCTGCCTTCCCTCGCATGCCCTTTTCCAAAGTAGAGTGCAAGTGACCAGAATCAGCTGTGGTTTATTCTGTGTGAACTACTGCCAAACATGTGAGGGTGGGCTGACAACAAACAGATGGGGTTCATCTTGGTTGATGGTGCATGCTGTGGTAGTTTTATAAAAGTTTTATAATGTAGATACACGGTTTCCAATCTGTAACATGATGACTGTTTCTCAAGAGACTATACAAAGGTGTGGGGATGGGGGATAACCCTCTATTACTAGTATACCCTCTGCATCTGTGGTGTCCAATTCTCAGTATCTCTTCTTTCAAGTAGCATCACAAATTCCTGCCTGCACTCTGGTGTATCATGGTCTTTCCTGAAAAGCCTTCTCAAAAAACAAACAATAGGAGCATGTGTGTTGCCAAAGCTCCCCTCAGAGATTCTCTGCTATTCCTGGCCGAAGTCTGGAGCACAAGCTGGGAACCATGTTTTAATCGCACATGTTACATTTACAGTCACTGAAAGCCATAGGATGCCTGCTATTTCCTGCTGCCAAACAAATCACTGATATTTTCTCCAGACATCTATTGATGTCACTGAAAAACACAAGTCACACGGTTGTCCGTCTGAAGGTCAAACAAGCTCCTTTTACTCTCAGAGATTCTCTCTCCATAGACTGACCTGGTGGCTGTTGTGTGGACCCCCTGTTTCAAATCCCTAAAGATGTCATGATTAATGAACAAAGCCTTTGCTACCTATAACTCACTGAGTTCCCAGGCACTTACTACTTCCTCACGCATGTGTTCCTACTCAACTACACTATCTCAACTCAAGTTCATTAAATATTCCCTATCTTTCCTAATCATGCGTCCGGAAACAAACCACTTCCTCTTTGAATGCTCTTTATGACTAAATACAAGCTCCAATTATGTATGCCCCTTTATAACCATGAGATCAAGGTTGCACTTCTTAAAAAGTTGCTTCTGAAGTTCAGAGCGGTCGTATAACTCAAACTATTTGTGAGTCCAAGTTCCAGGGAATATTTTTTATATAAGCCTAGTTTTTTTATTCATCATAAGGCGTCTGGTTTTGTGTGGGTCCAAATCCGGTCCAATGCAGATTTTTGTGCTGGACAAAGAACTCATTTTTTGATGATTATCCAATCCTGAAACGGTACAGATGAGAACATAATGGCAGAATGAGCTACTAACCAGTGGAATTCCAAATACCTAAAAAGGCTTTCCTCATGCATTTCCTTTTCTCGCTATGAACATTACCCAAAGCAAAGGCAGCACCTCTGCACAGCAATTCTTTTTTCAGCATTATCAGAATATTCTCAGTCCACAGAATAAACCTGGTAATGTGCGGGTAGAGACACAAATCAAAGAAGAACCAGGTGGGAAAGTAGATTTAGCAGTCCAAACAAGCAGCAGAGTGGCATGCTCTGTGGGTGCCTTGTGCTAATGCAATCACAGTTACTAATGTCCCGCTGAAGCTTCACAGTAATACACAATCGTATCCGTAATGTTTGGCTCTGAATGCATAACACGGCCTCATCAGGAAGTAACAGGCCCTCTGGGAGCAAAGCATCTGCCCAAATAGAAGCACCAGTAGATGCAGTGGGCATGTAATGGGCAAAGGAAAATGAAAAGCTAGAACTGGGCCCTGCGTGCAGTCTCCAAATCACCACAATTTCGTTTCTGTCTATTTACAGTTTTCATTCTGGAAGATGTGTTTCTGAATATAATACATAATGCATTCGAATATGTATTTCCTACACATGGTGCTAGCTCTGAGAATTAGGTTAATGTTGTTGGTTTAGTTTGAAAATAAATTCTGCGCTGAGAAGAGTGTTTTCAAAAATGAATCAAAACATGTGTGTTCCAATATTGCTCAACAAACAACGAGGAGACATAGATGTGCTGATAAAAATGGGAGGCTTTGAAGTAAATTTGAGTCCCTTGAGGAAAGTGAATGAAAAAGAACCTCACATATGAGGCTGAAGAAGGGAGTAGTATGCGTGGAGTTTCTTGCGTTCCTGTGCAGAGAGGGCATGGCCTAACAGTTCTAGCTGGAATATTCCCTTTGGGGTTGGCGGTAAAATAACATTCATTGTTAAGAAGTCTTATACCATCATGGGAATGCACACCTCAATTATTCACCATGCACTATTATTCAGGATCAGGAATAGCTCCATTTAATGAACCTCTTACACCATTGTAGGCATTAAAATTGTGTTGTGCTGCAGTGAATTTCATCAGCTCTTAAAATACACATTTGAATGCATTTGGGATTGCATTAACACCATTTACTCTGAGTTTTGGCATCAAAACTAAATCATCTCATGTTAAGGCTATTAAAAGGCTTATCAATGCCACTGACTCCTCACATTAACCACTTCTATGACTGGACCTTATGCAAGCGTCTCACCTGTTCACAAGTCTCCTCAAAGAGACTTTTAGAATGGTCTCAACCAACAAGTTGATTTCTATGCAATGTAGCACTAGTGCCTATGATAACGATCACTTAAACTATGGTATTGATGTAACCTGCCAAATAATTGAAGTGACTGTTATGTTGAATTTGTAATGGTGTGGAGTGTTAGTCCTGGCTTTGATCTAGGTTTTTATACTTATACTAATGCACATGTGCTTAATGTACATTTCATATACATTCATATCCAGTTTGAGTACAAGATTGACATTTATTTAGCACACATCGTTTAGCCTTCTTTATGTAGTTAACTGAGTGACATACGTGTGTGTCATAGGTGTGTGAATGGTAAGAAGAGGGTGGGGTGTTAGGCGTATGAGTGTTTGATGTTTAACAGTCCCGTATGCACGTACATTGACTTTTTACTTTGATTAACACTTGTACACATTTAGGAAGCATATACAAATTTTACAGTTTGAACTTGTATGCAATTTCAATTCATATTCATTTCATATGTATATACATATATAAACTGACTTAAAAATCAGACCTTACTTTGATGTGAGTTTTCATAATTATGCTACTGTACATGTACAAAATCACCTATATGGACATGTTGAGTTTTTCTCTGCTACGCAAAGTGACACACTCACCCTAGTGCGCCAACTTAAGCCTACCTTTTCCAAAGGGGATGAATGTTCATCTAAAGAGGTGAACACCTGTGCTGAACAGCTCACACACATATTGACCAAACTGATAAATTCATCATGCAGGGAATGTCTTGTGTCTACTGATATCAAGCAGACTTGTGTTTTGCCCTTACTGAAGAAACCTTCCCTCAACCCTAGCGTGCCCTCCAATTGCAACCCTGTGTTTAATGTACCATTCTTGCTTAAGATCCTAGACTGAGCTGCCTACTTACAAATGAAGAATCGCATGGAGAAACATCAGATACTGGGACAAAGAGAGTCAGGGTACCACAGAGCACATAGTATGGAGTCTGCCTTGCTGGATCTTTAGGCCAATATGTTGGAAGTATTGGATGGAGGGCACACAGCACTGCACATGCTTATCAATCTCTCAACAGCCTTTGACTTGGTCAACCACTGTATGTTGGTCACCACCCTCATGCACTCCACCAACTTTTCACCTTCAACGGCTAGCTGAATGGAATCCTTTTTAACCGGTAGCACAGCCAGAGTCTTTGCAGATGAGCATAAGGCTGATGAGGAGGTGTTGACCTGTGGTGTCCCACAGGGGTCGTGCTTGTGGACGGCCCTCTTTAATATTTTTACCATGCCACTGTTTGAGTTACTGGATGCCAAAGGGGCATTGTATACAAACTATGCTGACAGCACTCAGTGTCTCATCCCACTTTCAGTGGATTACGCCAGAGACACTGAGGCTGTCAATACAGTATAGTCCATGATACAGAAGTGGATGATGGACAATGGCTTTGTGCTTAACAATGTTAACACAGAGATCATAATTGTGGGCACAACCGCACAGTTGAGAAAACTGATCTCAAGCTATAAGCAGTTTCTTATTGCTGACTGTGCCATCACTACTCTCCTCAAAGTCAAAACATTGGTTATGGTGATTGATCAGGAGCTTAACATGAAGGCTGGTGTAAGCTCACTGGTCTCATCCACATCCTACCATTTAAAACTGTTTGCACAGCTGAGGCCCTTCTTGTCCTGGTAAAACTGTGCATCAATTGCATGGATGATCATCAGAGCCAAACTAGACTCTGGCTCTAGCCTGTTACAGGTAATAAACAAAGGGGAAATCATGTGTCTCCAGATCGTCCAGAATAATTCTATTAGGATTGTAGAGGGATTGACCAGGGGGATCACATCTCAGAAGCCTGGAGAGCATTTCATTGGCTTCCAATGGCTGGCATGGCTACCTCCTACCTTGTAATGACCTCCTATGTCTTTCTGTTACGAAATTCAAATATGGGCTAAAAACCCTCATGTTCAAATAATCAATTGCATTTAACCCGGACTGATTTATGTATTTCTGAATCCCCCTGTGTTTTTGTGTATACATTAGTCTTGTTTAGCACTGTTATACCCACATGCCTCTCTCATGTGCTATATAAATATTAGTCAAATACCAATTTAAAAAAGGAACATGATAATAATGTGTGTTGAAAGAGCATAAGTCATAAGATTGTGTGTCACAAGAGTGTGTGCCATATGTTTGAGTGTTTTAAGAGAGTTGTCATGGAAGCATGGCCAGGGAATGTGTCGCAGATGAAGCCAGCTCTTTGAGCTGATGGGGATACCAATCTACCACTAGTCCATGTCCGTAGAAACATTTGACTGAGAAGGGATGTGATTTTTTTATGCTTCCTGCAATACATCTTGACATCCGACCGACAGCTCCCTGCACTTGAAGTGCAGATTTCAACTGAGGCTAATGTTGACCTGACAGATCAAGACGGCACCCACTGTGTCTCGCTGAGCTCATGACGAACCATCTAGCCTAGATTACCTGTAAGTGATTTCAATCCAGCACTCCAACTAAGTCAATGCCTAGTATGGCATGCCCAATGGAAACCCTTATTTATATATTTTTATGTCAAAAGTTCTTTTAATTCTGAATGATGTACCCTAATATAACGCCCCCTCTCTTTGAATACCCCTGGTCTCACTGAACCAAGAAATAGGTTTGTTTTGCAAATTAAAAGATTTATTTGAAGAATTGAACAATATATATCACACTTTTATAAATATGGATAATATCTGAATATCCCACTTATGAATATTAACAATGATCAGCAATGGGTAACATTACAATATCACCAATCACTTTAATCAATTAAGAGTAGGAATATGAAGAATAATGTAGCAGAGAATAACTTTGTGTGGTTCAAGGAAATGCAATGATAGGAAAGAATGCACCACAGAAAGAAACTTGATATGAATTCAACCAAAGACAATATAATCACTCTTTCCCCTTGTTGTTACTCACTCCCCCAATATGCAATATGAAGAGATGAATGAGGGCACAGAGGTATCAGGATTAACAATCAACAATTGCAGTTTCAATCCCGATTCCCCCCAGCATGCTTAGAGAGAACAGTAATGATTTTAAAACAGACAGGTCAATTGCTTTTAAATGTGGTTTTAATTCAATGGGGAAAATGCTAAAAATGATTTTAATTTGCTAAATGGGATTCAGAACTAGTGAGAGTGGCTTTGGATTGGTTCAGGTAGATGATACCAATGATTGTTGAATGGTTAGCAGAAGGAAAAAGAAATTCAGAAGTTGAAATCAAGAAATAGCTATTTTACATATAATGAAATTGAGCCAAATGCAAATTTGCGGCAACTTTTCCGCGTGCGGGAAACGTGATTATGGAAAAACTGTATTGGAATGTCGTTTTGGGGTTGTTTGAAAGCTGAGGATGTTAGCTTCAAAATGACGTTTCATTTTTGTTTCTAGGACGTACGCTTCAAAAGTTACCGAGGTTTTAGTAGAGGTCGATTTTGCTCAAAAGGAGTCAAGATTTCTAATGAAATTGCACTTTGAATTACAAACAGGTTGGCTTACACTAACAATTCTCACAGGATTAGATGGATGAGAAAGGATTTAGAATGGACAAAAGAGATTCCACAATGCAGTCTGGTTATTTTGGAATGGGTTGGATGGATTACTTTAAACTAAGAGATGACTATGGACAGTTCTACGCTAAATACTTACAACTGTGGCTTTGGAATAGAATGGGCTTGTCACAGATCTGGTCAAAGGTTTGGCCTGGAATTCGCTTGCCACCGGACAGGTCTCAGGCGCTTGGTTCTGCTCTCAGCACTCTGGTCTCTGTGCGGCCTCTTGGACTGGATCTGACGGGTTCTGGGTTACAGCTCTGCTGGACTGATCTGGATCTTGGGTTCTAGCAAAGGTTGTCGGCCAGATGCAGCAAACTGCTCAGCCAGGCTGTTGAATGGATTAGGTTAGGCACCATGGCAGTTAGGGGTTAAATCAGGTTTGCAAGGTTTTTAAAGGCCTGCTGAAAAGGGTTCAGCTTTTTGGATTAGGCCTCTGCTCCAGGGTTCTAGAGTCTGGGTCTAGAGTCTGGATCTGGAGTCTGGTTCTGGAGTCTGGATCTTCCTGCAGGGTGCTTTGCCAGTGGATCTGTTGATGAGTGAAAGCGTGTGTGTCTGTGGGTCCTCAACAGTCCTTATTTTTCCATTTTCCTAAGTGGGTGGGGAGGCTGATTGTCTATGCCCAACCCTCTAATGATCTGATAGGTCAGAGACTTCTCTGTCCCCTGATTGGAGAAAGGGGCAGTGTGTCATGAGGTGTAATCATGTGTCAGAGTGATGCTGCCATTTACAATCTAGGGAATAACCTCCCCTTTGCTTTTACCCAGAAAATCTATTTTTCCCCAAAAACATATTTTCAATATGCACAATTTGTTAATAATACATACACACATCGCAGATCGCCTAAGGTACGTTTTGTCCAAATCTTATCTTCCTAAGAGTTTTGGTTCATAAATGACAATTTTTTGTGCTTTTGGTGGGTTACATATTTTCGGATCGGTACCATTTTTTACACATACATCCACATACCATCTGGGCATATTCCTGTAATTTTTCATGTTCCTAGCATAATCACAATAGCTACAATATTAAAAAAGGTGTGGTTCAGTCTCTGAATGTCTCACGGATTCCAGATTGGTTTTAAACTGTGAGCAAATATTTAATTTTAATAATATCTAAATTTCATATTTTTGTCAGTTTGGTACAATATTTTATGTCTTTTCCTTAAACATATATTTAGTCCAATTTCAAATCCACATTTTCAGTCTGGCCCGCCTCCAAAGCTTGGCTGAGTCAGAGAGTCACATGGCTTGTCTTCCTGTCAGGGCAGTTGTTGTCAGTCACACCCGAATTAGCATTTCCATTCAGTTCAAGGACTCCATTGTCTCTTTCCCAGAACAGCAGAGGAAGTCTCCTCCCCTTCTCATTAGCATCCCAATGCGATATCCTCTCCTTTTGGTGGGAAGGAACAGGGTGGAGTGTTCTCAGTGGAAGAAAGCCTCTTTGAAGTTTTAGCTGATTCAGGGTACGTTATAGTCCATTTTAACATTGTCCCTTGTGCAAAATGACAGTTACAAATTTAAAATAAGCAAACATATCTTCAATTCCAGTGTTTTTCAACATGAAAATTAATGTGTGGTACCCTATACCACATTTGATGGAAGTCCCTTCGTTGGCATATTTAGCTTTTGAGATACAGTTTCTCCTGTCAGATTTGGAAATCGCCAACGTCTGACTGAGGCGAGTAACGGTATTGCACCCATTTTTGACAGATTTCTTTCCAGCAACCATCTTCAAAAGTGCACTTTGTTCAGATAACATATACTTCTGCTGATATTATATTTATGTGGATTCTTGAAGTAGAATGATGTTCAACAACGAGCAGGAGGTTGGATCTTTTGGGTGGTTTGTGAGCCATGATTTTTGCACATTTGACAACCAAGAAAAAAACAGATTTTCACACAGCTCTGTGTTTCTTTTAGAATCAGCCTTGCCCTGTGGGCAGCCAAGTGATGGGTTTTGGCAGTGGTCTCCTGTGTTACCACTGACATAGGCAAAAGAGGATGGCGGCCTATTTTTCAGATTTTTACTGTGCACTTTTGGGTGATTTTTAGCATGCAGAATGCTTTCCAGTGGCCATT
Source organism: Ambystoma mexicanum (assembly GCF_040938575.1). NCBI lineage: Eukaryota > Metazoa > Chordata > Amphibia > Caudata > Ambystomatidae > Ambystoma > Ambystoma mexicanum. The sequence continues at coordinate 510,515,057 of NC_090934.1, forward strand.
CTGATGTTCCTGATGCAAGCAATGCACAGTACTGTTGCAGGGCCTGGACTAGTGGGTTGAAACATCCCACAAGCCCCCTCTTGCGATTTGGCATTGATTGTCCATCATTGGGAATTCGCAAGACTGGGATGTCAGTTTCATCTCTTTTTATTCCACAAATGGCAAAGTTAATTGTCTTTTCCTCCGTCAAAAGTGGATCGATCGGTTCTCCTCGCCAGTCCTGATGTGAGTATTGAGCAATACTCGGGGCCCTCGGATCTTTGCTCCCGGTCCCCGGGTTGTCCTCCTTGGTTTCAGTCTCCATGGTTTATCAATCCTGGGATGACAAAGCAAAAACATATTTGTAGACATTTCCCTACCACTATTAATGTAGTGGGGCGGACACATACATTTGATAAATCAGGACACATTTGTATTATTGTATTATAGACTATATATGGAACATTTTAGAGTTGGAATTTTATGGATCTGGAGTGACCCACTCTGGAGTTCCAGAAGACTCCTCCAGTTGCTGCGGAGTGTGCCTAGGATGGCAACACTTTAGTTGATTAATATGGACGCACTTGTCTTCCCCCTCTGCCAAACTGCCTTTGGTAATTCTGATTTTGTAGGCGACTGGTGAGATTTTGTCTACAATTTCAAAAGGACCCCTCCAGGTAGGCAAACATTTTCGCTGTTTGGCCTGGTTCCTTAGGAAATTGTATAAGTAGACTCGGTCTCCTACATTGTATTCTTTTCTGGTAGTCTTCAAGTCATAGTGGGTCTTCATGCTGTCGGCTGATCTTTCTATATTTCGCTGAGCACAGGCAAAAGCATATTGAAGTTGTTTTCTTAGATTTTCAACATGCTCATGAGTTGTGGAGGCATTGATCCATGTCTGCTCTTGGGTTCTATAGAGCAGATGCTGGGGAAGCACCATCCTGCGTCCAGTCATCAGCTCAAACAGTGACATTTTAGTTGCAGGTGAAGGGGTAGATCTGATGGCCATTAGGACAAGAGGTAATCGAATATCCTAACTTGGCCCAGAATCTGCCACAAACTGTTTTAATATGCTCACAATTGTTCTGTTGTATCTCTTGACTGCACCACTGGAGGCAAGCCGGTAAGCAATGTGTAGCTTCCTTTTAACCCCAAGTATCTCCCACATCTTTGTGATGGCTAACTCTGTCTAACTCGATCCTTTGGGGTAGTCCAAAATGCAAAAAGATGTGGTTGATCATCAGGGCATCTGCTGTTTCTGCCTTGCTGTTTGGGGCTGGGAGACATTCCACCCATTTAGTAAACAAGCATGTAACAATCAACATGTACTTGTTTCCCCTAGAGGAGCAAATCACGGGCCCGATAAAGTCAACTTGCAAATCTGACCATGGCAGTGTCATGCCCCTATTTCAGAGAGCCGCACAGTGTGTGAGGGATGTTGGCTGAAATTGTGCACACACAAGACACCCCTTCAAGTATTGGTCAAGTTCCTGCCCCATGTGTGGCCAGTATGCAACCTCTCTTAAGATTTCAAGTGTTGTATGAAACCCCCTATGACCAGCTGTGGCCGCATCATGGGCGTGAATTAACATCAGGCTTTGGAATGAGGTAGGAACCACCCACTGATCATGGCCAGCTAGGGATTTCCTGACCAACAAACTGTCTTGGATTCGGAACATTTTTGGACATTTCATCAACACTCTGAGGTCCTCTTTCGTATTGTAATCGGTATCCGTCAGGGGAAAGTTCTCAGGGTCCTCAATGTGTTGATAAAACGTATCAATTATTGGATCGCCTTTTTGAGCCATAATCAAATCAGCATCTGGGGTCTCCTTACTCCATTGTGCAGTTGAGAGGTCATTGTGAGCATTTGTCTGAGACCAAGTGATAGCAGTGACCTGGATTTCCCCCAACAGGGACTCAATCTCTATTAGATCCCCTTGGATGGCCCTGGTTTTGGCCAGCTGATCAGCTAGGTAATTTCCAGTTTTGTCTGGTCCCTCTACTTTGCAATGAACCTTGATCTTTTTCCAGTAGATGGTCCTCCCATTTGAGGTGACCAGATCATTAATATTTTGAATTAATTGTCCATGTTTCAATGGTTTGTTGTTAGCACATAACATGCCTCTGGTCTTCCAGTTAACCAAGTGCTCCACGAACCCGCTCCGTACATAATCTGAATCTGTGATTATGACCAGTGTGTGGAGTTCATGTCGGACAGCAGTGAGGATGGCTTGATGGACAGTCATCAACTCTGCCACTTGACTACTTCGGGGACCAATCTTGTACCCAGCAGAGGGTTCTGGGATCTCATTCACCCATGCATTCCATACGCCGGCCACAAGTTCCTTTTTCCTGTTGTTGTCATCATGGTAAGAGCATCAATCCACATAGACAGTGGGCATTCTCTCACACTTGCTTCTTCAAAGACTTTGTGTGGGCAATTGAGGTATGCCTCCATGTTGTCCTTGATGTTTAGACTTTCGTCCTCAAGAAAGTTTTCTATGGCACAATCATGCAAGTCAGCCATACCTTGCACGAGGGGACTCCTCTTGTTTTGGCCATATCTGACCTCCACAGGAAAACCTTGCATTCACAGAATCCAGGAAGTAATTCGGGAATTACTCACATTTCCGGCCCGGATTCTGTCACTTTGGAGATATTGCAGAGGCTGGCGTGGAGTCTCCACTTTGATGTGTTCCCCCTGGATAAACGGGCGGTAATTCTTCAATGCCCACACCATTGCCAGGAGTGCCTTCTCACAATCATTGAATTTTTCCTCCACAGAGGATAAAGTTTTACTCGCATAGGAGATTACTTTATTGACCTTGTCATGCTTTTGGTATAATACTGCAGTCAAGCATGTATTAGAGAACCCTGTCTCTAAGAAGAACTCCTTGTTTCTGACATGGTATGCTAGGCAAGGCGCTTGTGAGAGGCTTCTTTTGAGTTGTTTTAATGCCTCAGCTTGTTCTGGACCCCATTCCCACTTGACCCCCCCCTTCAAAAGATGAATCAGGGGTCTTGTGATCTCTGTGTAGCCCTCAATGAACTTTCTACTGTAATAAGTCAGTCCAAGGAGGCTCCTTAGTTCCCTCAGAGTTGTGGGGTCTTTCAATTTCTGGAGTGCTTCCACTTTCTTTTCCTGGGGACAGAGACCCTGACGAGGAATCTCATGCCCCAAGAAATTTACACGGGTTCTATACCAATGTGCCTTTTGAAAGGAAAGTTTTGCTCCAGATGCCCTCAACTGTGTCCGAACATAACGTATCTCTGCTATGTGTTCCTCCACAGTTGAGCTTCTGATGAGTACATCATCTACATAAGCCAGGTTACCCCTTTCACCCAGGTCAGGCATGGCCTTATGTAGAAAAATGTTGAATTAATTTCTGGAGTTGATGTATCCGAAGGGGGTCCGGGTCCATGTGTACTGCTGGCCCCCAAAGGTAAAAGCCAGCTTGTATTGGTCCTCCCTACTGACAGGTACAGTCCAGTATCCATTGGTCAGGTCTATTGCAGTGAATACCTGTGACCCCTGGATCTGGGAAAGCCCTTGGTCAATGTAGAGAAGAGGCCATCGGGAAGTAAGGACCCCTTTGTTAAGCTCCCTAAGGTCGTCGCAGAGTCTCCACTGGCCGTTTGGCTTCAATATCCCCAGCACCGGATTATTGAAGGTGCTGTGGACTGGACGGATTATCCCACGGGACTCAAGGTTCTTAATTATTTCAGTAAGGGACTCCATTGATGCGAGAGGCAAGCGATATTGCTTCACAAACACTGGAGTCATGCCAGGGTCCGTGGGAATTGTTGTGTGGATGTCTGTGCGACCACAGTCATATGAGTCCACCGCAAAGTGGCCTTGAAAATCCAAGACAACTTGTTTCAACTTTTGCTTCTGCTCCAGAGTCTCACATGCATCAGCTAGGTTGACTCTCTCTTCAACAATCTGCCTAAAGCCTGGAAAGACTTCTGGTTTCGCTATCTCAGTGGCCTCCTCCAGCTGGGTGGAGAAGTCCCTGGTCAAAGTGCTGATTTGGACTGGTGGCTTCAGGTGGGAAAGGCAGCCCTCATGGACTGGATAATCACCTCACCCCTCCTGAAGTCACAAGTCACATCTTCCTTACCATAAGGGCAGGAAGTGTACACCAGGAAGTTCCCCCCATGCCGGGTGAAGATCATGTCTGGTGTTGTGTTGTCATCACTGTCACTGTCAAAACAGAACTTGGGGATTGGTCCTAACAGTTCATTGCCTTAAACAATGGAAACATGTTGGTCATCAAACGCCATTCCAATAATGGTGCCTGCGGCTAGAGTGATACTCTTTAAGTCGCTGTTATGCACCTCTATTGGAATGGTGTCATGTTCTATATTGACTAGTGGTGTTGGGGTTACCCCCAACCCTTGATGTTGGAGAGTAGCATTTAGATGAATATTAGCATCAGGGTTTTTCAATTTCTGTCCTCTTTTAACTTTCACTTCCAGGGAGAATTGTCGGGTCCTTGCTGGATGTTGACTTCCTCTCCAATCTGAATTTCAACTGCATAAGGCAGCAGTTGAGCTGACCTAAATGCTTTCTCTGGGTCATCAAAGCCCATGGGATTATCTGTTAATCGGGACCAAACTTTGAAGTTTATTAGGTCCAAACTAATGGCAAAGCGATTAAGAATGTCACTGCCTAAGTAAAAGGAGGCAGTGACGTCTCGCATGACCCAACAATTATGTACTATGCTCTTGTTGCCTATGGAGATTTTGAGCATACACCTGCTTGGCAGGAGATGTTTGGAATTGGGTGTTTCCAGATCCATTTCCGATTTGTCTATGAGTCTAAATGTGGGAATGGCTGGATCTTTTGGGAGTTGGCAGAACATGGCTTCACTGATGAAGCTCTTATCGTTGTTCACACACACTCGGGCGAGAACAGAGTGCTTCCCTTCATTTAACTGAATAGGGATGAACAACTGCTCTCCAATTTGCTGAATATCAGCCAGGCTCTGAGCTGATTTCACGTTTTTCTGGACTATAGAAGGGGGAATGTCTGATTGTGGATTGGTAAAGAATTTCAGAGTGTTTCCTTCCAGTTTGGAATGCCACCTTAAACTGGAAGGAAGGTTAATTTTCAGAAATAGAGAGGACCCCCATCAACAGTTTGATGTCCTACTGCTATACTGTCACGTCTGGAATTTGGTTGTTCTGGAAGTGAAATTCTACTTGGTCAGATTTTTGATCAACCATGTGGCTTGTGCCGTTTAAGCTAACATATTTGACACTCTGTTCTAACTTTATTGGTCGGCTAGCCTGGGTCCAGAGGACCTAGTTTACGCAATCTATTAGGGGTGACAACCTTCGCAGGAGGTCATTTCCTAGTAAACAAGGGGGTGCCCTCTGGAGTCACAACTATGACCGGCGCTTCACCTTGTGTCGCCCAATTTTGATATCCGAATCCACAGTCCCTTCGACGGGAATTTCCTTCACGTCAAAGTTCTGAAGTTGTCCAGGAAGAGAGGTGAGGGGAATTTGTTATTTCTCCCCCTTTCCTGAATTCAGTTCATCAAAGGCCTTTTTGGACAGAAGGGTAGCTTGCTATCCAGTGTCCACCAGTGACAAAATTGTACCCTGCCCCAGTAGTTGTACCGGGGCATAATATCTTCCCTCCTTCTCCGCAAGGGGCACAGATAATGTACATTTTTGGACAATTGGTGGGTTAATTTTCTAGTTTTGAACATTGTGAGAGAAGAGATTTGGGCAGAATTCTGTGGGGAGCCTAAGGAATCTTAAAGAAAAAGGTGGCAACTAGAGATGGGAGAAGTTTTGAGTTCCCCTGGTTCTGGTTCTGGACCGCCCTGCCCCCCGTTTTTGGAGGCAGTCACCAGGATGGGTTTGAACCAGGGGATTTTCATGCTGTTGGTTCTGGGATTGGATGATGGGCGGCGCTAGCTCAGTCCCCACATCTACCCAGTCTGGATTTCAATCCTTTGGGACCCATTTTTCCTTGGGAGGAGTTCCCCTATCTCTGAAGGAGAAGATCCTTTTCCCAGTATCCTCTGAGGATCCCTCTACTTTAAATTGGAAGATCTGTACCTCCTCCACAAAATGTGTCTGTTTGGGTCCTTTGTTTCTCCTACCCCCCTCTGCTCCTTTGGTGGCAGACTTTCAGGAGCAGGAGATTTTTGTTCCGGTTCCTGGGTTTACAGGGGCTTTTTACAAGTGGGGAAGGAAGCTTCCTCCAAGGCTTTACACCCCCTTCCCCTTGTGCCTCCTCCCTCGGAACCGGTGGGTTGTCGGGGTGCTGCCCCAGTCATTGTTCTGGAGCACCAGGTCCAGAGTTTGAGGCATTCTGTGCTGGCATGTTCATCTGAGGGTTCTTCTGAGCCCTCAGCATGCGACCCAGATCCTGTGCCATGTTTTGGACCTGGTGCTCTAACTGTGACACCCGCTCAGGCTGATACGGGGTTCTCATTTCTCCCTTGGGCTGATCCCGGGAAGGGTAGCTATCCCTTCCCTGGTAATACCCTGGGTTGGAAAGATTTGGGTACCCCTCTACCCTTGGCCTCCCCTCTCCTGGATTAGGTTGTCTGGGCTCAGGAGAGTGGGGAAAGAAGGATGGATTATTCTGGGGTTGAACATTTTGTGGATACCTGTGGAAAAAGTTCTGCCCAGGATTTGGGGAATTTCTGCCCTCCTGGGGGAACTGAGAGGGAAGTTCCCTGGGTTAGGTGCTTGGTTGGATCACCCGCCTTGGGCTGGAGGAGTCCACACATAACCCAGGATGGGTATGTTCCCCTTGTAGCAGGGACTTACACAGTCAGGGGAATGCTGGATCCCATTTGTGGGACTACCTCCTTGGCTCCCTGTCTGTGACTGCCCCGAGGGCCGTCTGGGCTTGGGGTTATTCTGCTGTACAGGCGGGTTTTTAGGCCCCCCATCTCCAAATCCAAAATGGGGGCAACCTTTACCTCAGCTACCTTAGCAGCAGCAGGCGTGTTGGTTGTTTTGGGGCTTTTTTGAGCATTCTTGTGTTCTATGGGCTTTTGCACCTCATAGATTCGGGTGGCCTGTTCAATGACCCAGTCTAGTGATCTTTTCTCATGAAAATCTCTCACTAGCTGGGTCATGATGTACTAGAGTGTGGAAAAAAGTATTAACAAATTCTTTGCTGTCCGTGCGCTCCCTTCTAATAGTTTGAGCAAAGGCATGCTTTAACTCCTGCACAAATTCTTGTGGGGCCTGATCCTCCTCACATTGCAAGTTGTAGGCTGCCTTGCGAGCCTCTTGGGGATTTCTGTGAACAGAAAAATGCTTCAAGATGGCCGCCCTATAGGTGGACCATCTAGAATGATTTTGGTCCTCCAGCCCCGCAAAGAAACTGGAGTATTCTGGTGAGAATGTCCATTTCACATACTGAATGCAGCTACTACTGTCTTTCAAATGGAACGTTTCCATCATCTGCTCAAAGATCCCTAAGTGCTCCCAAACAGAATACTTAGCGTTCTTATGACAAGGCATGGTGACGGTCCTTATTGCCTCGATCTGTTTTAAGGGGTCCCTAGGCAAGGCCCTTTTTGCCTTATTGGCCTTCTTGGTTCGGGTAACCCTGGTTCATTCATCCTCTGACTCAGAGGCACTGCTCCCAGAGGTGCCCGTCTGGTCTTCTAGGTTCTCCCGGATTCTGCGAGCCTGGGAATGGCTGGCAGAATGTGGGGACCTAGTCTCCTGTGTCCTGGGGCGCTCAGAGGAGTTCTCTGATTCCTCCTTGCTCCCAGGATTTGATGGGTACCCCCCCCCCACTGTCCTAGCTGGGCAGAGGTTTTTAGGATGCCCTTATTGGGCCTACTCTCCTGGAGTTCCCCACTAAATTTCACTGTACTTGGGTTCCCATAACCAGATGCCCGCCCATCCATTCCTGGGAGGTGCTGGTCTATGAGCCCTATACTTCAGACCGGATACTAATATGCCATCCCCATGGCCCTGGGCTCATTTTCGCCAGTGGACCTGAGGTTGGCTTAGTCCAGGGACTGGGAGAGATGAAGGCATTTGGTCCTAGGGTTCCTAAGGTTATGCTCAGGTGATTCCCTTTCCCAGCGAACCTCATCTCTATCAGCCCCTGCTCCCTGTTGCCATGCAAGAACCTGAGCTTTCTGTTCCTCAATCAAGGCCTTACTGGTCTCTGTCAGTCTCTCTTGCATGGCTACCTGCCTGTGGAGCCATCTGATTTTCTTCCAGTTTCCCTTTTAAGTGACAGACTTCCTGGCCTAAGATGTCCCTTTCCTGAGCAAGAGCCTGCCTCTGTGCCGCCTGGTCATCCCTCTGTCTTTGAAGGGCACCAGCTTTCTGGCGCTCTTCATCAAACTCTGCCTGGGTGTCCAGGTCTTTCAGAATTAATGTGTTGCTCTCTGCCTTCTCTTTATCTAATTGGCTTTGCAGGGTGACTACCTGCTCAAAGTTCTGAAGTTGTCCAGGAAGAGAGGTGAGGGGAATTTGTTATTTCTCCCCCTTTCCTGAATTCAGTTCATCAAAGGCCTTTTTGGACAGAAGGGTAGCTTGCTATCCAGTGTCCACCAGTGACAAAATTGTACCCTGCCCCAGTAGTTGTACCGGGGCATAATATCTTCCCTCCTTCTCCGCAAGGGGCACAGATAATGTACATTTTTGGACAATTGGTGGGTTAATTTTCTAGTTTTGAACATTGTGAGAGAAGAGATTTGGGCAGAATTCTGTGGGGAGCCTAAGGAATCTTAAAGAAAAAGGTGGCAACTAGAGATGGGAGAAGTTTTGAGTTCCCCTGGTTCTGGTTCTGGACCGCCCTGCCCCCCGTTTTTGGAGGCAGTCACCAGGATGGGTTTGAACCAGGGGATTTTCATGCTGTTGGTTCTGGGATTGGATGATGGGCGGCGCTAGCTCAGTCCCCACATCTACCCAGTCTGGATTTCAATCCTTTGGGACCCATTTTTCCTTGGGAGGAGTTCCCCTATCTCTGAAGGAGAAGATCCTTTTCCCAGTATCCTCTGAGGATCCCTCTACTTTAAATTGGAAGATCTGTACCTCCTCCACAAAATGTGTCTGTTTGGGTCCTTTGTTTCTCCTACCCCCCTCTGCTCCTTTGGTGGCAGACTTTCAGGAGCAGGAGATTTTTGTTCCGGTTCCTGGGTTTACAGGGGCTTTTTACAAGTGGGGAAGGAAGCTTCCTCCAAGGCTTTACACCCCCTTCCCCTTGTGCCTCCTCCCTCGGAACCGGTGGGTTGTCGGGGTGCTGCCCCAGTCATTGTTCTGGAGCACCAGGTCCAGAGTTTGAGGCATTCTGTGCTGGCATGTTCATCTGAGGGTTCTTCTGAGCCCTCAGCATGCGACCCAGATCCTGTGCCATGTTTTGGACCTGGTGCTCTAACTGTGACACCCGCTCAGGCTGATACGGGGTTCTCATTTCTCCCTTGGGCTGATCCCGGGAAGGGTAGCTATCCCTTCCCTGGTAATACCCTGGGTTGGAAAGATTTGGGTACCCCTCTACCCTTGGCCTCCCCTCTCCTGGATTAGGTTGTCTGGGCTCAGGAGAGTGGGGAAAGAAGGATGGATTATTCTGGGGTTGAACATTTTGTGGATACCTGTGGAAAAAGTTCTGCCCAGGATTTGGGGAATTTCTGCCCTCCTGGGGGAACTGAGAGGGAAGTTCCCTGGGTTAGGTGCTTGGTTGGATCACCCGCCTTGGGCTGGAGGAGTCCACACATAACCCAGGATGGGTATGTTCCCCTTGTAGCAGGGACTTACACAGTCAGGGGAATGCTGGATCCCATTTGTGGGACTACCTCCTTGGCTCCCTGTCTGTGACTGCCCCGAGGGCCGTCTGGGCTTGGGGTTATTCTGCTGTACAGGCGGGTTTTTAGGCCCCCCATCTCCAAATCCAAAATGGGGGCAACCTTTACCTCAGCTACCTTAGCAGCAGCAGGCGTGTTGGTTGTTTTGGGGCTTTTTTGAGCATTCTTGTGTTCTATGGGCTTTTGCACCTCATAGATTCGGGTGGCCTGTTCAATGACCCAGTCTAGTGATCTTTTCTCATGAAAATCTCTCACTAGCTGGGTCATGATGTACTAGAGTGTGGAAAAAAGTATTAACAAATTCTTTGCTGTCCGTGCGCTCCCTTCTAATAGTTTGAGCAAAGGCATGCTTTAACTCCTGCACAAATTCTTGTGGGGCCTGATCCTCCTCACATTGCAAGTTGTAGGCTGCCTTGCGAGCCTCTTGGGGATTTCTGTGAACAGAAAAATGCTTCAAGATGGCCGCCCTATAGGTGGACCATCTAGAATGATTTTGGTCCTCCAGCCCCGCAAAGAAACTGGAGTATTCTGGTGAGAATGTCCATTTCACATACTGAATGCAGCTACTACTGTCTTTCAAATGGAACGTTTCCATCATCTGCTCAAAGATCCCTAAGTGCTCCCAAACAGAATACTTAGCGTTCTTATGACAAGGCATGGTGACGGTCCTTATTGCCTCGATCTGTTTTAAGGGGTCCCTAGGCAAGGCCCTTTTTGCCTTATTGGCCTTCTTGGTTCGGGTAACCCTGGTTCATTCATCCTCTGACTCAGAGGCACTGCTCCCAGAGGTGCCCGTCTGGTCTTCTAGGTTCTCCCGGATTCTGCGAGCCTGGGAATGGCTGGCAGAATGTGGGGACCTAGTCTCCTGTGTCCTGGGGCGCTCAGAGGAGTTCTCTGATTCCTCCTTGCTCCCAGGATTTGATGGGTACCCCCCCCCCACTGTCCTAGCTGGGCAGAGGTTTTTAGGATGCCCTTATTGGGCCTACTCTCCTGGAGTTCCCCACTAAATTTCACTGTACTTGGGTTCCCATAACCAGATGCCCGCCCATCCATTCCTGGGAGGTGCTGGTCTATGAGCCCTATACTTCAGACCGGATACTAATATGCCATCCCCATGGCCCTGGGCTCATTTTCGCCAGTGGACCTGAGGTTGGCTTAGTCCAGGGACTGGGAGAGATGAAGGCATTTGGTCCTAGGGTTCCTAAGGTTATGCTCAGGTGATTCCCTTTCCCAGCGAACCTCATCTCTATCAGCCCCTGCTCCCTGTTGCCATGCAAGAACCTGAGCTTTCTGTTCCTCAATCAAGGCCTTACTGGTCTCTGTCAGTCTCTCTTGCATGGCTACCTGCCTGTGGAGCCATCTGATTTTCTTCCAGTTTCCCTTTTAAGTGACAGACTTCCTGGCCTAAGATGTCCCTTTCCTGAGCAAGAGCCTGCCTCTGTGCCGCCTGGTCATCCCTCTGTCTTTGAAGGGCACCAGCTTTCTGGCGCTCTTCATCAAACTCTGCCTGGGTGTCCAGGTCTTTCAGAATTAATGTGTTGCTCTCTGCCTTCTCTTTATCTAATTGGCTTTGCAGGGTGACTACCTGCTCTATGCATGCCCTATTGAAGTTTATCTGTTGCTCCAGCTTTTTCTGTCTCTGTAGTAGGGAGTCCAAATGTTCTTGGTACTCCTTCTGCAAGGCCAGAATTCTGGTATTCTGGACTGCCTTTTCCTGTTGCAGGATCCCCATGTCCTCTTTGATTTTAACTATATACTGCCTGCTTTCATTTTCTGATGCCTGGCTCCTCTGCAGCCTCTGCTCAGAAGAGTCCAGATCAGATTGGGCCTTTTATAACACCATCAGTTGCCTACTTGCCAGATCTTGGCCTTCAGCATATTTATCCTGTATGGCTCCCATGGATAAATATTGATATGCCGCTATCTTGGCAATCTTATTTTGCTCATCCTTGGCCTTAGGGCCATATATAGTTCACTCAGGCCCACATGTAAGGAACCCTGATCTCTCCAGATATCTAACCCTGTTGCAGTGATCTGTTGTGTGACTGCCTGCAACCACACATTTTGGTCCTGCTCAGTCCACTCACCTCTCACAAATAACTTATGTAAAAAGTGTTCTCTAGCTATCTTGATGTCTTACACTGTTGACATTTTGTAAATATTAATTTCCTTCCTGACTTAGTTTTTTATTTTATTTTTTGCAAAACAGACCGTTTCCTTAGAGCGTTCGCTTTTGAGGGGTGCTTTACAGTGTAACACAGCATGTTAACCAAACAGGATTTATGTATCCTGTCAGTTAGCACACTGTAATAAGCTGCACACGTGGTATATCTAATCCAGAAATCCTGTGCACGAGCCCCCAATCTGTAAGTGATTTCAATCCAGCACTCCAACTAAGTCAATGGGATGCCCAATGGAAACCCTTATTTATATATTTTTATGTCAAAAGTTATTTTAATTCTGGTTGATGTACCCTTATATAACGCCCCTCTCTTTGAATTCCCCCGGTCTCACTGAACCAAGAAATAGGTTTGTTTTGCAAATTAAAAGATTTATTTGAAGAATTGAACAATATAAATATATATCACACTTTTATAAATATGGATAATATCTGAATATCACACTTATGAATATGAATAATGATCAGCAATGGGTAATATTACAATATCAACAATCTCTTTAATCAATTAGGAGTAGGAATAGGAAGAATAATGTAGCAGAGAATAACTTTGTGTGGTTCAAGGAAATGCAATGATAGGAAAGAATGCAACAAAGAAAGAAACTTGATATGAATTCAACCAAAGACCATATAATCACTCTTTCCCCCTGTTGTTACTCACTCCCCCCAATATGCAATATGAAGAGATGAATGAGGGCACACAGGTATCAGGAAAAACAATCAACAATTGCAGTTTCAATCCCGATTCCCCCCCAGCAAGCTTAGAGAGAACAGTAATGATTTTAAAACAGGTCAATTGCTTTTAAATGTGGTTTGAATTGAATGGGAAAAATGCTAAAAATGATATTAATTCTGTTATACTCACCTGATTCCACGGGGATGCCAACGAGCAGTTGGGACTCAGGTATCCTTCTCTGCGGTTCCCAGGTGTGACCAGTGGGAGGGTTCTGCCTTGAATACAGGTGGGCAATGTTCAAGACTGGGCAAATGGGTTAAACAGTCCCCCACCACACCGTATACCCGCGGCCTAACTGGACCTCTCCTTACCTTGTTTTTAATGCAGGTGTGTTCTGCATCCTGCCTTCTTGGCAGGGGCGTGTTGTGCTTGGTGGGCGTTTGCGATCGAGTTACTTCACTGATGCCGGCCCGCTTTGAGTCTTTCAGGTAGGTCTTATTGCGGTGCTATATTATTGTCCTTGAATGCCTTTTTGGTTTAACTAATGTCTTTTCTCTTCCTTAGGTGCACGGAAGTCCAATATGTGGCATAGACTGAAGTGGTCTCGCCGGTAAGTAATGGCATTTTTAGAGCGCCTTGATGTGGTGAGTAGGTGCTAATTGCAGTTCTATGATGCCTTGCCTCTTGCTAACCTGTTGTCTTGTCTTCCCACAGGTCACGGTGCTCACCCGGTGCATGGAATTCCTGAGGTGATGCTGGTCAAGGAGCGGCTTGCGAGGTAAGCTTTTCGGCACCGTTCATTAAATTGTAAAAATTTCTAATGCCTTGTTTCTTCCTTTTTTGCAGATCCGTCGGTTCCGGAGGAGCGCTGATTCCAGGATGCTGATCACAAGAGCCGTGGACAGCTAACGATGAAATTACACGCAAGCTGCTGCTGCTAACGATGTCCTTTTTCTCCTTAACAGATGCTGTTCTTCCGAGGTTCGCGGGTGCAGCTGAACACGGTGAGCGTTACGTTGCAGAATTGCAAAGTAACGCAAAGCCTGTTATCCCAGTCGGGTGTGGTTTAATATAGCTTCAAGAAAGTAGTCCAGGTAAAATAGTTCCTATGGTACCACACCCATAAATACTATACTGAATAGCTTGGTTCCAAGAAGCCAAGCTATGTGGAGGCCTCCATGTTGATTGACACTGAAATAAAGTAGTTCCCAATACGAGTCCTTTATCAAGTATGAGCCTGGGGCCATAGGCGCCAGGACTGGCCCCAAGAAGGCCCAGGCCAAGGATGCCTGGTTTTAGTGGAGACCCTTCCTGGCCCATGGTCTTGATAGGGGGTCTTCTGGATGGGGGTCGTGACAAATTCGCTAAATGGGATTCAGAACTAGTGAGAGTGGCTTTGGATTGGTTCAGGTAGAAATTAGCAATAATTGTTGAATGGTTAGCCGATGGAAAACGAAATTCAGAAGTTGAAATCAAGAAATAGCTATTTTACATAGAATGAAATTGAGATAAATGCAAATTCGCGGCAACCTTTCCACGTGCGGGAAGCGCAATTACGGAAAACTATAAGATCGTTATAATTTTGTTTCTAGGATGTTCGGTTCAAAAGTTACAGAGGTTTTAGTAGAGTTCGATTTTTCTCAAAAGGAGTCAAGCTTTCTAATGAAATTGCGCTTTGAATTACAAACAGGCTGGCTTACACTAACAATTCTCACAGGATTAGATGAATGAGAAAGGATTCAGAATGGACAAAAGAGATTCTACAATGCAGTCTGGATATGTTGGAATGGGTTGGATGGATTACTTTAAACTAAGAGATGACTATGGACTGTTCTACACTAAATACTTACAACTATGGCTTTGGAATGGAATGGGCCCGTCACGGATCTGGTCAAAGGTTTGGCCTGGAATTCGCTCGCCACTGGACAAGTCTCAGGTTCTTGGTTCTGCTCTCAGCACTCTGGTCGCTGCGCGGCCTCTTGGACTGGATATGACGGGTTCTGGGTTACAGCTCTGCTGGACTGATCTGGATCTTGGGTTCTAGCAAAGGTTGTTGGCCAAAAGCAGGAAACAGCTCAGCCAGGCTGTTGAATGGATTAGGTTAGGCCCCGTGTAAGTTAGGGGTTAAATCAGGTTTGCAAGGTTTTTAAAGGCCTGCTGAAAAGGGTTCAGCTTTTTGGATTAGGCCTCTGCTCCAGGGTTCTAGAGTCTGGTTCTAGAGTCTGGATCTGGAGTCTGTGTCATGATCTCTGCTTCCAAAAGGTCAGGGTTTTCCCAACTCCCTTGGAAGCAGATCCATAACCCAGGTTCCGAGTGCCAACCAGTCCCAATTGGGACCTTTTGGACCCAGTCCTGGCGCCAGTGGCACCAGGCTCATAAACATGCCCAGTCCCAGCGCTGGAAGCGCCGGGCTCATAATGCTTGGGTGGACTTACCTTCAGCAGACCATGCTGCTTACTTGCCTGCCAGTTGAGCCTCTGATCCTCTTCTGTTTGGAACTACTTTTCCTGTTGGGTGGGGCTGGAGCCACTCCCTAGATTCAGAACACTGGAACTCTTCTGGAAGGCAGGAACTCTTTTCTTACCAGGAACTCTTTTCTTACTTAGGCGTGGCTGTGGAAGGAGACACCTAAGCACTACAGGAGGCTATTTAAACCACACCCGGTGGATGAATCTTGCTTTGCGTTATTCTGCAACCTCTGCAGCAGAACGCTCATCGTGTCTTCTGCATCCGGTCCAGGGCCTAAGGAAAAAGGCTTACCATCCTGAATCCAGTCTTCAGCAACACCTATAAAGACAAGAAAGAACAGGTTAGCATTCCGGCATCTGAAAGTCAAAGGCTTACCATCCTGAATCCAGTCTTCAGCAACACCTATAAAGACAAGAAAGAACAGGTTAGCATTCCGGCATCTGAAAGGCAAAGGCTTACCTACTCTTCGTGCGCTCCGGAGGTCTTCACACTGCATTCCGGCATCTGAAAGACAAAACAAGGTGCGTTTAAAGACATTGGGGAACTTTAATACTCACGTGCCATTACTCCTTTCCACATCTAATCCAGTGGGTATTCCGGCACCCTGCAGCCGCTCCGAACTCGTACCTGCAAAATAAAAAGACAGTTAGAGCGCATAGTGAAGCAGGCAACAAGCGCTTACTTACGTGCTTCCAGGCGCTTCTATTCATCACACGGGCTCCATCTTCAACTCACTTCAGCCCGTCATCCGCCATCGCCGGAACCCTGCAAAACAAGAGACATCATTACTAAAGACTTTAAAGACATTTGAATGACTCGAAACTTACCGTTCGTGCAGTAAACGACGGACAGCAGTCCTCTGAAGTCAAGAGGCCTGCGCTACCTATCCAGTGAAGAAACTGGTTACAGCACCCTGCCCCGAGGCAGATGGAGAGCTCGGCATTCACTTACCTAAGGTGAGAGCGTTAACCTTTGGGGGTCTACAGGAGAGGAGAAGAGGAAAGAGATAGGGACACCCCAATAACCCCAGTTCATTAACCCCATATTTTCTATCTGCAGACATCTTACTCTACACGTCAGGCATACAGTGCACAGAGGTCCAGCCCAAAGAGCCAACCGGGTGCTACACATCACCTTTGAAAATACGGTAGTCGCCCAGTCAAGACCGGCACCTCTGCGAGAATCAGGTGAGCGTTACAGAACGCAAAGCCTACCGCAAAACTCTCGCCCAGGCGCTATGGAAACCTCGGATACTGACCCCCTAGCCCGGTTACTTGGGGAACTAAGGGCAGAAGTGCATGCAGCTCGTCAGGAAACGAATGCTGTAAGAAGGGAACTAATTATTTCCAAGGAGAGAACAGACAATCTTGCTAGACAAGTGCTACAGTCACAAGCCGGACAGACCCCGTTACCCGCATCAGGGGCAAATCTTCCTTCAACATCCTCTATGAATCCAGTGCAGATCAACCTACCTGGGAATGTACCTCTGGCTCCGCCCGAACGATTTTCTGGTGACCCAAAGAGGTTTGCAGTATTTATCAATCAGTGCCGGTTGCACTTCTTATGCCGGCCAGCAGCCTTTCCAACTGATCAAGCAAAAGTAGCTTTTGTACTTTCGTACCTTAGTGGCAATGCGGCAGACTGGTCGATCCCTCTAGTTAATCAAGATGATCCGGTTCTCCATGATTTTCAAGCCTTTCAGCTTAGTATGGAAAAACTGTTCGCAAGACATTCACAGGGGCAGGCCTTGGACAATGAGCTTCTTTCGTTGCGACAGGGTAATCAAGACCTTTTTGCTTATATTGCATCTTTCAATAGACTAATAGTGGAAACTCAATGGCCTGAGGACAAAAGGATTACGCTGTTTTATAGAGGTCTACGTGGAGAGCTCAAAGACGTTTTAGCCCAAGTAGTGAATCCCCCACAAGACTGTTCAGATTATATAGACTTGGTCGTTCAAATAGATCACAGGCTGCAGAACAGGAAGGCCGATCGTTCCAAGTTTGATGCTCGAGTATTTTCCAAACCGCCAACTCCTTCCAAAGGAGTAGACTCCGGGGAACCCATGCAAATAGGGGGTCTGAAAGGTCCTCTAACACAAAGGGAGCGGGAAAGGAGGAAACAGTTGCAATTATGCCTATATTGTGGAAACTCAGGGCACTTTCTTCGAGACTGTCCAGTGAAACCTGCCAAGAAGGCAGTAGGAGCTGCAGTTACCAAAGTTACAAACTCTGAGCAGGGAAACAACCTTGCCCGACAAGAATAGAGGTCCTCTTGCCAAGCGTGAAAACCAGTTCCGTGACCTCGCATTTCGTGATACCTATGGTCCTCATTAGCCCTGATAATCCGGATCGATTACATGCAATTGAAGCTTACCTCGACAGCGGTGCCATCGGCAATTATGTGGATCATGAAATGGTTTTGAGGATGAATCTAACTCTTTGTCCCAAGGCTGTAAAGGACGTCATTACTACGGTGGATGGTACGGAGATAGCCTCCGGGCCAGTAACGCATACCACTCAAGAGGTGACGCTAGTAAGTCAAGATGGACACCATGAGAAGATCGTGTTCGATGTGATCAAGGCCCCTCAGTTTCAGATTATTCTAGGAATACCTTGGTTAGAGAAACACAATCCTCTGATCGATTGGCGAGCAAGAACGGTCCAGTTTCCAGAATGTGTCTCTACTTGTCACCCTCCACCTGGTGTTGCACTGGCCGCAATTTCTTCAGAGACTCCCCAGTTACCTCCCGAATACCTAGAATACCAAGATGTTTTCCGGAAGGATCAGGCTAACTCTCTACCTCCTCATAGGTCTTATGACTGCCAGATAGACCTGATACCTGGATCTACTCCTCCTTGTAGTAGAATTTATGCCCTCACCGAGCCTGAGAACCTTCACCTTCGTCAATACCTGGATCAATACCTGGCAAATGGGTTTATTCGTCCTTCCAAGTCCCCTGCTTCTTCAGCTTTATTCTTCAATCCAAAAAAGGAAGGAGACCTTAGAACTTGTATCGATTATCGCTCCCTGAACCAGATCACCGTTAAGAATAGATATCCGTTACCTTTGATCCCTGAACTCCTGGACCAAGTCAGAAAAGCATGCATATATACAAAGCTGGATCTTAGAGGAGCTTACCACTTGGTACGAGTAAAAGAGGGCGATGAATGGAAGACGGCCTTCCGCACCAAGTATGGGCTATTTGAATATCAGGTCATGCCCTTCGGACTTTGTAATGCCCCGGCCGCCTTTCAATATTTTATGAACGATGTCCTCAGAGAGCTCATAGATGTATGTGTTGTTGTTTACATTGACGACATCCTCGTTTATTCTTCATCGGAATCTGAACATCGGAAACACGTGAAAATGGTCCTCGAAAGATTGCGTCAACACAAACTTTTCGCTAAGTTGGAAAAATGTGTTTTCAACGTGACTGAAGTTGAATTCTTGGGATTCATATTATCACCTGGCGGAGTGCGTATGGATTCAAAGAAGGTTGATGCAGTTCTCAAATGGCCATCACCATCCTCCGTAAAAGGTGTGCAAAGCATGTTAGGCTTCGCTAACTTTTACCGCAGGTTTATCCCCGAATTCTCTCGAATAGTCCAGCCCATCACTGCCTTGTTAAAGAAAAACAAACGTTTTGAATGGTCTACCGAGGCGGAACAAGCTTTCCAGGATTTGAAGACTAAATTTATCTCTGCACCAATCTTAAAACACCCTCGCCCCGTACTCCCCTACATCGTGGAAACTGATGCTTCAAGCCTTGCCATGGGGGGGGTTCTATCACAAAAGGACCCGGTAACCAATCAGTTGCATCCCGTGGCATTTTGGTCCCGCAAATTCTCGCCTCCTGAAATCAATTACACGATTACTGACAAGGAACTTCTGGCTATCAAGTCTGCCTTTAAGGCTTGGCGGCATTATCTGCTGGGGGCCCGACACACCGTTACTGTGATTACGGATCACCGAAACCTGCAATATTTGAAGACCGCAAAAGCCCAATCCTCTAGACAACTCCGTTGGGCATTATTCTTTGCCGAGTTTGACTTCATAATTACCTATCGACCTGGTGCAAGGAACGGTAAAGCCGATGCCCTTTCTCGGATGGGAGTGGAAGAACACTTGGTCAACCCTAAACCTGTACCAATCATTCCCGAACAAAGAATTCTGGGTGTAATCGCCACAGAATCCATAGAGGAAGTTAAGGATAAAGCCAAGCAACTTGTAACTCCAGCAGACATACAGAATTGGCATTTGCAGGGAAAGGACTTTGTAGTAAAGGACAACTTATTGTATTTCCAAGAACGATTATACCTACCCAGCACAGATTTACAGAAAAAAGTAATCTCTTGTTATCACGACTCTTTAATGGAAGGTCATCCCGGTATAGCCAAGACCTCAGAAAAGATCAAGCGCTACTTCTGGTGGCCGTCTTGGAAAAAAGATATCAGAGACTTTATAATGTCCTGTGGAGTATGCGCCCAAAACAAGAGTCAAAAGGAAAGACCAGCAGGCCTCTTACGCCCTATTGACATCCCACCTCGCCCTTGGCATACGCTTTCTATGGACTTCATCACCGATCTACCTCCATGCTCCGGATACAATACGATTCTAGTAATCGTGGACTTATTCTCCAAGATGGCGCATTTCATTCCGCTCAAAGGCTTGCCAACAGCAGCAACTCTGGCCCGAGAATTTCTCGAAAACATCGTCCGACTGCACGGTTTTCCTTCGGTTCTAATTTCGGATCGAGGTAGTCAATTTATTTCTCATTTTTGGCGAAGTTGCTGTCGGTCGGCTCAAATTGATGTGAGACTATCGACCAGTCACCACCCTCAGACCGACGGACAAACTGAGAGGACCAATCAAACTCTGGAACAGTATTTACGCTGCATGCTGCAACAAACTGAAAAAACTTGGAAAGATATCCTTTGGATAGCCGAGTATGCCTACAATAACTCTGTCCATTCGGGAACTGGGAAAACCCCGTTTTTTCTTTTGTACGGCAGTCACCCTCGAACCTCGGAGTTGGATCCCCTCCAAGATCTTGAAACACCAGCAGTAGACTACCTGCATTCTACAATCACCCAAGCCTTTAAGGAAGCTGTTTCTCACCTTCAAAGGGCTAAAGAACAATACAAGAAAGGAGCAGATCAACATCGGAAGGAAGCCCCTCACTATCAAGTAGGGGATCAAGTCTGGTTATCCACCAAATATCTATCTCTAAAAGGGCCACGCACATTCAACCCAAGATACCTTGGTCCCTATTCCATCACTACCATAGTAAACCCAGTAGCGGTCAAGTTGGACTTGCCCCCGCACATGAAGATACATCCGGTCTTCCACGTCTCTCTATTAAAACCCGTGCAACCTCAAACCCGACTAACCAAATCTCCAAAACCTATCCTAGTGGATGGAGAACTCGAGTTTGAAGTCAAAAGCATTCTGGACTCCAAGATCTCCAAATCTAAACTATTCTACCTAATTGACTGGAAAGGCTACAGCCCCCAAGAGAGATCCTGGCAACCTGCTGAATATGTCCACGCTCCTCGCCTAATCAAAAGATTTCACCGAACATTTCCTGACAAGCCAAAACCCCCGGAGAAGCCCGGTTTGGGAGGGGCCTTGAGGGGGGGTACTGTCATGATCTCTGCTTCCAAAAGGTCAGGGTTTTCCCAACTCCCTTGGAAGCAGATCCATAACCCAGGTTCCGAGTGCCAACCAGCCCCAATTGGGACCTTTTGGACCCAGTCCTGGCGCCAGTGGCACCAGGCTCATAAACATGCCCAGTCCCAGCGCTGGAAGCGCCGGGCTCATAATGCTTGGGTGGACTTACCTTCAGCAGACCATGCTGCTTACTTGCCTACCAGTTGAGCCTCTGATCCTCTTCTGTTTGGAACTACTTTTCCTGTTGGGTGGGGCTGGAGCCCGCTCCCTAGATTCAGAACACTGGAACTCTTCTGGAAGGCAGGAACTCTTTTCTTACCAGGAACTCTTTTCTTACTTAGGCATGGCTGTGGAAGGAGACACCTAAGCACTACAGGAGGCTATTTAAACCACACCCGGTGGATGAATCTTGCTTTGCGTTATTCTGCAACCTCTGCAGCAGAACGCTCATCGTGTCTTCTGCATCCGGTCCAGGGCCTAAGGAAAAAGGCTTACCATCCTGAATCCAGTCTTCAGCAACACCTATAAAGACAAGAAGGAACAGGTTAGCATTCCGGCATCTGAAAGGCAAAGGCTTACCATCCTGAATCCAGTCTTCAGCAACACCTATAAAGACAAGAAAGAACAGGTTAGCATTCCGGCATCTGAAAGGCAAAGGCTTACCTACTCTTCGTGCGCTCCGGAGGTCTTCACACTGCATTCCGGCATCTGAAAGACAAAACAAGGTGCGTTTAAAGACATTGGGGAACTTTAATACTCACGTGCCATTACTCCTTTCCACATCTAATCCAGTGGGTATTCCGGCACCCTGCAGCCGCTCCGAACTCGTACCTGCAAAATAAAAAGACAGTTAGAGCGCATAGTGAAGCAGGCAACAAGCGCTTACTTACGTGCTTCCAGGCGCTTCTATTCATCACACGGGCTCCATCTTCAACTCACTTCAGCCCGTCATCCGCCATCGCCGGAACCCTGCAAAACAAGAGACATCATTACTAAAGACTTTAAAGACATTTGAATGACTCGAAACTTACCGTTCGTGCAGTAAACGACGGACAGCAGTCCTCTGAAGTCAAGAGGCCTGCGCTACCTATCCAGTGAAGAAACTGGTTACAGCACCCTGCCCTGAGGCAGATGGAGAGCTCGGCATTCACTTACCTAAGGTGAGAGCGTTAACCTTTGGGGGTCTACAGGAGAGGAGAAGAGGAAAGAGATAGGGACACCCCAATAACCCCAGTTCATTAACCCCATATTTTCTATCTGCAGACATCTTACTCTACATGTCAGGCATACAGTGCACAGAGGTCCAGCCCAAAGAGCCAACCGGGTGCTACACATCACCTTTGAAGATACGGTAGTCGCCCAGTCAAGACCGGCGCCTCTGCGAGAATCAGGTGAGCGTTACAGTCTGGTTCTGGAGTCTGGATCTTCCTGCAGGGTAGTTTGCCAGTGAATCCATTGATGAGTGAAAGAGTGTGTGTCTGTGGGTCCTCAACAGTCCCTATTTATCCATTTTCCAAAGTGGGTGGAGAGGCTGATTGTCTATGCCCAACCCTCTAAGGATCCGATAGGTCAGAGACTTCCCTGTCCCCTGAATTGAGAAAGGGGCAGTGTGTCATGAGGTGTCATCATGTGTCAGAGTGATGCTTCCATTTACAATCTAGGGAAGAACCTCCCCTTTGCGTTTACCCAGAAAATCTATTTTTCCCCAAAAACATATTTTCATTATGCACAACTTGTTAATAATACCTATACACATCACAGATTGCCTAAGGTGTTTTGTCCACATCTTATCTTCCTACGAGTTTTGGTTAATAAATGACAATTTTTCGTGCTTTTGGTGGGTTCCACATTTTCGGATCAGTACAATTTTTTATACATACATGCACATACCATCTGGGCATATTCCTGTAATTTTTCATGTGCCTAGCATAATCACAATAGCTACAATATTAAAAATGTTGAGGTTCAGTCTCTGAATGTCTCACAGATTCCATATTTTTGTCAGTTTGGCACAATATTTTATAAGTCTTTTCCTTAAACATATATTTAGTCCAATTTCAAATCCACATTTTCAGTCTGGCCCGCCTACAAAGCTTGGCTGAGTCAGAGAGTCACTTGGCTTGTCTTCCTGCCAGGGCAGTTGTTGTCAGTCACACCCGAATTAGCATTTCCATTCAGTTCAAGGACTCCATTGTCTCTTTCCCAGAACAGCAAAGGAAGTCTCCTCACCTTCTCATTAGCATCCCAACGCGATATCCTCTCCTTTTGGTGGGAAGGAACAGGGTGGGGTGTTCTCAGGGGAAGAAAGCATCTTTGAAGTTTTAGCTGATTCAGGTTACCTTATAGTCCATTTTAATATTGTCCCTTGTGCAAAATTACAGTTACAAATTTAAAATGAGCAAACATATCTTCAATTCCAGTCTTTTTCAACATGAAAATCAATGTGTGGCACCCTATATCGCATTGGATGAAAGTCCCTTCCTTGGCATATTTAGCTTTTGAAACACAGTTTCTCCTGTCAGATTTGGAAATTGCCAGCATCTGACTGAGGCGAGTAACAGTATTGCACCCATTTTTGACAGATTTCTTTCCAGCAACCATCTTCAAAAGTGCACTTTGTTCAGATAACATATACTTCTACTGACATTATATTTATGTGGATTCTTGAAGTAGAATGATGTTCAACACCCAACAGGAGGTTGGATCTTTTGGGTGGTTTGTGAGCCATGATTTTTGCACATTTGACAACCAAGAAAAAAACAGATTTTCACATAGCTCTGTGTTTCTTTTGCAATCAGCCCTGTTCTGTGGGCAGCCAAGTGGTGGGTTGTGGCAGTGGTCTCCTGTGTTACCACTGACATAGGAAAAAGTGGATGGCAGCCTATTTTTTTAGATTTTTACTGTGCACTTTTGGGTGATTTTTAGTGAGCAGAATGCTTTCCAGTGGCCTTTCTGATGTTCCTGATGCAAGCAATGCACAGTACTGTTGCAGGGCCTGGACTAGTGAGTTGAAATATCCCACATACCAGCACTGTGGCATAAAAGTGGTCTCTTGTGCACCCCCTCCACACCCTGCAGTTGGAGGAGCATTCAGGACTCTGAGGTCAGAGAAAGACGGATCACCTAAATTGGCTTTCGGGCCCTGCATGCATTTCTTGCAGCAGAGATCAGGCCTAGAGGCATGCTACACAATGGTGCCATCATCTGCTCATGATTAGTCAAATTGGAGGGGATGGATGGATGCCGATGCCCTGGTGTGGCTCATTGCTGCTGAACTCTGGAACCTTCATAGCTGGAGTATTGGAGGCACTGGTATTGTTTGAGAATGAGGACGAGTGCAGTGCCTGGAGGCCTGTAGGCCACTCTTTCTCTCAGCTTGCCAATGTCGACAGCAAAGACACCTAAGTGCATTAAGGGTGGCAATGTGCTGTCTCTCCTGCATAGCCAAGATGAATCCAAGAAGCTTGGCCCTGTTGCTGATGTTCATATCTACACGTGACGTGTGGAGGAAGGGGCTGCATCTGCTCCTGTCACTGGATCCTATCATTTGCTGATGCAGACAGAAATTAAAAAGGAAGTTCAGGGTTAGATGGGCGAATTGTTTCAGAAGGTGTCTGCAGATGATAAGAGGGCTAAAGTGGCTGAGATCCAAATAGACGACCTAGAGAATGGGGCGTGCAAAACCTTTTATGAGCTCTCTCTGTTATCCAACAGTGATGATTGGCTTCAAACATGCAATTCTCAGCTACAGTTGCATT
This sequence comes from Ambystoma mexicanum, assembly GCF_040938575.1. NCBI lineage: Eukaryota > Metazoa > Chordata > Amphibia > Caudata > Ambystomatidae > Ambystoma > Ambystoma mexicanum. The sequence goes on from NC_090934.1 coordinate 510,539,597, forward strand.
AGGAGGATGCAGGGAATATGTCCAGGAGTAATAATATACATTTTAAGGGCCTTCCATCTCAGATTCAAACTCAGAACTGCATTTGTATGCCCTCAACCTGTTAAAACCCCCTTCTGAAATGGCCAGATGACAAGGAAATAGAACTAGATTGAACCTATTGTGAATTCCTCTGTTCAGCTTTGCAATAAGTGGGTGCCTGCATTTTTGACATCTGTACACTATTTTTGTGTCAAGGAAAACATTATGATGGCCTCCAGAGTGACCCCAGAAATATTTTTTCGTGCCGCTAGGGTAGCCCTTCTACAGGACCTTGCCCCTTCCACCTTGGCTAATAGACAGTCTTTAACTTGATTAAATGTAATGATTGCGTGATAAGGACCCAAAATATAATTGGGGATTTGCATATGCACTCATTGGTACCATCAAAGGAGTGCACAAGATTATGAAGAAAGCTATGGTCATCATGAATCCATCCTAATGCACTCCTTCTCCTTCTATGTCGGTGCGGACTGAGGATTCATCAAAGGGCCGTACATCTCACTTTTCTGCCTGGATTTAGGTTTTCAGGTCGAGGGGTTGTGGTAGGTCTAGGTCCTCTTCCTGCACCTCACGTACAGTGGTTTACTGATGGTCAGAGACCTCAGTGGGGTGTTCCGCCATTTGATCAAGCAGACCAGACTCATATTTCTTGAGGACTGTGCTGTCTTTTATTCTTTGATTTGTTATGAAGATGTTGTACACATTCTAGGGGACTGACTGGAGTCCTCCCTCTGTTCTTAGCAAATCCAGTTGCTGACTTTTCTCTCTTGCAAAGCGATGATACTTTTCTTTTCATATCAGATGTGAGCTGTATATGGGCCCTATTCGCTTAGCCCTTATGGCCAGAAGGCGATTGGAAGAACATGGGTTAGGGAGGAGGGCAGTAGGAGGGGGTTGTTTTGTTTTGTTTGTACTGGGGTACTATTGGATTGAGGGATGGGGTGGTTTGCACTGCATGTGTTTGTGCAGAGGATGGGGCAGGCCGGCTGGTGTTTCTTTGTTTAGCTGCTTGGGTTATGCTTCCTCACTTTGAGATTTCTCATTTGTTCTCTTCTCTCATAGATTGGATCATTGATGGTGGAGGCTTGACACTTAAGCCAGTGACTCTTAACACACAGAGCATGAACTCACCTATTAAGAGGAGATAGATGTTGGGTAGGCGCCAAGTATCCAGGGTTCATACAGCAATGATCCAAGAAACTCACTTATTTCAGCAAGATCAACTCAGGCTATGTTTCAGAGTGTTCCAACAGCAGTATTTTGCCTCTGCCCCATTCAAAAAGAGGGGTCTTGCAATATTGTTGGCAAATCATTTCCCATTTGTCAAAAAGGATATTTTTCAGGATTCAGATTGGCAGTTTATCTTTCTAAAAGGAATCTTGTTTGGCCGTCCTGTGATTTTGGGTACTTAATAGCTCCATTAAAATAATCAGCTTGAGTTCCTGGATACTTTTCTCCCCTCCATTGTGGGATTTGGTGAGGGTGAATTTGTATCCATTGTGATTTTAGCTTACATCCAGTCCCCACACTGGACAAGACACTCCTTGCCAGCTGCTATAGAATACAGGAAAGCTCTGACTTTGTTAAAAACCTTCTGTGAGCTGGGCTTGGTGGGAGTCTGGAGGCTCCACCATGAGAATGAAAGTATATGCATTATTCCTATGCACACAAAGGCTTTTCCCGGATGGATCTACTTTTGGTTCCATCTACCATGTTTCTCTGTGTCTCAAGTGCTTTTATTGGTCCCAGATTGTTTTCAGATCATTCAATGGTCTCATTGCCATTACAGGTCAACAGGTTGTAATCTACTTGCTGTCACAAATATAACTTTATGATCCCATGCTTAAAGTTCCTGTGATTTGGAGGAAATTGCGATGACCATCGACAGTGACTTCAGGGAAAATAATGATGCAGGTATCTCCACTGCATCCTGTGGGACTCAGGAAAGGCTGGTATAAGGGGGGACATGATAAGTTGGTCCGCTGCCTATATCAAATCCAGGGCACTAGAGAGGGAACATCTGGAATCTCAAATGCGTGAGCATCAGTTGCTCAATGTCCAGACCAGATCACAGGGTGCTCTCAGAGAACTCTGACTTAATGACGCCTAAAACCGCCAACTCCCCATTATGCATAAAACAATTTTGCTATGTCCAAAGCAACAAGGCCAATAGGTTGTTGGCCTATAAGCTGAAATGGCAGAAGAATAAGAATCATATTACGGGCATTAGGGATGGAAATAAGCTGCTGCACTTTATGGGAGGGGCAAAGCCTGATGTCTTTTTGCATATCTACAAGGAGTTATTAGCTGCCGAGAGACGTGACTTGGAAGCATAAGACTCTTATTTCACCCAGCTCACGATTCGCAGATGTTCCCAAGCTTGGCTGGACCGCCTGGAAGATTCTATCACAAAAGAGGACCCTGAGCTTGCCCTCACTTCCCTCTTAAATCAGATGGCCCCGGGCCTGGACAGATTCATCATTCTCTTTTAAAAAACATTTAAGTCTCGACTGCTGACTCTGCTAACTATTTTGTTTATTTCCTGTCTTGTCTCTGGTAAGGTGTCCGACTCTATGGAGGAGCCTTTGCTGTCTGTGATTCTTAAACCAGATACAGATGCCATCCTATGCGGTTTGCATTGCCTAACTTCTCTCCTTTATACCAACACCAACGTTTACTCCAAGATCCTTGCCACTAGGCTAATGGAGGCCCGCCCTCCTTGATCCATCTGGGCCAAACCGGATTTATTATCAGTCATAGCATGCCCAATAACATCAGACGGGCTACCAACGTGATGGAGAGTGGTAGAGGACAGGGTCTCCCTATGACCTTGTTGGTGCTGGACGTCAACGAGGCCTTTGATTAGGTTGACTGGAGGTTCATTCTCTTAACACTGTGGAGGTTTACATATGGGCCTTCTTGTGTGGGCTGTATCATGGCCTATTACCACTTCTTGAGGACCAGAACCTGCATCAATGAGGAGTGCTTGAGATTTTTTTCTATCTCCAGGGGAACTCGGCAGGATTGCCCGCAGTCTCCCCTGTTCTTTGCTTTGGTGATGGTGCCTCTGGCAATCCCCAAACTGGTGGATCCATGTATTTGCGGAGTCACGTGGGTGAGGCTGAGCATAAAACAGCTCTCTGTGCTGACAATGCTATATTAATGATGTTGTACACATTGTCAACCCTGCAGTCTTAAAGTCAGAACTCTGGTTGTTTGAACGCTTTTCGGCTGTTCTATAAATTACAACAATTCCGGGTGACTGAACATCTCAGAATCCCTGGATAATATGACCAGGGTGCAGCAAGGGTTCCCATTCCATGGGGAAAATGAAATCCTTGACTACCTCGACGTAAATTTGACACAGTCCTTTATCAGGTTATATCAGGACCATTTTCTGTGTCTATTTAAATCCTTCACTGATAATATGTGATGCTGGTATAATCAGGAGATCTCGTGGACAGTTTGGATTTTGGTCGTGAAGATTAATTTCATCCCTAGACTTCTCTATCTCACAACGGCTCTTATGTTCTCTGCATTTTTTTTTATTTGTATTTTATTCTTAAAGCACAGAAGTAGCTTGAGAGCAACAGAGCGCTTTACATAGTTTGAGTAGCCGGCACATCTTTCAACAGTAGAGTTGGACTGTGAGGTCTGTGCATAGGTATGTGCACCCATTGGAATTAGTCCTTAGTCAGGTGTTGTTGAAAGAGCCATGTTTTGAGAGATTTGCGAAATTAGAGAATTGTGAGGGGCATTCCGAGCCGACACTGGTTTGAAGTTACATGACAAGAGAAGTATTGTTTGTGGGTCCTCTTTTTGCAGACAATTGTGATTCTAGCCAGTTGGTCGATTTTCTGCACGAGGAGCGTGTGTCACCAAATATGGGGAGCTTAACTGCCAGGTACACTGGTGTCCTTCACGCGTCTGCTTTCTTGGTTCATACATGCAGTCTTGAACAGTATCTTGGCTTGGAGTGGTAGCCAATGTAGTTCATGTAGGATGGGGTAATTCAATCACATTTCTATGTCCCCATGATAAGATGTGCTGCAGCGTGGTGGACTGCTTTTGGGAAAGTGAGCAGCTGGGAGTCCTGTCAGGAGAGCATGTCCCCCCTCGATGTGCAAGAGCACAAGGGCCTGTACTATGGTCCGGAGGTCCTGCAGTGGGATGAGGGGTTTTATTTTTCAAGGGTAGAGATTCTCAGCAGGCTATTTGGGCCTTCTTGGCTATGTGTTTCTGGAAGTACTGATTGCTGTCACTGGTGAAGCCTAAGGAATTTTCTGAGTCTGAGATTTGTGGATCAAATCCTTCTAGGTTCATTTCATTGAGCCATTGTTGGACAAGTTGTATTTTAGCGAGCAAACCGATGAGGGGGAATTCAGTTTTAAAACTGTCAACATCCAGGACTGGGTGATTGCTAGGTAATTGCAGAGACAAATGATGTCCTGCACGCTATTTACTCTCATGTACAACTGAGTAGTCATCTGTGTATTGATGGATGGATATATTTGGATCTTTGAGGAGAGTGCCCAGAGGCTCCATTTAAGGGGTAAAAAAACTGGTGAGAGTTTGGAGGCTTGGGGGACTCTGCAGGAGACCTGAAGTTGGTTTGAATGCAACAGGTTCATCTGGACAGCCTGAGAAGTAGGACAGTGCCGGAACATCCCATCCTATTAGCAAGGAGGGAGAGAAGGATGAGGTAGTCGATGGTGTTGAATGCAGCCAAGAGGTCAAGGAGGATGAGGAGGTATGGTTAGCTCTTATCCATGATTTGCAGAGCATCATCCTCCACCTACATGGTTACTATCTCAATGCTACACTTTGGGTGGATCCCTGACGGGTAGTCATTTAGCAGTTGAACAGGCTGCCTGGATCTAGGGTTGATTTTTTGATAGCGGTCATATGAGACCCTTCTTGAGGGTGTCCGGAAGTGATCTTTCTATCAAGGAGGCATTGATGATGTCGAGGAACGCATTAAGCCTGTCAATTTGCTAATGATGGAGGCTGGAATTATATCATCAAGTTAAAAAGTAGGTTTGAGGGATGCAATCATTTTTAGGAGATCCTGGTGGAATGAGGGGAGAGAATTTGGTCCAGAAGGGATCCATGTGTGCCGGGGTGCAGGGAATTCTTTTGCTGTGAGAGGTCGCCTGGATTGTGTCTATTTTTTCAATAAATAATGTATGCTTCTGTTGCATTTTTCCTGAGTTGCTGGTTCCTCAGGGTCAGGTCAGGGTTACAATACTCTACTACGTTAAAGAGGGTTTTGTTCCTGTTAGAGGCTGCCATAATGGTAGTGCAGTAGTAAGCAGCTTTGGCCTCAGTAATCTGGACACTCATTGTCTATGGACCCCTTGACGATTCTGCTTGGTGTACTATCAGCCTATCCGATGATGGGCTCTAGAGTCCTGCTGATGATTCAATTCTTGCTGGCTGCTCTTATTGATCTGGCAAGAAGCTGGAAGATGGTGGAGGGCTCACAGGCCAATATTTGGTGGTTTAAAGTTTGGGATAAGGAAGTGCAGAAAAGGTTTCTGCTATTTCTTTGGCTCCATGAACAAGCATCTTGCATCCTGGTTCGCCCTTCATGAGTTTAGAGAGAGATTTCATGATCGGCTATTAAGCCACAATTGTTGAGATATTTCTCTCTGATATGATGTCTGGCCACTCTATTTGGATTGATCCATGACCTTTTTTATTCAGATGGCCTTCTTTGCCTGTGCCCTGCTACCCTTCATCTCCTGCTGGGATATCTTATCTGCATTGCTACAACATACCCCATTGTGTATACCTCTCACGAACCCTGCTTATTTTGTTGGTTGTATTTTGTTTAAAATGTTCTTTTACTCTTTTGTATTGTTAAATTGGTAAATAAAGTCTTTTAAAAAAGAGTGTGTGTCATGGGTGTCATAAATATTTGTGCCGTAAAAGAGTGCAGTGTAAGAGCAGGTGTCATAAGAGAATGTGTCATAAGAAGAACGTGTGTCATAATTGTGTATGTCATAAGTGTGTATGTCATTAAAATATGCAGTTTAAGAGTGTAAGGTGTAAGAGCCATGTGTTGTAAGTTGGTCAGTTGTAAGTGTGTGCCGTAGAAGCATGTCATATGAGTGTGTGCCATAAGAGCAATGTGGTGTAAGGGCATTTGTCAAATGGGTGTGTGTCATAAGCGCATGCTGTAAGAACATGTTTTGTGAGAGTACATGTCATAAGTGTGCGTCTGTGTGTGTGGTAAGAGTGTGCCATGTGTGGTTGTCGTAACTGTGTGTTGTACGATGTTGTGTGATAGCATGTGTCATAAGTATGTGTGGCATAAGGGTATGTGTTGCAAGAGTGTGTCATGTGTGTGTTACAAGTGTGTGTGATGTGTACGCTTTCTTTGGGCTACATGAACAAGCATGTTGCATCCTGGCTCCCACTTCACCAGTTCAGAGAGAGATTAACTGATCGGATCTTAAGATGCAATTGTTGAGATGTTTCTCCCTGATTTGATGTCTGACCACTGTGTTTGCATTGATGTATTACCTTTTTCATTCAGATAGTCTTCTTTGCCAGTTCTCTGCTGCCCTTTATCTCCTGCTTGGATACCTTATCTGCATTGCTGTGACATGCCCCTTTATGTATACTTCCCATGTACCCACTTATCTTTTGGTTGTACTTTGTTGTATATGTTCTTTTATTCTTTTGTTTTGTTAAAAAAGAGAGTGTGTGTCTTGAGTGTCTTAAATATGTGTGTCATAAAAGAGCATTGTGTAAGAGCATGTGTCATAAGAAAATATGTCATAAGAAGAACATGTGTCGTAAGTGTGTATGTTGTAAATGTGTATGTCATAAGTAGATGCAGTTTAAAAGTGTAAGGTATAAGAGCCATGTGTTGAGAGTTTGTCAGTTGTAAGTGGGGGTGTTGTACAAGCACATGTCATAAGTGATATGATATTATGATATGATATGATGTGATATGATATGGCATTTATAGCGTGCCTGTACACAAGTGCATATGTCATAAGAGCACGTGTCGTAAGGGCGTGTGTCATAAGTGCATGCTGTAAGAGCATGCATAGTGAGAGTGTATGTCATGAGTGTGTGTGTGCGGGGGGGCACTGTTGCACGGCTTAAATAAGGTACACTACGTGAGAGGCTCCAGCAACGGCACTGGTATCCTCTTAATATCCTCCACTCTGAGGCTGTGCTCCCTACTCCCGAGCCAGCAGACAATGATAAAAACCTATGGGGCACCCTTCAAACTAAACATTAACTCTAACCGCAACCTGAAAGTGCGGGAAAGGACTGAGCTCTGTGGTGGCCTCTCCGTGACTGTTGGAATCGGGTCGGGGGAGCTGGAGGTGCTCTGCATCAAGACACTAGCGAGGCACCCTGTCTGCCCTGCAACAACTGGATCCCGGCTGGAGGGAGCGTGACGAGTGACTCCTTCCCCAGACACTGCCATCCCACTGTCACCTGGAGGTTGGCTCCTGGGTCTCGGTGAAGAGGCAGACCTACCAGACTGAATGCTTGGGTGGCCTCCAAGCAGTGGGCTCCATTGCTGCTTGTTCTGCCCGCCAGTAGCCCCGGCCTGGGATCCACCATGGTCTTCCTCTCACCGAATCACAGTAAAAATTAACTGCACCGCTCCCCCACGAGATTCTGTGGAGATGCTTTCACCCACCCTGCAGCAAAGTTACACTCAACTGAGCAGCCAAGCCGGGCGCAGCCCCTTGTGGCGCGGTGCTGACAGCAGGGGACTACTGCATTCCTCCTGGATTTGCGCTCACCGCCCGTGGTGTGCCAGACTAACTGAGAGGGTTGGTGGGGATCCCTCGGGACCCAGATAAACATGGAGCAGATCCTGCTCCTCAACCAACAGCCTGCGCCCGGATGCCTTGAGACGGGACATGCCCTGTGGGTGAGGCAGTCTTACACTGGAGGGAGAGCCCAGTGAAACCAGCATTTTGATCCGGGCGTACACCCCAGCAGGATCGAGCCCCACAGACCTTCCACATACCCTGGCCCAACATACCCAGCTCCTCCTCTAATTACAAGGGCAGTCCACGCCACATGACTAGCCAGACCTACACTGCGCAGAGACTCTGATCGGTGCAAGGCTGTTATCCATCTAATTGTACTGCATATAAAATCACGCCAGCGGGACCCCGCCAACGAGGATACTCCGGATATTCTGGTATAGAGACTGTTGCTGAGTTCTGCTTGCAATGCCCTGAAAAGGGTACACCAGCCTGAGCCCCTGCTCCAAGGGTGAGCACACTTTCTATAATCCCTGGCATAAACAAGCCCTCCCCCCAATGATTGCGGAGGGGTTGGCAGCACCCTCGCAGCACACCACATAGCGGGCTACGGCCATGACTGAGGGCTCGCACATACAAAGCGGTGGGCACCCAACACCAACACTTGTCCCCTCGGAACACCCACAGTAACCCTACACAGGGCAAATTGTAGTGGGCCCCATAACACGGCCTCTGGGGCATACTAGGAACGTTGAGGGGCAACATTCTGCTGGACACGCCTTACCACTGGCCTGTATACCACCCCCCGCTGAGTGCGAGGTGCTCAGTCCACATACCACAACAACTATTATTATTATTATTAACTGTACATCAAGGCAACGCCTCAGAGGGTAAAATAAATGCATCAGCGGTGTAACTCTTCGCAACAGTGAATTGGCACCATCAAATTACCGCAGGGGCCTGTGATAAGCTACTGCCACACTGGAGACCATAACCCCGAGAGCATTACCCCGGGGCCAGCTCTGCTATGGTAAACCCCAAAAAACAGGCCAGGATGGATCAATTTGCATGCTGCAAAAAATCTCAGAGGCCGCCATCTCCACCCCCCAGCCAACCCCCCTCCCAGATAGATGTTGCAGCCCTGAACCAAACCTGACTAGCCTTAAAGGGCAGCACAAACAACCTAGGGGGCGAAGATAGATGCCCTGACTTGCAAAGTGGACTTCTCGGCCATACAGACAGACAAGTTGTGCGGACACATGTCAGTGGCGGAACAGCGCATAGGGGAGGGTGAAGATAACGTAGCCACCCTACAACAAGAAATGGCTGACCTGCAACAGACCATGAAGAAAGTAATAGCCAAAAATGACGACCTAGAGGGGCGATCCAGGCAGAACAACATGAGGATACTTGGGGTCCCTGAATCGACCGCAATCGATAATACGGAGAACTTCATAGAGACACTGTTAGTTTGTTTGTTTGTTTGTTTATTTAGTATAGCACAAATCAAAACCCTCAGGTAACTGGGCGCAAGCAATACAAGTAAGTATACTTAGGAAGCTTAGTTACAGAGCATACAAATACATAAGATACTTAATTACATAGGTAGGTAGGTACATACAATGTGCCTTAAGCAGTTAAAAACAGTGATAGCTCGAGTGCAACCATGAGTTAGCAATGACCAAATGGTCCCAATAAGAAACCAAAGTATAGGCAGGTGGGTGTCAAAGGTGTACAGTTATATATATATACAGGGTAGTCCTGTCCTCACAAATTAAAGACTGCAATCACTTTTTGCAGTTATGTTTTTTACCTTCCTGAAAGGCCCAAACATTGGTAACCAATACTCGTAGTAAGGGGAAGAAACAGCCACCATCTGAGGTTGGTCTACAACAGCCTTTTTATTATTTTTATGGCTGTTTTATGGATTTATCCCCGGTTGTTCCACTAAAAATAACCTAAGACTCCTATTCACACTAATGCATAATGTAAATCCTGAGGTGCCTATTGCGATAGCCACCCTAGATGCAGAGAAGGCCTTCGACTCAGTTGAGTGGCCCTTCCTCTTCGAAGTCCTCAGGTGCTCCCGGCTTGGCTTGACATACATTTGCTGGGTTAAAGTACTATACACAGCCACCAGAGCAGTGATATACACTAATTGCATGACCTCTCAGCACATCTACCCTACGTGCGGTACTCGCCAAGGCTGCCCCTTCTCCCCGGTCCTATTTTCCCTTGTTATGGGCCATTGGCCTACCACATTCGGGAGCTCCATGCGCATCATGGGATCCGGGTCCAGTCACACCTCACCATCATATCATTATACGCAGACGATATCCTTCTCTATGCCAAACATCCCAGGCAAAACCTGATCCCTATAACACAGGGAGTATTCAGATTTGGGGAACTATCTGGGCTCTGGATTAACTGGGATAGGTCTGAGGTCCTCCCCTTAACCCCAGGTGTGCTGCAACGAGACGTGGGCGATGTCTTCTGTTGGTGTCCCCATGGGATACGCTACTTAGGCATTAGGGTTTCCACTAATGTGGACAACTTATACAGGGATAACTATATAAAAGTGCTAAACATCCTAGAACAGAGGGTGGAATGCTGGATATTGCTCCCCATTTCTCAGGTGGCCCGCATAGCATTAGCCAAGATGGTTATTCTACCTAAACTGCTCTATATCTTTAATAACATGCCAATATGACATCCGGCCTGCTATTGTGCCTGCATTAGGAAATTGATCACTAGACTGGTCTGGGCCGGTAAACAGCCTAGGATAGCATATAACACTCTGGCAGCCCCATAAGAGCATGGCGGTCTGGAATAAACCGATATACACCTCTATTACCTAGCAGCTCAAGTAAAATACATAACTGGGTGGATCTCCCCTGGCCCCGATTTTCATAGTGGAGATACTGCTCACACACAAAAGATCCTTTAGAGACCAATTTCAAACACTGGGAGTGCAGGCCCTGGGTAACCTGATACAAGATGGCCGCTTTGTGCTATGGGAAGAGCTAAGATCGAGAGGGGAACACAATGGAGTAACATTGCTCGACTATTATAGACTCAGGGGGATACTGAGGACCAAATAGCCTGATTTCCCACAGGCCCCGACTCTGCATCCAGCGCAACACTGTGTGATTAACCCTCTATCCCCTGGAAAAGTGGTCTCAACTATTTATAAACTTGCTAGAATTGAGATGGAGGTGAAGAGGTTGGCCTATAAAAACACATTCGAGACATTGCTAGGGCAATCACTGAGTGAAAACCAATGAAAATGTGTCTGCATGCAAACCCACTATATATCGCTCAACTGTTGCTATAGATTGGTACATTATAAATTCTTACATCAAGTTTACCACTTCCCTCTGAGAGTGAGCAAGTTCTAACCCTAGAGATTATCTGTCTGTAAAAGATGCAGGGCGGAACAAGCTGACGTTTTGCACGTTGCCTGGTCGTGCTCCTGCATCAGATCATTCTGGGAGGACGTGGACGGGGCAATGATGGGAATGCTACCAAAAACACTGGAATGCTCACCGAAACTCTGGCTACTGGCACTAATTGAGAAAGGAACCTGCACCAAAAAGCTACTGGGCATGGTCTCTGTTAGGGAGAATTCTCCAGAATGGCTAATTTCCCTTACCTACTGAGTCCCTCAGCAGCTTTGCTGGATTTCTGGGATTTATTTTTCTCACCTGGCAAGAGTGTGAGCCTTTTTTCCCACTCTTACATGTGTTTTGCTGTGTGTGTCTCACATTTTCCTGTGTCTATATACTCTGGAGCCTCACCTACTAAACAGGCATCATCTTACTGTGCGTTACACAGCACCTTCACTGCGGTGACACAGGGTTGTAGAATTTCCAACTCAGACTCAATTTTCTGAGACTGACTACTGTCTCCCAGAACATGTAAAGTTGCCATTGACTTTATTAGTCTCTTTAAAAATCCACAGATCCAGTACAAACTATCTTACATAGAGTACTGGAAAGGGTTAAGACTTATCATTTTTTGTCTGTTTAACTTGGAGCATTGTTTCGCTCCCTATTCATTAAGGCTTGGCTGGTGGCAGTGGTAACTACCTTATTTTTTCTACTACGGTTATTTTACATAACCCTGGTATGGTTTTAGGCTATTTTGGTAACCTCAAACTTAAACCTGCTAGACCATATACATTTTTATACGGTTCTGGCTGGGTTTAATCGCCATTTCTTTTCGAAAATGTCTTTCTCGTGTTTTTCTCTGCACGCCAAACCAAGTTTAGTTCCTTTGTTCACCGTCCTTTCGCGGGCTTCTACACAGAAGCCCTCCTTAGGAGCCTTTATGTCTGGGGGGGACAGGATGTGAGGGAGGAGTTTAGGACTCCCTGCACAGGGTCTCCTTGGAGACCCATGTTGCACTCGGATATGATTGGTTGTGGTAACTGTCCCGTGATTGACAGCCAGGCTGTGTGAATGGGGCAAGACTGCATAAAAAGCAGGTCTCTGGGCCGGAAAGGCAGAGTCGCCACTGGAATGAAAGAACCAAAGAGGAGCTGACAGAAGAGGACCCCTACAACGACTGAACCGCCTGGTGAAGCCCTGCTGCAGGTCCGAATCTTCATACTCCAATAACAGGGAAGATCATCTAGGAATATTCTCCCCTTCAGCTGGTGGGACCAACCAGTTCACCCAAACTCCAAGCCAGGCCTCCCTCCTCTGGTCGAATATGCTGTGCAGAGCTACAGTGAACCGGATAGCCAGGAAGGTCGGACCCTGCTTGGGTTTTAAGGAGCGCACCTTTTCTTTGTTGCTTTGCTCTGCTGCTGGTTTCTTCCCTGGGCAGTGCAGAACCCTCCAGTCTTCCTACTTTGTGTCAGTCTGACAGTCGCTTCAGGAACCATGAGCCTGCAGGACCTGCCAGGAACGTCCGCCTAAGCTACAGCTGCTTCTCAATTTTTAAGGTACTGTACGAATCCAGTTGTTTGTTTCGTCCAGCCGCTGTGAAGGTGTGTGAAACCTTTCACCAACCAGCGGGCTTGTCCTTCTCTACTCTTTAAACTAACTTTTCTGCCAACCAACCTCGCCCGGAACTCTTGGCAAAGACTTAACCGCGAACTACCCTGAACTGTGTGATCTTGAGCAAAATACTTTTGTCCTATTAACTTTGGCCCTAAGCCTTTTTGATTTGAGCCCATCACTGTAGTCCCTCTTTCCAGGTTGCCCTGCTTACTTACCTGTTGGTGCTGCTCAATTTTTGTCTAACTTTGTCTTTTCCTCCCTTTTAAATTATTGGAGTGCCATTTTGCTCACACTTCGTTTTTGAGCTTAACTTGTCCAGAATCTATTGGGAGTGGTGTGGTGTATTACGATTGTGATTTCTAAACTGCTTTACTTTAGTGAAATGTTTTACCTCTGATGTGTAGATACATGTATATTCTTTTACTCAGAAACCTTGAATCAGTGTTTGTTTGAATCATAGTAATTGCTGTCCTTTCTGTAACTATTGATACTGCTCACTTACTCTTGAGATAAGTCTGGCTGCTCAGCCATCACTACCACATTAATGTGTAGTACAGGCTGGCACTGTGTAGTACAGGCTGGTAGTCGTAATTGTGTGTGGTGTTCCCAAAGGGTACTGCATATAATTCTGCCTCAGGGCCTCATGGATAGCCAGATATCTGGTGGCAAGAACATTTACAAGATGGTGGGAGAGCATGACTATATGTGAACAAAGGGATACCAGGTACGCCTCTACCCTCCCCACTACCAGCCGCCTTTTTGACTATTGGTCCCCGCTCAGACATTACCAAGCGGACGCAGCCCCAGCAACACAATCTCCACCGTCTCCCCCATGAAACTGAAATAAGGGCATCCCCCTGGTTGCCACAGCGCAGGTATCAGGACTTAATGTCCCCCTACATCAAGCCACTTGGATGCTCTATTGTTGTGATGACTACAGAAATCTCAGATGCATACATGTTCTCGTTGTGACATTGTGAGTGCGATGGGAGGGTTAGGCAGGGGGTAAGTAACCTCAGAGTTATGAGGGGTCTGTTTTGTTGATTGTAAAACAATAAAGAAAGTTTAAAAAATATAAGTGTGTGTGTGGTAAGAATGTTTGTGTGTGGTGCAAGTGCGTGGTGTAAGATAATTTTGTGTAAGAGCTGTCATAAGAGAGTGTGTCATAAGATGTTGTGGTGTAATAGTATGTTTCATAAGTGTGTGGCATAATGGAATGTGTTGTATGAGTGTCTGTTATAAGAGTGCCTGTCATAGGTGTGTGTGTTGTAAGAGTGTGTCCAATCTCAGACAACACCTCCACCACGGCTGAGTCACAATCTACATCCACTTCTCTTAGGCGTTCCTCTGTTGTTGCTCGGAGGGCTTGCAGGGTGGCCAACATCTGCCTCTTCAACTCGTCTGCAAACCAGAAAGCACCCTCCTGCATGGCAGCCTGCCTCCTCACCCACCACTGTGTTATCTCAGCCCTGGCCACCATCACTGCAGCATCTCTCGCCCTCTGCCTCGCTGCCACCAGCTGCCTTCCATAGCAATGGAGTGCAATACATGCAGTATCTCCCTGTGTACCTCCTGCCTCACATTTGCCAAATGCCTCATTGGGGTGGCAAATCCTCTATAAATCTGCCTCCTCATGGTCGCTATCTTCTGCTACTAGGCAGATTGCAAGCTCAGGTGGTACGCCCTCCAACCTGATGACTGTTGTTGGGATTGTGCAGCACCTACACTACTCTGTGAAGTGCCAGCTGTCCCTCCCCTCCCTGTTCCTGTATTGGTGCATGGAGAGTCACAGTGACCACCTTATCTGCCACCCCAGGGACTCCCACATTGGGCAGGGACAAATGCACAACCAGACAGGGCAGTGGTGGTGGGACTGGTGAACAGGGGGCCATGGTTGCATGTGGCCCGGAAGGCTCCTTACAGGACAGCTGGGGCACAGAAGAAGAAGTAGAGGTTGGGGCCATTGCACCGGACTGCCCAGAGAGCCCACATGAGAGCAGTGCTGTTGTCAGCTGGGCCAAGAAATGGAACATCTCATTGTGAGGCTGTTCAAGCTCCTGGACAGAAGCTTGCACATCATCCTGAATTGATGTGACCTGCCTCGTAACCCCAGCCACCAGGGGCAACACCTGATCCCAAATGGATCCCAAATGGACACATCGGTCACAAGCGCAACATCATTCTGGGTGGAGGCATCCAGGAAATTGGTCACTGCTGCAGCAGATGACCCAGGGACAGGAGGTTCTGCAGATTCCTTCACAGTGGACTGCACATCCTTATGTCCCCGGGCCAGGGGTGCATCCTGAACACCCTCCAATAGCCTCCTCCTCCACCTCCACCTCCCCCAACCCTGATGAATCCAGAGAGTCTTCTGCCCTTGTTTGCCTTGTGTGGTAGCACCCTATATCACTGCTGCTGAGGTGTCCCCCACCACAATCACTTCCTGGGACTCACCCCCAGTAGCATTGTCCGATGGAACAGGGGCTGTCCCAGCCTGATCGCTCTCCGAAGAGGAGGTGTTACCGTTAAGTGGATGGGGTCTGCATCCTGCTGTGGAGGCCTGGTCTTTGCATTTCTGCTCCACAGTACGGTGTCCGTCCTCTTTGCCAGCTGCAACTGTGGGAAAATGGACAAAGATTATTGACGTCAGTTAGCAGTGTCAAATCATGTGTGGCATACGAAGCACCATAAACAGTAACATTAAGTCAGCACGAGTCAACCAGCCACTGCCACACACACACACACACACATGCCCATGCAATTTCCATGAATACTGACATACAAATGTAGGGACAATTATGAGTCAAGGTCATAAAACATGCACATGTGAACATAGCACATTGACGTGTGTCCAGAAACACAGTGTAGGAAACATGACATGGCGCAATACCAATGACAAAGTGACCAAACTTTAACCTGCAGTCGGGCCATGGTTCAAAATTAGGAGCTGTCTACCAGCAGTAAAAAGCAACTCCTGGGTATCAGGCATCACACTTTAGGCAGGAACAAGCACATCGTGCAGAGCAAATTCAACTTGTTTGAAGATTTAAACCATAACTTTTTGTACATAAAACATTTTTCAATTATTTCTGTCCTACAAGCTCTATCATACACATTCTCAGACTACATGCTTAATATCACATAGCAATGCTTGCATGTCACAACTTGTCTGGGGAGTCAAGCAAAGCACACTGTAGCTGTCGGTTGCAAACTAACAGGCTCCACTTTGCTGTTGCCATGAGCTAAATAGGTATATTTCCAAAATTAAAATACAATGTTGCTTCACAAAAACATACATACAATGAGTAATTCAAAATTTCAAAAACAGTACCCATATAAAGAACCAAATGGTAATGTTTTCGTTCCTCTTAAGCATCAATTACATCAACAAATTAACATAGTCTAAGTAAGAATAACTAAACAGTGGTCAATGACTCTTAGTTTGGCTTAATAAGAATATCTCAATATCTGGACAGGGAGTTGCTCTAAGTATGGGTTTTAAGTGTACTCCGCTAGTCTAATAATACACGTTCCATGCGTTAAGCCCATCTTCAGGTATTGATGTTGTAGATATTCTTCATGAAATTTTAACAAAAATAAATAGATTTTAGTATAGTGATTTAAATTATTTTTCATGAGTTAAATCAAAGAAATAGTTATTATTCGTCATTTCTGACTAACTAAAGAAAGGTTCTATTCACTAACGTGTGACATCTAGTCAAATAATATGAAGGTGTTGGTTGTTCCTAAAAGCAAGAGTAAAAATTATTGGAAGGTAAGGTGATGTGACTATCCTGTATGCAGTGTTTAAGACAGCTTTAACCTGATTCGCTGCAAATACTTCACAATAGATCTGAGGCGGGACAATTAGCTAAAAAGCGCAGTGTCCCGCTCAGTAAACAGCTCTGCAAGAAGACTGGGAAAATTAGGTAATCACATTGAAAATTAATGATTGTGACTCACCGAGATTGTTGGAGTAGGAAGTTAAAGAGGTCACGTGTTGAGAATCAACTCAATGGTCTCCTTTTGTTTAAGTGCATTCAATGTAATGATAAATACACTGAGATCACTTCTCTAATCTATCGTGTTACTAGGTTATTTGTATCTCATGAACAATGATAACAATCGATACCTGTAAGTGAATTGACTTCCTCCAAGTAAATCTGCCATGCGGTATATTAGCCAGTATATACTGATCGTTGATCCGCACTGATCAGATATGATTTGACAATTCAGCAGTTTGATTTGTATGCTGTAAAATGAACAGGAATAAATACCTCAACATACTGTTGTGAGTCGTGTGTTCATCACCATATGTCTGACCCTAAAGGAACTAGGATATTCATCGCTTACCTGGGAAGCAAAGAGTAGAAATTGCTGTCCAGGTGAGGGCTAGCGTGTCTTTTTTACAGTCAAACGCTAACCGTTAACGTATATTCAACGTCCTTACACTGCGTACTTTAAACATTAATTTAAAACAGTATGTGTCAGTGATTAACTCGAGTGGCACTATATTTTATTTGTTTTCTTTCTCCATTAGCGATAAGTTATGGTGTGGATTTACCTACTTCTCTGTATGCTGTCACTTCTATATCCAGGAACGCCGGTCTGATTCCTCCTTTCCTGCTATTTACGAACATAACGCTAGTACCCGATCAGCCGGATTCTCTTCATAAAAACTAGACGCACGATATGTGTTTGGTAACATCATCTTGGAGTAAAAAATGGCTACCAAATGCATTCAACATTATTAAAGTGATACTACTACACTTTGGAAATATATTATTCATGGCCCATTTTGTTGGTTTTTCCAAAAAAGGAAATTATTTACCAAGTCAAATCCTAGTTACAAACACATGCATCTATCATAAACAATGCATTTGTGGCCTCAGTTATGATAACACAGATTCGGAGTAAACAGAGGAATACGGCAGTTTGATAGTTTCAAAAATATAAACTCTTCTTTAATCAAAAAGATACCATCCATATTTTCTAACATCCTGGTTATTGCAAAGTCAATTCGTAATATCAGTTATAGTCACCTGGTTTTCCAATATTCTCAAAGATACACTAGTTGGTAGTTTCAATTACAGAAATTAAAAATGATCGGAGAAGAAACATCAATGTCCTCAACCCTCACAGTAATTATCATTAACAGTTGTACTTATGCTTTTTAGAGGCCATTCAAGGAACACCTAATTCAATCTTTAATCGTAAAACAAAAAACAAAAGTCCCATGTACGTGTGACTTTGCATTTCATCGTCATTTCTTCCAATTTCGCTTCAATATTACAGATCACAAATAACAGTATCGATCCCATTTCGAGATTCATTCCTCTAGGATACGTAGAGTCCAATTGCTCGAACCAAAATGCCTCCCTTTGTTGCAATAGTCTTGGAAGGTTGCCACCTCGTCTTGTTAACACGACATGTTCTAAAAATCACAAATTGCAATTGTGCCGCAGAATGATTTAAGTTTTTAAAGTTTTGTGCAACTGGGGACTTAACAGGACCTGTCCGTACTTTAGATTTATGCTCCACCCATCTTTGTTTAGCCTTTCTACCAGTGAGGCCTACCTAGTAAAGTCCACACAGACATTTAATACCATAAATCACATTCTTTGTGTCGCATATTGAAGTATGTCGCAATAGAATCTTATTACCCTTATGTGGGTGATGTATGTAGTTCCCTTTCATAATGTTGTGACAACAATTGCAGTTATTGCAGGGTATAGTACCCTTGAATGCAGTTAATTGAACTTCACTGCAACTGAAGTCCGATTTGATCAAATGATCTCGTACTGATTTGCTTTTGTTATATGCAAAGAGAGGTAAAGTCAGGAAAAGATTTTGCAACTTGGGGTACAAGGCTAAAGTCTCCCAATTTTTCTTGATGATCTTCTTAATAAGTTGACTTTGTTGTGAATACGTAGTAACGTATACTAATTCCTCAGCTTTCGTTTTGGTGCTTGCCTCTAGTGCATCCAATCTTGGCATACTCTTCACTTTCGTAATGTCTTTCTGAATCTGGTTTGGGTCATAGCCTCTCATTGGCTTTTCTATCAAACTCATCCTCTTCTGAAACAATTCTCCTGTACCTCAACAGATAGCTCAATGGTATGCTTTCTATGGTTTTTTTCGGATGGAAACTAGATGCTAAAATCAAACTATTTCTGTCAGTTTTTTTGGGTGAAAACAGTAGTTGCTAGTCTGTGTTGTTCCAGGTACAACAATACAACTAAAAATTCCAGAGATGTACTACTGGTCTTGTATGTAAACTGAATACTTGGTGTTAAGGTGTTCATGACTTCAAAGAAGTGTTGTAACTCAGATTCCGTTGCAGACCGCACTCCAAATAAGTCATTGAAGTATCTGATAAAGAATTTCAAACAGTCATTCCAGATAGGGTTGTTGAGTACTCTTGTTTCTTCTAAATATCTCATATAGACTTTAGCGTAACTCAGGGCCATAACGTCCCCCA
This sequence comes from Ambystoma mexicanum, assembly GCF_040938575.1. Classification (NCBI taxonomy): domain Eukaryota; kingdom Metazoa; phylum Chordata; class Amphibia; order Caudata; family Ambystomatidae; genus Ambystoma; species Ambystoma mexicanum. Next base: position 510,558,868 of record NC_090934.1, read on the forward strand.
AAGAGGTCCCAGAAATTTGAATGTAGTATTTTTCTTCAAACATGAAAAAGTTATTATTAAGTACAATGGTAATTAATATGATTATAAATAATCTGTCACTACCAATTTTGTCTTCACTATTCAAGAGTGCCCATTCCATAGCTTCTATTAGAGACTGATGCTTGATGTTTGTTTAAAGACTAATGACGTCCATTGAGAAATAAATGTCCACGTTGGGATGAAACTGAATTGTTTCCAGTTTTGTTAGGAAATGATTGGTATCCTTGACAGATGTAATATTCTTTTGAGCAAGAGGTTGTATAATCTTATCAATATATTGAGCTAGCGTTTCCAGCAAACTGTCAGTCACAGCAATTATGGGTCGTCCCCGTGGATCTTGAAAGTTTTTATGTATTTTAGGGAGCATATATATCACAGGCATAATTGGATGTGAGTTGGTCAAAAAAGCTTTGCTCTTGTATGAGATGTACTCTTCAACTCCCGCTTCATCCAAAATGTTCTTAATGATCGCTCTGACTTGTTCTGTCGGGTCAATAGGTACCTCCAAGTAGGTGTCTTTATCCATTAGTTGTCTTTCTACTTCACCTTTGTATTTCGCAGTGTCCAGGATAACCAAAGCACCACCCTTAACCACATGCTTAATGATGATATCAGGGTTCTGCCATAATTTGTCCAGTACTTGTTTCTGTCTCATTGATAAGTTTGTCCGTTGTCTCTTCTCAAAATTCACTTTTTTAAGATCTTTCAATACTGACTTTTGGAAAGCTTTCAATATTCAGTTTTCTACTGGAGGAGAAAAATAATGTTTTGCTTTCATCTTAAGAAACTCGGACTGTTGTCTACTTTCTGTTGTTTCAAAATAATCAAAAAAATACCTTTAACTTCATTTTGCACATCAGTTTGAAAAAGTCAATTTTCTCTTTCAATAAGGTATGTGTATAGTGCGGTACAAATGAAAGACCTTTCTGGAGGGTTTGTTGTTCAAATGTACTCAATTTATATTTTGAAATATTGACCACTAGGTCTTCTTCGCTGGTAAATTCACTTTTTTCTGTGGATTTTTTTTCTTGCCTCTTCGGACCTTAGTCGATCTAACTTAGAGTATGATGTTGATGAGGTAGAACCAGATACCTTCAAGGTGCTTGGGGTTTGGCTTCTACCAATAGGATCTTTCTCTATTGTTTGCTGTTATTCTACTGGTTCTTGCAACCCTTCTGATTCTGTGCTAGAAGCTTCAGATGTAGAGGGAGGTGTATTTTGAGGATGTTTTTTCTTTATTATAAAACTGATTTTGTATTAGTTTTCCCAATTGCACAACATACAACAGATGGGACACAGCCAATTAAAAACTTTAAAAAAACACTCAACAACGTCCCACCTAGGGACCGAAACCACCCCCCACCCTCCTCCTGATCCCCCACCAGGTGATATATACATGCAGCATGACGCATCCAAACGACATTAACTCATCATAGGACATTTGGTCTAGACTACCCTAATACAACGATAAGCGAAACACCAATAGACCCACAGCACAACGCAGACTCTGAACAGACTGTAGAGCTGATAGTCTTTAACCTTATCCGGAGGTGACTTCCACATTGTCCTGCGACGAGAGGGTGCTCTCGGAGTCAGACTCATGAGCCATGTAGCTTCTGAAGGCTTGCCAATAGTCTTTGGGTCTACTATTGAGGGGGAGTGTTTGGTTGCATTGCGTCTCCCTATGCTCATACATTGACATGCAGTTCACCCATTGATGTAATGAAGGTACGGTAGATGTCCCCCATGCATGAGCCAGCAGAGCTCTGGCGGCCACAGAGGATATACCAACCAGTCTTTTATCACCATTTACATGTAGTTCTACCCACGCCAGCACCCATGTTTCCGGAGTAAAAGGGATCGGGGCCTCCAACACCTGTTCCATCACCTCAGCAACGGCCACCCAAAAGGTCTGGACATGGGAACAGGACCAGGCTACATGGTAAACATCAGCAGGAGATTGATGACATATCTTACAATTTGGAGACCTGAGTAGGAACATTTTGTGTAAAGAAAGAGGAGAATAGCACAATTGATGCAAAAATTTGAAATGAATCAGGCGAAATCTGTTATTGCTAGAATCAATTTAGTCTGAGCTAGTATGACTTTCCATTGAGCATTAGACAGTGAGCGAGCCATGCTATCTTCCCATTTGACTCTATATGAGGAAGAAGGAGGAGACCCAAGCCCCCGGGCCAGACCATACAAAGAAGAGATCACTTTTCTAGAAGAAGGCGGGGCTACAATATACTCTAGAATTGGGGAGGCCACTGGAGCATCTGGAATGTCAGGCCACCTCGATTTCAGTACCTTGCGGAGGCGGAAATATAACAACTGGGTGACCGCAGTCCAGTCGCCTCTGGCCTTAAGATTTTCCCATGTTATAAATTTCCCTTGTGGTGCCACATCGCCCAGGGAGTAAATGTGCAAATTCTGAAAATGCTGAATGAAGATGTGCTCAAATGTAAGAGGGATCCCACAGACCCTATATATGGCCATCCTAGGTGGATACCACGGACCCATCCCAACCCACTTTGCTAGGCTATCCCAGGCCTTCAGCGTGATATCTAGGGGTTGGACCTCCGTCTTCAAGTGGCGCTCCCGAGTGACCCAAAGGAAGCCTCTAATGTCCTCTGTTTGGGCAATTGCCCTCTCAAGCTGAGAGTGTGGCAAATTGTTCGTTGGTGACCACCACCAGATTGGGTATGGAATCTGAGCGACTAAGTAGTAAAGAAACAGATTGGGAACTTCAAAACCCCCCTGGGCATATGGGTTGCACATTGAGCGCAAGGAGATGCAGGATTGTTTCCCCGCCCAAATCAGCCTAGTCATCAGTGACTCTATGCGGTTCCAGAATGTTGCAGGGGGCCATATCGGGACATTATTAAAAAACGTATAAAAGTTTTGGTAAAACAATCATTTTAGCTAAGGAAATGCGAGCCGTCTGAGAAATAGGGAGCCGAACCCAAGTGTCCACACGAAGTTCCAAATGTTGCAGAGTGGCGACATAGTTTTCCTGATACAGAAGTGCAGGGGAAGTGGACACCTTTATACCCAGATATCGGATTCCCTGTGGACACCAAGCAATGGCCTCACCCACATCCCACCGGTCAACCTCCGGTGTGAGTGGGAGCACCTCCAATTTAGACCAGTTTATTTGTAGCCTGGAGAGAGCGCCAAATGCAGATATCTCCTCCATCACGGGTTGTAAGTTTGTCCGAGGATGTTTTATATATAAAAGCATATCATCCGCTTAGAGTGAGACAATAGATACATGTGAGCAGATTGTCACTCTGCGACAGAAGTGAAATTCTCTCAGTGCGCAGGCCACTGGTTCAATAGCCAGGGCAAATAGGAGAGGGGAAAAGGGTCAACCCTGCCTAGTGCCCCGAGTTGGATAAATGGGAGCGGATTGGACACCGTTCGTGTAAACCCTCGCCCGTGGAGCCAAGTAGAGAAGGCAAATCCAGCTAAGAAACACAGATCCGATGCCCGAGCGGCATAGGACCTCGAACAGGAAAGGCTATTCCACAGAGTCAAACGCCTTTTCCACGTCCAAGATAACCACCGCAATAGGGCACTCCGGATTCACATTGTGCATTAAGGTAAATAGTCTACGCAGAATATCTGGGTGGATCGCCCCAGAATAAATCCTGCCTGATCCGGAAGGATCAATGCAGGCATGTGCGGAAGAAGCCGATCCGCCAGTAATTTTGCGATGATTTTTCTTATTGGTGTTTATCAGTGACAGGGGGTGATAGGAGGAACACTTTTTGGAATCTTTATTGGGCTTGAGTAATACCGTGACTGGGGCAGTCCGCGTGGACTCTGGAGCACTCCGGAGGACGCCGCCTCTTCAATCATTTTACATAGATGGAGAATAAGCAAATCAGAGTATGTTTTGTATAGTTCAGCTAATATCCCGTCCGTTTCCGGAGCTTTACCATTCAGAAGCAACTTAATCACCCTACGGAATTCTTCTGCCATGGGGGGGGTTCATTAAGAAGCCCACCCACCTCCGAATCAAGCCAACCCAAGGTGACCCTATCAAGAAATTGCTTGATATCGTCATGCCCAGCAGAGCTATAGGGAGTATACAACTGCTCATAATATTTGCGAAATACCTCATGTATCTCCAACACATCCCTGGTAGGCGCTCCCACCTGGGGCTCCACCTCTAATATAGGCTCCGATTCACTCTTCTGTCTAATGGTCCAGGCAAGGGTTCTACTCGGGCGATCTCCCTCCCTGTATCTCGCTGCAGTGACCGGATCACCCAAGAATCGCTCCTTGCCATCCATCAGAGCCCGGACCTCCCGCCTCCTTGACGCAAGATTAGCTTGAAGATCTGTATAATCTGCACTTCCCTGAAGGAGTTCCAGATTCTTAATTTCCTTCACCTTACGCGCAATCACTCTCTGCAAATACTTTCAAGACCCCCCCTTGTGACATATACCAGCCTCGCAAGAACACCTTAAAAGTTTCCCATGCTACCCCTGGACTAGGAACATATGCTGCATTAAACTGAAAAAATTCTATAATGGCCTGGTGCAACCCCTCCCGGAACACCAAGTCTTCCAACGCCCGGGCCCGAAACCTCCAATGAAGCTGTCCAGGGTAATATGGAGGGTCCCTGAATTTCACAAGAACCGGGGAATGATCCAAAAGGGTATGGGGAGAGTCTCCACCCTGTTCACCACGCTGGTCAGGTCCGGAAACATAAACATGTAGTCAATCCTGGCCGAACTCCCATGCATACTAGAGTGGAACGTGAATTCCCGGGTGACAGGATGACACCATTGCCAAACATCGAACAAGGAATAATTGGCTGCAATGCATTGCCATTTTTGCACTGTGTGGGGAAGCAGCCTTGTGTTCGACGCCGGCCTATCCAATGTGGAAGAAAGGGCTACATTAAAATCCCCCGCCCACACCACCTTGTATCCTGGGAACAATCGTAAGTGCTCCGAGCATGCCTGAAAGAAATCGGTAGAGTCGTAGTTAGGGCCATAAACATTTATAAATAGGACAGATTGGGTCGCAATCTCCCCGGCCACCAACAAGATCCATCCCTCCCCATCTGCCACCTGTTTGTGAAGTTTGAATCCTAGGGAGCGATGCATGTATGTTGCAATACCCCGGGAGTATGTAGAGTAAGAGGACCCATACCTGTGAATTCCCTAGCCAGACAGGGCAGGGAGCTTGTGACCTTTCCCTAAATGTGTCTCCTGCAAACATAGCACATTAACCTGATGATTTCTTGTATAGTTGGATATGAGTTGCACCTTTTTTGCGTTAGTAAAGCCCCGAATGTTCCATGTAAGTAAGGTTATGTCCGAGGGGACAGGGGAACCTGGCCCGGAGGGAATACTCATGTTATGGCTCTGTGTGTATTGGTTGAAGGAACTGCAGTCGCTGAGATGTCAACTGGTGTAAGGCCATGGAAGTGTCTAACCTGATTGGGGTGCGCATAGGGCATTGCCCTCTCTAAAAAGAAAACCCACCCCTCCCATCCCTTGGATATGAGTATAACAGGACAACCCCGGCCAAGACTAGGAGAGAACACTGACGGGTGGAAAGTTGGGTCAGTGACATTTAGAAAACAAGTAATACCCCCAAATATGTCAATTCTTGTTTCTCCGTCTGCACATACAATAACCTGGATGCCCCCCTCCCCCTGATAACACCCAAATAACACTAGCAGAATAACAAAACTGACCCCAACCCCTCCCCGCTCCCACGCCAGAAAACCCAATTTACTGGCCCCTCATCCCACCCACCTCCCTAGACCCCACTGTCAGTCTAGAAAAATGGATACCTCTCATATGTGACCGCAAACGTATTTTGATGGTCGTGGGCCAACTGTCTCATGCACGATATGACAGAATATAGGTTTCTGAGTTTGCCAATGAACGGCCATTTTGATGTAACAAGAATCGCCATTTTGTTTTCTAACCATTGCTCATTGATTTCTGTTCTTATTGCTTCACAGTACATTTTCTGCTTACACTGCTCGACTGTAAAACATTGTTGTCTGCATGTGAAAGGACAAGGCCGCAGGGCCGCGAGGATAACAAGAGTTTGTTGAAACACAACTTAGGCAGCGCCAGTAAGAATGCCCGGCTCCCTCACAAATGTAGCCTTGAAGCAGAGCTGCAGGGCATTTAATCATTTCGCAGCTGATAGCCAGTCTCGTTATATGGTAGAATATGTTACAATAAAGCAGCTAAAGGCTTGAATTATGCTCTTCTTACGCCCCCCCTTTGCTGGGCCCTGTTAGAGCGTGTCGGCTCCCAGGACACGAATAGCACCTCATAGATAGCAAGGTCTGGAATGCAACTCTTCCCCTGTATGTAGCTCGCTTCCAAGAACAGAAGCGCTGTGTTTTGTTCAACAACTGAAAGATGCCTCAGCACTCACAAATTGCAAATTGTTACTAGAATAGATATTTGAAGGTGTCATAGTTGTCGAAAGTGTCCATCATCACACCGAGTTCTAAGAAACCCAATAAAGGGGGGTGTTAAACATGTCATAGCTGATTGTTTGATATGCATTTTGTATATATGTAACTGATGTACGTAATTCACTCTCTTGCGTCCCTCGAGGTCTAGAGATACACGTCGCTGGGCGTGAGACCGAGTTGGCCAACTGAGACTTTTGCTTTGCAATAAACCCTAGCTTTGGGAATACAACCTTGTGTCTGGCATATCTATCATGTGTGGTGACTCGCCTTGTTTCCATAGACGTAAAGGACCCCTAGGGGCCCCTTTCAAGATGGCGCCCGAATAGGGACCCTCCCCCACTTGTTCCATCGCATACGTTGTAATTGAGTAAGGCGGAGAACCGCGAGGACGGGACGATCAAGCCGGGATCAAGAGGTGTTCGGGGCGCCCTGTAGAAGTGATGAGAGACTCCTTTGCAGATCTGCACACATCTGATCCCTGATCGACGTGCCTGGCTAGAGAACAAGGAGGCGAGGGTCCCGAAATGAGGCGGAAGCCAAGAAACGCAGACACAACGTCATTGGGTGCATCAGTATACAGATGACTTGTGTCCGAAAAGACAAATTGATTTATCAGGTGAGTCATTCCCCGATTCAAAGTAATTCTGATATTGGTTGAGAGTTGACTTTGCAAAATCAAACGCCCTAGGTAAGTTTGATTAACCAGGGGGAAGGTTGAAACATGCCTGGGGTATTGTCCACCCTAGCAGGGTTTTTCCGCTGTGGTAGACATTCTTTGGAAGATGGCCAAATTGCACCACCTGGGGGAACGCCGGCGTATGAGATGTATGTGAAGTATGGTTTGAGTGTGATAATATTCTGTGAGACTTGGCATAGGCAAACCAGAAAGCAACAAGACCATCAGTGGCCGATTAATGGTAGTTTTGAGATAGCGAGAATAGATAACTTCGAAAGGGTGTTGATAAGAAAGAAAGCGCGTCCTGCAGCATTTGATATCGTTAAGGACTGGAGAAGTAAAGCAATGCTCCGATTTAGAAGTAGAGTGAAGCATGCGCGCAGGCATAAATCGAAAGGTGAAGTAGTGGAAGAAAAGGAAGAGGAGGAGTGGACGGAGAGGCTAAGAAGGTCAGGTAGACATGACCAGTTGAATATAGAAAGAATATACCCACAACGAGAATTACATATAGCAGATGAATTGATAGAAAACATATTGACTCATACAAAACAAGGCCCAAGATCAGAAGTGAGGCCAACCACATCAGTAAAAATTGCCCAAACCCCGCCCGTAGCCCAAACTCTCCCTCCGGTAGCTCAAGCCCTCCCACAGCCACAGACCGCACACGTAACACTTCCTATTAGCCAACCAGGCCCACAACAGACACTCCCTGTTCCCATTGTCCCATCCGCACCTCCCACCTTAGACACAGACTTGGTACCGTCCGTTCCTCCCGGGGTTGAAGTTGAAACCACGGGGGCGAGAGGCGGGACTGAACAACGGGGATGCACGAAGTTAACTCACAGTACGATCAGCAAAGAAAGGAAGGTGGAATTGCAGCAACAGGCACAGATGTATATAGATGGGAATGATGGGACGACAACATTGGCTTCGATATATGACTTCCGAAGAAGCAACGAAAGACAGGTAGTGTGGAATGCATGGGTGAATATTTGGTGGAGAAATGGAAACTGTTAATTGGGAAATTACCACCGCAGCGATTGTTAGATTTGAATGCATTAGCACGCTGTAGGGAGAGGGATGAAGAAGTGAGAGAACATGTATATGGACTTTTTGAACTTAAGGATGAATTAGATAATGATTATGCCTACATTTTTACTACACCTGGGTACAGGAGAAGGGATATCGGGAGACATAGGAAGGAAACTGTAGAGCCATATATACAACAACGACATTCAATGTCGTCAGTGCAGAGGGGCGACAAGTTGAAAGTATGTATACGAGAAGCGTTTAGATGGATGTCGGATCCCAGCATCACCACAATGGAGATACATGAGATATTTGATGAATATTCCATGTCCATGAAAAGAAAAGCACTGCAGTCGATGGCTGAACATTTATTAGACAAAGATATAAAAAACGATAAGTCCAGCCCACCCGAAATAATGGCAGTATATAAAAGAGCACTAGAGCGAGGGACAGGAGAAACAGCCCTATCGCTTGATCTGGGAATATTGTTACACATGAGAGAAGGGGGAGGGACAGTAAGTGGGGCATTTCCTATGAGAGAGGTCCCACCTACCTTTGTCCCCAAAGTAGAGGTTCCCGCAGCGGGCAATGTAGCGGCGCAGGTAACACCAGCCCATTATACCGCCCAATATGTGCATGTCCCCTTTTCCAGACAGCAGGTGAACAACATAAAGCAGACGATTCCTGATATAAGAAAGAATCCTGCAGGGTTTTACAAGGAAGTAGAGTCCTGCTTGCAGTCATCCGTGCTTACCATGGGTGACATAGACCTAATATTCACAGTGATCCTGCCAACAGACATATGGAAGCAAATAAGAAAGGTGGATGACATAACGACCTTGGGTGCCACATGGGCGGACTTGATAATAGAAGACAGGAATAAAGCGGTTGGAGGAACACCGGGACCGAACCTGGTAGCATTACCAGCACGCATACTACAGAAATTAAAAGAAATTGTCCCAGAGAAAAGAATTCAATGGGACAAATTGACTGCATGTGTACAAGGCAAGGATGAGTTAGCTACAGATTATTTTAACAGATTTGAACAAGTATTTACTGACTTCGGTGGGCAGGATGTGAGCTCGGAAGCAGGAAAGAGGTTATTTGTTGACAAATATGTAAAACTTCCAATCCAGAACCTAATAATGACATCAGAGAGTGCATGTCAAGCAGAAACGCTGTGCGAAGTATTATACATGGCCCAATATTATGAGAACAGAGTGACTGCGGCTAAAGAAAAAGAGGAGAAGGATAGGGTAAATCTGAAAACACGGGTACTACTGCAGCAAGTAGTAGGACATAATAGAGGGAGAGGGAACGCACAAGGGAGGAGTAATTTGAATATGCATGGGGGAACGGTGGGACCAAATCAGTGTGCGAATTGTAAGGATAAGGACATTGGCGAGCGCAATGTCCGCATCTGCAGAATAGAAATGGGTCTGGTCAGAGGAGACACATAGAGGGCACCAAGGAGCGAATGGACCAAATGGGAACAGTATGCAGCAGCACCACAATAATGGAGGTAATCAAAACCAAGCCCAAAACCAAAGTGCCCCTAACCAGAGTCAGGGACAGCAAAACCAACAGTATGGAAATCAGAGTGGGGGAAATAGAGGGAAGAGTGGGAACGTTTTCAATACACAGCCAAACACGTATTACAGTAACAGTAATGATTACACATCGGACAATGTGTTATTTCCCCAATAGGACAGCCCTGGACAGGGGTCGGAACCAGTGTCTATTCCCGTGAATCAGAGAGGACCCTACGTAGAAAAGAGAGTCGGGAATGAGGAGCACCGCTTTCTTGTAGATACAGGAGCGCAAAAGTGTTCAATAGACCACCACTTGGTTCCGGATATACCACTGTCAGGGCAAAAGAATGTTTCCGTAGGGTTCGCAGGTACACCAGTCATAAACCCAGTGTCCCAACCAGTTCCAGTTACCATTCACTGAACATTGTCCTTTCCTTTTAACAGAAAATTGTGGGGAGAACCTGTTGGGATTAAATATGTTGAAAAAATTAGGTTCCATTATACATTGCACGGCAGACAGGGTGTTCCTAACGATTTGGCCACAAGATGCCCCTGTGTCAGAATTCATGTCTGAAACTTTACCAGGAGAACTAAGTAAAGTGCCAACCTGTATATGGGCAATGCATGATGTAGGGTGCTTGAAAATAGAACCAGTAAAGATCATTTTGAAAGGAGGTGTTACCCTACCGCGAATTTCCCAATACAGAATTTCGGCTGAAGGTGAGAAAGGATTGAAGAGTATTGTTACAGATTGGGTGAAATTAGGGGTAATTGAAGAAATTACAGGCACTACATACAACAGCCCGATTCTTCCAGTTTATAAAGAAGGAGGCAATGAAGTACCATAGCATTTTATAATTGATTTGCGCGCGCTAAACAAAGTAGTAGATCTACAATTTCCTTTAGTGCCAGATGTCACTACAATATTGACAATGATACCTGTTTCAGCAAAATATTTTAGTGTAGTTGATCTGAAAAATGCATTCTTCAGGGTTCTAGGTCAAAGGATCGACACTAAGGGTGGACAGGTCAAAGATCGATTTTTTTAATTTTTTTTTCACTTTATTTTTTTTTTGGGGGGTTCCCCCAAAAAAATGTGAAAAAAAAATTCGATCCTTTGACCTGTCGACCCTTTATATTCGATCCTTTGACTAGACACCGTTCCTCAGCATTCTAGTGGACAAGGACAGCAGATATTTGTTCACGTTCACATTAGGAGGACGATCATTTACATTCACGCGGATTCCGCAAGGTTACACGGAAAGTCAGAGTATTTACAGTAGAGCATTGAAAGAGCAGCTAGACATGCTAGAATTACCAGTGGGTTGTGTACTCTTGCAATACATAGACGATCTATTGTTAGCTGCTGACACAGAGGAGATTTGTAAAGAAAGCACTGTATTACTACTGTCACCTAGCGGCACATGGCCAAAAAGCTAGTTTGAAGAAATTTCAATATAATCGAAAGGAGGTGGCCTATTTGGGCTACCTACCTTTGAAAGAAGGGAGAAGGCTAACACCAGAAAGCATAGAAAGTATTTCTTGTATGCCTATTCCAAAGACACAGAAAGGAGTCAGAGCCATAACAGGCATGGCTTCATATTGCCGACAATGAATTGGTAATTTTGCGTTAATTGTGAAACCGATGGTGAATTTGACTAGACAGGATGCGGTTATACCTTTACAGTGGGATGAGGAATGTCAGAAAGCATTTGATCAATTGAAAACTGGGTTATGTTCGGCTCTAGTTTTGTGCAAGCCGAATTATGAGAAGGTTTTTAGACTGTTTGTGTGCGAAAGTGAAGGATGTGCACTGGCGGTTTTGACACAGGAACAAGGTAGAAGAAATAGGCCATGCAGCTATTTTTCTTCTGCGCTGGACCCTGTAGCGCGTGCACTACCACAATGTTTGCGATCTGTCGCGGCGGCTGCTGCGTCAGTGAAACAAACGGAAGGGATGGTATTGGGGCATACTTTAATTCTGATGGTGCCATATGCCATAGACGTTCTATTAAATAGAACACAGACGCAACACCTCACCTCTGCTAGATTGACAAGATATGAGATTATCTTGTTTGCGCCCCATATCCAAACTATGAGTTGTAGCGCTTTTAATCCTGCAGAATGAATGCCACTACCCATAAAAGAAATTGGGGAGAATGAATCACCCCTCCATAATTGCTTAACGGTCACTGAGGAAGAAACCAAGGGGAGAGTTGATTTAAGTGATACCCCACAGAAAGAGCCAGATGGAGAGTTATTTTGTGACGGCTCTTGTTTTAAATTACCTGACAGCACGACAACTGCCGCGTACGCTATCACTACCCTAGAGAGCATTGTAGAAAGCAAAAGAATCCCCTACAACTCGGCACAAGCTGCAGAGATAATAGCATTGACCAGAGCCTGCGAGATTTCTGAAAATTTGAATGTGAATATATATACTGATAGTCAGTATGCTTTTGGGGTGGTTCATAACTTTGGTCGACTCTGGGCTGAGAGAGGATTTTTGACATCACATGGTGCCAGAATTCAACATGGCCCTTTGATTGTACGATTGCTTTCCGCACTCACGCTTCCAAATTGCCTAGCAATAGTGAAATGCGAGGCACACAAAAAGGTAACATGCAAAGTAGGAGAGGGAAACGCGTTTGCAGACAGAATTGCGAAAACAAACTGCCACTGATTTAAATACCAAAATGATGACGGTTCAGACTGAGGAAGTACCCTGTATGATATAAAATGGAGTTGCCACTGTCAAAGAAATGCAGGCCGAAGCTACGGCCGATGAAATACAAGGGTGGGCAGAGGGCTCTGCTGAGTTAGATCTGGAAGGTTGTTGGGTGGACAAGGGAACTAGAAACTGGATGTTGCCAAATTTGTATGTGACTGCAATGGTCACAATGGCCCACAGCCCTACTCACATCTGTGCGAAAAAGATAATACAGCACCTATCTACAGTATGGCAGAATGTAAACATAAAGAAGAATGCAGAGAGGCTGGTGCAGAACTGTATCACGTGTTTACAACACAATGTAGGAAAAAGAACAGTGACTCCAATAGGCAGTTTTGACACGCCCTCTATGCCTTTTGAGGTGATCCATTTTGATTTCATAGAGATGGAGAGATGCCAAAATTTGAAATATGTCTTAGTGGTGATCTGTGCATTCAGTGAGTGGGTGGAGGCATATCCCTTAGAAGACTGCACAGCAATGAGCACGGCAAAAGTAATGCTTAAAGAATATTTTTCCCGTTTTGGCTTGCCCCGTGTCTTATGGTCAGATAATGGCCCGCAATTTGTGGGTGCAGTGGTGTTACAGATATGTGCGGGTCTTCAGATTGATAAGAGATTCCATAGTTCAAGGCATCCGAGTTCGGCCGGTCTTGTGGAGAGGCACAATGGGATTCTCAAGTCAGAAATCAGCAAAATATGTGCGGGAAACAAGTTGAGTTGGGTGGATGCATTACCAATAGCGCTATTATGCATGCGTACGTCTGTACAGGCTAAAACTGGGCTCTCCCCGTACAAAATCGTAATGGGGAGGCCGGCAAATGTTTGGTGCGCACCTCAGCCAAAATGACTTAGAGAGGTAGAACAGCCTGTGCTTAGTACTTATTGTGGCCTTTTAATGCAGAAATTGCGTTCGATTCATCAGCAGGTGCAGGAGGCATTACCAGTGAGATACACCGGTCCGGGGCACACGCTGGTGCCAGGAGACTGCATGCTGCTTAAAAATGTTGAAAGAAAGTCATTGTTAGCACCCAGGTGGCGCGGCCCCTATCAAGTAGTGGATATATTAACTATTGGTAAAAACATTTCCAAAGGGTGTATCGATTACACATACCATAATACTAGGGCTGTCATTATTGGTGCTACCACGCTCATAAAGCACATCATTATTGTCAGTGCCAGCATACAATTCTTTTTACCATGCGTTTTTCTTAAGCTTACAGTCTTTATAATTGACTCATTCTCAGCAGTGGTGCTGGAGGAGGCTGTAACCGGTCCCGACATTTTTCTCATCGGCCTTCTTCTTCCTTATTACAGTTTGTCGTGGATATCTCTCTTCGTTGCTCTGATGTCAATAAGTTCAACGGAATTGTCACAGTTCAGTTCTGCCAGTCCTGGATTTGCTTATTTATTTTTAGGCAAAATCACTTGTCCTTTCTCATACTGCTCAGAGGACTTTTGATCAGTTATCTTATTGCCTTAGTATCATGTGCGCCCAGCTTGTCCACTCTGGTTCAGGACACATGTACTTTTTTATGATGGCACCGAGGAGTCGCGGGTCTTGAATTGTCCGACTTGCACAATTCTCACGCTTCTCTCCTCTACACCTCTAGTTCCTTCTCCGTCCATGAGCAGAACCAGAGGTTGATATAAACGCCAAAGAACTGTGGATCACTTTGTCTTTCGAGGCCGCCAATTGTATTGCCTTACTCCTGGTATTGTGTGATCCACCCCAAGTTTAGCAGGATACATCATTGAATAGCGGATCCCATTCTTCCGCAACACGGCCTTGACACTTAGAAACATTTTCCTCCGATCTTGCACCTGCTGGCTAAAATCAGGAAATAAGCGTATTGTCGATGAGCCCCATTGCAGGTTCTTCTTCTCTCTGGCCACGCGCAACAGGATATCTCGATCCCTGTATTTGAAGATTCGGGCTATAATAGCTCTTTCCGGGGAACCCTGGGCGGTCTAGCCGCCAATGAACGATAGGCACTTTCGACCATAAACATATTCGTAACTGGCGGATTGTCCAAGACATCTTTGAGTCAAAGAGTTCCATGTTGTCTATGTGAGTAGTTTCGGCCACCCCTGTAATCCTTATATTGTTCCTCCTAGATCTCCCTTCGAGGTCATCATTTTTTACAGTATGTTTCTTAACTATCTGTTGCAAGAATGCCACCTCCCTTTGGAGATCGGAGATCTTATCCTCCCCTTCCCCAATCCTCTGCTCTGCCTCTACCATCCTTCCACACAGTTTCTCAATTTGTATCGCTGACACATCCACCTTACAGGTTAGGGCATCAATTATTGCCCCCAAGCTGTCAGTACTTCCCTTGAGGGCCAGCAGGGTTTGATTTAAAGCATATATGTCAATGTGTGCATCCCGGGTTCCTCCTCCTAGCCGGAAGATGATCTGTCCGCCTTCGCGAATTGCTCCATCTCGGATTGTAGTTTCTGATTACCCATTCTGGGGGGTATAGGGAGTAGAAGTCAGGGCCTGTGCCCAATTTGCTCTGACACCAGGCACAGGAAGAAGGGATTTCGATAAGCCAGGTTCCACCAGACTTGAGGGGCTAATGTACCCAGGGTGAGGGCAAAGATCCAAGCCCCCCCCGGGCCTCAAGATCAGACACAAGTTGCACCCCACACCACTGTTATTTAGCCGGGGTAGATGGGAGAGGATCCCTATGACTAGCACACAGACCAACCCACCATAAGTCTGATCCGGAGCCACAGGTAATATAGAGGCCACCAGTCCAAAAAAAAAAAAAAAACACCTGCCCCAACCAGAGCTTCCACAGGGGGGGCAACTAGCTCCACACCGAAGAAGGGGGCAGTGGGATTATTTCACCATGTCCCCCACAGGGCCACTGCCCCACATGGTAGTGCCAATTGTCCCAAATTTGATATCCCCCCACAAGGTCCCAGAAAGCCAAGTCCAAGTGGGCAGGAGCCCCCAAAGTCCCTCACTGCAGGGAGCCACGTGAGTGGGCACCGGTGCCAGCAACCTCCGCAGGGCGCATTATGGCAGGTAGAAGGGGGTAGCACCACTCACCTCCACAGGTCCCTCGCCTCCTCGCCCCCACCACTCGTATTCCAGGCAGCTGAGCGCAAGTCCACCATCGATCTATTGTGGGAGGGCTCCTGGTGCTGAGCAGGGACACCAGCACCGCGATCCCGACATAAGAACCGGTCCCCGCCTGAGGGACGGCACACGCCTGAGCTGTGGACCGCCCGCACTCGCGCCAGGCACCGTCCGCCCCGAAGCCGCGGCTCCACCCTTCCCGGAACCACCAAAGGCCTGCCACTCACAGGACTCCACAGGGTGGGGGGAGGGGCACACCAGCTCCATGCGGCAGAAACTGTCCCAGGCCCCGGAGCCGGCCGCTGCAATTCACCGTTAGCTATCACCGAGCTGCTCACTAAGTGTTCCCTGGATGATCCGCCACAACAAGGCAATTGATTGAAGCAGCAACACGTTGTGAACCTCCGATGGGACAGGAATCACTAGCCATGCAGGAGCGCCCCTCGAGGTTGTTTATTCTTATTGAATGGTTGTTTGTTCCCTCTTGGATTGTTTTGTTGGTTATAGTATTCTTTCTAGGAGAATACAATATCAAGTTTGTAATCAAGAGTATCTGTTCTGAATTTCCAAATGTTCTTTGTCTCAATACTCGCTTTATAGTCTTCCAATTTCAAGTTAATTTCCACCAACATTGTGTCAGGTCCTCCTTGTTAATGAAAGTTGGCAGCAATTTTTTCACAGTTTCAATATCTGCTTCAATAGTTGTAAGTGACTTAGATAATTCTTTGATGGTAAGAATAATCAAATCAAGCAAGCAATTATTTAGGATAAGACGTCACTCCGGATTTTCCTTGCACAAAGTCGGCTCAAGCTCAATTCTTAGTCCTCTTGGGATTCTTTGTGATCTAAAATTTTAGGACAGCCTTGTCGCGTGTAGTCTCTGATTGATCTCATGTTGTATTAACCTCTCCAATTGAAAAATAAGTTCCTCAGGTTTAGCTGTAGAGCCTAAATCCTTTTTCAGTTAGTTTGATAGGTTTTAAGATGCGATTTGCTTCTTCTTCTGAGAATTCCAATGTCTCTGCTCTATTGGTAGTCAGGGATTCAATCTTCGAAAATGACATGATATTAGATGAGACATTTGATGTGGTGCACCCTCTAATATTGGTGTAGCAACTGCAGTATCTTCTAGTGTGGGTTGGTTGTAGAGATGCACTCGTAACTTACTAAACAAGATTAAAAACATTAGCCAGCTAACTCAAAATTCTGGGTGCTCCCTATTAGATCTGTGCTACCAGATTGAATGTTTAAGAGAAAAAGGAGTGGTACCTAAAAAAACATTGAGATACAAATAGGGCCCCGGCCCCAGAGCACTCATGCGGGAATACCTTTAGGAACTGTGACCCCCTTGCAAATACCCCTTATAACAGTATAAGACCAGAGGTGAATAAGACTCCATTTTGTAAATCACCCACTCCATTTTGCAATGCTAAAATAGCCGTGAAGTTTTCACTCAAGCCTGTAGCTCTCCCTGTCAGGCGCGCACAGCAAACAAGTGCCTCCCCCCACCTCCTCCCCTGTGCCGTCTCCGCAACTGCTCGGTTCCCATGAGAAGGTTGGCTGTGAGAATGCAACAAAATCCACACTTTATCTTCTGCCTTCCGTTTGAATTCACTGACCCAGACACAGCCCAGAGCAGGGGCCAGAGCAAAAGCTATCTGTCTCTATAAACCTGCCCCACACCCCACAGACCCTGGCCATAAAATCATAATCCCCATGCCCCCTAGGACAGAGTCAACAGTTGAAAAGACCCTTGAGCCCATGTGCCTATTTACGCTTTAATAGGGACAGAGTCAGCTCGCCTTTTTTATGCAAGATCGTGTAAATCTAATGGTGGGGTAATGGCTCCATGAGTGAACAATATAAACATACACATGTGTAACTAGAAGTCCCCATGTTAACCCACCACGATGGAAGCATGATGCATGCTAACCTACGTACAGGAATGCTCATAGTAATAGCTTGTAGCAGCACAATATGTAACCAATGTAAAACTGTACACACCAGCACCACGCTATCTCACTTTTTAAAAGTTCAAATGTAAATACATGTATAGTGTTGTGTAAGCATAACACAGAAGTTAATCACTCTTAGCAAGCCACACTCTCAGTTAAAGACGCACCCATAGACCCCGAGCTTTAACCTTCCTTTTTATGAACAAATGAACCTCGAGCCAAAGATATGTTTTATTTCTTGATAAATTGTTTTCTTTCCCTTCTGTTACGATGAGAGCGCCTAGTTGAATGGAAAATATAGTATGCTCCAAACCAGTATGTGCAACACAGCCAGCCATGTGTAAAATGCTTGCATGTAAAATTGTGTTCTAAAGGCCCTGATCTATTGTGCAACAAGGAACCAAATCACAAAGGAGTCTCAATTCTCACCAGTCCATCTGGGTGTCAAAGAGATTAACAGTGAGTTAGTGATGTTTGGGCATTCGATCACTGAATCCCCACAATGAAATGTATGCCTATAATGATATCTACCTTTTGTGACCTAGCCATTTCAGCCATCTATTTCGAATCCTCTTTGTTGTTATCAAGTGGACACCTCTGACCATGCAATGACCCCATGAGCTCTACCCCCTAGTCAGTATATCCAGGGCTGTTTGAACAGGGTGAGCACTATATTTGAAAGGGGGACACTTAATTCATGGCCAGCAATAAATAACCTGTCTTTGAACACAAGTATCAACACGGCATACCAACCCGATGAGCCTTGCTGACCGATTGACCCGGGACACCACGTCATCTCATCACGTGCCCTCATACCAACCGGGTGCCTCCGACTCTATGGTACCTATAGGTGTCCACTCTTAGTGTCCAATCCCAATTACTCTTGTGCCCCCTAGGCCTTCCCACAGCTGATGATGCTTTTTTGTGTATAACCAAATTGTAACATGTTTTTCTGCAGAGCGCTCTCGGCATGAGCAGAGTAGATTCTGCTTGCCCTCATTTTAGATAAAAGCCTTTTGATATCACTCTCACTTGGTCTTGATCTCATTCCCTCCTGGGATGTACTTTTATTGACTCTGTTGGGTGAGTTACCAGCATTTTTGGGGGTCCCTCACTTACACTTCACAAAAACATACACACAATGAGTAATTCAAAATTTCTAAAACAGTACACATATAAAGAAGCAAATGGTAATGTTTTAATTTGCCTTAAGCATCAATTACATCAAAAAATTAGCACACTCTAAGTAAGAATAACTAAAAAGTGGACAATGACTCTTAGTTTGACTTAATAAGGTTATCTTGATATCTGGACAGGGAGTTGCTCTAAGTATGGGTTTTAAGTGTAATCTGCTAGTCTAGTACTATGCGTTTCAGGTGTTAAGCCCTTCTTCAGGTATTGATTTCATAGATATTCTTCCTGAAATATATACAAAAAATAAATAGATTTTAGTATAGTGATTTAAATTATTTTTCATTAGTTAAATCAAAGAAATTATTTATTATTCGTCATTTCTGACTAACTAAAGAAAGGTTCTATTCACTAACCTGTGACATCTCTTCAAACAATATAAAGGTGTTGGTTGTTCAGCTGCCAGGCATATAATTCAACTCCTAAAAGCAAGAGTAAAAATGATAGGAAGGTAAGGGGATGTGACCATCCTGTATGAAATGTTTAAGACAGCTTTAACCTGATTCGCCACAAATACTTCACAATAGATCTGAGGCGGGACAATTAGCTAAAAAGCGCAGTGTCCTGCTCAGTAAACAGATCCGCGTGCAGACTGGGAAAATTAGGTAATCACGTTGAAAATTAATGATTGTGGCTCACCGAGATTGCAAGTCCTTCCTTTTTGGAGTGGGAAGTTAAAGAGGTCCTGTGCTGAGAATCAACTGAAGGGTCTCCTTTTGTTTAAGTGCATTCACTGTAATGATAAATACACTGAGATCACTTCTCTAATCTATTGTGTGACTAGGTTATATGTATCTCATGAAATACGATAACAATTGATACCTGTAAGTGAATCGAATTCCTCCAAGTAAATCCGCCACACGGTATATTAGGCAGTATATACTGATCGTTGATCTGCACTGATCGGATACGATTTGACAATTCAGCAGTTTGATTTTTTTCCTGTAAAATGAACAAGAATAGGTATTCAAATATCTCCACATATTTTTGAGAGTCGTGTGTTCATCGCCATATAACTGACCCTAAAGGAACTATGATATGTATTGCTTACCTGGGAAGCGAAGAGTAGACATTGCTGTCCAGGTGAGGGGTAGCAACTTCCTCCTTTAACTGCTGGCCTTGCCAGCCACTCCCACAGCATCTTGGCCTGTAGTCACACACCTGCTCTGGTGGCCCAGTACCAGAACAGAGGAGCCCCTCAACTCTCTTGTCACATATCTGTCACACACGGAGACACCTACCACAGAGTACAGTGTATGCACAAAGTGGGGTCCATGGAATGCCTGACCCAGACATATGATAAGTTGTGCATGGCCAAAGGAACTGGGCGAAGGATGTGTTGAGACCCATCAAAAATTTTGTAACCTCTGTGCGGTGCTGGGAAGATGCCATGTAACACCACTTGTCCCATGTCCTGAGTTGTATGAACAAATGGTACCATGCGCTGTGGACTTCCCACATCACTCGATGTGACTGAAGGACTCTTGGACATGTATTGAGGATACACACAAGTAAAATGTCCTAATGTGGTATTTTGCCACCTCCGATATCAGTGCATAGCTAGGTGACAGATACCCAGGTGGCCGTCCTGGGATGAGCCTCACATCCTTGAGCCCAGGGATGTCATTTCACCAAAGTGCCTGGAGTAGCAGAAGTGACATCACACAACCCTTGACTGATGATGACATCACAGGAAGTGATGTCATTTGACTCCCATCCCAAAGTGACATCATTGGAAGCAATGGAACACAATCTTTCACCCTACAGAATACAAGAAGTGTCATCACATAGCATTGTTCCCAAGTACACTATGAAAATATGATTACGATATCAATATAATGTGCTATACATTTCATATAAAAATGGATCCCCACATGGATCGTTAATATCAGTGTGATTAGACACATATTACCAAATTACTATGAATTCAAGCAGATGTCCAAGGCCAAATGATAATGGTGTGTTATTGTGTAGCATTTACGCTTAAGCCCTTTATATAGAACACATTTCCATAAAATATCACCCAAATTGTGTTGGTACTCTTTTATCGACCTCAGAAGGATGAAAGGCTGAGTGGATGTGTTTAAGAACTGACTACATCAGTGACTCATCCCCTTAAGAGTGCCTTAAACAAACCATTAATGAGTCTAGCTATTATTGTATAGAATTTCAGAAAGACACATTATTTATTTATTTATTTATTTTAATATACATATAACTGAGAGGTTTTGTACATACAATATCAAACATTACAAAGAATAAACATAAAATGGATGAAAACAACAAATAACATTAAACCATAAAGAACAGTGTGGCAAGTATGCTGCAGTTATACACATCTAGGCATCTTAGAGTATATTTATTCCCTGTATGCATTTCAATTATCTCTATATGTAATTACGGCACACCTTCAGATAATTGCTTTAAAATCTCAACACGTTTCCAATAAATCAAAGTAAAATGGTATATAAAAGAGATACCAGCAGCACACAATATTATCACAATCAAACTGATTATTATATGATTTTAAATACGATGCTCTGAGTTCTTCAAGACGCAAGTAAACTTTCACATTCTACAAGTAAATGTTTCAGAGTTTCCTGTACCAGATTAACACAGAGGCGACACCACCTAATAGATCTAGGTACATCATAAAATGTGCCCCTTTGCTCCCAGGTTTCACAGCAATAAAATTTCATCAGTAAGTATTGACGAATTATCTTCAACGCCAGATAAACTTTAGTATATACTGGAGGTAGAATTCGATGAAACCATACTCTAAATAAACACTGCTATATTTAAGAGTCGCCAGTTTTACAATGTTTGCTTCAAGGCTATTTTCTTTTGTCCTCTTTTTTACCAATATTTTAAAACTTCCTAAAGGACGCCTGGAAATCGCGGTGGCATATTTATCTCTCCATATTTTGTAGGAGCCCATCATCTTGCCCAGGTATACTATCTTCAAACAATTATCAATCCGCTCAAATGCAGATAGGAGTTACAATAGTATTATTGTCCAATGATGCCATTTTCTCATAGCTCATGATTATACTATAATCAACATCAGCACCAATACTCTTTAAATCAAATTCAAGCAGGATGTATTCTATCAATACTTGTTGAGGGAAGCAGGACAACCTCCTCAGTATTATGGATTCTAATCTTTCTATTTTGGGAAGATATTTATAACCCCAAATTTCCACATCATAGAGTGTGATAGATTTGACTCTGGCGTTCTACAGAAGTAGGATTGTTGCAATAGAAATACCCATGGTGTTAACAATAAAGCTGGTAATAGTTCTAGTTACCTTTAAACACATGCATTTGAGAGCAGCCCAGTGAGGTTTCTGTTTAATCGAGTGTCAACAAGCAATCCCAAATACCAGACACATTTTTTCATTTTTCTTGAGCGATTTAAGGCAAACGCCATGGTTTTGCTTTTATCATTATTTATCTTTAAGTTATTCATGTTAGTGAATCCCCCTAAGGCATCTGCAGACTGTGTGGTCCAATAAAAGCAAATCGTCTGCGTAGGCCAGCCAGTTAAAGGTGAGTACTCCTACATTTGCAGGACAATATATAGAATTTGTCTTGTGATCTGGAAAATCAGCCAAATAAAGATTAAATAATGTGGCAGCTACTATACAACCCTGTTTTACGCCGATTTATGTTGAAAAAGACTTTGAAAGTTTTACTATGGCATCTAGTCAAATTTGCACAGAGGTCGCTGAGTACAATAACATGAGCATTTTAAGTACATCAGGGTGTATGTTCCATTTATTACGTGGTATCCATAATGTATTCCTATCAACTGAGTTGAAAGCTGCGCTGAAATCGATATATGCTCAGTACAAGTTAGATATGCATCATATCCGAGAGTATTCTACTGTGGTGGTTAATAACATGATATTATAAGAGTTACTAGATTGGGTATGAACCCTGTCTGGGCCCACTGCTCAAGAACTATTTAAACCAACAATCATTTTTAGAGATGTTGTTCGTTGTTACTGTACACACCCACACAAATATGCCACTGCAATTTCCAGGCGACCTTTAGGTCTTGTAGAGCTACCTTTTCTTCAGGCACAACTAAAATACCCTGGGTGGATTGAATATATTTTTCTCAATCAGATTCAGACACACAATTTATAGGAAGATACTTAACCTTTGAGCATCTTATCACCCGCCAAATCTCAGAGGAATTTCTTTATTTGGCCAAGAGAGCTATTTTTCACCAGAGTTCAAGCTCACACTCACACTAAGCAGTAAACCAGCGACAGTATGTAAGCTTAATCAATTTTATATGTTGATCGATGTCGGTTTTTAAAGGTAAACCTAGAGCTGGATATAGTAACATAGCTATATTCCGCTGCATGTTATTTTTAGCTGTAGCATTGTTCTTATCATAATTGACTCTTTTAGTCAATTCATGGTTAGAGCGTTCCACTGGTGATTTATATTAAGCAATATGACCCGAGTGGCGGTGGCATTACCGACTCAGGTAATGCCCCGGCGCCCATAGTTATAGGCCTGAGCCTATAACTATTCTGGACAGAATAAAAAACAACGACCAAGAAAATGGCCGCTGGGAAAGGGAAAACGGGAGTCCATTTTCTCTTTCCATGGCGGCCTTCGGGAGCAGACGCGCTGGGAACACAAGTGTTCCCAGCGGGTCTGCTCCCGAAAAAAAAGAAGCAGAAGGTAAGTGGGGTTGGGAGGGCGGGAAGGAGGGGAAGGGGGGAGAAAAACACCCCAAAAAAAACATACCTTCGTCCCTGCCAGGGGACGATGGAAGCCTCCAACTGTGTGGAGGCGCGGAGTCTCCACACTGCTGGAGGCTGCCATCGTCCCCCACCAGGGACGCAGGAGCAAGAAGGTAAGTGGGGTGGGGTGGGGTAGGGAGGAGGGAGGGAAGAAATACAAAAAAAAAAGCTTACCCGAGTCCCCAGCGGGGGGCGGAGGCAGCCTCTCAGCTGTGGGGAGGCTCGGAGCGGGGATGGCCCCACTTTAAGCCTCCTCATTGGCTGAGGGGCTGCCACACACCCCCCGCCGAGGACAAGGCAGCTTAAGTCCCGGCCGAGAATCGAAGTATTCTCGGCCGGGTAAGGACCCAGCGAGAGCCAATCAGAATGCATGTTGCATTCTGCTTGACTCTCGCCAGGTACTAATTATGTTTAGAGTGGCAGGTCTCAAGAAGTGCAAACACCATTCTAGAGAAAACACTTATGATCTCACCCTGATCCACAACAGTCAGACCTTGGAACTGGGTAATGTATGTTGACAGCACTTTTTGGGCAATAAGCTTGCCCTTTGCTACTTTGTTATTAGTACACACAAGTTGATGTTGTGCTGTGTTAAATGCCATACTACCATTCATTTCATAATTCGCTGATTGGACCACATGACACAGTGGGGAAGTAAGAACACACAAAGGGTAATGGTTCCTCTCTTCCCGAGGGACAATTCCCATGTCCACGATCACCAATAAACAAGGAGAATTTGCAAAGAAATAGTCAATTGTGGATGTACTTTTTCCTGCTGTGTGCGTGTAACCCATGTTAGCATCTCCCGGACAGAGTCAATTTACCATTGTAAACTTGAGCTCCTCCTGGAGATTGCTCCAAAGTTTACTCTCAAGAGTAGGCAACAATATAGGGGGTAATTCATGGAATCAAGCGCAGAAGTGGCGTACGCGACTGGCGCACAGAGGGAGCGTGCGCCAGCCGCATGCACCAAAACCCATTTTGACGCACAGCTTTACACATATTTACATCCATAACCAGCCGTGGCACAGTGTGGTGCAGTGAGCCTGCAGCAGTGCCAGTTATGTGCCCAGACCTGCCCCATGCGCCAAAAAAATACACAAAAACAAATCCCCTACATGGCGCAAAGGCCAGTGGACTAGCATACAGCCCCCCAACAACGAAAACGAGCTTAATACGCCAGACAGCCCACACGCGAGAACCCAAACTTGTGTAGAACTCCCCGCACACCCCTCGGAATATGCGTACCCCGCTCGCGCCAGGCCAATCGCTTGTAAAACTCCCTGCGCACCCGTCAGAGTAGGTGTACCCCGTTCGTGCCAGATCAATCGCGTGTAAAACTCCCCATGCACCCCTCGGAATACACATACCCCACTTGTGCCAGAAAAATATCATGTAAAACGTCCCCCCCTGTGGTGTGTGCTGGCTGTGGGGCATATGCAGGGGAGATGGGCTGGCTGTGGGGCATTGTCAGGGGTGTGGGGGTCCTGTGGTGTGGGCTGCCTGTGGGCCATGGGGAGGGGTGATGGGCTGCTTGTGCTGCATGTGCAGGGGTGATGGGCTGCCTGCGGGGCATGTCCAGGGGTGATGGGCTGCCTGTGGTGCATGTGCAGGGGTGATGAACGCCTGTGGGGCATAGGTGATGGGCGGTCTGTGGGCCATGGGGTGGGGTGATGGGCTGCCTGCAGGGCATGTGGAGGGGTGGAGTGTGGACCCCTGTGGTGTGGTCTGGCTGCAGGGGGTGCATGTGGCGCCTCACCACATTGCTGCGTGAATCTGGGGGTACGGGAGTGAGAATTACATGCAATTCCGATGGTGCAAGCGGGATACGTGTATTCCGGGGTACGTGAGTGAGAATAACATGCGATTATGCTTACGCAAGCCGGGTACATGTATTCTGTGGTACATGAGTGAGAATTACACCCGATTTGGCAGTGAAAGCCCTCCCGGGTGTGCCCTCCACCCTCCCCATGGCCCACAGGCA
This sequence comes from Ambystoma mexicanum, assembly GCF_040938575.1. Taxonomy (NCBI): domain Eukaryota; kingdom Metazoa; phylum Chordata; class Amphibia; order Caudata; family Ambystomatidae; genus Ambystoma; species Ambystoma mexicanum. The sequence goes on from NC_090934.1 coordinate 510,584,316, forward strand.
GCCCACACCACAAGCCACCCCCCACACCCCTGACCACGCCCTGCAGCCAGCCCATCACCCCTCCCCATGCCCGCAGGCAGCCCATCACCCCTGCACATGCCCCACAGGCAGCCCACATGGCACCATGCACTTGTGAGCTCCAACACAAGTCCCCCCCACCAGTGATGGTCACCTGCCAGCAGGCCCTTACTCATGTCCCTCAACCCCACCCCCATTGATGGCAACCTGCCAGCAGGCCCTGACTCATGTCCCCCACTCCCATTGACGGCAATCTGCAAGCTGGCCCCGACTCATGCCCCCCCAGCCCAGCTGCATTCATGGCAACCTGCCAGCAGGCCCCGACTCATGTCCCCCCACGCCACCCCCATTGGAAGCAACCTGCCAGCAGGCACCGACTCATGTCCCCCCGCCCCCATTGATGGCAACCTGCCAACAGGCCCCGACTCATGTCCCCCCACATCACCCCCATTGACAGCAACCTGCCAACAGGCCCCGACTCATGTCCCCCCACCCCACCCCCATTGACGGCAACCTACCGGCAGGCCCCGACTCATGCCCCCCCAAACACCACATCATAACTGTACAGAGCCAAGGCCCTAATGCCAACCCAAATCCCCCCCCCCATTGCAAACACCCAACGATCCACTGCACCCACTCCCTAGTAAATTACCCATGCCATGAAAGTCTGAAAATAACCAGCATGCCCATAAACAAATGTCCAACAGAGCCACACAGTGGCAACACATGACTGAGCCAATGTTCATGGTGACATGCACAAAAGAAATCATAGTAGACCGCACCAATAATGAAGAATAATGAAATGTATTAAAAATAAGAACAAATTACAAAATGAAAACCACACATGCAAATGAAGAAATAATGATTGCCATATGAAAAAGAAAGTGTAATCCAAGCAAAAATAAAACATGAAAAAAAATAAGTGGTCCATCCACAAAGTCCATAGAAAAAAACATTACTTTATGTGAATATTAAAACAAGAAAGTATTTACATGTCCGGAAAATTGAAAACGAAAGTCTGAAGGGTCCATTATCCCAAAACCAAATGAAACCTACCAAAACCCTATCTAAAATACAACTATATACAAAAAGTGGAGCAATGTCTGTGGACTCCAAGGGCCTCATTACAAGGTAGGTGGTAAGGGATTACCGGCACCGGTAATCCCTTACCACCGCATGTTACCACCCTATTCCGAGGTCCCTTAGCGGGTCCCTTCCTTAACGCCTGGTTCTACCAGGCGTTATGGAAGGGGCCCGTTAAGGAACTTCAGAGCTAATAACGGTACCAGAAATTGCCGTACCGTTATAAGCTCCATCCCCCTTCCCACTGAGCCCTATGCAGGCTCGAATGGGAATGGGGAATGACTCCCGGAATGGGGATTTACTGGGTCCTCCAAGGTTGGAATGACCCGGTAAATCCCTATTTCGGGAACCCGGACCCGGAATGCAGTAAGGGGGTAGCCATAGTGCTATTAGCACCATGGCAGCCTCCAAACCGGGCTCCTTTACCGGGTTCCTGCAATGGGGACTTACCTGGTCATTCCGACATAGGAGGACCTGGTAATTCCTCCTTGCTGGAACCATTCCCCATTCCCATTAGAGCCCCCATAGAGCTCAATGGGAATGGGGAGGGAGGTGATAACGGGCACATTTCAAGTGGCCCGTTATTACCCCCCTCTTCCCCTTGCGGGACCCGGGTACCGCAAAGGGAACCTCATAATCGGTGCACCCATAATGAAGGGGGCCGGTCCCGTACCGCCCCCCTCCATTACGGGAGCGCCAGGGTTATAATGAGGCCCAATGTCTATGTTCCGGAGGTGGGCCTGTTCACTGGCCTCGAGCCTGCCTTATAGCCAGGTGCAAGGAGTTCTCTGCCCTGACCATATTGAGCCGTGCCTTCTCCGCCCGGCGCTGCTCCGCACCTATTCACTGGCTCAACCGCTGCCACACGGAAGACACTCCCAATCCTGGGTCCTCCTGCCCGCTGGCCGATGCCTGCCCCGATGATGTAGAGGGCCCCCGAGGCCACATGCCTCCTACTCTGAGCCTGCCACCGCCTTTCTGCTGCCTGCCGCCACCACCACAACTGCCTCTGGGTAGATGGCAACACCCGGGGCTGTCGTGTAGGTTACCTGCTTGTATGTGCCTGCACATCGTCCGTTGCCAGGGGTCCAGTTGCTGGGGTGACAACTTGTGCTGGAGTTCTGACTCCCGACTGTGGCAGGGATGGGATCTCCACCAGGCTGGCTATGTTGGTTGGGGCAGGTGCACAGGGGGCCCTGGTGGCATCTTGGCCGGAAGACGGCACAGAGAACGACTGGCATATAGCGTGCACAGAGGAGGAGAGGGCTGCAAGACAGAGCGACACATGGAGGAAACCCCTGACCATGAGCCCTCCCCACTGGGCCACGTTGGCACACATCTCTTCATGATGACTTGCGTGGTCCCCCCAGGAAGCACGCACATCATCACGAATGTCACGTGTGTGCAATGCAACACCAATCAGGACGGAGTCAATCCTGTCACGGGTCCCCACGTCCACAGGTAAAGGAGTGCCAGATGATGTGGACCTCCCCCCTACCTGTGGACGGGCCTGGGATGGGGCATGCCTGCTGGTGCATGGTGATGCAGTCACAGTGTCAGGGACAGTGACATGCACAGGACCCTCCACGGCAATCAGTGCTGCCTCCTGCCCCTGCCTCTGGACTGCATCACTTGCACCAGTGGTACCACCCCCACCAGGCCCCATGTGCGGCTCTGAAGCAGCCTCCTCCTCCTCTGTACACACCACCAAGGGGCGGGTTGGTGATGTGTACAGAGGGAAAACACTCCCTGGGAAAACACATGCACAAATTTCCATGAATCGCGTGCGTGCGAATCGCACGCGTGCGCTGGATTTTTCACACTTGCGCCACCGAATTCTGCGCACAATTATTCCATGAATCAGCCTCTTAATCTCTGTGCCTGAGTCATATAAAACACCAGGGGAGGAGTGGAGAATGTTTATTCTGGCATAGAAGTCACCCATAAACCACATTGGGCCAGAATGTCAATGGGCCTCATTACGACCCGGGCAGTAAGTGAATAACGATGACGGTAATGGATTACCGGCATCGCATACCACTCTGCACGATTATGACACGCCAACCCGCTATTAGCGGCACCGTAATTAACGGTGCCGCTAATAGCAGCAGGAGCGCGGGCATGCAACCCTTAATGCCACAAATACCGGCATCGCGTAAACAGTGGAGCATCACAAGTCAGGCGGACATGCAAATAACGCCCTACTGAAGCCCAAAAAGTACCTTACTGGCAAAGAGCAAATACCGGCATCGCGGACCACCCGTAAATGGCCATGTGCAGTGTTCCCAACTGCCACAAGTGCACACAATCAGCACAGATGGAGGCAATATAGACTGGGCCAACACAAAAGGAGCACACCGCACCCCTTCCCACACCCAGTCACACACCAAAATGATTCCAAATCTACTAGCAATGCTGGGGCTAGAGGACATGATTGCATTGGAACTCCAATAGCAACAACAACAACAAGAACAACAACAGCAACAACAACAACAACAACAGGCAGCACAGAGGAGACACAGGAGGAGAAGGAGGGTGAGGCAGGCACAGCATGCCCGGCCAGTGCAGCCAGTGGCACCATGCAGACAGCCCCCAATCCCTCGCATCAGAGCCAGTCCATTCAACCTAACCCCTGAGCAGATCCACACACTGTACCGTCTCGACCGGGACACCTTCACCACCATTGTGGACATGATAGATGACGCCATTGTCAGTCCATCCCACCACTACTGAAGGTAGCGTCTGTGCTCCACTTCCTGGCCACAGGCACCTACCAGCACACAGTGGGGCACATGCATGGCATATCACAACGATTATTCTCACGTACGCTGAACCAAGTGCTTGATACCCTCCTGAAGCACACAGGCAACCACATTTATCTACCATGGACAGCCCAGGAGATATCCAACACCAAAGTTGGCTTCCGTTCACTGGCCGGCATCCCTGGTTGCATTGGTTCCAACGACTGCACCCATGTGGAATTGGTGGTCCCACATGCCATGGAGGTAGTATATCACAACCGTAAGCTATACCACTCCATCAATGTGCAAATGGTATGTGACTCAAACAAGGTAATCACACATTGTTGTGCCCGATTCCCTGGATCAACCCATGATTCAATGGTCCTGCAGAACTCCACGATACCACGCTACATGGAGCAACATGCGGAGCAGAGATCCTGGCTTCTCGGTGAGTTGCATGTTAGGCTCATGGAACTGCGATGTGGGTAGGTGATTGGGGAGAGATGCATACTTCACCTGGCTGAGATGTGAGGGGGGGAGAGATGCATACTTCACCTGGCTGAGATATGGGGGCAGAGATGCATACTTCACCTGGCTGAGATGTGGGGGGGAGAGATGCATACTTCACCTGGCTGAGCGTGCCTGGGAGAATGGACCATGCACATAACCCAAAGCAGGCCAGACTGGACCTGAAACCTGACCCCAAAATGCAAGACGTAAACTGCCCTACCATGAAAATGATGCAGTGTTGCAACCATCCCATAGCCATCAACATGTGCACTGTACATAATTAGACCGTATACCCCACAACACAATGCAGCTACAAGCAATTAGTATGGCCAATGCACAGCACCAAATACCATCAACAGAAAGGACAGTCCTCCATTACTGCGTACAACGGAGTCACATGACGGCCAAATACATTAAAACACCACTACACTAACACAGAGGTCCACCAAAACTGCATGTCACCATCTGTCGTGCATAGTGAGAGCATCATGAGGCTGCCATCAACAGTGACAGGATGATAGCATATAAATGACTGCACATCAGCCAGATCATGGGAACAGCCAGCACCAGCGTGGACTAACACAGTGCATGATCACTCACAAGGAATAGGACCCCCATGCAACCACTAGACGATGGCACGCACACCTGTCCATAGGAGGAATACACACATAGCAGCCACATCGTGTGTCTGTATTCATGCATGGATATGTGGTAGCGAACAGTAAATCAATGCATGCTATGGTGTCATTGATACAGGTCCTATATGATGTGATGACTTACACATACACATTGTTGCCCACATGCAGGTGATGCAGGCTATCCCTTGAAGTGGTGGCTCCTTACCCCAGTCCCGAACCCGCAGAACAGGCACAAGGAGGACTACAATCGTGCGCATACACGTACCCGTGTGGTGATTGAGCAGACATTTGGCCTCTAGAAGGCATGATTTCGCTGCCTCAGCAGGTCTGGTGGGGCACTCCTGTACAGCCATGAGAAGGTGGCCAAGATCATCATGGCATGTGTCATGCTACACAATATGTGCATCAGACGGAATGTGCCTCTGCCCCCTGATGCTGAACTGCAACCACCTGACGATGAGGAGGAGGGAGGAGATGGGGCTGCACTTCAGGGAGGCAGCGATGCACAGGAGGGACGTGCCATGCATCAGACTCTGATCAACTAATGTTTCTAGCACACATGGACGGGGAGTGTGACATGGATGTGGCACTCAGGGCACTGGGTGCATCAGGGACATGGACACTGTAGACTGTTCACCAATAAAGCACACGTACACAATAAGCACTGTCGTGAATTATGATTTCCAAACAGGTGTATTAAAGAAATAAGCCCTCCACCCCACACACCCTCTCCCCCCCTCAACTCCCCCACACTCCCTCTCCCCCCTCCCCCATCAACTCCCCCACACACCCTCTCCCCCTCCTCCCTTATCTCCCCCACACACCCTCTCCCCCCTCCCCCTTCAACTCCCCCACACGCCCTCTCCCTCCTCCCCCTCCCCTCTTGACTTCCCCACACATGGTGTGCACTGGCATGCACCATTAGTCCACATGAGACCAGTATGTCTGGCTGTACCTACAGCCCTCCCCCTCTTCCAGCACCAGGTGCACCCCTGTCCGATCTGCGCAGGTTCCTGCCAGACCTACGCACGGGGCTGGTCCTTGTTGAGCTGGCATTAGAAGATGTCCCAGATTGTCCTGGTAACTGTGGCGGACGCATGGCCTGCATTGCTGCCACCATTTCGGAGAGGACCTGCCACAGTGCTGACAATTTGGCGCAAATGTCCTTCGAGGTGGTCTCGATTGCTGTTTTCAGGGATGCAGCACATTCCATAATGTCATCCCTTGCTCTGCCACATTCCTGGATATGCTGCATCAACAGCCCTGTCAGCTCCTCCTGGCACTTCTGAATAGCCCTGATCCCCTCTTGGCTGGTTGGAACAGTGGTGGATGTGTGAGGGGTTTCAATCAGTGTTTCCTCATCTTGCACAGATGGCGTGGGGCTAAAACTGCCGGGCCATGAATCCCCAGGAGACAGCTCTTGCAAGCTGCATGGGGAGAGTTGTGGTGAAGGCAGGGGGGCTGTGCCGGTAGTTGCGCCATGCGCCTGAATATCTGCCTCATTGTCCGAAACAGCTGCTGTGGCATCTGTCTCCCCCACTGTGCTGCTGGCAGCCGATGCTGTGCCTTCTGCCACTGGCTCCTGGGTGCTGGTGGCTGGTGTGGGTGCTGTTGTGGGGGCCGTAGTGCACATTGGTGCTATGGCCTCTGGGGTTTTCTTGCCCTTCCGCAGTGGTGCAGGTTGGCCTGTACCCCTTGAAGTCGAGGGGCAGTGTTCTCCTTCCTTGCCCCTGACCTTCTTTTGTGGTGTGCCATCATCCTCCCTAGTGACCTCGTCACCACTGTCTGAATGTGTGCCTGTAGGGAACCAATAGAGGGAGAAAGTTAGTGATGGGTCTACATGCATGCATTGGGGTGGTTGCATTCATATGGAATGGCAGTTGATTGACATTGGATGAGTGACATACGGGTTGCTTGGCTTTTGGGTGGGTGATGCATGGAAGCGTCTGAGTTGTAACACATATGGGGTGCATTATGCATGTGGACAAGATGATGCGGTGCAGTGCCTGTAGGCAGTCTTGTACATATGTGTCTGGTGGACCCTGCTCTACATCATTGCACTGTCAGTTCAGGTGGACATCATCGTGTTGGTATTAGCATTGTTTCATTTGGGACACCTATCTGCATCAGCCGATGGCGGGGCTCCTCGCTCCATGTTCCCCACTCCCTCATTTGCTTCCGTCCCTATGCTGCTGGTGCAGATCTTCGCCCATATCTGTTTCTTGCGCTAGATTGCAGGGCGGGACATGTCGGAGGAGAAAACAACATCTGCATGTTCCTGCAGCGTCTCCGCCAGCATGGTCAACTCCTCTCGGGAGAAGTGCTCCTTGCGCAGGTGATCTGTGGTTTTTTTAACAGCTTTCGGCATGGTGAGATGCAGCAGGTAGTGTTGGAGGTGTGGTAGAGTTCTGGGGGTCAGATGGCTCCTGGTTGTGGTGGATGGCAATGGATTGTGTTTTTAAAGATGGCCGTCGTGCTCTTTCCCATTCCTATGCGATGACGCTACTTCCGGGTCCGCTTATTAGCAGTGACCGCTAATAGCGGTTTCCGCTTATAGAGGTGACCGCTATTAGCGGTCACCGCTAATGCCGATGGCTTGGATGCCAGTGGAGCTATTTGCACTACGTACGATGCCAGAAAAGGAGATTTTTCGCACTTTTACAGCATGGCGGTGATGTCATTACCGGCATGGCGCAAAGCTTGTGCCCGCATACTCGTAATAGGCTGCTTTTAGCGGTCTATTGCCAGCACGGACACAGTAATTGCTCCATGCCGGTAGCGACCGGTACTTACCGCCCGGGTCGTAATGAGGGCCAATATCTTTTAACTAGGTGCTTAACCAGTTTGGCATTTATTTTAGTGGCAAGTTCATTAGGAGGATTGTAGATGTTAATCACAAGAAGCCTTCACTAACCTAACATAAAGTAGGCTGCCTGTATGTACGATGTACTCTCTTCAAGGTATACTAATTTCCATGGGAACTTCACAGAAAGAAGTAGGCCACCCTTCGAGTAGCTACCTGCTTTATAGTCATTCGGCCATCAAATTCAATAGAATTTGTTAGCCATGTTTCTTGTAATGCTATCAACATAAACCAGTCCATATTTGCTGCTAACCCATCTTCCACAAATATATGTGAGAACCCTCTAGTGTTCCAAGAAATCAACAAATGCTCAACATTGTGGCTGTGATGAGAAGTGTACCTTGAATGCTGCCGGCAGCCATTGCAAGTATCCATCTGGTGATGCATCATTTACTTCGCAAAATTTCGCCTAAGCAAGAGTGGCACCTTTATTCAGGGCATTAATCCTATTATTGCTACCACTATGGTTATTAGTAGCTTTAAGGGGTAATGCAAACTTTGACTCATCAATTTGTTAGAGAAATTATAACTTGCAACACCTTCACTATCGTTCACCCTTAACATTGAGACTAGAGGATGACTCTTGATTTGAGGCAGCATAACCACAGTTGGAAGGGAACCTAGTCTAAAGAGATCTTCATTGGGCCTGATCACGACTTTGGCGGTAACGCCGGCGGTATTAGCCCTACCGCCAAACTCCCTGGCGCTAATAGCGCCGTATCACGAGTTTGGCGGTAATGTAATTCCCCATTCCCTATTGAGCCCATTCGGGAATGCCCCATTCCCCACTGGGCTCAATGGGGAAAATTCCCGCTCTTACCGCCGGCGGTAATAGCACATATTTTCAGCAGATTTCCCCCCAGCCAAGAGCTGGGGTGAAATCCACCGAAGTCCTGATTTGGCGGACCATTAAATCCGGCGGTAATAGCGCGACCGCCGGATTTAAGGGTTACCACCAAAGTCGTGATGAGGCTCATAGTCTAGGGTTGAAGGGAGGGTAAACCAAATATTAGTTATGTGTTAAGATGTGTGCTCCATTTTGTCCACAATCCATATATCCTCTCTGCTTATTCCTCCTAAGGGTACAATCAACTTAAATATCTGCAGGACTGCAGCACGATTCAAGGGAGAAGGCTCCAATTTACTGGAGACTGATTTCAACTGTAATGCTTTATGCAAGTTGATCGACTGCTCTACTTTATCTCCTAATTTCAAAGTAGATTTAGTTGGATTAACTTTATTAAAATCCCACATATCAGTGAGATTATCCAGTTCATTAGCACTTTATGGAAATGGAATGTGATTTTCATTTGTTGCAACACTGTCCGTATTAATACCTCTCAGTATATTTACTGCCCCCATTACCTTAGGATTACCAACAATCACAGGCTCTAAACTAATTTGCACATCAATATCACCACTTAGATAACTATTTAAGCAATATGCCCTGAGCGGCGGGGGCATTACCGAGTCAGGTAATGCCCGGGGCCCACTGTTATATTAACAATGACCCCGGGGCATTACCTGACACGGTAATGCCCTCGCCACAAGGGGCATATTGCTATTAGTAGCCCGGTCTGCAAGATCTGCGGGACCAGGGTACTAAAATCAGTTTTTTCTGTCCCGAAATGCTGCAGAAGATGGCCACCGGGAAAAGAGTCTGTTTTCCCTTTCCATGGCGGCCATCGGTAGTGGACGTGCTGGGAAAAGAAGTGTTCCCAGCGCGTTCGCTCCCGAAAGACAACAGAGAAGAAGGTAAGTGGGGTTGGGAGGGCGGGGAGAGGAAGGGCGAGAAAATAAAAAAAATAAGAAATAGACATACTTGAATCCCTGGCGGGGGACGAAGGCAGCCTCCAGCCGCGTGGAGGCTCATAGTGGGGATGGCCCTGCTCCGAGCCTCTACACAGGTGGAGGCTGCCACGCCTCCCGCCGTGGACAAAGGAGGCAGAAGGTAAGTGGGGTGCGGTGGGGAGGCGGGAGGAAAGGGGAAAAATAAATATACCTGAGTCCCGCTTCGAGCCTTCTCATTGGCTACCACGCCCTCCAACTGGAACAATTGCTGTGGAATCCCGGATGAGGGATTCCCGGCCGGGTAATGCCCCGGCGAGGGCCAATCAGAATGCTTGTTTCCTTCTGATTAGGCCCTTGCCGGGTAGGAATAGTCAATATAGCATCTGGTGTAGTCTTTTCATTAAACACTGAAAGCAAGAGCAGCATATTTATTAGCAGCTAATAAACTCAGAGGCACAACTGCAATGTCTTTTTCCATATTAACTGCTATTTTCACCTCAGTATAGCGCTAATTCTGCTTACTCTTCCCATTTAATATTTAGCGCGCAGGTAATTTCTTCGAGTACATAAAAGCCTTACATAAAAGCCTGCGCCAATACTTGAGTTTTCATCTTTTTTACCACAAACGTGTGAGATCTTCAATAATTTCGAATTCTTTAAGTCATTTGACATTTTTACATTCTCTTGTTTAGTAGCACCTTGAGCAATATTAGACATGTCAACATTTTCATTACACAATTGTGTTTCAGTACTAGCATCCTTAAAAACCTATGAATGCGGTTAATACTTTTCATCAACGTACTGATTGGATGTCAATTTCCTTTTCAAGACTCTCACATTTCTCTACCAGCATAGTTAACAAGTTGTCCAGGGCCCAAAACATATCATTAGATCTCATGCTAGCCATACTTGTCTCCATCACATTATCAAATGGCTTATTCATCATTCCATCATTGTCAATAGAAATATTCAGAGACTTTACACTATTAAAACTTGGGATATCAAGAGGATTATATTCCAAAGGAGGAGGATAGAATGTTCATGGATATTTTGTCTTGGAAAAGAAGACCTCAGGTTCTATGTTCATAACTCCTGGCATTGACGTGTTACCCTGTTCATCGCCAGTATACTCTACATCAGATGAATACAATTCTAAATCAAGACTTTTAGAGGCATTGAGCTCAATCAAGTCCATCAGCTGGGGAATATTGTGAATTAACACTGAGGTATGAAAGAGAGAGCCTTCACAATTTATCTGTGGAATGGCTCTATTAGAAATGGAACCTTGTGGAACATCTTGTGATGCTTCTGTATTCAGTTTTTTCATCCTTAACGTTTGTCGGTTTATATGGGACCAAGTTTCCCTTTATTCCCTTTATTTCTTCTTTGCCCGATAACAAGGGTTGTGATACGCTCACCTGGTATCCACAGGGATGCCACCCAGCCGGGTTACTCGTTGGTATGCTTCTCAGCTTTGCCCAGATGTGGTCTGCGGGGAAGGTTCTGCCTGAAAATACAGGAGGACTGTGTTCAAGACTGACCGACCGAGGTAAGTATCCTCCCTCCACCCCCGTTTGATTTCAGCCCCTCTGGCGCCCTCTCCTCACCTTGTGGTAGAGTTAGGCGTGCTCTCCATCCTGCCTTCTTTGCAGGGGTACGTTGTCTTTCATGGGTGTGTGCGGTCCAGTTACTTCACTGACGCCAGCCCGTTTCATATTGTTCAGTTAGGTCTTATTGCTGTTCGTTAGTTCTGTTGCTATTCTGCATGCCTTTCTTTGTTTAAAATGTCTCCTTTTGCTCCCTTAGGTATGCAGAGCTTCAGCGCGGTGAACTTGCTTGGTTGAGCCCAGCTGGTAAATGATGATGCATCAAGAGCGCTATGATGTGGTAAGTAAGCGCTATGCGCAGCGCTGCAAAGTCTTGCCTTTGCTAACCTGTGTTTTCCTTCCTTGTAGGTCGCGGTGTTGTTCAGCATGAGTGGAATGTCCAGAGTGGTGCCAGCCGAGAGGCGACCAGCCAGGTAAGCCTTTTGAGCAGTTCGTAATTTGCAAATGTCTCTACTGCTTTCTTTAAAGTTGCCTCTATCTTCCTCTTTCAGGTCGTCCTGTCCGGGAGGCGTGCAGATTCGAGGAAGCTGTTCTCAGTAGCTGCGAGTGGCTAAAGATGAAGACTGCAGGTAAGATGCTGCTGCTAATGATGTTCCTTTTGTCTCCTTGCAGGTTCTGCTTCTCCGAGGTTCGAGGGAATAGCTAGACACGGTGAGCGTCACGTTGCAAGCTGCAAAGTAACGCGAAGCGTGTTGTCTTGTTCGGGTGTGGTTTAAATAGCGCAACAAAATAGTCCAGGTAAAGTAGTCCCTAGGCTACCACACCCAAAACACTAGACCACATAGCTTGGTTCCTTGGAACCAAGCTATGTGGATGCCTCCATGTTGGCTGACAACACATTAAGTAGTTCCCAAGCACATTGTTTTTCATGGTGTATGAGCCTGGCGCCATAGGCGCCAGGAGTGGCCCCAAGAGTGTTTTGGAAGAGGATGCCAGGCTCTTGAGGCCGGAGTCCTGACTCCACCTGGCCAATGGGTTTGCCAGAGGGGGTTTTGGGTGAGGGTCGTGACAGCACTCCCCCCTAAGGCCCCTCCCATGGTGTTCCTTCTGTCTGGCCCAGGTTTGGTTGGGAAGTTCCGATGGAATTTCCTGATTAGACGTGGTGTGTGGATATTCTCACTGGGCTCCCAGGATCTATCTTGTGGTCAAAATCCTTTCCAATCAACGAGATAATATAGCTTGGTCCTAGAGTATTTAGAATCCAAGATATCTTTGACTTCGAATTCTGGTCTCTGTCAACAAGTATGGGCTTAGGTGGTGTCCCAATCCGTGTGCCGGGTTGCATTGGTTTCAGGAGGGACACATGAAATACCGGGTGGATTTGTAGATTAGGTGGTAAATCCAGTTTCACGGCTACTAGGTTGATAATTGCCTTAATGGTATAGGGTCCTAATAATCTGGGATGAAAGGTCCGGGTTCCCTTGATGGGTATGAATTTAGCGGCTAACCAAACTTTGTCTACTACTTGATAATCAGGGGCCTTTTTCCGGTGTTGGTCGGCAAATCTCTTTTGTTTTACTATGGTATGAATAAGGTGTTCCTTTGCCCTTTTGAAAGCCTGAGTAATGGTTTTGTGTAGAGTCTTTACCGCTGGCATTTCCAAGCTGGCTGGAAGGTCTAGTTCAGAGGTACGTGGATGTCTGCCATAAAGGGTATAGAAGGTTGTTTGTCCCGTGTTTGAATGCAAAGAATTGTTATATGCATATTCGGCTATTCGCATTTGCACAACATTTTTTCCAGAACTTTGAAACAAACTGGCTGCCTCCATCAGAGACCAGAACTGAAGGGAAGCCATGTAGCTTAACCACGCCCTCCAGGAACACTTTTGCTAAAGTGGCTGCGTCTGGGAGGCCTTTGAGAGGAATAAAATGGGCCATCTTTGAGAATAAGTCCACAACTACAAGGATTGTGTTGAACCCTTGGCTTGGAGGTAGATCAGTGATGAAGTCAAGGGAAAGAGTGTGCCATGGAACTGAAGGAATGTCCAATGGTTGTAGGAGACCAGATGGTTTTTGTTTCTGTGATTTATTTTCTGCGCAGACACTGCAGGACTGAATATACTGAATCATGTCCTTACGCCAGGTAGGCCACCAAAAGTTCTCTTTAACCTTAGCTAGGGTTTTGGCGATCCCAGGATGCCCTTCAATCAGTGAATCATGATAGTTTGAAATAATATGCTGTTGTAATTCCTTCTTGGGTACATATAGGTGATCCCTAAAAAAGGGTAGATGGTCCTTGATGGTATATTGTTCTCCTTGAGTTTGCCATGCGAGGAAGGCATCAGGATTCATTGTCCGTTGGGTTTCTTTTCGTAGTTCTGCTTGTGTTAAGGCTGTCGTGATACCCAAGAGTTTGTCTTCAGGTATAATAGGTACTGGGTCTGGAGTAGTATATACCATTTTATTTATGCCCATGCGAGATAAGGCATCCGCCTTTCCGTTTCTGACTCCTGGTCGAAATGTGATTATATAATCATATTCAGCGAAGAAAAGGGCCCACCGTAATTGGCGCATGGACTGGGCCTTGGCTGTTTTGAGATATTGCAGGTTTCGGTGGTCTGTGATGACTGTAATGGTGTGTCTGGCCCCAGAAGGTAGTGCCTCCCGGCTTTAAGGGTGGATTTGATAGCCAGGAGTTCCTTGTCCGTGATGGCATAATTCATCTCTGGAGGTGAGAACTTTTTCGACCAGAAGGCCACAGTATGTAGCTGGCCGGTTTCCGGGTCTCTCTGTGAAAGGACAGCCCCCATTGCGAGACTGGACACACCAGTTTCAATGACATAAGGGAGGTCTGGACGAGGATGTCGCAGGATTGGAGTGGAGAGAAACCTTTGTTTAAGTTCCTGAAAGGCTTCTTCCGCTTCTTCGGTCCAAGCAAACTTTTTATTGTTTTTTCGTAATAGTACTGTGATTGGGTGCACGACTTGAGAGAAGTCTGGGATGAACCGGCGGTAGAAGTGCGCAAAGCCCAGCATGCTTTGTACCCCTTTTTAGAGACGTCGGTGAAGGCCATTTCAGAATGGCATCTACCTTGTGCACATCCATTCTGATGCCTCCTGGAGTAAGGATAAAACCAAGAAACTCTACTTCGGTGAAGTGAAAAAGACATTTTTCAAGCTTTGCAAACAAGCGATGTTGACAGAGCTTGGTGAGGACTGAACGAACGTGCCTGACATGATCTTTTTTCGAGGCTGAGTATACTAAGATGTTGTTTATGTACACTAAGGTGCACACATCAATTAACTCCCTTTAGACGACATTCATGAAATATTGGAATGCTGCAGGAGCGTTGCATAACCCGGAGGGCATGACTTGATATTCAAACAAGCCGTACTTAGTACCGAAGGCGGTTTCCATTCATATCCTTTTCTGACTCGGACCAGGTGGTACGCTCCTCGAAGGTCCAATTTGGTATAAATCTGGGCATCTTTAACTTGGTCTAGCATCTCAGGGATAACAGCAAGGGGTAGAGGTTCTTCACGGTGATCTGGTTCAATGTGCGGTAGTCAATACAGGTTCTCAAGTCTCCTTCCCTTTTTTGGTACGAAGAACAAAGGACTGGCTGCGGGGGAGTTCGAAAGACGGATAAATCCGTTTGCAAGGTACTGGTCTAAATAGGATTTCAAATGAAGGTTTTCTGGTTCTGTGAGAGCGTAGATCCTGCCGCAAGGGATTTGTGCACCAGGAACAAGGTCGATCTGACAGTCATAGGGCCTGTGCGGCGGCAATGTATTGGCTTGGTCCTTTCGGAAAACATCCTGGAAATCATGGTATTGGCAAGGTATTAGTTGCTCCCAGGATTCATACTGTCGCTCCGGGAGTCATGGGGATACAGACGTCGGATTTCTCCTCTTGTTAATAGCAGGCAGGGGAGCAGTCACCGGGGAAGGTTAATTTTCTTGCCCGCCAATCTATCAAAGGGTTGTGAGCAACCAACCATGGCATCCCTAGTATTAGCCTGAACTGAGGTGCCCTGATGAGATGAAATGAAATAGACTCCCGATGTCTGTCCTGGCACAGCAAGGTTACCCTGGCTGTGCACTGGGTTACTGGTCCGGAAGCGATTTCTGTCCCATCCACGGTGGTTACCTTGTCCATAGTTGGCTTGGAACACAAAGGAAGCCCCATCTCTGCTGCCAGTTCTTGATCAATATAATTTCCAACTGCTCTGCTATCGATGTATGCTTCAATGGCATGCATTCTTGACGACTGTTGGTGGTTAATTAAGATCACTGGTATTGCAAAGTGCGAGGTCAGCAACTCTTTCTTCTCCCTTGACAAACTGACCTCTACGTTTGTCGAGCTTGGTAGTTTTCCGATTCCTTAACTTCATCCTTCTCTGTGGTCCCGACTGTTCTTCTTGGGGGTTTTACTGGACAGTCCTTCAGGAAATGTCCTGGTTTCCATAATACAAACAAAGTTGTTGTTGTCTTCTTTTGTCGCGCTCTTGTTTTGTTAATGGAGGCCGTATCCCTCCAATCTGCATGGGTTCTACAGCATCTTCAGGTACACAAAATGTGTTTTCCCTTGGTCAAACATACACGGTCCGAAGGTCCGTCTTAGACCAGTCTGCTTTTCGGTCCTGGAACTGGTGGTCTAGCTGCATGACCAGATTTCTGAATTCGGCACAGTCTCTGGGTGGATCAACCACCTGGGCTAAGACGTCCATTAATTCGCCTCATAAGCCTCGATGGAATAACGTGGTTCTTTTGTTTTCTGGCCACCTAGCTTCAGCAACCAGTCTGTTGAAGGTAGCAATGTACGTTAACAAGTCCTGATTCCCCTGTCGGAGGGACAAGAGTTAATTGTCTACTGCTTGTTCCTGGGTACGGTGAGCAAAACATTTTTTCATTTCTCTCTGGAACCCCCCAAAGTCATGTAATAGAGGATCGTCATGGGTTACCAACGTCACCGACCAATCTGCTGCACTACCACTCAGGTATGATAAGACAAAAGCTACCTGAGCTTAGTCGTTTGGAAATGCTCCAGGCCTACAAAGAAAATGAAGGCGACACTGATTGATGAATGCTGCATACTTCTGTGGGTCGCATGAGAACCTTTCTGATGGTGCCAGGGGAACTGTTCCAGGTAGCGTGATCTGTACTGGAGTGGAGGTAGTGGATGGTATGATGGGGATTTACATTGTTGGATTGCTTCCAGGTAGAGGCGTCTGTCCTTCCTGCGATTTCAAGTATTGCCTGCTAATCTCTTCATTGTGTTCTTTGGTCACTATTAGGTCTCTCCGGAGGGCATTAGTCTTTTGTCGAGCAGAATGAACCTCAGCACAAAGCTCTCCTAGTAATTGGGCCAATTGGTCAATTTCTGATGTCTCCATGGCGCCCAGGTGGATTTGTTATGGTAGGCTTTGCATTCTGTTACGCTCACCTGGTATCCACAGGGACGCCACCCAGATAGGCTACTCGCTGGTATGCTTCTCAGCTTTGCCCAGATGTGGTCTGCGGGGAAGTTTCTGCCTGAAAATACAGGAGGACTGTGTTCAAGACTGACCGACTGGGGTAAGTATCTCCCTCCACCCCCGTATGATTTCAGCCCCTCTGGTGCCCTCTCCTCACCTTGTGGTAGAGTTAGGCATGCTCTACGTCCTGCCTTCTTTGCAGGGGGCGTTGTCTTTCATGGGCGTGTGCCGTCCAGTTACTTCACTGATGCCGGCCCGTTTGATATTGTTCAGGTAGGTCTTATTGCTGTTCTTTAGTTTTGTTGCTATCCTGCATGCCTTTCTTTATTTAAAATGTCTCTTTTTTCTCCCTTAGGTATGCAGAGCTTCAGCGCGGCAAACTGGCTTGGTTGAGCCCCGCTGGTAAATGATGGCGCATTAAGAGCGCTATGATGCGGTAAGTAAGCGCTATGCGCAGCGCTGCAAAGTCTTGCCTTTGCTAACCTGTGTTTTCCTTCCTTGTATGTCGCGGTGTTCTCCAACTACTCCATGTTGGCTGACAACACATTAAGTAGTTCCCAAGCACATGTTTTTCATGGTGTATGAGCCTTCCTTTGGAAGAGGATGCCAGGCTCTTGAGGCCCGAGTCCTGACTCCACCGGCCAATGGGTTTGTCAGAGGGGGTTTTGGGCGAGGGTCGTGACAGGTTGAGATATCACCCTATCAGGAAGCTTAGTGCCCAAGCAACTCAGAGACTCACTTAGTTCTGTTAATATTTCTCTGGCAGCTATTTCCTCATCTACTAACACATGTTTAGAAGACTTAGGAAAGACATTTGTTAGTTTCTTTGATTTAAACATGGTGTCACTTTTGGTAATAATCCTTGGGGTACACATCCTGCGACATCGCCGCACTGCCAAGGGGACATTCAACTGTTCGTCTTCCACAATATGTAAGTTACTCATAGCTTGTATGATAACCATGACCTCAGGGCAAACAATACTAAAAATATCAAACCGTCAGAATGTATGAAAGCTGACTATGTAACACTATGTAACACAGTGTAACACTAGCCGTACGTGGGCACTAATAAGTCGACTTCAGATGAATTCACAGTTTCACACTTTCTAAACGGAGGAAGTAAAGGAAAAACCTTAAGAAAACTTTAAGAAAGGCTTTATTATGGCCCATTACATAACTTAAGAACCTCAACAACCTCAACAACCAAGGGGAGAGTTAAGGGCCTTACTTCTCCCTCGTGTGAAAGAACACCCGCAAACAGCTACTTAGGAAGCAACTTGTGAAGCGTGTGCTGGAGCGCGTGCCCCTGGGTAACTTGTTATTCCTATTCCTTCTTATTTAGGGACATTGCTGACATTTGTTGAACCCTCATTTTTTTAAGAGTCCTGAACAAGAAATCCTGACACTCCAGAAACAAAGAGCGACATGGCACTGGCCACAACCCAGGTGCTTACTTTTTTTTTTAAAGATGTATTTATTGTTAGAGGTAGCAAGGAAGATCACAGGGGTAGCAAGGGAGAGCTCAGGGGTTGCAGCTGCTACCCCTGGCAACCCCCAAATGACATCTCTGCTTGAGCTTGTCTGTGTGACCTCAGTGTCAGTGGATGGTCCAATGCAAAAGGGTGGCTGTCCCTGTTGGTCATGCATGCACCAACAGCCTATTTGGATGTGTGGTAGGAAGAGCATGGGCCAGGCACTAATCTTGCAAGAAAGTTGTGGCTGCTGCTCATGCCCATATAACCGGTGTGGTAACGAGTGGAACTGTCGTGACCCGGACTGCAGTTGACAAGCAAGCTCATCTAATTTGTGCAAGGGTATGAACTATGTGGGCACTGTCAGGCTCACTCGGGATTCCGTCAATTTCACCCCTCTTCTCGGAGTGCCCCTTACACCCTCCTGCTCACCTGTAGTCTCCTCGTCCGATGCGAGTCCGAATCGCTTCTTTCTCAATGCCTCCTCCCTGGAGTGTGGATAAGGTCTGCCTCGAGAGGAAGCCACTCTGCCCCTCTGACACGGGGCCAAGGGGGCTCCCGTTCCGGGGCAGACCGATTAAGGGGAAAAAGCCTTGAGGCACAAAAAAACCCTTTCTTGATGAAGATGGCAGCAGGATACCAGGTGAGAACTGAATAGCTTCAACCGATTAGCAAAACCAGTAGAATAAGGCGACTGTTTCAGGGGGGAAACAATATTACAAAGCAGGGAGGCCAATGAAATGGGCTGAGGGGGGAGGACCCAGGAGAATAAGGGAGAGAGAGATCAAGAGAGCCAAAGTAGAGCAGAGGGGAGCTGAGAGCAATTAGAAAGTCGGCAGGCAAACAGGAGAGAGAGAGAGCGGCAGATGCCGCGAAGGAAAGGACTGTAGCGTACCAACCCGGAAGCCTAACGCGAAAAGGTTGCAACGCGCTTGCTTCCGGGTTGGCGCTCGTTAAATGTACGTCGTCGGTCGGATGGCTGGAAGACTAGACCGCTGCCGAGGAAAGCGCGGGCGGCGTGACGGCTAGGTCAATGGCCGCTCCACCGCCAGCGCTTCCACAGCTGCCAGCGACCGCCGCGCGTGACAGGCACACACACATTGGGTTTAGTCCAGGCCCTGAGTCCATTCCACCACCCCAGAACTCTGAAATGACCACTGGAGAAATGCCGGACTGCTCTTCAGCAGCTCTGCCTGGAGGAGAGAGACACCCATGCAAGGTGGCAATCCCTGAGGGACATAATCTCCATTCTACACTGTCAAATCGAAGGTGTCTCAACAACCATGGCTGGACAATTAGTACACCCCAAGGTGTTCCAAGTGAGCAAATGTACTTCAGGATTGCAGGGAGCCAAACAGAAAGGCTGACCCGTTGTCGCAGTGCAAGTCATTGAGGTTCATTTGATGGCCATGTACTTTCCGGGGCCACAACATTACTTGCCCACTCAGATGTTCACCCACAGCAGTTAAATCTCTGTTGGCACATTGCATGTTAATGACTCTTGTCTGTCTTGGGATGTGCGGAGCCTGGGTGTGTCAGTGGGAAATAAGTGGAAGGCAGACATGACTGTTACACACTGTCAACAGTAGGCCAGCGTAAACTGCGTACTGTGGGTGACAGTGGAGGAAAGGTGACATGCCTCCTCATACAAACCACTGGAGTACATATCAGAATGAAGCACATCCATACCCTCCGGACTGGGACAGCCCAGTGGAAATCCCATGCATCCTCAATGTCCACCATCACATAACTGGGCATTTAAAAGGATACCAATGGGCACAAGTGGTCCATGGACAAGAACCTCTGTCAAAGCCCACCATTCCTGCAGCATGGCCCCAGGAGTCAGGAGCACAGGGATGGTCAGTGAGTCCCTTTGTAGGGTGGCCAACCACTGAATGAATGGAAGCATAGCTGGTCTGGGGTACTGCTGGGAACACAGTGGTGTTAAGACACCCAGTTGTATGCTGGATCACACAACTCGTCATGATTTGAGTACACACAGCATGGCCATGCGAACACCTGCCTTTGCATCTTGTTCACCCAATTAATGTAGCAACATGCATCCCTGACAGCTTGATCTGTAAGATTACAACACATGCAGGCACACATTGCAGATGCACAACAGTACAAGAGTGCATGCTGTTGCCCACAGCACAAAATGGCATGATCACACACCAATTCTGGCTTCACATGCAGGTGGACTACAGATCCCATCATGGGCCCTTAGAGTTCAATGAGCGAACATGACATTTACTGACATCCATACCATGTTTCACTCTCAGATGATGAGTGTGGTTGAGTTCACTTGCAAATGTGCAACCCGTGGAGGTGTCCTGCATCCTTGCCACTCACATTGCCACACAATCTTAATCTATCATCCATGCTGTCTGAGCACTTGTTCCCATCAACTCACATTGCATGTGCATGAGTGCCCCAAGTCACCAAGAACCAACAGTGCACAAACCAAAATGCATGTCCAAGTAACAGATATATGCCATCACAAATGTCCTGCATTGGCAGGAGGCTGCACATTGTGCACTCTGGACCACTGCAACACATATGCAGCATACAGAAGGGAGAACTTGCAATCATGAATTCCCATGCACAGCACACATACACTGAAGAGCAGTGCACCACCTGGGTACTCAAAAGCTGCTTCCAGATGTCCTTGCCAGTCACAGATCTGTGCATGGAAAGCTGGATAGACCCTCTCAAGGAACCGCAGCTGGACAGATGACATCCTGTGGTAGCCTTCAATGTGCGCGTCCATGGTGGTACCTTCCTCGAATACTGCCAAACCTTGGTATTGCTCTGGGTCATGCGGTCCTCCCAGCACCTCTGGACAGACTTCATGGAATGAAGTCTCTGTTTTAATGGCTGCCTTGGTGGGAGCCCAGATCTGGTGAGGTCCTTCTGATCCCAACTGTGTCGCTGGGTTGTAGAGGGAATCATAATTCTTCAGCACCCGATCCAGTAGGATGCCAACTTCAGTGGAGGTGAAGTTGTTAACCCTCTTCCTCGCGGCCATATGAGTGCTGCTAGGTGGTGAGGAGGATGGTGGAGGCAGGGCAACCACTGAGGTGGGCATGGGCTAACTGGGACCCTAAAATGGGCTGGGAACTGTGGTGGTGGAATTGAGAGTTGGGAGTAACAAGCCGGCACATGAGGTGGTCACAGAGCCTTACAGGCCAGCCGCAGGAGCACAGGCAATCAGGGGACAGCAGGCCCTTAAAGACAGTGCTGGTGGGCAGCAGGCACTTACAGTCAACAAGTCAGCAATAGATGGCAAGGTGGGAGGCATTCCAGGGAAGGGGTAGGCACAGAGGCAGGAGGAAGGTCTATGTCATGTGTCACATAGGAGGAAGTAGATATTAGAGTAAGGGGCCTTAGCACATACGTTACATGCTATGCATTGCTATGTTGCAATGGTGTTTGGGGAGATCATGGCATCACATATTCCTGCATTAAAGTTTAGGTCAGCAGATGTACATGGTACACTTCCACAAGTTGCAAAAAGAAAATGTCAGAGTAGAGTATGGGCTCACTGATGATACAGAGACCTTCATCTGTACACTGTATGTACTCTTGATACAACAAAACATGTCATGTTGCACAGCCTGATATACATTGCCATGATTGCACAGGTCACCAAAGGCCATTCATACGTCATAATGCTGATGTCTGTCTTTGTGCAGGTGACGATGCAGCAGATGAAGGGGCAGAGGAGCAAGAGGAAATGGTCACATGACAGACCACCAGTGGAGACGGGGTGTTATGCCCTATGTGAATCCCCAGGTGCTACAGGCACTCCAATATAGGGTTGTCGACTCTTCGGACTCTTCATACTCTTCAAATGCAGATTATGAATCAGATGTGGATGGCACACCGAGGGACAAGGAGGGTGCATCAGTGGGCAGTACAAATATGGCCATTGAGTATGAGGAGTTGAGCCAGGAGTCACAGGTCCGGTCAGTGGTAAGCCTTGTGTCTATGGTAGTTATGACAGCAAGATCACCTTCACATGTGTTGGAATGAGCAGCAGGGCTGATGTCCAACAGAAGGTTGCTGACATGCAGCCAAAGACAAGGTCCACCTGTGACTGGCCTGGACCCACCACCATTGGCCCCATAGACGTGGTGGCTGTGTGCATGTCGGACAATCGGAGTAGGGGCAGCAGATTCTGTGTGTGACCAGTTGACATGGCAAGGTCATGCAGTAGATGGCTGAGGAAACCCATCGCCTCACTGACAACATCTCCTCACAACCTGTATCGGATGCATAACATCTGGACTCTCAGGGCCATCAGGACCATCAGCAACATGACAAGGACAGTGCATGCTGAGAGGTGGTCCTCAAGGCTCTTCCATTAACCGGGCATGGAGGCAATCATCAAAAGCCAGCAGGCTGATCTGGCAATGGGGTGATAGTTCACTTGTTTGTCTTGGCTGCAAGACAATGCAGCACAACACAGGTTTGAATCCCAATCCCACACTTAGAAACCAATCTCTGGTATTAAGCACATTATATATTAACAATTAAAATGATAATGATAATATCTACAGGATTCCCTGCATCGGGATGTGGTGGCAAAGAGAAAAAGGCTGCAGCTGGAGATGTTGGTGTCTCGCGACTCCCTTCACTGTGAGATCGAGAGATTGAGGGCTTCAGCGCATGATGAGCTTTTAGCTACAAGGACCCACCTTGAGGAAATAGATGCCTTGAGGCAGACACTCTACCAGCAATCTGATGCATCACTTATCAGTGCACATACGGACTCTGTGGCAATGGGGAAGTCCATTGTGACCTCTCCCCTGTTGGGTTACTCATGCATGCATCTGTTTCACGAGTCGCCCTACCCATTGAAGACCAGGCTTCGGCACTGTGTGGATAGGATGCCCTGCCACCACCCCACCACCACCTGAGGAGCCCCCACAGGATGGAAGTCCCAGACCATCCATGCCAAATCGACCATGTGTTCCCTGATTTCCATGAGCCCAAGAAGGGGGTATAGTTTTTAGTTTGTTCTGTTGACTCTTTTCAGTTCACTTATGTGGACAATCCACACCCTTCCCCCATTCCCCTATGGTGGACATACTTTTGTTTTTACCCCTGTCCAAGGTTGACACTTCTTATAAATATTTTTTCAACTGGAGTGCTGTGCCATCACCCTCTTCAGGCCTTTCTGAGTGGAGGACTGGACATGCAGCCATGCACAGTGGAGTCAACTACCATGGTTAACTTGATTGCAACAGCCTCACACATACAGGTACAGAGAACACTGTACATTGATCTACACGGGTGCAGTCTGCATGAATGGTACGTTTGCTGTTCCAATCAATTGTCCTATGCTGTTACAGGTATCTTGCCTCATCCAGTACCTGCACTTCCTGTAAGGTCCACCCATAATCCTTTTTCAACCCTAGACCCCATACACTCTACTGGACACTGGCTCTCCATCCCCCAATGCAAAGGCACAGTGTTAGGTGGAGGTGGTGAGGGAATTACAGCAGACCAGCTCTGCCAGCAGGTAAGGTTGTGCACTGTCAATCATGGTCATGGTTGGTGACATTTGCACCCTGATATTGCGATGCAGTGGCACACATTGTGTTTGCAAAGATCATGTGATTTACTGATGGTGACTGTCACTGAAGATTTGAGTTGGGCCACATGTCTGTGTGTGTGCATGTCCCCTTGATCAGTCATGCATGTTCTATGTGGTTCTGGTTGCATTTCCACAAAGGACAACAGACGCGGAAATCTGTACGGCACTTATCCTCCTAGAGCCATCAACAGCATTTGATACTATAAACAACAGCATCCTCATCGACAGACTCCACTCTCTAGGAATCATTGCCTCTGCATTTGAATTGTTCACCTCTTACCTTGCTGACTGTTCTGAAATCTCCTTCCTACTACCCTTCACCGCCCCCCAGCCACCTTTCAAACAGAATCATTGCAGGTGGACTAGCTATCCACCATACTCTTCAACCTGTGCTTGAGCCACCTCCCCGCCCTTATCAGCTCATATGACTTGTCCTGCTACAACTGCACATATTAAAATCAAATCCTTTCCAAGAACCCCAAGACCTTGGCTGATCCCCACTGTGACCTCACCTTAGGCACTCAAAACCTGTCTCTTAACCTCCTAAAGCCAGACAAATGCCACACCCCATGCAATGTCCCAGGCAAGAAGGCCATGC
This sequence comes from Ambystoma mexicanum, assembly GCF_040938575.1. NCBI lineage: Eukaryota > Metazoa > Chordata > Amphibia > Caudata > Ambystomatidae > Ambystoma > Ambystoma mexicanum. The sequence goes on from NC_090934.1 coordinate 510,608,654, forward strand.
TGGAGGCACACTACTGGACCAAGGCAGTGTTAGGTTGCTTGTCATGGCTGTGTTGGTTTTCAGGAGTCCAGTTTGTTTTGGACAACACAGTGCCTGGCTTAAAGGTATACATCAGCTCAGGACATCTTAACAAACCAACCTATGGGGTCTCCCTTCAGTATTGGGACATTACCCTTGAGGAAATTGCACAAAGTGTACCCAAACCAAAAAAAAACAATGTTTGTAGACCTGGGACTTGATAAAGTGTGGAATATCATAGAGCACACTAATTGCAACACAAGCAATGTAATGTACTTAATAAAATGTCCTTGTCAGCACATTTATATAGGCAAAACGAATAGAAAATGTAAAACAAGGATGATACAACACAGGAGTTTCATCACAAATAGAATTGAACAAGCATCCATGGTCAAACATTTTTTGGAAATTAAACACACCTGTAATGAGTTTGAATGGTGTATTCAGAAATAAAGTAAGGGTGACTCGCAGGATTTGATCAACAAGAAGTTACTCCAATTAGAACAAAAACTGATCTTTTTATCAAAAAGCTATATCCACAGTCTGAATGAGGGAGTGGAGTGGCACAATGCCTAAGCAGCTGCATTGTGTTTGGTCATCCATATATAATTAAAGTATTTTTCAAACTGTTCAAACTCTTAGTCTTGAATGCCTTAGGATGTTGTAGGATTCTTTTGGAGATTATTTTTGAATCCTATGACTAATGTTTCTATTTGTTCTAATTCATTTCAACATTTTGTGCAAACATATATTTGAACTCTATGGAATTTGTGGTGAAGAGTCCAAAGATGTGTTTGAAAGATTTGTTTGGTACATAGTGATGAGTTTAACACTTGGTTCGATAAACTTTTGAACTCACTCTTAATTTATTGGTGACACCATTCTTTTGTTGACGAGATGTATTCTGCATTGATTATACAGCTCGAACTGTTGAATGACACATGTTGGACTACGTGAGAATGTGAACAACCATTGCAGATCTCAGACTCTTTAGATTCTATGAGTTCCAGCTATTGTGGTAGACGTGTCACTCATTACATCCAAGAAAGAGATGAAAAATAAAGGGATTCATAGAATATCCTTCAGAAGCAGCACTACATTGGTACAGGTTTAACTACATTACCCATAATATGCCTGTGTTTTGATGCTCGCTCGGGAGCGCAATGACGTCATCACGCACTGATGTGATGATGTCATGACACCCACCGAGGGCGTGATTATCGCTGTATTTTCTGAAAGAAAGACCAAGGACTAGCTTGGCATCTGCGACCTACAACGAGACATTGAGAGAGCTAGAGGAAACAAATACGTTTTTCAAGTTATGAGTAATAGATCATAGAATTATATGGCTTAGAGATAATTGAATGTCCCAGAGGTAATCATAATCCTCACAGGAACATTGGTATCTCTTTTTAGATCAGAGGAGATTCATGAGACTAAAGCATCCAGGTCTAAAGAGCATTTGAAATGTGGGCTCTGCAGATTGTGGAAACCTGGGATTTGAGACCAGTAGCACATACAAGTAAGTGATTTTTGGGTAGAGGTGACTGTTTTCGATCCAGATCCAAGTTTCAGCCCCCTGATCGATGTTGATGTTACATCCAACTTAGGGTGGCAGTGTCTTTGCTGTTGTTGCAGGGTTTTGTCTGTCCCTCTGAATAGAGAAGAACCGCTATATGAAAATAGAGTGTACCAGTGTTTGTCATCTTCAATTAAATAGTCCAAGATCTGGGGACTACAGGGCAAAATACTTACTATTAGTCTAACTGTAATATTTGTCGTAGGCTAGGTTAGAAAATAGAGGAAAGAGGGCAAGAATTCCAGCAATAATTGAAATCTGCATAACAAAACCAGTCAAGGTTACAGAAGACTCCAGGATATGAATCCTTTGAGCCAGAGAGGTATGTAATCATTAACATACTTCACACCCATATGGGGATTAGGGTGGCACAATTGTATGAAACAATAGATTAGTAGTATGACGCTGAGCATTAATATAGTGCCTCTTTTTGTTCAACAGGGTACATCTCCTATGGTAGAAGACTTTTGTAATGGAACACAGATTTGTCTTGAATAGAATCAACACAAGATCCCATACACCCCGGAGGAATGTCCTACATTGTTGTGTTTAAGGGACAGAAACTTGTACAAGTTGGGAATCTATAATGTATTAATACGAATAAGAAATAGCCAAAATCATTCAGGATTAGGGATCTCAATGTGAATGAGTTACACGTGTTAACCTGAAAACAATTACATTATTAGGACCCACTTATGTTGTTTCACTTGTGTTGTTTTAAGTTTTTGTATTTGTTTTATGCTATATGATCATTTTTATGATTGTTTTTAAGGAACACCATGTTTTGTGATTAATTAAATGTGTTATATTTTGTGAACATGATACATATACATCTCAGTGTTATTGAAACTGTTCGATAAAATATCCTACCTTTAGGCACTTTTAGATATTTGAACTTCTTTTGGTATATGATAAACATACTCCGCAGAGTAAGACGTTTGTTGTATCCCCAACTGTGGATATAGCTGTTTTGAGAACACTGTATATTGTGGGTACATGCATGTGAAACAGCATCCCTTCCTCACAACATCTGTTCAGCTGTTGTGCCTGTGAGTGTTTGCACTGTACACTATGATCCATGCCTCCTTCCTGGGAATGGCTCATCATGGGTGTGGGATCTGATAGAGGGGCAAGCTACAGCTGGAGAGTGATGACCTGTCCATGGACCATTGAGTCCAACAGGGGTGGTAGGTGGATGGGGCAGAGTTTGTAGTGTGTGTGCCACATTCTTAGGTGCATGCGGATTGAGGACCTGGGCCACCTTAAGGTTGCATAGCCATGGTGTGTTGGCCATGTGGGTTGGGGTTTGTGAAGCTGAGGAGTCCACTTTTGCAGGCGGTCTTACTTTCCCAGTTTGAACTTTACCCTCTCCACCTATTGTCCTCCTTGACCCCAACCAGTAATATTTTCCATCAGTGTGCCTCTCAGCCTCTCTGCCCATGCTTCATTCTTTTTCTCTCCTTCTGTCTCTGTCTTTTTCTCTTCCCTTCTTCTCTCAGCCCTCACTCACTCTAACAGCTCCCTTCCGTCCGGTTATCTCCCCACCACAGAATTCCTTGTTGCTCCCCACTCGCACTCTCTCTCTCCACTCCCCAGCTGCACATTCTTCACTCTTTCTCCTCTATCCACAGTCCCTCTTTCCCTCTTTCATCCTTCCCATTAGCTCCCCACTTGTACTTTCCCACCCCAGCCCTTACACTCCTCCCTTGGTCTCCCTTTCCCTCCCCTGCACCCAAGGGTACCCCACTGGCCGCAGGGCAACCTGACAGTTGGTGTGCCCAACGTGTATGCCCATCCCAGGGAAGACTAACCTCTGTGTCCAGAGTGCATAACGTACTCTAATGGCTATCTGTTTACTTCACTGCCAGTTATTACTTTGTTCCTGCATTCCGATTTTGGTGAATTCATTGGTGCTCACACTCTTTGATGTGACGTGACCTTCTGTTTTTTTGACATGGGGGTAGACAGTCCACCTGTGCATGCAATGCACCCTCATGTTGTTGGTTGATCCCTGGTCCAGAACTGTTGTTCTGCCTGGGTACACCCAGATGGCCTTCTGGTGTGCCTTCCACATTCATGGCTACAGTATTAGGAAATAGATCTACCCACCTTGGTACTGTGTCATGGTATGCCCTTTCAGGTGGGCCCCCTTACAATGGTGTCCACCCCTGCAGGCAGAGCAGAGGCTGAGCATCCTGGAAGCTCACTGGTGGCCATTTCATAGTGGACAGGGTTGAGCGCTGTTTGTCCTGGTGTGGGCACTCTCAGCCATGCTGTTAAGACTTTGCCACTGAACACTTATGTGCAGCAGTGCAGGACAACAGTTCTGTGAGTTGCCAAACCCCCTGTCACCACACTGGTGGTGCCGTGTGGTGTGACCCCTTCCACTTTCATGTGTGCCTGAGGCCAGTCTCTCCCCTTCTACTACCACCCGCAGTGCAGTCTGGCCTGCTGGTGTACAGGTGGTTGCCCTGTCCACCCCTACATTGTTGGGGCTATACATGTTCTCTTGCCTCTGTCTTGCAGAAGCCTGTGAGGGCGTGCAGATCAGCCTGAGGTGGGTGCAAGGCACCCCTATTGCTTTGCTCAGGCAGGTGCAGCTACTGTGAATATCCTGCCAGTGGCATTTGCTTGTCTCAATGAGAGAGCCATATATGTCTTTGTACACATGGCTAGTAAGGTGACAGTGCAAATGACTCATTGAGTTAGTGAAGTCCCCTTTGATGGCTGGCTCAGTTACGTTGATTTCTGTGGTGGATTTACAGCTAATACATCCCAGCAGATGCTGACCTCCTGGGATGCGTGCATTAATCAGACCTAGAACAATATGGCATATCATTGCAGCTTCAGCGACTGTAGCTACACTTGGTCAGTTTGCAGCTCCTTGTGACCACAAGCATACATAGCGATGGCTAGCAAGTCAACTTCTTGTGCCTAAAATGTTGCTCACTGGTAAGGTTAATTCATGTTTCAGTTCAAGTGTGTGAACCTGACAAACAGCCAACACATCCAAGGAAGGTAGCATGCATGCTAATTTGCCATTCCTAATTTTGGGAGATAGTGACTTGAATCAATGTCACATTATTCTTTCAATTGCCTTTGAATGGAATGTGTTCCGTTCACGTCCTTTAATGGGGAATCATTGGGAGGGCAAGTCTGGTGGCAGCAGCCATGGTCAATCCAGCTCCACATGCATATGTTACAGTTGCTGAAATTGGCCCTACTTGTATCTTGTGATGGGGCTGGTGGTCCTGCACAAGGCACAAGTATGCCTGTCCCATTGCTGGCCACCATGTGACTGTCCATCATGCTGAAACAGAGGACTTAGAGGTCAATGCGCCGGTAACATGTTTGTTTTGTTCCACAATGGTCTTGTTGGACTCCCAATTATGGATTCTGAAAAGGGCATGGGCCCATCACACTATGTGGGCAGGACAGCTGGCACTGCCTCCCCCCAGCGTCTCCTGAACCATCAGGTTCTGGCCAACATCTGGATGGATGTAAGTTTTCTGTGACAGTTGTTGGTGGATCACTCAGCTCAGCTCATCAATGAAAAGATGCACCTAGCTGCAATTTGTATGTGCAATCTGTATAATACATTGATCATCGTCATTTCAGCCTTACCTTGTAGCTCTCTGTTCTTCTGAGGCTATGCTGGTCTGAGTGTCACTTTCACAGTCCCAGGGCACTCACCAGGGTACATGTCACAGAGTCCCTGTTTACTTTGCCCCTTAAGCCTAGACTCAGATCAGCACTGTCACTGGATTCATTGACCGGGTACAGTTGCTTGTTCCCAGGGACTCCTGGTTTCACATTTTCACTCCTCGTGGGTTCAGGTGAGGCACGCCCACATAATGTACCTGGTTGTGCTGGTGGTGGTGGCTCAAAACCCTGAAAGCACATTCCCATACACAGGTGTAGCTGGCTGGGCCACATGTGGCTGTCTGTGGTGTTCCACAGCTGACAGCATGGGACAGGTGTGGGGAACAGACCTCACAACATCTTCCATCAGACAAGCACTCCCAAGGTGGTGTTTGTTGCAGATCAGAACAGCACACACTTGACAACGCAAGAGGTACAATGCTGGGTCAACAGGGCTGGGTGCAGGCCTAGCCACCCGAGTTTCTACTCACCCAGTATGGCCTCAGAACTGATGTGGGTAGTTGCTGAATGTATCCATCTCACTAAGCGAGGATGAAGTAACTGACCAGGATTCCCTCAGTAACAGCACATGAGGAGGGAAGAGCCCAGCACTGCATACACATCCAGCAGCATGTGCAGGGACTGTGGTGTACAGAAGACCAACTCCACAGCATCACTCGGGGGAGACACGTCCATCTGTTCAGGGCACACCACATGGTTGGTGTTAGACTGGTGAAGTGTTTACACCCCAAAGAACAGGAGGGGCAGCAAGAGCCAAGTGGGGCACAGAGAGGTACCTTGCACACTGTGCATAGAAATCCGGAGGAAGGTGAGTGAGATTTCTGGTTTCATGTGTACCCTGGGTGACAGAGGAGGAGTTGTGGCCTTGAGAGTCCAGCCTCCTTCTGTAAACATATTTAAATTTAATTTTTCAATTGTCCACCATCTGGATTTCCAGAGGAGGCCAGACATCTGGTAGTGTAATCCATTGCAATGGTCAGGAGCAGGAAGGTCCATGTGGCCCCCTTGCAAAGAGATAGTAGGACCTGCTGTGCAGGGGCCACAGTGGGCCTGTATGTGATCTAGATGCACAAGGATCAGGGGTGAGGAGGTGCAGCGGTGGTGCTCTGGACATGACACATTTGGGCACTTCCCTCCAGACAGGGACAGGGATCCTGCAGGATGCCCCAGGTCTGCTGCTGGCCAGGCAAACAGTCAAATTCCACGAACCTGTTGTCGCCAACAGGTAACCGATTGCACTCTTTGAGGATAATCTTTCTTCTTTGTTGTATTCAGTCTATAATTGATCATTTAATATCTTACCATGTGAAACTCAATCTCCATTTGTGAACAATATAAAACAAAAGCTTTGACACAAAGTATATATAAAAGACTTCTCAGCAGACTTTAATTAAGAACAATCTAACATATTTTATTGTAATCTGGGTGTATCTGTACCAACAATCTTTAACAAAGTTTAATTCGTTTTCATTTGAATACGAATTTTTGGGAATGAACAAAACCAGGATATGCTCAAAATCCAATTTCCTATTGTGTGAACCAAACACAGAAATCAATGATAGCCTTTCAACATTATTCTCCATACATAAACAATGTTGTCACATTAAGCAATTTAAACAATAGCTGACACATTTCGAATTAACCAGCCATCACTGGGCTTGTATTTTCATCACAATTTCATGAAGTAAAAAATGTGTTTTCATCTGTATACCTATAACACTTGACAGATGAAGACTTTTTAAATTGTATGTAATTTCCAAACATTTTAAAGTGCATGTGAACAGAATCCCATATGACACTAATCTCAAAGGAATATAGGAGCCTTAAAATCACTCCAACCTGTTGCAACAAATATAACATCGTCCTACATGTTGTTGTCATTCCCTGTGGGTAACTCACACACCAGGAACTGTGTAATAGACATTATTACATGAGCTGCATACTCACACAGTGTGTTCCCCACCTATGAAAGTTTAGATCTAGCCGAGTTAATACTCCTGATTGTCTCCTTAAGGACCTGAAGGGGAATGTGCATGGTAAAATCATGACAGTTGGTCATTCGGCAAACACTTCTCACACGGAACTCATAAGCAATCCGTAAGTGTGCGAAAATAAAATGTTGTAGCTTAGAGCTTATCAAGCTGGCCCAATGCATCCGCAGATACACTAATGAGTCACACACAGGAGCGTGGATTTTTGTCCACATAAATCAAAATAAATTACACGATTGGCGTGAATCTTAACAGCATATGCAACCATAAATCACCCACGGCAGCGTAGATCCAATCTCGTAATTTCTCCCGCGCGGCTGGTCATCTATCCCGCATCCATACGTTCACAAATATACCCATGGATCGTTATGCGACCAATAATACCTTAATTTACTTGGATAACTCTCCAACGGGATGCATCCCTTCTGGTGCCTACTCGCCCTGCACATCGCCTGGGAAATGTGACGCATGTGCAGATGCATGCGGTCCGTAACCCTAGCCATCTTGGTGCGGGCAGTAGCCCATTCTGTCAATGTATACGTTGGACGATATATTAGTGTAAGTCTGAAAGGCTTCCAACTGATAGTTTTACTGCCACAGGGAACACGGCAACACAGAGTGAAAAATTACCTGGTGCTCCGCTCCCAGGTATACTTGGTGATGCCCAAATGTGCATTAGCGGTGCAGCGGCCATCAGTCAACCAACCCAATGGGGCTGTTAATATACATCATGAGTGGACTACCAGTTCACTAGCTACCCATAAGTCCATAACCAGACCTTGCTCATTGATCTATACAGCCATCTTATCAGATATAATTTAAAACATACATTTCATATGACATACACAGCTTATACCACCCTGTCTGACCTCACAAGAACATGTCAGCTCACAATCTAACACCTGCTCCCAGTCATTGGTGACACCCCTACTTATTGTGGTGATTATCTCCATCTCTCTGGTCCTTCACACCCGTTCACATTCTAGTAGTGGCATCCTAAACACTTAAAAAAGCTTCCCCAGTATTACAGTTATCTACTGGCCGGTCAGTCACAGTCCAATGTCCACTTGCATTATGCCTCTGGCCATATTCACAAGCTTTACAAAAAACACATTAAATCATTGTTGCAGCTCATCCCACGAGGGCTGAGTGAGTCCAGTCTCTCTATCAAAGAGATCTCTTTCTGGAGAAGCTTCTTGTGTAGATCACCCCCTCTGCTACCAACTGTCACCTGTTCGAGGATTACACATTCCAATTTCACCATGGTATGCCTGACTTTTCTAAAATGTGTGGCTACCGGGGATATCAGGTGTTTTGTCCATATATTGGGCTTCTGTTTGGTCCATCTTAACTTAGCATTGTGAATTGTCATATCTACAAAATATAGACCACATGGACACTTCAGGGCATATACCACATTTTTTGGAATCACATATGTATGAGTGTTTAAGCTCTATCGGTTTCACAGAGTGAGGGTGCCTAATGTTGTTACCGTTGATGACATTGCTGCAATGCTGACAGTTGAGACATCGTAAAGTTCCCTTATGCAATATTTTCTGTTTCTTTTTAATAGGCGGCTCTGCTCTCACCAGCATGTTACAGAGAGCCAGGCTGTTCCTATATGCAACGGTGGGAAGTTCTGGAAACAGCTTATTCAATGGCCCAATTCTGCCTAATGATCTTATTGATCCTGTTGCTCTGTACTGAATGCATGGTTACATATACCAGGGATTTATCACTTTTTGGTGGTTTGGTTACCAATAGGGTGTTCTCTCAAGTTTCTCAGCTGTTCTCCGTATGACTTCATTGTTATATCCCCTCTCCAAGAACTTTTCTGTAATGTACCTGCTTGTTTCCTGTATTCATCGTCATTGGAGATATTTCTCCTGCATCTCTAAAACTGACTTAGTGGCACACTATTAATGGTACGTTTTGAATGGAAACGCATTGCCAGTAGCAAGCTATTCCTGTCAGTGGGTTTAGTAAATATTCTAGTATTCAGACCACTCTCTGTGTGGTAAATGTCCAGATCCAAAAAATAGATCATGGTTTCTCTGTGTTCAGTAGTACATTTTATCCTAGGATGCATTCCATTCATCATGTCAAAGAAGTCTTGTAACTCATTCACAGGTTCCTTCCATATCCCAAATACATTGTCGATGTATCTGACAAAGACGGAACGGTGTTGCATCCATTTGTTCGAATTTAGGACATGTTGCGTTTCAAGGTACAGCATATAGGTGTTGGCATAGCTAGGATAATCTGAATCTGTCATCAAATTTGAAAACAAAATATTCATCAATACCAATTTGAGCAGTGTAAATACAAATATCACTCATGCAAGATTACGATTGAAGCAGGATTGTTGCCCCATTCCCTGTGGCAGTAAAACTATCAGTTGTGAGCCTTTCCGACTTACACTAATATAACGTCCAACTTATACATTGACAGAATGGGCTACTGCCCACACCAAGATGGGCAGAGTTACGAATCGCATACATCTGCGAATGCATCACGTTGCCCACGCTTTCATACAGGATACATTGACAAAGTCCTTATTTTATTTTGCAATGCATGCCTAAGTGAGCACACAAGAACATTTGACTGGGCGTTTCAGAGTTCTCCCTAAATCGAGAACTCAGGACCTGAAACCCACATTGGATACTGATGTGGTAGCAAATGCAAACATTGCGCAGGCCGCTGACCCTATGTTGAATCCCAAATTCACAGCAAATCAACGTAATCAGCGTGTGCACTTTTAAACAAGGGTCCATGAACTCAAAAACAACAAAGGTGCATCATCCTGTCGCAAACTACGTCTTCAAAACATTCACTGTGATGCAACAGAAGTAAACCTAAACAGAACAAACATAATGAAACTGTTTCAATGTATTTCACTTTTGCGTACAATTGAATCTGACGACATAAAGATCGTCGAATACGCTACAGAAAAATCATCGGACCAGGTGCTGTGTAATGTTACACATCAATGCTGCAGGAGTCAGAAATACGCTTTTAAGAGCCAGCGAGGACCGCTTGTTCTTTGGTTTTGAAATATTGCCTGAGCCTGATCAGGAAAACACATCACAACCCAACAAGGAATTGGAACCAAATCGACAACATTCAAAACCTGTGGACTCTGCATCCTTGTGGCAGTCCATGAGCATCAGTCAAAACTCAAGATCTGATGGAAATTCATCAAAAAATCATTTTTCGAAAAAAGCAAACTCAAGTAAGAATAGAGGCTCTCAATAGCCATGACTAACAGACCACGGGACCCTGCATGAGTTTCTATCATGGAACACATGCGGGTTCAAACATCTATTTAATGATTTTGGATTCCCCTTAAAACATGTGTTTGTGATATGCCTACAGGAAACTTGGCTCCGTAAAACTCCAATATGCGATGGCTTTACTACTCTTTTAAACCCTGCGGTAAAAAATGCTAAAGGACGTCCAAGCTCAGACCTAATAACAATGGTGCGAATAACGCAAACATGGTCAGCACCAGTTATGATAAATCCAAACCCATATGTGCAAGAAACCCTCATTCATGCAATGGCTAAAAACCCTCAATTAAGGAAGTACTTATTGATCATAAATGGATATTGGAATCCTATAAAAATCAGCACAACAGACTTCCTAAATGCCATCTTTGAGCTAATAGATGCAGCTATGTTATCTTATAACAACTTGATGATAATCTGCTGTGGAGACCTAAATTGCTCTTGGTTTCAGTTTGATGAATAGTTACAGACTTATAGGCGACTAACTGATGCCGGGGTTGTGGCTAGAGGGAAGAGATGGCAAAAAGAAATAATGATGCAAGACCTGTCTATACTTAATGGTTTTGTGAAAGGTGACATGCCTCCTAAACCAACGTGGCACCGTCAAAAATCACATAGCATACTCAATTACATCTGGGTATCCAGAAGCTTTGAAAAAAGATCCTTGATATGCAAATTTGAAAAATGAATTACAGTGACCATAGCCTCCTGCACCTCAGCTGCATGAGGGCTGCCACTTCTGAGGATGTCGTATATCAGAATGATTTAGAAAAAAACTGCAAGGGCAATCGTCTTCGAATGAATGGAAAGCAGATCCCTGGGCTTGGGATGAGGCTAAAGAGCACTTCAGCTATTGAAGGCATTGACTACATCCCACGTCTAACGGATTTCACGTTTGCCTCAAAATTACCCATAAATCAAGGGCAGTTGCACCCACATCGGTACAACAAGGTTGTGCATAAAGCAAAAAGGACACTACTAAAACATCTAAGAAAAATAAAAAAAATGCTTGCCAAGACCAGAAATACAAAACGCAGTGAAAGCAAGACGAGCTCTTGATAGAAACTGGGCAAGATCACATGCCATTGTTATCGATCAAGATCGAGCTGAGTCAATGCGGAATCTACTTTTGACTAGGAACACACGCGAAATCTGGCAGATCTTGAATATGGAACTTTCAAAATGCACTCGTATGCTAACAAATACAATTTCAGGAGAGGCTTGGGATACTCACTTCCCGGCGGTATTCCAAAGTCAAACAACCAAATGGTACCACTGTCCATCAGTGAGGACACCCAATGGGATGTGGTGATGTTGCATGATGAGATCGTTGGAGCTATAAAAGCACTAAAAATTTTGCGTGCAGCTGGACCCGGTCTAATTTCCAATGTCGCCCTCAAAAAACACGCAAGCGAGTGGGCACTCTTCATTGGAAATTTGTTCTCCAAAATTGCAGCGCTAAAAAAACTGCCTGCCTCGTGGACTACTGCAATAGTCGTACCAATTCACAAGAGGGGCAATTGGGATGATCGGAACGACTATCGCCCAATTGCCCTGTTGGATACGATTGGCAAAGTATTTGGCTCAAATCTGAGACTAAAACTAGCAAACTGGGCTAAGATCACACAGATGGCTGACACACGCCAAACTGGGTTTACGAAAGGTGTTGGTGTAGATGTAAACCTGTTAATCTTGAACATCTTGAAACTAAAGGCAAATAGAAAAATTAATTTTGCATTTGTAGATATGAAGCAGGCTTTTGATAGTGTAAATCGTGGCCTACTTTGGGCAAAATTGGCAAAATGGTGTTGTCCAAATTCTATTCTTGATTCAATAATGGCCCTTCATGATAAAACATCCATGAGAGTGCGACTAAATAACAGTGGGCTGTTATCCAATACAATCTGGTTCCACAAAGGCGTTAAACAAGGCTGACCGCTTGCGGCGGAGCTCTTAAAATTATTCTTTGCTGATCTCCCAAACCGCCTTGAGCAGGTAAACTGTTTTTCTCCAATGATCAATCAAACACCAATTAAATGCATCATATATGCGGATGACTTGGTGCTGATTGACAGAACACAAATAGGTCTTCAGCGCCTACTCACAAGTCTGCAGGAATATATGATGGCAAATAAGCTGATAATAAACACAGCAAAAACAAAAATCATATCGGTGGGAAACTTGAAATCAAAGAGAGATAAAGCCTTCAGATGGAAAGTTGCGAATACCCAAATCGCTTTTGTCGACTCCATAAGATACTTGGGCATTGAATTTAACAACTCTATCTGTGAACATCATTGGGTCAAAGAATTAAAAGCAAACACGTTGATGCTCGCCCGACAAGCTGTGAAAATCAATAGGCAATACGGAAAGTTTTCACTGGAACCTGTCTTAAGATTCTACCCTCAAAAAGTACTGCCAGTCAAAACGTTTGGCGCCGAGGCAGGGTGGAATATAGGCGAAGAAATCTGGCAAACGCTAGAAGGGCACTTCTGGCGTTATGTATTAAAGCTGCCACAATCGACATCAATGACGATACTACGACATGAACTATCTTTAAACTCGATACATAGTAGAGTGGTGTGGAACTCTATCATGTCAATGCGCAACATGGCTCTAAAGGACCGAGCACCAGCATACCAAATCTTTGCCAACAGGTATGATCCCAAAGACAACAATCTACTCAACTCGTGGTTCAGCAAGCTATTGTCTTTCTTGGAAGCCGCAGACATAAGCAATCAAGAGATCATAAATCCCCCGCAATGTGCACAAAAGAAATTTGACAACTGGGCATGGATTGTGAATCAAGAAAATCGTCAAAAAATGGAATCAATAAAATCTATGAGATGTGATTCAAAAAAACGGAACGAGCAATCACGCTATCTACTGCTTTGTCCATCTCTGCATCATCGTGACAAATTCCTCAGGTTTCGGATAAACATTCTAAAAACAAAAGAAATACTCTGGTAAAGGAACGATACATCTAAAAAAGACAACCTCTGCCGCTTTTGTGGGGAATCTACTGAAACCTTGAGGCACCTGCTCACTGAATGCATTCAGCTAGCAAATCATCGCTCTTAACATCTTGGAAAGTTTGCCCCACTAGATAATAACATGGACGAGTGGTGGACAAGGTGTATTTCTGGGCACAATACTAAACTTGTTTGTGCACTCGTGAACTATTTGGACATAATCCTGGCAGTAGTTGCTTAACGTAGTGCATTATTAGTAATTTTGTACTCTCTACCTTGGGTGATCGCATAAGTGGGCAATGAATGCATTTTTGAGTTGGGCGGCTTTGGGTGTGAAGAAACGAGAGAGTAAATGTAGGAAAGTGGCTCGAGATCGAACTGTTATGTATGTATGATGAATTTTCTTTTTGAAACAAAAGTTGTGCCTTGTGAATTAACTGTAGTCTATTTCAAATAAAAAAATAAAAATAAAAAAAAATAAAAAAATAAAGTTGCTCTACGAAGAAAAACCGTGTTGCAAAGTTCCGATTTCTGATCGACTTCGCTGCCATTTTAGAATCATCCACCATTTTGATTTCTGTTTGTATGATTCTCTGTTCTAAAATGGTGGACTGTGTTTCTAACTTGCAACCAAGCCTTCTGATCTTTGAGTTCTGTTAATGGTTAGACTCTCCACGGGCCGACTGTATAGACTAGGTAAAGAGACCTTGTACTACGAATTAAATGTCAACTCAGCATTGTCTACGCTAAAAAGCCTCATCCACGAATACACATCGGCGACAATGTAATGTAAACGCCAAGCGTGGACATAGGCTGAACTACATTTGTTTGTTTGTTTGTGTTGGGATATAGATTAAGGCTTATCGCGGGATCTGAGAATATAAATCGCCATTGTAACTTGAAGGAAATACACATTTATGTAATCCTTCTGCATATTGTTGTATAAGCTGTATGTGAACTCGGCACAAACTCTTGACCGCAGATTATTAACATGTAGAGGGGCTGGACAATATTGTTGAAATGTGTAAAAAGCATGAATGTTTAGATGTCCAGCACTCTCTCTCCTCTCTTTGACTGTCTGGTACTCATTGTGGGGTGTTGAGAGCCAGATAGCTATCTGTTTCTATGTTTCTTTGTAAACTGTGTAGATTAAAAGATCTGTGAATCTTTATAGCCCGTGTTTGGTGTATTTCAATGTGTGGTACTCAGCCTCGATATTTTTGCCTGCTTTTACAGATGGCGTCTGAATAGGGACTTTCAAGATTGATGCCATCTCGTTGAAGAGTTGACGCGGATATTGGACCAGGATCGGACGGTGAGAAAGGGGGCCCCTTCTTGGATGAGATGCGACACCTCAACAGTACTGCAAGACCCGATCCCCGGACAGTGAGCATGTGATCCGAGATGGCATCTTGACGAGGAACCATATATCGAGGCGGGCAGTTTTGCCCAAATCACCAACCACGAGGGTCCTTTGTTGTCCTTAGTAATCCGATTGGACCTCCCTTAGTTCTTTGATCAGGTGAGTCGTGCCCCAATTCCTAAGTATCCTGATATTTGATTTGGCGTATTGTCCTTGCGAGAACAATTATTGACCAGGTAACACCAGAAATCTGATATGCCTGAGAAATTGTCTGCCTGTTTCAGGGCATTATTCCACAGAGACAGACAATCGTTGAAATTTGGCGGTCCGGCGCCACAGGAGGGGTCGCCGGCGTGTACTATGTACTGTAAGCATGGCATTGGTAGTATAATGTTTAATGATATTTGGCACAGTCAAACCAGACATGCTTCCGAACTTTAGTGGCCAATCAATAGTAGCTTTGAGATTTCTCATATAGAATATTTAGAATCTATATTATTAAAGAAAAGAGCTAGACCTGCAGCATTTGATGTATTACAAAATTGGAAAAAAGAAGCTATGCAGCAGCTTAAAAGTAGAGAAAAACATGCATGCCGACATATGTCGAACGCTGAGAAAGCGTTATTGTATGATCAACAAAAACAGTCAGAGTCAGTTAGAAATATGCTAGGGCTTTTCAACTTGGCATTCAGAAAATATACCTGTCTAAAGATTTTCATGCGTCAGATGAATTAATTGACAAGCTTTTAAATGAACAAAGGCCTGGTGCCACTGTACCACCTCCGTATGTACATATTCCTGTTGTTCTACCTCTTCCTGCTGTCGTTCCTCCTCCCGTAGCAATTCCGGCTCCTCCTATCATTCCTCCTATTGCTCCTCTTCTTCCAGTTATTCTTCCTTTTCCTATTGTTGCTCCTTCACCTGGACCTCCACCTTTGCCTGCTGCTATGGGTTTGGTAGATTTGTCTTTTCCACCAGTGATAGCACCTTCGTTACCTAGTGTACAAGATTTGTCTACTCTTTCTCTTCCAAGTGATTTTGTTCCACTTGTAGTTGATAAGGGAGGGGAATCAAAGATTGTAACTCGCAATACAGTTTCGAAAGATAGAAAGCAAGATCTGAATGCATGGGCTAGACAGTGCATGGAGAAGGGTGAACAATCTGATGTTCTTGCTACACTCTCTAATTTGGGTAGTTTTCCTGAGAAAACTGTGTTTATTTAAGGACTGGGAATTCATCTATCCATAATGTGGAACAGACTGAACAATACAGATATCCCACAAGGGTTGAGGGATCTGAATGTTTTAGCATATTCAAGAGATACTGCAGAGAAAGTATATGAGCACATCGAGAGGGTATTTGAGTATAGAAGGGAGTTAGAAAAGTTACGGAATGAAGAAATAGATGGTGATAGTTTGGGCGCTATTTTTGTACCGAAACTGGTCCTTCCTCTTTGTAAATCGATGAATGAAGAAATGTGAATTTGCACAAGAGATGCACATAGATGGATTTCAGGCATGTCGATATCTCCCGTAGAAGTATATGACAAGTATAGTCAGTATATGCCAGAAATGCAGAGGAAAGTGATACAGGTAATGGTAGAATACCTGCAGGATGAATGTATAAAAGGAAAGATTTGTTGTCCCGCAGAATTATTGAATATCTACAAGAGAGCTTTTTCATCTGACACTCCTTCAGCTGCTTTAGCACTCGATTTGGCTCTGTTACTCAGTAAGCGTTTGGAGTTTCCTACTTCTCAGTTGCCTATGAGAGAGGTTCCTCTGACATTTGTCCCTAAAGTCGAGGTTCTGGCTAATGCCGCAACAGGTGTAGCCGCCTATGACATTGATGCACATTATGTATCACAGTTTGTTCACGTCCCGTTTTCAAGACAGGAAGTGAACACCATTAGACAATCTATCCCAGATATTACAAAGAATCTGACAGGGTTCTATGAAGAGATAGAATCTGTCTTGCAGTCATCAGTATTTACTCTGGGTGATATAAATTTGTTATTTCCTGTGCTCCTACCTGCCGATTTGTGGAAACAGATTAGGACAGTAGACGATGTACCAGGGTTAGGGGACACATGGAATAATTTGACTACACAAGATAGAGATAGACCAGCTGGTGAGAGACCACCGCAGGTAATATTGACTTTGCCTGATAGAATAGTGACAAAATTGAAAGCCTTAATTCCCGAGAGAAGGATTGTCTGAGACAAACTTACTGCTTGTGTCCATGGAAAGTCTGAGGGTGCTACCAAATCTCCTCTCGTCGTGTGGAAGAAAAGTGGTGAGACGATCCGGCAGGGCTTCACCGGTGGTGTAGATGCTGAAGATGTCTGTGGCTTCTCTCCCCTTCAGTTCCGTAGTTCCAGTGGCGACGTCTTTCTCTTCCAGTCCTCAGGACCCTTCTTTTATGCAGAAAGAGACCCATTCATACAGCCTAGCTGTCACTCACACAGTGGAGTGGTCTTCTTGGCGGGAGACCCTCCAGCCTATCAGGTTAGAGTGCGACCTGAGTTGCTGCGGCAACTCTGTCCAGGGGTTCTACTCCCCCTCCCAAACAACAGACCCACCCCAGACTCAGAGGCGCGGAAAGGAGGGCTTCTTGGCAGAAGCCCGCCAAAAGAGCGAACAAAGGATCCCCGACCTGGGTTAGGAGTTTAGAGTAAGACACGAGAAAGAAGTCATATTAAAGTTCTGGCAAACAAAACCTACCGGAGTAAAGTTAATAATAAAATAAACCAGTGGTATGTTAGAGGCTGTCAGTAAAAGTGTTAGTCTCGAACAATGGGAAAATCCCATAGGAAAATATTTGCGGTTGAATATTTTGGGTAGTAATCACTGCCACCAGCCAGACACTTTAGAGAGCGGGACTTTAAGGTACCCCCTCGAAAATGAACCCAAGGGAAAAACTATTAACCCTTTCCAGTACCTCCATAGTAAGATGGGTTGGACTGGTTAAGTTCGTAAGATTTGACTAGTAAAGCCAATGGGGACTTTACATGCACTGGGAGACACTATCAGTCGCAGGGTATGGAGTCTATATTTGGGGGTCGCTACGACACCCCTGTGTCACTGCACTGAGGGTGCTGTGTAACACATGTGAATGAAGATGGTTCCTACGGGTGAGAGAAAATCCTATAGGCATTAAACACAAAAATAGCCTAGAACACACATAGCAAAAATGAGTGGGAAAAAGAGTCTCACTCTTAGCAGGTAAAAAGAAACACACCCTTCAAATCCAGCAAAGCTCCTGGGGGACTCTATAGGTAAGGGAAATTAGACATAGAATGAGAATTCTCCCTAACACTCGTCCCCCCCCCCCCCCCAGACTAAGGGACAGGAGGAACTAATCCACTCCTGGATGAGTCTCATGCCTCTAGTAGGTTATAAACATCCTAGAGAGACCATCAGCATTTTGGTGGTGGTGACATCCTGACCTGTGCTCAATGGTATAATCAAACCCTTGGAGGCAGATTGGCCATCTTAGCAGTTTTGGGTGTTCCCCTTTCATTTGCATCAACCATCTCAAGGGTTGGTGGTCTGTTTGAATGATGAAAGTAGATCCATATAAGTATGGTCTAAACCTATCTTCAAAGCCCAGACAATGGCAAAGCATTCTCTCTCAATAGTTTCCCACCTTGTCTCAGGTTCCTTCAGTTTCCTACTGATGAAGCAAATGGGGTGCTCCCTACCTTTCTCATCCAGTTGACTGAGTCCTGCACTTATACCTATATTGGAAGCATCTGTCTGTACAATGAAGGGTTGGTGGTAGTCAGTAGCTCTGAGAACTGGAGCTTGACAAAGGGCTTTCTTCGGGCTTTCAAAGGCCTGATTGCACTCCTCATTCCATTTGACCTTTTTAGGGAACTTAGGAGAAGAGATTGCATTCAGTGGAGAAGGTATGGATCCATAGTTCTCAATGAAATTCCTGTAATACCCAGTGAGGCCTAGGAAGGCTCTCACTTGGGTTTGAGTAGAAGGGGTTGTCCAATTTTGCACAGCTTCAATTGTGCTGAGCAAAGGCCTTATTTCACCACCTCCTACCTCATGCCCAAGGTAGACCACTTTACTCTGACCAATTTGACATTTGCTTGCCCTTATGGTCAGATGGGCCTGTTGCAGAGCCTGCAAAACATATCCTAGGTAGTCAACATGTTCTTTCCAAGTAGGGCTGTACACTGCAATGTCATCCAAGTATGCCATGCAGAAGTCCTCCATCCCATTCAGAACCTGATTAACCCTCCTTTGGAATGTAGCAGGTGCATTCTTTAGTCCAAAAGGCATCACCTTAAATTGGTATAAGCCAACTGGGGTGGAGAATGCAGTTTGCTCATTGGCATGGTCAGTCAGGGCTATTTGCCAATAGCCCGGCGTGAGATCAAATGTGCTGAGGAATTTGGCTGAACCAAGTCTATCCACCAGCTCATCTGTCCTTGGCAAAGGATGGGCATCAGTCTTAGTGACTGCATTTAGAGCTCTATAGTCCACACAGAATCTCAACTTCGTGGATCCTGCTTTGGTACTAACAACACTGGGCTAGACCATGGACTAGTAGAGGGTTCTATTACCCCGAGATCAAGCATCTTGTTGACTCTCCTTTGATGTGGGTTCTTACATTTTCTGACATCCTGTAGCCCCCGCTTTTGACAGGTAAACAGTCACCAGTTTGAATATCATGCTGGCCCCAAGGGGTCAAGCCTGGTTCTAGATAAAACAGGGAGGCACATTGATTCAACAAAACTTTGCACTCCTCCTGTTGCTCGGATGTCAGATTAGAAGAGAGATTGACTCCTTCTATTTTCTCATCGGGTCGGCGCCGCTTCGTTGGCAGGTACCGCACCCCGGCCCCTATGGGGAAAGGACAAAAGAGATTACTGGAGGAATATAAAGACATTAAGAGGGGTCGCCCCCATCGCTAACTCACCTGAGTTTACCATCGGCAATTCAATCCCTCAACGCATCGCCTTCATTCTGCACCTGAAATAAAGGACAGATCACAGGTTAGGAAGGCAACAGAAAAGGAGGCTCAACACTTGAACTTTTGTAATCTTCATACTTACAGCGTTCCGCTCGGAAAAGTCAAGTGGATTTTGCCAGCGCCATTCTGAAAACCAGTGAAGTAACTGGACAAACACGCGCCCCTGCACCAGAAGCAGGATGGAGAGTTCATCCTTTCAAACCATAAGGTGAGCTTCAACTGGGGATTTCAGAGGAAGTTAGAGAAGAACGAAGGGGGGAAAGGGGGAGCAAGCACACTATTCTGCAGACTGTTAATCCCCTTTCTCATCTGCAGAAGGATATTCCTACGGGCCAGACAAGCAAGATTTGAGGGTCCTGTTCAGTCGGTGTTCCGTGTTCTGCACATCACGCTCGAAGAGGCCACAGCAACCCAGACTAGACCAGCGCCTCCATGGGAGTCAGGTGAGCGTTACAGTCTTCTAAAGCACCTATCATGCTCTTCCTGGTTCTGATGAACCTTTCTACCAATCCATTTGTCTGAGGATGGTATGCTGTTGAGAACTTGTAGGTAACTCCACAGTTTTTCGACATGGCTTTCATGTAATGGGACATAAAATTTGACCCCCTGGTGGATATTACCTCCTTAGGAAACCCAACCCTGGTAAAAATACTGAGGAGGGCCTTAGCTACAGCCGGAGCTGTAACATTCCTCATAGCAATTGCTTCAGGGAACCTAGTAGCATGGTCTACTACAACAAGTATAAACCTGTTGCCTGAAGAAGTTGGAGGATCAAGGGGACCAACAATGTCGATTCCTACCCTCTCAAATGGTATTCCCACCACAGGGAGAGGCAATAGAGGTGCCACGTTCTTGGAGCCACTTTTACCAGAGGTTTGGCAAGTGTGGCAACTCTTGCAATACTTATCTACCTCAGCCCCCATTTTAGGCCAATAAAAGTAGAGAGAGAGCATTTCTTTGGTCTTCTTGAAGCTCAAGTGACCAGCCAAAGGTATCTCATGGGCTAGTTGCAAGAACTGGAGTCGGTTCGCTTGGGGTACTACAAGTCTCTTGTAGTCCCCAGGGAGTGACTCAGTTGGTTCACTATAGAAGAGGCCATCTTCCCAGTGTAACCTATACTTCCCAGGCTCTTGCCCTTCAAGCTGAGAAGCTGCCTGTTGGCGGAGACCTTCCAGAGTTGGACATTCTCTTTGTCCCTTACTGAAGTCTGCCCTTTGGGGTCCACCTTCTTCCAGTAACGACTGCAGCTCAGGATGGTCCACAGGGTCAAGATTTCCAAGGAGTTCATGGCCTCCTACTAGATCTGAGTCTTCAGGCTCTAGTTCAACCACACAGGGTTGTACCTCACTCTCAGCCTCAGCTGGAGGAGGAATCACAGGTGTGATTTTTGCTAACCTAGGAGATTTCCTGGTTGGCAGCACTGGAGTGCTTTCTGCTGTCTTCTTCCTTGAAGTCTTGGGTTTGGTTTCCCCTTTGCTTCTGGTTGCTTGGAAATAGCAGTTAGTAACTCCAGTGGTGTAGGAGTGATTTATTTTTCTATCATCTCCCTTGCAGGTCTGGTAAGCTCCTGTAATCTCTTACTAGGAGGTCTGGGAGTACTTGACACTACTCCCAGGTCTTTCAGATCATTACCCAACAGCACCCTTCCTGGTACTTCAGATTGTACACTTACAGGTATCCTGACAGTCATTTCATTGCACTGGATGAGAGCTGGTAATTGAGGAACCATCTGCACAGGCCCTCCAGCTAACTTGGTGAGGCGTTTGGGTGCCTTAGTAAAATCCTCCACCTTGAAAAATGATTTGTCCACCACAGTTATGCTGGCCCCAGTGTCTCTAATGGCAGGAGTCTGCTGACCATTGACTAGGACACTGTCTGTATAATACTCTTTAGTATTAGGAGGGATAGAATTATACACATCTAAATTCTGGTGTTCCCACAACCCTAGAGATACTAAAGATACACTAGCTGAGACTCCAATGGGATCATCAGCTAGTAGTTGAAAGTTTCCACTGGCCATATGTACTTCCTCCTCTGGAGCGAAGGCTAGGGAGACAGTGTGGACCCCTGAAGGTTTACCCTTACAACTGGGATCCCCTTTCACATGACCAGTTGAGCCACAAACATAACATTTTCCAAATATATTTATGAATGTTGGCTTGTTCTGACCTCCTTCTGGTCTGGGACCAGAAGGTACACTAGCCTGATAAGGTTTACCTTGTGGCTTACCCTTAGAATTTTGTTTGGGGCCCTCTTTGGAATTGGAATTATTTGAATTCTCTTTGTTGTATTTCTTAGGCTGCTTTCCTTCATCCTTTTTCTGAGTTACCCCTGAATCTTTGTGAGTAGCCCTGTTGGCAACCCACAAGTCAGCAGCCTTGGCTAGCTTCTTAGACTCAAATTCTTTTGGATCAGCCAAGTGTTGTCTGAGCTCAGGAGAGCAGGAATCATAGAAAGACTCCATCATAACAAGATTTCTCATTCCCTCATAAGTGTTAACTCTGTAACCCTTAATCCATCCGTCTAAGTTCTTCAAACATTAATTCACCCAAGTAGCCCAAGGGGTACTATCATGCTTTTTGAGGGTCCCAAACCTCTTAAGGTACTGAGAATGAGTCTTCCCAAATCTAGCTATCAGAGCTAGCTTTACACATTCATAATCCATCCTATCCACCTCCCCCAACTCCATTACCATATCAGATGCAACAGGGGGGAGCCTAGAGAACAACCAGGGGATCATCTGATTCCCTGTGATATCCTGGAGCCCATGATTATATTCAAACATAGCAAGCCAATCTAATACATCCAACTTAGGTTCATACATACTCACAATCTCTTCAGGCATCCGGGGTCTTTTTGGACTGGAAGATCTAGAGGATTCGGGGAGAGAAGCATTTTCCAAAGACAATTTCTTCATCTCAAGTTCATGGTTGAACTCCATTTCTTTGAGTCTTAGTTCTTGATGTCTCTGTTCAGTTTGGGCACTAATTCGTTTGAATTCAAGTTCAAGTCTCATTTTGTCTAGATATATAAATTCAGGACTTAATGTGGGACCTGGTAAGGGTCCAGTAGCTACAGGTTGAGGCCCTTGAGCAGGCAGAGGACCAGAGGGGGTGACATTGTTATCCTACTCTTCCTCATCTGACTCAAAAATAACATTTTAAACATTATCCTCATTACTGTTTGCCACATTTGCTGGAGTAGTAGGGCCTACAACACCACTATCCAGACTATGTTTCTCTAACAGTCTATCAATCATTTCGGTTTTCTTGCCTTTGACAGGAAGACCTTTCTGTCTGCACAAATCTTTAAGATAATCAGCAGTTTTTCAAGGAGGGTCTCCTGACTATAACTTTCCATCTTTGACTTTGTCAAAATAACTTTTTGTGATGTTAACCTTGTGGTTAATTGAACCAAGGTACTAGTAGCACATTAAAATGTAAATCCAATACTTGTATCCTCACCGCTGTAAACCAGTGTTAGGCAGAATCCAGTTTCTGTAGGGTTTTCTGGTAACCCAGTGGTTAGTCCGGTTTCTTTGCCGGTACTGATTTCACTGGGTCAGTTAGGCAGAATCCAGTGCAGTTCCCTTAGGGAGCACTACACCAGATTAGGACTACAGGTGAGAGCAATAAATCCCCTCTGGTATCAGTCTGTACCACAAAGATTTAGTTGGTAGCTGTGGCTGAGCAGTCAGACTTATCTCAAGAGGGAGATGAGCAGTATTCAGGGTTTACACAATAGGCATCACAGTACTATGGAACAAGGAAACACTGACCAAAGCTTTGTATCAAAAAGAGAATATATTTATTCTATACACATCTACTTCAACACATGAATCACAGTTGATAAAGTAAGTTAAGTTCAGTCAAGGAAAAGTATATACAACTCCCTATTCAATTGTAGACAAGTTTGCGGTAGAGTGAAAACTGAGCAAAACGGCATAGTTAAAACCAACTACAAATGGCACTCTATCAATTTAACGAGATGGTGCGAAAGCACAAGTTAAACCGAAATATCTTCAGACACCCCCTAGCAACACTTCCCTGAAGTTTTGTGAACAAGTAATGCACAGTGACACTTTAGCAGAAAGATAAGTGAATGAAAACTGAGCAAATTGGCACTCCACAAGTTAAAAGAAGTAGGAAGGAAGAGGGGTTTAGAAGATTCAGGTGTATCCACACATTTCTTATTGAAAATCAATCTAGTGAGAGCAGATCTAACAAATCAGCCAGAGTCAATAAGCCTGAGCCTGATTCAGTGGTACAGGACCAAGAGTTTAGGAACAAAAGTGTTCTTGTAGCTGCAGTCAAGTCTTTGGTAAACGAATATTGAAAAGGTAGATGTGAGGTGAAAGACAATGTTAAGGGAGAGGGCGGCCAACCCAACCAGTAGATAAATGATTTAAAACACCTTTAGGGCTACCACGGGGAAAGGGAGGCCTGGCGGAACAATGTACCTTAAACGTGAAGAAGTGGCTCCTGCGGTGGCGGTTGTTCCTGGTAGTTCCTGCAGTTCAAGGGGTCCAGCAAAGGAATAGAGGCTCTCTTCGTGGAGGAACGTTCGAGTCGCTGCACTACCCAGGTTTAAACCAGCCGCGGTGCTGCCAAACGAAGTTTAAAAGGTACGCTCCTTTTAATCAGGGTTTGGGTCGATAGCTGCCTGGCTATCGGGTCTCCAAATGCTGGGCGCTATCGATTCGACCAAGGCAGGTCCGGAGAAGTGATGGGCGAACTGGTTGTTCCCACCAGCTCAAGGGAAGAAGGCTCTTTCGATGAAGATCTCCTCTCGTCGTATGGAAGAAAAGTGGTGAGACGATCCGGCAGGGCTTCACCGGTGGTGTAGATGTTGAAGATGTCTCTGGCTTCTCTCCCCTTCGGTTCTGTAGTTCCAGTGGCAACGTCTTGCTCTTCGAGTCCTCAGGACCCTGCTTTTATGCAGAAAGAGACACATTCATACATCCTAGCTGTCACTCACACAGTGGAGTGGTCTTCTTGGCGGGAGAACATCCAGACTATCAGTCTGGATGTGCGACCTGAGTTGCTGCGGCAACTCTGTCCAGGGGTTCTACTCCCCCTCCCTAACAACAGACCCACCCCAGACTCAGAGGCGCGGAAAGGAGGGCTTCTTGGCAGAAGCCCGCCAAAAGAGTGAACAAAGGATCCCCGACCTGGGTTAGGAGTTTAGAGTAAGACACGAGAAAGAAGTTATATTAAAGTTCTGGCAAACAAAACCTACCGGAGTAAAGTTAATAATAAAATAAACCAGTGGTATGTTAGAGGCTGTCAGTAAAAGTGTTAGCCTCGAACAATGGGAAAATCCCATAGTAAAATATTTGTGGTTGAGTATTTTTGGCAGTAACCACTGCCACCAGCCAGAAACTTTAGAGAGCGGGACTTTAAGGTACCCCCTCGAAAATGAACCCAAGGGAAAAACTATTCACCCTTTCCAGTACCTCCATAGTAAGATGGGTTGGACTGGTTAAGTTTGTAAGATTTGACTAGTAAAGCCAATGGGGACTTTACATGCCCTGGGAGACAGGAGTCAGTCCTAGGGTATGGAGTCTATGTTTGGGCGTCACTATGACACCCCTGTGTCACTGCACTGAGTGTGCTATGTAACACATGTGAATGAAGATGGTTCCTATGGGTGAGAGAAAATCCCATAGGCATTAAACACAAAAATAGCCTAGAACACACATAGCAAAAATGCCTAAGAGTGGGAAAAAGAGTCTCACTCTTAGCAGGCAAAAAGAAACAAACCCTTCAAATCCAGAAAAGCTGCTGGGGGACTCTAAAGGTAAGGGAAATTAGCCATAGAATGAAAATTCTCCCTAACAGGGTCCATTCATGGATCACTGTCTGTTTCTTTTGACATCAAACTGTGGTGAGAATTTTTTGGGGGTGAATCTGTTGAAGGAATTAAATGCGGTAATTCATTGTTCTTCGAATGGAGTGCGTTTGATGATTTCACCTGATGATTTTCTGCCTCACAGTTTCTGACTAGACCTTTGCCGCCGGAATTTAGTGATGTTGCGAAGTGTTTATGGGCGATGGATGACAATGATGTTGGTGTTCTACAAATTGAGCCTGTTAAAATTCTCTTGAAACCTCGAGTAAAGTTGCCACGTATTCCTCAGTATAAGATTTCGATTGATGGTGAGCAAGCTTTGAAGTGTATAGTTTCTGATTTTGTACACCGTGGGGTAATTGAAGAAATTGCAGGTGGTTTGTGCAATGGTCCGATTTTACCGGTGTATAAGAAAGGAGATAATGCAATTCCTTTTCGTTTTATTATTGATTTATGTACTATCAATAAGATTGTTGCTCCACAATTTCCTATTGTGCCTGATGTAACAACGATATTAAAGATGATCCCAGCTTCTGCTACTCATTTTAGTGTTGTAGATCTTAAGAATGCCCTCTTTAGCATTCCTATACACAAAGATAGCAGATACTTGTTCGCGTTCACCCATGGGGGACACTTGTTTACATTCACCCGTGCGCCACAGGGTTACACAGAAAGTCTGAGCATTTACAGTAGGGCTTTGAAAGAGCAGCTTGATACACTCGAATTGCCTGTTACTTGTACATTGCTCCAGTATGTTGATGACCTTCTTTTAGCTGCAGATTCAGAAAGTGCCCGCAAGAAGGGCACCGTGTTATTGCTTATTCACCTGCCAAAGCATGGACATACAGCTTCGCTGAAAAAAATTCAATATTGTCGACAGGAGGTCGCCTATTTATGCTATCTCCTGTCAAAGGAGGGAAGAAGATTGACGCCTGAGCGGATTAAAATCATTACTGGCATGTCTGTCCCAAATACGCAGAAGGAGTCAGAGCCTTGATAGGAATGGCTTCTTACTGTAGGCAGTGGATCCCAAACTTTTCGTTAGTGATTAAACCAATTTTGGCTTTGACAAAGAAGAGCATTTCTTTGCCATTGCCATGGAACATGGAACACCAGAAAGATTTTGATTTGCTCAAGACTGCACTGTGTTCAGCACCAGTTTTGGGCACACCAAATTTTTAAAAGGCCTTAGAGTTGTATGTGCATGAACATGATGGATGTGCTTTGGCTGTGTTAACTCAGGAACATGGGGGGAAGAATAGGCCGTGCAAATATAGGCTCGGCAAAGAGCATGCAAGAGGCCCTTGATCCTGTTGCATGCGCTTTGCCGAGATGTCTGAGAGCTGTCGCTGCTGCTGCTGCATCTGTAAAACAGAGCAAGAGTATGGTCCTAGGCCATGCTTTAACCTTGTTGGTACCTCACTCTGTAGACGTTCTATTAAATAGAACGCAAACACAACACCTCACCTCCACACGATTAACGAGATACGAATTGATCCTGTTTGCACCGCGTATTAAAATTAAGAGGTGTTGTGTACTGAATCCAGTTGAATTATTACCTCTCCCGCAAGATACTGCTTGCACTGACGAAATGTCACACGACTGCCTTTATGCCACAGAACAAGAAATTAAAGGCAGAATTGATTTAAAAGACACACCTTTGAACGATCCACAAGGGGAGCTGTTTTGTGATGGCTCCTGTTTCAAACTTCCGGATGGTACATCCACTGCTGCTTATGCCATCACTACACTGAGCACAATTGTGGAAACCTAAAGAATTTTGCATAACTCCGCGCAAGCCGCAGAGATCATTGCATTAACCCGAGCTTGTGAACTTTCCGAAGGGCTTAGAGTAAACATATATACTGATAGTCAGTATGCTTTTGGGGTAGTTCACAACTTTGGTAGACTTTGGGCAGAACAAGGTTTCTTGACCTCACATGGAACGAAGATTCAATATGGCACCTTGGTAGTTCAGCTACTCTCAGCGCTTGCACTTTCCACTCAGTTAGCAATTATGAAATGCGCGGCACATCAGAAAATCATAGATGATGTAGGAAAAGGGAATGCTTTCGCTGACTAGATAGCCAAACAGACTGCTACTGATCTCTATTCAGATATATATACTGCAAGGGAAGCCATGAATGTCTGTACCATAGACGAAGGAATTGAGTCTATAAAGAATATCCAAGCCAATGCCACTCTAGAAGAAACTAAGCAATTGGCTGAGAGCTTGGCGAGGTTGGATGATGATGGGTTTTGGGTGGATAACCTAGAAGGAAAATGGATTCTGCCAGATGCGTACATCACTATAATGGTTTCAATGGCGCATGGTCCCACTCACATATGCGCTAGGAAAATTTGTAAAATGTTAGAAACTATCTGGGTAAATGTTAACATCCCAAAAACTGCTGAGCAATTTGTCGAGAGTTGTATGATCTGCTCACAGCACAATATGGGGAAGGGTACATCAACACCAAGGGGTAGTTTTGGCCCACCTTCTAACCCTTTCGAAGTAATCCACTTTGATTTTATTGAAATGGAGCCTTGTAATAATTTAAAATTCATTTTGGTTGTTATTTGTGCTTTCAGTAAATGGGTTGAAGCCTTTCCTGTAAAAGATGCCACAGCAATAACAACGGCGAAAATCATGCTTAAGGAATATTTTCCTAGGTTTAGTTTGCCAAGGGTCATCTGGTCGTACAACGGTCCACATTTTATCGCTGCTTTATTTCTACAGATATGTGCGGGATTACAGATTGATAAACGGTTCCATTCGGCCAGACATGCACAGAGTGCTGGATTGGTAGAGAGACACAATGGAATCTTGAAGAACAAGCTCGCTAAGACGTGTGCCGGCACCAATTTGAAATGGCCGGATGCCTTACTGATAGTGTTACTCTCAATGCGAACAACCCCACAGACTAGGTCTGGGCTCTCCCCATATGAGGTAGTGATGGGGAGGCCAGCTAACATTTGGAATCTTCCTAAACCGAGGGCTTTGAAGGATATAGAGCATGTACTTCTTTCTGAATATTTCAAACAGTTAGCTAAAAATCTGTATTTGATTCATCAACAGGTGCGAGAAGCCCTCACAGCTAAATACGTGGGGCCAGGTCATAGTATCCGACCTGGATAGTGGGTGCTGATTAAGGCATTTAAGAGAGTAACCTGTCTCGCACTGAGGTGGCGAGTGCCCTATCAGGTCCTGTTGGCCACACAGACTGCAGTACGAGTAGCTGGTAAGAAACATTGGATACACGCTTCGCATGTCAAGAGGATCCCTTTCCCTTTGCCACACGACGAAGAAGATAAGGAGAAACTTACTTGCTCTGTTCTCAACAATCATTCAGCATTGATCAGTACCGAGAGTGCTTCGGAGACACTCCCTGAGCCCGCGGGGCCTGGGGAAACAGCTGCTTCATCTCCACACTCTCCTACAGATCCTTTTGCTTCTTTGCCTGGTTTTTGGTGCAAATTCATCACTTCCATCAGGAAGCAACAACACACTGTTTGCAGATCACACTGTACCAGGAGTCACAAGGTACAATCTGCGTCCACGTAGCTAGACTTACTGCACGGTTCAGCTGTGCCCACAAAGAAAGTAATCATAGGGCTTGTCCTTCACCCCATCTTTTGCATCTAAAGTAAAGTAGGTGGCTGGGGATAGGGAAATACTAAGAAAACGCGTGATCAGGAGATCACCAGCAAACGGACTACAGAGTTTTTGTTTCAATGGAACAATACCTGTTATCGCCTCTACTCGTACGGAACAAATAAGTGACTGTGTGGCCAACAATGACATGGACGACGATCAAATACATGGTGTTTCAAGACGTATTGTTTTCTTGTAATTATGTTAACTGGTTTTGTAGTATTAGTTGCCTTAGGATTTTGGTATATGGAAGAAGTACGCCCACTTCAAACATTCTTGCCTACTGAGAATGTTCCAACTGTATCTACACCTTTCGTGCACCTGCACACTCTATCTCCTACAGACTCTCAACACAGACAGAGTTATCACAATAAAACACTACTGTTAATAAAGAACACAACTCATGCCATTTTGAATAAGACAGACTGCTGTGTTTGCTCTCATTTACGGCAACATGGGGAAAAAGGGTTGGGCTGGTATGTTCATCCTTTGCCTCTAACTCCTGCATATTATGCTTCTCTAGGGGCACTATCCTTTGGCCAATGGAATGATAGCATTTCGGGGAACTTTGCTGGAACAAATTTGAATGAGTTTGAAAGACAAGTTCTAACACCTCTGGGATGCTCACTTTTCGCAAATAGGAGCAAGCTTAATGTTACTTCTATTAGGCCTTCTGATAGACTGTCCCGACCATTCCAATCTTTGATCTCTTTTAAGATGGCTCCTATAGGCAATAGGGATGCCACACCACCTTCCTATACTGTTAACCATAGCCCCAACTCAGTTTCTTTCTGCATACAGAGGAATGGTACTCAGTCAATGGGCCACTTCGAGGGTTTTACTAATGTTGCAAACTTGACCAGTGAGGACAGACTTTTGTATGTAGGCGAACCTGTCTACTTCGTTTGCGGTAATGAAGCTTTCCCATGGCTACCTACGGACTGGCGGGGAACCTGTTACTTGGGAATTCTGTTGCCAGGGGTATTTATAGCCAGTACCACAGAAATCTCTAGGGCTCGTCCAAGGCGGGATGAGAGCGGTGATACTCCTCCACAAATTCTGGGTGATTTAGCGATATCTTTTGTACCATTTTGGAGACAAATTATGAATTCTGAGGATATTAGGAGACTAGCGAGAGTATTAGAGAAAACCATCAACCGGACCACTGATATACTCTATAACATGACTCTATAACAGAAAACAATCAGATTAGTGGCGCTACAAAACCAGATGGAATTAGACGTCATCTTGGCTGAGCGTGGTGGAGTATGCAAATTAGTGGGGACCGTGTGCTACGTTTTCGTACCAGATTCCACCCCAACCATCTTTAAGGCAATACAAAAGCTGCATGTCCTAAGCTCTGAAGTGCATGTTCCCGAGGGAAATTGGGATCTTAGTGCTTGGTTCTGGGACTTCCTACGATCTTGGAGATGGAAGCTTCTCTCACTCTTATTGACTATTCTGGGTATTCTATTGTTCTGTTGTTGCTGTGTACAATGCCTTCCTGCCATATGTTCAATGTTAGGGGGATGTTGTGCACAGACTGTGGGAACATTAGGACCAGAGGTACACACACATTAGGACCAAAGGTACACACACCGCCGTGGATCTTATGGTGATTGATATATCTGATGAATGTGATTCAGGTTGTATGGACATTGAGACGTGGAGTTATCCAAAAAGTGACTAGTTCTTATATTAGCACTTGGCTTATGCCAAAAGGAGGGATTGTTATACAGAAAACATATTATGCCTCCTTTTGACTTATATTGGCCTAAGCCTAGTTGCTCTACAAAGAAAAACTGCATTGCAAATTTCCGATTTCTGATCGACTTCGCCGCCATTTTAGAATCATCCGCCATTTTGATTTCTGTTCGTATGATTCTCTGTTCTAAAATGGTGGACTGTGTTTCTAACTTGCAACCAAGCCTCCCGACCTTTGAGTTCTGTTAATGGTTAGACTGTCCGCGGGCCGACTGTTTAGACTAGGTAAAGAGACCTTGTACTACGAATGAACTGTCGTCTCAGTATTGTCTATGCTAACAAGCCTCATCCACGAATACACATCAGCCACAATGTAATGTAATTGCCAAGCGTGGACATAGGCTGAACTACATTGTGTTGGGATATAGACTAAGGCTTACCGCGGGATCCGAGAATATACATCGCCATTGTAACTTGATGGAAATACAAACTTATGTAATCCTTCTGCATATTATTGTAGAAGCTGTATGTGAACTCGGCCCGAACTCTAGACTGCAGATTATTAACATGTAGAGGGGCTGGACAATATTGTTGAAATGTATAAAAAGCATGAATGTTCAGATGTCCAGCACTCTCCCTCCTCTCTTTGACGGGCTGGTACTCATTGTGGGGTGTTGAGAGCCAGATAGCTATCTGTTTCTATGTTTCTTTGTAAACTGTACCATAGATGACGGAATTGAGTCTATAACTCAAGAATAAAAGAGCTGTGAATCTTTATAGCCTGTGTTTGGTGTATTTCAATTTGTGATACTCAGCCTCAATATGTCCGCTTGCTTTTACAAAATGAGCAGGTCTACCTGCTTGTGTGCAGAGATAGACATGGCGATTGGAAGCTGGTGAGTCATTGCTTACAGTTACTGCATGGCACTCAGGGGAGTACAGAGTGGTGGTGTTGCAGGTGTCGCTGTGGGGGTGTTTTTCAGTGCATTGGCCTAGGGTGAGCAGGGCCACCTGCATGGGGCAGAGGTAGACATGGGGATGGGAAGCTGGTGATTCATTACTTACAGTTGTTGCATGGAACTCAGGGGGGCACACAGTGGAAGTCTGGTGGGTGGGGATGGTTTCACTTTGGTGTGTGTTTTTTAGTATGTTGGCCTGAGTTGAGCAGGTCCAGCGGCATGGGTACAGAGGGAGACATGGACATGGGGGTCTTGCAAGTCATTGCTTGCCGTTTTTGCATGGCACTCAGGGGGGGGCACAGTGTACAGTTGTGTTGGGTGCAGGGATGTGTAACCTGCTCTGACCTTGTGTTTTACTTTCTTCTGAGGCATTCTGCTGGGGGAGATGATTGCTGCTTTGCCAGGACACAGGGATTTGGGATGCCTGCACGCCACACTTCAGCAGTTTAGGCTGGTTTGAACAACTACAGAGAAGTGCATTGCTAGATGACTGGGAACAGCTAGAGCAGACTCTCAAGATAAAAGAGCTGAGGTGAGAAAGCTCACTTTTCTCAGGCTGTATGACTATTTCTATGTAGATGTGTTTTCAGAGCTGTATTATTGGTAGGGAATGGAGTAGCAACTTGACTTTACTGGTCCCTTTAAATGTACAGACCCAGTACACACTCTCTTCAAATAGAGTGCTGGAGGGGCTGCCTAGCTTCCCTTGAGTCAAGACACTCATGTAACAGTCAAATGTTACCTTTTCCTACTTTATATGGCTGGTGGCAGTGGTTTAGATCAAACTACCATGATTTTTCCTGACCGCTAACAACGGTAGCTAAAAATCGGGTCAGCCATGTTTTTCAATATGGTGCCCCAGACCTATCTGTAAAAACAGACTCAGTCATCTTTTTTCACCATTTATTTTAACAAAAGTCCTTCTTCTGTTTTTCTCTGCACTCCAAACCAGGTTTGGTCCCTTTGTTCGTTGGCCTTTGGCGGGCTTCAGTGCTGAAGCCCTCCTCTAGCGCCTGATTGTCTGGGGTGGACAGGATGTGAGGGAGGTGCCCAAAACTCCCTGTGCTTAGTCTCCTAGGAGACCTGAATGCACTCTGGCATGATTGGCCAGCTGGCTGTCCGGCAAGGACAGCCATCAGGCTGTGTGAGTGACAGCTAGGCTGGAATGAATGAGGGAAAACTGTTTAAAAGCAGGTCTCTGGGACTTGGAAAGCAGAGTCGACCACTGGAACGAAAGAACCGAAGACGAGCTGAAGGAAGAGGACTGCTGCAACTCCTGGACGACCGGTGAAGCCCTGCTGCAGGTCCGAATTGCCTGAAACTCCATCGACAGAGAAGCCCTTAAAAGTTAACTTCTTCCCTTGAGTTGGTGGGAACAACCAACTCGCAAGCCACCTGGACACCATCCCCATCTGGTCGAATTTTCATCAGAGTGCTGTTGAAAACCGGATAGCCAGAGGGAAGGAAACCAGCTCGTGGACTTTAAGGCACTCACACCTTAAACCGATGTCTTGCTAAGCTTTTGGCCTCATCCCTGGGCGGTGCAGGAACCTCCTGACGTCCTCCTTCTTGTCCACACTACTGAAGCTCAGGAACAGCGAGATCTGCTTGAACTGCCAGGAACAACTGCCTCAGCTACAGCTCTTCTTCAATACAAAGGTACTGTGCAAACGTGGTCCGGACATCTTTTCCGCCATCCCGAAAGTTTGTGGAACTTTCCTCAACTTCGAAGGCTTGTCCTTCCCTAAACATTTGTCAAACTTTTCACTTAGCCAAATTCTTCAAAACTCTGTGGCAAAGACTTAACCGTTTATTACCAGAACTGTGCTATCCTATAAAAAGACTCTGAACCATTGACTTTGGCCCAAGCCTACTAATTGAATTGCTAGTTGTAGTTAACTGAAACCCTTTGCCTTGCCTATGAATGTATTTGGGCTGTCTATTCTTATAACCTTGTCTTTTTAGCCCTTTATTAAGTATCTGAAGTGCCATTTTGCTCCCACTTCAGGAGAGCTAAACTTGTTCATTTACTTACCGGTTGTGTAATTGTGGTTTATTAGTGTGTGATATTGAGCTGCTTGTGCTAGTGTAATGTTTTCAAACTGACTGAGTAAATAAATGTATATTCTTTTACCAAGAAACCTTGAGTAAGTGTTTGTTTGAAACACTGTATTGGTTGGTCCTTTGTGTAACTTGTTCTACTGCTCACTTAAACTCTTGAGATAAGTGTGGCTGCTCAGCCATCACTACCACTTTACTGTGTAGTACAGGCTTGTACCAAAGGTGAAATTGTGCTTACACTTGTAGTCTTCATTGCATGTAGTGTTCCCAAAGGGTACTGCATGTGATTCTGCCTAACACCACTCGACTGTTATATTAGGGTGAGGCATGCCTAGGGTGGCCAGAGCAATCCGCACACGTGTTTGTTCCTGCTTACAGTATATGCTGTGCCTTTCTACTTGTGTTCTCCTGTGTGTTGTTGAGTGTCAGAGTACTGTTGTTTTCACTTCCTATTACTGCGTCTGTGGTTTGTACAGTTGATATGATGGCTATGGACACACACAGTTTAACTCTCCCAGACACGGATTCTCAGGATGCTATTTTGGGCAAGGTGGATTAGCCTTGAGTCCTCATTGAGGGGCACTAGGGTTGTGGCTTCACTGTGTCTGCTCCACAGGGGCGTCTAGTCTTGTGAAGTATGTTTGCATGACCTGATTGTGTGCATCCTGTCCCTGGTCCCATTGGCCTGCTCAGGGGATGCGTAGTGCCTGTGGTAGAGGGTGATGTCCCTCCTGCAGCTCTACTAGTATGCCATGCGGTGTGGCAACATTGTGCAGGACACAAGATGCCATGATGATCTTGCATATTACCAGTGGGTCTTATAGCAATATGCTGTCATAGTGGTCAAGGGAGCAGACGTGTGACTTGAGCACCCCGAACGTGCGCTCCACTAAGCCCCTAGTGGCTATGTCTACTCCGTTATACCTTACTTCAGCTGGGGTGGCAGGATATCTGAATGGCATGAGCAGGACTGATGTGAGTGAGTAGAGACTGTCCCCTGCAAATGTGGAAATGGGGTGTGTTATCATTGATTGTCATGGTCTTGTATTTTGTGTGTCATGTGACTGCTTGCATGTGTGTGATAATTGATACTCATGTATGAGCCTGGTGTTGCCAATGGTTCCAGATGCCAGAGCCTGGTATATTGGTCACTGGCAGTAAATAAAGCTATCATGTGTGCTCCCAGGGAAAATGACATTCACATGCATGATAACTACCTTTAATATGATATGATATGGCATTTATAACGCGCCTATACACAAGTGTTTAAGGGCGCGATGAGGCAAGGGAGGGGAACAGACGGAAGACAGAGACAATGATCATACTAGGCCAGGTGACATTGAGATCACGCAAGTGCAGGGAAGGGGGAAGGGGACAAGTGTGAGGGGGAAAGCGGAGTGAAAGTGCAGTACATAGGATAAACAGAAAATAAATAAAATAAATAAAAACAATAAAAACGAACAATAAATAACAATTGTGGCTAGCTGGTGGCAGGTGCAAGGGTAAGTGCAGACATCAGTTGTCAAGTGCTGGTAGAGGCCTGTAGGGATACAGAAACAGCCCCAGATTGTAAAGGTTGCCAAGGGGGGCAGTGCAGGTGTGGAAATTGGGACCTGGGCCCAAGAACGAAGGGTAGCCAGGTGACCACTGCAGTTTCAGTTTCAGCCAGGAATTCAGCAGGGGAGAGGAGGAGAGAAAGCAGAAGCAAAGAGGAAAGTCTTGAGGTGCTTCAGGAACTGGAGATAGTTCTCCTCAATTTTCAGAGAGGCAGGGGGGCTGTTCCAGAGGGTGGCCCGAGCCGAACAAAGAGATCTACCACCAACTTGTTGGTTCGAGAAGCGACTGATCCTGAGAAAGTTGGAGGTGGATGAGCAAAGAGCTCAAGAACGAAGATATTTAGGAAGAGAGAGTTGATGGCATTGAGGCCCCAGAAGGCCTTGTGGACAATGCAGAGGGTTTTGAACTTAATCCTCGCAGCCACTGGGAGCCAGTGCAGAGATTTCAGTCCTGGAGATATCTACGATGCCTGGGCTTGAGACTAAGGAAAAGTCTCTAAGTCCTGTTTTGGATGAGTTGCAGAGGGTGGAGAGTAGAGGCAGGCAGATTTAGAAAGAGGCTGTTGCAGTAATCCTGTCTAGAGAGAACCAGAGCTCTGGAGACAGTGAGCTTCTGGCGCAAGGAGAGGAAAGGAAGAATACCTCTGTGGAGGTGCAGCTGGTAGTGTGACTACTTGAAGATATCAGAGATGTGAGGAGAGAAGGAGAGTGTGGAGTTGAGTATGACCCCAAGAATTTTAGCCTCACAGTTGGGAGCAGGATGAGGGCCAAGAGAGGCCAGCCAGAGAGTGACAGGAAAGGAGGGAGCGGGTTTGTCGATGAGGAGAAGCTCAGTCTTACTGGCATTAAGTCAGAGATCATTGATGGCACACCACTCCTGGATAGAAGACAGAGAGTCAGAGATGAGAGAAGGAGAAGAGGTGGCTGAAGGGAGCCTGAAAATGAGCTGAGTGTCATCCGCATAGCACTGAAATTTGCGGAGAGAGCGGCAATGCGGTGGGCAAGAAGTTGCATCGCAGATGACCTGTACATTGATTGATAGCCAACGCTTATGATTGCGGTACATGTGTTTTGTCGCTCTGGAGGCTGCAGTGCCACATGCATGCACTCAATGTCTCCCAGTCCCGTGGGGAGTGTGCTCTGGCATAAAACTCCTGGCACACTCTCTGCTGTGCCTGCTGTGTGCATGGCATGTATGTTTGCCTAGGCTGCGCAATACCTGGTGTAGGCACTGGGATTGCGTAGCCTGCGCTATGCCCGTAGCAATGGAAGAGCTCTGCTGGAATGAGCCTATAGCCAAAAAATGTAGCACCTTCTCCAGGAGTGTAAGTGCAGGGGAGAAGGTGGTGGCAAGGACATTCATCTCACTCCCTGACCAGGTCTAGGATGAAATGGGGAGGGAATCTGTACCTTGCATACACCTTGTCATGTTGCATCCCAAAAAGGATTGTGCGAGGATGAAAAATCCTGTCTCTCAGCACCATCCACCTCCTTCTTCCAAGAACATGTATGATAGCAGCCACTACAACTGGATTCATCCTGGAACTGCTACTTTGAAATGGTGTGCATTCCGTGCTAATATATGTCTTGTTTGCTATTTGTAGGCTGTGTTGCTTATCATTTGGAGGTGAGATCACAGTTTTGCCTGTGCCTTTTCACTCCGGGAAGTTGCGATTAGTAATCCATGAATTAGGTTATGCTTGCTCGTGACAGAGCGTATTGTTTTTTTACTTGGCTTGTTCCTCAACATAAACCACGTCCTTCCTCATTGTGCGAAGTGAATGGGTAATATGCATGTTCCTCCCTCCATTTGGTTCTTTGCGCTGGTCCTTCCCACGCTTTGCCCAGTGTGCCGAGCAAAATGCTCAGCACAATGCAAAGTGAGGAAGGACCCACACAAAGTCCAAACCATGAATCGGCAACATGAGTTTTGCACGCTGCAAAGTGCAGTTTTTCTGCACAAAGTGCCTTTGAAGCGTGAAAAACTTTCTATGAATCAGGCCCAGAATGTCATGAGGCACATGCAGAACAAAAGCCTGATTTCACCCAGATTGAAGACACCCACTTATTTGATAGAACATTAGTGAGAGTCAAAAATAGCAGATGGTGGAGGTCTCCTATATCCTTGGTCTTCTCTGAAGGCAGTGGTTGCTCTATTACTAAAACGAGAAACTAATTATATGTGCTAAAATCTAGGACCACCGAGTGGGTGAGTAAGCAAAATGCACCCTGGCAGACATGATGTCAGAGAGGATGTCTCTATTGATTCTGAATGGATATGGCCCCCGTAAATTTAACCCCTCTTTTTGGAGGTCACTCGGGAGAGTATGAATGGTTTTTAACCTAACTTAAGAGGCTGCTAGGGGTGTGCCTATAATTAAACTCATGATGCCATAATTGACTATATATATATATATATATATATATATATATATATATATATATATATATATATATATATATATATATATATTCATTCAAAAAACATTGTTAAAAGGACGTTATGGTTAAGTTGCACTAATAAGCCTATGAAATTCAATCAAAAAATGTTGTTAAAGGGACGTTATTGGGACTGGCAAAACCAAAAAACTTCAGAAATTTGCCAGTTATGGTAAGATAAGCAACCATAACTCCTGCACCACCATGCATTGTTAACACCCAGGACATCAAAAATGACATCACAAAAGTAATTGATGACATCACTGATAACATCACATATCTGAACCAATTGTTTTTGTTCACTGAAATATCTATGTCAGGTGGTTTCGTTCACTCACAGTCAGAATATAAAAATTGAAAATGTGTTGTATATCTAGACATTAACCATCTTGTATGTTCTTAAAGTACTTTCCTTAGGGTTTGGTGTGAGCTCATGATTTACATACATGGGGCAATAAGCAGGCCTCAAACACACAATTGATGATGATGAACTTTAATGTTATTTACATTTTCTAGTAATGTTGTTTCTTTTTTCGGTACTTTAGTTTTCCTATGTGTGCCTCTGATTTGTATGCATTGTGGGTCTGCATATGAATTGTTTGTATGTAGCAAGTATTCAATTATTAGCTATTTATTCCATGTTTACCATTACTGAAAACTCTAATGAGGTAGCATTCATTATTTTACTAGCCAAAATTACGAGATTACACATTTTCTATTTCTATAATGCATGCTGCAGCCATCGCCTATGTGTATGTATTATTAGGTTCCTGTATTTACAACAACTTGGCATAATAATATTTTTTTAGATGAGCACATTATTTAATACATTAAGTACTTTATGATGGATCTCTGATCAACCATCACATTTTGTTACCAACATGGTAAAATATGTTCATAAAAATGTATATTGTATGTGATGTAATTAGTGATGTCATCAATGACATGTATGATGTCATCTTTGATGTCCTGGGTGTTAGTATAAGCAGTGCAGGGTGGTGACGTGAGCTATGGTTGTTTAGCTCACCATAACTGGCGAATTCCGTTTTTTTTTCGTTTTTACTTGTAACCATAATGTGCCTTTAACAACGTTTTTTCACTAAATATTACACAGCCTGTGGTAGCGGCCCTGTAGTTATGGTTAAGTTGCTCAACTCATAGGCAGAGCACTTTTTGGGTGGCTTATAACTTCACCCTTTCCCCCAGACAAATCCTCACAAAACTTTGCAAAAAAGGTATATGGCACCATCAGATTGAATCTTCGAAGTTTGGTGAGGTGGCAAAGTTATAGGGCGGATCCCAATATGTTTTTTTTTTCCCATAGGCGCAATGGAAAAAAGATTTTGCTCACGCCAACAACCACAACCGCTGGATGGATTTTCAGCAAATTGGCCACTTGTTCCCTAAAGAGTGCTTTTGTAAATTTGGTGTAAATATGTCCAGTATTTTTTTTTTAAGTCCAAAAGTAGGTAAAATAAAATGTGTGATATCTGGCCTCGATCCGAGGGCCCACTTCCCTGTTTGCTCTGCGGACAGGCCTCTGATTGGTCCAGAGGGCGGCGTGTGGTCCACGGACATTGGACCGACCTGCTGATTGGATGGTAAAAAGTGTGAGGTGCATCATATTTTTGGTGAACGCCCGCCATGTTGGATTCGCAGACTGCGCCTGTTGTCTAAAACATTGCGGTTAAAACATATTAAAAAACACAACAATGCACTTGTCAAGCTAATGAAACAATCTCTGAGGAGGTGAGGGGTGATGGTGTTGGGATGGGATATGGCAATAAAATGAAAGAAGAAAAATAGGACATCTATGGCACACCCTAGTAATCAAATTTTGAAGTGTGTAGGAATAAGGTTACATTTTAAGCAATTAGAGAAATGGGTAGAAAAAGTATGAGGTGCAGAGGAGAGAAAAGCAACCTTGACACCTAGGTTGCACAATAAAATGAAAAACAAAATAAGTTCCCAAGTTGGGAACTTACGTCCCCTGCACACTTTCTAGTATCTGGAATACCAGACCAACAATTAAATTGACATTGTAAATAATGTATCTTATTGAATTCAAGGAAAACTGTGAATTGTATTAATTTGAGAACAACAGATTGTTAATGAAAAAAAGACATTCAATCAAATAGGGTCACAAGAACCAATCTTAATTTTTATTCTTGATGTTGAAGCTGTGCAAGGCCCAACACATTTCGAGTGATACAAACACTCTTCATCAGGGGCAAAACAATGAATCTAGGGAAAGATAGATACAATATTAACATTAGAGTCTTGTTTATATCCAAACGAAAATAACAAAGTATTTTAATGACTCATATTTGGTCAAGATATATAGTGCAGAAATCCAAGCCTTGAAGGGTTTACATATATATAGTTAAATGTATAGAGTACAAAAAATATCCATTACGGAACATCCTGTCACCCATTCATGTATCTTAAAAAATTAGAGTAGGGGTAGAGTTGAATAAGTTAACATTTAAATGATTGTGGGTACACAAAGCAATAGGTATGAGCTCTGAATAACCAAAGAGAAGTAATTATTCTGATCTTGTGCTTTTTATGGTAAAAGTTCTACAAGAGAACAACGGGAATCTGGGACTGAGATTCCGGGCATTCGTGAAATCAGTACTAGCAGTCTTG
This sequence comes from Ambystoma mexicanum, assembly GCF_040938575.1. NCBI lineage: Eukaryota > Metazoa > Chordata > Amphibia > Caudata > Ambystomatidae > Ambystoma > Ambystoma mexicanum. The sequence continues at coordinate 510,649,389 of NC_090934.1, forward strand.
AGGAAGAACCCTTATCTGTAAATGGAGCATAGACATAAGGAACGTCTATTAAGTCAACAGTTTGTGAATATTGGAGCAGAGATATTCAGTGTTGAGTCACTTACAGTAGTTAGTAGTCATCCAGATTAGAGCTCCTATGCTAGGAGGTAGTGGAGGGATTTTGCAACAAGAAGGATCTGAGAGGTAGGCAGGGCTTGATCGCTAAGTTTAAACAAAAGAAGGAAAAAAAGAGAGAAAAAAAAGGTCAGAGACACTGGCATGAGGGTTCTAGGGGAATCCTGTACCAGGCTGGTTTGGAATGGAACACTTACCTACTGTAAGACAGCGTTGCAAAATGGAGACCGGAGAACGGAGGGTTATCCGACTCCATTTGCAGCGGCGCCGCCATTTATATGCTCAATGGTGGTGTGATGTCATCACGCGCATGCGCGTGATACGTCATAGTGATCACTGAGGTGCACGGATGGAAAAAAAGGTAAAATGGTCATGTCCCTATCATGGTCTGATGATAGTATCTGATGGATTCAGAGGGGAAGAGGGTCCAAGTACGGAACCTCTTAAATAGTAAGGAGTGTTGGCTTAGGACCGCGGTGTGTTTACCACGCGACGTCATCACGCTAACGCATGCATGACATCACATGCAAACACACCCGGTCACAGGTAAAAGGAGCCACTGTCCGGAAAATAAATCAGGTTCAATTTCAATATTGCATGAGATGCATGGACACAAAATGTTTTGAGCATGGTAACAGAGCACAACCTAAAGGGTCCGTGGTTCCAGGACCAGTACCTGTGTGTCTGAAAAAAACGGACTAAAAAGCTAAATAAGGTAACATAAAACTAATGACAATGTGACAAACGCGCCATGTACGCGGTCCAAGCCACATGAACATAGTGCGGGCTATGGTTTTGATGGGCAAAAGTCAAAAATGAGAAAAATGTAAAAGGGCTATACATAAGGCTTAGTTAGGTATAATGCAACTAAGGCAGGACTTCAAGGAAAAAAGCCAGAGAGAGGAAAAACAGTGCACAGAGCGTACACTAGAATGCTCAATAATTCCGAGAGGACTTAGAGTGTATCTCCGCAAAACACTCTGTAAGGAAAATAAAGAGTTTGTGAAACGTTGGGAACACATTTTGAACAAACGTTCCCTTGATCTTATACTACTCACCATAGAGGAACTTGCAAAATCACTCCATACAATCAACCAAGAGATTGAAGAAGTTTCTACACAACTCCTGAAACTTAAATCTGCATCTGAACTTCAGACAATCTTAGAAGACACCAATAGCAAGTTAGACAGCTATAAACGCGATATTGACCAGCGCAAGATTCGCAAATTCCGTAGAGACACATTGGAATATGCCAGAGAAATAGTTTACACGTGGCAAGATTATTACAGTAACTACAAACCAAGACCAGGACCAGCGGGAGTGCCAAAGAAACCATCTCCGGATAATAATTCTGACAGCAGTGATATCACAAGTGGAGAACAAGAAGCACAACCTAACACAAGTCTAGCAAATCCCACTACTACCCCTACAACAACGGGCAGTGCTATACCAACTCCGAGGATAATTGACACATCTATCCCTTCAACTCCTGCGCAGCCTTTTTTAGGAGACGTCCGACCAGAAGAGGGGAAAAGAAAACCACGCCAAAAAAACAAATAGATTCACCATTGATCATAAATAATTCCTCCAGACAGCTTTCTAAAGCTCAAATCGACACACTGAGTCTCGGGATATTTTTTATTCCCACGAATTCAACCAACCTTTTTGAAGAAGAAGTTAATCTTTTCAAACTAATACGTAAAATGGAACTCAGGACTTTCTTTGACAATCTGGGACAAACAACTCCAGCCAAAGAACACGATTTCCTAGAGATGAAGAATCAGAGCACCTTTCATTCACAAATTAATAATCCATTCATCAACCTGTTCAAAACTAAAACCACTTGTGAACTGAGGAAGATTAAATATGATACCTCTACCCAACAAAAGGAGAAACCAGCTTAAAATAATCAAGGATCTTGCTGACGACACTTCCCTTACGATTAAACAAGCTGACAAAGGGGGAGCCCTTGTACTAATGGACACAAATCTATACAATGCTGGTTGTCTCAAATTACTGGAAGATAGACAGACTTATTTACCGGTGGACCATAACCCTACAAACAACATCAGTACCACCATTAAACAGGCAGTTGAGAAAGCCAGCACAATGGATTGGATTTCAGACAAAACCAAAGAATTCTTGATTAAAACAAATCCAATAACTCCAGTGTTTTATGGATTACCTAAAATTCATAAAAATTCCAAAGACCCTCCATTTAGACTGATTGTTGCTGGCACCGACAGTATATTTCAACCCCTGGCTGTCTACCTAGATACGGCGCTTCAACCTCTGGTAAAGAAAATACCAACATACTTGAAAGACACTACACACTTTTTTCAGAGAATCAACAATTTACAGATCAATTTTGCGGACCCCTTGATATTCTCTATGGATGTGAGTAGTCTATACACTTCTATTCCCCACGATGAAGGCATAGCTGACTTAGAATGGTTTCTTCTAAGATAGGACGAAATTCAGATCCAAATAAATGTTGCTATTGAACTCATTAATCTGATACTTTATAACAACTATTTCAGATTCAATGACCAGATGTATTTACTGATCTCAGGAACCTCTATGGGCTCGGCTGTGGCCCCCTCTTACGCCAACATTTTTATGTCTCATTTTGAGAAAACCCATGTCCTTCATCACCCACATTGGAAAAACAGAATACACTGCTGGTTAAGATATATTGACACGTATTTGGTATTTGGAATGGTACAAAACAAGAGTTGACTGAGTTTTGGCAATATATCAACCAGTGCAATCCATGGATCAAATTTACTATGGAAATTGGGACACCACAGGTGAACTTTCTGGATGTAACTGTGGAATGGAAAGACATGGAATTAATAACATCAATGTTCAGAAAACCAACTGATGTTAATAGCTCCCTACATTTTAACAGCTTCCACCCGAAACATTTAAAAGAAAATCTACTGTACAGCCAACTTTTACATGCGAAACGGATCACTTCCAACACAGAAAGGCTCCAGACCAAATTTGATACCATGCAATCGAGATTTTTAGAAAGAGGATTCCCAGAAGAAGTGGTGGCACAAGCCATTACCAGGACTGAATCACATCCTCGAGATGTATTACTTAACAAACAACCTTCACAAACGAAATCCAACCTCATTTATACATTGAAGTACTCTGCACAGAGTTTCCAAGTCAAAAAGATTATTACAAAGAACTGGGATCTGATCAAATCAGATCCTAATCTTAATCGTCTTTTTCCAGCTCCCCCAATGCTAGCCTATAAAAGAGGAAGAAATTTCATAGATACGCTAATCAAAGCAGAAAGACCTAAGAAATCCACCTAAAGGACACTGACAAAGCTAAGAAATTGAACTTTCCCGTGCTTAAATTGTCAGCATTGCTCGAACATTATAAAAGGTAATCACATCAGGCACCCGAACAATGGTAAAAAGATCCCCTTAAAAATGTTTGCAACTTGTGACTCTAAAAATGTCATCTATACCATCAGATGCCCATGTGGGAAATATTATGTGGGGAAAACCAGTAGAAAAGCCAAGGAAAGATGGACCGAACATAAGTCTCAGATTAGAACTAACAATGTCACATCACCGGTATTCCGGAATTTTAGAGGCAATAAACATAATATCTCACAGATGAGATTTGCAATACTGGAAGTTCTACACCCCCTCCAACGAGGTGGCGATTTACCAAAATTACTGGTACAAAAGGAACTGTACTGGATACATAGACTGGATGAAATGGCCCCTCTTGGTCTGAATGAAGACTACTACTTAGGTCCATTTATCTAAAACTTTAAAACTTACCTCGTCTTGCCTTTCACTGTCTCTATTATCTCCTCTAGATATATTAGACACATCCTCTTCTGAGTGGTGATTGTTAGGAAGACCATAACCTAACTACTAGATTGTGAACCATACAGGTGGGCAGTTGGATATCCTCTGTTCTAGAGATGTACATGACGAAATGACCGTATCCACTTTAACAGACTGTGAACCATAGTTATGGGCAGAGTGATATTGTTTGGGTTGGAGATCTGTAGACCAAGGAGTCACAAAACCAGTAACACCGATTGTTAAATACCGGTATAACTATTGTCATGGCCACTATCATCCTTTTCTATTGGATGATTTTAGATCATGTGCTCCCTTGACTATGCCAAGTCTGCGAAATTTCTTGACTATACACCGATATCCTCATCGGACCTTGTACTTATCTATCAGGTCCGATGATGTGACATTTTATACAGAATTTATTTTTTGCTCATTTGGCCCTTTGACCACACTACTGACATAACAGACCCACTATACATCCAGTAGTCATTTCTTTCCTTACCATCCCATTATTGAGCATTCTAGTGTATGCTCTGTGCACTGTTTTTTCCTCTCTCAGGCTTTTTTCCTTGAAGTCCTGCCTTAGTTGCATTATACCTAACTAAGCCTTATGTAGAGCCCTTTTACATTTTTCTCATTTTTGACTTTTGCCCATCAAAACCATAGGCCGCACTATGTTCATGTGGCTTGGACCGCGTACATGGCGCGTTTGTCACATTGTCATTAGTTTTACATTACCTTATTTAGCTTTTTAGTCCGTTTTTTTCGGACACACAGGTACTGGTCCTGGAACCACGGACCCTTTAGGTTGTGCTCTGTTACCATGCTCAAAACATTTTGTGTCCATGCATCTCATGCAATATTGAGATTGAACCTGATTTATTTTCCGGACAGTGGCTCCTTTTACCTGTCACCGGGTTTGTTTGCATGTGACGTCATGCACGCGTTAGAGTGATGACGTTGCGTGGTAAACACACCGCAGTCCTAAGCCAACACTCCTTACTTTTTAAGAGGTTCCGTACTTGGACCCTCTTCCCCTCTGAATCCATCAGATACTATCATTAGACCATGATAGGGACATGACCATTTTACCTTTTTTTCCATCCGTGCACATCAGTGATCACTATGACGTATCACGCGCATGCGCGTGATGACGTCACGCCACCATTCAGCATATAAATGGCAGCGGTGCTGCAAATGGAGTCGGATAACCCTCCGGTCTCCGGTCTCCATTTTGCAACGCTGTCTTACAGTAGGTAAGTGTGCCATTCCAAACCAGCCTGGTACAGGATTCGCCTAGAACCCTCATGCTAGTGTCTCTGACCTTTTTTTTCTCTCTTTTTTTCCTTCTTTTGTTTAAACTTAGCGATCAAGCCCTGCTTATCTCCCAGACCCTTCTTTTTGCAAAATCCCTCCACTACCTCCTAGCATAGGATCTCTAATCTGGATGACTACTAACTATTGTAAGTGACTCGACACTGATTACCTCTGCTCCAATATTCACAAACTGTTGACTTAATAGACGTTCCTTATGTCTATGCTCCATTTACAGATTAGGGTTCTTCCTCAAGACTGCTAGTCCTGATTTCACGAATGCCCAGGATCTCCGTCCCCGATTCCCTATTCAACTCTAACCCTACTCTAATTTTTTAAGATACATGAATGGGTGACAGGATGTTCCGTAATGGATATTTTTTGTACTATATACATTTAACTATATATATGTAAACCCTTCAAGGCTTGGATTTCTGCACTATATATCTTGACCAAATATATGTCATTAAAATACTTTGTTATTTTTGTTTGGTTTTAAACAAGACTCTAATGTTAATATTGTGTATATCTTTCCCTAGAATCATTGTTTGGCCCCTGATAAAAAGTGTTTGTATCACTCGAAACGCGTTGGGCCTTGCACAGCTTCAACATCAAGAATAAAAATGAAGATTGGTTCTTGTGACCCTATTTGATTGAATGTCTTTTTTTCACTAACAATCTGTTGTTCTCAAATTAATACAATTCACTGTTTCCTTGAATTCAATGAAATACATTATTTACAATGTCAATTTAATTGTTGGTCTGGTATTCCAGGTACTAGAAAGTGTGCAGGGGACGTAAGTTCCCAACTTGGGAACTTATTTGTTTTTCATATGGCAATAAAATGCCAACAAAAATGCCGACATCTGAGTTGTTCGAGGGCATCTATGCTTATTTCTGAATTACAGGGTTGGTAAAAAGCAGTTTTTGAATGGATCATAACTTTGGTGCCACTCAATAAAACTGCAAAATAAGAGGGGCGGGGTCCCAAAATATTGTAAAGGCTTATAAATGTGGTGTCATCTGACGATTATGCACACAAGTTTGCAAACAGAGCTTAGATCGAGATATGAATGTATTTGCAAAGTTTGGTGGGATTTTGTCAAGAGGGGGTAAAATTAGAGGGGGCCTCAACATTTTTCATATAGATATATAGCACCTTTTCAATGTTCATATTCTGTCAGTGAAGAAAATAACCTGGCCTAGATATGTCATTGAACAAAAACTAGTGGCTCAAATACGTGATGTCATCAGTGATGTCATCAATGACATTTGTGATGTAATCTTTGATATCCTGGCTGTTAGTCTAAGCAGTGCACAATGGTAGTGGGAGAGAAAGGAGTGATGATAACATCTCTAATGGTAAACAAAACATATTTTAACCCCTTAACTGCCATGACTTTTCACCCTCAGTGCCAAGGCCTTTTTTGGTGATTTTTGTATGTCGACATTCAATGCCTTGTAACTTTTTCGTTACATGAGATATCTCGGGCAAATGGGGCCCTTTTTTTCCCACATGTAGGTCGTAAGGCCCCCAAGGAATCCTAGTGTGCTGTAGGGGGTGAGAGAAAATAACCAAAAAGTGAGAACATTTTTGTTTTTTTCAAAGAAGCCTGTGGTTTTATCCTTGTAAGTGGTTGGAACAAATAGTTTGCTGTGCTGAATTCCCGATTTTCCATGCTTTCAATAAGAGGTTGAGTGGAAACCAAAAAAAAAAATATTTTGATACGCTTAACAACTGTTTTTTGAGAGGTAGGCGATTTTGCCTTTTTTTTCTCAATAGAACATGCGTGGACGGAATGGAAGAAAAGGGTAGGCAAGCTGAATGAGAGAACAGAAAGGCATAGATTTCTGAAAAGTAGCCAAAATTGCAAGTTTAGGAAGGGATGATTTGCGCAGGTCCGGCCACAACTATGTAAGGGAAAAATCCATAGTTTGGGGAAAAATTGGGAAAATTACAGAAAAAAAGGTATGTGTTGGACATGGTTGGCCCGGTAAGCTAATGGCTTCTGCGAAGTTTGAGAAAACAATGCTTCGCTACATACCCCCGACTCTTCCAGTTAGGAAATCACAGTTATTTTGTAATTCTTCACAAAACAAGCAATACCACAAGCCAAAACGGAGCCATGATACACAGGAGTGTTATGATTATGGCCGACGTACTTAGCATGTGTAAATAAGGAAAGCAAATGTGGTGAGGAAGGGCAAGCATACATTTTTTCAAAGAACACAGGGAATCCTTTTAAAGAGTAGGTGACTTGTGCAGGTTACAAAAGTCTATAGTGCCTAAAGCAGTGAGTAAATGTCGGTCACATTTGGTAAATGAAGAGTTGTGTGACAAAGGGCAGCAGCAAATGGGTCGAAATGTTATGAAATCTACACACAACAAAACAAATGTCGTACCTTCCAGCGTTCCCACAGGTGTCCTGACAAAAACGGTACCTCACATGTGTGGGTTCACCTACCTGGGCGTAAAGTGAAAAGGCAAAAACACTGGTTACCCCAAGTTTTTCGGCAGAGCAGATTTTCAGGAATTTTGTTCATGTGGACAACCTACAGATTTGGGCTTAGGGTGTCGAAGTCACCAAGGTAAACAGGGAAACCCATGCATTCCAAAAAAGGTGACACCCGTGGGAATCCACAGAGGTCTGACTTGCGCAAATCCTCCCAGAATATATTACCCACACTCCCTGGCAATTTCCGAAATGTGGCTAAAAAATCTCAATTTTTTCACACATTTCACTCTGCTCACCCACCGAAACATGCCGCCAACAACACATGGCCTACCTTCCCGTGTTTTCACAGGTGTCCTGGTGAAAACAGTACCTCACATGTGTGGGTGCACCTACCGAGGGAAAAGGCTAAAACACTGGTAACCCCAAGTATTCATCAGAGCACATTTTCAAGAATTTTGCTCATGTGGGCAACCTACAGAATTGGGCCTAGGGTGTCAAGGCCACCAAGGAAAACAGGGAACCCCATGCATTTCTGAAAAGGTCTGGCTTGCCCAAAACGGCCCAGAATGTATTGCCCACAACCACCGGCAAAGTCCGAAATGTGGCAAAAAACCCTACAGTTTTGCATATTACCCTCTGCTTACCAACCAAAACACACCGCCAATAACACATGGCCTACCTTCCCACGTTCCGACAGGTGTCCCGACGAAAACAGTACATCACATATGTGTGTGCACCTACCTGGGCACAAAGGGAAAATGCTAAAACAGTAGTACCTCAAGTGTTTCACAAGAGCAGATTTTCAGGAATTTTCCTCATGTGGAAAACCTACACATTTGGGCCTTGGGTGTCGAAGCCACCAAGGAAAACAAGGTATCCTATGCATTTCCGAAAAGAGGACACCTGTGGGAACCCACAGAGGACTGCCTTGCATGAATCACCCCTATGTGTATTACCCAAAACCCCTGACAAATTCCACAATATGGTGAAAAAACCTAAATTTTTGCACATTTCACTCTGTTCACCCACCGAAACATGCCGCCAACAACACATGCCCTACCTTCCTGCGTCCTCAAACGTGTCCTGACAAAAACAGTACCGCAAATATGTGGGTGCACCTATCTGATAACAAAGGGAAAAGGCTAAAACTCTGGTAACCCCAAGTCTTTCAGCAGAGCCGATTTTCAGGAATTTTGCTCATGTGGACAACCTACAGATTTGGGCCTAGGGTGTCGAAACCACCAAGGAAAACAGGGAACCCCATGCATTTCTGAAAAGAGGTCACCCGTGGGAATTCACAGAGGTCTGACTTGTGGGAATCGGCTCAGAATGTATTACCCACAACCCCAGGCAAAGTCAGAAATGTGGCTAAAAAAACACACTTTTTGAAGATTTCACTCTACTCACCTAAAGAAACACACCGCCAAAAAAACATGGCCTACCTTCCCGCGTTCCTATAGGTGTCCCGACAAAAAGGGGGAAAAGGCTAAAATACTGGTAACCGCAAGTCTTTCGGCAGAGCAGATTTTCAGGAATATTGCTCATGTGGACAACCTAAAAATTTGGCAAAGGGTGTCTAAGCCATTAGGGAAAACAGGGAATCCCATACATTTACAGAAAGAGGACACCCGTGGGAATTCACAGTGGTCTGACTTGTGCAAATTGGCCAAGAATTTAGTACCCACAACCCCGGCAAAGTGCAAAATGTGGCTAAGGAAACAACATTTTTGTACATTTCACTCTGCTCACCCACAGAAACACGCCACCAACAACACATGGCCTACCTTCACGCGTTCCCACAGGTGTCCTGACAAAAAATGGTACCTCACATGTGTGGGTGCACCTACCTGGGCACAGAGGGAAAAGGGTAAAACACTGGTAACCCCAAGTCTTTAGGCAGAGCACATTTTGCTCATGTGGACATCCTACAGATTTGGGCCTAGGGTGTCGAAGCCACCAAGGAAAACAGGGAACTCCATGCATTTCCGAAAAGAGGATACCTGTGGGAATCCACAGAGGTCTGACTTGTGCGAATCGGCCCAGAATTTAATACCCAGAACACCCAGCAAAGTCTGAAATTTGGCGAAAAAAACACAATTTCTGCATATTTCACTCGACTCACCCACATAAATATGCCGCCAACCACACATGGCCTACCTTCCTGCGTTCCCACAGGTGTCCCGATAAAAAACATTACCTCACATGTGTGGGTGCACCTACCTGGGCGCAGAGGGAAAAGGCTCAACCACTGGTAACCTCAAGTATTTCGGCAGAGCAGATTTTCAGGAACTTTGTGCTCAAATGGACAACCTACAAATTTGGGCAAATAGTGTGTAAGCCACGAGGGAAAACAGGGAACCCCATCCATTCCCGAAAACAGGACACCCGTGGGAATCCACAGAGGTCTGACTTGCGGGAATCGGCCCAGAATGTATTACCCACAACCTCCAGCAACAATCATGGTCATGAAGTCAGGGGCACAGGCATGCAGGGCTCGCTTGCACAGGAGACCTGGTTGGACACTGTCCTGGTGCCTTTGTCCCGAGGCTCATGTACAAAAGTAAACAAGAACATCCATTTAACACCAAAAATCTTTTATTATGGACATAGGACTTCAGATGCATTAACCTTGAATATTCCATCCATTAAGCAGGATGCATTAACCTTGAACATTCCACCCATAAAGCAGCCCCAAGTGTATTCTTGGGTATGGCTGCTAATGAATTGCCTTCACATCTGCTCACTCTCTAGGAGTGGCAGGGTGTGGCTGGTATGCTGACCCTAATGGGCGTGCCCATGATCTCAGCTATATAAGCTGCCTCGCCATATTTCGTGCTTTTCCTTAAACCATCACTTACCTGCTGTCTTACATTCCCGTAGCATGCATCTTCCATCCGGCTGCGTCTAGCGTCTCAAAGCTGCATTGAGGCCGCATTTCCTTTAAGGGAAAAAGCAGAAGCGAGACATTATTTTAGGCATAAGCAGGAGCAACATATAAAGACATTAAACAGAAATGAACAGCATCACAAGAGCTCAAGAAAGAATTACCAATCAGAAGGAGAAGCATAGTCGTAGCTGGACTGAATTAAGCCTTATCAGGGATCAGTGAAGGAACTAGTACCCATTTGACGCGTCCTTGCCAGAAGTAGCAGGACGGAGAGCTTATCTACCATAATTCACAGGTGAGCTTTATGAGCCGACTTATGCTCACCAAAACCGTACTTTGGGGTGAATGGTTCAAGAGGTAAAACAATCACAGATTGGCGCACTCACACATGGTTATCTCCACCACATACCACCGCTCACAGCTTTTCTACTGAGGTAGAGGCCTGAAGGGTGTGATTCAAGTTCAGGGAGGGCTGCAACCGTGCCCCAACGACTCCGCAGAGACCAGGTGAGCGTAACAGAATGTGAAGCTTCTAATACTCTCTGTCTGGTCATTATGGAAACTTCAGAAACAGATCAGTTAGCCATCTTACTAGGGGAATTACGGGCTGAAGTACATGCTTCAAGACAGGAAACCAATGCATTACAGAGGGATCTTATTGTAACTCGAGAAAGAAGTGACAAATTGGTAAGACAAATGCTACAAGTACGAGCAGGACAGGTTCCACTGTCTGGAGGGACACATTCTTATCATTCTTCCACCCCACAACAATCAACAACGGTTCAGGTGGTTCTTCCAGGAGCAATGCCTGTAGCCCCTCCCAAATGCTTTATCCGTGAGCCAAACAAGTTTGCTGTATTTATGAACCAAAGTCGCCTTCATTTCTTGTGCAGACTAGGCGCCTTTCCTAATGACCATGCCAAAGTGGTGTTCGTACTCTCGTATTTAGGAGGTAGTACGACGGACTGGTCTATACATTTGGTAAATCAAGATGACCCTTTTCTCCGGAACTTTGGGAATTTCCAACATGAGATGGAGAAATTGTTTGCCTGTCATACTCAAGGACAAGCTCTGGACAACGAGTTGTTGTCACTCAGACAAGGGAGTCAAGATCTATTAACCTATATTGCAACCTTGAAATGAAGAAGGTAGTTGCACTTATTCCTACATGCGCCAGTTTTAGTTAAATGAAAAAAAGAAGAGACTCCACTCAATTGGAATGTAGTAATTGTGAATTTGTATTATTTAGAATGAGTGCCCTTTGTGATAACACGTGTTTCAACGGTCTGCGCTGTCTTTCTCAAATCAGGGCTAATTTTTAATACAAGAATGCAAACAAAAATCAATGTTTAAATTCAACAGAAAAATAGTGACCAATTGTAGCATGGACAAATTATGTCAAATGTAACACCGACAGTAAAAAGGGGGGGTTTGTTAAGGAGGATCATTCAGGGAAAACAGTGAGTCATTAAGTATCAAAATAAATTGAAAAACATCCGTTATTGCATCAAATGTCCACATGAAAACATTTTGAAAATAAACAGAACGGGGTGGTGGACGGGGAGGGGAAAATAGAGACAAGAGAAAAAAGGAAAAGAGAAAAAAACATCATGAGTTCAATTATCTGTTAGCATTCAGTTGACAACATTTTTAATATAAAAAATGAGCTAATTATGTCTTACCCAATGGTATTGGTTGTAAATATCATTAATGTCTACCTAAATGACACTGGCCCTCATTACGACCCTTGCGGAATTCTGAAAACGATGGCGGAAATGCAATACCGCCATCGAATAGCGCTCGGTGCGACTATGACCCGTCACCGCAAAGTACGAAGCCATTAGCGACACCGTAGTCAACGCCAACGCTAACTGCACCAAGCACGCGCGCGCGCGCCATGCCAAACCGTAAATACCACCATGGCGCAAGGGTACGCTAATTCCGACCCTAGCGGACATGTACCTAACGCCATCAAGCATGGCGGAATGTACCATTCCGCCATGGTGAGAAGTACGGCATCGCGAATCAACCGTAAACGGCCCCACTGAGTGCCTGTACACCGCTCCCTGGCCACAAAGTACAACTCCCCGTAGGTGCAATGAAGTCACAATGCAACCATTGAAATGTACAAGTCACCCATGCATGCCAACGAACAAAAGAAACACAACAGGGGCCAATGGGAGCAGCAGGGCACAGATGGCACGAATACAGAAGCCATCCCAATGGACATGACCACAGTCCCCCACCAAGAAACGCACGCAAACACAGGCACCTGTGACCAGCAATATTCCGAGAATCACATCATTCCACCAGTCCACCTGGCTGACCGGCATCTGTTACACAAAACCCAATCCCCCGCCCCTGAGCATGACAACATTCAAACTGTCATATTGGCAGCCCCCATCCCTGACCTCACGGGCTTCGTAGGCAAACGCGCCCAGTACAGTACCACGCAACTAAACTCCGAAGCTGGAACCCAATGCAGATCTCCTCACAATACATCGCCCCCCAAATAGGCATATGCCACATCACTTGCAAAGAAGAACGCTACACGGGCCAAATCAGAATAGAAATTTAATGCACATCAAAATCACCAAGCCCATACAGCCATCAGGCCATGAACTCCAAAACACTTTTCACCATTGTGGGCTGCATCCGCAAGAAATGACCAGCCACTACTTGTGTGACGCCCTGTTCCCTCATGGTACACAGAGCCACATTCACGTACGAAAAGGCAACATGGAAGCGCACAGAACCGCAGGGCCGTCCCAATGGGGAGGCACTAGTCCAGCTGAAAGGCCGAAATGTTGCTCCGAGCCACCAGTACTGTGTAAGGGCATGTGGCCCATTGGCGATCGTCCCATAAGATCGTAATGCTGCTCCACTGATTAACACGAAGCAGCAGGTGTCGGGAGTAAAAGCCATCTGCAGGAGTGGCATACAGATGGCAGTGGCAAAAGAGGAGGAGATACCTGTCAACCAAAAGAAAAGAAAAAGAACAGAATGGCCATCAGAACTACATACGAACAACTCACTTCAATGATCACACTAAATCCACAGCCATATGCATGCTAGCCCACTCCAAAGGATCATCACCACCCCAAAACCACTTGCGACTCATAACCATCTATATCGAGGTGCAAACACCATCACAAACGAGTGTACCTGTGCATGCGTCTGTCAAAACAGAATCCATCAGATGGGAATGTTAACGTGCATGGACACAAGTGTCTGAGGGCGCGTCGAGACAGGGAGGGCTCAACAAGGCCAGATAGACGATGGTCCCACTATGGCAGCCCTGCATCACATAGCGTAGGGGAGGCGGATAGATCCCAAGAAGCCCTGTACATGGCAAATCACCTGCCCATGCATCCATTCATCATTCCCTCATCCCGGGATTAAAACGCCTGAATATTCACTCACATAACATTAGAAATATCCATTGAGTCTGTGCGTTATGCAGCCTGCAAAATCCACAGTGCCCCAGCCCGTAATTCCAGTGTAGTGAAGTAACATGTATTTGGGAACGTCCGGCCTCATCGCCCACGTCGCTATTGCGCATCCCAAACTATTCATATCAATCATTGCATCCTCGCCATGGCCCCTGTCTCAAGGACATTGAACAATAGTGCGTTATATTTGCAGTCAGACCTGTGGGCATTTCCTCGCCGCTAGCTGAAAACCGAAAGCGCCGCCCTTCGAATTCCTCATTTGCAACATCACGTCGAAGAGGCATCTGTGGCCGTTTGAAATCACTAATTATTCCATCGAGTGCGGCTGTGTGTGAAAATGGCAACTGCCTTCACCCACAAATGGGACGCCCCGCCCGTCGTTGCAACTCGGTACAGTGATGCATGAGGGCCCACCGTTACTCGAGTACTACGTTCCACTGACCCTTCACAAGTCTGTTCGCGACTGCACAGATAGTATGTGAAACAATGGGACCACAGCAGAATGAACATATCAACCAATCTTACACGGCCATCGGGTACAAATACATGATTGCAATAGCAAGGTGCCATTCCCCGAATTGCAGCGTTGTGCGCGGGACGTGCTCGGCCAAAGGGGAGAGCAGTTTGCACAGGTGGAATTAATCACCACAGGTGGAGGCCATACAGCCTGAAAACACATAAATTGCACAGCCAGTCTCCTCCCACAACCACACCGAAATGCTACCGGCAGGACTCGCGATGTTGGCCCTGGGGGACCTGATAGCACTGCAAGTACTCCAACTCCAAGAAGAAGACGAACACCAACTACAACCGGCCGCACGGAGGAGACGCAGGAGGAGGAGGAGGCCAAGGCAGGGCCAGCAAGGGCCGCCAGCACAGCCACTACCACCACGCAGGCAGCCCGCAATCCCACGCCTCCGAGCACATCCGTTCAACCTCACTGATGAGCAGATCCACACCCTCTACCGTCTGGACCGGGACACCATAGCCGCCATTGTGGACATGACACAGGCTGACCTTGTCAGCATGATAGATAGCCCAACCGCCATCCCACCCCTACTGAAGGTGGTGTCTGTACTCCACTTCCTGGCCACAGGCACCTACCAGCACACAGTCGGACAGTTGCATGGCATTTCTCAGCCACTGTTCTCACGGACACTATTGCAAGTGCTTGATGCCCTCCTGCAGCACGCAGACGACTACATCTCTCTACCACGCTCGGAGCAGGAAATTACCAACACAAAAGTGGGATTCCATGCACTTGCCGGCATACCGGGTTGCATTGGTGCCATCGACTGCACCCATGTGGAATTGGTCGTCCCACATGCCATGGAGGCCCAGTACCGCAACCGAAAACAATTTCATTCTCTGAATGTACAAATGGTGTGTGACTCCAACAGGATCATTACACATTGTTGTGCCAGATTCCCTGGATCAACCCATGATTCTATGGTCTTGAGGAACTCTACAATACCACGCTACATGGAGCGACACGCAGGGAACAGATCCTGGCTACTCGGTGAGTCTCATTACATGCATGATAATGTGGGGTATGTGATTCGGCAATGACCTGGCAGGAAGGGGGGGGGTGTGCGTACGTAGCAATGGCATTCCACATCATACGTTTCTCGTCCACATACAGGTGATGCTGGATATCCACTGAAGAGATGGCTCCTCACACCAGTCCGGAACCCACGGGACCAGCATGAGGAGGACTACAACCATGCCCACTCACGTACCCGTGTAGTCATTGAACAGGCATTCGGCCTACTGAAGGGTCGTTTCCGCTGCCTCAGCAGGTCTGGCGGGGCACTCCTGTACCGCCATGAGAAGGTTGCAAAGATGGTGATGGCATGTGTCATGCTCCACAACATGTGCGTACGTAGAAATGTGCCCATGCCCCCTGACGCAGAACTGCAAGCACCTGATGATGGTCATGATGAGGGTGGGGATGTGGCAGCACCTCATGGAGTCTGCGAGGCACCGGAGGGCCGTGACATTCGTCAGCATCTCATTGATGTATGCTTCTAGCACTCACGCCTGGTGGCTGATACATGGACACGGGACTCGTGGCACTGTGTGTGTCTGGGACATGCACAATATGGACTGTACGCCTATGATGGCCTAGTACACAAAGATCAATGTCCACACATCTCATTGGTTGATCGTGCACTGTTTATGGCATATGTGATATCATGTTGTACACCCTATCGACCCGCCACCCAAGTGAGCCCAACACACCCCCTCCACCCTCCTACCTCCCCCCCGAACACCAGTGTCCAAAGATGCTCATTGTCAGTGGGCAGTCGCTATTGCAAGCCCCCTCTGCGGGTATCAGGGGCACCCCTGCCTGTGGAGCGCAGGTTCCTCCCAGATCTACGTTGGGGGCTGCCCTATACGGAACTTGCAACGGATGATGTCTCTGCCTGCTCACGTCCATGCATGTCCCTAAGGGTTTGCGAGAGCTCAGTGAGCACACGGCGCACTGCGGCAAGTTCGGCACATACGTCCTTGGACGTCGCATGCAGTTCCCCCCTCAGGCACTCGGTGCATCTCTCCATTTGGACTCCCAGGCTCTCGGTGCTACTCTCCATTTGTGCCCTTAGTGTCTCTGTACCTCTCTCCATTTCTGCCCTAAGTGTCTCAGTTGATGTTTCTATGTCTGCCTTAGTGCCCCCACATTCATCGGCATGGTCCTTGAGGAGCGTGGCCAGTTGCTGCTGTTGCACGATTAACTGGTCGAGGGACTGTTGCCTCTGCTGGGCCATGGCCATTTGCGGGGGTGTCACAGAGGGGCTGTTGTCCTCATGTTGCCTTGCCACAGGGCTTGTGGGGGATGGCCAGTCGTCGTCTTGTGGGTGCCCCTGCGTGGTATCCTCATGTTGTACGGGATGGGACAGACAGGGGGATTGGGACAGGTCATGGATGGATCTGACTTCGACATCCCCGTCTTCTGTGTCAGAGCATGCTGCCATCAATGGGGTGTCACCTATGGTGCTGCTGCCACCAGAGGCAGTGCCTTCTGTGGCATCCGTTGGGGGGACCTGTGGTGGTGGTGTTGTGGGCATGCTGGCTGCTGGGGTGCCTGTTGATGTTCCCTCCTCTGTGCTGCCACCTGATTTGTGCTGCTGCCGTGTCTTGATGCGTGCAGCTGAGGTGGAGGGTATTTGGCCGTTGGTCTTGGCCCTCTTTGCAGGTGTGCTGGTAGGGGTGTCCTGAAGTTCGTCGTTTGGATCGGACCCTGTGGTGGAGTAAAGGAGGGCGAGGGTTATTGATGGGTCTGTGGGAATTGGAATGGCATTGTATCACATGCATTGGGGTGGTACCTGAGGGTGATTTGGGTCGGGGCCTTGGAGGTGCTTTCATTTGTGTGTGGAGTGAGGGTGCAGTTGTTTGGCAGCCTGCAGTTAGGGTGTGCCTGCTGCACGTGTAGTGCGTGTTTTAGGGGTTTTTAATTATTTATGTATTTATTGTGGGTTTTAACGTGCGCTATCAGGCCGATGTGTGTGGACGTTCTCCTGGACATGTGTTTCTGTTGCACTATGTGGACGCATGGTACTTCACATGGATGGACTTTGTGGATTTGGCATTGTTTTATTTGGCCCACCTATCTGAATCTTCGGATGTCTGCACTCCTTTCTCCATCCCTCCGACTCCCTCTATGCTCTCCATTCCGATGGTGGAGGCACAGATTTCTTCCCAGGGGGTCAACTTGATGGGTGATTCAGGACCTCCCCCGGTGGCTGTGGCAATGTTGCGGTTGGCAGAGAGTATGCTGCGGACGCGTATCCGCAGGTCGTCCCATCGCTTGCGGCATTGCTGTGGGGTGCGGGGTGCGGTCCCCACCGCACTTACCCGCTGTGCCACCAGAGCCCATATGGCCTTCTTGTTTGCAAGTGCCGTCCTGGTCATTTGCGTGCAGAAGACGACGGCAGCATTCTCCTGGAGGGTCTCTGTTAGCACGGTGAGTTCCTCACGGGAGAAGTGGACCTGCCGCTTGCGGTCGCACGCTTTCTTCACTACTTTTCCCATTTTTCTTGGTTTCGCTAGGGTGGATGACGGGTTGGGGTGTGTTTCAGGGTAGTGATTTTAGTGGTTGTGTGGTTTTAGTGGTTTTATAGGTGTACGGCGGGATGTTTCCCGTTCCGGGCCCATGTTTTAACTTCCGTTTCCGTATATTTCCGGTCACCGTACTTTCCGGTAGGCGCACACTGCGGTGTCCGCTGTGATGGGTGGCGGTATTGCACCTAGGGCGCCGTACGGCGGCGGTGTGGGCCGTTTTGGGGTCATTTCCGCCATCGCGGACTTTGCACTTCCGCCATGCCGTGGTGCTCGTGCCCGATAGGTCGGAATGGGCCGCACTTTGCTCCTTCGTGCAATGGCGGAAACGCTATTTACGCTGTGGCGGTCCGGTCAGTCACTTTCCGCCAGGGTCGTAATGAGGGCCACTGTCATGGTCCAAGGCCCTCAGGCTAATCTTCTCTTTTATAGATGCTTCCCTCGCCTCATCAATTTCCTCTCATCACCTGTTGTCCCCTCCTCTTCCCCCTTGGCTACCTTGCCCTCTCTCTCCTCCTCCTCCTCCTCTTCCCCTCCTAGGGCTCCTTCTCCTCTGCAGGGCATACCTCTGATCTGTACCCCTCCCCAGAAGGTCTTTAAGGCTGGCAACCTTCTTCATATTGCCACTCTCAACTCTCGCCTTGCCGTCAAACACTCCTCTGACATCTGCCACCTCCTTGAAGAACTAGACCTTGATGTCCTTGGTCTTACTGAGACATGGTTCACGGCCAGCTCTGTCACGAGCTTTGACACTCTCCTCCCTGATGGCTACAAGATCCTAGATCCTCTGAGCACCCAGATCCTCAGTCCCATGGGGGAGTAGCCCTGATCTTTCCTGAGTGGATTCCTGTCACTATCATACCCACTCAAACCTACTCCTCTTTTGAATGCCTTGTCTGTAGGCTTTCTCTCTCGCCTACCCATTCTCTTACTGTGGTTACCATCTACCGGCGTCCTAGTCAAAGCAGCTCATTTCTCTCTGAGTGGGCAGACCTCTCCTCCTCCCTCCTGGCCTCTACCACTAAACTCCTCCTCCTCTGTGATCTAAATATACATTTAGACTCTCCTTGCTTCGCTTCTGTACTCTTCTGTGACCTCTGCGACTCCCCCTCCCTGTCCATCCTCCCCTCTGGCCTGACTCACTCTGCAGGGCACACAGTCGATGTCTTGATCTCCTCTGACCTCCCCCTCTCCTTCGCTCTGACCACTCCTCTCTCCTGGAGCGATCACTCCCTCCTCTCATCTCATCTCTCCCTCTATTCCCCCCAAGCCAAGCCTACCCCAACACTGCCACCTACCTTCTCTGACATCCGGCCCATGAAGCATGTGTCAGTTGAGGCTTTTGCCACCACTTTCTCTCCCACCTCCACCTTTGGCTGTCTCACATCTTGAAACAGCCCTGTCTCTGCTCTACTCTTCAATTTTTGATATGCTTGATGCTCTTGCCACTGTCATAAGGATCCGTTTGAAGTCCAAAGCCAAGTGCAATTCCTGGTATGACTCTGACCTAGCTACACTTAAACGTAAGTGTAGGGCAGCTGAGAGGAAATGGAGGACTTCCTGTTCATCCTCTGACAAACTGGCCTGTCGCATGCTACAAAGGCAATACTGACTCTCTGTCCTCACCAGGAAGAGAGTCCACAGTCAAGCTTGTGTCTATGCAGCATCTAACAACTCGGCCAAACTCTTTAAAATCTCCAAGGAGCTGGCCAACCCTGCTGCAGTCTCTACCCCTCCTGTTGCCTCCCAGGCTCTTTGCAATTCCCTTGCCTCTCACTTCATTAAAAAACCCAGGACATCCTGTCCACCCTCTCCACCCACACCCCTCCTCTCCCCTCTACATCTGTGCTTGCTGACCCTCCTTTAGCCACCCTCCCACCATCCTTCTCGTCCTTTCCTATTTTCACCCCTGACGAGGTCACCAGACAAGTGTGATCTATGAAAGCCTCGTCAAAACAGGTTCATCCCTGTTCCTCTAAAACCATCAAGGACCACATTGTCACCCTTGCTCTGGCACTTGATGATTTTTTCAACCACTCCTTTGCCTCAGGATCCTTCCCCTCCCCTCTGAAGCACTCCTTTGTGCATTCTCTTCTCAAGAAACCCACAGCTGATCCTTCTTGTCCAGCTAACTATCGGCCAATTTCCATTACTCCCTTTCTTGGCAAACTCCTGGAAAAGTTGGCCATCTCTCAGCTTAACCTTCATTCCAATCCTGTTGGCTGTCTCCATGACCACCAGTCTGGCTTCAGAGCTGCCAGAAGCACGGGAACTGCTCTCCTGAACATCCGTGAAGATCTGCTCTCCAACCTTGACTCTAACATTCCCTCTGTCCTCATCCTCCTCAATCTCTCTTCTGCCTTCGACACGGTCAACCATACCATCCTGCTCAACCGTCTCTGTGAAAACCTTGGATTTCTTTCCCCCCAGGTCGAACTTCCCAGGTCCAACTTGGGTCCTTCCTTTCATGTAACTTCCTCTCTACCTGTGGTGTTCCCCAGGGGTCTAACCCCTCGCCCTGGCTTTTCAACCAATACCTGGCAACTCTTGCCCACTGCATTGCCACTTTCTGCTCAAATTTCCAGTGCTACGCTGATGACACTCAACTCATTTTCAGACTGGCCTCTGTCACCTCCTCTCCCTCTCTCATCTCCAATTGCCTAACTGCCATTCAAGATTGGTGTTCCACCAATGATCTTTGTCTGAATGCCAGCAAGACAGAGATCCTCCTCATCGGCACACCTTCCCCATCCTTTCCCCTCACTCTCTGGCTGGCATCCCTTGGCCCTCCTCCTACCCCCACCTGCGAGGCTAAGAACCTCAGGGTCATCTTTGACTCCACCCTTTCCTTCTGCACCCACATCTCTGATGTCTCTAAAAACTCAAATTTCCAACTGCACCTCCTCAGAGGTACTCTGCCTTTCCTCTCCTTCCCCCAGAAGCTCATGGTATCTCAAGCTCTGGTTCTCTCTAGCTTGGACTATTGTAACAGCCTCTTTCTAAATCTACCTGCCTCTACTCTCCGCCCTCTGCAACTAATCCAGAGAACAGGACTGCGAGACTTGTCCTTGGCCTCAAGCCCCGGGATCGTATCTCTCCAGCTCTGAAATCTATACACTGGCTCCCAGTGGATGCAAGGATTAAATTCAAAACCCTCAGCATTGTCCACAAGGCTTTCTGGGGCCTGGGTCCAAAATACCTTCAACTATCTCTCCGCAAATACCTCCTCTCTTGAGCTATTCGCGCCTCTACCTCCGACTCCCTCAGGGTCAGTCGTTTTTCAAAGAAACGAGCTGGGGTTAGATCTCTGTCTTTGGCTGGGGCCTCCCTCTGGAACAGCCTCCCTGCCACTCTAAAACTTGAGGAGAACCATCTCTGGTTCCGGAAGCACCTCAAGACCTTCCTCTTTTCTTCTGCCTTCGCTCCCCCTCTCCCCTGCTGATCTGTTCTTTCTTGGTACTGTGCACCTGGCCATCCTCTATCCTTCGGGCCCAGATACCTGCTCACCCTGCCACCCTCCCGCACTGCCTCCGGGCCCCCCCTTGCACTGGGGTCTGTATCTGTACCCATACAGCTCCCCCCTTTTTCTTCCTGCACTTATCAGACCTACCCTGTCTGCTGCCTTAAACCTAGCACTTGCAAACTGCTGGCTGCATTACCACTGTTTGTTGCCTTTATTATTTATTTATTGTTATTTATCTGTTTCTCCTCTGCTTCGCACTTTCCACTTCTCCCTCCTTCTATGCACAGATCACTGTTTTGTTCTCCCCTGTTCCCCTCCCTCGCCTTGTCGCGCTCTGAAACACTTGTATAGAAATTAAATATCAATCAATCAATCAATTTGTTTCTGCCTTTGGGACAAAGTGTTAATGATTTCCAAAATCAATCTCTGGTTGTCCACAAGCCATCACCCTCAAACTGATGGGAAAACTGAACGAACCAACGAAACTTTAGAGCAATAGCTCAGTTGTATGTTGAAACGGTCTGAGGATTCTTGGGAAAATATACTCTGGATAGCTGAGAATGCATACAACAAGTCAGTTCACACAAGCACAGGGCAAACTCCATTCTACACTGTGCACTGAAGACATCTGAGGATATCAGTATTTGATCCACCCGATACCCTGGAAATGCCAGCCATACAAAACTTGCATAAACCATCACTCAGGTTCTTAAGGAGGCGACAATTTTAATTAGTTTGGGGATCCCGCCCCTGTCCCACAGACACCTGGGCACATGCCCATCTGATCCCCTGGACCCTCCGAACACTGCGCCTGTCTGCAAGGTCTGTAAAGTTGTGGCATACTTTTAATTAGTTCGGGGATCTCACCTCTGTCCTACAGACACCTGGGCGCATGCTCATTTGATCCCCTTTGCCCTCCGAACACTGCGACTGTGTGCAAGGTCTGCAGCATTTGTTACACTTTTAATACATTTGGGGATCCCGGACTTGTCCTGTGGACACATAGGCGCTTGCGCGCATCGCATCACGTGCAATAGGTGTCCTACGGACAGCCGTCCCATTCGTGAACATTTGCGACATCACCATGTGACCACACCCATGCTGAGCGTCGCTCCTTATTCGAAAACACTGTCTGGGCCCCCGGACACCAAACATTTATTTTTTTAAGCAATCCAAGGTGTTTTACTGTGAAACTTCACCCTTGCAGAGATCCCAGACCATGCCCTTGGTGATCTAGAGACTTTTTGCAACTTTTTGAGCCCAGCTGGGGTGCAAAGTGTTCATAGAGTGCACAACTGTTCCCAGGGCGCTCCCCAGCACCCCTATAAAAGGTCACACCCCAGTGCTGCTCCGCTTTCTGTTTTTGCATTTCCAAGACAGAGCACTTTGCCAGATGATTTCTTGCACTGGATTGCTGCTTCCTGGTTTCCGGTTTCCTGAATTCTAATTTCCTGAAGGATGGCATCCATTGCTGCCTCCTCATCATCACCCCCACCACCACCATCTTCTGGAAGGCCTGGTGAGGGGAACAGGTGTGGTGATGTAGAGGGGGAAAGAGAAGGGCAAGAGGATGAGGTACTGGAAGTCACCACTACCAGCTGCCAAAATGATTCTTGGGTGTGGAGGGTCTTTACCACCATTGGGGGTGTACCCTAGGCACGTGCAGACAAGGTTCACTACAATGAGTGCAGCAAACCTGGGCTGTACAGTTACCGGCCCACCTCCATGCGGCGATACCTAAAGTCGAGCCACAAGGCAGCAGTTTTGTGGGTTGTCCCCTTCAAACAGGGTAGTAGGTTGAGTTCCTCTGCAGCATCCTCAGCATCTGCTCATGTCACCACAAGGGACACTCCTGTGGGGCAGCAGATCCCTGAGTCAGACTCTGTAACGCTCACCTGGTATCCACGGGGACGTCACTGAGCCTGTTCTGACCTCTTATGACTTCGAACCCTTCCCTAGAGTCTACTCGACTGTAGACTGGGCCTGAAACACAGGATTGGTAGAGTTTAACTCCCTATTGTCTCTGTGTGCTTGAACCCTTTCTTCCCCGGGGTCCAACCCTTACCTTTGATCCACAGCTCACCTTGTTTTCTTGGAAAGTGTGCTCTCCGTCCTGCTTTCAGCACAGGGGCGTGTTGATTGATGCGGGCTTGTTGCTGCCTAGTTACTTCACTGGCAAGAGTCCGACAGGTAAGTATAATGAGTCTTTTGAACAGTTCTCTAACTTCATTCCTTTCCTTCCTTAGATGATGGCTGGAATCTGGGGATGGCGACGTGCTGCTGAGATGAGTAGCACTGAAAGTGAGTGAGAGCGCGATGCGCAATGCGACCCTTTCGTATTTGTATTGAACTGAGTTCTTTTTCTGTGTCTTTTAGGTGCTGCGACGTTTTCCGCGTGGATGCCGATTATGAAGAAGAAATGCAGTGAGTAAGTGCGGTATGCGGCGCCTCTAGATGTTTCCACGCCTACCTGGAGTGTCTTTTCCCTCTTGCAGATGGATGAGAAGCTCCGGAGACAGAGATCCCTCAGAGCGGCTGGGATACAGGTAAGTGTTTGAAGCTCGTACATTCTTTAAAAATAAGCAAAGATTTGCTGAGTGCTTACTAATGCCTTTTTTCTGTTCTTTTCCCTTTTCCTTAGGAAGCGGCGTACCAGGATGGGAATGACACCACCGAAGATGCCCGCAGAATAGAAGGAGTGATGAATGATGGGCAGAAGTGCCGCAAGTTAAGGCTGTTCCTAATGGTGTTCTTGTTCTTGCAGGAGCTGAGCGCAGAAGAAAGATGCAGGCCTACTGGAGACCGATTCGAGCACGGTGAGTGTCACGCTGCAGGTGCAGAAAACACAAAGCATGTTTCTCAGCCTGGGCGTGGCTTAAATAGTCTCTGGGTATCCAGGTGTCTCTGGGCTGAACCACACCCAAAAGACTAGACTGCACATGCAGTTCAGGGAACCGAAATATGTGGGGGCATCCATCTTGTCCCCATCAATGCACTACAAGTCCAATCCCCAATGTTATCCTATGGGAGTGAGTGAGTCTGGTGCCACAAGCGCCAAGTCTGACTCCAGGTGGGTCTTTGGAGGGATGGAGAGGCCCTTGAGGGCCATGTAGGTGATTTTGGCCTGGCTCCAGCCTGATATCTTGGAGGGCTGGGGACATGAGGGGCAGGAATCATGACAGCACTCCCCCCCAAGTCCCCTCTCAAGGTGGCTCTTCTGTCTGGTCCTGGTTTGTTTGGATGGTTTTGATGAAATCGTCTAAGCAAGCGAGGTGCATGGATGTACTCACAAGGCTCCCATGTCCTGTCTTGTGGAACATACCCCTTCCAGTCTACTAAGTAGTATAATTTGGATCTGACGTACTTTGAATCCAGGATGTCCTTGACTTCGAATTCTGGCTCCCCGGCAACTACTACTGGCTGTGGTGGCGTTGCTACCCGGGTCCCAGGATGAACAGGTTTAAGGAGAGACACGTGGAACACAGGATGAATCTGCATGTTTGACGGCAAAGCTAGTCTGACCGGCACAGGATTTATCCCGGAGGTGACGGTGAATTGACCCAGGTATCTTGGACGGAAAGTTCAGGTTCCTTTAATGGACACGTGTTTAGACGCCAGCCAGACTTTGTCTCCCACTTGGTAGTTGGGGGCCTTTGCTCGGTGTTGATCAGCAAACTTCTTTTGGCGATTCTTAGCTTGAAGTAGGTGTTCAGCTGTCCTTTTAAAGGTTTGAGAAATTGTCGTGTGCAAGGTTTTGACCGCTGGCATTTCCAGGGTTGTAGGAACGTCCAACTCAGAAGTACCTGGGTGCCTGCCATACATGGTATAAAAGGGTGTCTGCCCAGTGCTGGTGTGTAGGGATTTATTATAAGCATATTCAGCTATCCATAATAGGTCAAACCAGCTTCCTTCAGCTTGGTGTAACATGCAATGCAAATACTGCTCGAGCGTCTGATTTGTCCTCTCAGTTTGACCACCCATTTGGGGATGGTGACTGGTGGATAGCCGGATGTCGATCTAGGCCATAGAGCAGCATTTTCTCCAGAAGTTAGATACGAATTGAGTACCTCGGTCTGAGACTAAAACTGAAGGAAACCCATGGAGCCGTACAATGCCTTCAAGAAATACTTTTGCCAGAGTGGAAGCATTTGGGAGCCCCTTAAGAGGAATGAAATGTGCCATTTTTGAAAATAGGTCCACGACCACAAGAATAGTGTTAAACCCTTGACTGGGTGGTAAATCAGTAATAAAATCGAGGGACAATGTGTGCCAGGGAGCTGGTGGGATTTCCAATGGTTGTAATAGCGCAGCCGGTTTCTGCTTGGATGACTTGTTTTGAGCACACACTCCACAAGATAGGAAAAATTGGATAATGTTTTCAGGCCACGTGGGACACCAATAATTTCGTTTTACCTTGGCTAGGGTTTTAGCAATTCCGGGGTGGCCCTCGATCAAGGAATCATGATAACCGGACATGACTTGTTCTCGTAGTTCTTGGTTTGGTAAGAATAAACGATTCCTGAAGTAGGGCAACTGATCTTTTATCATGTAATATTCTCCTTGTGCACTCCATGCTTGTAATTGCGCCAGACTCATCAGGTTTTGGATTTCTTCATGTAATTATTTCTGAGTTATGGTTTCTGTGATTCCTAGGAGCTTGTCACTCGGGATGATTGCTATTGGGTCAGGGGTCTGATACCCTTGCTCTTCCATCCCCATATGGGAAAGGGCATTGGCCTTCCCGTTTTTCACCCCTGGTCGAAATGTAATCATGTAGTCATATTCAGCAAAAAAAGAGCCCAACGTAGTTATCGTGAGGATTGGGCCTTTACCGTTTTTAGGTACTGGAGGTTCCGGTGGTCAGTTATTACAGTGATTGTGTGTCTGGCGCCCAAGAGGTAGTTCCGCCATGCCTTAAAGGCTGACTTAATGGCCAGGAGTTCTTTGTCTGTGATAGCATAATTGAGTTCAGGGGGTGTGAATTTACGCGACCAGAAGGCAACAGCGTGTAACTGGCCTGTTTCTGGGTCCTTATGTGAGAGGACGGCTCCCATAGCCATGCTTGAGGCATCTGTTTCCACCAGGTATGGGAGATCAGGGCGAGGGTGGTGTAAGATTGGGGCAGATGTGAATCTTGCTTTGAATTCCTGGAAAGCTTCCTCGGCTTCTGTTGTCCACTGGAACTTGTTGTTGCTTTTCCTTAGCAATGACGTGATGGGATGCACGATTTGCGAAAATCCTGGGATGAACCGGCGGTAGAAGTTTGCAAAACCCAGCATACTTTGAACCCCCTTGAATGAATTTGGGGATGGCCAGTTCAGGATAGCATCTACCTTGTGTACATCCATTCGGATTCCATTCGGGCTGAGAATAAAGCCCAGGAATTCCACCTCGGAGACGTGGAATGAACACTTTTCGAGCTTGACGTAGAGCTGGTGTTGATGGAGTTTCTCCAATATGGATCAAACGTGTTTAACGTGGTCCTGCTTTGATGCGGAATATACTAGGATATCGTCGATGTACACTAGAGCACAGATATCAATCAATTCCCGTAGGACATCGTTCATGAAGTATTGAAATGCTGCAGGCGCGTTGCAAAGGCCAAAGGGCATTACTTGATATTCGTACAAGCCGTATTTGGTGCGAAAAGCGGTTTTCCATTCGTAACCCCGGTTTTACGCGAACAAGGTGATATGCCGCCCTCAGGTCTAGTTTTGTGTAGATTTGGGCATCTTTGACTTGATCAAGAAATTCAGGGATCAGTGGCAGGGGGTGGCATTTTTTTACGGTAATCTGGTTCAGTGCTCGATAGTCGATGCACGTTCTCAAGTGCCCCTCCTTTTTCGGTACGAAGAATAGAGGACTGTCTGCTGGAGACTTTGAGGGACGGATGAACCCGTTGGCCAGTTATTGGTCAAGATAGGCCTTCAGGTGCTGTTTCTTTGGTTCTGTGAGTGCGTAAATTCGCCCATGAGCGATTTGTGTGCCAGGTATCAGGTAGATTTGGCAATCGTATGGTCTATGCGGTGGCAGGGTATTAGCCTGTTCTTTCTGAAACACATCTTCAAAGTCGTGGTATTCACTTGGTAGGGTGCCGATTGCCACAGTCGCAAGCTTTGAGGTTCTGGTGTCTATTGGTTGTTTCTCTTGGCGATAAAATGTGTGGGCGCAAGTCTCGGGAAAGGCCAATTCTTTTGCTCGCTAACCGATTCGAGGATTGTAAGCCACCAACCATGGCACTCCCAAAATAAACCGGAACTGTGGTGCCTTAATGAGGTCAAAAACGATAGATTCTTGGTGTCCATCCTGGCACAGAAGGGTTAAAGCTGCAGTGCATTGGGATACTGGACCAGATGCTATTTCCGTGCCGTCGACAGTGGTAACCGTATCGGTGGTTGATTTAGGGTGTAACGGAAGCCCCATCTTTGCCGCAAGATCCTGGTTGATGTAATCCCAAATGGCTCTACTGTCAATGTACGCTCTTACTGCGTGCATCCGAGATGGTTGTTGGTGATTGATGAAGACCACAGATAGTGCAAAATGGGAGGTCTGTCGTTCACTTTCTTCGCTCGACAACTGGACCTCTACACTTGCCATGCTGGGGAGTGTTCCGATTCCTTGATGGTATCTTCTTTGTACGTGGCCCCTACCGTCCTCCTCGGTGGCTTCACAGGGCACTCTTTAAGGAATTGACCTGACCTTCCACAGTACAGACATAACTGCTGCTGTCTCCTTTTATCCTTTTCTGCTTTAGTCAAGGGGGATCTGACCCCCTCGATTTGCATTGGTTCTCCTGAACCTTCCGTTGTGCGGGCAATATTGTCCTTTGAATGCACATACATAGGGCGAGGGTCCGGTCTGGTTCGATCTGCTCATCGGTCCTGCATCCTATGATCCAGTTGAACAACAAGGTCAATGAATTCTGAGCAGTCTTTCGGGGGGTTCACTACTTGTGCGAGAACATCCTTGAGCTCCCTCCGCAACCCCTGATGAAATAACATGGTTCTCGTCTCCACTGGCCATTCTGCTTCAACTACGAGTCTATTGAACGTGGCTATGTATGTTAATAGGTCTAGAGTCCCTTGGCGTAGGGACAGAAGTTCGTTGTCAAATGCCTGCCCATGAGTACGACGGGCGAACAGCTTTTCCATCTCCTGCTGAAAGCCCCTGAAGTCATGCCGCAAAGGATCGTCTTGGGCCACAAAGGGTACAGACCAGTCCGCGGCGCTACCACTCAGGTAGGAGAGCACAAAAGCGACCCGTGATTGGTCATTCGGAAAGGCCCCTGGTCTACAAAGGAAGTGCAGGCGGCACTGGTTCATGAACGTTGCAAACCTCTTGGGATCCCCCATAAATTGTTCAGGCGGGACCAAGGGAACTGCCCCAGGAAGGGTTATCTGAACGGTATTGGCTGATGGTGCAGGCATCGAGGGCACGCTTCCTGGCAATGGTGCATGCCCTGCTTGTGACTGGAGAAGTTGCCGGCTTTAATCATCAGTGCGTTCTTTGGCTACTATCAGCTCTCTCCTCAGGGTGTTGGTCTCCTGCCCGGCTGCATGTACTTCGGAACGTAGCTGCCCCAACATGTGGGCTAACTGGTTGGTTTCTGACGTTTCCATGACGCCCAGGTGGATTTTGATGTGAGGCTTTGTGTTCTGTAACGCTCACCTGGTATCCACAGGGACATCACTTAGCTGTTCTAACCTCTTACGACCTCGAACCCTTCCCTGGAATCTACTCAACTGGAGACTGGGCCTGAAACACAGGATTGGTAGAGTTTAACTCCCTATTGTCTCTGTGTGCTTGAACCCCTTCTTCCCCGGGGTCCAACCCTCCCCTTTGATCCACAGCTCACCTTCTTTTCTTGGAAAGTGTGCTCTCCATCCTGCTTTCAGTGCAGGGGCGCGTTGATTGATGCAGGCTTGTTGCTGCCTAGTTACTTCACTGGAAAGAGTCCGAAAGGTAAGTATAAAGAGTCTTTTGAACAGTTCTCTAACTTCGTTCCTTTCCTTCCTTAGATGATGGCCAGCGTCCGAGGATGGCGACGTGCTGCTGAGATGAGTTGCGCTGAAGGTGAGTGAGAGCGCGATGCGCGATGCGACCCTTTCGTATGTGTATGGAACTGAGTTATTTTTCTGTGTCTTTTAGGTGCCGCGACGTTTTCAGCGTGGATGCCGGTTATGAAGAAGAAATGCGGTGAGTAAGCGCGGTATGCGGCGCCTCTAGATGTTTCCACGCTAACCTGGAGTGTCTTTTCCCTCTTGCAGATGGATGAGAAGTTCCGGAGACAGAGTTCCCCCAGAGTGGCTGGGATTCAGGTAAGCGTTTGAAGCTCGTACAGTGCTTAAAAATAAGCGACGATTTGCTGAATGCTTACTAATGCCTTTTTTCTGTTCTTTTCCCTTTTCCTTAGTAAGCGGCATGCCGGGATGGGAATGACACCGCCGAAGATGCCCGCAGACTAGAAGGAGCGATGAATGATGGGCAGAAGTTCCGCAAGGTAAGGCTGTTCCTAACTGTGTTCTTGTTCTTGCAGGAGCTGAGCGCAGAAGAAAGATGCAGGCCTACTGGAGACTGATCCGAACACGGTGAGTGTCACGCTGCAGATGCAGAAAACACAAAGCATGTTTCTCATCCTGGGAGTGGCTTAAATAATCTCTGGGTATCCCAGGTGTCTCTGGGCTGAACCACACCCAATAGACTAGACTGCACATGCAGTTCAGGGAACCGAAATATGTGAGGGCATCCATCTTGTCTCCATCAATGCACTACAAGTCCAATCCCCAATGTTATCCTATGGGAGTGAGTGAGTCTGGTGACACAAGCACAAAGTCTGACTCCAGGTGGGTCTTTGGAGGGATGGGGAGGCCCTTGAGGGCCATGTAGGTGATCGTGGCCTGGCTCCAGCCTGACATCTTGGAGGGCTGGGGACATGAGGGTAAGGAATCATGACCGTCTCACAGGCCATATGCACCGCAGCTGACCCTTACCTTTCAAAGGTCACTAAATTGTGCATGTACTGCGACGCAGTACTCTGCAGGGGTGAGCAATTCCTGAGTGCTTTCGAGGCTATGGTCGGGGAGCACGAAGGAAAGTGCCTCCTACCTCCATGAGGCCCACCCAACATTTTCCTCTCTCCACCTGCCCTTTCATCCCTGTGGTTGGTGCCCTTTCCCTACCCTCCCTTCCCTTCCTTGTGTGCCATGTTAAAAAATCCCCCAAAAAATATAAAACAAGAAAACACACAAAAAAGTCTCTTTTCAAGAGCCACATTTCACAGTTTAAAAATAGAAGTGCCAATGAAATGGTGCAGGCACCTGCGCAGTCTGCAAAGTCCCCGGACAGCGTGGTAGTCCTGGGAATTCCAAAGCATACAGGTGGTGGTAGCATGTAAACCATTGCATTCTTTTCTGGGACCCAGTGGTGGCTCTGAAGCCTTTATTATTATATATTTTGGAAGGTTTGAAGTGTCCAACACCTACTGCAGAAATGCTTGCTATACTTGCAAGTAGGGCTGCAAAACATTTTGGATATTTTGCAAAAACTGTGATTACCAGCATCAGTAAGATGGATGCCATCCCTGAGGAAAAAAACATCTTGTAAAAATGTGCAGTCTTGTTGACATTGCCTTTGTCTTTCTCCATTTGTGTATCAAATGAAGAAGAGCGCAGCCACATCTGTCTCTGAGCGATGCGCAAAAAGATTACTCAAGCGTTTGGAAACATGTCCATGACTTTCCCAAGTGCCTCCTTCATCACAAACTGCAGTGATTCCAGTAACATGGCCTAAACTGTACCTTTCCTAAAGAACAATAATAATAATAGCTGGATGATGCTGTTTCACCAAAGTGGCACAAACGGGACGCCGATCCAGCCACTTCATGTCACCCACTCCATACCAGTGCAAATCAACATGAGGCAATCCAAGTTGTACAGCCACTCCAATGTGCTCTGCATACACCTGCAACCAATGTATCCAAGAGTCCCCCAAAATCCAGACACTCTGCCTCCTAAAACACACAGCCATAGCCATCTGCACTCCTCTCAGCAAACAGAGACTCTGCTGCACTCTCTCCTTTCACACCACACCCAGGGAACCTTATTGGCCAATCCCCTGTCCTCCACAGTACCATTTCCATGCCTGCCATCCTTAAAAGTCCCAGATGTGGCACGTGCGATCCACAAACTACCGCAGTGTTTGCAGATAAATCATCCAAATCAAGGGGGTGGGGAGAGAAATGTATCCCAGGGTAGGAGATTTCCTCTACTGTGGTGGCACTGAAAATAACCTTTTTCTTTTTTTATTTAGGTGCTAGTAAACAAACACATTTTGGTTTCTATTTTATTTTTGGGGGGTTCTCCTCTTTTCCTCCTTACTGCCTTACATCAACCTCTGCAAAGCATCCCTTAGATTGTGAAAAAAACGAGCATTTCCAAGAATGGACAACAAAACGCTGTCTGGGGTAAAATAGTGCACACTAAGGGAGTCAATGTTGTCATTAGAGAAAACAGACATCTCAGCAAGTCACACAACTACACCCATGCCTCTATTAACGAGGCACCTTCCAGCATTTTGCTGGGGATTTAAGACATAGGGTTTGTTCCATTGTGCTCTAGGTGGTATTTCGGAAAAAAACACCTTCGCAGTAGGGAAAAGCAGCATCAGCTCTTCCACCAACAACTTCAGTATATGAACCAAACTTGGAGCACTGATGTAGCCCAAATGCTCTCCTCCACAGTGCACCATCAAAACATCAGGACTACCAAAAGTACCCATGTCTCCGCAAAGAGCAAGCAGTGCCTTCAAATTGCGGCCGGGCACACTGTACGACAAAGCCTGCAGGCCTGGAAACCCAAGATTACCAGAAACACCTCTTGCCTTGGCATACCTCTCCAATTCATAAACAAATGAATCTCCCGCTATCCAAACAATAAGTCTCTCTCCAACACCAGCCATCTTCACTACACAACCAACAAAACAATGAAAAAAGTATGACCCTCCCTTCCTGTAAAGCACAACCTGAACCCCTGATTGCTTAATTCACACAGACCCATGTCCATGCCAGGCAACCTGGCTGACTTCCTATCCATGCATCCGCTAAAATGGCCCCCGACCTTCGGTTGGCCAAGCGGACTGCTACGTCAACTACATAGTATGTCATACCTTCCCACCAATGATACTTCTGACCGAATAGCATAGGGTGATGGCTGATGACCCCACACTAGTGCTAGCAAGAACCTACATTCAAGACGGCAGATGGAGATCAATAGAACAAGCGGTGCGGTCCAACCCCACTATCAATCACAGACTCTGGAAGATGGTGTTAGGCAGAATCCAGTGCAGTTCCCTTAGGGAGCACTACACCAGATTAGGACTACAGGTGAGAGCAATAAATCCCCTTTGGTATCAGTCTGTACCACAAAGATTTAGTTGGTAGCTGTGGCTGAGCAGCCAGACTTATCTCAGGAGGGAGATTAGCAGTACTCGGGGTTTACACAATAGGTATCACAGCACTATGGAACAAGGAAACACTGACCAAAGCTTTGTATCAAAAAGAGAATATATGTCACGCTCACCTGATTCCCACGGAGGCGCAGGTCTGGCTTCGAGTGCTGATGCTTCTTCTATGGTGAAGCGCAGGACTCTGAAGATGGACTCACTGGCTCGCAGGAATATTCCCCTGTGCTCGAGAGTCTGATTGGTTCTCTCGGTTTGTCCGTCGGTCTGGGGGTGGTGGCTGGTGGATAGCCGCACATCTATTTGTGCTAGTTGGCAACACTTCTTCCAAAAATGGGAGATAAATTGACTTCCACGATCCGAGACTAATATGGAAGGGAAACCATGTATGCGAACTATATTCTCCAGGAATTCCTTGGCCAAGGTGGAAGCTGAAGGCAAACCTTTTAAAGGGATAAAGTGGGCCATTTTGGAGAATAGATCCACAATTACAAGGATAGTGTTGTAACCAGCACAAGGAGGCAGGTCAGTTATAAAGTCCATTGATAAGGTGTGCCATGGTGCCGGTGGAATATCCAAGGGTTGAAGTAGGCCAGCTGGCCTTTTCTTTTGACCCTTGTTTTGGGTGCAAATTCCGCAAGACAATACAAAAGACTAACAGGGTAATTCATAGAATTTCGCAGAAAAGTGTCGCAAGCGGCTGGCGCAGAGTGTCCGCGTGCGATTGACTGCGCCAGGCACGTGCGCTAAAACCGATTTCCGCGCACAGCGTATTCATGGATTTCATGCTCCCAAACCAGCCGTGGCGCAGAGTATCGCAGCGACCCTGCAGCAGCGCCAGTAACGCCCCCAAGAACGCCCTCGCGCAAGGAAAAGCCAGCAAAATCGCTAAATCATCGCAAAGGGCTGCGCTAACCCTGGACCAGTTTACAGGGCAGCCAAACAAGGAACGCAAAGCGGGTAACGTGCATATCAGGGGTACACGTGAAGTCATACACGCGATTAGCCAGGGTAAGTGTATTACAGGGGTACACGTGAAGTCATACACGCGATTAGCCAGGGTACGTGTATTACAGGGGTACGCGGGAAGTTTAACACGCGATTGGCCAGGGTATGTGTATTACAGGGGTACGCGGGAAGTTTAACACGCGATTGGCCAGGGTACGTGTATTACAGGGGTACGCGGGAAGTTTAACACGCGATTAGCCAGGGTAAGTGTATTACAGGGGTACACGTGAAGTCATACACGCGATTAGCCAGGGTACGTGTATTACAGGGGTACGCGGGAAGTTTAACACGCGATTGGCCAGGGTACGTGTATTACAGGGGTACGCGGGAAGTTTAACACGCGATTGGCTAGGGTACGTGTATCACAGGGGTACGCGGGAAGTTTAACACGCGATTAGCCAGTGTAAGTGTATTACAGGGGTACACGTGAAGTCATACACGCGATTAGCCAGGGTACGTGTATTACAGGGGTACGCGGGAAGTTTAACACGCGATTGGCCAGGGTACGTGTATTACAGGGGTACGCGGGAAGTTTAACACGCGATTGGCCAGGGTACGTGTATCACAGGGGTACGCGGGAAGTTTAACACGCGATTAGCCAGTGTAAGTGTATTACAGGGGTACACGTGAAGTCATACACGCGATTAGCCAGGGTACGTGTATTACAGGGGTACGCGGGAAGTTTAACACGCGATTGGCCAGGGTACGTGTATTACAGGGGTACGCGGGAAGTTTAACACGCGATTAGCCAGGGTAAGTGTATTACAGGGGTACGCGGGAAGTTTAACACGCGATTAGCCAGGGTACGTGTATTACAGGGGTACGCGGGAAGTATAACACGCGATTGGCCAGGGTACATGTATTACAGGGGTACGCGGGAAGTTTAACACGCGATTGGCCAGGGTACGTGTATCACAGGGGTACGCGTGAAGTTATACACGCGATTAGCCAGGGTACGTGTATTACAGGGGTACGCGGGAAGTTTAACACGCGATTGGCCAGGGTACGTGTATTACAGGGGTACGCGGGAAGTTCAACACGCGATTGGCCAGGGTACGTGTATTACAGGGGTACGCGGGAAGTTTCACATGCGATTTGGCCAGGTACGTGTATTACAGGGGTGTGTGGGAATTATCACACGCGATTTGGCTTGGTACGTGTATTACAGGGGTGTGCGGGAATTATCACACGCAATTAGGCTGGGTGGGTCCTCACAGGTGTTCCCTGTACACCCTCCACAGCCCCTGCAGGCAGCCCACAAAACAGGGGACTACCCTGCACACCTGCTCATGTCCCCCTGCACCCCCACCCCCCAGCAGTGCAGGGGCACCCTCCACCAGGCCCCCACTCATGTCTCCCACCACCCCCACCCCCCAGCCACCAGGGTCACCCTCCACCAGGCCCCCACTCATGTCTCCCACCACCCCACCCCCCAGCCACCAGGGGCACCCTCCACCAGGCCCCCACTCATGTCTCCCACCACCCCCACCCCCCAGCAGTGCAGGGGCACCCTCCACCAGGCCCCCACTCATGTCCCCCTGCACCCCCACCCCCAAGCAGTGCAGGGGCACCCTCCACCAGGCCCCCACTCATGTCTCCCACCACCCCCACCCCCCAGCAGTGCAGGGGCACCCTCCACCAGGCCCCCACTCATGTCCCCCTGCACCCCCACCCCCCAGCAGTGCAGGGGCACCCTCCACCAGGCCCCCACTCATGTCTCCCACCACCCCCACCCCCCAGCCACCAGGGTCACCCTCCACCAGGCCCCCACTCATGTCTCCCACCACCCCCACCCCCCAGCAGTGCAGGGGCAGCCTCCACCAGGCCCCCACTCATGTCTCCCACCACCCCCACCCCCCAGCAGTGCAGGGGCAGCCTCCACCAGGCCCCCACTCATGTCTCCCACCACCCCCACCCCCCAGCAGTGCAGGGGCACCCTCCACCAGGCCCCCACTCATGTCCCCTATCACCCCCACCCCCCCGCCACCAGGGGCACCCTCCACCAGGCCCCCACTCATGTCTCCCACCACCCCCACCCCCCAGCAGTGCAGGGGCAGCCTCCACCAGGCCCCCACTCATGTCTCCCACCACCCCCACCCCCCAGCAGTGCAGGGGCAGCCTCCACCAGGCCCCCACTCATGTCCCCTATCACCCCCACCCCCCGCCACCAGGGGCACCCTCCACCAGGCCCCCACTCATGTCTCCCACCACCCCCACCCCCCAGCAGTGCAGGGGCACCCTCCACCAGGCCCCCACTCATGTCTCCCACCACCCCCACCCCCCAGCAGTGCAGGGGCAGCCTCCACCAGGCCCCCACTCATGTCTCCCACCACCCCCACCCCCCCAGCAGTGCAGGGGCAGCCTCCACCAGGCCCCCACTCATGTCTCCCACCTCCCCCACCCCCCAGCAGTGCAGGGGCACCCTCCACCAGGCCCCCACTCATGTCTCCCACCACCCCCACCCCCCAGCAGTGCAGGCTTAACCTCCACCAGGCCCCCACTCATGTCCCCCTGCACCCCCACCCCCCTGCCACCATGTGCAGCCCCCACCAGGTCCTCACAATCCCCAATCATGTGCGTAATGGTCATCCTCCACAGCCAAAAAGACCTACCAAGTAACCCATTCACCCACATGGAAATGGAAATCACATGTTACACCCCCAATGTACATGAAGCAAATGAACCCATGTCCGTCACACACATATTTTCAAATTGAATGGGAAAACACACAACATGACATGCATGAAACCAATGAGATGAAACCACACAGTGAACAATGGAAAAAAAAATGTATTGAAAAAAATACAAATGCCAAAGAAAGAAAACTAACTACAATGTAAATGTGAAAAAATAAGCTGCATGTCCGCATAAAAACACAAAACTAGAAAATCAAATCCAAAAAATTATGTCCAAAGTGAAATGTAAAAACTCTCCATGCAACAAAGAACTATGTACAAAAATAACAAGGGTCCATCATCACAACTGAACTAAGGAAACCTCCTAAAAAACCTACCTAAATATCAACTATATACAAAAAGTGGAGCAGTGTCCGTCGACTCCAAATAATAATAAGAACGAAAGGAAACCTAAAACTAAAGAACTATATACAAAGGCGGCGGGCAAGTCCAGCGGCTCACTCTGTGGTGTTCCGGGCCAGGGCATCATCGAACTCCTGTTCGATGTCCCGGAGGCGGTCCAGTTCCATGGCCCCGAGGGTCCGCAGGGACGACGCCGTGTCCTCCTCCAACCCCCTGCGGATTGCCTCGAGGCACTCGGCCCGCCTCAGGGCCCTCCGCATGGAGTTCTCCGCCCTGACCATTGTGAGCCGCGCCTCTTCCGCCCGCCGCCGCTCCGCACCTATGGCGTGGCCCAACCGCTGCCACACGGAAGACACTCTCTGTCCTGGGTCCTCCTGCCCTCCGGCCGATGCCTGCCCCTCCGATGTCGAAGGCCCCGAGCCTTCATGGCTCCCACCATCTTGCTGCTGCTGCTGCTCTGCCTCTGCCCGTGCACTGCCTCCTGCTGCCTGCACATCCTCCGCCGGCTGGGGTGCACCTGTTGATGTGGCCACCCCTGCTGGACGTCCGACTCCCGACTGTGGCAGGGATGCCTCCTCCACCAGCCTGGCCGCACTGTCAGAGGCAGCTCCACAGGGCACCCAGGTGACTGATGGGTGGGAAGATGGCACAGAGGACGACTGGCGCGTAGGGGGTCCAGTTGAGGAGGGGGTCGGAACAAGCCCCATCAGACGGAGGAATCCGGTCTGGGTGACCTGTCCCAGCAGGCTGACGTGGTCAACGAGCCATTCGAGATGACGTGCAGTCTCTCCATGAAAAGACTGCAGGTCACCTCGCATGGCCCGTTGACGCAACGCCACACCAGCCAGGACAGGCTCAACCCGGACCTGGATGGCCATGTCCGCAGGCAGAGGAAGGCCAGTTGACGTCAGCTCATCCCCTGCCTGAAAACGGGTCTGGACGTAGGCATCCCTGCTGGTGCAAGATGATGCAGGGACAGGATCGGGGACAGGATTGCACACAGGCACCTCCGCGGCCGCCTGTGCTGCCTCCTGTCCCTGGTCCTGGACTGCACCACTAGCACCAGTGGGATCCCCACCTCCAGACCCCGTCTCTGGTGCTTGCGCGGCCCCCTCCTCCACCAAACCCCCCACCAACCTGGATGACTCTGTGCCATCTTCCCCTGTTGGGCCCTGTGGGGTCCCAGCTGCCCCTTCTGCTGCCGAGGAGTCCAACTGCAACCTCCGCCTCTTGGACCTCCCCCCGGCAGCTGCGGCCTGGGACGCGGCACCGGACTCCTCACTCCCCGACGAGATGACAACACGGGAGGGGAGCCGGGCCTTGCGTCTCCGGCTGGCGGTCGGATCCCCGCCGCTGTGCTCCACAGCACCTTCTCCGCCCTCTTCATCAGTTGACGCTGCAGACAGGGAGAAACAAAACACAGGCATCAGGGCACTGTACAATGGACACATACACGCATGACAGTTGCACATGAGTGGCATTGGCAAACCTCAGACATGTCATCACAATCCCCAACACACATGTCATTGCAACTGGCACACATGAGCCATACCACAGCCATATCGCAACTGCCACCACCATCCCTACACATACAACAGCATCAGCAGCCAAAGGGGAGCCATACATCACATGCAACACAGGAAGTGCACCACACATGTACACACACCACCACACTTGCATGCATGTCTACACCTCTGCCAAGTGTCGCACTGTTCAGACGGGCATCCATGTCACATCTGCCAATCAGGCTTCCACATACCGCTGTCACATGCATCCATGTAGCATCACTGTTGCACCTTTGACAAATACACACACATGCACATGTACACAGTGCTCATACATGCAGCCGAAAACAACATACATGCCTGACATCACGGACATGTCTACTTACATACACATTCATCCAAACATGTGTGCACGCACAACTGCATTTGCCATGCAAGCCCACACACACAAGCACCATCCATGTCTCACACATTACAGCCCTCGCATGTGTCAGCCCCACGGCCCTGTACACCCCCACCCATACTCCACCCCATACAAACAGATGTGCAACCGGCACAATGGGGAATGATCACCACACGCCCTGCTCACAACCAGGATGCATGTACACTCACCGCTCGACTCCAGACGGCTCTGCTTCTCTAGGACCTGGACGTGGAGCGCTGGGGATATGCGTTCCAGGACCCCCATCTGTTCTTCCGACAAGTGGCCCCGGCGCCCCTTGGCATCCGCTGCCTTCAAGAGGCGCCGGGCCTTGTTCAGGGTCCTGGACCTGAAGTCCTCCCAGCGCTTCCTGACATGTTGTAAGTCCCGGACTGCCACCCCCTCCGCGTTGATGGCAGTCACGATGTCTGTCCAGATCCGAGTCCGTCCTTCCTTGTCGGCGCGGGAACTTCCAAAGAGGGCATCATACTGCCCCAGGACTTGCTCCACCAGGACACCAACTTCGGTGGCACTGAAGCTGGTGCCCCTCTGCCTCTCTGGCCGGGGGTTGTCAGTGGTCACAGATGGTGTTAGCCCCGACATGACAACCCCAGAGGCAGGAGTGGGTGGGCAACTGGGTCCTGGGGCTGGGCTGTGGAGCGATGGAATTCCAGTCGGGAGTCTTCTGTTCCAGCAGGGGTGGTCACAGCAACAGCACCCCTGGCTGATGTGCAGGCAGCAAATGGCAGTGCACGTGGGCAGCAGGCAGTCAGGCAGCAGCAGATAGCAGGTGGGAGCGTGCTCGGGGCTCTGGGGGGCAGTAATTCGGCCTTCTGGGCAGGAGCGTGGTCTCCCGTGTGCTCACGCGTGGCCAGCTTGGTACGGAGTGAATTGGCACGTGAAAATCCTGCACGTCAGCGTGAAAACCGAGGAAAGGCCCTTAGCGCGTAAGCGCGTCAGCACGCATACGCGATTCCATTGGACCAAAGGCCCTCAGCGCGTAAGCGCGTCTGTGACGTGACCCGCACGGGTGTTTCCCACACAGCACGTGATGACAGAGCACACGTGGAAAGACTGCACGTCAGAGTCTCATCGCGTGTAATTGGACAAAAGTGCGTGTACACGCGATTGGCCTATGTACGTGTATATGAGGTGTGCGCGGACACTTACACACGCAAGTACGTCAGCGCACCTGTATCCCGGTGTACGGCCATTTCCACCAATCACACGCAATGAGACTCTGACGTGCAGTCTTTCCACGTGTGCTCTGTCATCACGTGCCGTGTGGGAAACACCCGTGCGGGTCACGTCACAGACGCGCTTACGCGCTGAGGGCCTTTGGTCCAATGGAATCGCGTATGCGTGCTGACGCGCTTACGCGCTAAGGGCCTTTCCTCGGTTTTCACGCTGACGTGCAGGATTTTCACGTGCCAATTCACTCCGTACCAAGCTGGCCACGCGTGAGCACACGGGAGACCACGCTCCTGCCCAGAAGGCCGAATTACTGCCCCCCAGAGCCCCGAGCATGCTCCCACCTGCTATCTGCTGCTGCCTGACTGCCTGCTGCCCACGTGCACTGCCATTTGCTGCCTGCACATCAGCCAGGGGTGCTGTTGCTGTGACCACCCCTGCTGGAACAGAAGACTCCCGACTGGAATTCCATCGCTCCACAGCCCAGCCCCAGGACCCAGTTGCCCACCCACTCCTGCCTCTGGGGTTGTCATGTCGGGGCTAACACCATCTGTGACCACTGACAACCCCCGGCCAGAGAGGCAGAGGGGCACCAGCTTCAGTGCCACCGAAGTTGGTGTCCTGGTGGAGCAAGTCCTGGGGCAGTATGATGCCCTCTTTGGAAGTTCCCGCGCCGACAAGGAAGGACGGACTCGGATCTGGACAGACATCGTGACTGCCATCAACGCGGAGGGGGTGGCAGTCCGGGACTTACAACATGTCAGGAAGCGCTGGGAGGACTTCAGGTCCAGGACCCTGAACAAGGCCCGGCGCCTCTTGAAGGCAGCGGATGCCAAGGGGCGCCGGGGCCACTTGTCGGAAGAACAGATGGGGGTCCTGGAACGCATATCCCCAGCGCTCCACGTCCAGGTCCTAGAGAAGCAGAGCCGTCTGGAGTCGAGCGGTGAGTGTACATGCATCCTGGTTGTGAGCAGGGCGTGTGGTGATCATTCCCCATTGTGCCGGTTGCACATCTGTTTGTATGGGGTGGAGTATGGGTGGGGGTGTACAGGGCCGTGGGGCTGACACATGCGAGGGCTGTAATGTGTGAGACATGGATGGTGCTTGTGTGTGTGGGCTTGCATGGCAAATGCAGTTGTGCGTGCACACATGTTTGGATGAATGTGTATGTAAGTAGACATGTCCGTGATGTCAGGCATGTATGTTGTTTTCGGCTGCATGTATGAGCACTGTGTACATGTGCATGTGTGTGTATTTGTCAAAGGTGCAACAGTGATGCTACATGGATGCATGTGACAGCGGTATGTGGAAGCCTGATTGGCAGATGTGACATGGATGCCCGTCTGAACAGTGCGACACTTGGCAGAGGTGTAGACATGCATGCAAGTGTGGTGGTGTGTGTACATGTGTGGTGCACTTCCTGTGTTGCATGTGATGTATGGCTCCCCTTTGGCTGCTGATGCTGTTGTATGTGTAGGGATGGTGGTGGCAGTTGCGATATGGCTGTGGTGTGGCTCATGTGTGCCAGTTGCAATGACATGTGTGTTGGGGATTGTGATGACATGTCAGAGGTTTGCCAATGCCACTCATGTGCAACTGTCATGCGTGTATGTGTCCATTGTACAGTGCCCTGATGCCTGTGTTTTGTTTCTCCCTGTCTGCAGCGTCAACTGATGAAGAGGGCGGAGAAGGTGCTGTGGAGCACAGCGGCGGGGATCCGACCGCCAGCCGGAGACGCAAGGCCCGGCTCCCCTCCCGTGTTGTCATCTCGTCGGGGAGTGAGGAGTCCGGTGCCGCGTCCCAGGCCGCAGCTGCCGGGGGGAGGTCCAAGAGGCGGAGGTTGCAGTTGGACTCCTCGGCAGCAGAAGGGGCAGCTGGGACCCCAAAGGGCCCAACAGGGGAAGATGGCACAGAGTCATCCAGGTTGGTGGGGGGTTTGGTGGAGGAGGGGGCCGCGCAAGCACCAGAGACAGGGTCTGGAGGTGGGGATCCCACTGGTGCTAGTGGTGCAGTGCAGGACCAGGGACAGGAGGCAGCACAGGCGGCCGCGGAGGTGCCTGTGTGCAATCCTGTCCCCGATCCTGTCCCTGCATCATCTTGCACCAGCAGGGATGCCTACGTCCAGACCCGTTTTCAGGCAGGGGATGAGCTGACGTCAACTGGCCTTCCTCTGCCTGCGGACGTGGCCATCCAGGACCGGGTTGAGCCTGTCCTGGCTGGCGTGGCGTTGCGTCAACGGGCCATGCGAGGTGACCTGCAGTCTTTTCATGGAGAGACTGCACGTCATCTCGAATGGCTCGTTGACCACGTCAGCCTGCTGGGACAGGTCACCCAGGCCGGATTCCGCTGTCTGATGGGGCTTGCTCCGACCCCCTCCTCAACTGGACCCCCTACGCACCAGTCGTCCTCTGTGCCATCTTCCCACCCATCAGTCACCTGGGTGCCCTGTGGAGCTGCCTCTGACAGTGCGGCCAGGCTGGTGGAGGAGGCATCCCTGCCACAGTCGGGAGTCGGACGTCCAGCAGGGGTGGCCACATCAACAGGTGCACCCCAGCCGGCGGAGGATGTGCAGGCAGCAGGAGGCAGTGCACGGGCAGAGGCAGAGCAGCAGCAGCAGCAAGATGGTGGGAGCCATGAAGGCTCGGGGCCTTCGACATCGGAGGGGCAGGCATCGGCCGGAGGGCAGGAGGACCCAGGACAGAGAGTGTCTTCCGTGTGGCAGCGGTTGGGCCACGCCATAGGTGCGGAGCGGCGGCGGGCGGAAGAGGCGCGGCTCACAATGGTCAGGGCGGAGAACTCCATGCGGAGGGCCCTGAGGCGGGCCGAGTGCCTCGAGGCAATCCGCAGGGGGTTGGAGGAGGACACGGCGTCGTCCCTGCGGACCCTCGGGGCCATGGAACTGGACCGCCTCCGGGACATCGAACAGGAGTTCGATGATGCCCTGGCCCGGAACACCACAGAGTGAGCCGCTGGACTTGCCCGCCGCCTTTGTATATAGTTCTTTAGTTTTAGGTTTCCTTTCGTTCTTATTATTATTTGGAGTCGACGGACACTGCTCCACTTTTTGTATATAGTTGATATTTAGGTAGGTTTTTTAGGAGGTTTCCTTAGTTCAGTTGTGATGATGGACCCTTGTTATTTTTGTACATAGTTCTTTGTTGCATGGAGAGTTTTTACATTTCACTTTGGACATAATTTTTTGGATTTGATTTTCTAGTTTTGTGTTTTTATGCGGACATGCAGCTTATTTTTT
Source organism: Ambystoma mexicanum (assembly GCF_040938575.1). Taxonomy (NCBI): domain Eukaryota; kingdom Metazoa; phylum Chordata; class Amphibia; order Caudata; family Ambystomatidae; genus Ambystoma; species Ambystoma mexicanum. The sequence continues at coordinate 510,692,843 of NC_090934.1, forward strand.
CACATTTACATTGCAGTTAGTTTTCTTTCTTTGGCATTTGTATTTTTTTCAATACATTTTTTTTTCCATTGTTCACTGTGTGGTTTCATCTCATTGGTTTCATGCATGTCATGTTGTGTGTTTTCCCATTCAATTTGAAAATATGTGTGTGACGGACATGGGTTCATTTGCTTCATGTACATTGGGGGTGTAACATGTGATTTCCATTTCCATGTGGGTGAATGGGTTACTTGGTAGGTCTTTTTGGCTGTGGAGGATGACCATTACGCACATGATTGGGGATTGTGAGGACCTGGTGGGGGCTGCACATGGTGGCAGGGGGGTGGGGGTGCAGGGGGACATGAGTGGGGGCCTGGTGGAGGGTGACCCTGCACTGCTGGGGGGTGGGGGTGGTGGGAGACATGAGTGGGGGCCTGGTGGAGGGTGACCCTGCACTGCTGGGGTGTGGGGGTGATGGGAGACATGAGTGGGGGCCTGGTGGAGGGTGACCCTGGTGGCTGGGGGGTGGGGGTGATAGGGGACATGAGTGGGGGCCTGGTGGAGGGTGACCCTGGTGGCTGGGGGGTGGGGGTGGTGACAGACATGAGTGGGGGCCTGGTGGAGGGTGACCCTGCACTGCTGGGGTGTGGGGGTGGTGGGAGACATGAGTTGGACATGGGTGGGGGCCTGCTGGCAGGTGCCCCACAGTGCTGGGGGGTGGGGGTGGTGGGAGACATGAGTTGGACATGGGTGGGGGACTGCTGGCAGGTGCCCCACAGTGCTGGGGGGTGGGGGTGGTGGGAGACATGAGTTGGACATGGGTGGGGGCCTGCTGGCAGGTGCCCCACAGTGCTGGGGGGTGGGGGTGGTGGGAGACATGAGTGGGGCCCTGGTGGAGGGTGACCCTGGTGGCTGGGGGGTGGGGGTGGTGGGAGACATGAGTTGGACATGGGTGGGGGCCTGCTGGCAGGTGCCCCACAGTGCTGCGGGGTGGGGGTGGTGGGAGACATGAGTGGGGCCCTGGTGGAGGGTGACCCTGCACTGCTGGGGTGTGGGGGTGATGGGAGACATGAGTGGGGGCCTGGTGGAGGGTGACCCTGGTGGCTGGGGGGTGGGGGTGATAGGGGACATGAGTGGGGGCCTGGTGGAGGGTGACCCTGGTGGCTGGGGGGTGGGGGTGGTGACAGACATGAGTGGGGGCCTGGTGGAGGGTGACCCTGCACTGCTGGGGTGTGGGGGTGGTGGGAGACATGAGTTGGACATGGGTGGGGGCCTGCTGGCAGGTGCCCCACAGTGCTGGGGGGTGGGGGTGGTGGGAGACATGAGTTGGACATGGGTGGGGGCCTGCTGGCAGGTGCCCCACAGTGCTGCGGGGTGGGGGTGGTGGGAGACATGAGTGGGGCCCTGGTGGAGGGTGACCCTGCACTGCTGGGGTGTGGGGGTGATGGGAGACATGAGTGGGGCCCTGGTGGAGGGTGACCCTGGTGGATGGGGGGTGGGGGTGGTGGGAGACATGAGTTGGACATGGGTGGGGGCCTACTGGCAGGTGCCCCACAGTGCTGGGGGGTGGGGGTGCAAGGGGACATGTGTTGGTGTTCAAGGAGACATGTGCCTTTGCTGGGGGGCATGCCCATGTTGGGTGGGCTGCCTGCGGGACATGACCAGGGATGCAGGGTAGTCCCCTGTGGTGTGGGCTGCCTGCAGGGGCCGTGGAGGGTGTACAGGGTACACCTGGGAGGACCCACACTGTCAAATCACATGTGGGACTCCCCGGCACCCCTGAAATACACGTACCGTGCAGAAATCGCGTGTAAAACTTCCCGCGCACCCCTGAAATACACGCGCCCAGGCTATTCGCGTGTAAAACTTCCCGCGCACCCCTGAAATACACGCGCCCAGGCTATTCGCGTGTAAAACTTCCCGCGCACCCCTGAAATACACGCGCCCAGGCTATTCGCGTGTAAAACTTCCCGCGCACCCCTGAAATACACGCGCCCAGGCTATTCGCGTGTGGAACTTCCCGCGCACCCCTGAAATACACGGGCCCAGGCTATTCGCGTGTGGAACTCCCCGTGCACCCCTGAAATACACGCGCCCAGGCTATTCGCGTGTGGAACTTCCCGCGCACCCCTCAAATTCACGCGCCCAGGCTATTCGCGTGTGGAACTTCCGGCGAACCCCTGAAATACACGCGCCCAGCCTATTCGCGTGTGGAACTTCCCGCGCACCCCTGAAATACACGCGCCCAGCCTATTCGCGTGTGGAACTTCCCGCGCACCCCTGAAATACACGCGCCCAGGCTATTCGCGTGTGGAACTTCCCGCGAACCCCTGAAATACACGCGCCCAGGCTATTCGCGTGTGGAACTTCCCGCGAACCCCTGTAATACACGCGCCCAGGCTATTCGCGTGTGGAACTTCCCGCGAACCCCTGTAATACACGTAGCCCGCTCCCCCAGGCCCGATCGCGTGAGGAACTTCCCGCGCACCCCTCAAATTCACGCGCCCAGGCTATTCGCGTGTGAAACTTCACGCGAACCCCTGAAATACACGTAGCCCGCTCCCCCAGGCCCGATCGCGTGAGGAACTTCACGCGAACCCCTGTAATACACGTAGCCCGCTCCCCCAGGCCCGATCGCGTGTGGAACTTCCCGCGCACCCCTCAAATTCACGCGCCCAGGCTATTCGCGTGTGAAACTTCACGCGAACCCCTGAAATACACGTAGCCCGCTCCCCCAGGCCCGATCGCGTGAGGAACTTCACGCGAACCCCTGGAATACACGTAGCACGCTCCCCCAGGCCCGATCGCGTGAGGAACTTCACGCGAACCCCTGTAATACACGTAGGCCACTCCCCCAGGCCCGATCGCGTGTGGAACTTCACGCGAACCCCTGTAATACACGTAGCCCGCTCCCCCAGGCCCGATCGCGTGTGGAACTTCACGCGAACCCCTGAAATACACGTAGCCCGCTCCCCCAGGCCCGCTCGCGTGAGGAACTTCACGCGAACCCCTGTAATACACGTAGCCCGCTCCCCCAGGCCCGATCGCGTGTGGAACTTCCCGCGCACCCCTCAAATTCACGCGCCCAGGCTATTCGCGTGTGAAACTTCACGCGAACCCCTGAAATACACGTAGCACGCTCCCCCAGGCCCGATCGCGTGAGGAACTTCACGCGAACCCCTGTAATACACGTAGGCCACTCCCCCAGGCCCGATCGCGTGTGGAACTTCACGCGAACCCCTGTAATACACGTAGCCCGCTCCCCCAGGCCCGATCGCGTGTGGAACTTCACGCGAACCCCTGAAATACACGTAGCCCGCTCCCCCAGGCCCGATCGCGTGAGGAACTTCACGCGAACCCCTGTAATACACGTAGCCCGCTCCCCCAGGCCCGATCGCGTGTGGAACTTCCCGCGCACCCCTCAAATTCACGCGCCCAGGCTATTCGCGTGTGAAACTTCACGCGAACCCCTGAAATACACGTAGCACGCTCCCCCAGGCCCGATCGCGTGAGGAACTTCACGCGAACCCCTGTAATACACGTAGGCCACTCCCCCAGACCCGATCGCGTGTGGAACTTCACGCGAACCCCTGTAATACACGTAGCCCGCTCCCCCAGGCCCGATCGCGTGTGGAGCTTCACGCGAACCCCTGAAATACACGTAGCCCGCTCCCCCAGGCCCGATCGCGTGTGGAACTTCCCGCGCACCCCTCAAATTCACGCGCCAAGGCTATTCGCGTGTGAAACTTCACGCGAACCCCTGAAATACACGTAGCACGCTCCCCCAGGCCCGATCGCGTGAGGAACTTCACGCGAACCCCTGTAATACACGTAGCCCACTCCCCCAGGCCCGATCGCGTGTGGAACTTCACGCGAACCCCTGTAATACACGTAGCCCGCTCCCCCAGGCCCGATCGCGTGTGGAACTTCACGCGAACCCCTGAAATCCACGTAGCCCGCTCCCCCAGGCCCGATCGCGTGAGGAACTTCACGCGAACCCCTGTAATACACGTAGCCCGCTCCCCCAGGCCCGATCGCGTGAGGAACTTCACGCGAACCCCTGTAATACACGTAGCCCGCTCCCCCAGGCCCGATCGCGTGAGGAACTTCACGCGAACCCCTGTAATACACGTAGCCCGCTCCCCCAGGCCCGATCGTGTGAATAACTTCACGCGAACCCCTGTGATGCACGTACCCTGCAAATCGCGTGTGACACTTCCCGCGCACCCCGGTATACATGCACACGTATTTTTTGTCAGCGGGTGTCCGTGTTTGTGGGTACCCCTTTGCACGTCATTTTTCCTGGAGGGCCACAGTATGGGACATTCATCATGGCAGTATATAGGTGCTATTTGTTGGCGCACCTTTTGGCGCACATTTCTTACAGCCACAGAGACGCTACCGCCTCCTTTCTTGTGGCGGTCGTGTTTGTGCCTGTGCGCTGGTTTGAGCGTGCGCTTTTTTCCCCTATTCTATTCCATGAATACGTGTTGTAGGCGAGCGTGTGGGCGTTCCGCGCACTTGTGCCCTGTACTTCCCCCGTGACGCCCACGTTTTGGCAAGTTGTTCCCCATTCCGAGTGTTACGCCCGTGTTCCGCCTACTTTTATTGCGTGCGCCGCGCTATGTGCGAATTTCGCTGTGGCCTGTGCGATTTTCGCTGTGACCTGGCGCACGCTGTTAGATGGCCTGTGCGCCAACGTGCGCCAACGTGCGCCGCGCACTTTTTTTTCGCACATCCGCTGGTTTTCTCGCGCACGGCCTTCCATGAATCGACGTGCGCTGCTTTTCGTGCGATTTTCGCACGTTCACTGCGATTTTCGCTATTCCACTGCGATTCGCACGTTTTTGCCCACTTGCGCCGCGCTAATTATTCCATGAATCGGCCTCTAAATGTCTTTTCTCCAAGAAGGCCACCAGAAGTGGCGTTTGATTTTTTCCTCCGTTTTAGCGATACCAGGGTGTCCTTCCATTAATGATTCATGATGATGGGCAATAACAAGTTCTTGCAATTCTTTACTAGGCAGGAACAACCGCTCCTGGAAGTAGGGTAAGTCGTCCTTAACGGTGTAATGAGGACCCTTTTGACTCCATTCCAGTAAGGCTGAAGAGTCTAGAAGTTGTTTTACTTGCGTTTGAATGTCCTCAATAGTTTGCAATGAAGTTAGGCCTAAGATTCTTTGTTCAGGTATGATTGGCACAGGTTCTAAACTCGAATTGGGTTCTTCCATGCCAATCCGGGATAGGGCGTCCGCTTTACCATTCTTGCAGCCAGGGCGATAGGTAATTACAAAATCAAATTCCACAAAGAATAGAGCCCATCGGAGTTGTCGTGAAGATTGAGCCTTGGCCGTCTTTAAATACTGTAAATTTCTGTGGTCCGTAATTACGGTGATGGTGTGTCTTGCCCCGAGAAGGTAGTGATGCCAAGCCTTGAAAGCAGATTTAATTGCCAGTAACTCTTTGTCGGTAATTGCGTAGTTGATTTCAGGAGGAGAACATTTCCTGGACCAAAAGGCCACAGGGTGTAGTGGGTTAGTTTCTGGGTCTCTTTGCGACAGGACAGCTCCCATGGCCGAACTGGATGCATCGGTTTCCACAACGTAAGGGAGATCTGGGTGCGGGTGCTTCAATATAGGTGCAGAGGTGAATTTGGTTTTCAGGTCCTGAAAGGCTTGTTCGGCCTCAAGCGTCCATTCAAAGCGTTTGTTTTTCTTTAGGAGAGCTGTAATGGGTTGGACTGTTCGGGAAAGTTCCGGGATGAATCTTCGATAGAAATTGGCGAAGCCGAGCATGCTCTGAACTCCCTTCACCGAGCTAGGAGATGGCCATTTGAGGATGGCGTCCACCTTTCGCGAGTCCATTCGGACTCCTTGAGGTGTCAGGATGAATCCGAGAAACTCCACTTCTGTGGTATGAAAAACGCATTTTTCGAGCTTTGCAAATAGTCTGTGTGGCGCAATTTCTCAAGAACTGCCCTAACATGTTTTCTGTGATCGGATTCTGAAGAGGAGTACACCAGGATGTCGTCAATATAAACAATGACACAGACGTCGATAAGTTCCCGAAGAACATCATTCATAAAGTACTGAAAGGCGGCAGGTGCATTGCACAAACCGAAGGGCATCACCTGATATTCGAAGAGCCCAAATTTGGTGCGGAATGCAGTCTTCCATTCGTCGCCTTCTTTTATACGCACCAGGTGATAAGCTCCTCGGAGATCTAACTTGGTGTACACACAAGCGTCTTTCACCTGGTCGATAAGCTCAGGGATCAGGGGCAGAGCATAACGATTCTTAATCGTTATTTGATTTAGGGCGCGATAGTCTATACATGTTCTAAGGTCGCCCTCTTTTTTCGGCACGAATAACAGAGCTGAGGAGACAGGAGACTTGGACGGGCGAATAAAACCATTGGCTAGGTACTGATCTAAATACTGACGCAAATGTAGGTTCTCAGGTTCCGTAAGAGCATAAATCCTACTACAAGGTAGTTGAGCATTGGGTACCAGATCGATTTGGCAATCATAAGACCGATGGGGAGGTAACGTGTTAGCCTGTTCCTTCTGAAAAACGTCTTGGAATTCTTGGTATTCTGACGGTAGCTGTACAGGGGTGGAAGTTGCTGAGGCTAGACCCATAACTGGATTTCTTGGGTAACAAGTTGGTTCACAATCAGGAAAACTTATCTTCTTTGCTCGCCAGTCAATTCTGGGATTATGTGTTTCTAACCAAGGAATTCCAAGAATTACTTGAAATTGTGGGGCCTTGATCACATCAAACACGATTGCTTCCCGATGTCCATCCTGACCCACCAGTGTCATTTCAACAGTGGAATGCGTTACAGGCCCTGATGCTATTTCGGTTCCATCTACTGTGGTAATGACATCTTGGGTTACTTTCGGGCGGAGAGGGAGCTTAATCCTGGAAGCCAATTCACGGTCTATGTAATTTCCAATAGCTCCACTGTCGATGTATGCTTTTATAACATGAAACAGCTGAGGCTGTTTTGGGTCCACGAGCACCATTGGCATGACAAAATGCGAGGTCAAAGAGTTTGTTTTCAAGCTCGGCAAGCGGACCCCTATGCTTGTCGGGCTAGGTCGTTTCCCGAATCAGGTGTCAATAAATCGTTATCAGTGGCTCCAACCACCTTCTTAGGTGGTTTAACCGGACAATTTCGAAGAAAGTGACCGGAAGTCCCGCAATACAGGCAAAGTTGCATTTGCCGCCTTCTCTCTCGTTCCTTCTGTGTTAATGGTCCTTTAACACCGCCGATTTGCATAGGTTCGGATACGTCGGTACTCTTAGAGTTAGCGTGGGTTTTGATCAGTACTCGGGTTTCGTACTTGAACCGATCTGCTTTTCTATTTTGAAGTCTGTGATCAAGTTGAACCACCAAGTCTATGTAGTCTGCGCAGACCTGGGGTGGATCTACTATCTGAGCTAGAACATCCTTAAGCTCTCCGCGCAGGCCTCGATGAAACAATGTGATCCTTTTGTTTTCTGGCCATCCAGTTTCCACTACCAGTCTATTAAAGGTAGCAACGTAGGACAGAAGATCCTGATTACCTTGTCGTAAGGATAGCAGTTCGTTATCAAGGGCCTGTCCTTGAGAGTGTCGAGCAAACAATCTTTCCATGCTGGCCTGGAAACCCTGAAAATTCTGGAGAATGGGATCATCCTGATTTACCAAATGAATAGACCAATCGGCAGCACTGCCACTGAGGTAAGTTAGTATAAAGGCTACCTTGGTCTGGTCGTTAGGGAAGGCCCCGGGTCTGCATAGAAAGTGTAAACGACATTGGTTCATAAAGACGGCATATTTCTTGGGATCCCCCGCAAAACGTTCAGGCGGGGCCAAAGGCATGTGTCCAGGTAGATTGATTTGTACCGGGTTATTCAAACCCATTAATGTGGAAGTATCTCCAGAATTAGGTAAAGGAGTGTGCCCTGCCTGGGCCTGCAATAACCATTTGGCCAGGTCATCTGTTCTTTCCTTGGATAGGATCAGTTCTCTTTTGAGAGCGTTAGTCTCCTGGCGGGCTGAGTGCACTTCTGCCCGTAATTCCCCCAAAAGCTGGGCCAGCTGATCTGTCTCGGAAGTCTCCATAGCGCCCGGGTGGGAAATTGTGGGTGGCTTCGCGTTCCGTCACGCTCACCTGATTCCCACAGAGGCCCAGGTCTGGCTTCGAGTGCTGATGCTTCTTCTATGGTGAAGCGCAGGACTCTGAAGATGGACTCACTGGCTCGCAGGAATATTCCCCTGTGCGTGAAAAGGGAGTATTACCTACTGACGGAATAATGCTCAAGCCTCCCACTCCCTTCCAACCCTCCACAATACCCTTCCTCGATTCCCCGTGAAGTGTCACCTTAGGGTGTGGAAGGATGAGCTCTCCGTCCTGCTTCTGATGCAGGGGCGCGTTGAAACCCAGTTACTTCACTGGATTGAGGTTTGATGGGAGTTCAAATAAGCTTGACTATTCAGGTAAGGCGCTGTAAGAGTTCTGTAGCAAGTTCAAAAGTTCAAGCTTAATAATAATGTTCATTGTCTTATTGCAGCAAGCGCTAAAGCTTATGTCTTTTTCCCCTTAGGGGCCGGGGTTCGGAATGCCGGAGATATGGCGCCGACCCGAAGTGAAACGTGCAGTTCCAGTAAATGACAGGTAGGTTCTGGATGAGCGTTCGGGTAATGTCTTTGCATTCGCTCATTCAATGTCTTTGTCTTTTTTCCCCATAGGGGCCGGGGTCCGGAATGCCAGGAAGCGGCAGGACCCGAAATGAAATGGGAATGACCCAACAGGTAAGTCTTAGAAGGAAACTGGGCTTTTCCTATTCCCTTCCTTCTCTCACCTTGTGTTCTTGTCTTTTTCTCTCTAGGCTCTGGGAAGTGGCTGCGGATCCGGATGATCGCTGCTGAAGATGGAGGTGCCCAGGAAAGGTGAGTGAAATGCAGCGCTGCAGCGATCGAAGCGAAATGCTTTTAGAATGATGTCTTCCCTTTCAGGATCGTCGGTGTGAAGTCTCCGTGATGCAGCTTTAGCAGGTAAGGTCTTCTTTCTCTCCAATTCTCTCTTAGCAGGTGACCCAGGATGCTGACAGGTGTAGCTGAAGTCCAGATGCAGGAGCTGACACGGTGAGCGTCCAGCTGCGAGGAGCAGAACAACGCGAAGCGTGAGTTGCTGATCGGGCGTGGTTTAAATAGCTTTGGAAGAAGTTCCAGGTATGTATCCTTCCACCGATCAGGTATGTATCCTTCCCCGACCACACCCAGGGGAAAGTAGGTCCACAGGTAAAGTAGTTCCATTCAGGCCTCAAGAGGGCCTGGATGTAGCAGCATGGTCTGCATCAGGTAAGTGCACCTTACAACACTTGAACACATGTCTAGCTTTATGAGCCTGGCGACTAAGGCGCCAGGATAGGGGTCCAACATGAGCCTGGCGCCTAAGGCGCCAGGACTGTGCCCAAAGGGCCCCAGCTTGGGCCCGCTAGCACTTCCCTGGGTGAAATGATGCCTGCCTCTGGGGTTGCTGGGTCGGACCTGGCTCCTTGGAGGTAGGCATCATTTCAATATATTTATTCTATACACATCTAGTTCAACACATGAATCACAGTTGATAAAGTAAGTTAAGTTCAGTCAAGGAAAAGTATATACAACTCCCTATTCAATTGTAGACACGTTCGCGGTAGAGTGAAAACTGAGCAAAACGGCACAGTGAAAACCAACTACAAATGGCACTCTATCAATTTAACGAGAGGGAGGGAAAGCACAAGTTACACCAACATATATTCAGACACCCCCTAGCAACACTTCCATGAGGTTTTGTGAACAAGTAATGCACAGTGACACTTTAGCAGAAAGATAAGTGAATGAAAACTGAGCAAAATGGCACTCCACAAGTTAAAACAGTAGGAAGGAAGAGGGGTGTAGAAGATTCAGGTGGATCCACACATTTCTTATTGAAAATCAATCTAGTGAGAGCAGCTCTAACAAATCAGCCAGAGTCAATAGGCCTGAGACAGACTCAGTGGTACAGGACTAAGAGCTTAGGAGCAAAATTGTTCTTGTAGTTGCAGTCAACTCTTTGGTAAACAAATATTGAAAAGGTAGATGCGAGGTGAAAGACAATGTTAAGAGAAGGCGGCCAACCCAACCAGAAGATAAAGGATTTAAAACACCTTTAGGGCTACCACTGGGAAAGGGAGGCCTGGCGGAACAATGTACCTTAAACGTGAAGAAGTGGCTCCTGCGGTGGCGGTTGTTCCTGGTAGTTCCTGCAGTTCGAGGGGTCCAGCAGAGGAAGAGAGGCTCTCATCGTGGAGGAAGGTTTGAGTCGCTGCACTACCCAGGGATGAAACCAGCCGCTGTGCTGCCAAACGAAGTTTAAAAGGTACGCTCCTTTTAATCGTGGTCCGGGTTGATAGCTGCCTGGCTATCCAGTATCCAAGTGCTGGGCACTGTCGATTCAACCAAGACAGGTCCGGAGAAGCGATGGGCGAACTGGTTGTTCCCACCATCTTAAGGGAAGATGGCTCTTTCGATGAAGATCTCCTCTCATCGTGTGGAAGAAAAGTGGTGAGACGATCCGGCAGGGCTTCACCGGTGGCGTAGATGCTGAAGATGTCTGTGGCTTTTCTCCCCTTCGTTTCCGTAGCTCCAGTGGCGACGTCTTGCTCTTCCAGTCCTCAGGACCCTGCTTTTATGCAGAAAGAGACCCAGTCATACAGCCTAGCTGTCACTCACACAGTGGAGTTGTCTTCTTAGCGGGAGACCCTCCGCCTATCAGGTTAGAGTGCGACCTGAGTTGCTACGGCAACTCTGTCCAGGGGTTCTACACCCCCTCCCAAACAACAGACCCACCCTAGACTCAGAGGCGCAGAAAGGAGGGCTTCTTGGCAGAAGCCCGCCAAAAGAGCGAACAAAGGATCCCCGACCTGGGTTAGGAGTTTAGAGTAAGACACAAGAAAGAAGTTATATTAAAGTTCTGGCAAATAAAACCTACCGGAGTAAAGTTAATAATAAAATAAACCAGCGGTATGTTAGAGGCTGTCAATAAAAGTGTTAGCCTCGAACAATGGAAAAATCCTATTGGATAAATGTGCGGTTGAATATTTTTGGCAGTAACCACTGCCATCAGCCAGAAACTTTAGAGAGCAGGACTTTAAGGTACCCCCTCGAAAATGAACCCAAGGGAAAAACTATTAACCCTTTCCGGTAGCTCCACAGTAAGATGGGTTGGACTGGTTAAGTTCGTAAGATTTGACTGGTAAAGACAATGGGGACTTTACATGCCCTGGGAGACAGTAGTCAGTCCCAGGGTATGGAGTCTATGTTTGGGGGTCACTACGACACCACTGTGTCACTGCACTGAGGGTGCTGTGTAACACATGTGAATGAAGATGGTTCCTATGGGTGAGAGAAAATCCCATAGGCATTAAACACAAAAATAGACTAGAACACACATAGCAAAAATGCCTAAGAGTGGGAAAAAGAGTCTCACTCTTAGCAGGTAAAAAGAAACAGACCCTTCAAATCCAACAAAGCTGCTAGGGGACTCTATAGGTAAGGGCAATTAGCCATAGAATGATAATTCTCCCTAACAGATGGTCATGAAAGTGAGAGCTGAGCTATCCATCACTCCATCAAACCTGTTATTGAAAGGGGACAGGATGGTGCCTGACTCAGGCATCCTTACAACAGAGGGCAGTTGATGTAGTGCATGAAGGTCACCAGGAGATTTTGTCACTTAAGAGACAATTTGGGAAGAATATCTGGATCCTGGTATGGATGAACTGATTGAAACTACACTGAGATCTTGTCATGTGTGTCTCAGCCTTCAGCCACAAACAGCCTGTGAACCATTCCTGATGATGCCCCTTTCCTGACCGCATCTTGGAAGAGATTGCTATTGACTTTTTTGGGCCGCTTCGGAATGACGAATACATCGTCAACTGCAGCGACAGCTGTAATTCCCGGCCCTGGACAGAATGTCCTCAGTGTACGGCATCCCATAGGTGGTGAAGTTGGCTAATCGACCCTCTTTTACCAGCTCCTACTTTAGGTAATTCACCCAATACATGGACTTCCACCACCGGAGATTGTACTCCACTGTACCCCAGGCCAACAGCACTGTCGAGAGCTTTATGGCAAACGTCAAAAGGGCGGTGAAAGTGGCCAACATCACAAATAGACCACTGGAACTAGACTCTCTGCCAACTCCTGAGAGGCTATCATAACAGCCCACAGAGCTCCACAGAAGTGAGCCCAGCAGAACTGATGTTTGGCCTCCCTGTCCGCACACGTCTTCCCCATGACTCGAACCACCAGGCTTCAAGCAGGATCGAACATGAGGCAAAAACAAAGGATGACGCCTTGAAAAGGAAGATGAAAGAATACACTGATGCCCACCGGAAGTCAATAACATTGGACCTCCAAGTGGGTGAGCGTGTTATAGAAAAACATGGTCACCCACAAACACATGCCACCTTTTGACCCACGGCCAATGACAATCATAGACCTGAAGGGGTCCATGGTCAGAGCCGCCCGAGCTGACGCAAGTGACTCAAAATGCCTTGTTTTTTCAGAAGGGCGAACAGAGACCTCCTCGAGGCTCCAGAGGAAGACAGCAGCAAAGAAAGAGAAGAGTCTGGATATATCGGAGATGAGGAAGAAACTGCAGCCGAAGGTGAAAGGGAACACACCTCAGAACACCAGCGTGGTGATGGGCGGCCTCAATGGACCATAAGAAAAACCTCCAGATGGATCAAGGAAATGTGATAGAACCGCGAAGAGTACCGTAGAGTACCAGACTGCAGACACCTGGACTCTTTCTGCCTTCCCCTCCTTGGATTACTCATTGTAATTATTTGGATTTATTGGATTTTGATTTTCTCTTTTTTCAGTTATTTCCAAAAACACGCCCACTGTGCCCAATTGCCTTCAAAAACAACTGGTCGCGCACACCAGCGCGCGCGCACCGTGAAGAGTACCATAGAGTACCAGAGTGCAGACGCCTGGACTCTTTCTGCCTTCTCCTCCTTGGATTACTAATTGGAATTATTTGGATTTATTGGATTTTGATTTTTTCTTTTTTAAGGTTGGGCTTATTTTAAATGTTATATGACTGATTTAATCATCATATATTGAGATAAATCATTTAAAACTGTTATTTTACCTTTTTTTCTTTAGTTATTTCCAAAAACACGCCCACTGTGCCCAATCGCCTTCAAAAACAACTGGCTGCACGCACCAGCGCGCGCACCGCAAAGAGTACTGTAGAGTACCAGACTGCAGATTGCAGGTCTGCAGTTCTGTGTTCTAGGCTCCACGCTCTTCTATCCTTTGATCAGTTACAGCTGTAGACCCAACATTATCCAAATATATGCTGTAAGGAAATAAGCTGTCTATAAGAACCCCTGTTCTATCCTTCTACTTCTTTCTCCTCTCTGCTTACTCCCCCTAAAACACGTTTAAATGTCTGTTAATAAATTAACTACAGACATGCCACATTCTGTAATCCCACCGAAGTCTGTATTAGCGGGTGTGGGTCTACCTGAAGATGAATGTTACTTAGTTTCACACCCGCGGTCTGAATCGAAAACAAACAAAGACCGCCTAAGATGCTATAACTCACTCTGACTCTGCCAGAAAAGGTTCTGTTCATTTTGACTCTGTTGGAAGAAACTTAGTTACCCGAGAAGACCCAATAATAAGAGCGAAATCCTTTATCAAATGGGAAATTATATCGTGCCTCCTATTGCAATGAATGTATGTATATTGGCCTATGCCAAGCTGCTTGTAAGCCACTTGCGAAGAAATCCGTGTTGCAAGGTCCTGACCTTAAAATCAATGTAAACCGCCATTTTAGGTCAATCCGCCATTTTAGGTTCTCTCTGTAAAGTCACCCTGTGAGTTAAAATGGTGGACGATGTCATTCCGAAATACAACATGGCCGTCTTGACCTCTGCGTACAACTAATATGTAACTTTCCTGCAGGCCACTTGTTGGAGTCGTGAACTGAGACTTTGTACTTTGCTGACCTGTGTGTAAAGGATTACTCATGCCATTGAAACTAATTCGCGAGCACATGTTAAGAACAATGTATCCAAATACTGAACTGAGAACACTTGTTTAACTACATTGTATTAATGTTTGAGAAGACTCTATGAGAAATCCTAAAATACACTGTTACCGTGTGGACTTGTTGGCGAATGCATTAAAGGCAAACCCTAAGCATATAGATGTGTGAACTCGGCATGAACCCTAGATCAGTAATGTATTAGAGAAATATTAATCCGCAGTATGGTTGGACATCATGTCCGCAAAGGGTATAAAAGTGCGACTAATTCTAATGTACAGTCTCACTCGCTGAGCACACCGAACTATGCTGGAGTTCGCTGTGTGGTACTTAGGGCCGATAGTTATCTGATTGTTTTGTCCTTTGAAACTGTTCAGTATAAATTAAAGATCTTTGTATGTTCCTTTGTAACCTGTGTTCGGTGTATTTCCTTTTGGGGTACTCAGCCTCGATAATTTCACTTTGTTTTCACAGTTGGCGCCCGAATAGAGACCCTCACGATTGATGCCGGATTGTTGAAGGTAGACACACGCTATCGGACCGGGATCGGACGGTGAAGGGGGCCCCTTCTGAACGAGACGCGACACCTCGGCAGCGCAGCACGACCCGATCCCTGGACGATTAGCTTGTGGTCCTAGATGGCATCTTGACAAGGGTCCGCTTATAGAGGCGCGCAGGTTTGCCGAAATCACCAAACACAAGGTAGTATTTGTTAGAAAAAGAATTTGAAATCCGATTGGACCTCCTTAGGATTGATCAGGTGAGTCGTGAACCGATTCTTAAGTATCCTGATAATTTGATTTTGGCATATTGTATCTGCAGACACATTTATTGACCAGGTAACACCAATATTTTGATATGCCTGGGAAATTGTCTACCTGTTTCAGGGCGTTATTCCACAGCAATAGACCATCTTTGGAATTTAGCAATCCGGCACCACAGAAGGGGTCACCGGCTTCTACTATGTACTGTAAGCATGGCATTGGAAGTATAGTATTTAATAATATTTGGCACAGACAAACCAGACATGCCTACGAACTTCAGTGGCCAATCAATGATAGTTTTGAAATCCCTCGTTTTGAGCATTTAGAGTCAATTCTATTAAAGAAAAAGGCTAGACCTGCAGCATTCAATGTTTTGCAGAATTGGAAAAAAGAAGCGTTAGAGCAACTTAAGAGTAAGGAAAAACATGCGCGCCGTCATAAAACGAACCCTGAAAAAGCATTGCTGTATGACCAAGATAAACAGTCTGAGTCAGCTAGCAATATGGATAGGGCGTTCTCACTTGGCATTCAGAAAATCTATCCTTCTAAAGATTTCCATGTTTCTGATGAATTCATTGACAAATTGTTAAATGAGCGAATGCTTGGTGCCACTGCGCCACCTCCGTACGTTCCTCTTCCTGCTGTTGTGCCTCTTCCTGCTGTTATTCCTGCTATTCCTGCTCTGCCTGTTGTTCCTGCTCCTCCTATTGTTACTTTTCCTCCAGTTGTTGTTCTTCCACCTGTTCCTCCACCTCTTCCTATTGCACCAGTAACAGTACCTCCATTGAATTTGCCTGCTCCCCCTCTTCCAAGTGGTCTCGTACCGCTTGTAGTCGATCAGGGTGCGGAGTCAAGGGTTGTCACTCGTACTACTGTACCTCCAGAAAAGAAACATGAATTGATTGCATGGGCTAAGCATTGTATGGAGAGAGATGATCAAGCTAACGTTTTTGCCACACTTTCTAATATGGTTCATTTTCCTGAGAAAAATGTTTTCATTGAAGGTTTAGGGGTTCATTTATGTGTAATGTGGGGCAAATTAAATAATACAGATCTCTCGCAAGGGTTAAGGGATCTAAACACTTTAGCGTTTTCAAGAGACACTGTGGAGAAAGTAAATAAGCATGCCGAGAAGATATTTGAGTATAGAAAGGAGTTGGAAAGGTTACAGAATGAGGATGACGAGGGGGAAAGTATGTATGTACAGAAACGATTCCTTCCTTGTCGAAAATCCATATCTGAGGAAGTACGAATTTGTATGAAAGACGCGCTTAGATGGATCTCAGATATGTCGATAACTCCAGTTGAGGTGTTTGACACATACAGTCAGTATACGCTGGAAATACAGAGGAAAGTGATAGAGGTAATGATAGAGTACCTACAGGATGATTGTGTGAAGAGAAAGATTAGTTGTCCCATAGAGTTATTGAGTATTTATAAGAGAGCTTTTTCACTTGACACTTCTTCGTCTGCTTTACTGCTCGACTTAGCTTTGCTGCTTAGTAAGTGTTCGGAGTTGCCTACTTCTCAGTTGCCTATGAGAGAGGTTCCTCCGCCATTTGTCCCAAAGGTTGAGATTGCGGCCAATGCTGCGGCGGGTATAGTTGCTTTGAACATTCCTGCACATTATGTATCACAGTTTGTTCACATCCCGTTCTCAAGCCAGGAAGTGAACACTATTAGACAATCTATTCCTGACATTAGGAAAAATCCAACAGGATTCTATAAAGAAATAGAGTCTGTCTTGCAGTCCTCAGTATTCACCCCGGGTGACATTGATTTGTTATTTCCTGTACTCTTGCTAGATTTGTGGAAACAAGTTAGGACTATAGATGACATACCAGGGTTGGGAGATACATGTGCTAACATAACTAGACTTGATGGAGAAAGGCCAGCTGGTGAGAGACCGCCCCAGGTGATATAACTTTGCCTGATAGAATCATTGCAAAATTGAAAACTATAATTCCCGAAAAGAGGATTATCTGGGACAAGCTTACATCCTGTGTCCAAGGGAAGTCTGAGGGTGCTACCGAGTTCTTTAATCGGTTCAAACAGGTATTCTCGGATTTCAGCGGACAAGACTTAGGCACAGAGTCTGGGAAAAGATTATTTGTGGACACATTTGTCCGTGGATTGCTGCCTGACATTCAGTCACAGATTATGTCTTCTGAGAGCGCTTGGCAGGCGAAGTCCCAATCAGAAGGACTTCACATGGATCAGTACTACGAGAATCGTGTCAATAATGAAAAAGATTGAGTTGAGAATCGAAAAGGTGATTTAAAGTCTAAAGTATTATTACAGCAAATTGTTAGAGGCCCCAGAGGGGGTAGTTCGCAGATTAGAGGTCAGTATGTTCCACAAGGGAATGTGCCCTTGGGTCTTGTGAAAATTAACCAGTGAGCCTATTGTCGACAAGAGGGTCATTGGCATGCACAATGCCCCGTCCTTCGACAGAGGTCGAATAACACATTTGGAAATATGGGTAGATGATGCAGAGGTCGCCTGGGTTTAGGGGGCCCTGGTAGAGGTCAGTTTGCACAGGATCCTCAACAACCTTTTTCGCAGGATAATCAGACGAGTGTGGATACTAGAAACATATTTGATCATCCATCTGCTGCATATATATCTGAAGAGCTTCCTTTTGATGACATTCTGTTTCGTTAGGATTGCCTGAAGCAGGGTTTGGCACCTACACCTATTCCCGTTAATCAGAAAGCTCCCTATGTTGAAATGGTAATGGGAAATAGGAAACATCTGTTTTTGATAGATACTGGAGCACAGAACTGTTCCATTGATCATTCTCGGGTTTCAAACATTCCACTGTCACGGCAAACAAATGTTTCTGTAGGGTTTTCAGGCACACCAGTTGTTTGTCCAGTTTCTTCGCCGGTACCTATTTCTTTGGGGCCCTTTACGGACCACTGTCCTTTTCTGTTGACTTCGAATTGTGGAGATAATTTGCTGGGGTTGAATCTGTTGAAAGAATTAAATGCAGTAATTCATTGTTCTTCTGACGGAGTGCGTTTGACGATTTCACCACAGCAACTTTCTGTCTCTCAATTTCTAACCAGACCTTTGCTGCCAGAGTTCATTGATGTACCAGAGTGCTTATGGGCAATTGACGACAATGATGTCGGTCTTTTACAGATTGAGCCTGTTAAAATAGTCTTGAAACATGGAATTGAGCTGCTACGCATTCCACAGTATAAGATTTCAGTTGAGGGCGAGCAAGCTTTGAAATGCATTGTTTCCGATTTTTGTGCATCGCGGGGTGATTGAGGAAATTTCAGGTAGTTTGTGCAATAGTCCGATTTTACCCGTGTACAAAAAAGGCGATAATGCACTCCATTCCGTTTCATAATTTATTTACGTGCCATTAATAAACGTTGCTCCGCAATTTCCAATTGTGCCTGATGTGACGACAATATTAACCATGGTTCCAGCTACAGCTACTTACTTTAGTGTTGTGGATCTGAAGAATGCTTTCTTTAGTATTACTATACACAAGGACAGTAGATACTTGTTTGTGTTCAGCTTAGGGGGACGCTCGTTTACATTTACTCGTGCACTTCAAGGTTACACAGAGAGTCCTAGTATCTACAGTAGGGCTTTGAAAGAACAGCTTGATACTCTTGAATTGCTCTCTACTTGTACATTGCTTCAGTATGTTGATGACTTGCTTTTAGCTGCAGACACTGAGAGTGCTTGTAAGGAAGGCACTGTGTTGTTGCTTATTCATCTAGCTAAACATGGTCACAAAGCTTTGCTTAAAAAGTTTCAATAGTGTTGTCAGGAGGTCACCTATTTAGGCTATCTCCTGTCAAAGGAGGGAAGAAGATTGACACCTGAAAGAATAAAACACATTTCTGGCATGTCTGTCCCAAATACACAGAAGGAAGTTAGAGCCTTGATAGGTATGGCTTCTTACTGTAGGTTGTGGATCCCAAACTTCTCACTAGTCATTAAACCAATGTTGGCTTTGACAAAGATGGGCATTTCTTCGCCATTGCCATGGAACACGGAACACCAGTAATAATTTGATCTGCTCAAGACTGCTTTGTGCTCTGCACCAATTTTGGGAACAGCAAACTATGAAAAAGGCCTTTCTGTTGTTTGTGCATGAATGTGATGGATGTGCTTTGGCTGTATTAACGCAGGAAGATGGCGGGAAGAATAGGCTGTGCGGTTACTTTTCTTCTGCCCTTGATCCTGTAGCATGCGCTTTGCCAAGATGTTTGCGAGCTGTCGCTGCTGCTGCTGCATCTGTAAAACAGAGTGAGGGAATGGTCCTAGGCCATGATCTAACCCTGATGGTGCCTCAATCTGTAGATGTTCTACTGAACAGAACCCAAACGCAACACCTCACTTCCGCACGGTTGACGAGATATGAATTGATCTTGTTATCTTCTCACATCCAAATTAAGAGGTGTTGTGTTCTTAATCCGGCTGAACTCCTACCTTTCCCGCAAGGTACTGCTTGCGGCGACGAAAAGTCACATGACTGTCTGTATACTACCGACCAAGAGACAAAGGGTAGAATTGATCTAAAAGACACTCCTTTGGACAACCCACAAGGAGAGCTGTTTTGTGATGGCTCTTGCTTCAAAATTTCGGATGGTACAGCCACAGCTGCTTATGCAATCACCACATTGAGCACGGTCGTGGAAACCAAGAGAATCACGCATAACTCTGCACAGGCCGCAGAGATTATAGCAATGACCCGAGCTTGTGAACTTTCCGAAGGGCTTACAGTAAACATATATACTGATAGTCAGTATACCTTTGGGGTGGTTCACAACTTTGGGAGACTTTGGTCAGCGAGAGGGTTCTTAACTTCGCATGACACAAAGATCCAACATGGCTCCCTAATAGTACAACTGCTCTCAGCGCTTGTGCTCCCTACTCAGTTAGCTGTCGTAAAATGTGCAGCACATCAAAAGATTATAGATGATATAGGAAAAGGGAATGCTTTCGCTGATCAGGTAGTTAGACAAACTGCCACAGATCTCTTTACGAGATGTATGTTTCAAGGGAGACTGTAAATGCCTATGCAATGGACGAGGGTGTCGGGTCTGTATGGGATTTCCAAGCCGATGCCACGTTAAAAGAATCCAAGAGGTGGGCTGAAGGCTTAGGGAAACTCAATGATGATGGGTGTTGGGTGGACATAGTTGAAGGGAAATGGCTACTCCCTGACGCTACTCCCTGACGCTAATGTGATGATGATGGTCATTATGGCACATGGCCCTACACATATATGTGCCCAGAAAATTACAAAAATGTTAGAGAAAGTTTGGGCAAATGACAAAATTTCGAAAATTGCCCAGCACTATGTTCAGGACTGCATGATTTGCCTACAACACAATGTGGGAAAGGGGACATCAACTCCAAGGGGAAGTTTTGGGCCACCTTCTGTCCCCTTCAAAGTCATTCACTTCGATTTTATTGAGATGTAACGTTGCAACAATATGAAGTATGTGTTAGTTGTCATCTGTGCTTTTAGTAAATGGGTCGAGGCTTTCCCTGTCAAAGATGCTACAGCCATGACTACTGCGAAAACCATGTTAAAGGAATATTTTCCTCGGTTCGGGCTACCAAGAGTCATCTGGTCGGACAATGGTCCACATTTTGTCGCTGCTGTAATTCTGCAGATATGTGCGGCATTACAGATCGACAAACGGTACTATTCGGCCAGACACGCTCAGAGCACCGGACTAGTAGAAAGACACAACAGTATCATCAAGAACAAGCTCGCTAAGACGTGTGCCGGCACTAAATTAAAATGGCCGGACGCCTTACCGATCGTGTTACTAGCCATGCGTACAACCCCTCAAACTAAGACTGGGCACTTTCCATTTGAGGTGGTAATGGGGAGACATGCCAATATCAGGAATCTTCCTAAATGTAGATCCTTGAAAAATTTGGAAAATGTACTTCTTTCAGATTATTGCAGCCAGTTGACTAAAAACTTTTATTGAATTCTGCATCTTCACTTGCTCTTGATACGTTGCTTCCAACAGGAAGTGATGACACATTGTTTCCGGATCAATCAGTACTGGGAAAAGCAAGGTACAATCTGTGTCCAAGGAAATAGACTTACGGCACGGTTTTGCTGTGCATCTGATAGACTTACGGCACGGTTCGACTGTGCATTCGGAGAAGGAAAAGAATCATTGAGGGCTTGCCTTTTTTGCCCAAATAATTGTTTGAGACAAGGGGATTCTGTTGGCTAGGGTTGTGGAAGGACTAAGAAGTCGCGCGGCCGGGAGGTCGCCAGCAACGAACATTGGGGGTTTCCGTTTGAAGACTCCAATGCCTGCCACCGCTACCGCT
This sequence comes from Ambystoma mexicanum, assembly GCF_040938575.1. Classification (NCBI taxonomy): domain Eukaryota; kingdom Metazoa; phylum Chordata; class Amphibia; order Caudata; family Ambystomatidae; genus Ambystoma; species Ambystoma mexicanum. The sequence continues at coordinate 510,713,995 of NC_090934.1, forward strand.
CGTATGGGACTTGTAAATGATCGTGTGACCAGCCGCGATAATGGACAAAGCACTTGGGCCCTGAGAACGTATTGCTGTGTTTTTATAATAACATTTGGTTTTATAACAGTCACTGTCTTAAGCCTATAGTACCTCGAGGAAGTTCATCCTTTAGAGTCCTTGTTACCGACTGAAAATGTACCCACTGTTCCTACTCCCTTCGTACATTTGCATACTCTGTCCCATAGGGACTCCCAGCATAGACAAAGGTATCATAACAATACTCTGTTACTTATCATGAATGCTATGCATGCCATTTTTAATAGGTCCAACTGTTGGGTCTGTTCACATTTACCGCAACATGGGGATAAGGGGCTAGGTTGGGATATCCATCCTTTACCTTTGACAACTGCTTGTTATGCTTCTCTTAGAGCACTGTTCTTTGGCCGATGGAACGATAGCATCTCGGGGAACTTTGATGGCACTAAATTGAATACGTTTGCGAAACGTGTTCTGACTCCCCTGGGATGCTCGCTTTTCGCAAATAGGAGTAAGCTCAACATTGCTTCTATTAGGCCTTCTGATAGACTGTCTCGTCCCTTTCAATCTTTGATTTCCTTCAAGATGGCTCTGATAGGCAATAAGGATGCCATGCCTCCTTCTTACACTGTTAACCATAGCCCTGATTCAGTTTCTTTCTGCATACAGAGGAATGGTACTCAGTCAATGGGAGATTTTAAAGGTTGTGCCAACGTTGCAAATGTGACTTGGGAAGAAAGACCTTTGTATGTAGCCGAACCTGTCTACTTTGTTTGCAGTAATGTAGCATTTCCATGGTTACCTAGGGATTGGCAGGGAACCTGTTATTTAGGGATCCTGTTAACTTAGGTGTTCATAGCTAGTACAGTAGAGGTTTCAAAGGCTCGTCCACGACAGGACGAGAATGGTGACACTCCAGCACAGGTCAGGAGATGTAGCAAAATCATTTGTGCCATTTTGGGGGCGGATAGAAATTCCGAAGATATCAGAAGGCTAGCGAGAGTACTGGAGAGAATCATCAACCGGACCACGGACATACTCTATAATATGACATTAGAACAGAAAGCGATAAGTCTAGTAGCGATCCAGAACCGGATGGTATTAGATGTCATTTTGGCTGAACGTGGTGGAGTGTGTAAATTAGTGGGGTCCGCTTGCTGTGTTTTCGTGCCAGATTCCTCCCCAACTATCTTCAAAGCAATACAGAATCTGCACGTCCTTATTCCGGAAGTGCATGTTCCCGAGGGAAACTGGGATCTTAGCGCTTGGTTCTGGGACTTCTTGCGATCTTAGGGTCGGAAGGTACTTTCAGTTTTACTGATCATTTTGGGAATTCTGTTGTTCCTTTGTTGTTGTATCCAGTGTTTGCCTAGTATATGTTCGATGGTGGGGGGATGTTGCACTCAGGCGATAGGTACAATAGGATATAAAGTGTATGCCCCACATGAAACCTCCAAAGAATATGTGTTAAAAGAAATTCTAGCAAATGATCTGATGGCAATAGATATGTCTGACAGAGATTCAGGGTGCATGGACGATGATGCATGGAGTTGTTTGCAAGGAGATCGGAAGTAGTTTAGCACTTGGCATAGGCCAAAAGGAGGGTTTGTCAAAAAGGAAATCATATTGTGCCTCCTATTGCAATGAATATATGTATATTGGCCTATGTCAAGCTGTTTGTAAGCCACTTGCGAAGAAATCCGTGTTGCAAGGTCCTGACCTTAGAATCAATGTAAACCGCCATTTTAGGTCAATCCGCCATTTTAGGTTCTCTCTGTAAAGTCACCCTGTGAGTTAAAATGGTGGACGATGTCATTCCGAAATACAACATGGCCATCTTGACCTCTGCGTACAACTAATATGTAACTTGCCTGCAGGCTACTTGTTGGGGTCGTGAATTGAGACCTTGTACTTCGCTGACCTGTGTGTAAAGGTTTACTCGAGCCAATGAAACTAATTCATGATCATATGTTAAGAACAATGTATCCATATACTGAACTAAGAAAACTTGTTTAACTACATTGTATTAACCCAGTTAGTGCCACGGGCCGTTCTAATCGGCCCTTGTATGATGATGAATTTGCTCCGGCCGTTTCTATCGGCCCTGGGCAACGCCCCCATGTAGGAGGAGTTTTGCTCACTGTTTCCAGAGCAGAGTCCATTTGTTTAAATGGAAACATGTTTTAGACCCCTCCCTCTAAACCCACCCTCTAGTCCCACTCCAAGAGCCAACCATTTCATGATGTGAAAACAGAGGTAAATATACGTGTTTTTTAGAACACTGCTTATTTTGTTATGCTGCAGTGCTGTCTGTTATAAGGGCACTCGCAGCTCTGGGCTCTGTATTACATGATTTGTGTTATCCGCGCATTTTGTAACTTACTGTCTCACCCCCACTGACATAACTCAATTGGTTTAGTCCATCTGCTGCAAGAGCAGAGGCCCTGCACGTGCAAAACGAATAACTGATCCGGTGCACAGCATAGGTGTTTTCAGGAGGCCTACTTTCACTTTGGATTACGTTTCTGCAGTTCGATGTCCCTGGGAAATGTGGAATTCAACATGGAATACTAAGGTAAGCTTGAGGTGGGGCATTTCCGCACACACGTGAGTCTGCAGTGGGAGAATGAGCACGGGGGCCGTGAGCAGGAGCTGAGCTGCAGAACCATTGCACGATCAAAAAAGGAAGTGTACATTTAAAAATAATCTGTGTGTACATATGTTAATCTGCATGTGTATTTGAGTGTGTGTTTGAACTTGGATCAGTCCGTTGACAAGCACGTTGTGCCCTAATGAATCACGCACAGCTCCTGCAGGATTTGTTATTAAATGTTCGTTCTTCCTCCCTGACAACCTCTTCTGTGTTTCCGCTTTTGTGCCCCAACCTGCTCGCAGGCGAGAGGGGATCGGGGGAACAGTAGAGGAGAAACGATATTCAAATATAGCATTAGCATTCAAATGCATCTGAAAAACACTTTTTTCAAATGTTCGTACTTAAAAGCACGGAAATGTAACGTGTAAAAAAAATGTGCATTTTCAAGATTTAATTTCAAACTTTGGTCTTCAGCTGCAGTGCAATCCGATTTTTGTATAGCAGGTCAATTTGGCGCATTTTTTTCGGACTGAGGCCTTGGTCTAATGTTCAGTGGTTCTCCTGTTCAAATCCAGCTGCTTGCTTTATATGGCCGTGTCTGCTGTTTCTATTGCAGCCAAAGTAAACAACCACTGACACAATTTGATATTACATGCGGTCTTGTATGCCTAAATAGAGCAACGGTGTGGGCCGCCGGAGCTGGTGTGGTTACACTATGCCGCTAGTTCCCATGCAGTCAGGGGCTGCCTGGTGCAGATGGCAGAGTGTTGCAGCCCACTGAGCAGGAAGAGGCCGGGATGAGAGGTGACCAGGCAGCCTGCTGCCGAGCATGGGGGGCGAGGAGCTGGGAGCTGTCCTCATGCCTGATGACTGAGGCAGCACAACTGCATACAGCACATTTCTGTTGTGAGCATAAACACATGCTCATTACTTGGGAAGGGGAAAGTGTTCTGACTGGCTTTCAAATAAATCCACCCGTCAACGTTAGATGGAATGCACACCCAAAGGTAAGCAGGCGCTATAGTCTGCACCGCAAAGCGGGTCACAAATTCAGCAGAACAAAGGTGCTGCACACTGTAAATCTGCTTGTTGCCTTTGGGTTGGCAAAAGAGTTGTGAAGGTAATCGGATTGTCGCCAGAACAAAATCCGATGTTTCAGAATGCTCCTAGAAGCCGTGTTTCCTTGAAGCTGGTAATGCTGGCTCATTCGAAATGTTCAGATAAATGAATATTAAAGGTCTGTAGCACTATCTATGCATGACAGAATACCCTATAGTGCGGAATTGACACACGAGTCAGATCTGTGCAGAGGAGAAGGAAGGGTCATGCTTGTGCACGTGCTGTCAGAAAAGCAGCAGCTAAATACACCTTCTGTGAGCTCCAGTCATTTACTCAACAGTCATTCTTGCTGTTCCTTTGACTCCCACCGGATTCCTCTCCACGGAACTTCAGACTCTATTCCCAAACTCCTAAATCATACTCTGGCCAACATCTCTGATGCTCACTCCTTCAGTGTCTTCCCTCAGAAAGTTGCTCTCCTCTGTCCAAGCCATTACTGCACCAAAAGGTAAGTGAAGGAAAATAGTGTAAACACGTGTTTGGGTGCATGCAAGAAAGGATGTGTCTGCTCGTCTGCAAGTGAGAATGTGTGAATATTGGAGTACGAATAAGTATGCATGTGTGACTGGGGCTGCATACAGGCATTAGTGGAAGTAAGCGTGTGTTGCAGTGAATGATGACAATGGCACTTTGGCATAGCTTTTTTATAATGTCATACATTGTCAACCATCAGGAATGTTAATTGGAGTCATAATTCAACATGTTTCAATGGCCCCATGAAAACGAATGTTATGGGGCCATGCTGGCTAATATTTTTTGCTTCATTGGCATGTGCTGTAATGTGTGTAGCATGCATTTCTGGTTAGGCGTTTGACTCTTGTCCAAACTGAAGGGTGGCTGGGCTGCTGGCAATTAAATGGCCACACTTCAGCAGACAGATCAAGTTTCAATAAACAATTGCAATGTGCCTATATGTGAATCTGCCTTTTCCTTTTAGCTGGAGACTGTGGTGTTTGCACATTTTTCGGTTGCACGCTGAGGCACGTGCAGGAAGCACTGCTCCCTCGGCCTTCATAAGTGCACGAACATTGAGTGCACAAACAATGAGACAGGCTTGAGCTTAGTCAGAAACTTGAGTGTGAGAAGAGTGTGGGAAACTTCAAAGAGCATGCAGCCTCCATATCATGATCGTTCCCTGCATGCCAGTCCAGGAATGAATGGGTCAATGTTTTTTGCAAGCATTGTCTGTAGTATCTGGACCATGGTCTAACTATTGCTGGTAATGTGGCAGGCACTCTTCTCGACAATTGTGCATTTGCTTGGGGTGAACATGGTTTCTCAGGCCCAACTCTGTCTTGCAGCGGAATCTCAGCAGATTTTCTTCACAAAGTTAATTCTAATGTCATTTTCATAGTCCAAGGCACTGTACTTATCATAATAGTGTTCTGGTTTACTTTCTGTTCTGATGGGCAGAGCTGCTCTTGCCATGTTCTCCCTAGGTTCAGAAAAAAGCACTTGAGTTTGAAAGGCATGACGTTTGCAAGGCATCAGTATTCTAAGATTCTTTCTCACAGCCTAATATTTGCAGGGTCAGTGGAGATCAGTATCAGCATGCCTGCACCACCTTAAGAAGGTAGGCGATGTTTCCATATCTTGCTGCACAGGTAAGTAAAGGAAGCCCTTTGCAAGTGGTAACTGTGCCCCAGAATTCTATACTTTGCATGCGCCTGCAGTGCCATCTCTCTGCTCCAGGTCCTAGTAGACTGGCCATCCAGGGCTGCTAAAAGTTCCCCAAAATGGTTCTCTCATTTTATCAGATTTCTGCCATAAGAGTTAAATGCTTTGCAGTTTGGCTGCTCCCATCTGGCCTGTGCTGTTGGGATATGCAATTTTCTTTTCTTGCTTTTCCAAAGCGGATGTCCTACATACACAACCCTCCTGACATGCCTGCCTTATTTACATCACCCTTTGGTGCTTTGTTGTGGTGTGAAGCTGCAGAGATGAAACCTGAAAACGCTGTTTTGAAATTGTTAACAACTAGGTTTGTGAAGTATGAAACGTTTAATGTTTGTTGCTTGCATACGGTAGTTTATCAGGTCTTCTGAATTCTGACACCCTATTCTTGTAAAATGGTACACATTAAAATTTCTTTTTGCGACTATTTCTCCCCCGCTCCCACTGCTGCTTACTTTTAGCTTGTTTCTCTGTGGCACTGCGACCCAAAACCCTCCTTGCCTTACGGGCCTAGATTCCTCCTGTTAAAGAGATATAACCTCTGTTCAGTGAACCCGGGGGGTCCTTAAATCAGTAACATGTCATACTCAGGATGGGATGCAGAATAACTCTTGCACCAAACAATAAGACTGACTCAGGAAGTTGGCAAAAAGTCTTTGCCGACGGTTTTATTGTCAATTGTCTAAAACAGGGAGTTAAAACGGACATCAACGGATTTCTGACGGACATCAACGGGAACTTTGTCCCCTCACGTGCTAAGATGCTGGCCTCTATATATTTTCTGATTTTTTCATCTGTCAACTCCTTGGGTCTGAACCCTGATTTAACATTGATTATGATCTTCATCCTTACTGCCTTCTTTGCTGTCTTCTTGCACTGTGTGATTATCATCCTGATCACACAGACTCCAAACATCACTAGCACTGCTCCAAGAAGCTTGAAGCTATTCACCATCCATTGTGGAACCCATGAGAAGATAGACACGAACCAACTGTCATCTGCAATGTCTTCTGTCTCATCTAACATCTGATCGTGCAGTTGCGTCAGCAACGTTATGGCCTCTGTCAAGGTCTCATTGTTGTCATCATTAGAAGGTATGAACATGCAAAATGATTCCCCAATTTTTGGCGCAAACTCATCCATCCATTGTTGTGATCTTATCAAGAACATATCTGCTCTGGAGGGTCATCAGTTTTATGTCCCTCAATTCTTCTTTGATAGCATTGAATCCCTTTATGATAGTGTTGATTGCATGCAGGAGCTCCCAGCGAGTGATTTTCAACCACTTTGCACTCGCCATTGTCTGTATCCCTGGCATATAAAGATAGTTGTGAATATCGCTGAAGTCTGGCTGAACAACCTGTGGTCATATGGAATAGCGTCAAAGGCTTCTCTCAATTTAGCTGAAAAGTAAATCTCCCTCTTTGTTCGGTTGAGGAATTCGAGTGATCTTCTCCTCCTCAAATGGGTATCTGCTTTTGGAAACTCTCCAATGTCCAGGTCACTCTTCGGAATCACTAATGTTGGAACATGGATAAGCACTACAGAGCACATCCCTCCCCAGTCTTTGGGCAGCTTCATGTAGGCTCAAGACCCACAAGCCCAATAATGATCCATCAGGACGACTGTTCCATCCTTCATGCCTGGTACATCAAAAATTCGACCAAACTGATGATTCTCTCCAACTTGCCTTGTGCGATTATTTCTGAAACACAATGACACACTTGCTAGAGATATTTTCTGCAACGGTCCTGCTTTTTCGTCTGCCCATGTCAACAACTTTGTAATCTTTGACCATTTATTCTTGCATTCATTTTTTCTGCAGTTTCTATAACTGGCTCGTACTGTCCAGTTATCGCTGCTGCTTTACACACAATCAGTCATTCGGCCCGCCCTTCGCGAGTAAGCACTGTTCCTTTAGTTTGCAACTGACCTCTTTCCCAACATCTCTGTATCTCTTCTTTATTCTTGCCTTGACAATTCAGCATCTTTTCTTCCATCCTGCCCATGTTACATGTCCTTTATACCCAATGATTCTAACCTCTTCTTCCCCTGTTCCTTTTCCCCATGTTACCTGTCTTCTCTCCATGTCAACACCCTTTCCCTCGCCCATGTCATCAGCTCTCCAATTTCATGTGCCCATTCCCCCATGTCAGCAGTCCATTCTCCACTACACGGCACCTCCTTCATCCTCTGTCACCTGCCCCTTCTCCACCATGTCACCTGCCCCTTCTCCCTCATATAACCTACCATCCATTCCCCCTGTGCCATCTGCTCTATCTCACCCCGTGTAACCAGCCTTTCACCCCACCAGTGTGAAGGGGCTTCTTGAAAACACATGCCAGTCCTGGGGGAGGGCATTCCTTTGCATCTAAGCCATTCCCATTCATCTTTGTCCTGTCTCTCTCCCTGCAGTGAACAAAGCTTCCTCCTATCACAGTTTAAAGCCAGAGGAGTGGAACACCCTGGCAGGAGCCACTTCCAGCACCTCAGTGGACTCGAGAACTCCTTCTGGACCAGAAGTCCAAGTACAGCCAGGTAAGAGTGCGACCCTGTGGGGCTGCTATGAAGTGTGGGGTGGATGGTGAAAGAGAGTGCAGTGGGGCAAGGTAGCATAGGCCTACAGTGTGTGGGGCATGTGCCAGGTAGGCTTGTTTCTACCTGTGTGAGTGTGTATGTATGCATGTATATATGGAAGTCTGATGGGGATCAGTGACAGGGAGTTGATATTCAACTGTGTTGAAGGTAATATGATTTATTACGTCCGTTTTTTAAGATACGTGCACCTTCCCCTAAACTTTCAAGTCCGTACCCATGGTCTATGCTATGATATATACATCCATTGTTGCTTGCTATATTCCTCCTTTATTGTTGCTTGATCACCTGTGCTTTCTGTGAGGCAGCAAACAAAATAAGAGAGCTTACCAACTACAACTAGACGCTGAGCTGATGATGTCCAAATTACAGACAAAAAAATCCAGCGATTTTTGGGGCCTCATAAAAGATATGTCAAACGTCCCTGGCTCAGCTCAGACAAACGCGGTCGCCGAATCAAGCTGGATTACATACCTGACCGCGGAATTTAAGAGTCCAGACAGTAAAGTGTTTCCGGAGACCAAACGGTCAAATTCATCTTTGGTTGATGTATCTGATTCCAGCGACATAGAAGCATCAATCAACAAACTTAAAACATCAAGAGCCCCAAGTCCCGATGGCCTAACGAATATGAACCTCAAGCGGTACCCAAAAAAATGGTCAGAACTGATCAGTGAAATTTTCAAAGAGTGCGGCAGAAAAAAGATGATCCCCAAAAAATAATGGAATATGTGTACTCTTTTTATTCTATGTGCAAATGTTGGGGAAACATCAGCCGTGTGATGTAGGCATGGAATATAGTCAATCGAGAAAAGCCACAAATTGCAATTTACTCAAGTGGTCTAAATTATGTTCTAACCTTTCCCTGTCTCTGCCTCTGCAGTGAACGTGGCTTCTTCTTATCAGAGACCAAAGCAGGAGGAGTGGAGCACCATGAGCTTGAGCAACTTCCAGCACCTCTTCATCGGCTTTGAGAAGACCCCTCTGGACCAGGAATCCAAGTAGAGCCAGGTAAGAGAGTGCCCCCTATGGACGTGCCATGGAGTGTGGGGTGCAAGAGAGTGCAGTGGGCAAAGGTGGTATCAGAGGCCTGCAGTGGTTTGGGGGCATGCAACAGCTAGACTGGTGCATGCATTCAGAGGTTTGGGGGAGGGGTGTACTGTGCTCTTGGATATCACTGGATAGCATCTACCCATGTTTTCATATGGGGGAGCGGGCGCTCCAAGGTTTGTTTGGGTTTTTTATTTTAACAGAGTTAAGTGACATCGACCAACATGGAGTGTTTCACTCCCAAGAACTAGGCCTTGCCTGGGTTGGTTTGAAATACAGCATTGAGGGCTTGTTTTCCCATGTATTTAGGAGGTGCTGAGTGTCAACAGCGCAAGGGTGCAGTGCTGTGGGCATGTTTTGTGGAGTTGGTGGGATGACTTGACCCTTAACATTGCAGGCTTGAAACATGAGCTCGAGTGTTTGATTCCTCATGTTTTTAAAGTTGAGTGTTACAACCGTATTTATGGGTGCAGCATCTTGGTTGACTGTGGCGCACAGAGTAGTCGACTCATGTTTGGGCACACTATCCCTTTTAGGAATGCAAACTAAAAGCATAAAGTGAAAGATTGCTTCTGTAATGGTCTGCTGAACCTCTCCCAGTATTGGACATTGTCAACCACTCAACTGTTCTGTAACTACATTCTGTCACTACATGGTTGGGATCACAGACTGACCTTACCAGGTTTGCCTCCTTCCCGTTGGGCAGTGATCAACTCTTCCAGATAGGGAACATCAGCACACTGCGCCAGCCAGTCACATGTTTAGTTCCTCAAAGCTCCATCCATTTACTTAACATCTTTAACATAGGGCCTTAAGGAAATCAATAAGCCAATGACACACAGTTGTACCTAAAGGTCAGCAGCGTCAAAGTAATCTCATAGCTAAAACACTGATTTGTGCTTGTTCAAATTAGGCTATCAAGCACATAGTACATCCCAACTTCACCATAACTGAATTTATGTTCCTCACAAGCCAAGCCAGACAAAATACTTCAGATCAAGCCAATCTGATATGAATGTCTTCGGGTTCACTCGGAATAATTGTATCACCTACCACATTTCTAGGAGGAAGAGTAGATGCATGATGGGGCAAACATTAGGTAGGTAATTTGGGTTTAGTATGGGTTTCTTTAGCTGGGGGGAGGATCTCTTCCATTTTCAGTGCATTTGACAAAGTGCCTCGTGTGAAGGGTGTTTTGATGATGTTAAATGGTGTAAGTAATTAATCTGCAATGATCCACTTGAATTATTTATTGTGCATTTGTTAGGTGCTTATACAACAAGCAAATTGTGTTTCGAAGTGTTTCAAAGCACCCACAGGGCAACAGAGAGGGAACATGGGTTTGAAAACAATATATTAACTGGAGGATAAAAGACAAACTTACTAGGCCGTGTGAGTATTCAGAACATGCAAGTGCAGAGAGAGAAGAGTGCAAGAGGGAGTGGGGGGTAAGTGCTGGAGTGTCCATGCTCATGGTTGAACAGCAGATGTAAGTGCCCAGTATAGTAAGTGCTAGAGAGCATTGAGCTGCAATAAGTAGGTAAGTGCAGGCCAACAGTGGCATAGGCCAGTGGGTTCTGAGGCAAGTGATGTGTGTAGGCAGAGGATGAGGCGATTTTGTGTGGGTTGCCAGGACCCCGAAGGACTCAAAAGGACCCTGGTCACCAATCACAGCGACTGTGTTATTAGCAGAGGAGGGAAGACGGGAAGTAGGAGGTGAAAAAAGTCTTGAGGCGATGGAGAGTATTTAGTAAGAGCGAGTTGCAAATAGCTTGGTCCCCGGCCCCAGACAGCCTTGTGGACAATGGAGGGGTATTCTAAATTAATCTGTGCAGCAAGCAGGAGCCAGTGAAGAGTTTTTAGGGCAGGAGAGATGCGGTTTCTGGGCTTGAGGCCGAGGATTTGTCTTGCTGCCCTATTCTGAATTAGCTGGAGGGGTCGTAGAAAGGAAGGGGGTAGTTTCAAGATAAGGCCGTTGCAATAGTCAAGGGTTGTGAGACGTGGAGGGGACCAGAGAATTCTATTTTTATTGCATTTCCAAGGAGTGGATTGTGTTCAGGTTCCTGAAATACCTTCAGATGGTCCTCACTTTCCAACTTGTATCAACGCTAATCCTCTCCCTCCGCCCACTCTCCTTACTGAATTGGTCTTACCGTGTAAGTTTAATCAGGTACTGGAAGGCAAACATTACCAAGTGATAGGTAGCCTGTGGCTGTATGTAGTGAAAGGTAATTGGAGATGTGAAACTGTGTCAGTTGGTTGGGAAGAAGTGAGGGTTTGAGAATAGTGAGGACTCCTGCTGGTGTGGCTTTGTAATAGGTTGAACTGTTATCCTGCTGAGACATGGAAATCAGAAAAGTGAAATCAGCTGTAGTGGGTGGGGGGAGGGATTGTACCACTGTTGTATGACTTACTTCTTTTCTCTCTATGTTTTTGGAATGTTTTCACTGAGAACGGTGGCTGCGGATGTCTATACTACCAAATCAACGTGCTGGCAAGTGTTGCAGATCATTGAAATCAACTCCCAGGTAAGTCGGTGACTAGATGGGTATACCAAGTTGTGGGCACCATGTGGTGACTTTTGAAGCAGCATGGTATACTTACTAGGAATCCGAGTTTATTACCTGCACTATTCTTGCCCTATGAATGTAAATACTTTTCTCAGGTTTGTCTCCTCCATGTCAAATGATAATTTATACCAGGGCTCGTCACTAGATTAGGCACATGCAGTTTGAGTCTATACAACCTGCCCATTGAAGCGCCTGATGGACAGTGAATTCCCCCGTCTTGCGCTCCCCTGGGCATCTGGTTGACGGCAAAATCTCTGCATCCGTCTTTTTTTTGCAGGTGGAGCCGGGCATCGTCTTCTCTACATCCCACACGACAGACCAGGGCTTGTCACTAGATTAGGCACATGCAGTTTGAGTCTATCCAACCTGCCCATTGAAGCGCCTGATGGGCAGTGAATTCTCCCGTCTTGCGCTCCCCTGGGCATTTGGTTGACGGCAAAATCTCTGCATCCGTCTTTTTTTTGCAGGTGGAGCCGGGCATCGTCTTCTCTACATCCCACACGACAGACCATGGCTCGTCATTAGATTAGGCACATGCAGTTTGAGTCTATCCAACCTGCCCATCGAAGCGCCTGATGGACAGTGAATTCCCCCGTCTTGCGCTCCCCTGGGCAGCTGGTTGACGGCAAAATCTCTGCATCCGTCTTTTTTTTGCAGGTGGAGCCGGGCATCGTCTTCTCTACATCCCACACGACAGACTATGGATCGTCACTAGATTAGGCACATGCAGTTTGAGTCTATCCAACCTGCCCATTGAAGCGCCTGATGGGCAGTGAATTCTCCCGTCTTGCGCTCCCCTGGGCATCTGGCTGACGGCAAAATCTCTGCATCCGTCTTTTTTTTGCAGGTGGAGCCGGGCATCGTCTTCTCTACAACCCACACGACAGACCAGGGCTCGTCACTAGATTAGGCACATGCAGTTTGAGTCTATCCAACCTGCCCATTGAAGCGCCTGATGGGCAGTGAATTATCCCGTCTTGCGCTCCCCTGGGCATTTGGTTGACGGCAAAATCTCTGCATCCGTCTTTTTTTTGCAGGTGGATCCGGGCATCGTCTTCTCTACACACAACACAGTAGACCAGGGATTGTCACTAGATTAGGTCCATGCAGTTTCTGTCTATCCAACCCGCCCATCAGAGTGCTAGACGGGCAGTGAGTACTCCCGCCTTGCGCTCCCCTGGGCAGCTGGTAGATGGCAAAATCTCTGCATCTGTCTTTTTTTTTGCAGGTGGACGCGGGCATCGTCTTCTCTACACCCAACACAGTAGACCAGGGATCGCCACTATATTAGGCCCATGCAGTTTGCGTCTATCCACCCTGCCCATCGGAGCACCTGATGGGCAGTGAGTTTTCCCGCCTTGCGCTCCCCTGGGCAGCTGGTTGACGGGAAAATCACTGCATCCATCTTTTATTTTGCAGGTAGACGCGGGAATCGTCTTCTCTACACCCAACACAGTAGACAAGGGCTCACCACTAGACTAGGCCTCAGCAGTATATTAATTAATGCATTTCTAAATATGTCAGTAAACTACTGGTTGCTCGCAGTAATCTTAGTTTGATTTTCAGCATCTATGTTTCAATTTGTAATTTCTTAAAATAATTTGGTGTTGGGGTTTGAGGGAGGTGGGAGGGCATGGGTGAGGTGGGATGGCATGGGTGTGGGGAGTTGAGGGAGGTGGGAGGGAATGGGTGTGGGGGATTGATGGGTTTGTGAGGGCTAATTACTCAGTTTCTCACTTGTTTTCCCATACATAGTTACTTAAAGTGTGCATACTCCTCTAGAGACTAGCACAACATATGCAGTCTCCCACTGGCCTTCCAATGTGCTGTGGTTAAGGTTCGCAAAACGATTTTGCCCTACTTTCACCACCATTTGGACATCGCGTTCGTCTATTGATAAGTTTGTGGGGGAGTATTTTAGTCTTATTGTGGGTGACAACCAATTCCTTGTGTGTTTTCTTTGCAGCATGGGAGTGAACACTGCACCAACCACCTTCACCCCCCTTTCTGCCTGAGCCGCCTGGTTGCCGTGTGTGATATCTTATCACGGACGCCGTGCTCTCAGGAGGAAAGTCACCCTGTTTTAGGAGACTTTACACTGTAGTAGTTTGAGCGGCCTGACATGTTGCATGCAACACTATTGATCTTGCTTCTCTATTGCTCTGTTTTTTTTTGTAGGTGAATATATATATATATATATATATATATATATATATATATATATATATATATATATATATATATATATATATATATATATTTCTGATGTTTGTTAATCTGCTTAGAATCACATGCTGTGCATAGGTCCGACATCCAGTGGTCACTGCGGAGTATTGCATTTTGTTTTTCGTAGTCGAAAAGGGGACGTCGACAAGGCGTGTCTGTAACACTATCCCTATAGTGAAGTGCGTTGTACCCACAATCTCTCACGCGTCGAGGTCCTTCAGATTGTTTTTTTCGGCCCAGCTTCTGGTCGCCTTTCGCGGAGCTCCTAGAGAGACATTGCTAATACTTACCACGGACCTCGGTCCTTAATTATATTTATTATATTGTTAACGATCCCTCCCCTCGACGTTGGCTGTGAAGCTGTTTCTCCACCAAACAAGTTCTCGACGGAGGGGAAGAGGCGGAGGAGATCCTTCGGCGCTGCCGAACACGTGGCCTGGCCTCGACGGCCAACATACAGTAGGGAGAGTGGGGGTTCGAACTTTTATCTTCTCTTTGAGAATGTCTTTCTTTCTCCCCTATCTTTCCCTTGGGGTTGTTATCACCAGCTATTATTGCCTCAGCTATGGAGAGGACACCTTTTAAGTTTTGCCCACGCTGTAGGGGCAAATACACTTGGAAGGATAAACACAAGCTCTGTAATCGTTGCTTGCCCCTCGATCATAAAGAGGACAGCTGCGCGGCCTGCAAGCTCTTGAAACCAACAACTCTCAAAGAACGAAAGGTTAAGAAATGGGCGGACTACGCTATGTTGAAGTCAGTTTCCTCACCCGCCGCCGCTGTTACAGAAAGTGACGAGGAGGGTGATAACTCGACGTCCGTCACGGAAGTCATGAACCCCCAGAAGGAGCGCTCGCACTCCTCGACGTCCGTCCCCGGCCCCGAAGGGCTCGGCTCACGCCCTGCTTATGGGGATGAACACCCCGGCGACAAGGACGCACATAGACCCCATAAAACTAAACACACAACCCACGGCTCTTCTTCGTCGAGGACGAAGGATCCATCAGCGCCGAAGGGGACGCAGGGTACTCCGGCGTCTACCTCAGACCGTATAGGTCTCAAGCCCCACCCGCAAACGCAGCCGCGACCAGCGATTGGGCTTTCATCAAACACGGGCGCTACCTCAAAAGCATCCGACGTAACGCTCCATAGAGCGGCCGTCGAGGAACAACGCGCAATGCAGGCAACGTCGACACCAGAGCCCTCGACTGACAAACTCGTTGTCGAGAGCCTAGCGAGAATTGTCTCCGAAGACAAACGTACGCGGACGACGAAACAAACGTCGAATACCGCGCCGAAAAAGCACAAAAGTAGCCAGGAACAGCCCCTTTCATCTAAGGGCACTTCTGAACTACCGGAGGGCTTTTCAGAGGGAGACGGAAACCTCTCCTCGACGTTGTGGCAGTGCTCTAAGCGTTTTGAAGGTGAAAACACTGATTTCCCCCCTTTAGACTATTCAGGGGTCCCCCATGAGACCCTTGAAAGACTCCATTCTTGTATGGAGAAAATGGAAAGGTTTCTGGGAAGCCAAGACCCACCCACTCACAAGAGACAAAGAGAATGGCCCCAGGATGACCCTAGAGTCAAGATTCCTAGGCTGTTTCCCGCTTCCACAGATGTATATGGCCTCACTGAGGAGGAGCAATACCTACAGGAAGATGAGGAGTGTTTGGGTGGAGAGGAAGAACATGAGGAAGAGGGGTTCGAAGAAGATATTTACACTACTGCAGGAGCTTTTGAAGAAGATACAGCTACCTCGCAGCCCTGGCAATCCCAATCAGTGCACTCAGACCCTGATGCCTTTCACCCTTCGCCTCTCAAGGATTCACATATTGGGAACTCCTCTCCCATAGATGACCAACCTTCACTCAATGCACTATTGCGCAAGGCAGCAGCGCATTTTGAGATAGACACAGGGGAAACTCTTCCTGACATAGACTTTGTAGAAAAAGTTATTAAAGAAAAAGCCCCTGTTAGCCAGTCTATTCCGCTCCTGGCTTCTATTAAGAGAAGAATATCTCCTTCCCTTTCCAATCCAACCTTAGTTAGAGGGGTCAACCCTAGAATAGAAAAGCTCTTCAGCCCTTCATCCTCTGACCCTTTGTACATCAGAGGACATTCTATTCCGGACTCCCTTGTAGTTACCAATACAAGAAAAAGAGCGGGGGTACCACTATCCACTAGTGAAGCACCACCTGACAAGGAGGGCAAGAAGCTCTACGCACTTGGGAAAAGAATTACGACCTCCGCCGCCTTCTCAACTAGGATTGCAAATAACAATTCCCTACTAGCTAGCTACGCAGATGCACAGTGGAGCAAGCTGCGCAGCGAAGCAGAGGACGCACCTGAACCCCTGCGTTCACGCCTGTTAGCTGTAATATCAGAGGGAACGCTTGTAAACCAGGGCATCGTGAAGAACTCCCTAGATGCCGCTGAGACGGCTGGCCGCTCCCTGGTTCAGGGAATACTTCACAAACGCCCTGTCTGGCTACGCAATTCAGGTTTTAAGCCAGTAACCCAAGCCTCCCTCATAAATAAGCCCATAGGACAAACACATCTGTTTGGGAAAGCAGTTGATGAGGCCCTAGAACATGCAAAGAAAGAGTTTGAAACCATCAAGACTCTTGACCAAATTTCTAGGCCCCCTAACAGACGCGGCTATGGCAATAGACGCTCCTTTCGTGGCCAACGCCAGCAGCAAAACCAACAACAATTTTACTCTGCTACCAACTGGCCCTCTAACCAGGGTAACACCCAGTTCAGTCAAAGAGGCCAACGGCGTGGCAGAGGAAAAGGTCGCGGCTCCAGCCCCAGAGGTTCCACGCCCAATACCAACAAATGACCCGAAGATTCGGGTCCCCTCCCATGCGTCACCGGTCGGGGGCCGGTTAACATCGTTCCTATCAGCATGGGAGGGAATATCGTCAGACCGCTGGGTATTATCCACCATAGCCCACGGATACTGTATAGAATTCAATGGTTCCCCGAAGTACAGACCCCCACGGAACCAACGCATAACACCGGAACACCTCACCATTCTTCTTCAAGAAGTAGAAGAACTTCTGAAAAAAGAAGCTATAGAAGCTGTCCCCCTATCTCAGGTAACAGAAGGTATTTATTCAGTGTACTTCCTTGTACCCAAAAAGGACCTAACCATGCGCCCTGTATTAGGTCTGCGCCCAGCGAACAACTTTGTCAAACCCCAAAAGTTTCGTATGGTGACCTTGCAGGAAGTAATCCCACTGTTATCACAAGGGGATTACATGACAACGCTAGACATGAAAGATGCATACTTTCATATTTTAATGTTGCCAGCACACAGAAAATACCTCAGGTTCAAGATAGGGAACAAACACTACCAATTCAAAGTACTACCCTTCGGGATAGCTTCTGCACCGAGGGTATTCACAAAAGTACTGGCAGTAGCAGCGGCCCACCTGCGCAGGCTATCCATCCCAGTATACCCTTACCTCGACGACTGGCTCATAACCGGGGATTCTTACGAGACATGCTTCTCCAATACCCAAAAGACCGTAGACCTTTTGTACCAACTGGGCTTCTCCATCAACGAAAAGAAGTCCAGCTTAGACCCCAGCCAAGTCAAACAATTTTTAGGGGCTCTAATTCTAACAAAGGAAGGCCTCGTCTTCCCCTCCAACGAGAGGGTCCAAAACATGCTGTTTCAGATCCCCCATTATGTAGCAGGTCGAGAGGTGACGGTACGCAAGGCTATGCGCTTGCTAGGGATGATGGCGTCCTGTATTTATTTGGTACCTCACGCGCGCCTGCGCATGCGCCCAATGCAGGAGTGGCTCAACAGCCAGTGGTGTCAGGCCAGCGGACAATGGGACGATCTAGTGGTGGTCTCGCAGGCCTTAGTTCTCTCGCTGCGGTGGTGGACAAAGGAAAACCTGTTGTTAGGGAAGACTTTTGCCACACCCGCAGTGGAAGCCACTCTAACCACAGACGCATCCCTCACAGGATGGGGGGCTCACCTATCCCATCAGACTGCTCACGGAGCGTGGACTCCGAGCTTAGCATCCAAGCATATAAACCTGCTGGAACTTCTAGCGGTGTTCAAAGCACTAAAAGCCTTTCAGGAACACCTACAAGGAAAGACATTGATGGCCCTCACAGACAGCACCACAGCCATGTACTACCTCAACAAGCAAGGGGGCACTCACTCTCCAGGACTGTCCAAGCTGTCCCAGAATATATGGAAGTGGGCTCTCAAACACAACATGTTCCTACTATCACAACATGTACCAGGGGAACTCAATCTGCTAGCAGACAAGCTCAGCAGAGACTTCCCCCTGCCCAAAGAGTACGAATGGCAATTGCACAAAGACATCGTCTTAGACGTCTTCACGCAATGGGGATTCCCGGAAATAGACCTGTTCGCAACTATAGAAAACTCACAATGCCGAAGTTACGCCTCCAGGTACCCCCAGAACCAGTCCAAGGGGAACGGTCTGTCGATTCAATGGTCAGGGAAATTTGTTTACGCCTTTCCCCCGACTCCCCTTCTCAACAAAGTGGTGCACAAGATGCACCACGAGCAGGTTACCATGATACTAGTGGCCCCAATGTGGGCCCGTCAGCCATGGTTCGCTCACTTGATGGAGATGTCCCTATCTCCCCCAGTGAAACTTCCCTGCCCGTACAACATGCTGTCACAAGACAAGGGCAGGACACTGCACCCATGCCCTCAGACCATGAACTTAGCAGCCTGGCTCCTGAGATCGTAGAATTTGGACATTTACAACTCCCGCAGAGATGTATGGACATCCTCAGGGAATCCAGTAAACCGAATACTCGCCACTGCTATTCTAGCAAGTGGAAAAGATTTGTCATCTGGTGTAGACTCCCAGGTGGGACAGGCAGTATTAAGACATCTTTTCTCTTCTGTTCCTTCTCATAACCCACCGCCAACTCCGGTTACTGCTCGCTAGTCTATGCACAGCATGTGATTCTAAGCAGATTAACAAACATCAGAAGACAATGCATTACTTACCGTAAAAGCATTTCTGATGGTTGTATCTGCTTAGATTCACATGCGCCCACCCTTCCTCCCCGCTCGGATGGAAGGAACATAGACATCCTTTTCTATATATTTCTCTCTTTTCTGTACTCACTCACGTCTAGAAGGCTCCCTCAGGGCAGAAAAATACAAACAGAGGGACCTCGACGCGTGAGGGATTGTGGGTACAACGCACGTCACTATAGGGATAGTGTTACAGACACACCTTGTCGACGTCCCCTTTTCGACTACGAAAAACAAAATGCAATACTCCGCAGTGACCACTGGATGTCGGACCTATGCACAGCATGTGAATCTAAGCAGATACAACCATCAGAAATGCTTTTACGGTAAGTAATGCATTGTCATATATATATAAAAACTAGGAGGTGCGGGGCGCACTCTGGTTCCCAGTTTAGTATACCTTCCACAGTCCAGTTGATCTTCTGCTCCAAGCGCTTTCATGTCTCTTGTAATCTTCAGGAAGGCAGTCTGTTCAGGTGTTGCTAGTTTATACCAAATGTGGCCACATGGAATGTGTTGAATAAAAGTGCATACCTTTTATTCTCGTTTACATTTTCTGTGTGCAAAATGTGCTTAATGATCTTCCCAACATGTTCGGTCTTAGGGCTGGTGCCATAAGATATTTTTTATGTTGAAGTTAGAGAAGCAGAAATTACCACCATAGGAGGTTTTGCCCGCATCAGTGATCCCAGCTGTGTCTATGGTTGGCCAGGCTCTCCTAAAATTATTGTTTGTGGTGCTTATTACCGAAATGGAATGCATGAAATGTGTTTATAATTAGGAGGTAACTAAGCCCACAGCAGGGGTCTGCAGGCTCTCGAGATTGTACTTATTTTACTACAACACCCATAATTCCTCAATATAATCAATATGTGTCGTGGTGGAAGGATTTTGCAGCCCACACGATCTGCAGTTTGAAAGTTTGTACTCCCCTGGAACCCTTTCTTTTTCATGCCACACTTTGATTGCACTACAGCATTTTTCCAAGCAGGCTTTGCCCATAGTGAAGTGGGTGTTTTAAAAGAGGAGGAAGTGCATTAATTTCATGTTTTTACTGACATTCATGATTACTAACAACATGTACCATTTCTCCATTTAAAAAGCATGCAATATAAATGACCAATGTGATGTGGTTACTCTTATTCATGTGCACTGGGTGCTGCTTGCAAAAGGGGCTGAGCTTGCAGCCATGGAGAGCTGAAATAGATACATTTACCTGCTTTCTGTCAGCAGGCCTTCTGACAGGGCTCTCTGTGTGAGGCGAAGTAGACTTTTTTTTCTCCAATGTTTGTGACAGAAAATGTAGATCTATTTCTTGGTTTATAAGTGCTTTTTGGTGTTAAATTATAATTTTACCACACACTTTACAGTAATAGATTGTAGGGACTGTTCAAGAAAAAGGCTCTCCAAAAACATTTTCTGACAAGACAGTCACACACAACCCATTCAGCTCTTTTTTATCTCTTCTCTAAGAAAGAACTGATATTCTTCAATAAAATAACCAAATCCACCCACAGTCCCCACATTTGACCACATTATAAAACATGTCAAGTATTCTCAGAAAGGCTCCTCAAAGGGGTTCATGTGTATAACAAATGTTAGCTATGGGGTATGACCAGGCAGCAGGGGGTGCTACAGTGCCCAGACATGTCCATTGTGTGTGACCTTTGCTAATAAAGTTCAGCCTTGCGGCAGTGAAAGGGGAAAAAAAAGGTACATTTAGCCTCTGACTGACTGGAATCTCTCTTTGAGGGCTTTGTGTGTGAAGGAGAGAGGTTGTGTTTTTACTGCTCGTGTGAAACCAATTCTTTGTCAAGGAGATTGATTTCAAAGGTGAATTTGGAAGTTTGGGTGACTAGGTGATTGTGTTTTGGTAAATTCTACTTCGTGTAGCTTTACTGGGAAGGACATATTTTTTTTTTTTACCCCTTCCTGAGTCTTTCTAGGACACAGGATACCATCCCTGTGTGTTTTTGTTTTGTTTTTTATTGGCTGAAGTTTCTTTGTCTCCATCCTGTCATTAGACTTTTTTTTTCTGAGAGGGTTAAAAGATTGTGAAAAGGATCAATTAATTTAGAAAACATTTTGACAGGATATTTTAGGGGAAAGAAATGGCAGCAAAAAGATTTAGAATTGACAATCAAGATGCTTTATTTGAGCTGATGGCAGAGGCCCCAGACATTAGCTCAGAAGGGGAGAGTGATATTGAGTTTGAGCCTGAGGGGTTGCCAGAGACAAGCAGTGGAGAGGATAGTCCCTCTGAGGATGAGTGCAATGACGACTCTGGGGAGGAGGGACTGTCACAGGAAGATGTTTGTGAAGCCTATTGGGATGAGGTTTTGCCTGGCGCAGATCCATACAGCAATGGAGTGGAGTTCAGCGTCAGGAACCCAGGGGGTCGCAGTCTTCCACTCAGAAATTCCCCTCCTATTGTGTATTTTAACTTGTTCCTCACAATGGACCTGCTAATCCACATAGTGAGGGAGACAAACAAATATGCAAGGGATCTACTAGCAGCAAAGGCAGAGTGGATCCAAATTCATCCTCATTCACGGCTGCGCCGGTGGATGAATGGAGGGCTGACTGTGGCACTTCTAAAAAAATGGATTGGCCTTTCTATAAATATGGGAATTATTCGCAAGAAAAATGTAAAAATGTACTGGGACCTTACACACCCTTCTCAGGCCACACCTTTCTTTGGCCAAGTCATGCCGTTGTGGCAATATCTCATTGTCACACGGATGATCCACTTAAATGACAACGCCACTGCAAAGGCAAGGGGAGAGGAAGGGTTTGATCCCTGGCATAAGGTGCGTCCAGTTTTGGACTCCCTGAACCGTGCATTTAAAAAATACTATGTGCCACGGCAGGTACTCTCCATTGATGAGTCCATGATTGGCATGAAGAATAGGGTCGCCTATATTCAGTACATGCCCAACAAAAGACATGCCAGGTTTGGGATTAAAAAATTTGAGGTCTGTGACAGCAGCAACAGCTATATTTTGCACGTTGACCTGTATGCAGGCAGGGATAAAACAACAGGGTGTGAAAAGGGATTTGTATATAACAAGGTCATGAGCCTCTTAAAGTCTTGTGACTTACTTAATAAGGGATATCACTTAATGACCGACAATTATTACACCAGTGTCGGCCTTGCTGAGGATCTCTTATTGACCACAACCCTTCTAACAGGCACAGTGAGGGTCAACTCTAAGGGTTTGCCACCCGAGATAACCAGGGCCAAGTTACAGCCGGGTGGATCAAAATATTTGAGAAAAGGTGGGTTGTTGGCATGTGCCTTTAGAGAAAAAAAAAGCCATCGCAAGCCTGTGCTGCTGCTGTCCACTGCCAGTCTGGCAAGTGATGTACTCGTGCATACTAGATGTGGCCAGTCAGCCATCAAGCCCCAAATCATTCTTGACTATAACAAAGGAATGGGTGGGGTTGATGTAAGCGACAGAAAAATATATGAGTTTGCTGCAGAGAGACCAACACATAGGTATTGGTCGAAGATATGGCGTAACCTCATAGACGTTTCCATAATGAACGCCTATGAGCTTTACAAAATTAATACTGAACACAGCAAACTCCTTAGCAGGCACAGCTTTGTAGTTGATATCATAGAGGCTCTCTGCTTGTCTCAGGAGGGAACGTCCTCTGAACACTCAGCAGCAACCCCACTGCTCGCCCCATCATCAAAGGAGCATGGTTTTGCCATTTTGCCGGCAAAGAAAGAAAGGGACTGTGCCATATGTTCTGACAGAAGTAAGCCTGGTGGACGAAAAAGATCACGCCACTGGTGCCCAGGCTGCAATGTTGGCATCCATGAAAGATGCTACCCGCTTCTTGTCCATAGCACCCCATGCAACATAGACCCGGATGATTCAAGTGTAGGGTGATACACATGAAAGACACTGCAAAATATTGTCTACACAAACACCTATATGTACTTTACCTCCCATTATAAAACTGATCAGGTTTTCCATGTGGGGGAGGGGATAGATTAAGCAGTTTGGGGGCTTCTTTTTTTAAAAATGTTTAAAAAGGTTTAACTCGGAAAACAAGTAAAAAATACTCAAAAAAATATAAAGTGAAAAAAATATGTTTACCATTTTTTTGTCAAATAATTTTCCCTCCCTATTTTAATAAATATATTTCATTGTACATATATTCTGGAAAAATATAATACATGTTATAAAATTAACACTAACAACCCTTCAGAAAGTGCCCAGTCCCTAGAAATAATATACACGTAAAAATAATTAACAAATAGGCATGTCGATGACACAAATTGGACTCTGACCCATCTCCATTCCATTCCCCTGCTGATCTGTCTGCTTCGGCACCGGGCACCTGGTTACCCTCTGATTTTCAGGCCCAGGTCCCTGCCCACCCAGCCACACACCCGCACTGCCTCCTGGCAACCCTGGCACTTGGGTCTGTATCTGTAACCCTACATTCCCCTTACCTGCACTTATCAGACACCCCTTGTCTGCGCTTTAACCTTGCACTTGCCACATTGCTGGCTGCACTACCAGTTGTTGTTGTTTTATCCCTTGCTCTGCACTTTCCACTCCTCCCCTCTCCCTTGCACCTTCCCCCTTCCCTTTCCCATGCACCTGCGCGTTCTCAATGTCACTGGGCCTAGTAAGATTGTTGTTTTGTCCTCTCTTGTTCCCCTCACTTGCCTCGTCCCGCTCTGAAACACTTGTGTATGAGCGCAATACAAATAAAATATCATATCATAGCCTGCTCTGTCCGGGGTAGGCGTACGTGGGAGTGCACCAGCAAAACAGAGTGACAAACAGGGGGCATCGCAGCTTACTTTTTGATGGAAGAGCCTACCCCCTGCACAGGGAACACGTTTTACCCAAAATGCAGGCCTAAAGTGACAGGCAAGCGTCTCAGCTGGTTGAAATGCATGACCCTTTTGATAGAAAGCCTTGTGCCCACAGACAGGCTTGGCAGGCTGCAAGTGTGACAACTGCGAGACTGACCCTAAGCCATGATGAGCACTGTGCAGTCCTCATCAGACCCAGTATGTGAGGATACTGTGTAGATTCCAGTGCTGTGACAGCCAGGAGAGCATTGTTCAAGCCATGTAGAAGGCCAGTGTTACTTTCAGCACTAACACACTTCTCCCAGGCTATAGCTAACATACATTGGAGACTGATCCCTCTCCATTCCACGGCCTGCCCTGTCCAGAGCAGCCATGCATGGGAGTGCACAAGCAAAACCAAGTAACGAAAAAGGGGCATCCCAGCTTAGTTCTTGATGGCATAGCCTACCGCCTGCACGGGGAACACGTTTTACCCAAAATGCAGGCCTAAAGTGACAGGCGAGCGTCTCAGCTGGTTGAAATGAATGACCCTTTTGAGAGAGAGCTTTGTGCCCATGGGCAAGCTTGGCAGGCTGCAAGTGCGACAAAGGGGAGAATGACCCACTCCACGATGAACACTACAGATTCCTGTTTAGACACCATACATGTGCAGGGTTTGGAATTGAGATTCAATGAGCAAGAGCTAAATCCACTCCTGAGTGTTGGGCATCCCACTGTGGGCAGGAGCTACCACAGGGGAACCAGGAGCCACCAGAAATGCTCCTTTTTGTTCATTTTGTATGAACCATTGTGCTTAAATGTTTATTAGATGTGTTCTAATTCTTCTGTATTAACATTCCCAAATACTCAAAGTTAATGTCACATTTCCGTGTTGGAAGGCACCAGTTGGCCATATGAGCCAATGGTAGCTCCTGGTAGATGTTGGTTTTAAGCTAACCATGCTCTACTATGCTAGAAGCAGGAGCTAACTAGCACCCAGCTCCCCTCAATTTCAAACCCTGATGTGTACCCTGGGTACACTCCACTCCATTATCTGCTAGGAGTGCATTTGAATGCCATGAATGAGGGCCACAGTTTTCTAAGTACTGGTACTCTTCACCCAGGCTGTAGATCACACAAAAGTCCTTGGTGGGTGTCACAGAAGAGGAGGCTGCTGCAGGATTGGCCAGTTCCTTACAGGCTTTGAAAAGATCGGCCATGTTGTTTGATGCCGCAGAGATGCGTGCTTGAATAAAGACTCTTATCTTAGAGTGGATGCAGAGTCGATATTGCCTTTGAAGAAGGCGGCAGGCCGGTTTGTCAGAGGGGCGGTCCACCTGACGCATTCCATTTCCACTCAGCTGCCCAACACATGTGTTTAAGGGCAGCCAGATCAGAGTTGTACCAAGAATTGCTCTTTTTGGAAGGCTTCAGTCCGACCCACATGACAGGGGCCAGAGTATCAAGGGTGTTAGAGATAGAGAGATTGAAGTTAGCGAGTGCACAGCAGGCAAGGGAGCCTGTGCAGAGGAGGAGGAAGACACAGCAAGCAAGGGAGTAATCTTAGTTTGATTTTCAGCCTCTATGTTTCAATTTTTATTTTTTTTAAAATAGTTTTGTGTTGGGGATTGAGGGAGGTCGGAGGGCATGGGTGAGGGGGATTGAGGGAGGTGGGAATGGGTTTGGGGATTGATTGGTGTGTGCGCTAAGCGCTGAGATGCCTAAGGGCGATGCGCGCTATACAAATAAACAACCAAACCAAACTAATTACTCTGTTCCACTTGTTTTAACATACACAGCTACTTTAACTGTGCATACTCCCCTAGAGACTAGAAAACATGTGCAGGCACCCACTAGCCTCCCAATGTGCTGTGGTTAAGGTCCACAAAAGGATTGTGTCCATTTTGCACACCCATTTGGAGAGCGTGTTAGAGAGTGTGTGTTGTTATTTCATATTAGCTAGGGTTATTGAGTATGGTATGTAAAACATGTTCGCTGTCAGCAAGCACTGTACAGAGCACTATGAATTTATGTGCAACACTTTGTTCAACATAGACATTTTTTTATATGTAGCGTAACATGATACCTCTTTTCAAGGCTGAATGTATTCCCTTGTCCAAGCTGACCCACATTTGCATTGGTAATGTGGATGGTCTGAGGAAGGACAGAGACTGATATCTTCCAGTATCAAGTATTTTATCAATTACAAGAAAAGGTGTAAACTCCTAACTCTCCCAAAACTATGGGTTTTCTATGCCTTACACAAAACTAACTAGGGTGGTCGTCAGTAATAGTCAGTCCAAATTGAAGATCTGTTCTCCATCCAAAACTAATCTATTCTGTCCCTACCACTATCACCGGGCCTGTATTCAGGAAGAAGAACTTTTCTCATGTTGTCAGGTTGGCTTCAGGCTTCTCTGCTTCTCTTTCTCTCGCTCAGTGTCCGCTCTTTGATGTGAGCGGGTCTGTGGTTTCTGCGTCATTGTTGGACTTAACAGTCCACTGACGCTCGTTCATGCCACCACCTAAGGTTCGGTATGACATGTTGCTGGGACTTCCAGAGCGGAGCCTCATAGTCATTTGTATCTGTTTCCTGAGTTTTCTCAATTACTCGGGCACTCTTCTTCTCAGTATTACAAGAATACTTCTCCTTATGGTGAAACAATGGTTTTATACCACAGTAACAAACAGTAGCTTGGTCTTCTTGTCTTCTTTTTGATTATAGCTGTTAATGGTGGGTTATAGGGGGGAGTCTCACCCAGTGAGGTCCCGCTTGCCTCTACCCCTTGAGAAAAGCTATTGTAAGGGATGTTCCAAAGATCACATAATTTCAGGCAATGTCATAAACATGCATTCTAGTTCCAACCTCCAGTTTTTTCTAAGAGACCAAATTCCTTGTTTTTTCCTATATGTTTTTTTATAAGACACTAATGCTAAATGGCTAGTCATGCTTTTTGCTGGCTCTCCCATTTTCAGGAAATGGCCATTGGCAAATTCAAGAGGTCAATGTTCAAAGAACAAATCATTCTCCAACCCATCTTACTTCCATGCTCCCCTGTCCCTCCGGTCATCGTTTCCTCCCCTCCACACCCTTTTAACCCACTCAGCTTATTCTTTTAGCTGCAAGCCGCAATTCCAGCCTCCATCATGGGCCGACGTGGAAATAGAAGAGGGACTCAGCATGGAGCCACACCTTCCATCTCCACGGCCCCCATCTTAAGTTAATATTTTGCTTGAATGGGAAACATACCATTTATTCCAACAAAATAAATTGTTATTAGAACCCAGGTTTCCGGATTGGAAACCTGAGACACTACTAGCAATAGCACCAGATCCGGCAGGCCAGATCATGGGGTAATGGCAGCTGGGCCCATTACTGAGGTCCTCGCTGTGCTCGGGCCTATAATGTGGGCTCAGGGCCATCGCCCCGCAGTGTGGCCTGCCGGATCAGGTGTTGTTTCCATATTACAGTCACATTTCTGTAATGTATGTCTGGTCCGTGGTTTTTGAACAAAATAGGAAAGTATGTACCATGGCTTTGAGATGACATCACACCTGTCTGTACTGGTTCCACGGTTTCAAAACAATTGCCAAAAACCCATTAAGAATGATTGTTCTAAGATCAAAGCTCAACAATAATTGCCACTTCACTTACATATCCAAATCCTGGGATAGTGCGTACCAACACATTACTCATGGCTTCACATTTTTATAAATCTGCTCAAGAGTTGTGAAAATATACAAAAGTCATATTTAGAATATTCTGAGATCTAATGTCAAATTAAATGGCCACTCTGACTAGCTACAACATTTATGAGATAGCACATACCATAACCTTTACAGTGATACCCCACTCATCGAAATCAAACAAATGGTTGCTGAGAAATTACAAAAAAACATTTTGCAAATGCAAATTTCAAGGTCAAAGGTCACATTGCCTACCCCCATGCCCTACTTGATGCATAGAAGACAAAGTACATGACATGACCATTCCAACAACACCTCGCTTGTATAAATGTTCTACATGGTAGCAGAACAAAAAAAAGTTTTAGTTGAATGATTTAGAGGTCAAAGGTCAAATCCCAAAGCATCTCAAACTATCTGTACCTTTTATACGAAAGAATGTACCACGGGATTGAGATGACACCACATTTGTCTATATCGAACCCAGTTCCAAAGCAATAGCAAAACACACATTGAGAATAATTATTCTAAGGGTCAAAGGTCAATGATAATTTCCACTTGACTTATATATCCAATAGATGGGACAGTACATACCAATACATTAGTGTTGGCTTCACCCTTTTCTAAAACTGTTCAAGAATTGTCATAATATAACAAATAAATCATATTTACAATCCTTTTTTCTGAGGTCAAAGGTCAAATAAAAAGGCCACTTTGAGTATCTACCCCATTGATGAGTAGCACACACCATGTCCATTACAGTGATACCCCACACAGCTAAATCAAATGAATGGTTGCTGAGAAATTACAAAAACACTTTGGAAGTGCTCATTCTAAGGTCAAAGGTCAAATGTCATACCCCCCTAGACCCTACTTGATGCCTCCAAGTCAAAGTACCCAACATGACTGTTCCAATAACACCTCTTTTATATAAATGTGCTAAATGGTAGTAGAGCAACAACAAAAAAACACTTTTGGGTGAGAGATTCTAAGGTCAAAGGTCAAATAACAAATCCTGAGGCCTAATCTGATCCATAAATTAAGAAGCACAATTCAGGACTTTCGAAGAGACACCTCATTTGTCAAAATCAGTCCCACGGTTGTATAACAATTACTAAAAAAGCACTTTGCACTTGATTATTCAGAGGTCAAAGGTCAAATGTCATAACCTCTCAACATATTAGACAATGGATTATGGAGAACGTCATTAACTTTCAAAAGACACCGCAATTAAGATAAACAGATCTAGGGTTACAAAGATATGATGACAAACCCATTTAATGTAGTGAATTTTAAGGTCAAAGGTCAGATATATAGACACTGTGACCCATTGGCTCACATACAGAGATAACACGTTCGAAAATTGTCTGATGACTAAACATACATACCAGAACAAACCATTTACTAGACTTTATTGAGTCCCAGTTCTGCAATAGAGATTCTTGCAGGGAAAACAACAAGGGAAATAAACAATGTCAGCCATTTTAAAGTATATGTAAGACTACCCAGAATGTTTGCGAATATTTATTTTCCTTTGCATCATATTGCTACTAAGTAAAACCTGATTTCCCTAATGATGCTTCTAAATTATTGGTCTTTTCCTTTCACTTTTTTCATTATATTTGTGGATTGGAAAAAAAGTTCACATTTGACACTCATGGGATGCACTTACGCTAAGCCCCAAAAAATAAATAAATAAAATAAAACATGAAACTTCAGTTTTTTGTCTGAGCAGCAAACATAATATACTTGAAATCTGCCCATCTACCTACTGAAAAAAATAGTTTTCTGAAAGTGCTACCTTTGTCGTCAGTGATATATACTCTTTACAGTGATATGTGTCCACCATATTGAATCATGTCATGTGACCTCAGGGTGTGACACAAACGTGTGCTTTTTGGCTCATTTTATAGAGACAAATATACTGAAACAAAAAATGTATGGTTATCCTATAGTATTATCGATTTCTAGTGAGCTACAGCAATTTGAGATGAAACAGCTAAGAATCAGAGAAAATAGCTTGGCACTGAGTGTTTTCCAATGGGCACTAATATGGTTAATGTTTGAGAAGACTCTATGAGGAATCCTAAAATACACTGTTACCGTGTAGACTTGTTGGCAAATGCATTAAAGGCAAACCCTAAGCATATAGATGTGTGAACTTGGCATGACCCCTAGATCAGTAATGTATTAGAGGAATATTAACCCGCAGTATGGTTGGGCATCATGTTTGCAAAGGGTATAAAAGTGTGACTAATTCTAATGTACAGTCCCAATCGCTGAGCACACTGAACCATGCTGGAGTTCGCTGTGTTGTACTGAGGGCCGATAGCTATCTGATTGTTTTGTCCTTTGAAACTGTTCAGTATAAATTAAAGATCTTTGTATGTTCCTTTGTAACCTGTGTTCGGTGTATTTCCTTTTGGGGTACTCAGCCTTGATATTTTCACTTTGTTTTCACACCTTAACAAATGAAATGTGCACCGCGGAGCTCTTCACTAACGAAATTAGAAAGCGAATGATGTATTATGCCCTTTCAGATGTCACGATGCAAAAATGTGACATGCTGAAAGGAACAAATGAGGCTACAGATCCTTTTTTCACCCCACCTCACTCGATAATTAGTGAGGGAACCACCAAAACCGTTGCGCAATTCCATCAGCTTGACTTGAATACTATTCCTCCACTTTATTCCCAAATTATTGTGCAAAGTCTCCCCTCTTCAGCCCATCTACGGGCCCTTGATCAGATGATCCCCGAATCTGTGACGCAGCCTAATGCCAATTTTAACAGTAGTGTTGAGTCAATTCCAAGGCTATCAGGCTCACCAGCCCTTTTTTCAACAGAGCAAGAATATATTCAAGATATACCTCTCGATTCCTCATTTGTAGCTTCGTACAACAAACCTACCTTACGCCCCTCCTTTGGTTTTCCATCAGTGAATGCAACCAATTTGGATGCAGCTTTAGTAGCCATCAATACAAGTATTTTCACCTTAACTAAATTGTATGAAGGTGTTGGAAAAAAGGTAGCTATGCAACTAAATAATACTGTAACCTTGATAAACAAAGTTGATTGGCTAGTATGGATTCTCCCATTGATTTTAACTTCTAGTTCTGCTAATGCAAATATTGAACTGTCTGAAGCAATATCAGCTGAGGGATCAGGTGAGGTAACTGGAATAATTCCTGAGTATTTACACCCCCTGGCTACTCAGCCAGAACTTGAGATATCTACCTTACCTGTTCATCCAACTTCTGAAATAATTATATTGGAAGAGTCGATTTTAAAACCTCCCCTATATGAAATCTTTTGCCCGGAGGAAATACTTCAAAAAAAAAATAAAAGGCAAAAAATAGGAAGCGTACTTCGCATCCTTTAGAACAGGTAAGTTAAAAAAAAAAGAACAAAAAGAAAAGCAAAACAAATGTCTAAAATTAAGAAAAATAATCACAATTAAAAAAAAATACTATATCTAATGAGGAAAACTGTATTGCAGATTCCTGATGAGCCAATACACCCCACCCTTCAAGACTCACAGCCTAGTGAACACAATAATGAAACAATTCCATCTGCTCTACCAAATCTGACGTTGCTGATTGGTTATCTCATCAACCAGACATTTCATCCATGAATGTGACCCTGAGGAAATAGCTGGAAATGTGCCAAATGCTGACTCCGACCTGATGAACATGTGTGTTTATTTGACTCATTCATTACCCAATAGTGATGTTATTCATCATAGTTTACACCATGCTCAACAAGACAAACCCAGACTCAAGCAGACAATGGCCCTCATTAGGACCCTGGCGGTAAGGGGTTTACGCTAGCGTTAGCTGCGCTGACCCCTTACCGCCAATCCCGAGTTCCCAGAGCGCCATGGTCATTTTTCCGCCCGCCTGCGGGCGTAAAAATCCATGGCGCTATGGGACCTTGGTGTTAATTACGCCACCGTAATTTACGGTGGCGTAATTAACTCCTTCCCCACTCCCATCATACCCTATGGGGCCGAAATGGGAATGGGGAAGGGTAAATGGGTCAATGGGGACTTACCGCCCCGCCGACCTCGGAATGGGGCGGTAAGTCCACCATCCGCCATGGCGTAAACGGACTTTACGCCATGGCGGAAAAGTCCGCCGATGGCGGAAAAAATCCGCCAGGGTCGTAATGAGGGCCAATGTTTGTTAAATTCAACAAGGATGATCTGATTTTCAAAACCATGGATCAAAAACATCAAGACCGCACCACTACCAATCAGATCATTGAATCTATTGGATTTAAGAACCTTCCTGATGTCAAATCTAAATTAACTAAAAGCTCTCTGGATGATAACACAAGAAATCTGCCTCCTCAGATGAACACTCAAATCCAGACACTTGGAATTGAGGCAATAAGAACTAAAGAACTAGAGCAACTAGAAAATGTGCCCTCTAGCTAAGATGATGAAACCCTAATTGCAACAATGATTGATAGAGTCTATGAAGACCCATTTCCAAACAGGAACACAATTCTAACTATATTGTACTCTATATCCTCTCTTCAGATGATTCAATCAACTGACATAGATCGGATAAAATATCCAACTCCCTCGAATGAGGATATAGTTGAAATTGTAATCCCGTCCAAGATGGTAAAAAATCTAATATGGCTTGACAGATTTGCTCTATACAGAATAGGACTTAAGCTTGAAGCCAAAGCAATTTCATTGCCTCAAAATCACAAAATGACAAACAACTTGCCTTCCGCTAGTGGGTCAAATGAGAAAGACCCCCAATGCTGTTGTAAATGCAATAATTCCTCTCTTCAATTAAATCAAAAGTCTGAATCAAACATCCCAAAATCGAGATGGTCATGGGTTTCCAAAGCCAGAGACTCTCTTGATCAGGGAGAGAAATAGCTTTTATTTTCAGAGCCAACTCATTCATGTTCCCTAATTTGCTGGAATACTAGAGGATTTAGTCATCTTCTTGGCAAACTACCTACTGTAGTTCATAATGCAGACATAGCTTTATTCCAAGAAGTATGGCTTACCTCAAACCCATTATGGGTAGACCATCAAGTTTCATCCATCCTAGCAAACAAACCAACTAAAGGCCGACCAATGGCTGGCCTGTTAGTAGCTATTCAAACTGATCCTCAACTTAACCTAACTCCTTGGTTATCTCCGGACCCAGGAATACAAGCAGTTACAATCATGACTAACAATTGTTTTCACCCTCTATATCCCGAGTCTGTGATTATCAACATATATTGGAATCCTTTAGCTTAGAATGAGGACATTTTCTTGTCTAAAGTAGCAGCAATACTGGATTCTATAGCTTTGGGTACCTCTATTAAAAACAATAATTGCTGGTGATTTAAATATGAATTGTCTAACTAACACTACAGAAAATCTTAAGTGTAGAGCATTGATATGGCAATCGCTAATGTAGACCCGTGGAATGAAGATGCTCAATGGTTCTTCAATCCTTGACTCCCCCCCGGCCCCAACTTGGTCGAGAGGCATCTCAAAGTCAGTGATTGACTACATCTATATATCAGAAGATGCTAATAAAAGAATAGCACATTTTGAAGTCCTTCCTTCTGAAAATAGTGACCACAATCAGTTAATAAATAGATGGACACCCCACCAACTAAAAAAAATCATCTTACTATCTGCATAAAGTTGAATCAAATAAAAATATGAATAGACTCAAATGGTTTCCTTCTGGAATAAAAAATCTAGAGAACATGATCATCAAAAAACCACATTTAGCTACTTCAGCTAAAGGAGAGCATTATTCTGATTATTTCGTCTAATAGCTCAATCACAAGTGAACTCCTTGTTTACTAAAACTCATTGCAAAACGAAATTTAACAATGAAATTGCAGAATTGAAAAAGAAGTATCGGAAAATAAATACATAACCTCTCAAAACTAAGAAATAATGTTGAAAGAATGAACTTTAAAACAAAATATACAAACTCAATATGAGCTATTACAAATAAAGAGAACCAAGAGAATGCTGAAGCTATGTTGAAGGCAGTCATGACAAAATCCATTAGAGAAATGTGGTTACTGATTAATGAATCTCCGAACTAAATGTATAAGTCTACTGACTTAAAAACAATTGATGAAGCAAAATGGACTAGCCACTTCGCTGATCTACTAAAAAGTTCTACACCTTATCCACAGACTACTTCAAATAAACCACCTGATCTAGAACTCTTTATCTTTGACAAATTAGATATTGAGTTGATTATCAAAAATCTTAGTAATTCAAGAGCCCCTGGCCCTGATAATTTAGCCAATGCAACTATTAAAAACCATCCAGAACAGTGGGCGCAACTCTTGTTAACACTGTTCAAGCAAATCATAGACTCAAAAAGCATACCCCCTTCATGGCAGAAGGCCATAATAATCCCAATTTACAAAAAAGGTGACAGACAAGATCCTAATAACTATAGGCCTATTGCCTTACTGGATATCCCGGGAAAAATTATGGCAAAACTAATATTTCGAGACTTTATAAAATGGACAGTAGAAAAGTCAATTGGAAATAAATAACAATCAGGCTTTCTTCCTGGAATTGGTACCATTTTAAATTTAATGATTTTAGCAGCGATTAAAACACAAGCGATTTTAAAGAAACAACTGGATTTTATTGCACTAATTTATTTTAAACAAGCTTTTGACTCTGTCTCAAGAGATATTTTATGGTCAAAATTGCACCTTCCTCATGCCCTCCATATCTTATATATTTACTTCAACAATTTTATACTAACAATTCTATCAGTGTCAAACTAACTACAGATGGCCTTTTAACAGATCCTATTCCAGTCAATATGGGCTTAAAACAAGGCTGCACTTTCGTTTCATTTCTTTTTAATTTTTATATAGCTTACATTTTTCTAAATCTAATGAATACTCGCTCTTTTCCTCCAAAATTACAAAATACCCAGTGCCTTATTTAATCTATGCAGATGATTTGGTAATACTAGATAGGACCCCAACAGGTTTACAGAGAAAACTGTCAGCTTTAGGTACCTATGCTAATACTAACAATTTAAGAATTAATTCAAATAAATTGCGCATTCTCATCTTTCACCATAGTCTCCCAAAGAATGGATATCGATTTAATTGGTCCATCCTTTCTCTACCAATTGCTCAGAGTTCCCATTACACCTATTTAGGTGTAAACATTAATAATAGCCGATCTGACTATCCATACAAAGTGGAGATAATCAATAAGATGAAACTATTAGCTATCCAAGGTAAATGTCTAAAATAAAAATGGGAGATTTTCACTCAAGCCTGTAATTCTGTTCTATAACCAAAAAGTGATACCAAAGATAATATATGGTAGTGAATCCAAAGCACTTACTGAATCTCCGAAATTGGAACTCTTAGAGGGTATCTTTTGGAAATCAGTGTTACCACTACAGTGATCAACTCCAATCCAGATGATAAGATACGAATTAGGACTTATATCTCTCAGAGCTATAGCTGCATGGCGTCTACTAGCCACTTTCCAGAAATGTAAACTAGCATCACCAGAAGCGAACAATGTATTTCCTGTTTTAAATATGCTATTGCTAGCTTCTGATTCTGGTCCCTTGGACCTCTGGAAACAAACTTGTCTAGTGATAATGAACCAAGCAGGCATCTCAATGGAATTGTTAACTGATATACCTATAAGAGCTAAGGTAAAACTCTATGCTTGGGATTGGATAACCACGAGAGAAGACTGCATGAAATACTTTGTTTACAAAAATGGTGCCTTTCTGATAAAGTCTGTTTACGAGTTCCCTGACTATTTTACAAAATTTCCCTGTAGAGACTATGCTGACCAGAATGCGATTCAACCTATGTCTTACAAAGGTGAAAATAGCATCCTATTCATCTACCCCCAATCAAGATACTATCTGTCGCTATTGTCATGATGGATGTAATGAAACTTTGAAGCATTTAATTAAAGAATGCCCAGCTCTATTATCAGAAAAAATATATCATTTTCAACGTTTTTTTTTTAAACAATAGCTTTTTAACACATGATACTATCTGTACAGAGATATTTAATGCCTCTCGAGTTTCACTGAATATATCCACTATACAATTTTAAACGAAGCTGAATTTATTGACTGTGACTAAGACATGAGGTGATAGACTGGTCCTTTTGCTAATTATAGAAATGCTTTGAATATAATCCCTATGTACTATCTCAATGCTATAGGAAGATTGTAGTTCATCAATTTATATAATACAATGAACAATATATTAATTTTAACCATGTGACATGAGGAAGTTTTTATTATTATCTTTTCTCTTTATGCTATCTGTTTATATAACAAAATTTGAATGGAATTTTACCCTGATGAAATATATTAATAGAACTTTAATCTGTTGAAGTTGGAAAATGCAACTGTAAGTTGATGAAAAATGTTAAAAGAATTCTAATCTGATGAAATGTTATACATTGATAAAGTTGTAAAAACAAACTAAAACAATAAAGAGATTTAAAAAAATATATATTTTGGGGTGAGATGTAATATCATGTCATTGGCCATAGCGGTTCATGTGACTAAAAGGCATGGGGAACCAAGCTGGTCATGTGACCGCATGTGATGTGGGAAGGAAGGGAAATGAATAAGGGCAGTTTGCAGCTGAACCCCGTGCTGTGTGGTCATTGCTTGCGATGTCCCGCGTCAGTGAGTGCATGCAGACTACCGATCAAGGACACAATAGGCAGAAATTACCTTTATAGTGTATTTTGTTTCTTGAATATAAAGCTCTTTTGTTCAATTTAACATGTCAATGCATTGTATTCAATGGCCCTCCAAACCCTCAATACAAGCCCCATTAAATTAAAAAATATCTTCTAATAGTGTGGTATTTTCTTTTAGGAATACAACTCGCCGCACACGATTTTTGTATTTAGGTAGTTGGGAGAGTTATGAAGGTATTGGCTCCAGTTCAATGAGACGAACATGCGCCACAGAATCTGCTTGCACTGCTCTATTCAACTCCAACTTCTTATTCCGCCAAGGTGCTTTCTTTTGTATAAATATTGGTTTAATACCTAATTAGCGCAGTGCCTTTTCAATATATTTTCCAGAAATCCACTGAGTACAGTAATCACAAATTATTATGTTTTGGAGAAAGTGCGTTTCGGTAGCAAATTATGACTGCTCGGTGGAATAATTGCAAATGGCACCCTTTGATTTGTCTTTGTTTACAAGTACAAATGTATGTAATAATGTCAGGGCAATCTATCTTGTTGTGTTTGTTCATTATACTTCAGTGCTTATCGTCGTTTACATAAAAACAATAATTATACAACAAAACATACACCATATTATATATCGATTGTAGTCTGTAGCCATCTTGTATCACTTTCGTTTGCATTCCATTAACTTTGCAAAGAATATTGATGCCAACGGTTCCTCGTAGTCTTCTTGAATGAAAATGTCGTGCCTTATGTTACCAACTCATGTTATCTATATAGAGGACAAAAGAACGGTTGTGGAGAGCAGAACACATTGGGCTGATCAAGAGACTCGCGTAACCCCATTTAGAAGGAAACAAGCAGTGCATGGAAAAATAACACACCAATAACATGCATGATTAGTCACATGATCGCTGAGGAAAGTCTGCCTAAGCTCGCCCAGTGCAGTTTGCATCGCTGTATCATTCAGTTCGCTAAGGCAACATAATTTACATATTTTATCTAAACAAATGTATTTCGTGCAAGATGACCTATTGCATACAGTGGGCCAGATTCACAAAACATGCGTTCATGTACAATCATGATTCACAAACCAGCAATTGTCCACTGTGAATCTCAGTCATGCACTATTTGCACTTGCACTACCAGAGATGTACACGCACTAGTGTGCACCTTTGACTGTACCTGGGCACCGTAACCACTAATTATTCTTTAGCTCCATTTAAACCCACAACTCCTCCCACCTCCCCGTCTGCCTCACAAAATCCAACATCACACTACTCCTCCTCCTGCCTCTCTCCCCATCACCTCCCAGCAAAGCCCTCCCGCTCAGCTCAGCCACACCCAACGCAGTCAACCGAACCCTCATCAATTCTCTCTCTGCAACATGTCTCTCACACCTAATCAAAAAATGTCCCACCGTTTCAGGCACCCCACACACCGCACAGTCCCTTGATTCACGCTTCCCTATTCGAAATAGACAGTCATTCAGCCCCACATGACCTATCCTCAACCGATTCAGCATCACCTCCTCCCCCCTCCTCCATTCTGAACTCCCTGCATCCACCTTCACCGACACTTTCCCACGAATACCGAACATCCACCTGCCCTTCACCCCACTCACCCACCTCTCCTGCCACTCATCCAGGACCCGTCTCACCATCACAGCCTTCACCTCATCCACACTCAAAGGCAACCTCACATCAACCGCTCCCCTCCTCATACCCTCACCCGCTGCCAGATCCACCAACTCATTTCCCAAAATGCCACTGTGACTGGGAACCAACGCCAACTCCAAATCCATACCCCCGCACACACACCGATCAATCTTCATCCTAATGTCCAAAATCACATCCTTCCTATCACCATCCCTTGCCACAATCGCCTGCAACCCACTCAATGAATCCGAGAACACCACCACTTTCTCATACCCCAACTCACACACCCTATCAATCACCAATGCAATCGCCACCAACTCAGCCGTACAAATAGACACATCATTCGTCAGTCGTGGCCTGCGTGGGTCCGCCCACGCCTCCGATAATTAAGAAGAAGAAGGCATTGCATTCAGAAAAGAGAATTCTGAAACAGAATGCTGCTGCATCTCTCAATCAAATGTCCATACCCAAGAATCAAAAATTAACCTGTTTAGAGGCCCTGAAGGACAAGTGGACACAACAGACAGGTCAGTCCTGGCCCTCAGTGTGTGCTGATTCCCACCAGGAATAAATGCCATGTTCGTTATGCTCAGTTAATCAAATAACCACTTTGGCGAAAAAAAATGCAGTTGTCAAATTGCTGAAAGATCAACGGAATGCCACCTTTTAGTCTCCTCCTTCTGCTTACAAAAATCGTGATGAATGTTGGGAGACTGGATGGTATCAGTATTGGACTGTTCCTCCTCCACCTTGCTCTTAGGGGAAAGGTACAAGCAGAAAAGGTTCTGTTTCACACGAGATGTTTGGCGTTTACTGCAAGCTGCATCGTGTACAATAAAGACAAAACAAATAAGCAGTATTGTCGCTTGCCAAAAATGTTAGAATTAGGCAGGCACCGAGTAGGCAGAGACTTTCTCAAGAGAGCAGTTTAGTCCACTTTACCCTGAAAAAATGTTCAGTATGCATTGAGGAAGTTGTATATACCTCAAACGTATTTAACGTATTACACGTGAATGTGTCATAATCGTGTCTCAATATGTCTGGAAAAGTGCCCCACCTGGTTTGGAGACTCTTTGGAAGACAGGACCTGTTTTCTTGGGAAAGAGTTTTTATGTCCCTTTGACAGGAACTGCAGAATCGTTTTGAAAGCATTTTGGCATCGTCAAACCTGGTTTTGCTACATATATTGTGCGAGGGATCTTGTCACCCCGATTCGGGAGCATTTACCCTTCTTCAACCCCATTTGTGTACTTTGACTGCCAAAAAAAAACAACTTTTTGTCAGAAAGGATTAAAATCTGAAAGAATGTATATGGAAAGACCAGTGAACCAATCCCAGTTCAAGGCTACCTGATTCAGATTCTAACGGTCCCTTTATTGCCTTTTCAATATGTACAGCCGTGCTCACTGTTAGAACCAGTTGAGTCAACCAAAGACTTACTTCAGATATCCTTTGTGACCTGCTTCCTTCCAAGTTTACTGAGATAGAAAAGGTGTCTAAAAGCAAAGGTAAAATTCTCATCACATCACACATCCCATGCCAATAGAGACTTTTCATGGCCTAGCCTGCCTCTTGACCCTAGCCACTCATGAAGAACGAAAGCAATGCATAGGTTAGATTGTTCTGCAATGATAAGTTAATCAACGGATCCTTTTCTCAATGTCTGGCATTTTTGCTTACCACCTTGGAAATAACAAGTAAAGAAAAAATACCAGGCATTTTTCTCGGCACCCATCTTCATGTGCATAGCCAGCTCAGACTCAGGCAAGATTCTGAGCTGTGGCAAAACTGGAGTGGAAAGCCGACATTCTCCCCTCTCCCCTCCAGTTTCCCGCATCAGCATTCTGATGTGGGTGGAATTATTGGAGGGGAGCTGCTGTGCTTTCCATCTGCAAAAAGCTCATAAAACCTTTTCTTGTGGGTGCAAAGTGTGCATCAGTGTCACTAAGTGGATTTCCAAGAAGTCTGCCACTTTTCCTATTTTCTGAAGTCTTTTTGTTGCTTTGAGTAAATTAGAAAAAAAGAAAAAAGAACATTTTTGATGCCATACAAGAAAAGCTTAGCTTTTGAAGGAAAAATGTGTGCAGTAATGTTAACGACACCTAACAGGTGGCTCATTTTAACTCGTTTTTTTTTAAATTCAAAAGAATGACGCTGAAAAGGAGAATGCCCTTGTACTTGCTGCCCTTGAGGATTGCTAGGGCCGTTGCCAGGCTGCAAATCACGCACATCCTTAGTTTAACAGAATATGGCACTTTAAAAAAAAAAAAAACGGTTTATTTTAAACCAGCACACAGATGACAATGGGATCAACAGATATCAGACAACGCATTACCTCCCGATCAAATTACGATCACACCCCACGCCCCACCTCCCCTCTCCCTCCTGGATCAGGATGCATCATGATCTGGTTGAGCCTGTGTCGGCGCCAACCATTCGGAGTTCGACTGAAGGGCCCTTGCAAGCAGCCTTGGTTTGAGGGTTAGTGCCAGGAAGTTCTGGTCATAGTCTAGGACCGGTGCCCAAATATTTGCAAATCGGTGGAGGAGGCCAGCTTTGGCTGCAGGGATTTTCTCCGCTATTAAAATACTTTTAGCCACCAAAGGGTCATCAGAGGGCCCTCAGCAGATTTCCAAGTGCGTGCTACATGACCTTTCTGGACAACAACAGTTGCGAGATGAGGGCAGCCCTCCTGCCAGTTTTTGGGTAGGCGCCTGGGATTGGGGCTCCTAAGAGGACGGGTTCAGGCTCAAGCGGGATCACCATCTGAGTAATGTCTTTTATTGCGGCGATACATTGGAGCCAGAACTCCCTCACTAATGAGCATGTCACCACAGAGGCGTCAATATAGGTGGTCCAGAGCTTGTTGGAAGTGTTGCAAGCGCAGTGGGGGATAATCCCATTGTGGGAGCAACTTGTGGGCGCATCTCCAGGTTGGTAATGCAGAAGGAGGAGGAGTGTGTTCTTGACCAGATGTCTACCAATCTCTGGTCTTCCATGCGGTGCCCCAGGTCCGCTTCCCACCGTGATATATGGGGGCCCTAACGGCAAGAGGGCTTGTCTGCAATAACTAGTAAAGAGTAGAGATCTTCCCTCGTAGCAGTAGGTCCTTCATTGTAAGATCGAGGGGACTGGGGGCGCGCAGCGCTGCTGACCGAGACAACAGGTGAGAGCACCAGTGTCAGAGTTGCGAGTAGGTAAATCTATCAGTTTCCACCAGTTGGAAGGCTGCTTTACATTGCTCAAAGGAGCGTGGCTGGCCATCCATAAAAAGTTGACCCAGGGTCTCAAGGCCGCCCGCCACCCAGTTCCTAAAATTTGAGGACGAGGATCCCGGCGAGAAGGTCGAGTTATGAAAAACTGGGGAGAAGGAACCCAGGCCCCATGGGACGCCCTTATGTTTGAGAGCCCAGTCCCATGTTTTCAAGGTGTGTTTAGAGGAAGACAAAATTCTTGGCCAAGTCCGGCGTAGGGGTTGTTATATTGGAGAAAACGCAGGGGGATGGGGAGGCGAGACTGTTCTATCTCCACCCACTTTGGGTGTCCCGAGGCAGTCACCCAGGCCTGGATTTGGGCCAGCTGTGCCGCTACCTGATATTTCTGCAGGTCATGGACCCCCAGTCTCCCGAGTCTGGAATCGCTCACCATGGTCCTCTGGGGGATTCGCGACCTCCAACCTCTCCAAATGAACTGGAAGATTTTCCTCTGGAGGCGCCTCAATGGAGGCAGGGGAATTGTGACGGGGAGGGATGAGCAAGTGTAGAGAACCCGTGAAAGGAGATTCATTTTGCAGCCAGTGATACGACCAAGAAATTAAATCTCCTGTGAGAGCCAGCTGGTGAGATACTCCTCCAGCTCCTTGAAAAGTGGGGGGAAGTTCGCTTGGTAAACCTCTCGCAAACGGGAAGGAATCTGGACCCCAAGATAGGGAATGGCCTTTTCACTCCATTGAATCGGGCATAGCATTTCCAGAGATTCCCGCTCCTCTGGCCCCTACCCAACCTCTAGGGCACTTTAAGTGTTGCTCCTCAACACTTTTTGATTTTTGCATGCACCTCAGAAACGCAAATAGTGAATTTCTGTGTTACGAGCTGCACTGCAGTGCTTTTAACGTTCAAGGGTTATAGCAAGCTTTGCACAAGAAATCAGTGTGATGATGTTGCTTTTCGGAAGGACGCAAATATTATTCATGAACATGAAAAGAAATAAAAGAAAATAAGGAATACAGGATAGAAGAGGAGATCAAATAGCAGAAATGTGCTGGCTGCGTGATGCATAGAAGAATAGTTATGCTGTTTAATGATAAGATTGTGATGTTGTGGTGGAGATGAACCCAGCTGGAGAAGCAGAAGGATGCCCATTGCTCCTGTGATCAGCACTAAAGATGATATATTCACTGTCTTGTGGCGGACTAAGACGTGTAGAAAGGAAGGGGGACATATTCACACAGGGTGCCATCCACATCTTAAAGGGGAGGAACAGGAGCATTGGAAAATTGTTGTTTTGTCATAAAATACATTTGAAAATTCATCGCAATCTGTGTGATATGTTGTGTAGAAATAATAAAGGAACACCCGTTTTGTATGATGCCGTTATTAATATTTCTGCAATAGAACTTTGTAATGTTTTAGTGTCCAAAAAGCAGGCTTGTGTTTTATTTTTAATCAAAAAGACCAGTTACATTTTTTGTGGAAAACCCACCATTTAGATCTGCTTTAGAACGTTTGCTCTCTGCAAGGTGGACTCTCCACTGTGTACCTAAAACGCATTACTGTTGCTGTTCTTAAATGCGGTAAACTTGTGCTTGCCGCTCTCTTCCTGTCTGCAGGCTCTCACATCGTCTGTCTTCCCCCCCCACTCCCTCCTACTCTATGGTGCTCTCTATCTAGCCTATCTTCTCTAACTGCTTCTCTATTGACTATCCTGCTCTCCTCACTAAATCCGGTAGGAAAAAGTTTAAAAAGGACATCCTGGTCTCCAACCCAGGCCTCCCTATCGCTGACACCTACACTAGTGCCTGCTCTAAGGAAACTCTCACCCACATCCTCTTTTTTGTGCCTTCGCCTGACCTATGGACCCTTCATATGGTCTCTGTGCTCTCTCCTTTTTCCTCTTCTCCCATTAATTGTGGCACCCGCTGGGATGTCCTCTTGGCCCCCTTCCACTCTTCTAAGGCCATCATTAATGTCTACGCTAATGGGACCGTCTTGGTCCAAGGCCCTCAGGCCAACCTTCACCTCTTTAATAGACGCTTCCCTCGCCTCATCAACTTCCTCTCCTCTCCTGCTGTCCCCCATCCTCTGTCCTCGGCTACCTTGCCTCTACCCTCCCTCCCTGCCCCCTCTCTTGCTCCTTCTTCACCTCCTTCTTCTACACCTCCGCAGGGCGTACCTCTGATCTGTACCCCTCCCC
Organism: Ambystoma mexicanum; assembly: GCF_040938575.1. NCBI lineage: Eukaryota > Metazoa > Chordata > Amphibia > Caudata > Ambystomatidae > Ambystoma > Ambystoma mexicanum. The sequence continues at coordinate 510,757,161 of NC_090934.1, forward strand.
GGAAGCCCTTCAAGGATGGCAACCTTCTCCACATTGCCACTCTTAACTGTCGCTTTGCCATCAAGCATTCCTCTGATATCTGTCACCTTCTTGAGGAACTGGACCTAGACGTCCTCGGTCTCACTGAGACATGGTTCACAGCCAGCTCTGTCACCAGCTTTGACACACTCCTACCTGACGGTTACAAGATCCTCTCCGTGCCCAGGCCCAACCGTGCAGGGGGGGGTGTTGCCCTTATCTTCCCTGAGTGGATTCCTGCCACTGTCACTCCTACGCAGACCTACTCCTCTTTTGAATGTCTTGTCTGCCGACTCTCTCTCTCTCCTAGCCATTCCCTTACCGTGGCTACTATCTATCAGCCACCTGGTCAAATTTCCTCCTTCCTCTCCGAGTGGGCTGACCTCTCCGCCTCACTCCTGTCCACTACCACTCAACTCCTTCTTCTTGGTGACTTCAACATCCACCTAGATGCCTCCTGTCCCCCCACTGGACTCTTTCGTGACCTCTGCGACTCTCTCTCACTCTCTCTTCTCCCATCTGGGCCTACTCATTCTGCAGGGCACACTCTTGATGCTCTGATCTCTTCTGACCTTCCCCTCTCAGTCCCTCTCTCCACTCCTTTCTCCTGGAGTGATCACTTTCCCCTATCTTCCCATCTCACCCTCCCTACCCCACAGGCCAAGCCACCCTCATCATTGCCACCCACCTTCTCGGTCATCCGACCCATGAAGCGCGTGTCAGTTGAGGCTTTCGCTGCCACCTTCTCCCCCCCCTCCCCCTTCGGCTGACTCCCACCCTGACACAGCCTTCTCCTTGCTCCACTCTGCTATTTCTGATACTCTTGATATCCTTGCCCCTGTCATGAGAATCCGCCTGAAGCCCAAAGCCAAATGTAACTCCTGGTATGATTCGGATCTCGTCACCCTAAAACGCAAGTGCAGGGTGGCAGAGAGGAAATGGCGTGCTTCTTGTTCATCCTCTGACAAACTGGCCTGCCGCCTGCTCCAAAGGCAATACCGTCTCTCCGTTCTCACCAAGAAGAGAGCCCTTATCCAAGCCCGCATCTCTGCGGCATCTAACAATTCGGCCGAACTCTTTAAAATCTGCAAGGAGTTTGCCACCCCTGCTGCAGTCTCTACCTCTCCTGTCCCCTCCCAGGCCCTCTGTACTGCACTGGCCTCTCACTTCATCTCTAAAACTCAGGACATCCTGTCCTCACTCTCCTCCTATCACCTCCCTCCCTCGCTTCCCTGCTCTCCAGCCCTTCTGCAGCCACCCCTCCTCCCTCCTTCTCTGCCTTTCCCCTTTTCTCTGCTGACGAAGTTTCCAGACAAGTCCGATCTATGAAAGTCTCGTCTAAACAGGTTCACCCCTGTTCCTCCAAAACTATCAAGGACCACATCGACTCCCTGGCTCCTGCCCTGGCTGACTTTTGCAACCTCTCCTTCGCCTCTGGAGTCTTCCCAACCCCCTCAAGAACTCCCTTGTGCACCCTCTTCTTAAGAAACCCTCTGCCGACCCCTCCTGCCCGGCTAACTATCGCCCAATCTCCATCACTCCCTTCCTGGGCAAGCTCCTGGAGAAACTGGCCATCTCCCAGCTTAACCTCCATGCTGAAGCTGTTGGTAGTCTTCATGACCACCAATCCGGCTTCAGAGCGGCCAGAAGCACGGAAACTGCTCTCCTGAACATCCGTGATGACCTGCTCTTGAACCTCGACTCCAACACTCCGTGTGTTCTCATTCTGCTCGATCTCTCTTCTGCCTTTGACACTGTCAACCATGCCATCCTGCTCAACCGTCTCCGCGATAACCTGGGTATCACTGGTCAGGCTCTGGCGTGGCTGACCTCTTTCCTTTCCAATCGACCCTCCCAGGTCCAACTTGGGTCCTTTCTCTCTGACATCTTTTTCTCCACCTGTGGTGTTCCCCAGGGATCTAATCTCTCTCCCTGGCTTTTCAACCAGTATCTGGCACTTCTTGCCCACCGCATCGCCGCCCTCTGCCCCAACTTTCAGTGCTATACGGACGATAGCCAGCTCATTTTCAGGCTACCCGCGGCCTCCTCCTCTCCTGCCCTCATCTCTGACTGTCTGTCTGCTATCCAGGAATGGTGTGCTGCCAACGACCTCCGCCTTAATGCTAGTAAGACTGAGATTCTACTCATCGGCACACCCACTCCCTCCTTCCCTGCAGCTCTCTGGCCAGCCTCTCTTGGGCCTCTTCCTGCTCCTACCTGCAAGGCAAAAAACCTCGGGGTCATCTTTGACTCCACACTCTCCTTCTCTCCTCATATATCTGACGTCTCTAAGAAGTCACACTACCAGCTGCACCTCCTTAGAGGTATTCTTCCCTTCCTCTCCTTCCCCCAGAAGCTCACTGTCTGCCGAGCCCTGGTTCTCTCGAAGCTGGACTACTGTAACAGTCTCTATCTTAATCTGCCTGCCTCTACTCTCCGCCCTCTGCAACTCATCCAGAACAGAACTGCGAGACTTGTCCTTGGCCTCAAGCCCAGGGACCGTATCTCTCCAGGACTGAAATCTCTACACTGGCTCCCAGTGGCTGCGAGGATTAAGATAAAAAACCTCTGCATTGTCCACAAGGCCTTCTGGGGCCTGGGGCCTAAATACCTGCAACTCTCTCTTCCTAAATATCTTCCTTCCCGAGCCCTTCGCTCATCCGTCTCCAACTCCCTCAGGGTCAGCCGCTTCTCGAAGCAACGAGCTGGGGGTAGATCTCTCTCCGCGGCAGGAGCCTCCCTCTGGAACAGCCTTCCTGCCTCCCTGAAACTTGAGGCGAACCATCTCCGGTTCCGGAAGCACCTCAAAACCTTCCTCTTTGCTTCTGCTTTCTCTCTCCCTCTCCCCTGCTAATTCTTCACTAAATTCTGCACTGAATCTGAAACTTGGCCACTCTCACCGACCTCGGTCCTGGGCCCAGCCACTCTCCACTTGCACTGCCTCCCTGGCAACCCCTGCACTGCGGGACTGTCTCTGTATCCCTACAGCCCCCCCTTCCCAGCACTTGTCTGCACTTACCTTGCACTTGCCACCAGCTGGCCCTATTTATTTATTTATCTATTTATTTCTATTCTACTTACCTTGTACTGCACTTTTCCCTTCCCCCTACCCCTGCACTTGCGCGGTCTGAATGACACCTGGCCTAGTAGGATCGTTGTCTGTCCTCCCCCTGTTCCCCCCTCCCTGCCTCGTCGCGCCTTGAAACACTTGTGTATAGGCGCGTTACAAATGCCATATCATATCATATCAAGGGCTCTTGCAGAAGTATGTAGACAGCTGTGAATGTTTCAGCTCTTAAGTGTGCAATGAAACAGCTATGCAACCTTTAAAATGTGCTGATCCTGGAAAAGTTAGGATGTGTCATAAAAACGTTTTAAATAGTCTGACTAATAGCGGAGATAAAAAGGAATAGATCTGTATACCAATACTGATGTACATCTTTTTCACTGCACCTAGACTTCAGTTGTTTAAATAATTGAACAATTGCTAATAATGTCAACACATTGAACATATTGTATTATTCATATTCAATATAGTGTGCAATAATTTTCTATCACAATTAGTGTCATTGAATCTTTTTTATACATTTATTTCATGATTTATAGAGCAAATATAAGATACCTCGACAATTGCATTAGTAATTCAGACCATAGCAATATGTTCAGTGGAAAATAAAGAAAAGTCATAACTCATTAAAGCCTAATAATAGAACAGTATAGAAATACTTGCTTGCAGAAATGCACAGGTCCGTCTTGTTTTGTTCCATCCCATAAGAGTCTGTTAATTTATCCTTTATGAAATGTTTATCCGTGGATCGTTGGGAAACAAATTGTGTTCCCACACAGGCTGCAATCATGTTTGTTTTGTATAAGTGTACAAACAAATACAAAAAGTAATAGTTCTGATCACTTATATTAAGAGACCAAATGTAGATATTATAGGCCTTATTTGTTACACCAGCCATGCAAAAGTGATTAGGGCCGAAATACCTGTCAGCTCATCTTAGATAACTGTCTACCAAAACACTAGATTCAGTTAACAGCATTGTCTATATTTCACTGAATGCATTGGTGTGGACTGGGTCACTATATCGATTGTGACAGCCTGAAAAGGGCTCTTATACTTACTGTATGGGATGCCTTTAAAAATGATTAAGTTAAATATAATACATGGGGGCCTCATCACGAGTTGGGAAGTATCCCGGTGGTAAATCCACCTGAATACCGCCCAATGCAATTGCCATTACCGCCATTTGGACCGGCAGTATTACCACCGGATGACAAGTGGCTTTGGTGGTGAAAATCCCCATATTTTGTGCGTCCATTGGACTCAATGAGGCATTTTTACTGCGCCATGGTAATTGCCTAGGAAAAGTGCAGAAAGTCGCGAGTATACCTCCAGCTCAGAGCTGGAGGTATATCCTCCAACTTTCCTTCAAACGGGTACTTAGGCAGTGTGGTAATCCTGCAGTAATGCTGTAATCACCACATTCTTACCGCACCTCCCAACTCTTGATGAGGCCCATAAAATAACCAAATTCTATATTTATTATAAATCAACCAGTGATTGATTGATTTGATTATTTTGGGTCAGAGATCCATAAAACTATCGATGACAATCACCATATAGCTCTAGTCTATACATTTTCTCGAACGCATTCCCGTTCGTAACTCTAGCTAGACTGCCGACTGCCGAACTCAGCTGATTTTTGCAAAGTGTTAACCTTATATGCTAGCCATTGTATTCACCACTTTGCCCTGTATGATAATTACTCTATGTTGTACACTACCGAGTGCTTGCTGTTAACCTGACCAGATTGCTGAACCTAGTGGATTTTGTGATACCGTTGAACATAGTTGAACTTAGCGCATTTTGCCTAGCATTTATCTTCTATGCCAGCCTTGTAATTATCACTCCTGCACCACACATGCTAATGAGTGTCACTGAGCAACCACTCTAAAATTGCATTGCCCTTACCTGCATCTTGTACCTTTGCCTACAATTGTATTTTGCCTCGTGGACCTGATTGCATCTTATAATCACTAGCTGCATTGAACACCTTGCCCTAGCATGCATGGTACCCATCCCTCAGACAGCACTGATTTGTATTGTACTCATATATATTGCATTAGGCATCTCTAGTAGTGTAGAAACACCAAATGTACCATCTTTTGTTATGTATAACGAATGAGAATGACACGCATCCCATTTACATTGACATATTGTGATTGTGTTTAACTGAGCTTGTCTAGTAGAAATATCCTCCTAAGCAGATAGAGAAACTGACCACCAAGCCAGCTGACCTTCAACCCTAGCCAACGTTGCTACCCCACACCACATTGCATTATAGTTTTACCATTCTTGGCACATACCTACCTTAGCTGCTCCACGTCATCCCAGCCTCTCTCCACAAAGTATTTTAAACTGACCATGTTAGACTCCGCTCAGCACCTCAGTTCCACACTGCCTCCACCCCAGCCTTCCTCTTGCCGGTCTCCAGGCTTTCAGTATAGTAACAACAGAATAACCCTACGCTCCACATAACCTATCAATCCTTACCCAAATGCACCTGCTCTTTGGCTTGAGCACTTCATAGCCAAACCAACACCTAATCAACCTTGCGCCCTACAAATCTGAAATTCTAGACTGGGCTCCAGATTTGCACGTTTCACTCAGCAATCTCTTAATCGCACTACCGTGCCTAAATCTCCATCTACCTCTAGGACCACGTACAGCAGCACCACCTCTGCTGCTCTGCGCACTACCACTGAAGAGCTCTCACCCACAAGCTCGCGACACGCTCCTAAAGACTCCGCCATCAAGGGCGTCCTTATCAATGCCCGGTCCCTTACCACCCATGCATTTGATATTGCGGACCTTATATCTACCCAAGACCTAGACTTCCTTGCTATTACGGAGACCTGGCTGCATGCCGCATCAGGACCCCTCCTCTCACTTGCCATCCCTAATGTCTACACCATCATTAGATGTGACTGCACCTCCAACCACTCCAAAGGCGGCGGTGTCGCCATCATCCACAAAAAATCCTTAGGCATGAGAATCATACCTAATCAACAAATCCCATCGGCAGAACTCCTGTCGGTCAAACTTCCCATCTCACATAATCAAACCACCACCTTGCACCTCATCTACAGGCCACCAGGGCCGGTCACCACCTTTGCACACAATATCACATCATTACTAGAAGATAAAACTAAGATCATCTCGCAGATTATTCTACTAGGCAACTTTAACTTGGGCCTACTAGACCCTAATGACTCTAACGCCCTAGAAATTGCTAACTCACTCACTAACTCAGGCTTCACCCATCGAATCCTCAAACCTACCCACAAAAAGGGAAGAACTCTTGATTGGTTAGCTGATCTAAACTGCACTCATACCTCATTAGTAAATTCACCGTTTGGTCTGATCATCACACCATCACATTCCACATCTCAGCCAATTACCCACGTTCCAGTCCAAATATCGCAAAATCAACCTGTTCTAGAAACAAAAGAGTCATAACCAGGACAACCTTCTCACTCACATTCTATCCTCTTTGAACAAGGTATTATTATCCTGCTCAGACCCTACAGTCCTTGTCGATACCTATAACGACACCATCCTCAAAGCAATGGATGCCTTTACCCCTATCAAAACCTGGAAAGCCAAACCACTTGCACTCCTCAACTCGTGGTTTACACCACGTTTGAGGGTCCAGTGCAAAGAAAAAAGAATCTCTGAAGCCCATTGGAAAAGTCACCCTTCCGATGCCAACAAGGACAGCCTTTTCATAGTGTCACTCAACTATAAAGAGGCTATTTTCACAACTAAGAAGGAGACTTACAACAAACGTATCCTGCAAGTCAAATCCAACACAAAAGAGCTTTTCAAGATCCTCAAAGAACTTGAAACCCCCTCCACTCCACCTGACACTTGCAGTAAAGACAGCACATGGTGCTCAAACATACAAAAAGCGCTACTTGATAAAATCTCAACAGTCCAGGCCAAAATTAATGTAAAAACAGTAGTCTCCAGTCCAATTCTGAGCTCAACTCCTTCCTTTACAAAACCAATCATACTCCACGTACCTATGAACCGTTCAACTTCTCACCCCTAACTATCTCAGAGGTAGAGAACATCATCAACAATCTCAAACCTTCTAATTGCCAGGGCGACATTTACCCAGCTCCCATCATAAAGGAGGCATCCTATGAACTAGCTCCCTTCATCACAACACTGATAAACACCTCATTTAGCACGAGCACTATGCCAGACAACCTGAAGGATGCGTGGGTCAACCCTTCCTCAAAAAACCATCTCTTGACCCAAACATACGCACTACTTACAGGCCTATCATAACGGTACTGTTCCAGCTAAAAATCTTAGACCATGCCACCTACTTACAGATTCAGGACTATCTGGAACGTAATAATCTCCTTGGCCTTAGAAAATTGGGCTTCCGTCCCAAGCATGGAATGGAAACAGCCCTGTTAGACATAAAAACGCAAATTGATAACCTGAAAGATACCGGCAAGATCGTCCTCCTCTTGCTATTGGACCTTTCCGCCACTTTCGACCTGGGCTGTACAGTTACGGGCCCACCTCCATGCGGCAACACTTGAAGTCAAGCCACAAGGCAGCAGTTTGGTGGCACGTCCCACTCAAACAGGGTAGTAGTTTGAGTTCCTCTGCAGCATCCTCAGCATCTGCTCATGTCACCACAAGGGACACTCCTGTGGGGCAGCGGAACCCTGAGTCAGCCTCACAGGTCAAGGTCACTGAATTGTGCATGTACTGTGACGCGGTACTCTGCAGGGGTGAGCAATTCCTGAGTGCTTTCGAGGCTATGGTCCAGGAGCACCAAGGAAAGTGCCCTCTACCTCCATCAGGCCCACCCAACATTTTCCTCTCTCCATCTGCCCTTTCGTCCCTGTGGTTGGTGCCCTTTCCCTACCCTCCCTTCCCTTCCTTGTGTGTCATGTAAAAAAAATTATATATATATATATATATATATATATATATATATATATATATATATATATATATATATATATAACAAGAAAACACACAAAAAAGTCTCTTTTCAGAGCCACCTTTCACAGTTTAAAAATAGAAGTGCCAATGAAATGGTGCAGGCCCGTGCGCAGTCTGCGAAGTCCCATCTGCCATCTGCCATCTGCACTCCTCTTAGCAAACAGAGCCTCTGCCACACTCTCTCCTTTCACACCACACCCAGGGAAACTTATTGGCCAATCCCCTGTCCTCCACAGTACCATTTCCATGTCTGCCATCCTTAAAAGTCCCAGATGTGGCACGTGCAATCCATGAACTACCGTGGAGTTTGCGGATCAATCATCCAAATCAAGTGGTTGGGGAGAGAAATGTATCCCAGGGTAGGATATTTCCTTTATTGTGGTGGAACTGAAAATAACCTTTTTTTGTTTAGGTGCTAGCAAACAAACACCTTTTGGTTTCTATTTTATTTTGGGGGGGTTCTCTTCTTTTCCTCCTTACTGCCTTACATCAAAATCTGCAAAGCATCCCTTAGATTGTGAAAAAAATGAGCATTTCCAAGAATGGACAACGAAACGCTGTCTGGGGTAAAATAGTGCACACTAAGGGAGTCAATGTTGTCTTTAGAGAAAACAGACATCTCAGCAAGTTGCAAAACTACACCCATACCTCTATTAACGAGGCACCTTCCAGCATGTTGCTGGGGATTTAAGACATAGGGCCTCATTACGAGAATGGAGGTAGCCATGGAGCTATGGCCGCCTCTGTTCTGGGCTCAATTACCGGGTTCCTGTAATGGGTTACTCCGAGATAGGAGGACCCAGTAATTCCTCCTTGCAGGAACCCATCCCCATTCCCATTTTAGCCCCCACAGGGCTCAATGGGAATGGGGAGGTAGGTAATAGCAGGCAGATTACATCTGGCCCGTTATTGCTTCCCTCCTCCCCTTACGGGACCCGGAAAGCACCGGGCCCCGCGATGGTAAGCTTGTAATCGGCGCTCCCGGTATGAAGGGGGCCGGTGCTGTACCAGCCCCCTTCATTCCGGGAGCGCAAGCCTTATAATAAGGCCCATAGGGTTTGTTCCATTGTGCTCTAGGTGGTATTTCGGAAAAAAAACACCTTCAGAGTAAGGAAAAACAGCATCAGCTCTTCCACCAACAACTTCAGTACATGAACCAAACTTGGAGCACTGATGTAGCTACACCTCTTGCCTGGGCATACCTCTTGAATTCATAAACAAATGAATCTATCACTATCCATACAATAAGTCTCTTCCTCTCTCCAATACCAGCCATCTTCACTACACAACCAACAAAACAATGAAAAAAGTATGACCCTCCCTTCCTGAAAAGCACAACCTGAACCCCTGATTGCTTAATCCCCACAGTCCCATGTCATTGCCAGGCATTCTGAGAAGCCCTGGATGTGGTAAGCCCTACCCGTGAACTTCTGCGGTGTCAGTTGACCCTGTAACACAGGGGCAGCCCGTCTTCCCTTTCCACTACCCTCTTTGCAGCACTCCCTCATTGGCTACTGTTAAGCAGTCACACAAATGACAATTTTCCCTTCCTTTTGGCCCTGGCTTAACAAAAATGCCTCTCAGCAAAGCACATTCCTTTTTTCGCAATCTATGCCATGCTGCAAGAAATCGCACAGCCAGAGAATACTTGCATGTTTTAAAACCATTGCAGAAAAAGCACTTCAATTTCGACCTGCCAACTGGGTGTGCTTTGCACTGCTTTGTTAAAGACATGTTATAAATGATGGGGTAAGGGTGTTAATGGATTAGTTTATATTAGCATTTATACAGTGCAAACTGGACCGCTGATCTGTTTACCCTGAACTCTTAGCATTTTAAACACATGCTTAATGCAAGAACGTGTTTCTCTGTTTTTAATGTGCACTAACCATGTGATATCTGTACTCTCTATATGAATCCCCTTGTCATTATTTACTGCCCCATCTGAATGTAATGTCATGGCTCACTTACTGCCTCCATATACAGTATCCCTACGTTCCCCGGTATGGATGAATCGATCGGAACCACACAGATATCTTGCCATGTGTGTCTCATCTTCCTTCCACAAATGGCCCCTGAACCACTCCTGAGAGTGCCCCTACCTGACCCCACCTGGGAAGAGATAACTATTGACTTTGTTGGGCCACATTGGAATGGCGATTACATCCTTGTGGCACTCGATGAGCACTGGAGATTTCCAGAATTGGAAATGCTAGTCAACTGCAGCGACTGCTGTAATCCCAGCACTGGTCAGAATGTTCTCAGCGTACAGCCTCCCAAAGTGTATCAGGTAATATTATCCCCACCAATGATATCGCCATATATATGGTCGTCGGGAACAGCCAAAGGCAATATTATTGGTGGGGATAAATTATGGGGTAAATTGGAGATGGGATTGCGGGGGTGTCCCCTGCTGCCTTTAAAAATATATTGTGGTTGCGGGGGTGTCCCCCGCAGGTTTCATGCGTTAATATAGCCGCTAAAAAATGGCAAAATTCTTGTATGGCTATATTGTTGTGGGGATATTACCACATGGAACCTCCCAAAGGTGGTGAAATGGGACAATGGACCCCTTTTACCAGATCCCACTTTAGGGAATTAGCCTGATAGACAGACTTCCACCACTGGAAGTTCACTCTCCAGTGGCTCCAGGCCAACAGCACTGTTGAACTCTTTATGGCAAACGTCAAAAGGGCAGGAAGAGTCGCCAAGGTCACAAACAGACCACTGGAACAGACTCTCTACCAGTTCTCGAGAGATTATCATAACAACGGCACAGCTCCACAGGGTTGTGCCCAACAGAACTGATGTTTGGCCACCCTGTCTGCACACCTCTGCCCCATAATTTGAACAGCTATGCCTCGAGCAGGATTGAACATGAGGCAAAAACAATGGTTGAAGCTGTGAAAAGGAAGAGGAAAGAATACACTGATGCCCGCCTGAAGGCAAGGACGCTAGCCCTGTGGGACTCAGAGCTATCCTGGCTTGGCAATCAGGCAGTGACCATGGCCCCAGAAAGACAATCTTATGCCAGTAAAAGCCTGATTTACAAGGAGCAACTCTACTCACAAGCTGAAAATGAGAGTCTCGCCATCATATGGGCATGCAAGCACTTCCATCTGTTCCTGTATGGAAAGCCGTTCATCGTGATCACAGATCATAAGGCACTCATCACCATATATGGCAGGCCCACAGCCCAAATGCCACCCTGCATTGCCCGGTGAGGTCTACACTTTCAGGTATACTACTTCAACATAATCAACAAGCCTGGTAAAGTAGCCAGCGTGGCTGACTTCTTATGCAGGCATCCCCAAAAGGGCACCCAACCTTCGGTTGGCCAAGCGGACTGCTACGTCAACTATGTAGTACATCATACCCTGCCACCAATGATACCTCTGACCGAATGGCGCGGGCGATGGCTGATGACCCCACACTAGTGCTTGCAACAACCTACATCCAAGGCGGCAGATGGAGATCAATAGAACAAGCGGTGCGGTCCAACCCCACCATCAATCACAGACTCTGGAAGATGGTCATGAAAGTGAGAAATGAGTTATCCATCACTCCATCAAACCTGTTGTTGAAAGGACTCAAGCATCCTTATAACAGAGGGCCGTTGATGTAGTGCATGAAGGTCACCAGGAGATTTTGTCACCTAAGAGACAACTTAGGAAGAAAATCTGGATCCCGGTATGGACGAACTGATTGAAACTACACTGAGATCTTGTCATGTGTGTCTCAGCCTCCAGCCACAAACAGCCTGTGAAGCATTCCTGATGATGCCCCTTTCTGACCGTGTCTTGGAAGAGATTGCTATTGATTTTTTTGGGCCGCTTCGGAATGGCGAATACATCGTCATGGCACTCGACGAGCACTGTCAATATCCAGAAGTGGAAATCTAAGAGACAACTGCAGCGACAGCTGTAATTCCCGTCCCTGCACAGAATGTCCTCAGTGTACGCCATCCCATAGGTGGTGAAGTTGGATAATGGACCCCTTTTACGAGCTCCTTCTTTAGGTAATTCACCCAATACATGGACTTCCACCATCGTAGATTGTACTCAACTGTGGCCACAGGCCAACAGCACTGTTGTGCGCTTTATGGCAAACGTCGAAAGGGCGGTGAAAGTGGCCAACATCACAAATAGACCACTATAACTAGACTCTCTGCCAACTCCTGAGAGACTATCATAACACCCCGCACAGCTCCACAGAGGTGTGCCCAGCAGAATTGATGTTTGGCCTCCCTATCCGCACAGGTCTTCCCCATGACTCGAACCACCAGGCCTCAAGCAGGATCGAACATGAGGCAAAAACAAAGGATGACGCCTTCAAAAGGAAGATGAAAGAATACACTGATGCCCACCAGAAGTCAAGAACATTGGACCTCTAAATGGGCGAGCGTGTTATAGAAAAACAAATGGTCACCCACAAACACATGCCACCTTTTGACCCACGAACAATGATAATCATAGACCTAAAGGGATCCATGGTCAGAGCCGCCCGAGCCGAAGCGAGTGACTCAAAACGCCTTGTTTTTTCAGCGAACAGAGACCTCGTCGAGGATCCAGTGGAAGACAGCAGCAAAGAAAGAGAATAGTCTGGATATATCAGAGATGAGGAAGAATCCGCAGCCGAAGGTGAAAGGGAACGCACCTCAGACCACCAGCGTGCTGATGGGCGGCCACAATGGACCATAAAAAAAACTTCCAGATTGATCAAGGAAATGTGATAGAACATTAATATTTTGGGGGGAGATGTAATATCATGTCATTGGCCATAGCGGTTCATGTGACTAAAAGGCATGGGGAACCAAGCTGGTCATGTGACCGCATGTGATGTGGGAAGGATGGGAAATGAATAAAGGCAGTTTGCAACTGAACCCCCTGCTGTGTGGTCATTGCTTGCGATGTCCCGCATCAGTGAGTGCATGCAGCCTACCGAGCAAGGACACAATAGGCAGAAATTACCTTTATAGTTTATTTTGTTTCTTGAATATAAAGCTCTTTTGTTCAATTTAACATGTCAATGCACTGTATTCAATGGCCCTCCAAACCCTCAATACAAGCCCCATTAAATTAAAAAATATCCTCTAATAGTGTGGTATTTTCTTTTAGGAATACAACTCGCCGCACACGATTTTTGTATTTAGGTAGTTGGGAGAGTTATGAAGGTATTGGCTCCAGTTCAATGAGACGAACATGCGCCATAGAATCTGCTTGCACTGCTCTATTCAACTCCAACTTCTTATTCCGCCAAAGTGCTTTCTTTTGTATAAATATTGGTTTAATATCTAATTAGCCCAGTGCCTTTTCAATGTATTTTCCAGAAATCCACTGACTACAGTAATCACAATATATTATGTTTTGGAGAATGTGCGTTTCGGTAGCAAATTATGACTGCTCGGTGGAATAATTGCAAATGGCACCCTTTGATTTGTCTTTGTTTACAAGTACAAACGTATGTAATAATGTCAGGGCAATCTCTCTTGTTGTGTTTGTTCATTATACTTCACTGCTAATCGTCGTTCACATAAAAACAATAATTATACAACAAAACATACACCATATTATATATTGATTGCAGTCTGTAGCCATCTTGTATAACTTTCGTTTGCATTCCATTAACTTTGCAAAGAATATTGATGCCAACGGTTCCTCGTAGTCTTCTTGAATGAAAATGTCGTGCCTTACGTTACCGACTCATGTTATCTATATAGAGGACACAAGAACGGTTGTGGAGAGCAGAACACATTGGGCTGATCAAGAGACTCGCCTAACCCCATTTAGCAGGAAACAAGCAATGCATGGAAAAATAACACACCAATAACATGCATGATTAGTCACATGATCGCTGAGGAAAGTCTGCCTAAGCTCGCCCAGTGCAGTTTGCATGACTGTATCATTCAGTTCGCTAAGCCAACACAATTTACATATTTCATCTAAACAAATGTATTTCGTGCAAGATGACCTATTGCATACAGTGGGCCAGATTCACGAAACATGCGTTCATGTACAATCATGATTCACAAACCAGCAATTGTCCACTGTGAATCTCAGTCATGCACTATTTGCACTTGCACTACCAGAGATGTACACGCACTAGTGTGCACCTTTGACTGTACCTGGGCGATGCATTCAGAAAACAGAATTCAGAAACAGAATGCTGCTGCATCTCTCAATCAAATGGCCATACGCCAGATTCATAAATGAACGTGTTTAGAGGCCCTGAAGGACAAGCGGACACAACAGACAGGTCAGTCCTGGCCCTCAGTGTGTGCTGATTCCCACCAGGAATAAATGCCATGTTCGTTATGCTCAGTTAATCAAATAACCACTTTGGCGAAAAAAAATGCAGTTGTCAAATTGCTGAAAGATCAACGGGATGCCACCTTTTAGTCTCCTCCTTCTGCTTACAAAAATCGTGGTGAATGTTGGGAGACTGGATGGTATCAGTATTGGACTGTTCCTCCTCCACCTTGCTCTTAGGGGAAAGGTACAAGCAGAAAAGGTTCTGTTTCACACGAGATGTTTGGCGTTTACTGCAAGCTGCATCGTGTACAATAAAGACAAAACAAATAAGCAGTATTGTCGCCTGCCAAAAATGTAAGAATTAGGCAGGCACTGAGTAGGCAGAGACTTTCTCAAGAGGGCAATTTAGTCCACTTTACCCTGTAAAAATGTTCAGTATGCGTTGAGGAAGTTGTATACACCTCAAACGTATTTAACGTGAAGGTGTCATAATCGTGCCTCAATATGTCTGGAAAAGTGCCCCACCTGATTTGGACACTCTTTGGAAGACATGACCTGTTTTCTTGGGAAAGAGTTGCTATGTCCCTTTGACAGGAACTGCAGAATCGTTTTGAAAGCATATTGGCATTGTCAAACCTGGTTTTGCTACATATATTGTGCGAGGGAGTGTGTCACGCTGATTCGGGAGCATTTAGCCTTCTTCAACCCCATTTGTGTCCTTTGACTGCCAAAAAAAAAACTTTTTGTCTGAAAGAAAGAATGTATAGGGAAAGACCAGTGAACAAATCCCAGGTCAAGGCTTCCTGATTCAGATTCTACAGGTCCCTTTATTGCCTTTTCAATATTTACAGCGGTGCTCACTGTTAGCACCAGTTGAGTCAACCAAAGGCACACAACTCTCTTCAGATATCCTTTGTGACCTGCTTCCTTCCAAGTTTACTGAGATAGAAAAAGTGTCTAAATGCAAAGGTAAAATTCTCATCACATCAAAAATCCCATGCCAGTAGAGACTTTTCATGGCCAGCCTGCCTCTTAACTCTAGCCACTCATAAAGACCGAAAGCAATGCATAGGTCAGATTGTTCTGCAATGATGAGTTAATCAACGGCTTGAGAGCAAGTTCAGGATCCTTTTCTCAATTTCTGGCATTTTTGCATACCACCTTGGAAATAACAAGTAAAGACAAAATGCCAGCCATTTTTCTCGGCAACCATCTTCATGTGCATAGCCAGCTCAGACTCAGGCACGATTCTGAGCTGTGGCAAAACTGGAGTGGAAAGCCGACATTCTCCCCTCCAGTTTCCAGCGTCAGGTTGCTCATTTGAACTAGTTTTTTAATATTCAAAAGAATGACGCTGAAAAGGAGAATGCCCTTGTACCGGCTGCCCTAAATTAATGAGGATTACTAGGGCCGTTGCCAGGCTGTAAATCATGCACATTCTTAGTTTAACAGAATATGGCACTTTAAAAAAAAAAAAAAAACTTTCTTTTAAACCAGCACAGAGATGACAATGGGATCAACAGATATCAGACAACACATTACCTCCCATCAAATTACGAGCATACCCCACGGCCCACCTACTCTCTCCCTCCTGGATCAGGATGCATCATGATCTGGTTGAGCCTGTGTCGGTGCCAGCCATTCAGGCTTTAACTGAAGGGCCGTTGCAAGCAGCCTTGGCTTGTAGGTTAGTGCCAGGAAGTTCTGGTCATAGTCTAGGACTGGCGCCCAAATCTTTGCAAAGCATTGGAGGAGGCCAGCTTTGGCTGCAGTGATTTTCTCCACTATTAAAATGTTCCAGAGTTTAAGCGACCAAAGGGTCATCAGAGGGCCCTCAGTGGATTTCCAAGTGCGGGCTACCATGACCTTTGCGGCAAGCAAGAGTAGCGTGATGAGGGCAGCCTTCCTGCCAGTTTTTGGGTAGCCTCCTGGGATTGGGGCTCCTAAGAGGACGGGTTCAGGCTCAAGCGGGATCACCGCCTGAGTAATGTCTTTTATCGCGGCGATACATTGGAGCCAGAACTTCCTCACTACTGAGCATGTCCCCAAAGAGGCGCCAATATAGGTGGCCCAGGGCTTGGTGGAAGTGTTGCAAGCAGAGTGGGGGATAATACCATTGTGGGAGCAACTTGTGGGCGCATCTCCAGGTTGGTAATGCAGAAGGAGGAGGAGTGCGTTCTTGACCAGATGTCTACCAATCTCTGGTCTTCCGTGGGGTGCCTCAGGTCTGCTGCCCACCGTGATATATAGGGGGCCCTAACGGCGAGAGGGTCAGTCTGCAATAACTTGTGAAGAGTAGAGATCTTCCCTCTTGGTGGTAGGTCCTTCACTGTAAGTTCGAGGGACTTGGAGCGTGCAGCACTGCTGACCGAGACAACAGGTGGGAGCACCAGTGTCGGAGTTGCGAGTAGGTAAATCTATCTGTTTCCGCCAGTTGGAAGGCTGCTTTACATTGCTCTAAGGTGCATGGCTGGCCATCCACAAAAAGTTGACCCAGTGTCTCAAGGCCGCCCGCCACCCAGTTCCTAAAATTTGAGGGCGAGGTCCCTGGCAGAAGGCCGGGTTATGAAAAACTGGGGAGAAGGGACCCAGGCCCCACGGGACACCCTTATGTTTCAGAGCCCAGTCCCACGTTTTTAAGGTGTGTTTAGAGGAAGACAAAATTCTTGGCCAAGTCTGGCCTGGGGGGGATATATTGGAGGAAACACAGGGGGATGCGGAGGCGAAACTGTTCTATCTCCAGCCACTTTGGGCGTCCCGAGGCAGTGCCCCAGGCCTGGATGTGGGCCAGCTGTGCCGCTAACTGATATTTCTGCAGGTCAGGGATCCCCAGTCCCCCGAGTCTGGAATCGGCCACCATGGTCCTCTGGGGGATTTGCGACCTCCCACCTCTCCAAATGAACTGGAAGATTTTCCTCTGGAGACGCCTCACTGGAGGAAGGGGAATTGTGACAGGGAGGGATAAGCAAGTGTAGAGGAACCGTGTAAGGAGATTCTTTTTGCAGGCAGTGATACGACCAAGAAGTGAAATCTCCTGTGAGAGCCAGCTGGTGAGATACTCCTCCAGCTCTTTGAAAAGTGGGTGGAAGTTCCCTTGCTAAACCTCTCGCAAATGGGCAGGGATCTGGACCCCAAGATAGGGAATGGCCTTTTCACTCCATTGAATCGGGCATAGCATTTCCAGAGATTCCCGCTCCCCCGGGCCAAAACCAACCCTTAGGGCACTTTTAATACAAGTGTTGCTCCTCAACACTTTTTGATTTTTGCATGCACCTCAGAAACGGGAATAGTGAATGTTTGTGTTACGAGCTGCACTGCAGTGCTTTTAACGTTCAAGGGGTATAGAAAGCTTTGCACAAGAAATCAGTGTGATGATGTTGTTTTTCGGAAGGATGCACATATTATTCATGAACATAAAAAGAAATAAGAGAAAATAAAGAATACAGGATGGAAGAGGAGATCAAATAGCAGAGGTGTGCTGGCTGCGTGATGCATAGAATAGGGCTGCTGTTTAATGATAAGATTGTGATGTTGCGGTGGAGATGAACCCAGCTGGAGAAGCAGAAGGATGCCCATTGCTCCTGTGATCAGCACTAAAGATTATATATTCACAGTCTTGTGGCAAACTAAGACGTGTAGAAAGGAAGGGGGACATATTCACACAGGGTGCCATCCACATCTTAAAGGGGAGGAACAGGAGCAATGAAAAATTGTTGTTTTGTCAAAAAATACATTTGAAAATTCCTTGCAATCTGTGTGATATGTTTTGTAGAGATAATAAAGGCACACAGGTTTTGTATGATGCCGTTATGAATATTTCTGCAATAGAACTTTGTAATGTTTTAGTGTCCAAAAGGCAGTCTTGTGTTTTATTTTTTCTCAAATACACCAGTTACATTTTTGTGGAAAACCCACCATTTAGATCTGCTTTATAACCTTTGCTCTCTGCCAGGGCTCTTGCAGAAGTATGTAGACAGCTATGGCACATTTTAAAGGTTGCATAGCTGTTCCATTGCACACTTAGTGCAATGGAACAGCTATGCAACCTTTAAAATGTGCTGATCCTGGAAAAGTTAGGATTTGTCATAAACACGTTTTAAATAGTCTGACTAATAGCAGAGATAAAAAGGAATAGACCTGTATACCAACACTGATGTACATCTCTTTCACTGCAAGTAGACTTCAGTTGTTTAAATAATTGAACAATTCCTAATAATGTCAGCACATTGAACACATTTTATTATTCATATTCAATACAGCGTGCAATAATTTTCTATCACAATTTGTGTAATGTAATCTTTTTTATAAATTTATTTCATGATTTATAGAGCAAATACAAGATACCTCGACAATTGTATTAGTAATTCAGACCATAGCAATATGTTCAGTGGAAAATAAAGAAAAGTCATAACTCATTAAAGCCTAATAATAGAACAGTATAGAAATACTTGCTTGCAGAAATGCACAGGTCCGTCTTGTTTTGTTCCAGCCCATAAGAGTCTGTTCCTTTATGAAATGTTTATGCGTGGATCGTTGGGAACAACTTATATTCCCACACAGGCTGTAATCAAGTTTGTTTCGTATAAGTGTACAAACAAATACAAAAAGTAATAGTTCTGATCACTTATATTAAGAGACCAAATGTAGATATTATAGGCCTTACTTGTTACACCAGCCATGCAAATGCGATTAGGCCCGAAATACCTGTCAGCTCATTTTAGATAACTGTCTACCAAAACACTAGATTCAGTTAACAGCATTGTCTATATTTCACTGAATGCATTGGTTTGGACTGGGTCACTATATCGATTGTGACAGCCTGAAAAGGGCTCTCATACTTACTGAATGGGATGCCTTTAAAAAGGATTAAGTTAAATATAATACATGGGGGCCTCATCACGAGTTGGGAAGTATCCTGGTGGTAAATCCACCTGAATACCGCCCAATGCAATTGCCATTACCGCCACTTGGTCCGGCAGTATTACCACCGGATGACAAGTGGCTTTGGTGGTGAAAATCCCCATATTTTTTGCGTCCTTTGAACTCAATGAGGCATTTTTACTGCGCCATGGTAATTGCCTCGGAAAAGGGCAGAAAGTCGGCGGGTATGAGGTATATCCTCCAACCTTCCATCAAACGGGTACTTAGGCAGTGTGGTAATCCTGCAGTAATGCTGTAATCACCACATTTTTACCGCACCTCCCAACTCTTGATGAGGCCCATAAAATAACCAAATTCTATATTTATTATAAATCAACTAGTGATTGTTTGATTTGATTGTTTCGGGTCAGAGATCCATAAAACTATCGTTGACGATCACCATATAGCTCTACACTATACATTTGCTGTAACGCATTACCGTTCATAACTCTAGCTAGACTGCCGACTGCCGAACTCAGCTGATTTTTGCAAAGTGTTAACCTTATATGGTAGCCATTGTATTCACCACTTTGCCCTTCTTGATCTGTACTCTATGTTGTACACTGCCGAGTACTTACTGTTAACCAGACCAGATTGCTGAACCTAGTGGATTTTGCGATACCGTTGAAAATAGTTGATCTTAACACATTTGCCTAGCATTTATCTTCTATGCCAGTCTTGTAATTACCACTCCTGCACCATGCATGCTAATGAGTGTCACTGAGCAACCACTGTAAAATTGCATTGCCCTTACCTGCATCTTGTACCTTTGCCTACAATTGTATTTTGCCTCGTGGACCTGATTGCATCTTATAGTCACAGGCTGCATTGAACACCTTTCCCTAGCACGCACGGTACCCATCCCTCAGACTGCACTGATTTGTATTGTACTCATATATATTGCATTAGTCCTCTCTAATAGTGGTGAAACACCAAATGTACCATCTTTTGTTATGTATACAGAATGCGAATGACACACATCCCATTTACGTTGACATATTGTGATTGTGTTTAACTGAGTTTGTCTAGTAGAAATATCCTCCTAAGCAGATAGAGAAACTGACCACCAAGCTAGCTGACCTTCAACCCTAGCCTACGCTGCAATATGACCATCTAAGTACGCTGCTACCCCACACCACATTGCGTTATAGATTTACCGTTCTTGGCACGTACCTACCTTAGCTGCTCCACGTCATCCCAGCCTCTCTCCACAAAGTATTTCAACCTGAACATGTTAGACTCCGCTCAGCACCTCAGTTCCACACTGCCTCCTCCCCATCCTTCCTCTTGCCGGTCTCCAGGCCTACAGTATAGTAACAACATAATAACCCTACGCTCCACATCACCTATAAATCCTTACCTGAACACACCTGCTCTTTGGCTTCCGCACTTCGCAGCCAAACCAACACCTAATCAACCGTGCGCCCTACACATCCGAAATTCTAGACTGTGCTCCAGATTTGCCTGTTTCACTCAGCAATCTCTTAATTGCACTACCGTACCTAAATCTCCATCTATGTCTAGGACCAAGTACCGCAGCACCACCTCTGCTGCTCTGCACACTACCACTCAAGAGCTCTCACCCACAAGCTTGCATCACGCTCCTAAAGACTCCGCCATCAAGGGCGCCCTTATCAATGCCAAGTCCCTTACCGCCCACGCATTTGATATTGTGGACCTTATATCTACCCAAGACCTACACTTCCTTGCTATTACGGAGACCTGGCTGCATGCCGCATCAGGACCGCTCTTCTCACTTGCCATCCCTAATGACTACACCATCATTTGATGTGAATGCCTCTCCAACCACTCTAAAGGCGGCAGTGTCGCCTTCATCCAGAAAAAATCCTTAGGCATGAGAATCATACCTAATCAACAAATCCCATCGGCAGAACTCCTGTCGGTCAAACTTCCCATCTCACATAATTAAACTGCCACCTTGCACATCATCTATTGGCGCCCAGGGCCCGTCACCACCTTTGCACACGATAGCACATCATTACTAGCAGATACAACTAAGATCAACTCGCAGATTATTCTACTAGGCAACTTTAACTTGGGCCTACTAGACCAGAATGACTCTAACGCCCTAGAAATTGCTAACTCACTCACTAACTTAGGCTTCACCCATCGCATCCTCGAACCTACCCACGATAAGGGAAGAACTCTTGATTGGTTAGCTGATCTAAACTGCACTCTTACCTCATTAGTAAATTCACCTTGCGCTTGGTCTGATCATCACACCATCACATTCAACATCTCAGCCAATTACCAATATTCCAGTCCAAATATCGCACCACCAACCTGTACTAGAAACAAAAGAGACATAACCAGAGACAACCTTCTCCCTCACATTTTACCCTCTTTAACAAGGTATTATTATCCTGCTCAGACCCTACAGTCCTTGTCGATACCTATAACGACACCATCCTCAAAGCAATGGATGCCATTGCCCCTATCAAAACCAGGAAAGCCAAACCACTTTCACACCTCAACTCATGGTTTACACCACATTTGAGGGTCCTGTGCAAAGAAAAAAGAAACTCTGAAGCCCGTTGGAAAAGTCACCCTTCCAATGCCAACAAGAACAGCCTTTCCATAGCGTCACTCAACTATAAAGAGGCTATTTTCACAGTTAAGAAGGAGCCTTACAACAAACGTATCCTGCCCGCCAAATAAAACACAAAAGAGCTTTTCAAGATCCTCAAAGAACTTGAAACCCCCTCCACTCCACCTGACACTTGCAGTAAAGACAGCACATGGTGCTCAAACATTCAAAAAGCACTCCTTGATAAAATCTCAACACTCCAGGCCAAAATGAATGTAAAAAAACTAGTCTCCAGTCCAATTCGAAGCTCAACTCCTTCCTTGACAAAACCAATCATACTCCACTTACCCATGAACCGTTCAGCTTCTCACCCCTAACTATCTCAGAGGTAGAGAACATCATCAACAATCTCAAACCTTCTAATTGCCAGGGCGACATTTGCCCAGCTCCCATCATAAAGGAGGCATCCTATGAACTAGCTCCCTTCATCACAACACTGATAAACACCTCATTTAGCACGGGCACTATGCCAGACAACCTGAAGGATGCGTGGGTCATCCCCCTCCTCAGAAAACCATCTCTTGACCCAAACATACCCACTAATTACAGGACTATCAAAATGGTGCTGTTCCTGCTAAAGATCCTATACCGTGATGCCTACTTACAGATTCAGGACTATCTGGAACGTAATAATCTCCTTGATCTTGGACAATTGGGCTTCCGTCCAAAGCATGGAACGGAAACAGCCCTGTTAGACATAAAAATGCAAATCGATAACCTGAAAGATACCAGCAAGATCCCCCTCCTCTTGCTATTCGACCTTTTGGCCACTTTCGACCTGGTGAACCACCAAATTCTTGTGTCGACATCTTGAAGTGGCAGCGCACTTTTCAGATAAAGCCACTACTTGGATCAGATCCTTCCTGGCCAATCGATCCATGAGGGTCTTTTCCCCCTCTGCTTCAGCCGTATCTTCGCCAGTCCTGTGCGGTTTCCCCCAAGGATCCTGTGTCTCACCCACACTTTATAATGTGTTCACAAAACCGCTCTTTGATATCCTACACTATCTAGGTGTCACTTACACCAATTATGCGGATGACACCAAGATACTCATCCCTATCTCGGGTGACCACTCAGCTGACAACAAAGCCCTAAACAAGGTGTACCTGGTCATCCAGGTTTGGATGGCCCAACACAAGCTCTGTCTCAATGATGACAAGACAGAGCTCCTAATCTTGTGTTCCACTAACCGATTTAGCAGATTAGATCACTCATTCAAATCCTTTGTTATTGACGGCAACCTCATCAAGGTTACGAATGACACCACAACCTTAGGTATTTACCTCAACTCTGCCTTATCTCTCTCAAGACAAACTAATGCTGTGGTCTCAGTATCTGCATACACATGCAAACTTATCACTGCCTGCTGCCCATTCATCAACACAGCAAACTGCATTATCCTCGCCGAACCTTAAATATTTCTAAGTTATTCTATTGAAATGGCCTCTATTTTGGGACTAGTCACCAAAACCTTAGTAAGCTTCAGGTCACCCAAAACAAGGCCAATGGCTGTTCCTCAGGAACCAACATATATCAGACAACCAACGCAACCTGCGCTGTCTCTCTGTTTCACAAAGAGTCGCCCTCAAATCCTTGGCCCTCATTCATAAATGTCTGACTGACAATGCACCTCCCTACCTAGCCATCCAGTTCTCGAAGCAAAACTCAAGCCGACCACAAAGAAAAGACCAAACTCACTGCCTATCTATACCCAGATTTAAACTACAGAAATCTGGAGGGGCTAGTTTCCCAGTACTTGCCTCGAAACTCTGGAACTCTATGCCTACCTCACTCAGACAAGAACCTTCCTATTTTGCCTTCAAGTGCAAAGCCAAAGCATGGCTCATGGACCAAGACTCAGACAATTTATCACTACATCTCCACTAAATCTATGATTTACACATTCACTGCAATCGCCTTTGCCTGCTTGTAAATATTATAAATGTATTGTAGATTTGCTTGTAAATATTTGACGTTAAGTACTCTGTCTATTATCTGTGTATGTATGATTTTTTGTGTGTAACCTAAGACATGTGCCCAGAGGCCTATGGGCCAGGTGAGCTATATAAATTAAGAAATACAATACAATAAAACATAGGGGGTCATTATGAGGTTGGAGGTTGGAGGTAGCAATGGCGCTATTAGCGCCATGGCTACCCCCTTACCGCATACCGGGTGCGGGTTCCCTGAATGGGGAATTACCAGGCCATTCCAACTTTGGAGGTATTTCCCCATTCAGGGAACCCATCCCCATTCGAGCCCCCATAGGGCTCAATGGGAATGGGGACCATGCTAACAACGGGCCCGTTAATAACCCGCTTAAGGACCTTGTAATGCGGTTGTAAGGGGTTAACGGCACTGGCACCCTTACCGGCACCGTTAACCCCTTACCTCCAACCTCGTAATGACCCCCCATAGTCACAACAAAAATCATACAATTGTTAAAACTATTTTGATTCGGCACATTATAATCCCTTAATTTATACTTCCTAAACAAATTCTCAGTCTCTTTGACAGTACCTATTGATTTGTAGAATTCCATGTTCCATGAAACCAAATAAAAGATTATGAAACCAACTATAAAAACAAACACATACATATACTATCCACAAATAATACAAGTTGCGAAAAATCTAGACAGTAAACAGTATAGTGTACATAAATATCCCAAGTAAAACGTGGCCAGACTCCTAAAGCCCTGGCATTGTGGGTTTCTGATACAAGTATGTTCTCTTGGCCCAAGCCTTCCTCAGAAAGCTCACCAGGGCAAACACTACCTTCACTTCCGGACACCACAGTCTTAGGAGCAAAGCAGATTTATAATGCCTAAAACAACTTACTTTCCTAACTTTACCCACAGCAATTTGCTAATATCAGCACCGTGGGGGTAAAACAAAACAAAATGAGTCTCTCTATCCCCAGAGAGACAAGAGAAGGAATTCTTGATACAGTGTAATAGCTCCTTCAGGACATTATGGCTTTCAGAGGTAGTGCATTTAGCCTGGCCCTACATAGCAACAATGGATCCATAACTATTGACAGGTAGCCACAGGTAGCCAGCAGCCCCCTCAGAACCGCTTGTCTTGACCATTGCAGAACT
Organism: Ambystoma mexicanum; assembly: GCF_040938575.1. Taxonomy (NCBI): domain Eukaryota; kingdom Metazoa; phylum Chordata; class Amphibia; order Caudata; family Ambystomatidae; genus Ambystoma; species Ambystoma mexicanum. Next base: position 510,782,096 of record NC_090934.1, read on the forward strand.
GGGATGCTATGTGGAGTATGAGGAAAATTGCAGAGTTGATGACATGGGAGTGCTACAATTAAGACAAAAACATTCTTCAGTGGGCAATTGTTGCACCATCAAGAGATTTAGACACACTGGACATCAAGACCACGTTTGTGGGAATCGGAATACGATGACTGGCATGTGATGCATGTGTGTAATGCTGAGTGATTAAAGGAATGTGAGATATTGAATCTGCACTATTAAAAACTTCTCTGAATTCATACCTTAGGAGCATTGAGGATAAACTCCACAGTTGATACTACCCCCATAAATTGTACTTGGAGATTTTTTCCAGAAGACATCTTCCACTGGACGATGTAATCTGGGATAGGCTATATTGAAGACCTACCCATATCCTGAAGAAGGTCAAGAAATACAAGGCTAATTTGGAAAAGCCCCTTTGTTACAACCAAAACATATGCAGATTATGTCAATAAGCCGAGGTGCTATTGAACTGAAATACATACTGGCAGTTGATATAGGTGTAATGAAATGATACACTGATTTGTGTTTTACGAAGGGTCCTATAAGCCCTTTTTTCTGTTTAAGTTTATCATTGTATGTGTATAAGTGAGGGTTAGGCAGAATGATATGCAGTACCCTTTGGGAACAATACACACAATTAAGACTACAAGTGACAGTACAATTTCACCTTTGGTACAAGCCTGTACTACACAGTTATAGTGGTAGCAGTAGCGGAGCAGGCAGACTTATCTCAAGAGTACAAGAGCAGTACAAATAGTTACAAAAAGGACAGCAATTACTATGATTCAGGCAAACACTGACTCAAGGTTTTTAAGTAAAAGAATATATATTTATTTACTCAACAGTTGTATAACATTTCACTATACAGAAATGTGATTGTTAGCATATGCCACACTTAGATGGAATTTCTCAAGTTTAGTCTGCGCCAAATCTAGACAGAAATTTGATTGTTAGCATATGCCACCCTTAGATGGAATTTCTCAAGTTTACTCTGCGCCAAATCTAGACAGAAATGTCACTGTTAGCATATGCCACACCTAGATGAATTCTCAAGTTTAGTATGCGTCAAATCTAGACAGAAATATGACTGCTAGCATATGCCACACCTAGATGGAATTCTCGAGCTTAGCCCGCGTTGCATCTAGATAGAAATATGATTGTTAGCATATGTCACACTTAGATGGAATTTCAGAAATGTGATTGTTAGCATATGTGATTCTTAGCATGCACCACACTTAGAATTCTGAACCTAGCTTGTGCCGCATCTAGATAGAAATGTGACTAGTGCCACACTAGTATGGAAATCTGAACTTTAGCTCGCGTCGCATCTAGATAGAAATGTGATTCTTAGCATGCACCACACTTAGAATTCTGAACCTTGCTTGCGTCACATCTAGATAGAAATGTGACTGTTAGCATGTGCCATACTTAGAATTCTGAACTTTAGCTCGCGTCGCATCTAGATAGAAATGTGACTGTTAGCATGTGCCACACTAGTATGGAATTCTGAACTTTAGCTTGCGTCGCATCTAGACAGAAATGTGACCATAGCATGTGCCACACTAGTATGGAATTCTGAACTTTAGCTTGCGCGGCATCTAGATAGAAATGTGACTGTTAGCATGTACTGCACCTAGATGGAATCCCACAATTGCAAGGACAGCAATGCCAACTAACCAACCAACTAACAATTCCATCCCTCTGCATACACGTCTCAAACTATAACCTAACACAACCACAACCCTTAAACGCAGCAATCCACTCAAACTTCACAAAAATGCAGCAACAAAACAAACCACACATAGACTTGCACAACAGCAACTACGGACCATAAAACACCCCAAGCCCAGCCAGCGGACCCACCGGGCTGAGGCTGTCAACAGCACATCACTGCTCTCTTGCACTTTCCCAGCTTATTCCCACTATCCCACTCCCTCTCCTCCCATTTTTCAGAGCCGTCAGAGCGCCAGGGGACCACTTCAGTGGTGATAGTGCGTGGTACAAATGTCCTTTAACATTAACAACATTAACTATTCTAAGCAAGTTAAAAATCACAATCATAAATACACCGCACTACTTCCCTTAAATTCCAGACAAGTTAAGCTCACAAAATGAAGTGGGAGCAAAATGGCACTCCAGCAATTTAAAAGGGAGGGAAAGACAAAGTCATTAGAAAGTAGGCAACACCAACAGGTAAGTACTCTGGGAAATTGAACAAGAGAGACTACAGTGAGGAGATCAGCTAGAAAAGGCTTAGGGCCAAAGTCAATAGGTCAAAAGTCTTTTGCTCAAGATCACACAGTTCAGGGTAGTTTGCGGTAAAGTTTGTGGCACAGATTCCGGACGAGGGTGGTTGGTAGAAAAGTTAATTTAAAGAGAGGAGAAGGACAAGCCCTCGGATTGTAAAAAGATTTGAAACACTTTCACCGCGGTTGAACGAAACGGACAACCCGATTTGCACAGTACCTTAAAACGGAGAGGGAGCTGTAGCTGATGCGGATGTTCCTGATGGTCCCTGCAGGCTCACGGTTCCTGAAGCGACCTTCGGACTGATCAGAAGTAGGAAGACTGGCGGGTCCTGCGCAACCCAGGGAAGAAGCCAGCACCAGAGCAAAACAACAAATAAAAGGTGTGCTCCTTAAAACCCAAGCATGGTCCGACCTTCCTGGTTATTCGGCCCACTGTAGCTCTGTACCGCAAATTCGACCAGAGGATGGGTCCTGGCTTGAAGTTTGGGCGACTGGTTGGTCCCACCAGCTCAAGGGAAGAAGTTTCCTGGAGGATCTTCTCTGTCATCGGATTCGGCGATTCGGGCCTGCAGCAGGGCTTCACTGGGCGGTTCAGTCATGGTAGGGGTCCTCTTCTTCCAGTTCCTGGTTGGTTCTTTTGTTCCAGTGGCGACTCTGTCTTTCCAGTCACAGAGACCTGCTTTTTATGCAGTTTTCCCCCAATCATACAGCCTGGCTGTCAATCACACAGCAGGGTGGCTGGCCTGGCAAGGCCAGTCCCCTTAGCCAATCAGACAAGAGTGCGACTTGGGTTACCAAGGGAACCCATGGCAGGGCTCTGAAGATCCCTCCTTCACATCCTGCCTACCTAGACTATCAAGCGCCTTACGGAGGGCTTCTGTGCAGAAGCTTGCGAAAAGACAGTGAACAAAGGAGTCATCCCCGGTTTGGCCTGCAGAGTAAAACACGAGCAAGACTTTAACAAAAAGAAATGGTGAATAAACCGAGCCGGAACCAAAATAAAATGCATTTGGTGAAGCGGGTTTATGTTTGAGGCTAATATAATAGCCTAGAACAATACCACGTTTATATAATATAATTGCGGTAGGAAAGTTAGGTTGATACCACTGTCACCAACCAAGTCTTAACGTTAAGGGAGTGAAACAAGGCTCCACGAGGTACATACAAAAGGGATAAGAGTTAACCCTTTCCAATACTCCATGTAAGATGGGGTGTACTGGGTCTGTGGTTTAAAGTGACAATATAAAGTTAATGGCAACTTTCCCTGTTTCTGCGGTATAGTAGTCAGCCGCAGAAAAATGGAGTCAAAAGGAAGTCTCAAAGACAACCCTGTGTCTCTGCACTGAAGGTGCTGTGTAACACACACAAAAAGCGGTGCACATGGAATAGGTGAGGCTCCAGTGCCTAAGATTACACAAAAAGTGAAAACACACACAGCAAAACACATGTAAGAGTGGGAAAACAAGGCTCACACTCTTACCAGGTGAAAAAATAAATCCTAGAAATCCAGCAAAGCTGCTGGGGGACTCTTTAGATAAGGGAAATCAGCCATTTATGAGAATTCTCCCTAATGGTGAGATTGGGTGTACATGGTGGAATGAATTTGATTATGTTTAGTGTATATAGATTGATGTGCTCTATGAGCAAACAGTGTTGATAAATTCAAAATATTCTTGTCACTATATTTGATTTTGGAATATTTTTTTTTTTTTCAAATTTAGTTTTTATTGACAATAGGCAGAAATAAGGTCGGGCCGAACATCCGACCCGATCAGCAAATATGATCAGAAGAAAAAAAAACCACATTGTCGGTAACATTTTCAATTACATTTTTCTTAACTTCTTTTCCCGAATCACCCCCTCCCACCCCACCCCCCTAAACAATTAACAAGCAAAGTTTAGTGGTGTTGCAAGTATATGAATTTTTGGGAAGTACAAATGCGAGCCATTCAGTTATTAAGTGTAGCACTAGGAACAGTGGGGTTCATATGAAAGGTAAGTTAGCGGAAGCTAGGCCAGGTCTAAGAGGGGCGAGTGAGGGCCCGCCAGTTATATACAATTACACAGGTCTGCGTGACCAACAGTAGAGCGGAGACACAACCCTCCTCCCAGGTTCTCCAGTTGTTGGTGGGGACAGAGTGGGTCCAGCTCGTGCAACTCAACCATTCAACCCTCAAACATGTATACAGCTTGGAAGTGAAAAACAGGCGGTGTTAGCCGCCATAGTTAACTCAGCAGAGTGCGGTGGGATGAGTGTTACTAAGAGTCACCGGATCAGGCGCACTCTGTTATGAGCCTGTACAATGCCCCTTCTATAAGCGCATGGAGACACACTCATCGTGCAGAAGGACTGCCATCCATTCTTGTACAAAATCTGTCATGGTATCATTCGCTATTGCTGTAAGCTTTTCGTACGAGAATATCATCCTAAGCTTATGAAGCCATTCTTCCTTGGAGGGGGCCTGGCCGCTCTTCCATTTTTGGGCAAGCGCCAGCCTTCCAGCTCGCAGCATGGCACCAATGACTTTGGGGAAAAGATTTGTTTCCGTCTCCGGCAAGGGGATACCCAGCAAGACTTCTAGTGGGTGCAAGGATGGACCGAACCCCTCAATATCTTTGATCCAGCTAAGCAGTTCCGACCAGTAAACCTGTATAATAGGACATCCCCACCACATGTGAAACCAGGTTCCCCTTTGGTGGCAACCCCTGGGGCAGAAAGGAGATACGTCTCGGAACATTTTGGACAGCAGGGATGGAGGGCGATGCCAGGAATGAAGAATTTTAAAGCTGTGTTCCATGGCAGCCGTGTATAGAGAGCCCGCGAAAATACCTTTAAAAACGGCCCTCCAGGTATGGTCATCCAAGGGCATCCCCAGTCTCTCCTCCCATATGCGTTTAAAGGGTTGTCTGCCCTCTAGGTCGGACGTTATCAAGACCATATAAAATTTGGACAGCGCACCCTTACGTGATGTGCTCTTGGCCAGGATGGATTCAAATGGGGTGAGGGGGCGGCTCAGCTGTTCGGACCACCGGGGTTGGGACAAAATCCCCTTCAATCGTAAGTATTCAAAAATCGTGGGGGGCTTATCTACCAGGGCCTCAAGCAAGCTGCCATATTCTATGAAGCCCTCCTCTCGTGTCAGCTGGGAGACTCTTTCCAAGCCCAAGTCGGACCAGGCCTGTGTGTCGCGGAAGCCTCTTGTGTCTAGGTCGATAGGGGGCCCCCAGAGTGAGGATAGCGGGGAAGGCCAGGTGGTTAGGGGCTTGTTGGCCTTGCTAGGTTTCCATAGCGCCCACAAGGCTGCCAAGGTGGGGTGCATTTTTAGCTGAAGTGGGAGAACCTTAGGAGAGGCCCAAAAATAATCTCTAACCTTTTTCGGGTGGGCATGGATGTCTTCTATGTATGTCCAGTATGTGCCCATGTCATCTCGCATGTGTTCCAACATCACCCTGAGCTGGGCTGCCTTATAATAGAGTTGGAAGTCGGGGAGGCCAAAACCACCATATGTCTTTGGGAGGGTTAAGGTGGAGGATTTGATTCTAGGTCTCTTACCATTCCAAATAAAATGAAGGACACGGGACTGCAGTGTTTCAAAGAAAGTCTCAGGTATCACAACAGGCAGTGCTGCGAAAAGGTAGAGGAGGCGGGGCAGGACATTCATCTTGATTGTGACCATGCGACCCAGCCAGGAAAGCGTGAAGGGAGCCCATCTAGTAAGGTCGCTGCTGATATGGGTAAGGATCCCTGGGAAGTTGCACTGGAATAGCTGTGACAGGTCTCTGGGGATGGTAGTGCCCAGATACCTCGTGGATTCCCTTTCGATTCTGACCCCTAGAATATCGGAGTCGCTTCCGACATCCAGGTCGCTCTGGCCGATGGGCATGATGCTTGATTTGGAAGTGTTTATCCTCAACCCGGAGAAAGAGCCAAAGGTGTGTATAAGGTCGAACCATCGGGGTAGGGATATCTGGATATTGGTTAGGTAGCCCAGGATGTCGTCTGCAAATAGCGAGAGTTTGAAGTCGCACTCCCCACATCGTATACCCGTGATTTCTGGGTCGTTCCTGACCGCTATAGCTAGAGGTTCCATTGCCAAGGCATACAATAAGGGTGACAAGGGGCATCCCTGCCGGGTGCCCCTGGTGAGGGAAAAGGGCTCCGAGGTGCCTCCGTTAACTAACACTCTCGCTGTGGGGCTGTTGTAGAGTGCTGCTACCCACCCACAAAAATTGTCCCCCAAGCCCATCTTCCGGAGGACCTTGCCCATGTAGGGCCACTCAACCCGGTCGAATGCCTTTTCTGAGTCGAGTGAAAGGAGGTACCCTTCCACTCCCTGCCTGGATGTCTCGTGCATGAGGTCGAGGGTTTTCCTTATGTTATCGGACCCCTGGCGCCCCGGGATGAAGCCCACCTGATCTCCGTGCACTAGGGTGGGGAGGAGTTTTGCCAGCCTATTCGCTAGAAGCTTGGCCAGTATCTTAACATCCGTGTTAAGAAGAGATATGGGGCGGTAAGATTGACATTGCGCGGGATCCTTACCCTCCTTAGGCAGGACTACGATCATAGCTGACATCATTGTGGAGGGGAGGGTGCCTTGGTCTAGCGCGGCATTGAACATCTTGGCCATGAATGAAGCGAGGGCTGATCTATAGGTCTTATAAAACTTGACTGTGAAGCCATCATCTCCCGGGGCGGTGCCACTCTTTAATGAGGATATAGTGTCGATTATCTCCTCTGGGGACATGGGGTGTTCTAGTGCCTCGGCTTTCTCAGGGAGAAGGCCCGGTATGGGGAGAGAGTCCAGGAATTGGTCGATGTCTTTCCCATTCCCAGTATATTCTGAACTATACAATTTTTCATAGTATAACCTAAATTGCTCTGCGATCTTGGCGTCCCTCGCGGTAAGGTTCCCTTCCGTGGTGCGAACCGAATTGACCCTCCTACTATTCCTGAGTTCCCGAAGTCTCCAGGCCAATATCTTGTCCGCCTTTTCCCCCTTTTCCATATATTTTTGTTTCAAAAACGAAAGCTTCCTTTCCGTTTGTCCCACTTGAAGGTCGGCTAGCTTAGCTCGCAACCCCTGCAATTCCTCCCATTGCCCAGGGAACATCTGCGTTTTCAGTTTTCCCCCTGGTTGGATGGCCGCTATCTTGCCTTTCAGCTGTTTCTCCTCGTGCTCCCTCACCCTCTTCCTTCTGGACCCAATACTTATGAGTGTGCCTCTAATGGTTGCTTTAAATGCCTCCCATACTCCCCTGGTGCCTACCTCTCCATTGTCATTCAGGTCGAAGTAATCTTCTATGGCTACCAGGATGGTTTGGCGTATCTCCCTATCTTGTAAGAGGAGGTCATTGCACTTCCATCGGGTTTCAGCTACCGGGGCGGGGGGGAGGCCAATCTTTATCGTCACCATATCGTGGTCTGTCCAAGGGACAGTCTCTACCCCTGAGCTTGTGACCTCTCCCTGCAACGATGAGTCCACCAGGATGTAATCTATGCGTGAAAAAGCATCGTGAGGCTTGGAGTAGAAAGTGTAGTCGGGGTTGCGGCCCTGTACAGTGACATGTGTATCGCACAACCCCAGCACCCCATTCACTTCCTGAAAGGCCTTCGCCATTTTCCTATGGTGACGGATGTTGGGGCAGGGATTTGCAGACTTCCTGTCCCGCTCGGGGCAAAGCACCATATTAAAGTCCCCCCCCACCAATAGGGTGCCCTCGGAGAATGCCAATATTGTTCCTCTCATACCCTCCCAGAAGGTGTCTTGTGCTTCATTCGGGGCGTATATGCAGACCAGGGTAAACAAGCAGCCCCGCACCTCCCCTTTCACCATGAGATACCGACCCTCTGGGTCTGCTTTCGAGGCTTTAAACCTAAAGTGGGCCCCAGGGGCTACCAACAGGGCAACTCCCCGCTTCTTCGTTTGTGAAGAGGCCGTGAACAAATGCTCTATGGTTTTGGCCTTGAGCTTAGGCTCTTTACCTCGAACCCAATGAGTCTCTTGTACAAAAAGGAAATGAAGACGTAACTTCGCAAACTCCCTTAGGATCAACGACCTCTTTGTAGGCGAGTTGAGCCCACGGACATTTAGTGACCCCACTGTTAAGGATAGGAGTGGATCATCCATGAAAAAAGCTGTCAAGGCTCATAACTCCCTTCCCTGAACCGCAAGCATCGCAGTTCCCACAATGTCTTTGCCGCCCACAACAGGCTCGGAGGAGCCCCCGGGGCGCACAAGTAACCCAAAAACTTAGCGCGCAACAGCAGTAACCCCAACACCCCAACCCCCCCTTGTCCCACCCCCCTCCCGCCTCCCCCCTGATCGCCTGGTTGATTCGTGACATTGTCAGGACAATCCAAACCAGGCCACCGGTGTCTCCCCCCTCCGGGCTCATATACTTCTTTTAACTTATGATTCGAGCCCCCCCCTATCCCCGGTTACAATACAATTCACAGACTACTACATCCCCTTCTGATCACCTAGTCAAGTGTCACTTGCTTCGTGAGGCACCAGCGGCTCGTTTCCATCGTTCAAGGGCGCTGGAGACGTTGGGGCCACTCTCCTGTACTTTCTTTGGCCTCGGACTCTGCGCCTTTCCTTCGGTGTTTTTGTCCCTTTCGGACCTGTCGGGGGTCGCACACAGTTCTGGTCTTCCGTTTCCATACTTGGATTGTCTAATAGTTCGCCCGACACTCTCTGGATATCGTCTTCCGTGATCAATGCGTACTTGTAGCCCTCGAATTCAAAGGAGAGTGAAAAAGGATATCCCCACCTATACCTGACTCCCCTGGACTGGAGCATCTTCGTCAAGGGAGCACAGAGTCGGCGTCTCGCGAGGGTAAAGGCCGACAAATCCTGATATATCGAGATCCGGGCTCCTTCCCACTCCACCGGCCCTTTCTTGCGAGCCAGTTCGATGATCCTGTCTTTTTCCGAAAAGTAGTGAAAGCGGACTAACACCGATCTGGGGCCTCTGGATAGTGCCCCTGCTCTGTGGGCCCTGTCGATGGTGGGTTCGTTGGTGTTAGCCCCCTCAAGTAGCACTCCTATTACCGCGTTGACGGTCCTGATGATGTCTGCTTGCGTTTCACCGTCGCGTTCTGGGAAACCAAGAAAACGTAGGTTGCAGCGACGTTCTCTATTCTCTAAATCGTCTATTTTTAGGGCGCATTTTTCTTCTCTCGAGCTCCGACAAGCGCATGTCGAATTGGGTTTCAAAGACGTCGGCTGAGGCTGTGTTGGATTCCAGTGCCTGGACCCTATCGTCCAAATTATCCACTTTTTTATCTAGGGTGTCTAATCGTAATGTAATGTCCGCCCTGAAGCCCTTAATTTCTTCCAATAGGGCCGCCATTCCCCTGGTGACTGAGTTTGCATCCACCGGTTCCTGTTGTGCCTGGGCCGCCATTGCGGGGGGCGTACGATGAAACTTCTGCAAGGATTCTCTCCAGTTCATAGGGCCCTGCCCCAGCGGACCCGGGATGCGGATTGCGACGCTAGGGGCAGGGGCCAGCGGCAGCCTCGGAGGTTAAAGCGGCGGCTCTGTTCTGCTAGGGTCAGGGGGGCCAAGCAGCTTCCCTCTGTAGGTGGTGCGGAAGCTGTTCAGGCCAGGCCGTATTACTTGGATGATAGCCTCCCGTGATTCGTGTTCTCCGGGCTGCAATTGCCGCGCCAAGGGTTTAGCGGAGGCCCGCCCGCTTCCACCCGCGTTAGTCCTTCCGGTTATTGCTCGTGTTATGCGTTCGGTTCTGTGGGGGCCCCGACGGGGTTCACCGGGTTCCGCTTGGTCCTGCGGGCGAGTCCCCGCCACTCCCAGGCGCGGGCGCTGTCTCGGCCTTCCGTTTCACTATGCGGCTATCCTCTACTCCAGGGAGCGAGCCGCTAGAAAGGCGGGGGGAGGAATCCGCCGGCCGGGGACGCCTAGGCCTCCTTCAGGCCGCGCTCGGGCCCGGGCTCGTCGTAGATTTCCGCGGAGCCGCGGCGCCGCAGGGAGGAGGGGCTTCCGTCCCGCGGGGATGCAGATGCTCAGAACTCTGGATCGGTTCCACCTCCGGAGCTCAAATTTGGGCTAGGGGTGCCCGACACCTTCCTACAGGCTTGGGTGGTGTCAGCTCCTCACTCCTGGGGCGTCGGGGGGGGCTCAGGTCCCGCGATCTGTGCCCTGTCGAGGAGACGAGCGGAGATGCGTCAGTCCATCTCTGCGCCCCCTGGTGGATCCTCCATTTTGGAATATTTTTATATGATAATTTGTTACTAATAATACCTTTCCAACCTCATCTGCCAAGGCCCATTTTGTATATACTTGTATGACTAGACATGGTGAGAGTGACATACAGAATTATAGAAGTATGTAGATGTGTCCTGATGTCAATCACCTGCTTTGTGATGCAGAAATAGTGCATCATGTTGAAAGCTCTGGTCCAACAATAGCCATTCAGTAGAAGCTTCTTCAAATATGCATATTTTGGAGACAAATGCTGCATTTTACTTTTTAGTGGTTATGTTGTTTTTATTCTACGTTTTACATTGTTGTTTCTTTGCACTATTTTGATACATAAAAATGTGGTTATAGTATTCAATAATGAGACTCTCATTTAATGGAAATCAGCTGCAATGTGATGCAGATCGCCTTTCATGGGACAACAGCATGTTAACTGAAGCAGTATTTATTGTCACGGGTGCATACATCGAAAGGAAGGAAAAACCTTTCATATCAGCAATGTGATCATGTTTCTGTTTGTAAAGACTGGAGTGGGTATCCGTATTGCTGCTCACTATATGGTTGGGGTAGAGGCACATAGTAACCCAGCCAAGGTTCTCTAATGGTAACTATGGCTGAGCAACCAAGGCTGAGACTCAAGGGAGTAGATGCAGATGGGTTCTTAGGTACAGTGAATCCCCATGCTCCCCACAATGGAATGTCCACACACTGTGCTAACACAGTTTTTTTTATTAAAGGATGAAAAGTCAGGTAGGTATATACAAATAAATAATACTCAAGTTGTACTAGAAATCTAATCAGGTAACTTAATATATATAATTGTATGTGGTACCACTGCTACCTTTAACTTAGTAATAATGCACCAACTGCTAACAGTAATTAAAACAAACATTCACGTTGTTTGGCAAGTGGTGACCTCATGAACCTTAATGTAGAAAGGCAGATAATACCTAGAACATATGTAGAATCTTTTGTTTAGGGTAAATATGCACTTCTGTGTGGGACTCTCCCCACCTGGTCAACCTGTAAGAAATATTTAAGGTGTACTTAAAGTTGGATATAACAAACTAGTGCAAATATGTTAAATACCAGTCTGCTTCTGTTTCTACAGATCCCACTTGCCCAAAATACCTGGGAAGCCATAGGAGAACAGGATACATGATGAATCTGGGACCCCTGGATAAATTCTGAGGATGGAAGGGGCTCTTCCTCGTCATAGTACCTTGGGTACCTTGGAAGGTGAAGTGGCAGAGTTTCTCTGTTACACTCGACAATGCATGTTAGGGAGAATTCTCCAGAATGGCTCATTTCCCTTACCTAATGAGTCCCTCAGCAGCTTTGCTGGATTTCTAGGATTTATTTTTTTCACCTGGTAAGAGTGTGAGCCTTTTTTTCCCACTTTTGCATGTGTTTGAGGAGGATGATAATGTGTCTATTATTGATGAGTTAGAAGAGGCAGAGATGTCTCATAATGTAGGCCTCACTGCTCCCTCACCTGCTCAGCAACCTCAACCTTTGTCCACTGGGACCCCTACAGATCCTACACTCAGTCCTGAATTCATTGCTCTAGAAAAGATGAGGCTTGAATTGGAATTTAAATGTTTAAATGCTCAAACTGAACAAAAGCATCAAGAACTTAAGCTCAGAGATCCTGTATGCCTAAATAAATTGTGAGTATGTATAAGGCTAAGCTTGATATTTTGGATTGGTTGGCAATGTTTGAATATGACTGATCATGGAGAGGGCGTCTGATTTCAAATTATCATTAAATAAAGTAACTATACTGAATGGCGCAGAGTCTCAGAGTATCTCCTTCAATGTCAAGTATTCTATGACAGTTTTTTTACCGTCAAACTCCAGCGATCTGCGACACAGACTCAAATAAAAACGTTTTGCATTTTAACCAAATCCACCTGTCCCAATTAGGGATTGGAAGGAGTCGCGTGATGGAGCAACTTTTCACTAAAGCCCCTTATTTCAGAATGTTTGAATATAACCATGGGATTCAAGACATTAAAGGGAATCAGTTGCTTCCTTAGCTCTTGTCTAGGCTACCCACTGTTGCATCTGATGTTGTGATGGAGTTGGGGGAGGTGGATAGGATGGATTATGAGTGTGGGAAGCTAGCTTTAATTGCTAGATTTGGGAAGTCCCCTTCCCAGTACCTTAAGAGGTTTAGGACCCTCAAAAAGCATGATGGTACCGCTTGGGCTACCTGGGTATGTGAATGTTTGAAAAACTTAGATGGTTGGGTTAAGGGTTACAGAGGAAACACTTATGAAGGTATGAGAAATCTTGTTTTGTTGGAGTCAATTTATGATGCCTTCTCTCCTGAGCTCAGATAGAATTTAGCTGATTCTAAGGAGATAGATCCCATGATGTTAGCTAAGGCTGCTGACTTGTGGGTTGCCAACAGGGCTACTCACAAGGATTATGGGGCAACTCAGAAGAAGGATGAGGGAAAGAAGCCAAAGAAAGATAACAAGGAGAATTCTAATACCTCCATTCCAAAAGCGGGCCACAAACAGCAACATAAGGGTAAACCACAAGGGAAACCAAATCAAGCTAGTGCACCATCTGGACCCAAACCAGATGGAGGTCAGAACAAACCCCCATTCATCAAGACATTTGGGAAATGCTACGTTTGTGGGTCAACTGACCATGTGAAAGGGGATCCCAGATGTAAGAGTAAACCTTCAGGGATCCACACTGTCTCCTTAGCGTTCTCCCCAGAGGAAGAAGTACCTATGGAAGGTGGAAACTTTCACCTAGTGGCTGATGAACCCATGCAAGTCTCAGCTAGTGTTTCTTTAGTGTCCATGGGCTTGTGGATACAAGATAATTTAGATGTCTCTGTCTATAATTCCATCCCAGATAATACTAAAGAGTATTATAAAGATAGTGTTCTTGTGAAAGGCCAGGGGACTCCTGCCATCAGAGACACTGGAGCCAGCATTACTGTGGTGGATGAATCATTTTTCAAGGTGGAGGATGTTGCTAAGGCACCCAAATGCCTCCCCAAGTTAACTGGAGGCCCTGTGCAAATCCTTCCCCAGTTACCAGTGTAATGATATGACTATCAAAATACCTGCTAGTGTGCAGAGTGAAGTGAGTTGTGTATAATACCCCCAGGCCTCCCAGTAAAAGGAGACACAAGCTCACTAGACCTGCAAGACGGAGGACCTTGAGAGACTCTCCAGAGGAGTTGATAGAGGAAACTATCACTCCCATTCCACAGGAGATGCTCACTGCTATTCCTGGAAAGAAAGAGGCAAAGGGGAAACCCAAGACATCAAGGAAAAAGACAGACAACACCCCTGTGCTACCAAGAAAGACATCCCCAAGATTGTCCAAGGTCACACATGTGAGTCCTCCACTTGCTGAGGCAGAATGTGAGGTACAACCCTGTGTGGTTGATACAGTTTCCGAAGAGTCAGATCTGGAGTCAGATCTGGAGCAAGACACTGTTTTGGTTGGAGAACTTGACCCTGTTCACCATTCTGAGCTGCAGTCTTTACTGGCAAAAGGTGGACCCAACAGGGCAGACTTCAGCAGAGGACAAAGAGAATGTCCTACTCTCGAAGGTCTTTGACAACAGGCTGCTTCTCAACTTGATGAACAAGAAGTTGGAAAGCATAGGTTGAGCGGGGAAGATGGCCTCTTCTACAGTGAACCGACTGAGTCTATCCCTGGGGACTGCAAATGAATTGTAGTCCCTCTAGCAAACAGACTCCAGTTCCTACAGTTGGCCCATGAGATACCTTTGTCTGGTCATTTGAGTTTCAAAAAGGAAAGGCTCTCCTTATACTTCTACTGGCCTGAGATGGGTTCGCAAGTTGACAAATTCTGTAGGAGCTGTCACACTTGCCAAACCTCTGGCAAGAGTGGAGCCAAGAATGTGGCACCCCTCCCAGTGAAAGGAGTTCCTTTTGAGAGGGTGGGAATCAACATTGTTGATCCCCTTGACCCTCCCACATCTTCAGGAAACAGTTTTATCCTGGTTGTAGTAGATCATGCTACTAGGTATCCAGAAGCAATACCTATGAGGACTGTTACAACTCAGGCTGTGATAAGGCTATAGTTGGTATTTTTACCAGAGTAGGGTTCCCTAAGGAAGTGATATCTGACAGGGGTTCCAATTGTATGTCCCACTACATGCAAGCCATGTGGAAGAACTGTGGTGTCACTTACACGTTCTCTACAGCCTACCATCCACAGACAAATGGACTGGTAGAAAGGTTTAATCGAACTATGAAGAGCATGATTGGTCCTTTAGAGGAACCCCTTAAAAAAAGTGGGACCTTCTACTGCCATGCTTACTGTTTGCTTATAGAAATGTCCCTCAGGAGGGAGTTGGTACAGTCCCTTTCAATTTCTTTATGGCCATCCAGTCAGAGGTCCATTGGCCGTAATTAAGGAGGAGTTAGAGAGTGCTCCTTCCACCAAGCCAGTCAGAGTGACTGACTATGTGATAGGTCTCCAGAGGAGAATGTCACACATGATGGCAGGAGCAAATGATAACTTAAAAGCAGGTCAGGCTCTTGTCAAACATTGGCATGACCAGAAGGCCAGCATGGTTGAGTTTACTCAGGACAAGATTGTATTAGTTATGGTACCAACAAGGCAGAGGACCTTGCAGGACAAATGGATAGGGCCCTTCTAGGTTTTGGGCAAACTTGGAGAGGTGAACTATTTGATGGACTTAGGCAGACCTAAGGAGGCTCCAGCATATTTCACACCAACAGTTTGAAGGCATATGTCTCAAGACCACAAGGGGAGCTTTGCTTCTAGCTTCAGCTCAAGAGGAGGAGGAGTGTGAACCTCTACCTGACCTTGTCAGAGGCCAACCTTTGGATGAGAACATAGAAGGATTCAATCTCTCTTTTCAACTGACATCTGAACAACAGGAGGAGTGCAAAGTCATGTTAAATCAGTTTGCTTCGCTGTTTTCACTTTCACCAGGCTTGACCCCTTGGGGACAGCATGATATTCTCACTGGTGACTGTTTACATGTGAAAAGCAGAGGTTACAGAATGTCAGAACATGTGAGATCCCACATCAACGGAGAGGTCAACAAGATGCTTGATCTCTAGGTTATAGAGCCCTCTACAAGTCCATGGTCTAGTCCAGTTGTTCTAGTACCAAAGGCAGAATCCAAGGAGTTGAGATTCTGTGTGGACTATAGAGCTCTAAACGCAGTCACAAAGACTGATGCCAATCCTTTGCCAAGAGCAGATGAACTGGTGGATAGACTTGGTTTAACCAAGTATCTCAGTACATTTGTTCTGATGCCAGGCTATTGGCAAATAGCCCTGACAGACCATGCCAAGGAGAAAACTGCATTCTCAACCCCAGCAGGCCTCTATCAGTTTAAGGTTATGCCTTTTGGACTAAAGAATGCAACTGCTACATTCCAAAGGATGGTCAATCAAGTTCTGAATGGGATGGAGGACGTCTGCATGGCATACTTGGATGACATTGCAGTGTTCAGCCCTGCATGGAAACAACATGTTGATCACTTAGGATATGCTTTGCAGCCTCTTGAGCAGGCCCACCTGACCATAAAGGCAAGCAAATGTCAAATTGGTCAGAGCAAAGTGGTCTACCTTGGTCATGAGGTAGGAGGAGGTGACATAAGGGAATTGCCTAGAAAAGTACAAGCTGTACAAACCTGGGCCACCCCTACTACTCAAACCCAAGTGAGAGCCTTCCTAGGTCTCAGTGAGTACTACACGAATTTCATAGAGGACTATGGGACCATAGCTTCTCCCTTGAATGTAATCTCCTCTCCAAAATTCCCTAGAAAGGTTAGATGGAATGAGGAGTGCACTCAAGCCGTTGAAACCCTGAAGAAAGCCCTTTGTCAAGCTCCAGTCCTAAGAGCTCCTGATTATCACACACCCTTCATTGTGCAGACAGATGCATCCAATACAGGTATAACTGCAGTCCTTAGTCAACTGGATAAGAAAGGTAGGGAGCAACCCATTTGCTTCATCAGTAGGAAACAGAAGGAACTGGCAACAAGGTGGGCAACCATAGAGTGTGAATGTTTTGCCATTGTTTGGTCTTTGAAGAAGTTTACACCATACCTGTATGGATCTACTTTTGTGATTCAAACTGACCACCAACACTTGAGATGGTGAATGCAAATGAAAGGGGAGAACCTAAAACTTCTAAGATGGTCAATCTGCCTGCAAGGGTTTGATTTCAACATTGAGCACAGCGCAGGATGTTACCACCAAAATGCTGATGGCCTCTCTAGGATGTTTTTAACCGACTAGAGGAAGAGATTCATCCAGGAGTGGATTACATCTCCTGTCCCTTAGTCTGGGGTTGGGGGGCAGTGTTAGGAAGAATTCTCCAGAATGGCTAATTTACCTTACGTACTGAGTCCCTCAGCAGCTTTGCTGGATTTCTAGCATTTTCTTTTCACCTGGTAAGAGTGTGAGTCTTTTTTCCCACTCTTACATGTGTTTTGCTGTGTGAGTTACACCAAGATGTCTGAGGGGGACATAATGTGAGGGAGGGGTTTAGGACTCCCTGCACAGGGTCTCCTTGGAGACTCATGTCACACTCTGATATGATTGGTTGTGGTGACTGTGCATAAAAAGCAGGTCTCTGGGACTGAGAAGGCAGAGTCGCCACTGGATCGAGAGAGCCAAGGAGAAGGTGCAGAAGAGGACCTCCACCACAACTGAACCTTCTGGTGGAGCCCTGCTGCGGGTCTGAATCTTCAAACTTCGACGGCTGGGAAGATCTGCAAGGAATCTTCTCCCCTTGATCTGGTGGGAACAACCAGTTCACCAAACTGCAACCAGGCATCCCTCCTCTGGTCGAATTTGCTGTACAGAGCTACAGTGAACCGGATAGCCAGGAGGAACAGACTCTGCTTGGGTTTTAATTAGCGCACCTTTTATTTGTCACTTTGCTCCGTTGCTGGTTTCTTCCCTGGGCAGTGTAGGACCCTCCAGTCTTCCTCCTTCTTGTCAGTCCGACAGTCGCTTCAGGAACCGTGAGCCTGCAGGACCTGCCAGGAACATCTGCCGCAGCTACAGCATTCTTCTGCTCTAAAGGTACTGTGCTAACCCGGTTGTTTGTTTCGTCCAGCCGCAGTGAAAGTGTCTGAAATCTTTCGCCAATCCAAGGGCTTGTTCTTCTCCATTCTTTAAAGTAACTTTTCGTCCGACCAACTTCGTTCTGAACTCTTGGCAAAGACTTAACCGCAAAATACTCTGAACTGTGTGATCCTCTGCAAAGACTTTGGTCCATTGACTTTTGGCCAGGCCCCTTTAATTTGATTTCCTCACTGTAGTTCCTGTTTGTAGATTGCCCTGCTTACTTTCTCGTTGGTGCTGCTCAATTTCTGTCTAATTTTGTCTTTTCCTCCCTTTTAAATTGCTGGAGTGCCATTTTGCTCACACTTCATTTCAAGCCTAACTTCCAGAATCTATTGGGTGTGGAGTAGTGTATTAGAATCGTGATTTTTCAACTGCTTGATAATAGTGAAATGTTTAATAACTGATGTGTAAATACATTTATATTCTTTTACTCAGAAACCTTGAGTCAGTGTTTGTTTGAACCATAGTAATTGCTGTCCTTTGTGTAACTATTGATGCTGCTCTCTTTACTCTTAAGATAAGTCTGGCTGCTCAGCCATCACTACCACATTAATGTGTAGTACAGGCTGGCACTGTGTAGTACAGGCTGGTAGTCGTAATTGTGTGTGGTGTTCCCAAAGGGTACTGCCTATAATTCTGCCTCAGGGCCTCATGGATAGCCAGATATCTGGTGGCAAGAACATTTACAAGATGGTGGGAGAGCATGACTATATGTGAACAAAGGGATACCACTTTTTCTGTGCAGTACAGGCTTGTACCAAATGTGAATTTGTACTGTCACTTGTAGTCCTAATTGTGTGTGGTGTTCCCAAAGGGCACTGCACATAATTCTTCTTAGCAATGCCCCACAAGGATGGACCCCCCCCTTGAATAAAAGAGCCATTGGGACATTGTTGTTGAGCAGGAGATGGGAATCAAGCAGTGTCGGAAAGACAGCAATGCAGGTCTATTGCCGTCGCCTCCGTTATCAGTTGCTACATCAACTGTGAAATTCTCACGAACATAAAACTTGCTGTGGCCCTCAACAAGGCTTCGATGAAGAAGAAATGTCCTTTGGTGATCATCGTTGACTTAGATGGTGACGGGTGCAGTGGCATTATTAGGTGTCAGCTTTCAGTATTTTGTGGTAGGGCCCCTTTCAATTCTTTGTTGCTGCAGCATGGATGAGAGGGTGGCTTCTAGTGACTTGGTCTCAAGCAATTAGCTTGACAATGGACTCTCACCAAGTCTGGACCTCAGGACACTTTCTTCATGGTTTGGAGTTGGGAAACCCACCTGCTGGTAGTCCCGTGAATGTAATGTTCCTGGATATTCCCCAGTGCGGAAAGGTGGACAGATGTCGTGGCTGCAGTGCCTCTTGATGTTTTCTTGCATTACTTGGAATTTTGGCAGCTCCCAGTGTTGGGCATCATAATGTCAGGGTACCCCCTGTTCTGAGTGATACACATCAACCTGGCTACCAGTGGTGAAAAACACCACACCAGACCCTGACCGACACAGATGAACCTCTTGTCTTCAAAATGTCCAAGCACTCCTGTTCTGGACCCACAAAGATGCATTCTCTGGAAGGCAGACACGCAAGTCTGGCATCCAGGGCACTTTGGTGGAAGACCATCAGCTGCTCGATGTTCCCTCATAGCTATGGAAAGAGGTCATCTCTTCAGATCCTCTCTGGTTCAGTCCTTAAATCACCAAGACAGCCTCTGGATTCTTGACGAGTTCATTTATTTTATTGTATTTATTGTTCGCTTGTTAGGCACTTAAACAGCAAGTACACACTGTTTCAAAGCACCCACAGGGCAAAGGGAGGGAACAAGGGAGTCACACATATTTAATGCACAACAGAGGAGGGGAAAGGACAAAAGAACAAACCTACTATGCCGTTTCAGTTTTCAGAACGTTCAAGTGCTGGAAGGAAGAGGGTAGTGGGGGTAGGTGCTTGAGTGTCCATGCTCATGAGTGAGCAACAGATGAAGTGCATGGTGTGGTATGTGCTACACGCCTGGAGCAGTGTTAGGTGCAAGTCTTGCTGCCCTAGTCTGGATTTACTGCAGAGATTGCAGAATGGAAGAAGGTAGATTAAGGAGGAGGCTATTGCAATAGTCAAGAATAGAGAGAACCAGGGCTCGGGGAAGGTTGAGCCTCTGGGAAAAAATTAGAAAAGGGAGAATTCCTTTGAGAAGGAATAGCTGAAAGTGGGACTTCTTGGCAATGTCCTGAGTGTGAGGGAGGAAAAAGAGAGAGGAATTGAAGATGACTCCAAAGTGCCTGTCTTCAAAAGAAGGAGTGCGGGGAGAGCCCATTGAAGAAGGCTACAGTGAAGGGAAGAAAGAGGGTAGGGGTCCTAATGGGAAGGATATCAGCTTTACAGGTGTTGAGGCACAGATTGCTGGAGGTGCACCAGGACTGAATGCGAGATAGGCGTTCATAGATAATGCAAGGTGCAAGGGGGTCAGCAGGAAGTTTGACAAAGAGTGTCTTCTGCATAACACTGGAAATTGGGTGGAAAGGAGGAGATGATGCAAACCAGCAGAGCAACGTAGATGTTAAAGAGCCAAGGGGAGAGGATAGAACCTTGGGGGGCACCAAAGGTGGAGATGGAAGTAGGATAGGAGAAGGTGCCCAGGATGACTTGGGACAAGCAGTCAGTTAGGAAAGATGTCAGCAAGTCCAGTACCCGATCCATGAAACCAAGTGTATCATGGAGTCTTTGTATGAGGATGGAATGGTTGACTGTATCGAATAAGGAGGAGAGATCGAGTAGGATGAGGACAACTGGGGAGTTGGAGACCAGAGATGCAAGCAATTCTTCACAGGTGTTCAGAAAACCAGTTTATGTGTGCTGGATGCTCGGAATCCTGATTGATGGTCATGGAAACCACCAACAAGTTTGGTGTGTGAGTTGAGTTCTGGGAAGGCCAGCTTCTCCAGTAGTTTCCCCAGAAAGGTGGTGATGGAAATACGGTGATAGTTGGCAGGGCAGGTAGGGTCTGCTGAAGATTTTTTCAGGAGAGGGCGCACAAGGGAGTGCGGAGGCAAGAGAGCCAATGTTGTCATTGATAGTTCTGGATGAGCATGGACTCCCAGCAGCAGAACTTCTTCCTACAAAGGGATTGCAGGATACAAGCTTCTTGGAGCTTCAGCTTTTGCTTCAGTTTCTACTTTCAGCTTCTGACAAGGAGAGAGTTAAAGGTCCCTTGTTATACAAAAATATCCCCATTCACTGAGCTGAACTAGGCTCAGTCAGCCAATCACAAAAAAGTGCATTCACACAGGCTGCACCCAGTAAGGCTCACAGGCATTCGTGCCATTCACCCAAAACCAGAAACCCAAAACACTTGATGTGGATTGGAGGCAACTCTCCAGCCTTTCAGAGCACACACTGCATTCATTCCAGTTCCAGTAAGGGCTGGCTTAGGCATTGTGTCACACAACCAAATACAGACACCAACAACACAGGATGCAAATTGAATCACCTTTCCAGTCATGCAGGTTCCACCCCAAGGGGGTACTCACAACAAGCAGTCGCCGAGAAGGCTCCAGCCAGTCTGGCAGGAAGCAACCCCACAGCCATATATGGTGCTTCCACCCAGCAGCCATTCAGGGGAAGGGAACATAGCTTCTTATTACTTTGAGAAACAAGAGGTAAAGGCAAAAGAAACCATAAACTGCATTGGCCACATTGCCTTTGTGTAGGAATCCATTGATTCCTATGGCATGGCCTGGGTAGCCCAAAAATGGAGGATACTCAGAGCCACTGTCAACTCAACAGGTTGCAGCAACCAGCCCATACGCTGCTCTGTGGGCAAAACCTGTGCTCCAAAACTTACACTAACAGTACACGTGGTTATCCATACCCATGGGTGTCCTAAGCGTATTCCGTGGGTACTGTTCACCAAATACAAATGACGAGCTACACTGCCAGGGGTCCAAACTGGACGCCTGTGCAGATACCACACTGAAGACACATCCAGAGAACTGGAAGGAAAAGGATGTGGAGGCCCTTTACCTCCAATAGAATTTCCTGCAACACCCTGTTCACTGAGTGTTTTCCTTGTGTATAATCACTTTGAGGTACAACATGTTACAATACATTATAGTCAATAAATTACTCCATCAAAATATCCAGACTGGGCACATTGTCTTTATGTGTAGGAAACTCTGTAATGGGCATGTTATTGTACATCTGAGTGAATTAAACTTTGAATTCCACACGGTGTGAAGATAACATATATGAAGTTAGAAAAAATATCACACTTGAAGAGTGAGTAGTGAGAAATACAGGCATGGAAAAAAGTCAGCCAGTTCAAAAGTTGAATTTCCACATGCATGTTGTTTCAGACCCCCCTGACATTCCCAAGTAAAATGTATCTTATTTTTACCCAATGGTGGTAGACGTCCCCATGTTTATTCAGCAGTTCTTATGATTTGGACTTAACGTTAACCACAAAAAAAGACAATAAACAAAGCCATCTGGTGAGAAGTACAGACTCTATTTTGCGCCACCCTAGAACGCATCTTTTCCTATGCCACATCATGATTTCTAAAAAGCCATCTCTCCCTCTGTCCTGTGCCGCTGTCCTTCTCTCTTCCTATGAGCTTATTGCCCTGCATGTGACCGGAGCAAACCCTGGCCTGCGTGGCCATCCATCTTCACAAACCTGCCTGTGCCACCTCAACCCCACCTTTAGAATTTACAGCTTATAGAGCCTTTGCCCTTCCACTCTCTTTGAATGTAATTGCCTGAAAGAGCTTTCCCCGGAGCATCTTAAATTGCCCATCATATACCCAATCCATTGTGATCATAAATCCTCCTTTAAACTAACACCCATCCATCCGTCGTTTTAAATCGTGAGGTATCAGGGAGAATAAATCACAGATCAAACCCCATAGATAAGGTAACTGGGAGAGGGGCCAATGAACCTGTGACCACAAAGGCATGGGTTAGAATGTGCAAATATCCAACATTATTCATTGCATGCCAATGACCACTGTGTAATTTAGATTAGTTAGGATTGTAACACTTTGTGAACTAAGCCTGACCTTCATCCTGCAAATATGAGCCCAGCTGAGCCACATGCCAACTGACCGTTGCAGCCACAGCAACCAATTGAAGTCTGACATCACCTATACACTATATGCCATGTGGGCCAAACAATTGAAACTGTTATTTTGTACTATGTTTCCTTTCATCATTCATGATGCTTTTTGGGTTCATAATGTGCTGCCCGTGTATTGTTTGGCAGAGCGTTCTCAGTGCAGCAGAGTTCTTTGCATGCACATCTTTATCTACATAAAACTTTGTTCAACTTGCTCAACACAAAAAGCGTACGCTCCTGAGCAGGTTTTGTGGGTCTCGGCTTTGCGAATACCCAACTGCTTGCCGGAGCCGGGCAGCACCCGCCACAGGGAGGACCCTCTTCTGGATAGATGACGAACGGAGGCTCTCGGAATACCATGGACATGTGAGTATTGATTGCAAGAAGAATTAAAGGTGGGAAGTATGAAGGGCATGGAGCAGATTTCATAAAGGGGATAGTGTCATGGGTTGGGTTGCATATGAGTGAATAGAGCGATTGTTAAATTCAAGGAGATTGTTTTTCCTTCTATGGCCATTGAGTTTTTTTATGAATAAGGTGATGAAATAAGAAAAGATAAGGGGACCTAGCTCTGAAAGGGGGTGGAAGGCGGTGCCGCACAGCAATGTCCCGACCAGTGCAGGAATATAAAGGAGGAAAATGATAAAAGTAGGAGCCTTGTATAGTTAGTAGGCTCGGGAAAATATTAGAAGTTCTTCTTTTTAGTATGTACCATCTTTTGGAGGAAGGCCCAGGATGGGTAGTGGTGATGTGAATGTTGAATGTGAGCGGGGGAACCGAGTATTAATCAACAAAGGACTGGGGGGTAAGGGACAGGTTTTAAGGTTCTATGTTTTATGTTCAACGCTGTAACACACATCTGTCATTCTGTTATGTCTAACTGTTAATTGGATACATGTTTTTATGTTTCTATAATTGCAATGCATAAGTAATTGATTTATTCATGGAGTTGAAGGTTTAAGTGAAATATTGAAGGTTGAAGGGTAGTGGTTAAAGCACAAATACATTAAGGGGAAAGAAACACAGTGATATGATGGGCTTGGATACTCTACTCTTGCATATTTGTAAGCACCTCCCTCTCTATAGTGACAAAATAAAGAAGTATCATGGCCAGTGGTTGACAGAAGTAAAAGAGGAGGCACCACCTCTGGTCTGGCCAGAAAAGGGGTCCTTCGATGAAGTAGTATTAGATCATGTAGAAACACATTTAATGGCCACGTATAAAGGGATGCAGCTTCAAAATAGACTAGAAGTGCTGCATTTCTGGAGGATGTTTGAAGAAGTGCCCCTACAAATAGCAAGGTAAAAGAACCAGAGACCCAGATGTGCCAAAGGTCGAGGCAGGGGAAAAGGACAAGGGAGGGGCAGAACCAAAGAAATTGTACCCACTACTCACAAGACCCACTGAAGGGTATTGTGATCCACTGTATTTATCACAACCAAGCGCACCGACCACTGCTGTAGTGGCTGCACCACATCCCCCATATCTCCCAGATAATACCACCGGTGCCCCTGATTTAGAAATATTGATGACAAATACGCAGGCTGAGTTAGCACAATTGCAGACATTATGCAAGACAGCATTGCCAACATGGGGGGAGGGGCAGCCAGAGTTGTCCCTGCATTACAAAGTTCCACTATGCTACCAAAAGATGAGTAGAAATCTGGGGATTTCCTGTTCCGAATAGGCAGCGCTCCAATCAAACAGGTACGAGTGGAGCGAGAAGGATAAAAAATGAGCGTGGGATACAACACAGTAGCATCAAACGGGGAAGAGGAATGTTGAAGTGATTTTGACGAGTTAGAGGAGGGGGCAGCAAGAGGAACGCAACAGATAAAGTGGGCAACTCCACAGGTGGCAGAAACAGGAGAAGAAGGGTGGGAAGAAAGGCTCTCCAACAGACTAGGGTGAATGGCAATAACAAAAAAGAAAGGAGCGAAGGTAAGTAGAGGAAAAGTAAGGTCAAAATTACAAATGCCTCTCATTCACAAGGGTGCACTGATGGGCACAACTAACTTATTAAAAGTGCTCCCTCCACTTTCAGTGAAAATGGATATACGCATTTGAGAAAAACACAGCAGGGGTCCCCCTGGCCATTGGGGATATCAAAAGCCTCCTGGAATCAGCAGTGGGTGATCAAGCAGACGGGGTGTGGATGAAGACAGGGTTCCAGGCTGTAATGATGGGCAATGATCGAAATGATTGGGAATCTTTTAACAATGTAAGAGCACAAGTATGGGATGCACTGAGGAGGACCTTCCCCGTTACCCCAGATCTACACTCTGTTATGCAATGCACTATGGGGGACGAGGAAGAATCTCCCCAGTTCATTCTTCGGATGCAGGATATATGGTGGGCGGAGACGGGTAAAGCGTGGGACCAATCCACCTCCCAGTTCTATTTCATTATCAAAAAAGGCCTCTCAAAGGAGGTACATAAAACCATTGATAAAATTGCTAGGATAGAGGCCAAAGGATGGCCAGAATGTCAGAGCATCATACTACACCACTGTAGAAGGATCAAAGAAAGGGAAAAAGAAATAGCACAAAGATGATTAGCAGATGAAGCAAAGCTGGTACAGAGCAAGTTAGTGAAGGTGCAGCGTTAACCGCAGGACCGCCCCAAGAACGGCAGGGAGAAGAGAGGGAGGGAGCAGTAGCATTACAAGCTAGAATGGCAGCTACATGGGCAGACAATAGTCAAGAGCAATGGGGTCGAGAAGAGCAGTACACAGGACCCCAGTGGCAAGGAAGGCCCGCAAGAGCAAGAGGTGGGTACAGAGGGCAGTGTGAAGGAGGATACGGAGGCCAAGGACTCAGGGGAGGAGGACAGGGTGCATGTTGGTCATGTGGAAGGTGGGAGCACTTTGCGAGGGAATGTCTTAGCCATCCAATGGCTAACTATCAGAATAATCAGAGATACCAATGTGGGCACCCGCACCCAGGAAGCCCCTATAGATTGCCAATGGGAGGATATTCACAGGATGAGAAAACCGATAATAGATACACAGCAGGACCCAACACGCCCAGACAGCTACCGCAAAACATGCAGACACATCTTACGCGTCAAAACCAGATGACACACACGCATGCCAACCCCTTCGTTACCACTGCAAATGGTGCACCAGCACCGTTCTGAGGAGCATGTGTGCTCGGCGACAATGCTTTCCCCTGCCCTGAAACAGACACTCACCCAGATTAGGACAGCCCACAGAGAGCCCTTGCATGTCCAGTCCTATCAACTACCTAATGCCCAGATGAGGAACCACTGTTGGGGCCAGAGATAGGAAACAAGCAGTTCATCTTTATGATGGACTCGGGGGCTGAGAAATCATGTCTATGTGAAGGCAAGTTTCTGCTATCTGGCAAAAATCTCAAGACTAAGGGATTCTCTGGGGCTGTGGTCACAGTTCCTTTCACTAAAGATTTGGATGTAAGGATAGGGAGAATAACAGTGAGAGCACCCCTACTGTACCATGAAGACTCACCTGTACATTTATTGGGGAGGGATCTCCTCAGTAAACTCAATATGACAATTGCATTTACAAAGAGTGCCATAGTATGCACTACACCAGGAAGGTGTCGCCTACAGGCAATGTTAATAATACAAACAATAGCAACTGAAACAGCAGTGCAAGGAATTCCCACCAATGAGGATATGTTTATATATTGCATACAAGTTTTGGCAAGGGTAGTGCCTGAAATAACACGAAAAGATTGGAGAGTACCTTCTGATTTTGTTTTCCACCGAGTAGCAACCCCCAACATATTGCCTGGTACAGTGCTCTCACTAGACTTGCAGGGAGTATAGGTGTCATCACAACGTATTGTGGCGATTGGACTGGACACGCACTGGTGTGAATGGCAAACAGTTTTATGCATAGATCCAAATAAAGATTTGCACAAATTGACAGATTAGGAGTTGTTCACTGATGGTGACCATAATGGAGAAATAATAATGGAAATATGCATGCCCTGTGACATAATAGTAAAAAACAGACGGGTCACAAACCCGCTCATGGCTATTGTCAGTGTGCCACCGTCATTTTGCAATACAGATTTACAGCAGGTACCACCGAATGTATGCACAACCAATGCCCATGACGTAGGGTTATTAAAGAAGTGAACCCTATAAGAATACAACTGAAGCCTGGGGCAGTGCTGCCCACGGTAAAAAAATAACTTTGTCCAGAGAAGCAGAGGAAGGAATAAGAGAAACAATACATGCATTACTCCAAAAAGGTATCCCTGTCTCCTCCAACTGCCCATGCAACACTGCAATTTATCTGATTAAAAAAGTAAAGGGGGGTCATGGAGGATGGTGCAGGTCCTTCACCCACTTAATGACATTGTCCAAAAAGAATGTCCTCTTGTTCCAAACCCGGCATCCATCTTGTGCAGTATCCCAAAGAATGCCACCCACTTTAGTGTAGTGGATTAAAAGAATTCCCTTTTCTCAGTACCCTTGATCAAGATTCACAATACTTGACAGCATTCACACTAGGGGGGTGGAGATTCGAACATTGCAGATTGCCTCAGGGATATTGTGAAAGCCTGAGCACTTTCAACAGAATATTGCACAAAGATCTCTGCAATACTGCGGTCGAGACCACATTAATTCAATACATCGATAATCTTCTAATATGTAGTGAGGGGGAGGAAATGTGTAGGAAAGATTTCATTCTATTACCTACTTTATTGGCTCCCAAGGTGTACAAAGTAGATAAAAGCAAACTCCAGTATTGTCGTGCAGAATTATTGTATCTGGGACAATTGATCACCAAAGATGGGAAGAGAATAATTCCCGACAGGGCTGCAACAGTGAGAGCGACAGCAAGGCCCAACACAGTGAACGACATGCAAAAATCTCTTTGAATGTAATTATTGCTGGGCATGGATATTAGACTATGCCGCTTATACAAGACATTACTGCAAGGGCTAAAAGAAGCACAGAAAGAGAATGAAACGATAACATGGACACCTGAAATGCACACTGCTTTCCCCACACTAAAGTAAATGATTTGTACAGCCCCCGTCCTTGTTAAACCAGATTATGACCGGGAGTTCTTTCTATTTTCCGATTCAGATGGAACACTAATGACCGCAGTACTGACACAAAAAACATCATTGGGCCACAAGGCACTAGCATACTACAGTGGCATTCTTGATTATGTAATGCAGGGCCACTTTCCTTGCGAACAGGCTCTTGCAACAGCTGCCTTTGCCATTGAAAAGAGTTTCACAATTGTGATGGATGTTGCCACATTGTTTGTGAGACACTCCCTGTTTGCAATACTTGAACAATCTAAATCCACCCTGACTAAACAGAGGGCAAAAGCCTATGAGATAATAATATCAAGCCCAAACATTCATGTAGTGAGTTGTAAAACAGAAAATCCAGCAACTTTTCTTACAGAACCATGTACCATAGAAGACATGCATAATCATGATTGTGCCACATTTGAAGTGGAAGGAGACAACATTCCCAATGCAAGTGAAAATGCATCAAGTTAAGTGGAGGTTTACTTTGTAGATGGATCAGCATCAATTTGCCTGGAGACAGGTGAAAAGCATGTGGGAGCAGCAATAGTAAGGTTGGAAGAGGGAGAATATGAAATACTGGTACAAAAATGTTTGCATGTGCACTATTCAGCACATTCTGTCAAATTGGTGCCATTAATAGAAGCATTCCAGGCAGCTAAAGGTTGTGCATTGACAATATATTCAGACTCATCATATCTAACCACTATGGTACATGCTGGGTTATCCAGGTGGAGAAGAAGGGGATTCAGGAGGGCAGACAGGTCCCCAGTACAATATGCTGAACTTTTGAATGAACTGATTAAAAGCACTTGCAAGACCATCAATGGTAACACTGGTAAAATGCCAAGCGCATACAAATAACAGTGATGAAATATCACTAGAAAATGTAGGGGTGCACACAACAGGACAAAAGGTGGCATATTTTTCAAAACTGCTGCCTGCAGAATGTGTACAGAAAAGTAAAATTGAGAAACAGAGGGAGGACAGTTATAATGCTTTGCCAATAGCACAAATAATAGAATTGCAAAAGAGAGCTCCCCCCACAGAGCAGACCTATCGTAAAAAAGGGGTTGTACACAATCACTGACAGATCTCCTTTGGCGACAGAATGCAACAGGGAAGATGGTAATGCCTGTAGAGTTATTATAAGTAGCATTTCCCTGCCATACAACAAAACAACACATAGCTGCAGACATCCAGGAAAACTTATTTGTTCCAAATCTCCAAGAGTACCTCACTAAAACGTCTATTGAATGTATCACATGTCAGACATACAGGTCAGGAATGTCAATTTTAACACTACGAGGAACACTACCCTGCACCTTTGGACCTTTACGTGAGCTGCACATTGATTACGCAGACATGGGGGAGAAGTGCAATTGAGCGAGATACTTAATAGTGGTGGTCTGCCCCTTTTCACAATGGGTGGATGCAGGACATTGTGCACACTCAGAAGTGAAATGCGTGGCAACATTTTTGGTGAGAGAAGTGTTCCTACGTTGGTGAATATGTGACGTCATCTGCTCTGACAACGGAACACATTTTGTTAATGACCTATTCAAGGAAGTTACTGCACTATTGGGGATAAAGCATAAAATGTGTTCAATGTATCATCTGCAAGCAAAGAGGGTTGTCGAGAATATCAACAAACTCCTTAAGAACAGATTATCAAAATTATGCCACACTCTCAAGAAATCTTGGGTGTATTCCATGCCTTTGACACTATTCCAACTACGTACACAGCCTAGCAAGCACCACCACTTGTTCCCCCAAACACGAGATAGCAACAGGCAGACACATGCAAACACCATTATCACCAGTAAGAAGAGTATCCGATTCCCACTATTGATATTGATATTGATATTTTATTTCTATCTCGCTCGTACACAAGTGTTTCATAGCGCGACAAGGTAAGGGAGGGGAACAGGGGAGAACAAAACAGCGATCTTACTAGGCCCAGTAACATTGAGAACGCACAAGTGCATGGGAGAGGGGGAGGGGAAAAGTGCATGGAAGGGGGGAGAATTGGAAAGTACGAAGCAGAGGAGAAACAGATAAATAACAATTAAAAAATAAGAAAAGCCAACAAACAGTGGCAGTGCAGCCAGCAATTTGCAAGTGCTAGGTTTAAAGCAGCAGACAGAGTAGGTCTGATATGTGCAGGAAGAAAAAAAGGGGGGTTGTATGGGTACAGATACAGACCCCAGTGCAAGAGGTAGCCCGGAGGCAGTGCGGGAGGGTGGCAGGGTGAGCAGGCACCTGGGCCCTGGAGGACAGAGGGTGGCCAGGTGCACGGTGCCAAGAGAGAACAGGTCAGCAGGGGAAAGGGGGAGCGAAGGCAGAAGAAAAGAGAAAGTTCTTGAGGTGCCTCCATAACCTGAGATGGTTCTCCTCAAGTTTTAGAGTGGCAGGGAGGCTGTTCCAGAGGGAGGCCCCAGCCAAACACAGAGATCTACCCCCAGCTCATTTCTTTGAAAAACGACTGACCCTGAGGGAGTTGGAGGTAGATGAGCGAAGAGCTCGAGAGGGGAGGTATTTGCGGAGGGATGGCTGAAGGTATTTGGACCCAGGCCCCAGAAAGCCTTGTGAACAATGCAGAGGATTTTGAATTGAATCCTTGCATCCACTGCGTGCCAATGGAGAGATTTCGGAGCTGGAGAGACACGATCCCAGGGCCTGAGTCCAAGGACAAGTCTTGCAGTCATGTTCTGGATTAGTTGCAGAGGGCAGAGATCAGAGGCAGGTAGATTTAGAAAGAGGCTGCTATTAGATATTAGGAGAAGAGTTCAAAGAATACTTAACACAACTGACACAAGCGGTAAGAAGCATTGCCAAACAAATAATACCGCCCTTCACACAGGATAATGAAACAGAGATAAGAACAGCAGCTACTGACAGTCCCACAAATCAACTTATGCCAGGAGAAGTAGTATGTGTCCGCAGCTTTATGAGAAGATGGAATTCTCCAAGATTTCATCGCCCTTATGAAGTAATATATTGCACTTCTTCAGCAATGGAGGTAAAGGGCCTGAAATATTGGATCCATCTGTCAGATGTCAGGAAAGCACATGACAGTGTAGGACCGCAGACAGTAGTGGAAGAGGAACATGAAGTAGCAGTGCCTTAATGAAAATATCGAGTAGGGCAATAGCTGCTGCTAAAGTACTAAAACAACTAGGATAGTGGGTATGAGAAGAATACTGTCGTATGGTTCTATACATGTGACTAAAGAGAACAAGGAAAGCAATAGCAAATGGAAAATGTATGGTGTATAAATGAAAACTCTCTCTCTCTCTGTCTCTCTCTGATTCCCTCTCACTGACATCTCTCTCTCTTTTTCTCTCTCTATCCTTAATAAGTAAAAGTATTGCAGAGTATACGATTGTTCTTAACTAAAAGTGTGCTTAAACCATTTTATCCCACTCTGTAGGGACTATCATGGTGGAAACAAGGACTCTGAATACAGCACACAGAGAGTCTGATAATAGTAAGGATAAAGAGAAAATGTGCTTTACAAGGACATAAATAGCCAGATGCAACTGAACAAATCTAAGATTCTTCAAAAGATGGAAGTGAAAGTTACAAGTTTCCTGATTGAAGCTAACTCGTCTGTGGAAACACTGAAAGAAAACCCCCTGAAAGCAAAGAAGGAATTGGAAATAATGGACTTGATTAAAACAGGAATGCAAATGAGGCTTTTAAAACCAAAAAACAGTTTTCTACAGAGTACTGCCAAAATATCTACAAAAGCACCCCACCTGGGAATCAAGAAATATATTTCTCAGAACAAGACTAAAATTAATATGTACAGGCGAAATTCTGAACATCAGAGGACAAAAACGCAAAGCTGTTATCCTCTGTAAAAGGTGCACAGATCCAAGAACTCAAAACTTACAGCATATGCTCCGAGTCTGTAACGGGACCTGGGACACCAGAGTAACATACTTCTCCAAATTTGTAAATACACTGGAAGGTCTACGATAAGAACATTTCTGGAACTTCCTGATTTCGGGCCATAACACCGCCCTTACAATAGCGGTAGGACAAGTCCTAACAAAGATTGGCCTAATATCAACAGAGAACAGGCAGAATATGGACATTAGATCTAAAGATCCCCAAGAGCTAGTGGGAGAGTGAAAAACGGCTCATTGGCCCCATTACAATTCTTTTTCTCTTTTTCTTTATCTTTTCCTTTTTTTCTTTTAGAGGAGTGAAAAACTGAGAAATAGAAAATGTCAATGGGGCTTTAGGGCCGAAATGTGTTTTTTTTATTTCAGAAGTTCCATAAATAACTCCTTCCCAGGGCGCAGAAGACAAAAAAGAAGACTTCAAGCTTAGTTACATGCGGAATGAATACAAATCATAATATACAGATATAGGAGTAGAAAAAAAGGCACAAGTAGATGCAGGCATATAAGATAGTGTAACAGTACAATACAAAGTGTACAGGCATTAGAGTAGTTTACAAGGTGTGTACAGAAATGTAATTTACAAGGTATTTGAAGTTATTTACAGGTGGTGTGTATCAGGGCTAGACGTGTTTACTTGTCGTTCTCTCTAAACCAGTTAATCAGGTTCTGCCTAAATTTGGTGAATGTTTGGGCCACTCTCAGAGGTGGTGGCAGGGAATTCCACAGTTGTGCTAACTTGACCGGGAAGACGGTGCCCCCCACTGTCGAAAGTTTGGATCGTAGTACAAGGAGACAATTAGAATAAGCAGTTATAGAGGGTCTACTTAAGGGTTCTTCTGATGATTCTTTCTGTCAGATAGCATGGTGCCTTATTATTGAGACATTTATGGATAAGAGAAACTGTTTTGAGACAGATTTTGTCATAGGTGGATAGCCATTTATGTTGTCTCCTGGTCTTAGAGATATGTTCTTTCCTTGTCTTTTAGTCTTTTAGTGTGACTTTTATCATCAAAGATGTAAAAGAATGGGGGGCTGGGGAAAACTGATCCAAGAAGGAACATGATATGGAACCATAATACCTCTGCAAATCTCACCACATTGCATGGTCCAGTGCCACGCACAGAAAGCCCAGCCTCCCCCTCCACCTCTTTGCAGCTCCACACAAACCCATTTCTCACAGAAGGTTGGCCATGTATTGTCACAAGTATTCAGTATCCTTCTCTCTTCCTATGAGATCATTGCCCTGCGAGTGACTGGAGCAAACACTGGCCTACATGCCCATCCATCTCCACAAACCTGCCTGTGCCACCTCGACCCCCACCTTTACAAGTTACAGCTTACAGAGCCTTTGCCCCTCCACTCTCTTTGAATATACTTGCCTGAAAGACCTTTCCCCCGCAGCACCCTAAATGGCCCATCATATACCTAATCCAGTGTTATCATATATCCTCCTTTAAACTAACACTCATCCATTAAATCGTGAGGCATCATGGAGAAGAAATCACAGATCAAACCCCAGAGATAAGGCATCTGGGAGAGGGACCAATTAACCCGTGGCCACAAAGGCATGGGTTAGAATGTTCATAAATGTGTCTACATTTTAAAAACAACTCCCTGTCTAAGTAATGGTTTTATGCTCAACATTTTTCTTTGCATGCCAATGACCATTATGTAATTCAGATTTGTTAGGATTGTAACACATTGTGGACTAAGCCTGACCTTCACCCACGGAAGATGAGCCCAGCTGACCCACGTGCCAACTGACCACCCCAGCTAAAGCAATCAATTGGAGTCTGACATCACCTATACAGTATACTGTGCCATGTGGGCCAACCAATTGAAACTCTTACTGTGTACTATATGTCATTGTATCATTTAGGATGCTTTTTTGGGTTCATAATGTGCTGCCTGTGTATTGGTTGGCAGATCACTCTCAGGGCAGCAGAGTTCTCTCCATTCACATCTTTATCTATATAAAACTTTGTTCAAATTGCAATCCATCTTCTGGTCTCATTCCCTTGTGGGGTGCGTTTTTTTTATTTGGCTTGTTTTGTATCATGTTGGGACCAGGTGCCTTCAATGTACACAAACTACTGACATTGTAATGGGCAGTTTTCACGAAACCAACCCATCACACAATGGTTATTGGTGTGTTTGCTTTTAATTAGTGATTTACTTATGTGATTACATTTTTTTACCTCACTCAAGCAGACATGATTTGCATGCTCTAAAACACATTATGAAGGCTGTGAAATGAACAAACAAAAAAACAAATGATCTATATGTCCTCTATGTATAAAGTAAAATATACATACGTTTGGGTAAATTACAACAGGAAAAAAACAAAAGAAAACATGTTGGTTAATTCATAAGGGGGGTAATTCATAGAATTCCGCGCACAAGTGGTGCACGCGGCTGGCGCACAGAGTGCGCATGCAACAGTCTGCACCAGCGGCGTGCGCCAAAACCCATTTCAGCGCACAGCATATTCATGGATTTCAACATCCATAACTAGCCATGGCACATAGCGGCACAGCGACCCTGCAGCAGTGCCAGTTACACCCCCAACCCCGCCCCGTGCGCCAAAAACATTGCACAAATCCCCTACATAGCGCAAAGGCCAGCGGACCAGCATACAGCCCCCCAACCACGAAAACATGTGGAAAACAACCCGCGCACCCCTCGGAATACGCATACCCCACTCGTGCTAGTGAAAACGCGTGGAAGAGTCCACACAAACCCCTGGAATATATGTACCCCACTTGCGCTAGCGAAAACACGTGTAAAAGTACATGCGCACCCCCGGAATACACGTACCCCGCTCGCGCTAGTGAACACGCATGTAAAAGTCCACATGCACCCCCGGAATACTTGTACCGCTTCCCACGAAGAGCACGTACAGAGTGATGGAAACCCACATGGGACCTTCAACCCCTGGTGAGGGAAACGCCCACATGCACGTTACGTCACCTACGCGCTTACGCGCTAAGGGCCTTTCCTTGGAATTTATGCAAATGTACTGTTTTTCACGTACCAAATCACTCTGTATCAAGCTGGCCATGCGACAACACACAGAAGACCACGCTCCTACCCAGAAGGCCGAATTGCTGCCCCCCAGATCCCCGAGCAGCCTCCCATGAGCCATCTGCTGCTGCCTGCCTGCTTCCATCATGCCCTGCCATTTGGTGCCTGCACATCTGCCATCTGCAGGGGTCCAGTTGCTGTGACCCCCCTGCTGGAAAAGAAGACTCCCGAATGAAGTTCCATCACTCCACAGCCCAGCCCCAGGGCCCAGTTGCCCACCCACACCTGCCTCGGGGGTTGCCATGTCCGACACAACACCTTCCGGCACTAGTGGCAACCCCCCAGCAGAGAGGCAGAGGGCTACCAGCTTCAGTGAAAAGGAAGTTGGCATCCTGGTGGAGCAAGTCCTGAGGCATTATGATGTCCTCTTCACACCATCGCCCGCTGACAAGGAAGGACGGAAGTGGGTCTGGAAGGACATAGTGGGTGCCACCAATGCGGAGGGGGTGGCACCCCGCGACATCAAACACGTCCAGATGCGCTGGGAGTCCAGGACCCTCAAGAAAGCCTGGCGCCTCTTGGAAGCATCGGATGCAGTGGGGTGCCGGGTCTAGCTTACCACCCAGCAGATGAGGGTCCTGGAGCACATTCGCCCAGTGCTTCACCACCAGATCTTCAGGATGCAGGCCCGTCTGGAGTCCAGTGGTAAGTGGCCATGCATTCACATTTAAAAAAGGGCATGTTGCAGTGTGCTGGTAGTTAGCTACTTGGCTGCATGCGTGACATGGGTCATGTTTGGATGTATGTGTGCAGGGACATGATGATGCTGCATGTGAGTCCAGTCAGGCGTGACTCACATGGATGGTGTATGTGTTACAATGCACCATGCGGAGCAGCATGCGGAACGCACACATGCATGCATGCCTGTGTCTGTACTTTGACATGTTTGGGGTGTGAGAGATGTGTGCTGCTGTCATGGACATGTATGATGTACATGTCCGTGTGTCTGAGTAGTGTGTGCACCATGGATGCATGACACATGTCCGTGATGATGTGTTGATTCACTGATACAGCCTAGTCATCCCTGTATCCACTGTGTCTGGGGGTTTACCAGGCCAGATGCATGACCCTCTAGTGATATGTGTGCATGTGACCAGCATCTCCCATGATGCATGTGAGTAACTGCCCACCATTGGATGCAAATACAGTGCGTTGGACATGGATGTCAATATATGTTGCATGTGCCATGCCTGTTCCTGCATGTGTGTTGCAGGCACTGACCCATATGTTGTGGAGGGACATGATGGAAGTGATGTTTGACAGTGCCACTCATGTGCTATTTCTTTGTGTCTAGGGGACTATAGTTCAGTACCCTGATGCTTGTGTTCAATGTCTCCCTTTACACAGCGGCGAGTGAAGTAGAGGGCGGAGACAGCGCTGTGGAGGAAAGCATCAGGAATGCCTCCACCGGCTGGCTCAGTCACCCTCCCAGGAAATTCCATCATCTGGGAGCGAGGGACTGGTGCCGCATCTGCCACTATGGCTGCAGCGGAAGGGGTGGATGAGCCCCCACAGGGGCTTGTAACGGCGAAAGACGGTGCAGAGCCATCCAGGTTGCTGGTGTGTATGGAGGAGGAGGAGGCCACCACAGAGCCTCATATGGGGCCTGGTGGGGGTGGTACCTCTGGTGCAAGTGGTGCAGTAAGGGGCAGGGGCAGGAGGCAGCACAGGTTGCCATGGAGGTGCCTGTGCATGTTGCAGTCCCTGACACTGTGACCACATCACCATGCACCAGCAGGGATGCCCCGTCCCAGGCCTGTCCGCATGTAGGGGGGGGTCCACATCATCTGGCACTCCTCTACCTGCAGACGAGGGGACCTGTGACCAGATTGAGTCCATCCTGATTGGTGTCACGTTGCGCACACGTGACATTCTTGATGACGTGCATGCTTCCTGGGGGGACCACGCACGTCATCACAAAGAGCTGTGTGGCAACGAGGCCCAGTTGGGAGGGACCATGGTCGGGGGTTTCCTCCATGTGCCGGCAAGTATTGTGGCCCTCTCCTCCTCTGTGCACACTATACACCAGTCATTCTCCGTACCGTCTTCCGGCCCAGATGCCACCAGGGCCCCCTGTGGAGCTGCCCCAACCAACACAGCCAGCCTGGTGGAGATCCCATCCCTGACACAGTCGGGAGTCGGAGGTCCAGCTGGCGTGGCCACCCCACCAACTGGACCCCAGCGGATGGAGGATGTGCTGGCATCATCGGCAGGGCACGTGCACGACGGCACCAGTGGATTCCATCATCCTGGATGCCGTCGTGGTGGCAGAGGCAGTTGTGTCGGAGGCAGCATCAGGCTCAGCGTGGGAGGCATCATTGCTCGGGGCCATCAACATCACAGGGGCAGGCATCGGCCGGAGGGCAGGAGGACCCTGGATTGGGAGTATCTTCCATGTGGCAACGGTTGGGCCAGCGGATAGATGCGGAGCGGCGGCGGGTGGAGGAGACACGGATCACTATGGTCAGGGTGGAGAACTCCATTTGCAGGACATTGAGGCGGGCTGAGTGCCTCGAGGCAACTCTCAGGCAGTTGGAACAGGCCATCACTGCATCGCATCCCTGCGAGACCTCAAGGCCAGGGAAGATGCCCGCCTCCGGGACATCGACATGGAGTTCGGTGATGCCCTGGCCCGGAACAGCAACAAGTAAGCCATTGGACTTGCCCGCTGCCATTGTACATAGTTCATTAGTGTTAGGTTTCCTTTGTTTTTTTCTTTTATTTTGGAGTTCATGGACATTGCTCCACTTCATGTATATCGTTTTTTATTCATAGTACTTTTTTGTAGGTTTCCTTTTGTTTGTGGATCATGGACCATTTGGACTTCCATTGTATATAGTTTCAGACTTGTACATACTTTCTTTTTCAATTTTCCCATGGATCGATGGTTTTCTTTTATTTGGATTATTTATTTCTTATTGACATTTGCAATGGACTACTTTTGTTTTCAACATGGCGTTTATTTTTCTTTTCACTGGATTAGCATTTTGTTTGGTTATATCTGTCATTGTATATTGATTTTCAAGTTTGATTTCCTCTATGTTACTTCATTATGTTTTTAATACATTTTTTCTAACTTCATGATTGGTGTTGTGTTCTATCATTGGTATTGTGCATGTCTCAACGAACATTGCCTCAGTCATGTGTTGCCACTGTGTGGCTCTGTTGTGCATTTATGCATGGGCATGGTGATTCTTTTAAGACTGTCATGGAATGGGTAATTTGGGAGTGGGTGCTGTGGATGGTTGCATGCTTGTACTGGGGGGCAAGGGGGATTTGGGTTGGCATTAGGGCCATGGGTCTGTTTTGTTAGGACATGTTGTTTGGTGGACCATGTGTTGGGGCCTGCTGGCAGGTGCCCGTCAATGGGGTTGGGTGGGGGACATGTGTCAGTGCTCCCGAGTGAATGGTGCCATGTGGGCTGTCTGCAGGGCATGGTCAGGGGTGTAGGGTAGTCCCCTGTGGTGTGGGCTGCCTGCAGGGCATGCTCTGGGTGGATGGGCTGCCTACAGGGCATGTTCAGGGGTGTAGGGTAGTCCCCTGTGGTGTGGGATGCCTGCGGGGCATGCCCAGGGTGGATGGGCTGCCTTCAGGGCATAGTCAGGGGTGTAGGGAAGTCCCCTGTGGTGTGGGCTGCCTGCGGGGCATGGTCAGGGGTGTAGGGTAGTCCCCTGTGGTGTGGGCTGCCTGCGGGGCATTGTCAGGGGTGTAGAATAGTCCCCTGTGGTGTGGGCTGCCTGCAGGTCATGGGGAGGGGGAAATGGCACACCCGGGGGGGCCCACACCACCAAATGGCGTGTAAAACTCCCCGTGCACCCTTGGAATACACATACCCTGCCCGCGCTAGCGAAAACGCATGTAGAACTACCCGTGCACCCTCGGAATACACGTACCCCTCCTACGCTAGCGAAAACGTGTGTAAAAGTCCACGCGCACCCCCGGAATACACGTACCCTGCCCGTGCTAGCGAAAACACATGTAAAAGTCCACGCGCACCCCCAGAATACACATACCCCGCTCGCATTAGGTGCACCCTGTACCTCCCCACTCCTGGGTGCCCCCCAACCCCCCAGGTCAAATATGGCCACTTTTGATATTATTTTTTTCCTGCCATTTTTTTCCAGCATTTTTTTTCTACCAATATTTTTGCTTTTTCATCCAAATGTTATGGTTTTTGGTAAGTATGTTATCTTTTTATTTTCATTTTTCAATGTTTTCCCTTTATTTTGTTGTTCTTTTACAATGATTTCACTTTGCTTTTTGTTATGTTTTTTTCTGGTTTTCTTAAATTTTATTGATTTTGTTTTTCTTTCTTTCATTACTCTTTTCATTTTGTTTATTTCAATTGATTATTTGATTTAATTTGAATTTTCTTTAAAAAAATGTTTAAATTTTATTTTGTCTATTGTGCATACATGTGACAGTGTGATGCTTTGTGGCATCGGAAGGCATCCACTGTGTGTTTCAGCTGGGCCCATTCAGGCTTGTGTTGTGTATGTGTTTTGCTTGGGGTCCTGACACATATGCTACTCCTGCTTCCCTTTTACAGGGGCTCGCAAGGATGGCTTGGTGTAACAGTATATCACACATAGGCATTGGGCTTCCGTCATTTCTGTAGCCAGCCTGCAGTTCTACTTGTTTGTACACTCCTAGTGGGTATTCCAGATGGTTTCTCCAATGCATGACTGCACTTCACTTTGGTGAGTATTATGCTGACTGTGCATTTCATCATGTTGCTTGAGATGTTTGTTATGTATTGACTGTCTATGTTGAGGCACTTCCTGCTGTAGCTGGTACCATGCACTCTTAGGCTGCGTACAACACACTGATGGTGGGAGGGGTCCATGTGCTGAGAATGTTGAATTGGAACAGTTTCCCACCAGTGATTTTGATATGACACATGAAGGCTGCACGCTGAGTTACCCCTGTCACCACGCATTTCAACAACCAACGATTCCTTGGTAGCACCACTTTGGCCATTTTCCAGCCCTGGCTGGTGTTTGGATGTGCCATCTGAGTTATGACTGCATTGTTCATGGTTTGAATTTCCTGTTTGTGTCCTGGACCTGCTCCCCCCTCCCACTGTTTGCACTTAGTCCTTGTGATAATCCGGCCAACCAGGTTAGCTTGAGCCTGCCACCACTACCAAAAGCCCACAAAGGTGGCCCTGCCTAAACCTGTCCACATGCCTTCTCAGTCACTTGAATGCCCACCTGTCTCCCCTGCCCATGTCAGTGTCCCTCTGTCTCCCCCCTTCATCATCACATCCCCTACTCTCCTGCACTGTCAGGTTTCCCTCTGCCCCCTGTGTTTGCTTTCTTTCACCATGTTCCCCATTAGTCATTTTGAGCTTGGCCCCTCCTCCCTTCTCCACCACCCTTTACCCTCCTCCTTGTACTCTGGCTGTCATTTTCAACCACTACCCCAATTGACATCGGCCATGGTGATACATAGGCACTTGTTCTTTGCAGACATTTGCCCTTCTGCCTCCATCCTTCCACACCCCACCTTCGACATTTGAAGTATAATTTTGCCAGGTTTTCACCAATGCAATGCACACTCACCGTGCTGTCCAGTGTGCAGTGTTTGATATGGCAATTTGCAATTGTCGAATGTGCATGGCAACAGGTATTCTGACTTTTGTTAGTTGCACCACTGGTGGCATGCATTTGTGAGGGTGTGAGGTTTTGGTCACTAATTTCTTCCGATTCCATGTCAGGTATAATTGTCTGGTGCCTATTTACATTTCTCACGTGGCACTTCACGACTATTGTGTCATGTTTTGTGCATATGGTTGGATGTTTTACCGTTGCATACCATGGTATGATGTGGCAGTCGGGGTCAGGAGTGTTGGGAGGGTTTGGGTGGCATACCAGTCCTTTCATGCCCTGTTTAGCAAGCCTTGCATGTGTTCCCTTTGGTCACATGGGATTGGTTGTGTTTAAGTAGCTAGGGATACACACAATGTGGTAATTCCGTGGACACATTCTCAGGGTGGTAAGGTAGTGACAGTTAACTGTCCCTTTCTCATCATCGATTGTGACCTGGTATGTGCCAGGCCTGTGTGCACTCCGCAGGGGTTGGAGTTTAGGTGAAAAATGTGGCCACAAGCTGGGTACGGGCTGCCTTGCCACATGCCCTTTCCCCTCCCATGTGCAGCGGCCGTGCGTGTGGTTGGGGATGTGGCGGCACCACCATATCAACTGGTACGCCAAGCCGTGTTGCAACGTTGTGCATGACACATGCTGCCACAATGATCCTGCACACTACTGGATGTGCATACAGTAGCTGTCCACCAGAGCGGTCAAGGGAGCGGAAGCTTGACTTGAGCACTCCAAATGAGCGCTCCACTATGCCCCTGGTTGCAATATGGCTACGTTGTCTCTTACCTGGGGTGGTGTGGTGGGGTTCCGTATGGGAGTCATCATGTAGGTGCTCAGAGGGTAGGCACTGTTCCCTGGTAAGGTGATAATGGTTGTCAATAGTTGGGCTGGTGTATTTGTCTGTGTGTGACATGTATGCATGTGCACAGGCATTTGTACTCACCTAGGAGCCGTGTGTCAAGATGCTTCCCAGCTTCCAGGGCCTGGCTCAGGGCAGACATTCTGAATATGAAACTATCATGGATGGAATGCCAGTGCTTGCGGTTTAGATAGATGTGCTCAGTGGCCCTAGGTGGATGTAGGGCCAAATGGGTGCAATCTACGGCACCAAGCACTTTGGGCAAGTGTGCCACCCTGTAGAAGTCCAGGACCACGGCTTGCCTTTCTGCAAGTGTTCTGGGCATGTATATGTGCCTGCGGACTGAGGGGTGTGCAGTGATGATTGCCAACACCTGCTGTAGGCAACGTGACTGCTTGGCCTGTGAGACACCCCCAACTATGGCAGTTATCCGCTGAAATGACCCAGT
Source organism: Ambystoma mexicanum (assembly GCF_040938575.1). Lineage (NCBI taxonomy): Eukaryota > Metazoa > Chordata > Amphibia > Caudata > Ambystomatidae > Ambystoma > Ambystoma mexicanum. Next base: position 510,823,742 of record NC_090934.1, read on the forward strand.
GGCCAAAAAATGCAGTAGTTTGAGCACCTTCTCCAAGGGGCTCAATGCTTGGGAGCACAGGGTGGGTAATGTCAGTTTATCCTCCCACTCCCTGACCAGCTCTAGGATGATATGAGGAGGAAACCTATACCTGCCATAGACCTGGTCATCAGGCATCCCAAAAGGCTGGTTCTGGGTAAAAAATGTGGGGCCTGGCTATTCTCCTCCTCCTGCGGTGTCCCACGATAACTGCTGTGAGGAATGGGACATTCATCGTAGCTGTATATGCTTATTTGTTGTTTGCGCGCACTTTCTATGCGGCGCTGGGGCGCTTGCGCCTGCTTTCGTGTGGCGGACGTAATTGTGCGTGTGCGTGTGTTTTGACGTGCGCAGGTTTTCCTTATTCGATTCCATGAATACGTGTAGTTCGCGTGCATGTGGACATTCCGTGTACTTCCCAGCGGTACTTCCCCAGTTACGCCCTTATAGTCACGAGTTGTTCCCCATTCTGCGTTTTACGTCCCTTGTTTTGCCCCCTTTTTGATGTGTGCGCTGACATTGTGAGCTTTCGCGGTGCTCCTCGTGCAGATTTGACGCACATCCCAGAAAATACACACGCAGGGCCTTCGATGAATCGCACATGTGCGATTCGCACGCATGCGCCAGCTTGCGCCACTGATTTCGGTGCACATTCATTCCATGAATTACCCCCAAGATGTCATTACTCTTAACACACAGGAGTAACATAAACCTCTGTATTTTAGACGTCTTCTGATATTCTTAAGGTGTATGGCTCTACAATTCCATATTAACCATCATGATTGCTCAGTGCTAGCCCCAGGTCTCCCAGCGCCCTGTGCAAGATGTTTGGGTGTGCTTGCTGTGCCCACTCGGAGATCTGGATCCAGCACTGTACAACAGAAGAGTCCATCCCTGTGACAACACCCCCCAGCACAAATACATACATACATACATACATACATACATACATGCACGTGCGCACAGACACAAAAAAACATGTGTTCTTTTCAATTACCTGCTCAGTCTTCGGTATTTGCCTGGAAGGTCTCCACTCATCTCCCGCGCTCAGCAGGTTCACGCTTTCTCAACACAAACCAAAAACCAGGAAACATGGAGCACTTCCTATGTTCCTTTCATGGGCAGTGGCGCTGCGGCCGGAAAGAAAGTCACATTCTACTTGAAACTCAACAAGTGCCACACTGCAACTACAACATTGATTTCTGAAGTCTTAGCCCATGTACTCTGACTTCAGAAATAAGTCAAATAATGTCTTTCTGAAATCGGAGCGCATGCACTCCAACTTCAGAAAGCTTGCAGGGTAGCTTAAGGGGTGATGTGGTGAGCCCCGGTGAACTTTGTGCCCCTGTGATGCCGCACCGCTCCATTGGCCCTTAAGGCGGCCCTGTGATTGCTGAAACATATAATTACATATTAAAGAATCAAGTTTGCGTTACTGTTTGAATCCCCTTCACTGTGAGACAGATTTTGTGAGGTATTGAACATACAAAAGAAAATAGAGGTGCACTCTGCATACACCTGGATCAGAGTCACTGAATGACTCTTATGTGAACTGCTTCAACATCCCTTGTTTTTGAGCTCCTTCATTCAGTGAAATCCTGATGGAGGACCCCCTCATGGAGGACCCCCTGCAGTATGTTAGCATTATTCTGAAATATAAGCTATTAAGCTGTCTCAAAACAAGGGCCCATCAGTGCACACTCTTCACTGCCAGAGATGCATGCCCACCCCATGGTGTCTCAGGAGATCTTTTCACAATTACCTTACCTAAAGGACACCCCTACTGACACGTTGCAGGTGGAGCACCCTAACCTTGATGTTCTCATTGCCAGACAGGATGGATTCTCCCAGGTTTTCACCTGATGATCCACTTGCATCCTAACTTGAACATTTCTAATTGTTATGTTTAAACACACTATATGAATACAAACTAAGTCACTCACATGCAGCAATTACAAAACCTACTGAACAGACATTAAACACAGACCATTAGACCTCTAAAATCCATATACATTTCATTTTTCCAGCCTATCCAATTCTGACCTAAATGCCTGTAAACTCTTGATGCAGAACACCTAGAAAAAGACCCACGCAGAGAGCGTGTGGTATTTCTGGTATGAACACATTAACACCCCAGCAAAGTTGTCTTTCAGTATACCTCTCTCCCGACTGACCTAAACTACCTAGCTCTCTTTTGGATATGCCAGATCATATGGAGACCAGCCAAATGGCATCATTGTGCAATATAAATCCCAGTGATATAATATAACATCACATTACACTGTAGGCGAACATGTTAATTTACTGATTTGGATTTCGGCAAAATAATGTAATCGCTTCTATTATTTTTTCCCCACTGGTTCATGGGTGGTCAGGTTGGGGCAAGCAAATCTTTTCATAGTGGTTGAAACAATATTGGGCCTCATTACAAATATGCTGATGCGGAATTAATGTGCCAGCAAATCTGTTTACCAGCATTATTTCACACCAGCATACTACAAGTTTGCGGGCTGGGTTGGCGGAATTACCTCCAGCTGGAGATAGCTCTGACACCCCACCTGCAAAAAATAGCTGGTATTAGCGGCACAAGTATTATTATTATTATTATTATCATTATTATTATTATTATTATTATTATTATTATTATTATTATTATTATTATTATTATTATTATTATTATTATTATTCGTTGTATTATTTGCATTATTATTACCGGTGCTGGTAATACCAACAATCCCCCAATGGAGTCCACTGGGACTCCATGGAATGGGGATTAACCACTGTTGCTGGCACTTGTAATCTACTAGTAATTCCAGCAGAACAAGTGCCAGCAATGGTATTACCGTTTAGTAGTATCCTGCTGGATTTACCGGCGGGTTACCACCCTCCTGTAATGTGCGCCATTTTACTGAAAAAGTTTTTGTATGTCAGTTTATTGTACTGTCACAAATATAACACATGTAGCGTGTAGCATGACCAATACAATGTGTCTTTGACACTATTCGTATTGGTAGGTGGGCAGTTGGTGAGTGTAACCACATTAATCAATTACATCAGTCCTTAAACATATATGTATCGTTTTATTCACAATGTATCAAAATGAAAAACACAGGTTATAAAAATATCCAGATAAAAACTAATACACACTGTATAGTATGTTGTGTGTGGTTAGTATGTGCATAACATCATTATGTTTCAGATCATAACTTTGCTGTATAAAGAAAGGCACTCCCTGCTGCATTAATATATTCTCATCAGTCACATAAAAGAGATTTCACTGGTAAATTCCTTTAGGGCTATTCTCTTGGTAATCCAGACTGTCATGGAGATGTAGTATTCGGTGACTGGGAAAATCAAAACATCAGTTATCGTTGGAAGACATTAAGCAGGTTGGCACTAAGTACATAATTCTTAAAAAAATGAGAATTTTGGCAGTGGGTACACGTTACGTTCACACATTAACGTAAGCGTGATCCCGATGCCAGATGTTGGTCATTTGCTGTGCAGGGTGAAACGTTAAAGGGAAATAGGTGCTGTAGAAGCATTTACATTGCCTTTTTGCCCTTTACATTTTCACTCTGCTTGCAAAGAGAGTAAACACTGCCTGGCATACTGGTATGCCAGGCTGCATTCACTTATCATTGGGAGCACTGCTTGCCATGCTCGTATGGCAAGCAGCACTCACAATTACAATTAAACACAGTCCGACATGCTCACATGTGGCCATCGCAGGTGACATTTACAATATATCCCTATGTGAGCACCTGCTTTATGCTGTTGCATAAAGCTGGCGGACCCCATAGGGATCTCCAGTACTTGCCCTGGCATGATAATCCATGCTGGTAAAAATGCGGGGGTATTTGTATGGTGGAGAGGAAGGAGGTTGTGGAAAATGATTGAAAATAGGGGGTAACGTTAATGGAAGACACACAAGCCTTTTATGCTTTGTATTAACTTTACACCCCCATTGATTATGAATCCCTATGTGTTTCAGCCTAAATTTAGGATTCAATGATTCATCTCACTTGGTTTTTGATGGCCTTCATCAGGAAGATAGACCAATGTTCAACCCTCAATGATACAATCTGGTAGTGTAATAGAAATAGTTTCTAAAAGACACAATATATAAAATCAAACTCAATGTGTGTCTCTCTCACCTAAACACCCACCTCACACGCCCTAAAATATTTGAATCAGTCCTCTTCCCTCTTCACCTCCGACACCAAAATGCATGTTGATTTATGCATGATTTGGGGGATCTTGAATCTGTAGGGAAACACCATTGCCATTAATATATGGAGTTATTAAACGCCCCTCTCTATTTTAGAACACACCTTCATGTGTATTTATTTCACAGATCACAGTATTTCTAATATTCAAGGGCATACCTTGTTTAATCACCAAAGCACAGCAGGGACTAAGCTTTGACGTTGCAGTGCTGCGATCCCTGCCGGTGTGCACTTTTCTGTACACTGGCAGCAACAAAAAGCATGCTACTGTGCTTGGATCCTAAGTGTGTCAGGGCAAGAAGACCACTAGACTGTGGCCACTGACATCAACGGGGTGCCATATTACAGTGCTTCTAGTTAGAATCTGCGAAATCACTTACAGATCTGCTTATACATTGTTAACTCACCTTATTTGTTTCACTATTTAGAATCTATGGAACCATCAAATTTGCATGACATTTATGTGAGTACTGAACTGTACACTTCCCCAGTAGGCATGTACATCACAGCCCTCATATGACTTTGCTGACTTTTGTCCAAATATACATTATGTGACTCAACCCCAATTTACGATCAGCTATTACATATTTATATATATATTTGCAAAGTGTGTGTATATACAAAGCAACATTCCATGTATAAGTGAATAAACTTATATCTTCTAATGATGAATCTAAAACCCTTGTCTTTGTGAAAAATATGCTGTCATATTCAGTGCTGTACACATATTTTGAATATTACAAATGCTGGTAACACTCCTAACTACCTAGTGGTGTGAATGCCCCTCTATCATAAGGCAAATCAACTCTTCAATGAGAGTGTATACATATTCACCCCTATCTAATGAGTATACATCAATATCGTTTTCCAGGGATCATATCGTCAGTGTCGGATCATGTCTGATAAAGATATGCAAAAATATGGTTGTTGGTCAGAGACAGACATCGTGTCCAACATAGAACAAAAGCAATCAAGCAAGAGATAACTACTACCCACTGGGAATTGCTTATTTTTGTAGGATCAAGTAATTCCATTAAAGGCATATATTCAACCCTTACTCTACAGTATTCAGACAACAGACCAATTGTTGGTCAAATCTCCTAAGAGCATGATCTACATCTCCCCTTCTGGGGAACCAAAACATGTAATTAACTGTGTTTCTGAATTGTAGGAAGTGTTCCACCAGCTATTTCCCCAGAACCTTATTGGCCTGTGCACACATATGTGTTGTCTGACCTCTCTGTTGGTTTTGCCAAAGAATATACATTGGAATGTGCATTATATCGCATAGATCACATTTTGCTTGTGCAGTTTATAAATGTATCTAGATGCCACATAGTGTCTTTAAGTTCAAGATGTTTCAGATTCCTATTTAATGAGCAGGCTGCACAATTGCCACATTTAAAATTCCCTTTGACTGTCGTAACCCCTATAGTGTATAGGTAATGTAATGTAATTTATCATTTGTATAGGGCCTTTTCTCGTGGTATCGTCTCATATCACTGTAGGTGAATGCCCTCGGGGGACCGTAGTCAAGGTGTGGGAGTTTCATCAGAGGAGTTTTGAATGTGTGTGTGCATTTTAGCCAATACAAAGGTAAGTTGGGGTGGCCAAGTCCTTTCTAATGAACCATGTCGAGGTGGCCTGTGGATGGGTGCTCTGAGGTTGTCAGGTGAGTATGCAAGTGCAGGAGACTGATTGTGTATCCAGCTAAACCAAATTTGTGTCATGGGATGTAGCTGCCCTCTAATTGCAGAGATGTTTTGTGATGTGTCTTTAAATACTGTAAGCCCTCTGGAAGATATCACTTATGAGTTTTTGCTGCAACACGGTCCTAACACTCTGTCTGAATACTCCACAGATATTACCAGGTAAAACGTCTAATTTAGGTAAACAACAACGACTAGCGATTCTACGCAAATGCACCAATTTAAATACCCACATCTGACATCCATGAAAATAGATGGCAACATCAACATCAAGGATCATAGCCCCAATCCACACCTAAGTATCACACACGCTCATTGGTTCAACATGGTCTAGAAGTTGCTGATCACCTCACTATGTCTAAACTAGGCATGTTGGCAGTTAGAGAAACCAGGCTCCTTAAGACTGCACACATTTAAGTATTACACTCCCTCCTGCCTGGATATAAAATATTCAGAGCAGATCATATTGGACAGTGGGGGTTGGGGGGTGACACTCATTGTTAAAGAACATCTTGACTGGCAACCCATTAATACCCCAATTATTGAGGGTTGTGAAAACCTGCTAGTCAAAATGAAAATAAACCCCAATTCATCATTGACTATACTTACTATTTACAAGCCGCCAACCTACCTTTGCTTGAAGAGCAACTACTTGCTCTGCTTAATAATATCACCAAACCAAATCCTCAGTTATCCTGATAAGAGAAACTGGATATGCAAGCCGCGCCACTGATATCAGCTCTTGAAGCCTTTGGCTTCATCCAATTAGTCAAAGACCAATCCCACAGTGAGAGTCATACCTTACTGATACACAACCTGCATAGAATATCCACTACTATGATGGCTTTTCCTTGATTAGACCACTCCATAGTGAACATTACAATACTATTACCTACTGCTCCATCTACGCTAGACACTCAGCCAAGAATAGAGAAAACGTGCAGGAATTTTAAAAACATTATGTCTACTAAATTCTCAGCATCATTGACCACTAAACTAGACTCACTGGATATTGTTGACAAGGCCAAATATTAAGCTTTACATCTTTCCCACACCATCAAATCTACTATTGAGGTGCTGGCTCCAGAAAGAAAATCAAGGCAGAGAACATGAAGAACTCCTGGTTCAATGTCATTATTAGTCCAGCCTTAGAACGGGAGTTGCGTAAGAAACCCGGCCCCTCACTTTGGGCAAATATAAGAAATTAGTGCAAATATTCGAGCACATCATTATAGAAGCCAAGACTAAGAGTTACAACTCAAGGATTAATAACACACGATCTAGCTCCAGTGAGCTTTTGAAACTCCTTAAAGAATCTGAGAGTAAAACCTCCCCCCTGCCACCCATTACCAAAGATGCGGCATGGTGCCAAGAAGTACAAAATGAATTTGTCAACAAAACCACAGGTTATTAGCAGGCAAATATCAATCAACAATCCTGCTTAAAAGGTATACCGGCAGAAATCAAGGTATTACACCCCATGATTACAGCTAATACCACTTTAACATTTCCTAAATTCGATTTACAAGCATGCACAGAAGCCGAAATCTGTGCCATAGTCACTGAACTCAAACCCACTTCATGTGTAGGGGATGTCTACCCTGACAATATTTTCAAGGAATCATTTGATGTACTCGTCCAATGGAGCAACAAGATGGTGAACATGCTGTTCAGGGATGGCACAGTGCCATCTTCCTTGAAGGAAGCTTGGATTACACCGCTATTTAAGAAAAATACTTTGGACTCCTCACAGGCTAGGAGAGAGAATGCAGTATTAGACCTTAAATCCAACATCGTTGGTATTGTGGTCAATGGTCAACCAGCACTCTTGATGTTATAGGACCTCTCAGCAGCCTTCGATCTCATTGATCATAATCTCCTGCAAGAGAGACTGAAAGAGGGCCACTCAATGGATTGTATCATTGTTCTGTCCCAAGAAATCAGGAGTAGCTGCTGAGAATGTACATGCCTCCCCTATTACCACCACATTCGAAATGTCACAGGGATCATACCTATTACCCACCTTGTTTAACGTCTACATCAGGTCTTTACTTGATCTCCTGGGCAGCCCGGGTGTCCAATATACAAATTATGCTGATGATAGACAGGTGCTCCTAGAATTGTCTCTTATTCATTAAGAAGACACACAGGTTCTGAACAAGGTGTATACTTCAATTCACTCCTGGATGGCTTTAAACTCCCTGGCCCTTAACAACAAAAAGCCTTTGCTTCTCATCATTGCTTTGTGCCCTAATCTAAAGAAACTAGACCCATTGTTTAAACACTTTACTATCTTAGGCAACCAGATCCCTCTTACTGAATGTGCGAAAACACTGGGGGTATTCCCATACTCAGAACTAGCTATGAAACAGCAGGACTTGCATACACATGACTCTTGTGGATATGTGAGTAATCTGCTACATCAAATCAGGCCCTATCTGTCAATTAAGAACAGATCCCTACTTGCTACTGCCCTGGTGAATTCACAGCTCAACTATGTAACAGTCCAGTACTTCACAAGCTAATGTACGTCGCCTAGAGATCACACAAAATGGGAGCAATGTGAGGGATCTATAGCTTGTATGAATGAGACCATATTACACCGCCCAGAAAGACCCTTCATTGGTTGCCCAACAAACAGAGAATCACTCACAAAATGTTGTCCCTAAGATACAAATGATGGAACACTACTGCTCCTCAATGACTGATCAATCCATTGATTATCAAGCAGCCCACGCCTAGAGTACCCTCCAATGACAACTACACACTAGTACAACCACGTTTTTAACTGGCAAAATTTGGGGGTGTTAGTTTCGACATACATGCATCATGGGAGTGGAATGCCCTTCCTCTCTTGATAAGGACATCCCCATCCTTGGCAGATTTTAGGAGATTAAAACCTGCCTTTTCAATTCAGCAGACGGACACATTCCTTCTTCTCTCTGATTTCACCCTCCTGCCTGCTGAATCCCCCGCTTTTGTGTGTTTTCTGTAGGGGGTTGACAGGTCTTGAGATTTTCGAAGTGGCATATGCTAAGGGAAATTGTGTTCCAGATTTTGGGTCCTTGGATGGAGAAGGATGTTCCTGCTATTCTTGCTGAATTGGAGGGAGGGATGACAAGCAGGTGTGTGGTGCCTGATTGCAGGTTTCTATTGAGTTGGTAATGTGTGAGGGTGTGTTGAAGATATTCTGGGCCTTTCTTATGCAGGGCACATTGGGCGATACACATGGCTTTGAAAGGGGACAGTCACTCGACAGGGGGCTAGTGGAGGACATTTATGGTGTGTGTGATGTGCTCTCTGCGGCCAAGGTCTAGGAGGGGCCTAACGGTATTCTTTTGGACCCATTGAAGCTTGCTGAGTTGACATGAAGGGGCGCTCAGTAAAAGGGAAGTAGGATAGTCAAGGCAGGAGAGGACGATAGTCATGATTGTCGTGTCTCTGTGAGGTAAGGGAAGATGTGTCTGAGAATGCAGAGGTGTAGATAGCAAAATTTAGACACAGAGTGGATGTGGTGTGCAAGTGTCTGCACCCATGGTACATCCCACTTTCTTTACTGGGCCGCGTGCGGTGAAAGGAGGACCTAGAGAGGACGTCCAAGGGTTTGGTTCGGGAAGAATGCCGTCACCCCACAAATCATGGTTTCAAATTTGCTGGGGTTGAAGAGGAGGTGGTTAGCCATCATCCAGTGGTTGATTTCTGTGAGGCATGAGGTGAAGTGAGGTCGGGGTAGGGGGTGGAAGAGGTTTAAGGGATCCTGAATATGATCTGGCTGTCGTCTGCGTAGATGTAACAGGTTAGGTCATGTGAGAAAATAAGAGCAGGGGGGCTCAAGTAGAGGTTGAAGGGCAGTGGGTATATGGAGGCACCTTATAGTACCTTGTTGGTGACAGGGCAGGGGTTTGAGGACAAGGGTGGAATAAGGGTGAATTGTGATCAGGTTTTGAGGAAGGAGGAAAGTCACCTTAATGCTGTGTCTCTGATGCCGAGCGATTGGAGACCTGTCCGTGAGAATGCAGTGGTCGATAGTGTCAAATTCTGCAGAGAGGTGACTATGGATAATTCAACTCCTCCAAGGGGTCTGAAGCTGAACTGGGTGGGGTCGAGGGGATGGTTGGCTTCAGTGAAGAGACAAAGCAGGAAGTAGGCCGATCGGTCAATAAGTTTGGCTATGAAGCAGTTTTTTTGTAATTGGCCAGAAGGAGAGCATCCAGGGAGGGTTTTATTTATCAGGAGTTTGATGTGTGATTTCTTGAAAGCTGCTGGGAATATGTGTGAGGTGAGGGAAAAGTTAATGATAGATCTTGCCATGCTGACTGCACAGGTTGAGGAAAGGATTTCTTTAAGGAGGACAGGATGGCATTGATCTCCTGAGTACCCGGACAAGCAGCTGCTAGCAAGTTGCTTCAGGAATTTAGATTGAGAGATGAAAGAGAAGGTAGAGAAGATAGGGCAGGCAGAGAGGGTGTATGTGATTTCGGACAAAGGTGCAGGCAGACGGGTGGGAGTGCTGATAGTTTAGAGACAATGGTGCAGATTCTTTCCTCAGAAATGCTGTGTAAGTGGTCTGAGAGGGCATCACATAGTGCTTTGGAGTTTGGAGGGGAGTGCATTGAGGTACTTTGAATTCTGAGATGATCATTTGGAGTTAATTGCTGGTGTTATGGGCATTAGAGATTCTGTTCCACTAAACAGATTTTATTTCTTCCAGATTTCTGCCTTTTAGGCATTGATCTGACTGGTGTGCTCAGCTCTCTTCTGGGGAGATGGGTCACTCTAACATCTGTGCTCCAGAGATTGGTTAAGTGTTTTGAGGGATTTGAAAGAAGGAGTGACCCATCTGGGGAAGGGCCCTGTCGGTGGGAGGGTGATCTGGTGGGGGTGAGTGGTTTAAGGGCATTTGAGGGCCAAAAGTCAAAGTGGGTGACAGTCCTCCCCGGAAAGGGAGATTGGGGAGGGAGGCAAGCAGGGAGTCAGCCAAATCCAGAGTTACTATGCCCCTGTTCCGCAGTGGGAAGCAGTTGGATGGTACACTGTTATTTAAGTGGGGAGGAGGGATTGCAGTCTATAGCAAGAAAAAGAAGGTTGCATAGTCACTCCAGATTAGTGGTCAGAGAGGAGCATGAAGATCATATTGGAGGAGCTGAATATTGCATCGAGGGTATGTCCTGCAATGTTCATGGCACCTGATATCAGTTAAGTCATGTTACAGACCGATATGATTGAGACCAAGTAAACCCTGAGGTTTTTGACATAGTTTGAGGCCACAATACTGTTGCCCTCAATATTTTATATGTAGGAAGGGTTCAACTTACTGAGTATTGTTTGGGAACCAACCAGTAGAATCACTGTCTTCTCATTGAGGCAGAGGAGGTGGGAGGCCATCCAGATCTGGATGGTATGGTACACTGAATGCAATTTCAAGGTGTCAGACTTATAGTTTCTGGTGAATTGGACGAGAATCTGCAAGTCATCTGTGTAATTGGTGTACAATATTCTTTGTCATCAAGCAGAAAAAAAGGGGTTTAGTAAAGATGTTATAGAGGGTTGGGGAGATATATGATATACGATTTGATAGTTTATTTATATAGTGCCTATACACAATGTGTTTCAAAGCGCTTCAAGGCAAGGGAGGGAACAAGGGAAAATACAATTACATTCTTACAGGCCACGAACAGTAAGGATGCAAAATTACCTATCGACCTCGGCCTGACGACATTTCAGATAGTTCAAGAGCTAAGATATAGATGGGGAAGGGAGGAGGAGAGTAGGATGGAAATGAAAACAGACAGGTGAATTCCATACTAGGCCTGACGACATTTCTGGTAGAGCCAGAGAAAACAAAAAGTGAGGGAGAGGGGTTCAGAAATGGAGGGGAGGAACAAAACAAAAACGACTATCATGTAGGGCCTGACAACATTTCAGATAGTGCTGGAGGGCATGGGGGGGGGGTGACAAGTAAGGGGGGTGGGGAGGAGACAGACGAGGCTGCTATCATACTAGGTCCAGGGACAATTCTGATAGAGTAAATGCATAGAAGAAGTAAGGGGAGGAGGGGATGAGATAGGAAAGGGTGAAAGGGAGAGGAGAGAACAGAGAGTAAGCAGTCAAAAAGAGTGGAGAAGCAAGAGGGGAGAGCAAATACAATTACAGAAGTCAGCAGTAACACATAATGTTGCAAGCCTGGATAAAAGATGAAGATGGGAGCAGCATGATTCAGGGCCACCATGAGAAAATTTGACGCACCGTGAATATATGAAGTCCATAAAAGTGAAATCCAGCATTGGCCACAAGATGGTGATGCTGAAACCAGAATGTATCAGGACAGACTCCTGCATAAGTAGGCTAGAGGAGGTTAGGGGGAGCAGGGTAGAAGAATTAAGCTTAACAGGCAACACCTGTGTGCGAGAAGGTGGGGGCACAAGGGAACATCACGGGGGGACTAGATGAATGGGGGTGGCCTGTGGGGACAGAGGGAGTGAACACATGTTGGTACATGCTTACCTGCTGTCTGAGCAGGGGTACAGGCCCTGGATCCTCCTGGTCCAAACTGGAATTGCCCTTTTCTTTGTCTGCCCTTTGCTTCGGACGCCCGGGTGAGAGACGCCCTTGATCTAAGAGTTAAGAGCAGGAAGGAAGAGGCAGGGCTAACAAGGTGTGCAGAGCTTAGGCCAGGTGACCAAAATCTACTTGCACCTGCTCCCCATCTGCATGAGCCTTGTGGGACTCTCCAAGAGATGGGTGCAGTAGATACAGCAGCAGTTGGTTAGAAGGCTCTCATAGATCTGTTTGAGAGGAAGGAGAAGATCAATAAGATTACATCTGAAGAAAAATGTGCTGTGGTCTCAAGTTGACAGCAGAGGATTTGGTGGTGCACTAAATCGAAGGCCACTGATAGATCCAACAGAGGAGCAGAGTTGCCCACATTTTTTATCTCATCCAATTGGTTCTTAAGATCAAAGCGGGCAGTTGGATTTGTAAGTATGCCTCACGGTCCAAGATTTTGAGAAGGAAGGGGACTGTGGTGATAGGGTGGTATTTAGTAGGGACATCAGGGTCTAAAGAAGGTTTCTTGAGGGGTGGATAGCCCAATCGTCTTTAAGGCTGGCAGGTACAGTGCAAGAGGAGAAGGAGGTATTGATAAGGGTGATGATGAATAGTGCAAGTGAAACAGCACAGTCTTTAATAACTGCCGCTGGGCAGATTTCACGTTGGCAGGGGAAAGGTTTAAGTCATTTGATGATTAGGAGGACTTCATTTACAGAGACAGGTTTGAACTCAGAGAAAGGTACATCATGTCAGATGGTGGCAGGAGCCAGGGAAGAAGTGGTAGTTGCAATACTGTTTAAGGCGTCTCGTTTCAAGATGATCTTTTTATTTTGTGTTTTTAGTATGGATAGGAGGGCATTTTGAATGGAAGAGCACCAGGTACAGTCCCAAATGCAGTTTGTAGGTGGGGGATGGGAATCAGGCTTCTGCAGTATAGAGAAAAGCTCCCTGGCACTGTAGTTTGCCTTAGCAATTCTTGATTTCTATGTCTCACTTTTTGGGTGAATAATTACCTTCTTACATTTATTAGCCGCCAGTGTGAAACAAGTTTCATTTGATTCTGTGGGGTTATTATTTCACTTGCTCTCCGCTTCACGTTTGAGTAGGCAAAGCACTTTCAAATTGGGAGAGAACTGAGTGTTTCAGTAAACAGCAGTTTGGGGTTTTTGAAGTAGGAGGGGAGCCACCGTGTTTATAGCCTGTGAGTAGGAATGGTTATACAGGTCCACCAAGAAAGCAGGGTCTGTGGTTGACCGTTACAAGTGGACTATTTAATCAAGCAGTGGCAATGTACTGGAAGGAGTAATGTTTCTGGAGTTTCTAGTGGCTATGGGGAGGTGTGTGGGGTAATCATACGCAAGGATGATTAACAGTAATATTTATATTATAATTAAGATCGGCTAGCCAATCAAGAATATGGACTTTATAGTGAGTAGGGGTAAATCCTAGTGCCTTGAGAGAGTTGTCTAGAGATTGGGAATTTGTATCATCCTTGTCATTCAGTCTTAGGTCAAAGTCGCCAAGGTCTAGGGCCTTGGATGAAGGTTTAGTGTTTGAGAAAACATTCAGCATGTTCTCTTCAAACGCAAGCAGGGGGCCAGTAGGGCAGTACACTAGGTGGATGATTATCGTGGAGGCGTGAGATAGTCTCAATTTAGTGGTTGGGAGTTCACTGGAGGAGATAGGGGTTTTGCAGATTTCTCTAAGAGATAGAGAATCTTTCGCTATGATGGCGACACCTCCTCTCATGTCAGGTTATAACTGGGTCAGAGGTAGGTTGGAGCCATGTTTCAGAAACTGCTAGAAAGTACAGGTCATTAACAAGGATAAGGTCAGCAATATGAAGCAGGTGAGCTATGATCGATCGAGCGTTCACCAAAACTCCTTTCAGGGCAGTGGTCATAGTGTTGGGTGTGTCAGGTATGATCTATATTGAGCTGCAGAGTCACAACCCAGAAGGCAGGGGTAACCAGTAATAGGTTTGTGAGAGTCTGCAACCAGGCTGGAGGTGGGCCCAGTATTGGGAAGTGTGTAAAGAATTGCAGCAGGGTCCTCTGCAGGTGTGTGAGTGGGATAAATAGAGTGGGTGTAGACATCTGCCATTTGAGATGGGATCATTATGCAGAATGTCAGAGGCAGCAGGTGTGTGCCACAAAGGTGACAAAGCTAATAGGTTGGAATAAGTAGAGGAGTGAGACACAAGTTTACAAGCTTACAAGCTGGTAACAGACTGCAGGAGGAGAGTAACGGAGATACCGCCAGTGCTCATTTTGAGCGAGTTCAAGTTGAGAGTGGCCCCATTCTAGTACGCCCAAGGCATGGCATAGTTGTAGTGAGGAGTAAACCATCTGGTAATGGACTGGCAGTGTGAGAGTGCTTAGAGTGTGTTTGAGAAGATAATCACAGGTGTCTGGTGTGACCTAGACATTGGGTGGAAGTAAGGTCAGGTGCACAGATGTAATGCAAGGTCATGTGTGAGTTTCTAATCATTGGATCAGTAATGTAGAGATTGCTGGTAAAATTGTCTACCAAACGTGGCAATAATGCAGGGTGCAAAGGCAGACAAGGCAGAAGTGCTGGGGTCCTAGAAGGGCATGGCAAACATGTGGGGCAGAAAGGCAGAAGTACCAGGGAACTAGGTGGGCATGGCATCAAAGCGGGGCACAAAAGCGGACAAGGCAGAAGTGCCGGGGTCCTAGGTGGGCATGGCAACAATTCGGGGTGGACACGTGGACACGGCAGAAATTGCAGCAACATTCCTGTGCAAGAAAGATTCATGGGAAAGCTTGTAGGGTTCAGGTCACTGTACGTTGGGTCAGCAGGAGTTCTAAGGCATCTCAGGGCCATACAGGGTCTGACAGGGGGCAACAACACCTGCCTTAGATGTGTGCCTTTGAAGGGGGCTGGCATCACCTACCGGCTCCTTGTGCTTGGGCATACCAACAAGGGCTGGCCAATCATGATGCCTTTGGGCCATAGTATGCTCTACAAATAGAGTTAACATAACATAACATAACATAACATAGGATTGAAAACAGTGGCAACAATCAAAGCACAGCCAGATTTAAAGAGTGGCACACTGACAAAGCACTAGATTTAACACCAGGGCAATTTTTGACGCACAGCAGGATTTAAAAGAGTGACCAGATTAAAAGTGCTGTTAGAATTAAAGCAGTAGCTACACTCAAAATGAAGCATATTTTTTTTCCAAATATATTTTTATTGATTTTATACACGCATCATATAACTTGTGGCATATGAGTTGAGAGCGCTGCGAGCAGCGTTACAGTGCTTATAAGTACGTTTAATAAACAGAAAGAACATAAACAACAACAACACGTCAGAGAAATGTTCGTGGGGAAGGCCAGGAGGGGGGAGGTGCGAAGATAGTAGCTCTCAGTTGGGTAAAGGTGAGCAGGGGGATTGTTCATGCTTCAGGCTCGTGTAGGGGGCGGAAGAAGGGTTCCACAGAGGGCTAGGCTTTCATTGTTTTGTCTCTGGGCTTTCGAGCAGGGGAGGAACTCCCCCGGTCAGCACAAAATTAAGCATATTTTAAAACAATGGTTACACTCAATGCAGCGAGATTCAACACAGTGCCAAAATTCAAAGCACAGCTGCAATTAAAACAATGGAAAATTCAACTCGCACCCAGGTTTACGACTGTGGCTATACTCCAAGTACAGCTACGGTTACAGCATTGGCTACATTCGCAATCCAGCTAGATTCAATGCAGTGGCAACATTCGTAGTGCAGTCAGGGTTAAGGCTGTGGCTACTCTCACAATGCAGCTTGATTTAAAACAGTGGCTACACTTAAGATGCAACTAGATTCAACAATGTGGCAAAATTCAAAGTGCAGCTAGAGTTAAGGATGTGTCTACACTGACAATGCAGCTAATTTAAATGTAAAACAGTGGCATACTCAAAATGCAATTAGGTTTAATAAAGATTCACAATTAAAGCCACAACAGGATTTTAAAACAGTGGCACCATTTAAAGCGCAGCTAGATTGAAAACAGTGGCAAAATTCTAGGCACAGCTCGGTTTAAGACTGTGGCTACACTCAGAATTCAGCAAATTTAAAACAGTGGTAGAATTCAAGGCACAGTAGGATTTAAAAAACAGTGTTAAAATTCTAAGCGTAGCTAGATATATAAGAGTGGCAAAATTCAAAGTACAGCTAGATTTAAAACAGTGGCTACACCCAAAATGCAACTAGATTCAACACAGCAGGAACATCCAAATCACAGCAGGATTTGAAAACAGTGGCCAGATTTAAAGTGCTGCTAGTTTTACAACAGTGGCTGCTCTCTCAATGCAACTAGCTTCAACACAGTGGTAGATTTCAAGGCGCAGTAGGATTTAAAACAGTGGCAAAATTCAAAGCGTAGCTAGATATATAACAGTGCCAAAATTCAAAGCACAGCTATATATAGAACAGTGAAAAATTAATTGCGCAGGTCGATTTAAAACAGTGGCTACACTCACAATGACACACAGTGCAATCAACATGCAGTATTAAAATGGTGGTAAGCTTTTGGAAATATCTCACTGGTGGGGCACTCAAATATTCACACCTTACCTGATAGTTGCAGCAAGCAGGATTTGGCTTGGCTGGGCACCCAGGGTAAACAGGCAAACATGTGATGGGGGCATCCCGGGAGGCACTCTTTGCCTTTGAATCTTATCCAGCTGCTTGGCAAGGATGCCTTGGGAGTGGCTCTAAAGTTTTTTTTAGTGTTGTATGTTTTTTTCATTCTTTCATATGTGTGTACACATTGCTTGTTCTTTTTAATGATCCATGTTTTTTAACCTAAACCTTGATTGTTGAAGCCAGTGTTTTTTATGACCTACTTTAAAAGGTTACTATGGGGGTCATTACGACCCAGGCGCTAATTGCGCCAACTTTACCACCATGGTGTAAGCTATGTTTACACCATGGTGGATGGTGGATTTACAGCCCCATTCCAAGGTGAGTGGGGCGGTAAATCCCCATTTCCCATTTTCCCTTCCCCATTCCCATTTTTGCCCCATAGGGCATAATGGGAGTGGGGAAGGCGCTAATTACGCCACCGTAAATTACGGTGGCATAATTAGCATCATGGCAGGTTAGCGCCATGGATTTTAACGGCTGCTAAAAGCAGCCGTTAAAATCAGAATCAGGCGTTAAGGGTTAACGACAGCGTTAACCCTTAACGCCTGGGTCGTAATGAGGCCCTATATGCGGTAACGCAGGTAATTCTGTCTTCGTCATCTTTTGCTTGTTTAGTGAGCTTTACTTCATGGTTGCATGCCGCACACATTTTCTAGCTATGTTTAATGATCTTAGAATGATAACATTGTGTATCTAATTTTTCTTGAAGGTCAGCTACAAAAAATGTCAAAATCACATCTGTTTGTACAACTGTTCCTTTTCCTAAGAAATTGCCAATAGGGGAGATTTGTCTTCAGTCCCTAATGATGAAAGCTCAAGAAATTTAGCAATGTGTTTTTGTCTGTAGGTTGGGATTAAAGTCATGATATCCAACAATACGAATATTTTTCTTGTCAAATATCATGGTGAATCTCAATTCCCTATCTCTATTGTTGAGCCACTCGTGAAAGGCATGCTGTTCAGTTATACTGCCATGCCATAACTTGAACACGTCATCAGTGTATCGGCACTGCATAGATATGGTGTACCTAAGTCTATTGCTAGCATGTAAAATGCATTTGGACTCAGAATCACCAATGAACATATTGGCTACGTCCAGGGCAAAAATGGCCTCCTTGCTGGCACCCTTTATCTGCTTATAGATCTGGTCCTTAAACCTGAAAACATTTTCTATGAGGGCTATTAGGGTACAAATGTGGATGAAATTAGTTCGTACCATTAAGGTCACCCCACTCAGAGAATTCAGATAACCCTCAATCACATTTAGGCTAGGCAATTGTTGAATGTTCATGTATATGGATGCCATATCAAAAGTCAACAAAATGTCTCCCTCTCTTACATTAAATGCGTCCAGACATAAAATCACATCTGCAGTGTCTCTGACATATGATCTCATTTTTATTAAAATGAAGGGTTTCAGAAATAAATCTACATATATTAATAATGGTTCAAGAATAGATCCTATTGCTGACACTATTGGCCGGCCTGGAGTATTTTCTGCTAAAACAAGGTTTTTAGAAACATCATTAGACAATATGAGTTGATACAGTTATCCAGGGCATGTTGATGATTATGTAAGCAAACTTGGAATATATATATAAAAATGTAATAGCGTGTTATGAATTGGGGGTCCAATCATATAATTTATATTTGGACAAAAAACAGAATAGTCATGTGAGGACCACAGCCTATATGCCGACAGGGGAAGTGTACGCTTCAGTAAACCTGTAAATATCATGCAAAATTGATGATTCTGTAGATTCTAATTAGTGAAACAGATAAAGTAGGGATAACAATGTATATGTGGATCTGTGAGTGACATTGTGGATTCTAACTAGAAGCAATATTATATGGTGCCCCGATTGTTAGGAACAATTTCTCTTTATGCAACTTCCCCTCCATAGTCTATGGACTCCCACATGTTTTGCTTTTGTTTTGGAACATGTCCTGACTTTTTATAGAGAAGTGAAGCTTCACTCCCCTAGCCTTTTGCCATTTTTGTCATAAGGAAAATGATCAGTTCTTCAGACTATCAGTACTGGGAAACTGTGTTTCCTTTTTTTTTCTTTTTACCTTTTACCTTTTTGGTAACTTGTTAACAGTGCACAGAGCATTTTACTATTCACTGCAGTGGGGATACTTGTGTCTCACCCTAGTCTTTTAAACTTGGGATTTTTAGCAACTTTTGTATGTGATTAAAGATAAGCTTGTGGCAGCGGATACATTTTTTATAATTTTTGTAGTATTTATAGTGTGTACATTTCCATTTACCGCATCTGGCTAGTAAAATTGGCTTCTGCCCTAGAACGGGCGTGCCACCATATTCTCCGCTTGTCCTTCAGCCATATTATTGCTGGGCCTTCTTCCTGCCTCCTCAGGTCAGGAAATCCCTTATTTGGTCATGCATTCACCTGGGAAATCTGTAGCTTTCGCAGGCTACTGCTGGCCTGGTGTCTGTGGACGCAGAAAGTGGGTGGGACTCGCTGGTCCCACACAAATCTATGATGCCTGAAAGTCTTGGTGTGGGTCAGGAGTGAATCCCACCGTGGTCCCTGATTGGACCACCACTGGCTGTTTGAATGGTGCTGATCCTTACCTTTGATGGTCCTAGAACTGCTTCCAGTCAGGATTTAGTATACAAGGAGGACTCCTGTAGCCATTCCAAACACATAAGCATTGTAGCCAAGTCTCCAGTGTAGCAGAGCAGCTATTGAATATCTGTGTACGACTGCCAAAGAGGCCTGCAGCCCCTTCCTGCATTTGGCCCTGTTAAGCCCTGCTGGATTCCTGACATGCAAAGGCCCCCTACAGTGCTTCAACCATTGAACTGGTTGGAAAAAACAGACTCAATTCTTTTCTGAGGATCCAGCCATCCTGAGCCTTTAGAAATGTCCTTGGACCATCCAGTGTATTGGCCAGCTCTCCAGTGGGCAACATCACCAGAAGCATCGCCCGGACCTTCGGTGGTCGCCAAGTTCTCCCAAAAGTCACCTTCCTACCAAGGTACAGCTTCCCAGCAATAAGAGATCATGGCCTGGAAGGCATCTTCCACCGCAACTGGAGAGACACCTGCCATTATCACTGTGTGGTGTCTGTCAGGGGAAGCCACTTTCCTGTGTCCTCGGAGGCGTCCAGAAGAATCCTGCATCAATTAATCTTGCTTGCCTTCTTCACCAGGGTTTGCATCCTGCACCAGCAGCCAATCAGAGAAATCCTCTGACCCACGACTCAACAACATCCTGCACCAGAACAAATGGTGGGAAGACAGTTATCGACCCCCAGTCGACCCCCAATTCAACTGGTAAAATCTGAGTCAGGGAGGTGAATACTTGCAAAGCATTTATCCACCATTGTCTCCCCTATAATAAACCTTAGAATAAACGTTGCTTATTCCATTCCATCACATTTTGATTGATTGATCTAAACGCTGTACATAAAGACAGGGAGATAAAGTTACTGACTTGTAACATTGTTGAAGTATCCTCTGGAAAACTGTTGTTACCCTCCACAAGAACTACATATGCCCCCTATCTTAAGAAGAAGGGTGCAAGGCCCCAAACTTCATAAGTATTGGACTTATAATGTTAGGGTATAATTCTTGTGAATTGGTTTCATTCTAGTGCATCAGTCTTTACCTTCTTTTGTGTTAACTAAATTATTGTATGCATTCCTACAAACCTAATGGTGATGTTATCCATGGTTTATAATTGAGTATTGTGTATCTTGCTAACTGCTTATTTAATTTCTTAGTGTGTATTTTTGGGCCTGTAATAAATAAAGTATTTTTTTTACTTATCTGTCAATGCAGAATTATTTGTGGGCCTGTAATAAATAAAGTATTTTTTGTACTTATCTGTCAATGCGGAATTATTGTGTGCTTCACTATGTGGACTGATTGTGGACCCATGATCCCACATACTTCTCCTGAGACTGAGTATTGCATACGCTCAACCCTTACCTTGATTGTGCTTGGCTAAACTCTCAGAGTATCCCTGTGCTCCAGAACTAGGGTTGCCTTCTATAATATGTCCACCAGGCCAGATTGTAGAAATCCATTTTAACACTGATGAGACCAGGTGATGTCAGCAGCTGCAGTCTAGTTGTCTGATTGACCTGATGCACTTAGGATCCAAGCACAGTAAAGTACCCTGTGTCACAACCAGGTGGACGTCTGCAGGGAAGGGAGGGCTGTGCCTTCAATGTGATAGCCTCTCCGGTGGTTTGGAATTTAAGGATACATCACCTAGCTACCAACTGGTTACAAAATAAGGCATGCCCAGGACTGATAAATATGTTGTGATCAGTGAAATAAGGAGCATAAGGAGGCATGGAAATGTATTCTAAAATGGAAAGGGGAGTTTATTAATGCTATATTTTAATGTTAATGGTGTTTCCCTATAGATTCAAGATCCTCACGTCATGCAAAAATCAACATGTATTTTGGTGTCAGAAGTAAAGAGAGAAAATGACAGATTTAAATATTTTACTGTGTGTTGGGTGGTTGTTAATGTAGGAGAGACATAGACTGAGTCCGTGTTTATATATTATGTCTTTTAGAAACCATAGCTAATACACTTCCACATCATATCATTGAGGGTTGCAAATTGGTATATGGCCCTGATGCAGGCCACCAACATCCAAGGGAGACAAATCATTGGATCCTGAATTTAGGCGGAAACACATAGTGTTAGCATGCTTATTCTCTTCCAAAGATAACTGATGTTTTGATTTACATCAGTAATGGACATGATTTCCAGTAACGGAATACTACATTCCTGTGACAGTCTGGACGACCAAGAGAATAGCCCTAAATTAATGGTGTCCTACATCTGTGCAATCGTGTAATCGTGCATTGTGTGACTGATGAGAATATATTAATGCAGCAGAATTTGCCTTCCCATAACCATCAAAATAGTGATCTGAAACATGATGCTGTTAGGCACATACTTACCTTAGACAAAGTACTATGTATTGTGTATTGGTTTGATCCAGATATGTTTATAACTGTTTGATACATGTGTTTGTCATGTTGATACATTGTGAATAAAGCACGACATATGTGTTTAAGGTTTGATGTAATGCATTAATTTGGTTTTCCTCACTGGATGCCCACTTACCAATATGAATACTGCCATAGCCATATTGTATTGGTAATGTTACCTGTGTTACATTTGTGATGGTGCCTGGTGTAATGGGGCCACAATAAATGTGGGTCTGCCCAACTGTATATATGAGTGTGTTGTACTGTACGTGCTTTCCTAATGTAGAACAATTTGATTTATATGACACAAAATGTGAAGGAAAGTTAAAGGTATGTCTAATGTGTTTATATATGTGATGATATAACACGGTGTACAGCTTCGTTAAAATAAACAACTTCTATGGAAGTGAGACCTGGCTGTTTTCTGGAGCATGAATGATACACTAAAATTAAAACCCAATGGGAGATTCAGAGAAATCAGGGAAAAATCAGGAGCATGGCAATCTGGCAGGCATTCTGAATGAAATCATTGGAGAGTCTCGTAATTGTCAGGTCTACAATATTCAGCACTAGCAAAGAACATAGGTTTGGCTTTGCAAATATAGAGGGTGAAATGTTGCTGTCTTATCTGGGTGTTCCACATCTAATCTTAGGCCATGCCGTTAAAAAGCCAAAACCTTTGGCTTTGCTAGTGCTTGTGTATGCATACAGGTAACACAATCAGTGTCCATTGCCATTTCCCTGTGAGTCAGTTACCAGCTTTGATATAGGGAGTATCGGAAGCAGCACCACTATGGGACTAGATGAGTAACATGGTTTTATATGAAATGACAAAAATGTCTGGCAAGGCACATTATTTCTCTTTTCGGATGTTCAGTCAGAGAGTACAGACGTATTTTTTCGAGAGTATGTTTGCTCCTCCTCAGATTCATATTTACAAAAATTGCAACATTAAAATACATAAGAAGAGTATTCTTTAATTAATTGTAATGTTTATAAAATACCAATATAAAGTATTCAACAAAAAAAAATGAAAACAGATCTACCATATCGCATATCTATAAGTGACTAGTGACTTAGTTTTAATTAGGTCTGGAAAAGACACGGTTCTTCAAAGATCATAACACGGATTCCCATGCAGCAACTGTTAAGGAAGCTGAAAAGGGTTTAATGAACACATCCTTAAAGAATTAAAAGCTTGAAGCAATTCACTTGTGTATAAGCACTTTACAAATTAACAATTACAATCCGTAAAAAAATGCATGGTTAACACACATGTATCCTGCTACATATCGTATTATTACCAATGTCAAGAGATATTGGTCATGCTATGATGGTTCATTATGATAGGTAGAATGCCGCGTATTGGTACACAGCTCGAAATCCAAAAATGTTGTATCCAAAATAAAGCTACGACTACCATTTAATTAGACAACTATATTTTTATGATTCTTGCTAACATATAATAATAATTTGATCTTTCAGAATTTAAATACTTATACATTTTGTGTGCGTAACTCTGACTGTTTATTCAATAAGGTACATTGCATGCAACAGTTGCTGCATCGAAGAATTAGTAGAAAGAGGGCGTGGGAGCAGATCAGATATGGGGGAGTTTCTGGGATGATATAAAGCAGAATAAGCCATCATTCAAAGCTAAACAGTGCCTCGCATTCATTGTTTCAACAAGGGATTAAGAAACAATTTCTGTCAAAACTTGAACCATTTGAATTTTGAGTGGTTATATTCCCACAAAGATTTCAAACAGTTCTGGGAATTCGGATGGAATGAGTCAAGTTAACTTGTGGTAAATTAGGGCCCGAGAGGGAGGGCAGTGTATTGCAATGTCACACAAGGCCTTATAAAATGCCCCAGATGCTAACAGAGCACTGGCAGGTCCCTTTATATAATTGTGTCATGTTTCATGTGTCATGTTTGCTTTCCCAACAATCTTGTGATGGAAAGTGAAAAACATTGTGGAAAAAAGTGTGCAATCTTTTTACAGATTTCCTGGGGAGATGGAGGTGGCCATATGGCCAATGTGGGGGTGAGAGGTGCTGGTTCGCAGCCCCAAAGTGGCCCATGAAGTTTTGCGTGTCACCAAACCTTTGCAGCAGGGAAGCACACAATTATTCGGCTGACATTTGATGAACACGCACGACCCAAGTGTCTACAATGTACGGTTTCTTTAAGGTTTGAGTTTAGTCAGTGTGGCCTGATTGGCATGACTAGGCCGAAATCTATGTTCAATAAGGCTTCCTGTTGCAGGATTGTCTTAATTTCCCTTCTGACACTTCTACTCCAGCCTTATTCTCCTTCATAATATGTTCCAGTATTTTGGGCCGGTGAGTAATTTCTGGGTTTATACTTCTTTTTTTCAAAATGTGACTTTGACAGAATGTATTTTCTTCTTATCGTAGGGTCCTCTAGCAGAGAGTAGTAGAAGGACAGATTGCTACAGTAATGAGAGACAACTCTTCAGTAAACCGGATGTGTAATACAAAATACTTTAGGACTGATCCGACATTCTTTTCAGGAGCAAGTGTGTGTAATTGTGACACAATGTCATTGAACAAGGTTAAAGAAGCCCTGGCTTTTTACGATTCTTATCAATTAATAAAATTATGTAGGTCATTCCATCTCAGATATGGTGGTCTGCTAACCAGCCCCCCATTTCATTACACTCCTTTCCAAAAGCATAGTGACACATGTGCTATCTGCATCAGTCTCCTCATGTGCAGCCCCTGCTATCCAGTGGCAAAGATCAAGTTCAGAGGTCATAAGGGCATTTTTGACAGCTGCTGTAAAAGCCAAGTCACTGCAGAACAGATTTTGTATTTAAATCTACACCTCTGTTCCAAAACTACCTAATTATGAGGAAGTATCATCTTGGTTGCAGTTTAATCTTTAAACATAAGTGATGCCTGAGTTTCAGAATGATGGTTGATAATTGTGATGAATCCTGGTGATCCCTCACTAAACCCCTGCTTAACGTCTCCTCGCAGGTGGCCATGGAAAGGCAGACGCTTCCTGATCCTGACCTTGGGGGTGATGTACAGTGGGAGGATCTCCTGGGAGGAGACAAGGCCCAGTGCGATGGGGAGATCCTGTGAGATGAGACATGGTATGTGTCTTTAGAAGGGAAGAACCTTTTTGAGGTACCAAGGCATGTAATGGCTTATTGTTGTTATGATGTATCTGAACCAAGCCTCTTGATGTGGGTAAAGCTGTGGTGACATCTCTAAACATCCTCAGAAAGGAATAGCCATTTGAAACCTCTAAGGATAAAAATCTCCCTTTGACTCCAAGAGTCACAGTGGAAAGAAACTTACAAATAGTGGTTTAAATTAACTGTCTTCTCCTTTTCAAGTAACTCTTGTAACTTTACTTTACATACATTTAAGAGAAGCAAATCTGTGTTTAAAAATAGAAAGCTGATAAGGAAACCTAATTTGGTTAGTTGGAACTACAAGTCCCATAATCTCCGAAATACTGGGACAAGCAAGAGGGCTCAAGAGCAAAGTTGCCGGAGAAGCCAGCTTGTTAAGCATAATGACCCACACCCGAGGGAAGCAGAGTGGCTTAAAATGTCCTGTCGGGTGTAGGCCATTACATGGAGATGTGTTAGTTGGTGTATTTGCAGCAATAACAGCAGCAGAACAGGAGCACGCTGTTGGCAATCCAAGCAGAATTTGGTGGAAAGAAAGGACGCCAGGATTCCTGCTTCCTGTCTTGAGAGGGTCCTGTTTCCCCTGTATCTGAAGTCAAGAGGTTGTGCAGCGGAAAGCGTGAAGAAAGACTGCTTTTCCCCATGTGCACCTGATTGCAGAGATTGCACAGCAAGAAGCAAGTTGGAGACTGTGGCTGAAAGTTGGTGTACAGCTGAGGAACCTAAAAAGTGAGGCATTGGTTGAAACTTATAATCTGATAAAAGGGCACATTTTGAGAAATCATTCAAAAGTTGTCTGCCTCACATTTCTGACCCCTTTCTGAGCCATAAATAGAATGAGTCCGGACTCTGTGGAACAGAAACCTGACACCTGGATTGGACACCCTAGAATAATTAGCACCTTTAAAACTCTTCAAACCCACCAAAAAGATAATTGCAGAAGGTGGTTGACAGAAGAACAGATGGAACTAAAAAAAATGCAAACTGGAAAAACAATGGAGAAATCACAACCAATCGGACAAAAAATAAATACTGACTACACCACTGAGTGTACACATCAGCAGTCCTGAAAGCAACAAAAACAAAACATGTTACACTATAAGAATCCATTTGGCAACAAAACCACAAAAAGATGTATTCAAAATTCTCAAGGAAATTAAAAAAACAACCTTGTGCAACAAATGTGTCGTACCATCACAATCCCTATGTGACAACATCACAACCAACCTAAGAAAAATCAAAATAGAAGCAACACAACAGACCATCGATGTAAGCCACCCTACCGAAAACACCCCCCAAAACCGTTAGAAACCAGCCCACCACCAACCACCACAAAACACAATTGTTTTGAACCCTTAGGTGAAGAAAACTTCAACAGACTATCAAAAGACACCAACCTCGCCAGATCCCCAAGTGACCCATGTCCACAAGGCATCTTAAAAAAATCTTCAACCACAGAATGGTAGCCTCATACTTGTGACTACTAATTCACCTATCCTTAAACATGTGAATAGTACCTAAAACATTAAAATCAGCAGGCATCATGGCCCTCCTAAAAATCACAACACAGGAAATGCAGAAGACCCTACCAACTACAGACCTATATCGAATCTACCTTACCCAGCTAAAATCCTTGAGAACCACATCTACAAAGTACTACTCAACCATGTAGAAAGCAACAAAATACTACACCACTACCAAGTCAAGTTCAGACTCATGAGAGGAACTGAATCATCACTTCTCTCCATATGGGACGACCTAAAAATAAATGCAGAGAACAGCTGCCAATCTGTGCTGGAGGAATGTGGCATGAAAACTCTGCACTGCAAAGGTTGAAATCTGTCCTCACCAATTGAACAGAAAGAACACACTTACCACCATTTACTCGTAACACTAAAAAACTTCACATGCAGCGTAGCAGAAGGATCAAGCCTCTCCCTGCTTCTCTACAACAGCTAAATGTCCTCCCAATGAAACTCATTCAAACCCCTGGACTGAATCTCCTACAGCTATGCAGACGATACCCAACTCATCTTCAAGATAACCTCTGCCAAGACCCAAACAACACCCTCAACAAATGCCTCAATGACATATACACCTGGATCACAAACAACAAACTTAAGCTGAATCCAACCAACACAGAAATAATGATCTCCTCTCCAGAAGGCCATACAAAACAGACATTCCTGAGCTGGCCATCAATCATGGCAACCCAACCACAGACTTTGCCAGTGATACAAAACCTGGGAAACCTCATGGACAACAGACTCTGTCTCGAACCACAAATCACTGCAATACCAAAAACAAAATAATGCTTCTACGTCCTGTGACTAATAAGAAGGATGCTCCCCTACGCCAACCTCCCACACAGAACCCTCAAAATCATCTCCTTGGTGCTATTGAGACTAGCCTATGCAAACCGACTCTACCTTGGAATGCCAAACTACCTCACATAAGAACTAAAACACATCCAAAATACTGCACCAAGAATACTCCTGTGACTAAATAGAAGAGTGTTCAGATGCAGGTGCACCACCCACGATACAAGCGCAAGTATCGGCTGAAGAAGATCTCCTGCAATGATGTAATGGACACATGACACTGGGATAGTAGCAGTGCTGAGCACTTTAGATTAGTAGATAAGGTGTGACACAATTTATCACACAGTAGTATAGTTTGGTTTTACATAACACAGGCAATGGTTGCATTTTAGCTTTGTTGTTTGGTTTGCTAGCATTGCAGCACATAACACTGCACCTCACAGTGAGGACATGGCATATTATTTTTTTCATATAGCACATTGCCTCATATCAGTGAACAACAGACATACAACTGCATGCACCATACTCACTACATTTTGCATCCACATCATGATTTATGTAAATACATGGCACCATATTCTTGCATACATCACACTCACAGAAAACACACAGCACATTGCTTAGCACACCTGCCCACAATCGAGCTTATGGCACTACATGTTCAGGTTACATGACACCTGAATAGATGGTGCATAACACAAATAGTTACACACAGTTCACCAAGTTATACATGTTTTTCCCTCTGAAGATTTTAGAGCACACAGTTTGGAACACATAGCACTGCATTACTGTGAATTGTGCCTACAGGGATATTAGTTATAATGGAGGAGAGCTTCAGTATTATTTAATAGAACTTAGCCAGAGGGGCAGAGCTGCCATTATAGTGTATTAAGTCATAGTTGTGAACACTTGATTCAATTCCGGCCTGTCCTACAAGCAGGGTGTGCACACAAGGGCAGGTGTGGAGGGGTATGAGGTAGTTGCCAAATGATTATTACAAGGGAACGTTTCTCAAGGTTCAGAAGCCACAGCCCCAGACTGTCGCTGCTGGTGCATCATGCAGGGATAGAGTGCACAATGTTGTGAATCGCACCGTGATGGGTGGTAACAGTTCTCAGACAGTCACAATGTGAAATTGGCTGAATAATGTGGATAAATTAGCAGACATTATGATCCACAAGTGGCGCTCAGCAGTGAACTTGTCACATGTTGTCTAGAAGGCATTTCATTGCAGGGTAGTTACTAGAAGATGGAGTACCATGATTGGAATCATGTATTGAGATGAGGAGCTACATAATGAGCAGGTGCAGACAGTGGGAATGGAAAACAAATAGAGGAGGTGTGTGCCATGTTGGTTTGTGGTTTATTGGTCAATCTCAGTGGACGTTCTAGCCCCAGTTGCCTGAGGTGGCATGGTCCAATTAGAATTAAGACTTTTTTGCTGAACAAGTGGGGTGAAATCATGTTGGGTGGGTTGTGTTCTTTTGTGAGATGAAAGGCAACTGCCAGTCGTTTTTGAGCAATGATAGAGTTGTTTAGGGGACTGGTGATGACCAGTTAGGATGATATATTTGTTACATTCCCTTTTGCATATGCTAATGTTTTTTTGGCTATAAAATGTTAAAGCTGCAGTTGGTGCGTTGAAGTCGGCTATGTTCAGTTCATCTTCCCAGCCATGATGTGTGAATACATTTTGTGTTTTTTCCTGCAAGTGGGGCACTCCTTTTTTGAGTTCTGTTGATTAATTCTTCTACTTTTTGGACATGTCCTTGGAGAGCCCCTAGCTGAACATTAGACCACATCACAAAAAAGTAAACAAAGGTATTCATCTATTTTGTGATTAACTTTAAAACCCTCTGCAATGCCCACAAATCACTACATGGACAAGGAGCCACATTTCTTTAAGCTAAAATCAATCGCTACCAACCTGAGAAATCACATTCTCTTGTTTGATTGCCAAACTGTGGAAATCTGTACCAAACAAAATAACAATGAAGGAAGAACACCTAACTTTCAGGAAATGACTAAAAACACGACTTTTCAACTCTCTGATACAAGCAAAAAAACATGCACCCCAACAAACTATACGCTGGGAAAAAAGCAAACATGGGACTATACGGATCACTATCCCTCTCAATACAACAAGCCCAGTGCACCCAACAAAGGGCACTCAGAAAGCTGGCATGCACATATGCCAGTTTCTCCTGGTTCTGCAAGCATCCACAGAAGAGATCAACTTTTATCCTATCCCTCTTCCCACACGAACCAGCCAAACCCACATTTCTTACAGAGCCACATGAGCGTCTGAAGACCATGCAAATAGCATCTGTGTGCGGTATACATAATCATAAAATAACATTACATAACATAAAACGTCTGACATGGATGTCTATGGAAGTTATTGCTTCCCTCTGCACGTCATCATGTACTTGTTCAGCAGTTGGAGGTTGCTTTGCACCCCTACCACCGCCCGGTCACATGCCATTGGGGCACATGTGAAGCTCCTGGCCACCTTGCACTTCTTTGCCACTGGCTCATTCTAGAGGACAAGTGGCATCACTGCAGACATTTTTCTGGCCATGCAGTCAAGCGCCACTACCCCTTAGGAGCAAATGGACATGTTACGGAACCGGCACCCGCTGGCACGCCATAAATGCCCAACTGGTCTACGATGCTGGTGGTCTCTTCATGGACGAGTACACAAAATCTCGTAGGGAAATAGGGCTGATAGGTAAGTACTGCAACCTCCATCACCTTCCCGTACACACACAGGTCCACACACAGGAAAAGGGCAGTTGCAACATGTGCACGCCATCACTGGTTCTACAATAAGACAACTAGCACGCATCCTACATAGCACACAAAGGAACACCCAGGGCTCACTGACATCATGCATGCCCTTCTCCACAAAGGTGTTGCCGCTTATCCATGCAGTCATACCTCATAACACCCTACAGGCAGCCCACCACCACGCAACAAGAAAAGTACAGTACTGCACACAGGACGAGCAGGAGCATTATTAAGAGATCTGTAAGCCTCCTGAAGTAACAATTCAGATGTCTACATCACTCGGGTGGTGTACTTCTGTACAGGCCACACGTCGTGTGCAACATCATACCTTCCTTTTACATCCTGCATAACATAGCACTGAGCAAAGTTGTACATGCAGACATAGTATGTGACCTCAGGCCAAAGCCCGAAGCCAGGCCACCGACTCAGGAGGTGCCCAGTGAAACAGCAGTGCAAGTGAGGGAGTTGCTGGGCAACAGCTTCTTCGTATACACATGCATGCTGCCTGAAAGGAACAGTGAGTGCACACGAGACAGTGTCATTGATGAAAGGATAATAATTGCCGGGCATGACTAGCACACACTCATCTGCCTGAGACACTCAAGGAAACAGACATCCAACCATGACAAGACATAGCAAATGTGCACACTCCACACATGCATTGCGCAGCACATCAAAGGACTGAGCACATACATACAACCATTCCTCTGTGCCAGTAATGAACAGCCCCAGAATCCCATCAACGAAGGCCATGCAGCAACGGCAACACAATTGCAAACAGACCACCTTGTAGCCCTTAGCACCACAGGATCTAGCAACAGCAGCCACATATACACTGGCATCACCACAAATCACCACGTATGACATGGCACAAATACTCAGCCATCTGCATGCAGCACCCACAACAATGACAAGTTGTGCATGGCACACCCATAGGCTCGGTACTAGGCCCTTTTCAATTCTCTCTTTATACCTCCCTTCTCGCTCCTGTCATCTCTTCCTTCGGCATTTCCAACCACTTTCTCTCCTTCTCCTCTTTCTCTCCTGACCTTCATCACTCCCTATTTTCCTGCCTTACAGCTAAAAAAAACTGGATGTCATCCCATTTTCTCTCCCTTAACACAGACAAAACAGAAGTACTTTCCTTCTAACACTCTTTCCCCTGCCCCTCCTCATATCCACTTTCCCCCTTCCGATCTCCCTATCGCCACCTCTGCTTGCAATCTTGGCATCCACTTCGACACCTCCCTCACCTTCTCCCACCACATTTCTCTCACCTCTCGTTCCTGTCATCAACATCTCTACAACATCTGCATGATCCGGTCCTCCCTCACCTTCCACGCTTCTAAACTCTCAATCTCTTCCCTCATCTTCTCCCATGTCTTCTACTGTTCCTCTCTCCTCTTCGGACTCCCTACCTCTCATCTGACCCCCCTCAAATCCATCTACCACTCCTCCATATGTACTCTTTGCCTCCTCGCCCTCACGACTCTATTTCAACCTCACTCTCTCAACTTGGCTGGCTTCCCTTCTCCTCCCAACTTAAATTTCAATTTCTCTGTTTGGTCTCCAAATCTCTACATGACCTTGCTCCCCTCTATCTTTTTTCTCTCCTCTCCTTCTACACTCCCTTTCACTCTCTCCACTCCGCCGACCACTTTCTACTTACTGTACCCCCGTCTCCTTGTGCTGCTTCTTGCTTCCGCTCCTTTCAGCTCTGGGCCCCCCTACATTGGAACTCCTTACCTCTCTCTATCCACTCCATTCCCACACACACCTCCTTCCGCACCTCTTTGAAAGCCCTTCTTCTCCACTCCCCCCTTGACCCCTACGTTCTCTTCTCCCATCTCCCCTTACCTCCCCTCCCTTCCTCTCACATCCACTTGACATTATATCACATAATTGAATCTTTTTCCCCTTCCCTTCTCTACCCCCTCTCCCTTCCTTCCTATTTTTCCCTCATCTCCAATATCCAAGGAAACTGTTTCACATATTGTTACGCTGGTTTGTCTCATGTTTGTTAACTACTTCTTCCATTACTGTATCTTGTTGTTTTATTGTAAAGCGCTTTGGAATAAAGCGCTATATAAACTTAAACATAAACATTGTGACACAAAGTACACTCCCACAGAGCACAAAGTCAAGTGGAATATACGCCATTCCCGGAGGAGCATCCGCTACCCAAAGTTGCAGAATTGGTGCATGGAACAGTGTCTGCCAGGATCTTGTGATGCAGACACAATGGAAGACTGCCTGGTGAGGTGACACCAAGCCCACACCGAGATACGGTAGTGCAGAGTGGGGAGGGAGGCAAGTCATCTTCCAAAACGAGGATGCTCAAGGGAATGCACAGCTGAGATGAGTGTGGATTTCAGAAGCCTGTAACCAAGGAGCAGCCATTGGATGCAAAGACAACTTGAGGCTCATTTACTGCTGGCCACTACAAGCTGGACATCAGTGAGGAT
Source organism: Ambystoma mexicanum (assembly GCF_040938575.1). NCBI lineage: Eukaryota > Metazoa > Chordata > Amphibia > Caudata > Ambystomatidae > Ambystoma > Ambystoma mexicanum. The sequence goes on from NC_090934.1 coordinate 510,856,626, forward strand.
CAACTCATGCAAACACAGAGTACACACCACCCATGATGACACTAAAACACTGCGCATGAAGGCACTCAGAGTGAGGGCTGGCGATTAACTCAAATGCTGATGCACACTGCATACCTGCAATGCCTGGCATGAGAGAATAGGAGAGGGTCCCAACTAGATGAACATTGACACTCCAGAAAGTCCCACCCTGCTATGGCAACAACACCACCTTACCCACATGCAAATTTACCATAACATAACCGCAGATGGCACCACTCCATAAAACTGTACCTCCCAAATCCCTCTACCCAACATTACAGCCCATGACCAAGACATCAGAAGTGTGAGCATCAGTGCACCTACCCCAACAGCCATAGGACATGGCCTGAGATGACCTGTTGATAAGCTCCACCACACATCAAGCAGTACATTGCAAAAGGACCTCTGCATAGAACCCAAGGAATGACAACCCTCCACACCCCCCATTTTCAGCCACCTCTCCTGCATAGCCACCAACATGGACATTAGCAAAGCAGAAAGCAGCCATGCCTGCGCAAGAGCAGCAGCATGAGCCACAAATACCATATACCACACATAGACAACTCCATTGGCCAGGGGACACCATAAACTTTAATTCAAATCTTGCACATTGCATCACAGAGGGAGCACATGTTTGTCGGTCACCATGCATAGCACAACATGCAGGCAAATCAGCCTGTTAATGTTACTGTACATGATCAACCGGGAGGCGCCAAATGAAGGTGAATCGGCATAATTTCTTGCATTAATCCATCTTTGGGGACAAATATTCCGCAATGGTAACATGCAACAACAAAGGTATCTGGGGACTAGAAGAGGGGAGGCACAGTCAGAACCCTACATGGGACATCAGAACCCACCCCACCCACAGCTAGCAGCAACACACATACATGTAACCATGCCAGTAAAGATGTCTGCTTACATCAGATGCAGAGATCCCAATAGATAGATTTGTGATGACATCCCTGCCCACTTCACCGGTCCGACTATGGCCCTGTAGGTACAATGTCATTTCATCGCTGGATGTTTTTTTTCGTGGGTTTTTTTACTGCAGATTCTTTGAAAAAATCATCAAATTTTTTGGGGGGGTTAAAAAAATTATATAAATTGGGTTTGGGTGTACGGGGATATAAAAAAATAAAGGGGATGGGGGTTTGGGAGGATAACCACCCCCCCCAAAATAAAAAAATAAACAATTTGATGAGTTTTTTCCCAAAAAAATCCATGGTAAAAATCCATGGTAAAAATCCCTGCAAAAAAAAAATCCTGCAATGAAATGACATGGACACTTACGTCGACACATACGAGCATATGTTCATTCAAGGGCTTCCTTGTTTTTAACATACTGTCTAAACAAGAAAGTTTGTGAGTCAAAACTAAAATGCACTGTTCACAAAGGCTCCTATTCTATCCCTGTCAATACAACAAAGCATCATAAACCCCAGCTAATGTTTGTAATCCAGAAGAATGACTCCCTTCTCATGGATGTGAAGCATCAAAATGCAGCTCGGGTTGTTCAAAACAAAAGTTTGTATAGGTGTGGCTGGGGTCCTCTAGCAGTCACCCCAATTATCAGCAGAGAACACTTGGGCCCATTAAAGTATCATCAAGAGCTCTCGTCTTCTAAGCATGTGTTACCCAGTTTTATCCCGATGTGACATCACAAATCCAGGTTCCATCCCATAATCCTCTCACACGATTACATTGTTCAGTTTGGTTAGGATACATATAGAAGATAGACATGTTAGTACTACAATTGGATAACCATATATTGCAGATCCTTCGAGACCACCTCTATTAGTATCAATCTACAATGCTTCAGAGTCGCAGAGAGACCATTGGCCCTTGCAACAAATTATATTCCCACGTGAAAGGTGAATCTGGATTGGGCAGAATGTATCCTCTCATCCCTGGAACCCTGGACAGTTACCAGATTGACTGTACCTTTTCAAGGAAATGAGGATGATCATGGAGGTGCAAAGTGTTCCTTAATGTTGCTTTTTCTGTTCAGCTAAGCCTGGGAGAGTGCATTCAGTTAGCAGTTTGGGGCAACACTTGTAGCTTTTTTCCCTTCTGATTCGATGGGAACAGTCTGAACTGGAGGCTTCCAGCCCTTTAAGCTGAGGAGGGGTAGCCTGGAGATAGATGGGCATGCAGATTTTATTCATACATCAATAATCAAGATGACAAAAATAGTTAGGCAAAGTTTGTCTGTTTTAATGTCAAATGTCTTAAAACAGGGAGTAAAACAAACATTAGCAAACGCTCGATACTCTGACTGTAACTAATTCATAAAAAAATGGGGCTTCTGTACCCAAAAGTGGTCATCACTGACGTGCTGACCTGCGTAATTACCAACGTCATCCAACATGGCAAACTACTAAAGCCTATCGGGAAGTGGGATTGGTTTTAAGTGAATAACTAAGTATAGGTTCTATATCTCTATAGAGTAACAGAAAGAGGTAATTGGATAGTTGACATCAGGTGGGGTGACTAATCCCTCCCTTCAAAATGGCCACTATGAACATCACTAATTGTACAAAGTCCCATTGGCTACATATACTATAGGGCCCCCAATTACATAGCCCCTACAATTGGTTGGCTCTAACCCCCATCAGTAGTTTTCCTACCTACGTTAGCAGCACGCAGTCTTAACAACCAGGTGCAGATAAACTCGTCTTTGCACCAGCTTCCCACCAATTAAAATATCATCTATCATCACCCCAATGGTTCAGTGTCAATTAGTACTTTGAAGTTTTGTACTGTTCTTTGAGAATTTTTAAGGAGCATGGGCACTATCCGGCTTCCGTGCGTAGGTGTGATATTCTCACTCGTCCAACTTCCCTCTATCACATGACTGGCCACCACGAAATTTAGCCTTTTCCTGTATTTGATTTTATTCTCAATAGTCCTCTGACGTCTTTTTTTTTTGCTTGACCTTTCTGAACAGGAGCTTCTATTCTTTCACGTTAATTGTATCCAATGTCAGCCAACTCCAGTTTGATAAGACCTTGGCTTTCTTGGCTCAGTCAAATCCTTAGCTAAATTCTTATTCTATTTAATTCAATTGCTTTTCTCAACTGCGACACTGAATAAGGCCTTCTTGCTTGTTCAGTACTGCTTATATACGTAGCGGAAACATTCATCCTTCATTTGTCCATATGTATCTATTGAGGTATGTATGTATATGTTTTTGCTTTCTGTGGTCCAATCAATTTAAAAGCATGTGGCTAGATTCATAATTGCTTTGCTGCTTGCGTTTCATTGCATCTGTACATGTTTAAACTATCTATGTATCTTCATCAGGTTTGTGGTATAGGACTTGTCATCTTGATACCAAGATGTCAATTATCCTTCGTACTTCTTTGTTCTTTATAAATCATCTGCCTCCCTAGTCTGGTTATCTTTTATATAGGTGTCGATTCACTTTATATGACGTCACCATTCATCTTTGTCATTTAGTTTCTTTGCTTCTTCAGGAATCTCGTTCAAATGGCCATCATATTGTCTTGGATGCGGGTATGGTTTCCTCAATGGGTACTTTACCTCCCATATTCTCTTAGGTATAGGTACTCTTATGGATACTGCACAGAGTCCGCCTTCTTCACTTTGCTGGTTTAACTGTTCAGTATTTGTCACATACTTTGGTACATATGTTTCAGGTAATGTAGGTGGGGCAGTTGGAATCGGGGTACTTGGCTCCTCCTCTACATGTCATGATCACTGCTTCCAAGGAGCCAGGACCAGCCCAACGTCCTTGGAAGTAGGCCCCTAACCCTAATCCTAGGCACCAGCCGGTCCCCACTAGGACCTTTTGGACCTTGTCCTGGCGCCGGTGGCACCAGGCTCATCAAAACCATCGGTCCCGGCACTGGAAGCGCCGGGCTCATAATATGTGTAAAGATGCTTGGGTGGACTTACCTGCAGCAGACCATGCTGCTTACTTACCAGCCACTTAGAAGTCCTCTGTGAACAGGAACTACTTTCTTACCTGGGTGGGGCAAGCTCCACTCCCTGGATACAGCACTGGAACTGGAACTCTTTTCTTACCTAGGCGGGGCCGTGGAGGAAGACGCCTCATCACTCCAAGACTATTTAAACCACACCCGATAGATGAAACGTGCTTCGCGTTATTCTGCATCTGCAGCAGAACGCTCACCGAGTCTGTTCCAGCCTTTCTTCTTTCGATCCTGAACCTGCAAGAATTATACTTACCATTCCTGTATCCAGTCAACAGCAGCACCTGCAAAGACAAGAAACAACAGGTTAGCAAGGCAACCTTTACTCGCATTGCTTACTCACCTGATCCATCGGCTGTGGCCATTTCTTCACGCTGCACCTCCGCCTGTGAAGACAAAAGCATTGTTATTACTTACCGGCACTCTGCGAATTCCCGATTTCTTCACGCTGCATCGCCGCCTGTGAAGACAAAAGCATTGTTATTACTTACGGGCATTCCGCGGACTCCGGCGCTGCAACCCAACTTCTGAAAGACAAAAGAAGAGACATTAGACAGGTATTTACTTACGCCCATCGCGCTCGTCGCAATAGAACGCCTGCAAATACTCCGGCGTCTCTTCAGCACGAATTAAGCTGCAAGGGAAAAACACAGTTAGATCGCTTGCATTTACTTACGCATTTCCAGGTGCTCACTCCATCTTCCATCTCAAGAGTCCTGCAAGACAAAAGGGAAAAGCATTATACAGAGTCCTGTTCAATATTAACGTGCCACGCACCTAAAGACTATAAAGACTAAAAAGGTGTCTGGAAACTCACCGCTCGTGCAGTTAACGACGGTAACGATCCTCTGAGTTCAAGAGGCGTATGTTTCACCAGTGAAGGAACTGGCAACGGCACCCTGCACCAGACGCAGATGGAGAGTCCAGCATTCACCTATCTAAGGTGAGCACGTTGACCTGGGGGCTCTACGGAGAAGCTAGGAAGAGAGAGAGAGAGAGGGACATTCAACAACCCAGACCATTAACCCCCATATTCTTTCGCCTGCAGAAACCTCACCCTACGAGTTCGACACACAGTGCAAAGAGGTTCGACCCCAGAAGCCAATCGAGTCCTGCACATCACTTTTCGAGTCACAGACACCTTCCTGCCAAGACCAGCGCTTCCGTGGGAATCAGGCGAGAGTTACAGAACGCGAAGCCCACCGCAGAACTCCTACCCAGGCGCAATGGAAACCTCAGACACTGATCAATTAGCCCAGTTGCTCGGGGAATTAAGAGCAGAAGTACATGCAGCTCGTCAGGAAACAAACTCTCTAAGAAGAGAACTGATCATTTCCAAGGAGCGAACAGAGGACCTCGCTAGGCAATTGCTACAAACGCAGGCAGGACAGACACCTCTGCCCGCTCCAGGAGGAAGTTATCCTTCTGCATCATCTTTAAATCCAGTGCAAATCAATCTACCCGGTAATGTGCCCTTGGCTCCGCCCGAACGCTTTTCTGGTGACCCAAAGAAATTTGCAGTGTTCATCAACCAGTGCCGCCTACACTTCTTATGTTGACCAGCTGCATTCCCAACAGACCAGACCAAGGTGGCTTTCGTGCTTTCCTATCTCAGTGGCAGCGCCGCAGATTGGTCGATCCCTTTAGTAACCCAGGATGATCCGGTTTTACATGATTTCCAGGCCTTCCAGTCCAGCATGGAGAAACTGTTCGCAAGACATGCACAAGGGCAGGCCTTGGACAATGAACTTCTTTCATTACGACAGGGTAATCAAGACCTCTTGGCTTATATAGCCTCATTCAACAGACATATAGTGGAAACTCAATGGCCCGAGGATAAGAGAATAACGCTTTTCTACAGAGGCCTGCGTGGAGAGCTCAAGGATGTGTTAGCTCAAGTTGTGAACCCTCCACAAGAATGCTCAGACTATATTGACTTAGTTGTCCAATTGGACCACAGATTACAGAACAGGAAGGCTGATCGTTCTAAATTTGATACCCGAGTGTTTTCTAAACCACAGACCTCTACTAAGGGAGCTGACACTGTGGAACCCATGCAAATAGGGGGCATGAAAGGTCCTTTAACCCAAAAGGAGCGAGAAAGAAGAAGACAGCTGCAATTATGCCTCTATTGCGGGAACTCAGGGCACTTTCTTCGAGACTGTCCAGTGAAACCAGCTAAGAAGGCTGTAGGAGCCGCAGATACCTGTACCACAAGTTCTGAGCAGGGAAACGACCTAGCCCGGCAAGTGTAGAGGTCCTCTTGCCGAGCGTTAAGATCTGTCCCGTGACCTCGCATTTCGTGGTGCCCATGGTCCTCATTAGTCCTGAACGTCCAGATCGTTTGCATGCAATTGAAGCTTACATCGACAGCGGAGCAATCGGTAATTATGTGGACTGTGAAATGGTATCAAGGATGAATCTACCCCTTGTTCCTAAGGCAGTAAAAGACGTCATTACTACAGTGGATGGCACGGAGATAGCCTCCGGACCAGTAACGCACGCCACCCAAGAAGTGACCCTAGTGAGCCAAGATGGACACCGGGAGAAAATCGTGTTTGATGTGATCAAGGCCCCTCAGTTCCAGATCATTCTGGGAATCCCTTGGTTAGAGAAGCACAATCTTCAGATCGATTGGCGAGCAAAGACGGTTCAGTTTCCAGAATGTTTTACCACGTGTTATCCTCGGCGTGATGTTTCACTGGCGGCAATCTCTTCTGAGGTTCCCAAATTACCTCCCGAATACCAGGAATTCCAAGATGTCTTTCGGAAGGATCAAGCTAACGCCCTGCCTCCTCATAGGTCTTACGACTGTCAAATAGATCTGATACCCGGAAAAACTCCTCCTTGCAGTAGGATTTATGCCCTCACCGAGCCAGAGAATCTTCACCTCAGACAATATCTGGACCAATACCTAGCTAACGGGTTTATCCGTCCTTCAAAATCTCCAGCTTCATCGGCTTAGTTCTTCGTTCCGAAAAAGGAAGGAGACCTTAGGACTTGTATAGATTACCGCGCCCTGAATCAAATCACCGTTAAAAACAGATACCCATTTCCTTTGATCCCTGAACTCCTGGACCAAGTCAAAGACGCATGTATATATACAAAGTTGGATCTCAGAGGAGCCTACCACTTGGTACGAATAAAAGAGGGTGATGAATGGAAGACGGCCTTCTGCACCAAGTATGGGCTATTCGAATATCAAGTGATGCCCTTTGGACTTTGTAACGCTCCTGCCGCTTTCCAGTATTTTATGAACGATGTCCTTAGAGAACTCATAGATGTGTGTGTTGTTGTCTACATTGATGACATCCTTGTCTATTCATCATCTGAAGAGGAACATCAGAGACACGTTAAAAAGGTTCTCGAGAGATTGCGTCAACATAACCTTTTTGCTAAGCTTGAAAAATGCGTTTTCAACGTAACTGAAGTTGAGTTCCTGGGATTCATATTGTCACCTAACGGAGTCCATATGGATTCAAAGAAATTCGATGCAATCATCAAGTGCCCATCACCAACCTCTGTAAAAGGAGTTCAAAGCATGTTAGGCTTCGCTAACCTTTACCGCAGATTCATTCCTGAATTCTCTCGGATAGTCCAGCCCATCACCGCTCTGTTAAAGAAGAGCAAACGTTTTGAGTGGTCTACTGAAGCTGAACAAGCTTTTCAGGACTTAAAAGCTAAATTCATTTCTGCACCTGTTCTAAAACATCCTCGCCCAGAACTCCCCTACATCGTGGAAACGGATGCTTCTAGTCTTGCTATGGGGGCAGTTTTATCACAAAGAGATCCGGTCACACACCAATTACATCCTGTAGCCTTTTGGTCCCGCAAATTCTCGGCTCCCGAGATCAACTATTCAATTACAGACAAGGAACTTTTAGCTATCAGATCGGCCTTTAAAGCCTGGCGGCATTATCTTTTGGCGAGCCAGACACACAGTCACCGTAATGACTGATCACCGCAATTTACAATATCTGAAGACGGCCAAAGCTCAGTCTTCCAGACAGCTTTGCTGGGCTCTGTTTCTGGCTGAGTTTGACTTTATAATTACTTATCGACCATGCAGTAAAAACGGAAAAGCAGATGCCCTCTCCCGGATGGGAGTAGATGAACATTTGACCAATCCAGAACTAATACCCATAATTCCAGAACAAAGGATTTTGGGTTTGGTCAGCGCTCAATCCTTTGAAGACATTAAGACTACAGTCAAATCACTCCTAACTCCGGCCGATTTGCAGGACTGGCAATTAAAGGGAAAAGAATTCTCAGTGGATCAAGTCCTACCATATTTCCGAGGACGATTGTACTTGCCCTGTGAGAAAATACAAAAACAAGTAATCTCCTGTTATCACGACTCTCTAATGGAGGGTCACCCTGGCATTACCAAAACCATGGAAAAGATCAAAAGACATTTCTGGTGGCCATCATGGAAGAAGGATATTAGAGACTTTGTAATCTCCTGCGGTGTGTGTGCCCAGAATAAAAGTCAGAAGGAGAAACCAGCCGGCATATTACACCCTCTAGACATTCCTCCCTGTCCATGGCATACCCTGTCCATGGATTTCATCACAGACTTACCTCCATGCTCAGGGTATAATACCATTTTAGTAGTCGTGGATCTATTCTCCAAGATGGCTCACTTCATTCCCCTGAAGGGCCTACCTTCAGCTTCAGTATTGGCCAGAGAATTCTTAGAAAACATTGTTTGGTTACACGGTTTTCCCTCGGTTTTAGTCTCCGATAGGGGAAGTCAATTCATCTCCCAATTTTGGCGAAGTTGCTGTCGTCTAGCCCAAATTGATGTAAGACTTTCAACCAGTCACCATCCCCAAACTGACGGACAAACCGAGAGGACAATTCAGACTCTAGAGCAATATCTACGTTGCATGCTCCAACAAACTGAAAACCCTTGGAAGGATAGTCTTTGGATCGCTGAATACGCTTACAACAATTCGACTCATTCTGGAACCGGGAAGACTCCCTTCTTCCTATTATACGGACACCATCCTAGAACCTCTAACCTGGATCCTCCCCAGGAATTCGAAACACCTGCTGTGGATCACTTGCACTCGGAGATCACCCGTGCTTTTAAGGAAGCCACTGTCCATCTGCAAAGAGTTAAAGCTCAATTAAAAAAAGGAGCAGATCGACACCGTAAAGAGGCCCCTCACTACGCAGTAGGAGATCAGGTCTGGTTATCCACTAAGCACCTGCCTCTAAAAGGACCCCGCACCTTCTCCCGAGATACCTTGGACCCTATCTCATCTCTACCATAGTTAATCCGGTGGCTGTCAAATTGGAATTACCTGCGCATACGAAAATACATCCAGTATTCCATGTCTCCTTATTAAAACCAGTACAACCAGAAACCCGATTGACTGAACTCCCAGAACCTGTTTTGGTAGATGGAGAACTTGAATTCGAAGTAAAGAACATCCTAGACTCCAAAATCTCCAAATCTAAGTTATATTATCTGGTTGATTGGAAAGGATACGGCCCCCAGGAAAGGTCTTGGGAACCCTCAGAATATGTCCACGCACCTCGTCTGGTCAAGAAATTCCATCTGAATCACCCCGACAAGCCAAAACCCCCGGAGAAGACACGCTTAGGAGGGGCCTTGAGGGGGGGTGCTGTCATAATCACTGCTTCCAAGGAGCCAGGACCAGCCCAACGTCCTTGGAAGCAGGCCCCTAACACTAATCCTAGGCACCAGCCGGTCCCCACTGGGACCTTTTGGACCTTGTCCTGGCGCCGGTGGCACCAGGCTCATCAAAACCATCGGTCCCAGCACTGGAAGCGCCGGGCTCATAATATGTGCAAAGATGCTTGGGTGGACTTACCTGCAGCAGACCATGCTGCTTACTTACCAGCCACTTAGAAGTCCTCTGTGAACAGGAACTACTTTCTTACCTGGGTGGGGAAAGCTCCACTCCCTGGAAACAGCACTGGAACTCTTCTGGAACTGGAACTCTTTTCTTACCTAGGCGGGGCCGTGGAGGAAGACGCCTCATCACTCCAAGGCTATTTAAACCACACCCGATAGATGAAACGTGCTTCGCGTTATTCTGCATCTGCAGCAGAACGCTCACTGAGTCTGTTCCAGCCTTTCTTCTTTCGATCCTGAAACTGCAAGAATTATACTTACCATTCCTGTATCCAGTCAACAGCAGCACCTGCAAAGACAAGAAACAACAGGTTAGCAAGGCAACCTTTACTCGCAGTGCTTACTCACCTGATCCATCGGCTGCAGCCATTTCTTCACGCTGCACCTCCGCCTGTGAAGACAAAAGCATTGTTATTACTTACCGGCACTCCGCGAATTCCGGATTTCTTCACGCTGCATCGCCAACTGTGAAGACAAAAGCATTGTTATTACTTACAGGCATTCCGTGGACTCCGGCGCTGCAACCCAACTTCTGAAAGACAAAAGAAGAGACATTAGACAGGTATTTACTTACGCCCATCGCGCTCGTCGCAATAGAACGCCTGCAAATACTCCGGCGTCTCTTCAGCACGAATTAAGCTGCAAGGGAAAAAGACAGTTAGAGCGCTTGCATTTACTTACGCATTTCCAGGTGCTCACTCCATCTTCCATCTCAAGAGTCCTGCAAGACAAAAGGGAAAAGCATTATACAGAGTCCTGTTCAATATTAACGTGCCACGCACCTAAAGACTATAAAGACTAAAAAGGTGTCTGGAAACTCACCGCTCGTGCAGTTAACGACGGTAACGATCCTCTGAGTTCAAGAGGCGTATGTTTCACCAGTGAAGGAACTGGCAACGGCACCCTGCACCAGACGCAGATGGAGAGACCAGCATTCACCTATCTAAGGTGAGCACGTTGACCTGGGGGCTCTACGGAGAAGCTAGGAAGAGAGAGAGAGAGAGGGACATTCAACAACCCAGACCATTAACCCCCATATTCTTTCGCCTGCAGAAACCTCACCCTACGTGTTCGACACACAGTGCGAAGAGGTTCGACCCCAGAAGCCAATCGAGTCCTGCACATCACTTTTCGAGTCACAGACACCTTCCTGCCAAGACCAGCGCCTCCGTGGGAATCAGGTGAGCGTTACACTACACTCCCCCCTCTGGGCTATTTATCGACCACTCTCACATCATCCTCTACACCTAGACATGCTGATCTGAAGAAATGCTTCTTAGGGACTCATATTTTTATGACTCCCTTCAGGCATCAAGCTGATTTCACATGCTCATCTTAGTTCCATGTCATGAACATGCACTGTCCACTTGGACTTCAATAGATCCATCTTTCGAAATACATCTTATGGTCCTTTGGATACAGGAACTTTGTTCCCCCAGGTACATGAATACTAGCCTTCACAAAGTCTCTGATTTCTGCATCAGTCAGATATTTAGGCTTCTATCCTGGTTCAACATCAATCATAATCTTCATCCCTATGACTTTCTTTACTGTCGTCTTGCATTGTGAGAGTATTATCTTGATCACACAAAATCCAAGCATCACTAAGAGTAACAAAGCTCCAAGAAATTTGAACATATCTGCCATCCACTGTGGAACCTACGTGAAGAGTGATCCAAACTAGCTGTCATCAGCAATGTCTTCAACCTCTTCTATCATCTGGCCATGGAGTTTCGTCAGCATGTCTATGGCCTCTGTCAATGTTCCATTCTCGTCATCATGAGAAGGTACAAATGTGTAACATGATTCTCCGATTTTGGCACAAACTCCTACATCCATAGCTGTAATCATGTCTAGAACAAATCTGTTCTGGAGGGTCATCAACCTTCACAGCTCTCAATTCTTCTCTGATTGCATTGAATCTGTTGATGGTAGTATTAATCGTCTTCAGCAATTCCCATCTGGTGATCTGAAGCCACTTTGTGTTTGCTCCAACCTGGATTCTTGGCATGAAGATCAACGTGAACATTGAAGAAGTCTGGCTGAACAGTTTATATTCATATGGGATAGTCAAAAGCTTCTATTGATTTAGCTGAAAAGTAGTTCTCTCACTTTATTCGCTTTATCAGCTCCACAGATCTTTTCTTCCTCAGATGTGTATCTGCTTTCGGGAAACTATCAATGTTCAGGTCACTTTTAGCTCAAAAGGGAGTGTCTAAAATCAAGCCACAGTCCAACTGAAGGGTTCTTTTTTCCACTTGTCAGTTATGTGCCCTTCTTCCTTGTAAAAGATCTCGTCTGCACGTGCTCTGGTTCTTCCCTGATGATTGTAGCTTCTTCACGATGGGGTGCAAGGAGGGGGTTTCCCGAAGTAGACCTTGATGTCCCCCAGGAAGATCCAAGCGCGCCTACCCTGCAATTTGACAACAGATGGCATTACGTCCTGAATAAAAAACAGAACTTTGAATCTGGGCTCGTCCCACATTTTCCTTGCGTGTTTACGAACTAGGACCGTATCTCCTGAGTAAAGTTTTGGAAGTTGAAATTCATCATGTTGGATTGTTGAAGCATCTCATTCTGTGTTCTGTACTGCTTACACCCACGTCTCTGCAACTGTCCTGAAATTACAGAAAAACTGGAAGTCATACAGTTCAAATAGTTTTGCAATTCAAGCCCTAAAATTTATGATGTTGGCTGTGCAATTCTAACTCAGGATGGAGGCATTAAGGGTATTCTCATTCGCCTTCCCATTATTATTTCATGTGGTGTAAAATGGTGGTCAGAACCTGGTTGGTTCCTCAATGCATATAATGCCAATGGTAGGTAATGAAACCACCCTTTTTTCAAAGTAAGCTTCAACTTGGCTCTTCTTTCCTTTAACAGGCTATTGAGCTTTTCACACATCCCATTTCCTTGTGGATGATAAGCCGAAGAAAAAGTGTGTTTTATACCAAGGAACAAGGTAATCTGCTTAAAAACTGTGTTAATAACATGAGGTCCATTATCTGATCTCATTACCTCGCACACACTCCCCATCTAGTAAACACCTCTCATACTAAGAATTTAGTTGCACAGGTAGCATCTGGGTGTGTGCATGCATCCGCCTCTATCCATCTAGAAAAAGGACACACTACAACAAGTAGGTATCTGTATCATAGAGCCCTTCCTAAAAAGACATCCTACTATAAATCTAAAATCTACCCTATTAAAGTCACGGATAAACATCTTACCATCGAACGAGATACTGAACATTAGAGAGGCTACGACCACTAATAGCTGCCATTTTTGTGAATCATCTTCAGAACCTGAACCAATACGCCATCTGTTATTGTCTTGCCCTAGAACTCACTGCTTCCGAACTCCTTACTTGTCTTACCATTTGGCCAAAGCACACGTCACTGAAGAAGACCTTTGGTGGTCGTGTTTGATTGGAGAAGAAAGAACTTCTTGGACCATTGCAGAGGTAAACATTTTAGACCAAATCTTCACCAGTTCAGCGCAAAAGCCCCCGAATAATCCACTTGATGGACCTAGGTGAACAACAGATGAACGTTTTGATTGTTCAGCCTAAATCCACAATCCAACTTTTACACTTACCACTTCTATGTTTTCTTGTGTTTGAAATCTTGTAAAAATCGCTTCGGCGATTATAAACTCGTAATTAAAATAAAATGCTTTTTTTCAATTCATCAAACCCTTCTTCCATTTCCTCAGTCCACACAATTCTTTCTTGGATTCCCTGTGCTTTCTTTAAGGCCTGTAAGAGAGGCCTTGTATACAAGTTGTAGTCAAACACCCATGCCCTGACATAATTACATAGTCCTAGAAAACTCTGTATCTGTTTTATCGTGTGTGGCTTGGCTGTTTTTAAAATGGCCTCAGCTTTTTCCAGAGTGACCTTCTTTCCCTCAAGTGAAATCAATTGGCCTATGTACAACACTTCTTGTTGACAATATTGTAACTTTTCCTTGTCAACCTTATTTCCTTTGTCAGCAAGTATAATCATCAGCTGAACAGAATCGCGTCTGCACTCTTCCTCGGTGGTGCTGCAAACTAAAATGTCATATACGTATTGCAGGACAACGTTTTATACAGCAATATTGCTCAAGTCCATCTGGAGGACTCTGTTGAAAATTGATGGGGACTCACAGTACCGTTGGGGCAGCCTTTTGCTCTTTAATCGCACTTGTATAAAGGTAAATGTTGTCAAAACTTATGAGTCTTTGTGCAATGGGATTGAGAAAAATGCATTTTTCAAGTCAATCACCGAGAAATATCGTTGATCGACAGGTATAATACATAGGATAATAGACAGGTTCGGGACTAAAGGAAACTCGGCCTCTACAATTTGGTTTATTGGCCTCAAATCTTGTATCAGTCTTCAAGACCCCCCTTTACTTTTTTCACAGGATAAACTGACATACTAAATGGTGACTCTGACGTTACTAGGATACCATGGTCCATCATGGTGGAAATTGTCTTGAAAATACCTTCATCTACCTCTCGAGACATGGGATATTGCTGTGCTTGGGGTAAAATTGCTCCTGGTTTCAATTTAATCTTCACTTCCCCAACCCCTTTCAGAAAGCCTATGTCATAGGGGCCAGTGGTCCATGATAAAACTGGCACTTTCACCATATTTTCATCAAAATATTCATGATGCTTCTTTGCTATAATCATTCTCTGCAGAACTTCTCTCTTAATTGCCTTTACCCAATAAGTAATGCACATTTCAAATATTACAAAATCGACAGATGGTTTATCTCCAAACAATTCCTCATCTGTGACGTCAGTCACTCTGCAGCCTTCCTCAATAGCAATTATTGTGCTCCATCATCTACCTTTATCATCAGTTGCATCAAGCAAAGCCATATTTCCTCAGACTATAGCTGCTTCTATGTGTAAGGGAAACATTGCCCTTCCTCTTCGTCCAAGGGTATCAGAGGCCTGAATAGAAACTCATCTGGTATTCTCATGGTCCTGCCTACTGGACATTGCAGCAATGTTAACAGAACACGTATCCCATAATGTAACACCTCGGGTTCAAGCGGAATCACTCTAGGCGCTATTTGCCCTGACAATTCCATAATCATTTCACACACGTTTAAGTAGTGCATTCCCGTTGTTGAGCATATTATGCCTTTGTCTGTGAACAAAATGGTCGTATTCATTTTTGTCATTAAATCTCATCCTAATATGTTGACAGGTGTTTGCCTCGAATAAAGCAGTGGTACCTTCATATTGTACTCTTCTATGGAGACTTTTTTCTTCTGTAAAAGGAACACGACTTGTTGCTCCTGTAAAGCCCTGAGTATTCATTGCATTGCCAGACATTCAAAATTTGCCCTCAGGTATATGTTAGCGTTTTGCACCCGTCTCCACTAAAAAGAAATAAGTTGTACCACCTATATTTACATCTATCCTCGGTTCCTCATGAGGATTCGGCATTACAGATAAGACTGAACAAATCGGTCTCCCAGAGAGCTGTCCTATTTCGGGTACAGTCTCACTCCATCACTCGTGAATGATTTCCTCCATCAACAGTGACACCTCCTATTCTACGCATCATTTGTGCTTCTGTGTTCATGTTCTGCTGAAGTTGCATAGGAGATAGCTGTGATTGCGAGCTTTGCTACACTCTCGGCACTTGCTGCTGCACTGTTTGATTTTGCGCAAATCCATTTTCGTTCTGCTGCGAATATGCAGATGGATTTTGGCATTCCCTGTCTAGAAAACCGATCGTTCTGCACCATGCCTTGGCTTCTACACATTTGAGCCATGTGCCCTGTCGTTCCACATGTCCAACATATGGGCAGTGGTCATCCCATCTGCCCATATTGCATATTGCTGTGTATTCTGAAATTCTTGTTGTACATTCTGAAAACCTCCGTGATTATTCTGCCCATTCCCTTGATTAACTTGCCAACCTCTACCTCGATAACCCCTTCCTCGTGGAGCATGTCCATTATTTGTCTGATCAAACTGTCTTTAGTTATTTGTCTGTGGCATGTTTACTGCCTGCTGCAAATTTGATCCACCTGCGCTAGTTAACATTGTCCCTTCAATGACGTACTTAGACAGATTTTTCTGAACTAATTTAGCTTTCTCACCTTTTCACATATCATCCTTTTTGCGATTCTTTTCCTGCAGAAGTCTGCAATAATGTGCAATGGTTAACAGAATTTCCGGCAATGGTTTAGCTTCAATTCCCACTAATTTCTTGAGCTGCTTCTGTACCTGCTCTGGCAGCCCTTGGCATAATATATGGTAAAATACAGGTATAGACTTCCCCCAAGCCTTGGGAGTTTCAAGTGTCCAAGCGTCTTGAAAACTTTGAATGTAAAGTTACAGATCCTTTCCCTCTTTCATTTTTCTTGTCATTATAGCTCCCATATTGGACGTGTCTGGATATAGCACTCAAAGCGCTTTCCAAATTGCTGCTCTACAGTTATTAAACAGCGCTCCATCATATGCAGTGTTGACTGTAACCTGCCTGTGTCCATGCGCCATCAGCTCTCTCACCAAGTATGCCGATCAGAAGATCTTTAATATCTCCTACAGCTAATGTATTCCCTCCCATAATTTCTTCGAACTCATGTATCCAATTTCCAGCACCGGAGCCGGAAGTTATATTCGGGAGCTTACATTTAAAATGTTCCCTGTCCATCTGGGGCCATGGTATATATTGTGGCCTGGCCCCTCCCTTATCTAACAAGGGGAACTGTGACGCTCCAAACTCATTCTCTTCTCTCATCATTTGTCTATCTACAGCCGGAGTAATATTCCCACATCGCCGTCTACCTGCCAATTATCTTAGCCTGCTTACATAAGGGGGGACTCCCTCCTCTGACCATGGGGTTGCACCTTATGTCGGTCTGACTGTGTCAGTGGCCCTGGTGCCTTAGACATAGGTATTTTAAAAATCTGACCATCTCTCTCCTTTATCCAAAGATGGATATCCCTCTGGATCACATATATCACTTCTCTCTTCCCTCAGGAAGGTTTCCCTTTCTTCGTCTGATACTTCTTGTGCTCAACTCGTGCAACTTCTTTCATCATCATCACTATTTATTGTCAGTCTGTCTAAAGACAGCTCCTTGTGTCTCACACTACAGGAGTCATATAACTGAGTGCTTTTGAGGGGATCATTTTTTCCCTTCCCATGTGATTCTTTCTGGGTTTGCATTTCATGGTAAACTTTATCAATCGTTTCCACAATACGCCACAAGTCAAACTCGTCTTCTAGATTTACTCTAGATGGGTCTGGTAATGACTCGGTTTTGGGAAAGAATTCCTCTATATCTTCCTATGCTTGATCACTTCTCTCCTTGTCGTATCTCTTCTTGTCTCTCGGGACTTTGGAGATTATATCTTTCTCTGTATCTTTGTCTCAGCCTTCGTCACTACTTTGCGTAGGTGACTCATATGATGGATTGCTACATCTCGTCGCTGCTTTAAGTTCCCTTAATGGGTATAACCCTTTGTGATCCTTAGTTTTGTCTTTTATTTCAGACAGGGCAGGCGGAGCAGAAGGCTCTTCACCCCTCTCTTTGCATATATTGAGTATCCAATCTAAAGGTGGCACCTCCTCCTTCTCATGTTCATACATTTTCCAAAGCTCTAGACTCCCTAGGCACTTTTCTAACTTTTTTCCTGTGTACGCAGCATGCAAATATGTTGTCATGTGCTGCCGAACTGCTCTCGATAATGACCCGCCTTGTGGTGTTAGCATAAACATTTTTTCCGCAGTTCCTTTAACCCACTCAGCACTATATTATTTAAGTTTAAGCGCTTGTTTCAGTAGCTGTTTGCAGAGGTGCACTAATGGAGTAACATCTTCCATTTCTAAACTTTGCTTTTCTTTTTACTACCACTCGCTTATATTTCAGTTATTGTTTCAATTTATGTCTTAAACAAAATACACTTATGTGTGAGCAATAGTCATTGCAAGCTCCAATCCCATCACAACACAATTGTTCACATTAATCTTGCTAAAAAACAACCATCAAAGTTTAATCTTTAAACAATCAATCTTTGCATCTCAACTTCACGCTTCTCTTTTACATAACATTTTATTCTTTCAACTCTGACGTCATCACACCTCTTTCAATCACATAAAACAAACAGACAAACTTGACCGGCCACATGTAGTACTCATAATCTTTTTCTTAAGACTCGTTTTACCCTCTAAAATCTTCTCCGATTTGGAACGTAAGCTAATTCCTTTAAGACTGTCTTTAACCAATCTCGTCTTCTACATGTCCCGCAAAAGGGGCTCTGAATTAAAGCTTCTGCTAGCACTCTTTAAAGCCTAGGAACAGGGAGTATCCTCATAGCGTGGCCACAATTATTCTTCCTCATATATTGCTCGGCCACTCTCAAGTCAATGGTCCTCATTACGAGTTTGGAGGTAGTTACCGGCATGGCTACCCCCAAACTCGGTTCTGGGTCCCGAAAAATGGGAATTACCGGGCCATTTCGACCTTTGCGGGCCCAGTAATTCCAAATTCGCGGGACCCGGACCTGGTACGTCCCCATTCCCATTGAGCCTCCATAGGGCTCAGTGGGAATGGGGAGGATGGTAACAACGGTCCTGCTAATAACGGGGCCGTTGCTACCATCCGGTACTGCTAGCGGGTGCCGCTCTACACGTCTGGTCTGACCAGGCGTCCAGACCGGCACACGCGAGCAGACTCATAATGTTGCAGTGAGGTGACAAAGGTGCCGGTAGCACTAACTGTGCTGTTGTTGCCTTACCACAGCACTTATAATGAGGCCCAAGTTCTTGTATCCCATATACATATATATATATATTACACTCTTACTCTAGCGTAATATTTTATCCCACTTTCCTCCGTTACTCTCTGTTATTCACCATGCATGCATCCCTTTTGCCACACTCTGTGGTCTATTCACTCACCATTCGCATGTTTTTCGTTTTCGTCTTTGGACCCACGGGATCACCGCCTTCGTTACTGGTTCTTCAAGCCGCTTTCCGATCCGCTTCACATATATGTGGGAGGGGTTTTGGTTTTAAAATAGGGGCCCTGACAAACCATCCCTTGCAAAGACTTTACCTATTCTATACACTTCTACGTGAAACTTCACGTCCTGTCAGCCGAATGGCAAAGGTCGTGCGATATTGCAGAGACTCAAAAATGACTTATGTCGACGGCCGATGGTATCTTATCTAACCATCAATCTCTGCTACCGTGTAAACTGGAGACTTCCATCCCTTTAAAATGAGTAGCGGTACCCTGGAGACAGATGGGGATGGAGATTTTATTCATAAATCAGTAATCAAGAGGACACAAATAGTTAGGCAAAGTTTGTTTTAATGTCAAATATCTTAAAACAGGGAGTACAACGAACATCAGCAATCGCTCGATACTCTGACTGTAACTACTTCATAAAAAAGCTGTGCTTTTGTACCCAAGAGTGGTCATCACTGACGTGCTGACCTGCGTCATTACCAACGTCATCTTATGTGGCAAACTACTAAAACCTATCGGGAAGCAGGATTGGTTCTAAGTGAATAAGTAAGCATAGGTTATATATCTGTGTAGAGTAACAGAACGAGGTAATTGTATAGTCGACATCAGGTAGGGAGACTAAGCCCTCCCTTCAAAATGGCCACTAAGAACTAAATGTACGATGTCCCATTGGGTACATATACTATAGGACCCCCAACTACATGGTCCCCTACAATTGGTTGGCTCTATCCCCCGTCAGTAGTTTTCATACCTACGTTAGCAGCATGCAGACTGAACAACCAGGTGCGGATAAGCTTGTCTTTGCACCATCTTCCCACCAATTAAAATGTCATCTATCATCACCTCAATGGTCCAGTGTCAATTAGTACTTTGAAGTTGGCCTTGAGTCTGTACTGTTGTCTGAGAAATGTTAAGGAGTATGGGCACTATCTGGCTTCCGTGCGTACATGTGATCATCTCACTCGTCCAAATTCCCTCTATCACATGACTGGACACCATGAAATTTAGCCGTTTCGTATATTTGATTGTATTCTCAACAGGCCTCTGAAGTCTTTTGTTTTTGCTTGACCTTTCTGAACTGGAGCTTCTGTTCTTTCACGTTGTTAGCCAACTCCAGTTTGATAAGACCTTGGCTTTATTGGCTCAGTCAACTCCTTAGCTGAGCTCTTATTCTGTTTAATTCAATTGCTTCTTGCTTGTTCGGTACTGCTTATATACACAGCGGAAACATTCATCCTTTATTTGTCAATTTCTATCTACTGAGGTACATATGTATATGTTGGCGCTTGCTGCGGTCTAATCTATTTAAAAGCATGTGGCTAACTTCATGATTGCTTTGCTGCTTGTGTTTCATTGCTTCTGTACATGTTTAAACTATCTAAGTATCTTCATCAGGTCTTGTCATCTTGACCCCAAGATGTCACTTATCCTTAGTACTTCTTTTTTCTTTTTCTTTATAAATCGTCTGCCTCTCTGGTCTGGTTATCTTTTATATAGGTGTCAATAAACTTTACATGATGTCACCATTCATCTTTGTCATTTCGTTTCTTTTCTTCTTCAGGAATGTCATTCAAATGGCCATCATATTTTCTTGGGTGCATGTATGGTTTCCTCAATGGGTACTTTAACTCGCATATTCTCTTAGGTATAGGTACTCTTATGGGTACTGCACAGAGTCCACGCTCTTCTCTTTGCTGGTTTAACTGTTCAGTATATGTCACATGCTTTGGTTCATATGTTTCAGGTAATGTATGCGGGGCAGTTGGAGTGGGGGTACTTAGCTCCTCCTCGACAAGTCCTCTTCATCTACCTTGGTTGAATGGGCTTGCTCCGGTTCGGCTGGGTCACGTTTGTGGAGACCTTGAAATGAAGATGTCCTGCTTGTAATTATGAGTTTGCTGATTTTCTGTAGGTGGCTCATGTTCATTACTTCAGCTTTCTCCACTTGTCCTTGGCTGGGTGCCTTGTTTCTGCTCACCTCTGGATGCAGTGATCATGTCAGCTTTTCCATGTACTCAAAGCCTGTCTCTCCTTGCCATCCATTTCAGAGTCCTATAGCTTCTATATCATTCCCTATGGCTTCTCCGTGTTAGTAGAAGTGAAGCATGTGCAAGCTTAATATATGAATACTTTGCAAATTGCGGTTTCGGCTTCAGCGGACAATATGAATTTGGATATGTATGAGTGTCCATCCTCTACCTGCGTGTGTCATAAGCATGTTCTTTGTATCTATATGCAATAAACTAGTGTGTGCATGTGTAACCTTATGAATGGATGAATATGTATTTCATGTATAACAGGGCTACGTCATGATGTCAATGATGCCGTCATTGTTTTTTAGCTTTGCAGTCAGTCGACTTGCTCGATGTATGTCATTTCCCTATCATACAAGTCATCTATGATTCGTATGGCGTAAATGGCTGCCTGAGCGAATAGCGCTTCTGATTCCTGCGATACATTGATGATTATGAAGATGAGCCTAAAAGTGAGGCACATGTGTCATTTCTCTGTCTTCGACTTGAGAGTTGTGTGGGGGGCATGAGGGACAGATTTAACTCCCCAGCTACAAGTTTCACAAACATTCTGGGTTCTTCATAACCCAACAGAAAATTAACAGTTGCATAAAGTTCTTGTGGGGCTAGCAGAATGACACCCTTCTCCTAGATGATTCCCCAATGTCTCTCACCTCTCTTAATAAGATGTGCTTCTCTGTTTTGGAGGTTTTCACAGTCCCTCGGAATAGAACCACACTCCTGTGGAACTAGACTAGGAATTGTATCACAAAATATTTCAGATTATCTCTCTTTCTTTATGGATTACAGTCTCAATGGATTTTCTATTTTCACGTTTCAACTCAAATGAAATGCAATGTCAATGGTTTTCTTCTTATCTTTGAGGAAGGCAAGGTTAAGGTCTTGATCTGAAAAGACCATACTTTTTGTAGGATCTGGTGATGACCAATCAGCAATGAATAACAGTGCTGTTGACACAAGATAATTGGGGTTTGGCTTATAGTACCAGCCCTAGACAATTCTGGTGTGTGCACATTGCATCTCTTCTTTGGCAGGTGTTTTCCCAGCCACTCAAAATTTGGATAGAGAAGGAGAGCATACACTATCCCTGTGCCTCCAACTGTTTTAATCCCCATTGCTGTACTTTCCAGGGCTGATAAGATAACCCCATTGTATGGTGTTTCAGGGAGTTGGGGTCGTGGGTCCACAGAAACAGTATCTTCTCATTTACTGAGGTTGTAGTTCCCAGTTCATACTATTAACGGTTCCCCCTTGTTGCCTTGAGTTTCATGAAAAGTTTAAACCTTTACTTAAATAGCTTGTCTGCTGCCTCTTGGACTTTTGTTAACACTATTACCTGTATTAACAATCAAAAAATAGTCCACTGATGAGGCCCAACAAGGCTGAAACACGTGTATGGGGTTGCTGTTGGTACTCTTGTTCAGAAGGGAATTGCCATAACATTTCGGTGCTGGACTGCCCATGTGGCCGGGACAAAGACTGATATGCAAATGGGTACTTACCTTCTGTGAAAGCTACAGTGAGCTAAAGTGTGGCTGTGGAATCTCGAGTGGGTACCTTCCGAAAGTACAGGTCTTTTAGCCATGTTCGTTCTCACAGAGGGGAGCCTATGGACTATTTTTTGATTGTTTAAGGGACTTAGGTTTAGTCACCCTACATTTCCTATTGTCATCCAGACATGGATACCTTGCTCACTGTGCTCAGAGAGGCACAGCTCCACCTCACTGATGAATCCCAACAAGGCTGAAACATGTGTATTGTGCTGATATTGGTACTCATGAAAAGTTTAAACCTTTACTTAAATAGCTTGTCTGCTGCCTCTTGGACTTTTGTTAACACTATTACCTGTATTAACAATCAAAAAATAGTCCACTGATGAGGCCCAACAAGGCTGAAACACGTGTATGGGGTTGCTGTTGGTACTCTTGTTCAGAAGGGAATTGCCATAGCATTTTGGTGCTGGTCTGCCCATGTGGGCAGGACAATGACTGAAGTGCAAATGGATATTTCCCTTCTGTGAAAGGTACAGTAAGCAAAACTGCGGGTGCGGACTCTCGAGTGGGTACCTTCCCAAAACAGGTCATTTAGCTGTGTTTGTTCTCACAGAGGGGCACCTATGAAATATTTATTGATTAGATCATTTCGAAGTCTCTGAAGGTAGCAGTGCCAATCAACAGAGTTAGCGGTTTCAGCACATATGTTGGACCACCCAATCCACACACTATAGGTCATACAACCACAGACCAATCTGTATCCTTCTGTAGGGCCGACTCTTGGCTGACTGATATGATGCTTTCCTTGTGTCTTCCGAAAAATTTACTTCTGGTCAACTGGGATGATCTGCTACTCCTTCTCTTGTTTGGCTTGTTTCTCACCCACCGGCCACCAGTTTTCAATTGTGTAGCATTTGGCTTTCTGCCACCATGCGGGACGCCTATTCCTTTCGTCATTTCTGTTTTCATACTGGCCAATGCCCCATCAGCCTGTAAGATGTCCTTGTGCATTCCCTTGAACCACACAATCTATGTCTCTTGCTTAAGCTTTTCGGACCTGCCTTCAGGTGTTCTCTTGTCTTTGTTTTCTCTCTGAGTCACAGTTCCTCTCTACACAGTGACTGCTATCTCCAGTTCTCTTTCCAGTATTCTCTCTGGTATCCTTCCCAGTACCCTTCCACCTTTGTTTATTTCTGACCTCCTTATATTGTAGGGTCCGCCCTGATGTAACATCCATTCCATTGACTAAAGCTGCTGTGGTGTTTTTTCTGCTCGCTTGTAGAATTCTCGGGAGCTTCTTCATCTCAGTACCTAAACCATCAGGGTAGATAGATGTTTCACAGTAACACATGTTTTTTTGACATACGTTTAGAGCCACCTACTTGGTTGGAGTTTAATCCCCAGGAGAGGAGTGCCTCTCCATGTGATACTCATGCACATTACCACTCCTAGGGGAACTGTTGGTAAGCGGCCTCCCCTCCCTAGCTGCATGTAGAGGAGTTCTCCCCTGGGGAGAAGTGACACAAGCTATATCATCACATACCCTTCGACTTTTTTTTGGTTTCCCCATCTAGCTTTGTTCTGGGGCTGGCGATCGTATCACATTTATATGTGTTTCCCAAACGATTGTCCTCCCAGTCCCAAGCTGGAATATCAACAGTAAAGCCCTCTTCCTTTCAAGTATCTATTGGGTCATACCTAGTAGATGTCTGGTTTAAATGCCCATCAACTTCTTAAAGTCTTGAAGATCAGCACCAATGATGGATTCTTCAGGGATTCCAGGTACTATGACTGAACTCATGACAGTCCAGTCTTTTTGCCTCGGACAGTCAATGAAATAGGGATACAGGGATATATTTCCTGGTCACCATTCACACAGGTAATTCAAACTAGGTTTATTACATTGAGGTCATTTGGATATATCAAATTGGACCTAACTGCTGTACATTTGCTACAGGAGTTTAGTAAAGATGAGACATGTACCCCATTATTTTCCACTTTTTTGTGACTCTTAAGGAGGGTTGAGAGACACATGCAAATTGCAGTGGATTCTACCTTTACATTGTGTAGGTCATCCAACCATTCATACCTGTCTCCTGCCATTCAATCCTCTTCCATAGGTTCCTACTTAACGTTATAGGGACAATGTCAGGCCAGTTGACCCTCTTCTCCAAAGGAGAAACAAGGTGTATTGTTGACAGGAGAGCACCTACTCTCCTCTGGGTTCTCAACAGGCTTCTCGCGGGGAGGGGGAAACTTCCTTTCCTGTATGCTTTTTATTCTCTTTGGTAGAAGATTTGAAAATATGTCAGGTTTGGTCATTAAGGGGGGTTTGGTTATCTAAATCTTACTCTCCTCCCATCTATGTATATTCCTTAGCTGTTTGGCCGCATCTGCATGGCCTTGGGCTGAACTGACTTCAAAATCTGCAAGGAACTCACCAAACCTAACTCAGTCTCCATATTCCCTCTGCCTTCGCTGGCCCTCTCTACTGCACTGGCCCCTCACTACATTACTAAAACTCATGACATTCAGTCCACACTCTCCTCTACACAACCCCCTTCTGCCTCACCCACTCTCAGGACTCCCTTGCCCCCTTCTCCTCTTCCCTCCTTCTCTCCACTTTCTTTCCCATATCACCTGATGAGCTCTCGAGACAAGTCCACTCAAAGAAAGTATTATCCAAACAAGTGCCCCCCTGCTTCCCAAACTATCAAGGACAACATTACCTCCCTTGCTCCAGCCTTGGCTTATGTCTGCAATCACTCGTTTTCCACTGGATTCTTCCTGCTACCCCTCAAGCACTCCATTGTTCACTCTCTCCACAAAAAGCCTTCTGCCGACCCCTTTTGTCTGGCTAACTACCGCCCTATCTCCATTACCTCTTTCCTGGGCAAACTCGTAGAGAAGATGGCCATCTCCCAGCTTATGCACCACACTGAATATGTGTGCTCCACGACCACCAGTCTGGCTTCAGAGCAGTCAGAGGCACTGAAACTGCACTCCTGAACACCTATGAACACTTGTTCTCTAATCTCATTTCCAACACTACTTCCGTTCTCATCCTTCTTGACCTTTCCTCTGCCTTTCATACGGTCAGTCATGCCACCCGCATAAATAGGCGTTGTGATACCCTTGGCATCATGGACCTGGCTCTGGACTGGTTGACCTCCTTCCTTTCTGACCGACCTTGCCAGGTTCAACTGGGCACTTTTCTCTCCTCCATCTCACTCTCCACCTATGGTGTCCCCCAGTGCTCTTCCCCCTTGCCATGGATCTTCAACATCTACCTTGCCCCTCTAGCCCATTTGATCTCCTCCTTCTCTCCTAACTTCCATTATTATGAGGACAACACACAGTTCTCTTTAAAGCTTCCCTCCACTGCCTCCTCTTCTTCCTCTCTCATTCCTGTCTCTCTGCTGTTCAGGCGTGGTGCATTGCTGACAATCTCTGCCTTAATGTGAGTAAGGATGTGATTCTTCTCACTGAGACCCCAGCTCCCTCCTTTCCTCCCACTCTCTGGTCACCCTCCATGGGCCCCCTGCCCTTACCCGCATGTGAGGCAAAAAACCTTAATGTCTCCAGAGCTCTGGTCCTATCCAGGTTAAACTACTGCAACAACCTCTTCCTCAATCTGCCTAAATCCACCTTTGTCCCCTTCAACTTATCCAGAATAGGACTGCGAGACGTATCCTTGACCTCAAGTCCAGGTAATGCATCTCACCAACAGTAAATCTATCCACTGTCTCCCGGTTGCTGCGAGGATCATGTTCAAGACCATCTGTATCATCCATAAAGCTTTCGGGGGACTGGGACCACTGCTACATCGAACCATCTCTCCCTAAATACCTCCCTGATAGAGGCGTTTGTTCTTCTAGCTCCAACTCTCTGCAGATATGAATACTCATAAAAACACTTGGATCATCTAAGAAGAATTTGAATTAGAAAACTAAACATTTTTCATAAAAGTTGGGCTTCATTATTAAGCCAATGATAGTGTGCAGAGGACGCAAGTTCCCAAATTAGGGAACCGTTTCTTTATAAAAAACCTCTCAGAATTGAGCCAGATGCCCTTACGTTCTGGAAGCTTCTCAAGACCCTCCTGTTCTCTTCATCCTTCCCTCTCCCCCTCCCCTGCTAATTTCCCCCTCTGCCTCCTGGACTGGCTGCCTGGATCCTTCAGTTTCTTACAGGGCAGCAGGCCCTCCTTGACCGGTCCACCCCTGCACTTGGTCTCCCCTGATCCCCCTAACCTGCACTTTCACTTCTGGACCCCCTCTCCTTGCACTAGCCTGGCTGGGCTTCATCCTTCGAAACCCTTGCAGCCCAGTAACTCACACTTAGCACATGGACCTTCTTCCCCTGCACTCTCTGCATTCCCTGGCACGTGTCCAAATGGCCTCCCCTTGACGCTAGAATAACCTGGGGCCTTTTCTCCCCTGACCAGCACACCTCCCCTCCCTTCTTGCCCACACTTCTTGTTACCGCACATGTACTATTCGAATGACACAAGGCCTAGTAGAAACGTTTTTTGTGTTCTTCATCCCTGCCCCTGTTAGGGAGAATTCTCATAAATGGCTGATTTCCCTTACCTAATGAGTCCCTCAGCAGCTTTGCTGGATTTCTAGGATTTATTTTTTTCACCTGGTAAGAGTGTGAGCCTTTTTTCCCACTCTTACATATATTTTGCTGTGTGTGTTTTCACTTTTTGTGTGATCCTGAGCACTAGAGCCTCACCCATCATGGCCTCATATTTTTCATGTGTATTACACAGCACCTTCAGTGCAGTGACAGAGGGTTGTCTTTGAGACTTCCCACTGACTCCATTTTCTGGGGCTGACTACTATCCCCCAGAAAAGGTAAAGTTGCCATTAACTTTATTTTAGTCACTTTAAACCACAGACCTAGTACACCCCATCTTACATGGAGTATTGCAAAGGGTTAATTCTTATCCCTTTTTGTCTGTGTCTCTTGGAGCATTGTTTCGCTCCCTTTACATCAAGACTTTGCTGGTGGCAGTGGTAACTACCCTAACTTTTCTACCGCAGTTATCTTAGATAACCACAGTATTGTTTTAGGCTATTATATTAGCCTCGAACATAAACCCGCTTCACCAAATACATTTTATTTTGGCTCCAGCTGGGTTTATTCACCATTTCTTTTTGTTAAAGTCTTTCTTGTGTTTTACTCTACGCGCCAAACCGGGGATGATTCCTTTGTTCGCCGTCTTTTCACGGGCTTCTGCACAGAAGCCCTCTTTAAGGCGCCTGGAAGTCTTGGTAGGCAAGATATGAGGGAGGGATCTTCAGACCCCTGCAATGGGTTCCCTTCCTCTCCTGTTTGATTGGCTGAGGGGACTGTCCTTGCCAGGACAGCCGCCCTGCTGTGTGATTGACACCCAGGCTGTATGAATGGGGGAAAACTGCATAAAAAGCAGGTCTCTGGGACTGGAAAGGCAGAGTCACCACTGGAACGAAAGAACCAATGAAGAGCTGATGGAAGACAACCCCTACAACAACTGAACCGCCCAGTGAAGCCCTGCTGCAGGTCAGAATCTTCAGAATCCGATGACAGATAAGATCCTCCAGGAAACTTCTTGCCTTGAGCTGGTGGGACCAACCAGTTTGCCCAAACTGCAAGCCATGACCCCTCCTATGGTTGAATTTGCAGTACAGAGCTACAGTGGGCCGGATAGCCAGGAAGGTCGGACCCTGCTTGGGTTTTAAGGAGCGCACCTTTTATTTGTTGCTTTGCTCTGCTGCTGGTTTCTTCCCTGGGTAATGCAGGACCCTCCAGTCTTCCTACTTCTTGTCAGTCCGACAGTCACTTCAGGAACCGTGAGCCTGCTGGAACTACGTGGTGTGGTGTATTAAGAGTGTGATTTTTAGACTGCTTATAATAGTGTAATGTTATACAACTGAAGAGTGAAATGAATTTATATTGTTTTATTTGAAAACCTTGAGTCAGTGTTTGCCTGAATCATAGTAATTGATGTCCTTTGTGTAACTATCTGATACTGCTCACCTACTGTTGAGATAAGTCTGGCTGCTCAGCCATCGCGACCACTTTAACTGTGTAGTACAGACTTGTACCAAAGGTGAATTTGTACTGTCACTTGTAGTCTTAATTGTGTGTGGTGTTTCCAAAGGCTACTGCATATAATTCTTTCTAATACCCCCACCGCCCGTTTGCCTTGTTGTGCCGTGAAACAGCTTTTACTGCATAGGCGCATTATTAATACCTAATAAATTCAATTAAATTAAATTGAGATTGGTGGCCAAACTCGGTCTGCTGAGCTGAAGTACGACACACTGTAGAGCCTGTTAATGAATTGCTCTAAGGACAATGCTTCCATAACTTTGAGCAAAGTCTTTTTTCCAACACCACTGAGAGAGGGCATTCTGTATGCGGCCCATTAACTCAAACAGTAATTCATTTGGTCCAAGTTGAATATCCCAAAACGTACTTCACTAGGAACCTCTGGTTTGGCTAACCCAATGTAGTCTGACCTCTGCAAACAAGGTGGTACCTTAGGGGTTCAGAGTCTGATTAGATATCTGCAGCTATCCTTTTAAGAGGGGTGTGAGGTAAAAGCTCTTTAGTTCCTCCGTTCAGCCAAACTATTGGGCCAGCCTTTCAAAGTTGAGACAAAAATTCCTGCGATTGTCTCCCTCCCGGAAGGGCTGGAGTATACCATGCAGAAGTTTTGGCTCAAGTTGAACGGCGGCTGACCAATTCAACCCCTCCGGGAAGCGTTTGTTCATCTGGATCAGGCCTTCCACAAGGCGGAGAAATAGTGCCTCCGTTTGGTCTTGATGAGTGAGCTCCATTGGGTGTACATTATCAGCTTTCCTCTCTTCTACCCCAGCCACTTCTTCTTCACTGCTCCACCCGTCGCGAAAGGGGGACTTAAAGGAAGTAGGGAGTGGGTTTGCTACCCATCTTTACATGCTTTCGTGGGTTGCACCAAGTTATATATTTATGTTATTTATTTATTTATTTTTTATAACATGCCCAATAGCATACCTGAGTTTGGTTTCTGAGCATAGATCTGGGATTCAAACCTCTGTTGCTCTACGTGGCCTTGCTTCCAAGACCAGCGTCTTGCCCCTGTGGTGACTAGGAATAAGGAATAAAGAGACTGACCAAGTGGTGGAATAGTGGTTGCTACAGATGTTATTAAATGAAAATCAAACCTATCTAGCCCTAAATCGAATAGAATATCCCTACCTAAATTAAAGAAAAACAGATGCTTGCTCAGAAGTCTGTGTGAGTCAAAACAAAAATGCACTGTCCCGATCACAAAGGTTTCTATTCATTCCCTATAAAAACAGAACCTGTCATATGCTGACAGGTAGTCTCTATAAGCACTCCAATAGGGTAATAGACCCCATCAGCATTTAGTGTTGATAGATAAATCGGTATAAATTACAACTTCAATTGTTATTCAGAAAAATAAATCTTTTATAGTGGTTAATACATCTTCAACCTCAAAATTTCAATAGCGTTTGGTCCCTCCCCCGCCCTACTCGTGAATACTTTGGCGGTCTGCCAGTTGGTAGAATCCGCTATGAACGTATTCATCCTACGATCTTCACCTGAGGGCGCAGTTCTGTGGCAAATTCCTGTCAACACACACTTACACATTGGAGTCGGCAGTTGTGAGCCGTATTTGCTGGAGTGTTTACACTCGTATTAGCCCCTACCAACATGGCACCCTGGCGATGCAACACGCATGCGCACCGGTCCCGCTGACAATACACATACATTGGGCTCACTGCAGCGCAGCTTCTCTTGCAGACAGATGCTCAGCGTTGGTGCCCTTCAATCGTGAGTCTGCATTTACCCATCTAATCACTGTAGTAGACCGCTAGTAGGAGACCCACAGTTAATTAATTAATTTTTGGCTATCCAGCCGCGTAGCATCAGGTCTGACAGCCTGTATACTGATTCTATTTAGTGTTTTTCTTTGTAACTGATAATTAGCGTGTTAGAACTCGCTGTCTGGTGAACTGATCAAAGGATGGTGCCAGGAGTTGGCAGAGTGACATTAAGTTGTGACCTATACAATACTCTGGGGAATGATGTGTATCACACATTCTGGAGCACTTAACGCTTGGAATTCAAGCTAGCAGCACCCTGTCTATACGTATAGGCTTAGGGCATTGATGGCACTTAGAAACCTCCATTCACTTTTCTTTTGCAGTTGGCTACACTGTGACCATACATGCTGGTATTGGCCGTGGTGGCTATGCGAGTTCCTGTCTACAGCCTCAAGTGTAATCTCTCACATCCCTCTATAGCCCCGGGTCTGACCGAGGCGGCACCCGACTCCGAGATTCACAGAAGGTTAGTTCTTCTTACTTACATTCCCTAGTCAGTGGTATGTTCTTTTTCATTTGAATTTGAGAGTAGTGACAGTATAGTCCGACTCACTCTTACATTTATATATTTATTTACAGTTACACAGCAAGAGTTAGAATGGAAAGTACGGCAGTAATGGCACTGAAGATGGATTTTTTCCGAAACGCGTTGGCACTTTCTCACATAACAACGTGGACACTGCCCACAGATTTGGATCACATTGGGACATCAATATAGGATTTGTAATCAGCTGCAATTAACAATTGGTTTAGGGATTATTGGTGAATTGCCACGCTATATGCCAATGATGAATGTTACAATATCCCATATGAAACGTATGTCTTTAGTCTGATCTAACAACACACTCTATTCTTCATTAATTGATGCTTTAATGTTGACAAATGTATTAAGAAACTCATGCGAACACTTTTTAGCTTTTTGAAATGGTGTTGGTGAAAATTATGTTGAAAAACCTGGTTTGTTATAATTGCTTTATTGAAATTTTGAGGTTGAAGATGTATTAACCACTATAAAAGATGTATGTTTGTGAATAACATTTGAAATTGTAATTTATACCAATGTATCTATCAACACTAAATGCTGTAGGGGTCTATTACCCTATTGGAGTGCTTTTAGGGACTACCTGTCAGCATATGACAGGTTCTGTTTTTGTATATTATTTTGTTTTGTCTCTGGTGGTCTTGAGACATATTCAGTCCCTGTGCACCTGAAACATACCTAACTGTCACTATTTGGAATACTTGAATTTTTTCTTAGTTACTTGGAAGTATATTAGACTTACCGCTTGGAACTTAGTAGTGCCCCTCCCCTCCCCCTCAGCCATTTTTTTCTATTCATTCCTTGTCACTACAACTAAACACCAACAAGTCTAGCAGTTCGTAATCCAAGCAAATTACTCCATTCTTATGGATGTGAGAGGTGAACAGTGCATCTCTCCTTTGGCACGGGTTACCACATCTACTCAATGTCTTGATAGAGAAGCAGAGCATACACTGTCCCCAGGCCTCCAACCCTTTTAGACCCCTCTGCTGAACTTTCCAGGGTCTATAAGATAATTCCCTTGTAGGGTGTTTCAGGGAGTTGTGGTTTGGGTTTCAAAGACACTGGGCCTCATTACGAGGCTGGCGATAAGGCACCAACGGCACAAGTATCGCTCCCGGCACAGTTGCGACTGTACCCCCATACTAGAAATTCTACTCACGGGTTCCCTTACAGCCACCCAGTCTGACCTGGTGGCCGTACGGGCACCCACGAGCAGAGCAGGATGGTAGCACCGTTACCGTTATTAACGGTACCAGTGCTGCCACCCTCCCCATTCCCATTCAACCCTATGGGGCCGAATGGAGATTGGGAGTCCCGTATTACTGGCACCCGCGAATGGGCAATTACCGGATCTGCCAAACTCAGCATGACCCGGTAATTGCCCATTCGCGGGTGCCGGAAAAAAATGGATACCGGCGTCAGCGGTGCCTGTAATACAGGCACAGCTACCGCCAGCCTCGTAATGAGGCCCACTGTATCTTCTCAACCCCTGAGCTAGGTATTCTCAGTTCATATTTTTTACTGTTCACCCTTGTTGCCTTTAGTTTCACAAAATGCCTAAAGAGTATCTTGAACAGCTCCTTCGCTCCCCCTGGAAATGTGTTAACTCCCTTTACCTGTAATGGGGTTGGGATGCTTCACCGGGTTGGTAAGATTTCAGATGACGGTCATTCGCTTTCTCCCGCTCTCATCAGATTTTGCTTATTGGTTCCTGTACAGATGCCTTTTGGGAAGCAGACCAAGGTTTTTACCTTCCTCATCTTTACATAACATCCAACCACCACCTCTCTGGATACGGTTCAGATCTATGTATGTAACTGTGCAAACGGACAGGGTTATCTTTTTTGGCACAGTTGTTGGACTGCCCAGTCCACCTACTATGCGTCTCACCACCACAAACCAATCTCCTTCCTTCTGTAGGGCTGACTGGTATGATGCTTTCCTTGCACCTTAAGAACCATGTACTTCTGGTCTATCGGGGTTATCTTCAACTCCTTCACTTTGTCGGCTTGAGCCTCACCCACCGACCACCAGTATTCTGCCTTCATGCAGTATGCCTATTCTCTTCTTCGTTTCTACTTTTTTCATGGCAAACACTCTGTCGGCATTGGAGATGTCCTTGTGCATTTCCTTGTACCACTCCTTCCACGTCTCTTCCCTTGTCCTCACTTCCCTTGTCACTTCCTGCAACCCCACCTTGATGCCCTTCAGAACCTCCAGCAACTGTTCATTGAAGTCCACACTGGCACCTCCAGGTTTGCAGACCTATGACATGTGATATGCGGCTGGTTCCCAGAAGGTGTAGTGGCAGTGGTTGCTTGGGTAGAGACAGTGTCCTCCATGGGCCTCTGAGCAGGGAGGCATGTGGGTACAATCATTGTGTTTCTGCTTTACTTTTGTCACTGTAAATAGCATAGTTTGTTTTTTTGTAGATACTTTGAGTATTTCATTGCTTTAGTGTATGTGTGTTATGAATGTAGTGGAGTGAGGGTGTATGTTGTGTAAGGCTATAATGCATGCATGTATTTGAAGTGTGTATGCAGTGTGTGTGGGTGTGCAGGTTCAGTGTCTGTTGTCTTTGAATTCTGTATTTACTTGTCTGTGTGTCTATTTTAATTGGTACATAGTGTCAATGTGTGCATAGAGACTGTGTACTTGATTGCTATAGTGTATGTAGTGGGGGTGACAGTGTATGTTGGGTGAGGTTATAACCCTTGCATATATGTTGGGATGTGCCCACAGTGTGTGTGGGTGTGCAAGTTCTGTGTGTGTTGTCTTTGAATTATGTATGTCCTTGCCTAAGTGTGTATTTGAATTGGTACACAATGTCAGTGTGTGTGTATGCTGGGTGTGGTTATAGCTGCTTGAAATATATCTATTGTGTGAGTGTATTTTTTTAATGTTTATGCAGTGGGGGTGAGTGGGTATGCTGGATATGGTTATGCGGTTATGATGTGTATGCAGTGTGTGTAGTTCTGTAGGTTCTATGTGTGTTGTCTTTGAATTCTGTATTTTCTTGCTTAAGTGTTTATTTTAATTGGTATGCAGTGTGGGCGTGTTCTTATGCTGGTTGTGGTTAGCACTGCTTGACTTGTATTTTATTGGCTGAGTGTATGTTTGTAGTGTCTATACAGTGGGGCAAACTGGGTATGCTGGTTATGGCTATGATGTGCATGCAGAGTGTGTGTGTGTGGGTTCTGTGTGTGTTATGATGTGCATACAGTGTGTGGGGTGTGTAGGTTCTGTCTGTGTTGTCTTTGAATTCTGTATTTACCTGCTTAAGTGTATGTTTTAATTGGTGTGCAGTGTGGATGCGTGCATATGCTGATTGTGTTTATAGGTTCTTGAATGTTATGTTATTGTGTGAGTGTATGTTTGTAATGTGCACGCAGTGGGGGTGAGTGGGTGTGCTCGGTATGATTATGGTGTGTATGCAGAGTGTGTGTGTAACGCTCACCTGATTCCCATGGAGGCGCAGGTCTGGCTTCGAGTGCTGATGCTGCTTCAATGGTGAAGCGCAGGACTCTGAAGATGGACAGGAAGGGCCCTCTAATCTGGCTTCTCCGGCTCGCAGGAATATTCCCCTGTGCGTGAAAAGGGAGTATTACCTACTGACTGAGTTATGCTCAAGCCTCCCACTCTCTTCCAACCCTCCACAATACCCTTCCACGATTCCCCGTGAAGTCTCACCTTAGGGTCAGGAAGGATGAGCTCTCCATCCTGCTTCTGATGCAGGGGCGCGTTGAAACCCAGTTACTTCACTGGATTGAGGATTGTTGGGAGTTCAGGTAAGCTTGACTATTCAGGTAAGGCTCTGTAAAAGTTCTGTTGCAAGTTCAAAAGTCCAAGCTTAATAGTAATGTTCATTGTCTTTTTGCAGCAAGCGCTAATGCTTATGTCTTTTTTCCCCTTATGGGCCGGGGTTCGGAATGCCGGAGATATGGCGCCGACCCGAAGTGAAACGTGCAGTTCCAGTTCCAGTAAATGGCAGGTTAGTTCTGGATGAGCGCTCGGGAACTGTCTTTGCATACGCTCATTCAATGTCCTTGTCTTTTTTCCCCATAGGGGCCGGGGTCCGGAATATGCCTGGAAGCGGCAAGACCCGAAATGAAATGGGAATGACCCAACAGGTAAGTCTTATTCCCTTCCTTCTCTCACCTCTTATTCTTGTCTTTTTCTCTAGGCTCTGGGAAGTGGCTGTGTATCCGGATGATCGCTGCTGAAGATGGAGGAACCCAGGAAAGGTGAGTGAAATGCAGCGCTGCAGCGATTGTAACAAAATGCTTTTAAAAAATGATGTCTTCCCTTTCAGGATCGTCGGTGATGTCTCCGTGGTGCAGATTTAGCTGGTAGGTCTCTTGTCTCCCTTTGCAGGTGACCCAGGATGCTGACAGGTGTGGCTGAAGTCCAGATGCAGGTGCTGACACAGTGAGCGTCCAGCTGCGAGGAGCAGAACAACGCGAAGCGTGAGTTGCTGATCGGGTGTGGTTTAAATAGCTTTGGAAGAAGTTCCAAGTGTGTATCCTTCCTCCGATCAGGTATGTATCCTTCCCCGACCACACCCGGGTGGAAAGTAGTCCCATAGGTAAAGTAGTTCCATTTAGGCCTCAAGAGGGCCTGCATGTGGCAGCATGGTCTGCATCAGGTAAGTGCACATTAAAACACTTGAACACATGTCTAGCTTTATGAGCCTGGCGCCTAAGACGCCAGGACTGCGTCCAAAGGGCCCCAGCTTGGGCCCGCTGGCACTTCCCTGGGGGAAATGATGCCTGCCTCTGGGGTTGCTGGGTCGGACCTGGCTCCTTGGAGGTAGGCATCATGACAGTGTGTGTCTGGGGGTTATGTGTGCGTTATGATGTGCACACAGTGTGGATGGTGTGTAGGTTCTGTCTGTGGTGTCTTTACATTCTGTATTTCCCTGCTTAAGTGAATGTTTTAATTGGTATGCAATGTGTGTGGGTGCATATGCTCGGTATGGTTATTGCTGCTTGAACTGTATTTTATTGTGTAAGTGTATGTCTCTAATGTGTACGTTGTAGGGTGAGTGTGTATGCTGAATAAGGTTATAGCTGCTTTGAGTATGTGTGGCGTTGTTGTTGAGTGTGTGGTTGGCATATATGTTTTCCTCATTTTGTATTTTTTCACTGCCAATACTGGGTTGTTATTGTGCATGCTTCATATAAAGATACATTTTCAATTCTAAAGATCTCAAAATTGGCCAACTCAATGTTCTCTTTTTTTTCAATACCCCAATTCAAGCTAAATTCAAGGAGCCTGCAAACATTGGGAAAATCGAAGCAACCAATTTTGAGATATTTGAGCCGATTTCTTTTTTTCTTATATGAAAACCCCATTTTAAAAGCTGTTCAAAATGTGAAAAAAATTTAAAAATGTTTAAACTATCAAGGCCATAATGCACAGGTGACTTCCTGAAAATATGACTCCAGAACATTTTCAGATTTTTCCAAGCAAGCCGTTGAAAGTTATTGAAAAATGTCATTTACTGAAACGCCATAGAGAGGTGTAAACTTAACTATGCCTTGCACTAGCGTGAAAGCATATTATATGTTACAATGCCGTGGTCGCCGCACTATAATTAAGGTGTGTACCTAGTTCCCTAGAAAACTGGGTATTTGAATTGCTAATAATGTTTGACTTGCAGGATGAATTTGGCTGATATCTTCAAACAAAAAGTTGCATCAGCAGCACCCACCACCGACGAGACATTTTAGACAAATCTGTTAAAAAAAGAAAAAGTTATTAAGAAAGCAAAAAAACATGTTTTTGTCCTACTCCCAATCATGTTCCAATAAAGATAATTGCACAGCGCATGGAAAAAACTGCTGGACCGAATTGGACCAAATAGGAAACTACTTAAAAGTGAAGCATTGCCTCGATTTCCAGGAGATGTCTGGTGTTAATCCATCCAGTATTTTTTCAATATTTGATGGTGAAGAGGGTGCATCCTTCTTTCAAAATTATAGCTATATCTCCCATGGTGCATTGGAGCAGAGAGGCTTTTCAGGAAAAAAATGTGCCATATTTTCCCCAAAATTCTATTGCTTTTAACTTTTGACTTGCTGGATGGATTTAGATGAACTTTGCAGAACAAAAGTTTCTCAAGGGCCCCCATGAACTTCACATTCTGGGAACAATACATTATAAAATGAAAAAGCTATTAAGAAAACAAAACATCACAGTTTCAAGACCATTCTTTTTCCCATAGAGGAAAAGTGCAATTCTTTAACATCCGTAGCGCGAGAACCACTGGGCACATTTGGAGGAAATATGAAAACATTTGGGCACAAAGTGTATACTTAATTTCTCATACTGGTTTGGGGTAGATCCATCCAGTAGTTGTTAAAAGATTCAACTGGGGAATGGCCCAACTCCTTAATACCTTTATAGTGGTACAGGTGCATTGCAGTAGAGGTGCTGAGACAGGGTAATAGCTTTAGACTTGCTAGGTGGATTTGGGTAGTATTTTCTATACAAAAAATGTGTTAAGGGTTGGAAATCCTGGGAACAATATGTTAAAACATTAAAATATTATGAGGAATACATAAAAATGTAGTTTTCATCATACTCCCATTCATTTTCCCAGAGAGAAAAAAGTGCAGTTATGCAGTTTCTGAACAGCCATAGCTCAAAAACTCCTAGGCAGAATCTGACCATACAAGGAGCAATTTGGGCACACGTTATTGACTTAATTTCCTTGACTGGTTTGGGGTAAATCCATCTAGTTGTTTTTAAAATATTCGACAGAGACCCTCTATTCCTTAAAGTGTTCACATATATCGGCCTCTGCGCTTTTCTACATAGAGGCTGAACAGTTCTTTAGAAATGAAAATCTGGTGTTTGTTTTTTGCTCAATGCAAGTGATTCCTACAATATTACCGGGAGAAGCCACAACTGAAAGAACTCAAAACGCTATTTGGAGGAGGAAAAAGTATGTCATCAAACATTGGCATTACCTCCCAATGACCTTACAGAGTCTAATAACGCTCTTGACTTGAAAAAGAGAATCAGAATTCTTCTTTAATGCAAATGTCACTGCTAGTGGAAGACTGATTGTTCTGAACGACAGCATTTAGATGGCCTGGTGTAGGCACTATATAAATACCCATAGCCATAGCAATAGCAACACAAATCACATCAGGGTTGAGGTTGGGAGTGGCAAAGAAGACAACATGTGAATTTGGTGATTTGGGGGTGGGTTGGGGAGACAGTTACAGGCTTATCAGGGAAAGAATGTCAGTGCTTTCAGGAGATTACCACTGCAACACCGCAAGACGCAGTCAGAATAAAATGTATGTCACAAGAAGCAATGAGTAATACTAATGGGGTAATGGGAAGGTCTAGGGAGGGAAAAAGCAATTGAGTAGATTCAGGGGATGCAGAAAAAGAAGGGGGGCACATGTTGAGTGCCTGTAAGGATGTGGGAGACTTTTTAAATTAGAGATATTTTTCTTGTTACTGCAGGATTCGTCGAACCGCCACTCTAACGCAGGAATATCTGTTATTGGAAAAGATTACCGTGAAATTATCACCAGAAAAAGGAGATCGAAAAAAAAAGGTTTAACATCTGCAGTGCCAATATCTACTGGTCAGGGGCCAATGAGTTCCTGGTAACAATTAATGGTTTGATATGGCCAGTGGCCGTGGCTAGTTGACACAAAAGAAAGCTATTGGTGCAACACGTAAACAGGCCATGGCCATAGGACATAGTTAGCGAGAACTCAAGAACAATAGTATACCAAAACCTTTGAAATTCAGTCAAAGGATCTTAGTTGAGAAAGAGGTAAGGTGATCAGATTTAACACAACTTAACCCTAATAATTCAGCACTCGCATTTCAAGCAAGTACACTTTAATTATACAGCCCCTTATGTGCAGCATATACCCACAATGATGACATCACTAGTGACATCATTTATGGCGATGCAAATGACATTTTAGAAGACATCACTGATTAGGTCAATAATGACATCATATTTGACAACATTGATCATATAAGTTAGAATATCTTAGTTCACCACTTTTGATACATATTTTATTTTATTACACTTCACAATAATAACAACACAAAATGGAAAAACACACTGATACAGAAGTATCATATAATTATGTGTGGAGCATTCATTTATAACACTTATCAACTTATAAAATAAAAATAAAAATATGTACTGCTATAAAAATGGTTTGAATGTCATATATTAGTAAGCAATTACAATACTTAATTGGAGGGAAAGTGCCTGATTCAGGTAAATCTAATTCAGGTATTTCAAAAATAATAAATTAGCTGTATGTAGTAGTAAAAAACAAATAAGAATAGATTGAATTATAAACATGTTTAATAGTAAGTGTTATGAAAATAGCAAATGTGCACATGTACATTTACAATTCTCCTTACTATAAAGACAGTACATGAACACATTATTTTCTAAATGACTTGTATTGTATTATATAATGTGTGTGCTTGTTTGCATTGTAATAGTATAGAATCTAATAATTCAAAGTTTTTAATATGCAAAAAACAATCAGTGACTTATACTACATAATAACATATATAGAAAAAATGAAGATTATAAAGTAAATATGCCATTATAGACATTCCAATGATATTACTAATATATTAAGGGGGTAATTCATAGAATCCGGCTCACAATTGGGGCACGCGGCTGGCGCACAGTGTGCACGTGTGGCAGTCTGCGCAAGCCGCGTGCGCCAAAATCCATTTCCCCGCGCACAGCGTATTCATGGATTTTAACATCCATAACCGGCCATGGCGCAGAGTGGCGCAGTGACCCTGCAGCAGCACCAGTTATGCCCCCATCCCCACGCGCCATGAACAGCGCACAAATCCCGTACATGGCCCACAGGCAAGTGGACCAGCATACAGCCCCTCAACAATGAAAACGTCTGTAAAACTCCCCGCGCAACCCTCCGAATACACGTACCCCGCTCGCGCTGGGGTGCACATGGAGAATCACACGCGATAGGCCTTGTGCGAGCAGGGTACTTGTATTTCGGGGCTTTGCGTGGAAAATCACACGTGGTAGGTCCTGTCCGAGCGGGTACATGTATTTCGGGGGTGCGCATGGAGAATTACACGCGATAGGCCCTGTGCAAGTGGGGTACGTGTATTTCGGGGGGTGCGCATGGAGAATCACACCCGTGATAGGCCTTGTGCGAGCGGGTATGTGTATTTCAGGGGTGCGCGTGGAGAATCACACACAATAGGCCTTGTGCGAGCGGGGTACGTGTATTCTGCGGGGTGCGTGGGGAGAATCACAAGCGAAAGGCCTTGTGCGAGCAGGGTACATGTATTTCGGGGGTGCGTGTAGAGAATCACATGCGATAGGCCCTGTGCGAGCAGGGTACGTGTATTTCGGGGATGCGCGTGGAGAATCACACGCGATAGGCCCTGTGAGCGGGGTACGTGTATTCTGAGTGGTGCGCGGGGAGTTTCACACATGATTTATCTGTGTGAGCGTGGTACGTGTATTCTGAGTGGTGCGCGGGGAGTTCCACACATGTATTGGCAGTGTGGGTCCTCCCAGGTGTGCCCTGTACCCTCTCCCCAGCCCCTGCAGCCAGCCCACACCACAGGGGACTACCCTGCACCCCTGGTCATATACCGTAGGCAGCCCATCCACCCTGGCCATGCCCCCCAGCCAGCCCACATGTCACCATGCACCAGTGAGCACTGACTCATGTCCCCCTGCACCCCCACCCACCCAGCATTGATGGGCACCTGCCAGCAGGCCCCGACTCATGTCCCTCTGTACCCCCACCCCCCCAGCATTGATGGGCACCTGCCAGCAGGCCCCGACTCATGTCCCCCTGCACCCCCACGCCCCCCAGCATTGACGGGCACCTGCCAGCAAGCCCTGACTGATGTCCCCCTGCACCCCCACCCACCCAGCATTGACGGGCACATGCCAGCAGGCCCCGACTCATGTCCCCCTGCACCCCATCCACCCAGCATTGACGGGCACCTGCCAGCAGGCCCCAACTCATGTCCCCCTGCACCCCAGCCCCCCAGCATTGACGGGAACCTGCCAGCAGGCCCCGACTCATGTCCCCCTGCACCCCCACCCCCCCAGCATTGACGGGCACCTGCCAGCAGGACCGACTCATGTCCCCCTTCCCCCCTGAAGCATTGATGGGCACCTGCCAGCAGGCCCCGACTCATGTCCCCACACAACATGTCATAAAGATGCACTTTCATGGGCCTCATATCCACCAAAATCCCATGCACACCACCCCGGTCTTGAGACACAATCAAGTTTCCCATCCACCCCACACTGAAAGGCCTATTTCATGCCACAAACCAAAAGTCAACTATGCACATCAACACATGTCCATCACACACACTGGGTGCCAGTGATTGTGTAAACCCACATTGCGACATGCAGTAAACCAATGAGCGAATACCACACATGGAAGTAATAAATCAAAATGTATTGTGCACAAAATGAAGCAAATGGAATCAAAGCATGAAATTATATTAAACAAGAAAAAAATGTCCAAAAATGTAAAAAAAAGAAATGAAGAAACAATTCAAAGTAATCCAAAATAAAGTTAGTCCAAACTCTCTGTCCACCAAAGCAAATCCAAAGGAAACGTTAAATCAAAAATCCATTGATCCATGGTGATTTAAAATAATATTTTTCCAGAAATCCACAGTACAACTATGTACAACGATTGAAACCAGGGTCCATGAGCTCAACAAATGAAATGAAACCTATTAAAAAAAACCCTACCTAATGAAGAACTATATACAAAAATATGGGGCATTGTCCAAGCGTCCCAAAAGAAATAAAAAGAGAAAGGAAACCTAGCACTAACTAACGATATACAATGGTGGCAGGCAAGTCCTACGGCTCACTCTTTGATGTTGTGGGCCAGGGCATCATCGAACTCCATGTCAATCTCCTGAAGGTGGGCCTCTGCCCTGGCCCTGAGGTCTCGCAGGGATGCAGTCATGGCCTGTTCCAACTCCCTGCGAGTTGCCTCGAGGCACTCAGCCTGCCTCAATGCCCAGGGCATGGAGAACTCCGCCCTGACCATGGTGAGCCGCGCCTCTTCTGCCCGTCGCCACTCCGCATCTATCTGCTGGCCCAACTGCAGCCACACGGAAGACACTCCCATTCCAGGGTCCTCCTGCCCTCTGGCCGATGCCTGCCCCTCTGATGTTGATGGCCCCAAGCCATCATCGCTCCCACCTTGAGCCTGCTGCTCCTGCTGTCCATGTGCCCTGTCCGATGATGCCTGCACATCCTCCATTCTTCTGGTTGGTGGGGTGTCCACCCATGCTGGACTGCCGACTCCCGACTGCGGCAGGGATGGGATCTCCACCAAGCTGGCTATTTTGGTCAGGCCAGGTCCACAGGGGGCCCTAGTGGAATCTGGGCCGGAAGACGGCAGGGAGAACGACTGGCACATAGTCTCCACAGAGGAGGAGAGGTCCGCCAGAGTGTACGACACATATAGGAACCCTCCGACCATGGCCCCTTCCAACTGTGCCACGTTCGTGATGGCGTGCGTGGACCCCCCAGGAAGCACGCACGTCATCACGAATGACAAGCGTGCTCAACGTGACACCAATCAGGACGGAGCCCATACGGTCATGGGACTCCTCGTCCGCAGGTAGTGGAGAGCCAGATGACATGGGCCTCCCCCCTACCTGCGGACAGGCCTGGAACGGGGCATCCCTGCTGGTGCATGGTGGTGCAGTCACAGGGTCAGGGACAGCGACATGCACATGCCCCTCTGCGGTGACCTGTGCTGCCTCCTGACCCTGGCCCTGGACTGCACCACTTGCACCAGTGGTACTAACCCCACTAGGCCCCATGTACGGCTCAGTAGCGGGCTCCTCCTTCTCTGTGCCATCTTCCGCCATTGCAAGCCCCTGTGAGGGCTCACCCGGCCCTTCCGCTACAGCCGTAGTGGCAGACGCGGCACCAGTCCCTTCGCTCCCGGATGATAGCAATTCCTGGGAGGGTGGCTGGGCCTTGCGTCGCCGCTCGGTGGAGGCATCCCTGCCGCTTTGCTCCACAGCGCCCTCTCTGCCCTCTTCTTCACCTGACGCTGCGTAGCGGGAGACATAGAACACAAGCATCGGGGTACTGTACAATAGTCCCCTAGACAGGAAGCAATAACACATGAGTGGCACTGTCAAACGTCACTTCTATCCTGTCCCTCCACAACACATGGGTCAATGCAGGCAACACACATGCAGAAACAGGCACGGTGCATGCAATCAACATCAGCATCCATGTACAAGGGCCTCTATTGACATAAATGTTGCCTTAAAACTCACATGCATCATGGCTCATACTGATCCCATGCACACACATCACCGGAGGGTCATGCATCATGGCTCGTACACCACAGACACAGTGGATACAAGGGTGATTAGACTGCATAAGTGAATCTACACATCGTCACGAACATGTGTCATGCATCCATGGCATTTCAAAGTCACACACACGCTTCTCAGACAAACAGACATGTACATCATACATGTACATGAGATCAGCACACATCTCTCACCCCCCATCCATGTCCAAGGACAGGGACAGGCATGCATTCATGTGTGCATTCCTCATGTTGCTGCCCATGTTGCATTGGAAAACATACTCCATCCATGTGGTTCACGCATAACTGGTCTCACATGCATTACCATGATGTCCCTGCACACACACACATACATACATGGCCTATGTTACACATACAGTCAAGTAACTGACTACCAGCACACTGCAACATGCCCTGTTTCACACAGCAATGCATGGCCACTTACCGCTCTACTCCAGACGGGTCTTCCTCCGAAGGATCTGGTCGTGGAGCGCTGGGCTTATGCGTTCCAGGACCCTCATCTGGATGTTGGTCAGGCTGACCCAGCACCCCTCTGCATCCTCTGCCTTCATAAGGCGCCGGGCCTTGTTGAGGGTCCTGGACCAAAGTCCTCCCAGCGCTTCCGGACGTGCTTGATGTCGTGGGTTGCCACCCCCTCTGCGTTGATGGCAACCACTGTGTCCTGAGCAGATCCTCTCCCGTCCTTCCTTTTTGGCGCGCAATTGTGTGAAGAGGGCATCATAATGCCCCGAACTTGCTCCACCAAGGCACCAACTTCCTTGTAACTGAAGCTGGTGGCCCTCTGCCTCTCTGGCTGGGGGGCGCCAGTGGTCTCGGATGGTGTTTGCCCCGACATGGCGACCCCCGAGGCAGGTGTGGGTGGGCAACTGGGTCCTGGGTCCGGGCTGTGGATCGATGGTATCCCAATCAGGAGTCTTCTGTTCCAGCAGGGGTGGACACAGCAACTGGACCCCTGCAGATGGCCGACGTGCAGGCACCAAATAGCAGGGCACATGGGCAGCAGGCAGGCAGCAGCAGATGGCAGGTGGGAGCATGCTCGGGGATCTGGGGGGCAGGAAAATGGCCTTTTGAGGAGCGTGGGCTTCCAT
Organism: Ambystoma mexicanum; assembly: GCF_040938575.1. Taxonomy (NCBI): domain Eukaryota; kingdom Metazoa; phylum Chordata; class Amphibia; order Caudata; family Ambystomatidae; genus Ambystoma; species Ambystoma mexicanum. The sequence continues at coordinate 510,900,910 of NC_090934.1, forward strand.
GTGTTTTCGCGTGGCCAGCTTGATACTGAGTGATTTGGCACATGAAAAAAGTCCAAGTCAATGTGTAAATCGAGGAAAGGACCTTAGCGCATAAGCGCGTCTGTGACGTTACATACGCGGGCATTTCCCTCGTGATGGGTGCATAGTGATTCAGCAAGTGAAAAAACAGCACATCCGTGTGTCAATGCGTGTAATCCGAGGAAAGGGCCTACGCGCGTAAGTGACGTGACACGTGCAGGCGTTTCCCTCAGCATGGGTTAAAGGTGAGCGGCTCCCGGCAGTTCACTGTACGTGCCTTTCGTGGAGACTGATGTGTGTGTTGCTACGTCGTGTTGTTTCGCGCACCATCACTACTTCACAGCAGATCAAGGACGTATCTCTTCTTTTGGCGGGGGTATTGGCTACACGTGTTTTTCACTATCACGCTAGTCTGACAGTGAGTCGCGCACGCTATTTTTCCCACTGCGGGTGGCTCTGTGTATCGCGTACCTGTTTACAAGGTCACAGTAGCCTGCGTGTCCCACGCGTATGTGTTTTTCGTGTCCCTGGGTGCCACCGTGCACTGCGGGAGGTTAATTCCACACAAGTGGGCTACCGGGGTGCATGCACGGTTTTACTGCAGTTTTGGGGTGCCTGAGCGTTGCGTGACCCGTCACTTCATCACCGGGGTCACATACAGCCTTGCAGGTGCAGGGGTGCTTATAACATCTTGTATCCAACCCCCTTCACCACAAGTTCCTAGGACAATTGTGTACACCTCCCATTGGCACTTCTTCATCTGTGCCGGCACTACTCTTTCTGTGCCATGGTTGGGAGGCCACCAAAGGTGAGGGGCGCCTCTGCTGGGCGTACTCCTCATGGCGGGTGTGGTCAGGGACGTGGCTGGGGTGACCAGGGAGTAAGGGGACTCCAGGGTGTCCAGGGTGGCTACAGAGGGGGAAGAGGCAGGGGTGTGGCAGCTCGTGACTATGTTGTGCCACATGTTGGTGCAGTCATTCCACCACCCCCTGCAGCTCCGGAAGATACAGTACTTGCATCTGGCACTGGCGCCCGTGTGATCCGGCAGTCGGTTTCATCGACTGCCACAGGCCCAAGGGTAGTGGTAGCTGCAGGTGCAGCTGTGGACACCACCACCCAGGCTCAGGGTCTGCCAGCACAGGCTGTGTTGGCACTTGAAGAGTCCATGGAGGATTTCCAGCAGGTCAGGAGGAAGACCATAGGTGCACTCAGGGCTGCCCTGACCGAGACACGTGTCCCTGGGGCAGTGATGTCATGTGCTGCCCCGACCAGCCGGGTGTTTACAAGTGTAGGGGCAGATGCAGCCAACCACACCCTGGTTGTGAGTCTACCAACCAGGACAGTCACGGTCAATGACCCTGGCACAGCGGATGTTGCTGCGCAGGGTCCATTCCAGGGCACCCAGCAGCCACTGACGCAAGTCAGGCCTTTGGTCGTCCTTCCACCTGCCACTCCCTTGCTTCAATCCTCCGGTGCCACTGGCCATACTGATCAGGGCGGCATTTGCCAGCCAGGGTCCGCTCACTATCCAAGAGGAGGAAGGTTACATCTGCAGCACAGGCTGAGACCCCAGACACAGCCACGGCCTCCTGCACGTCAAAGAAGAAGCCTTTCTGTGCACAGGAACTGGACTCCCTTGTGGACTACATGCGGGCCCACAGCCGTGACATGCTAGTGGGGCCGAATTGTAAAACTACGGCTGCCCATCGGAATACCCACTGGAAGCATGTCACGGATCATGTGAGCGAATTCGGCCATGAGGTGCGCACAGCTGCCGAGTGCAAGAAGTGTTGGAATGACCTCAAATGCAGCACTAAGGCCAAGCATGCCTCAAATTACAACATGACTCTCGTGACTGGCAGTGGGCCACCACCTGAGGAGGATGACCTCACTCCACACGAGGCATTCGTTGCAGAGTTTATACCAGAAGAATTGGTCGAAGGAGTGGGAGAGATGCAGGACTTTGATGCCCCGTCCAGTGAGTGTTGTTGCGTGTATGTCCAGCCCATGTGTGGTTTGCCTGTGTGATGTGTTGTGCTTTACTGCCACTACATGCAATGTGTACATGGTTCTCATGTGCTAGTCATGCAATGCTTCACTGATGCATGCATGCTGTGCAGGATGATGGACATGTAGAGCAGACGGGGACTGCCCTCATCACCACACTTGCACTCTACTCACATGCTAGTCACCCAGATGCCCCTCCAGTCCATGTTCCAGCTCACTGGCGCTTCTTCATGTAGCCAGGGGTGTCTTTCCTCTCAACACTGGGACTATGTCATTGCATGACTGACGTGTATGTGTCCTCTGCCTGCATGCGGGATCTCCACGCAGGCATGCCCCATTGCCCCTCCACTCTTCCTGCACCCCAATTACACTATTCCACTGGTGTGCATCATTTTGGCATACTGCATTGGCCTGCTCAAGCCTCCTGTGTACATGCTGACTTCCACCAGCCAACCTGCCAGACACATGCAGTGGGGTACATCCTCTGCCCTTCATGCAGGGTGTGCCACTTGGACTGTGCAGATGGCAGATGCTCTTCAGGGACATGAGTGCCCATTCATGCTCCATGTGCATTCCATTCATGCCCCTATGTGTCCTTGACTGGATGATCATTGTAGTACGTGTCTTTGATGAGCAACATTTCATGGCTTATCTTCAGCCATCCCATACCCACTCTGGCCCAGTCCTGCATCACACACATGTTTAGGGTGTCACAGTCTTTGTGGGGCACAGTCCTCCCCCAGTTTCAGGCCCACTGACTCTGTCCAACTGGTGTAGTGGGTTTTGCACACATGGGTGTACTACTGAGGGTTCGTCATGTGTCCTGCTTACTGTCCCATCATCATCTGCTGTGTTGTCAGTTGACTCAGTTGATGACATTGATGCTAGTCAACACTGTCCGCCAATACACAGGTCTCTGGTCACCCTTTTGCTACCATGCAAGGCATCCCTGTATTTTCACTTGATGGAGGGGGGGTTGCTTATAGCCATGCAACCCATTGCATGCACATTGCACGTGATGCCTGAACTTGTCCATGCACAGCCTTCACGTTTTTTGATACACATCATGAAGTACTTGTTAATGTAGATAGTAACGTACACATGTTCTGCACTGCATCAACCCACTTCCGAGCCATATAACACTGTTCTACATGCGTACTCACTGATGCAATGTCAAATTGACCAGGCATGCATGGCAGGTTCTCTTTTGTGTTTGACATGTCTGCTTCATGTGTTGGCTGTCTGTGTGATGTCCATGTGTGAGTATGTTATGTGCTTCTAACATGTGTACTAATGTTTTTTACTCTCCACTTTTCATATGATGACGCAATGGAGCCAGAGGATGGTGTTGTCATGCCAGGCACAGGGTTGTTATCACAACCGCAACCCGGCACAAGTGGGGGTCGTGGGGTGGTAGACCACGAGACCCCACGTGTGCTACAGACCATCTTGTCTTTGGCTGGCAATGAGTCCAGCCCAGATGACCACTCTGACACCCATGTCGAGTTGGATGTGCATAAAGTCCATACGTCAGGGGTGAGTGATTCTGATGTGGACACTCCTCTGTCCGCGACACCTGCACTGAGGGGCCAGACAGTGGTGGGACCTCTGCCTGTGGTGGAACGAGACGCAGCGTCACCCTCCGCACCAGTCGCTGATGTGCCTGGGGCATCACATAGACGGGGGCATGTAGTCGTGCAGCCGCAGGTGGTGCCAACCCAACAAGGACACCCGTTCCTTGGGTCCTGCAGGTGTCAAGCCCAGCAATGCGGTGGGCGTGCGCCACCAAGGTATACTGAGTGGGAGCAAGACATAACTGCCAATTCAGAACATCAGGGGGCAGCACTTGATAACATCGCTGTTAGCATGGAAAGTGTGGCCCAATCTGTACTTCCCCCTGCTAGGCAGGTGTTTCTCCAGTGGCAGGTGGCGCAGTCCATGGCCCGCTCGCTCAGGCTGGGCATGGCGTCCTCTGACAGTGCACGCCAGGCTGAAATGTTGTCTCTGCGTCAAACAATTTCTGTTCACGCAGAGGCACACATGGAGGCTGAGTATGAGTCCCTCAGATCCACTCTGGGTGCCCTCTTGACGTCCCAGAGGGTGTGGTCATAGGAGAGGTTTCAGCAGATATTGAGCATACCATCTCGGCTGAGTTACGTGCTTACCAGGAGGTGCATCAGTTGTCCAGCCAGACCACGCAGGAAGAATTCTGTGTTACACGTGTTACCTTGCAAGAGGTGGCACGTGTATCATAGGAGGTTCTGCATGCAGACCTGCGTGTCATTGCCGCACAGAACCAGGCTCACCCGTCCGCCAGACTTGCTGCCGATGAGGGGCAAGCTGCGCCTAGGCATGGTCAGGCTCCTGGCCCACGTCCTCCTTATCAGGATGAGGCAGACTCGGACAACAAGATATCTCCCACACAGGTCACGCTGTGAAGGCGTTGAGCCCATGGAGGTTTTTTTTTTGTCTTAACATCATCGCATGTGGGTGTTGAGGTGCACCCTGTACCTCCCCCCTCCTGGGTGCTTGTCATGATCTCTGCTTCCAAAAGGTCAGGGTTTTCCCAACTCCCTTGGAAGCAGATCCATAACCCAGGTTCCGAGTGCCAACCAGTCCCAATTGGGACCTTTTGGACCCAGTCCTGGCGCCAGTGGCACCAGGCTCATAAATATGCCCAGTCCCAGCGCTGGAAGCGCCGGGCTCATAATGCTTGGGTGGACTTACCTTCAGCAGACCATGCTGCTTACTTGCCTGCCAGTTGAGCCTCTAATCCTCTTCTGTTTGGAACTACTTTTCCTGTTGGGTGGGGCTGGAGCCACTCCCTAGATTCAGAACACTGGAACTCTTCTGGAAGGCAGGAACTCTTTTCTTACCAGGAACTCTTTTCTTACTTAGGCGTGGCTGTGGAAGGAGACACCTAAGCACTACAGGAGGCTATTTAAACCACACCCGGTGGATGAATCTTGCTTTGCGTTATTCTGCAACCTCTGCAGCAGAACGCTCATCGTGTCTTCTGCATCCGGTCCTGGGCCTAAGGAAAAAGGCTTACCATCCTGAATCCAGTCTTCAGCAACACCTATAAAGACAAGAAAGAACAGGTTAGCATTCCGGCATCTGAAAGGCAAAGGCTTACCATCCTGAATCCAGTCTTCAGCAACACCTATAAAGACAAGAAAGAACAGGTTAGCATTCCGGCATCTGAAAGGCAAAATCTTACCAACTCTTCGCACGCTCCGGAGGCCTTCGGCGCTGCATCCCGCATCTGAAAGACAAAACAAGGTGCGTTTAAAGACATTGGGGAACTTTAATACTCACGTGCCATTACTCCTTTCCACATCTAATCCAGTGGGTATTCCGGCACCCTGCAGCGGCTCCGAACTCGTACCTGCAAAATAAAAAGACAGTTAGAGCGCATCGTGAAGCAGGCAACAAGCGCTTACTTACATGCTTCCAGGCGCTTCTATTCATCACACGGGCTCCATCTTCAACTCACTTCAGCCTGTCATCCGCCATCGCCGGAACCCTGCAAAACAAGAGACATCATTACTAAAGACTTTAAAGACATTTGAATGACTCGAAACTTACCGTTCGTGCAGTAAACGACGGACAGCAGTCCTCTGAAGTCAAGAGGCCTGCGCTACCTATCCAGTGAAGAAACTGGTTACAGCACCCTGCCCCGAGGCAGATGGAGAGCTCGGCATTCACTTACCTAAGACATCTTACTCTACACGTCAGGCATACAGTGCACAGAGGTCCAGCCCAAAGAGCCAACCGGGTGCTACACATCACCTTTGAAGATACGGTAGTCGCCCAGTCAAGACCGGCGCCTCTGCGAGAATCAGGTGAGCGTTACAGAACGCAAAGCCTACCGCAAAACTCTCGCCCAGGCGCTATGGAAACCTCGGATACTGACCCCCTAGCCCGGTTACTTGGGGAATTAAGGGCAGAAGTGCATGCAGCTCGTCAGGAAACGAATGCTCTAAGAAGGGAACTAATTATTTCCAAGGAGAGAACAGACAATCTTGCTAGACAAGTGCTACAGTCACAAGCCGGACAGACCCCGTTACCCGCATCAGGGGCAAATCTTCCTTCAACATCCTCTATGAACCCAGTGCAGATCAACCTACCTGGGAATGTACCTCTGGCTCCGCCCGAACGATTTTCTGGTGACCCAAAGAGGTTTGCAGTATTTATCAATCAGTGCCGGTTGCACTTCTTATGCCGGCCAGCAGCCTTTCCAACTGATCAAGCAAAAGTAGCTTTTGTACTTTCGTACCTTAGTGGCAATGCGGCAGACTGGTCGATCCCTCTAGTTAATCAAGATGATCCGGTTCTCCATGATTTTCAAGCCTTTCAGCTTAGTATGGAAAAACTGTTCGCAAGACATTCACAGGGGCAGGCCTTGGACAATGAGCTTCTTTCGTTGCGACAGGGTAATCAAGACCTTTTGGCTTATATTGCATCTTTCAATAGACTAATAGTGGAAACTCAATGGCCTGAGGACAAAAGGATTACGCTGTTTTATAGAGGTCTACGTGGAGAGCTCAAAGACGTTTTAGCCCAAGTAGTGAATCCCCCACAAGACTGTTCGGATTATATAGACTTGGTCGTTCAAATAGATCACAGGCTGCAGAACAGGAAGGCCGATCGTTCCAAGTTTGATGCTCGAGTATTTTCCAAACCGCCAACTCCTTCCAAAGGAGTAGACTCCGGGAAACCCATGCAAATAGGGGGTCTGAAAGGTCCTCTAACACAAAGGGAGCGGGAAAGGAGGAAACAGTTGCAATTATGCCTATATTGCGGAAACTCAGGGCACTTTCTTCGAGACTGTCCGGTGAAACCTGCCAAGAAGGCAGTAGGAGCTGCAGTTACCAAAGTTACAAACTCTGAGCAGGGAAACGACCTCGCCCGACAAGAATACAGGTCCTCTTGCCGAGCGTGAAAACCAGTTCCGTGACCTCGCATTTCGTGATACCTATGGTCCTGATTAGCCCTGATAATCCGGATCGATTACATGCAATTGAAGCTTACGTCGACAGCGGTGCCATCGGCAATTATGTGGATCATGAAATGGTTTTGAGGATGAATCTAACTCTTTGTCCCAAGGCTGTAAAGGACGTCATTACTACGGTGGATGGTACGGAGATAGCCTCCGGGCCAGTAACGCATACCACTCAAGAGGTGACGCTAGTAAGTCAAGATGGACACCATGAGAAGATCGTGTTCGATGTGATCAAGGCCCCTCAGTTTCAGATTATTCTAGGAATACCTTGGTTAGAGAAACACAATCCTCTGATCGATTGGCGAGCAAGAACGGTCCAGTTTCCAGAATGTGTCTCTACTTGTCACCCTCCACCTGGTGTTGCACTGGCCGCAATTTCTTCAGAGACTCCCCAGTTACCTCCCGAATACCTAGAATACCAAGATGTTTTCCGGAAGGATCAGGCTAACTCTCTACCTCCTCATAGGTCTTATGACTGCCAGATAGACCTGATACCTGGATCTACTCCTCCTTGTAGTAGAATTTATGCCCTCACCGAGCCTGAGAACCTTCACCTTCGACAATACCTGGATCAATACCTGGCAAATGGGTTTATTCGTCCTTCCAAGTCCCCTGCTTCTTCAGCTTTGTTCTTCGTTCCAAAAAAGGAAGGAGACCTTAGAACTTGTATCGATTATCGCTCCCTGAACCAGATCACCGTTAAGAATAGATATCCGTTACCTTTGATCCCTGAACTCCTGGACCAAGTCAGAAAAGCATGCATATATACAAAGCTGGATCTTAGAGGACCTTACCACTTGGTACGAGTAAAAGAGGGCGATGAATGGAAGACGGCCTTCCGCACCAAGTATGGGCTATTTGAATATCAGGTCATGCCCTTCGGACTTTGCAATGCCCCGGCCGCCTTTCAATATTTTATGAACGATGTCCTCAGAGAGCTCATAGATGTATGTGTTGTTGTTTACATCGACGACATCCTCGTTTATTCTTCATCGGAATCTGAACATCGGAAACACGTGAAAATGGTCCTCGAAAGATTGCGTCAACACAAACTTTTCGCTAAGTTGGAAAAATGTGTTTTCAACGTGACTGAAGTTGAATTCTTGGGATTCATATTATCACCTGGCGGAGTGCGTATGGATTCAAAGAAGGTCGATGCAGTTCTCAAATGGCCATCACCATCCTCCGTAAAAGGTGTGCAAAGCATGTTAGGCTTTGCTAACTTTTACCGCAGGTTTATCCCCGAATTCTCTCGAATAGTCCAGCCCATCACTGCCTTGTTAAAGAAAAACAAACGTTTTGAATGGTCTACCGAGGCGGAACAAGCTTTCCAGGATTTGAAGACTAAATTTATCTCTGCACCAATCTTAAAACACCCTCGCCCCGAACTCCCCTACATCGTGGAAACTGATGCTTCAAGCCTTGCCATGGGGGCAGTTCTATCACAAAAGGACCCGGTAACCAATCAGTTGCATCCCGTGGCATTTTGGTCCCGCAAATTCTCGCCTCCTGAAATCAATTACACGATTACTGACAAGGAACTTCTGGCTATCAAGTCTGCCTTTAAGGCTTGGCGGCATTATCTGCTGGGGGCCCGACACACCGTTACTGTGATTACGGATCACCGAAACCTGCAATATTTGAAGACCGCAAAAGCCCAATCCTCTAGACAACTCCGTTGGGCATTATTCTTTGCCGAGTTTGACTTCATAATTACCTATCGACCTGGTACAAAGAACGGTAAAGCCGATGCCCTTTCTCGGATGGGAGTGGAAGAACACTTGGTCAACCCTAAACCTGTACCAATCATTCCCGAACAAAGAATTCTGGGTGTAATCGCCACAGAATCCATAGAGGAAGTTAAGGATAAAGCCAGGCAACTTGTAACTCCAGCAGACATACAGAATTGGCATCTGCAGGGAAAGGACTTTGCAGTAAAGGACAACTTATTGTATTTCCAAGAACGATTATACCTACCCAGCACAGATTTACAGAAAAAAGTAATCTCTTGTTATCACGACTCTTTAATGGAAGGTCATCCCGGTATAGCCAAGACCTCAGAAAATATCAAGCGCTACTTCTGGTGGCCGTCTTGGAAAAAAGATATCAGAGACTTTATAATGTCCTGTGGAGTATGCGCCCAAAACAAGAGTCAAAAGGAAAGACCAGCAGGCCTCTTACGCCCTATTGACATCCCACCTCGCCCTTGGCATACGCTTTCTATGGACTTCATCACCGATCTACCTCCATGCTCCGGATACAATACGATTCTAGTAATCGTGGACTTATTCTCCAAGATGGCACATTTCATTCCGCTCAAAGGCTTGCCAACAGCAGCAACTCTGGCCCGAGAATTTCTCGAAAACATCGTCCGACTGCACGGTTTTCCTTCGGTTCTAATTTCGGATCGAGGTAGTCAATTTATTTCTCATTTTTGGCGAAGTTGCTGTCGGTCGGCTCAAATTGATGTGAGACTATCGACCAGTCACCACCCTCAGACCGACGGACAAACCGAGAGGACCAATCAAACTCTGGAACAGTATTTACGCTGCATGCTGCAACAAACTGAAAAAACTTGGAAAGATATCCTTTGGATAGCCGAGTATGCCTACAATAACTCTGTCCATTCGGGAACTGGGAAAACCCCGTTTTTTCTTTTGTACGGCAGTCACCCTCGAACCTCGGAGTTGGATCCCCTCCAAGATCTTGAAACACCAGCAGTAGACTACCTGCATTCTACAATCACCCAAGCCTTTAAGGAAGCTGTTTTTCACCTTCAAAGGGCTAAAGAACAATACAAGAAAGGAGCAGATCAACATCGGAAGGAAGCCCCTCACTATCAAGTAGGGGATCAAGTCTGGTTATCCACCAAATATCTATCTCTAAAAGGGCCACGCACATTCAACCCAAGATACCTTGGTCCCTATTCCATCACTACCATAGTAAACCCAGTAGCGGTCAAGTTGGACTTGCCCCCGCACATGAAGATACATCCGGTCTTCCACGTCTCTCTATTAAAACCCGTGCAACCTCCAACCCGACTAACCAAATCTCCAAAACCTATCCTAGTGGATGGAGAACTCGAGTTTGAAGTTAAAAGCATTCTGGACTCCAAGATCTCCAAATCTCAACTATTCTACCTAATTGAATGGAAAGGCTACGGCCCCCAAGAGAGATCCTGGGAACCTGCTGAATATGTCCACGCTCCTCGCCTAATCAAAAGATTTCACCGAACATTTCCTGACAAGCCAAAACCCCCGGAGAAGCCCGGTTTGGGAGGGGCCTTGAGGGGGGGTACTGTCATGATCTCTGCTTCCAAAAGGTCAGGGTTTTCCCAACTCCCTTGGAAGCAGATCCATAACCCAGGTTCCGAGTGCCAACCAGTCCCAATTGGGACCTTTTGGACCCAGTCCTGGCGCCAGTGGCACCAGGCTCATAAATATGCCCAGTCCCAGCGCTGGAAGCGCCGGGCTCATAATGCTTGGGTGGACTTACCTTCAGCAGACCATGCTGCTTACTTGCCTGCCAGTTGAGCCTCTAATCCTCTTCTGTTTGGAACTACTTTTCCTGTTGGGTGGGGCTGGAGCCACTCCCTAGATTCAGAACACTGGAACTCTTCTGGAAGGCAGGAACTCTTTTCTTACCAGGAACTCTTTTCTTACTTAGGCGTGGCTGTGGAAGGAGACACCTAAGCACTACAGGAGGCTATTTAAACCACACCCGGTGGATGAATCTTGCTTTGCGTTATTCTGCAACCTCTGCAGCAGAACGCTCATCGTGTCTTCTGCATCCGGTCCTGGGCCTAAGGAAAAAGGCTTACCATCCTGAATCCAGTCTTCAGCAACACCTATAAAGACAAGAAAGAACAGGTTAGCATTCCGGCATCTGAAAGGCAAAGGCTTACCATCCTGAATCCAGTCTTCAGCAACACCTATAAAGACAAGAAAGAACAGGTTAGCATTCCGGCATCTGAAAGGCAAAATCTTACCAACTCTTCGCACGCTCCGGAGGCCTTCGGCGCTGCATCCCGCATCTGAAAGACAAAACAAGGTGCGTTTAAAGACATTGGGGAACTTTAATACTCACGTGCCATTACTCCTTTCCACATCTAATCCAGTGGGTATTCCGGCACCCTGCAGCGGCTCCGAACTCGTACCTGCAAAATAAAAAGACAGTTAGAGCGCATCGTGAAGCAGGCAACAAGCGCTTACTTACATGCTTCCAGGCGCTTCTATTCATCACACGGGCTCCATCTTCAACTCACTTCAGCCTGTCATCCGCCATCGCCGGAACCCTGCAAAACAAGAGACATCATTACTAAAGACTTTAAAGACATTTGAATGACTCGAAACTTACCGTTCGTGCAGTAAACGACGGACAGCAGTCCTCTGAAGTCAAGAGGCCTGCGCTACCTATCCAGTGAAGAAACTGGTTACAGCACCCTGCCCCGAGGCAGATGGAGAGCTCGGCATTCACTTACCTAAGACATCTTACTCTACACGTCAGGCATACAGTGCACAGAGGTCCAGCCCAAAGAGCCAACCGGGTGCTACACATCACCTTTGAAGATACGGTAGTCGCCCAGTCAAGACCGGCGCCTCTGCGAGAATCAGGTGAGCGTTACAGTGCTCCCCTCTCCCCCTGGGTGGTATGTGGCCATTTTAGATTTTTGCTTTTAGTTTAGTTAGTTAATATTAACTGTTTGATAGTTATTTTAATTAGGTTATGTAGGTTGTTCATTGTTAGTTTAATTAGTTAATATAGTTTAGTATTGTTTGTCTATTGTGCATTCATGTGACGGTGTGGTGCTTTGTGGCTTTTGAAAGCATCCACTGCCTGTGCCAGCTGGGCCCTTCAAGCTTGTCTTCTGTATGTGTTTGCAGCTTGGGGTCCTGACTCACATAGATCACTCCTGCTTCCCTTATCCATGGGCTCGCTAGGATAGTTCAGTGTTAAAAAATTGTACACAAGGGCTTTGGACTTTCAGGATAACTGTGGTCTGTCTGCTGCTGTACTACTTGTGTTAACACCCCTAGTGGGGATTGGTTGCATGTTATCCACCCCATGTCTGTAATCAATTTGGGTGAGTATGTGATTGATGTCTCCATTAATTGATGTGGATTCTGATGTATGTTATTTTCTTGCCTGTATATGTGCTTGATGCACTTCATGCTGTAGACAGTAGCCTGCCCCTTGGCCTGTCAAAGTGACACTGGTGGTGGGAGGAGTTTGAATGTAGGTCTGTAACCTGGCCCAGTGACAACCAGCATGTAGACACACACAGGGATCTTTCCAGCCTTATTGATTTATTTAATGCCCTTTCTGCAGGAAGATGAGCCTCCAGACTACCTTTGCCAGCAGACATAGGGACGACTAATCCCGATAACTGGCCATGTTCGGTGGTGCAGACGTGTGGATGTGTGCGCAAGCAGAAGCACAGGGCTTGTGCTCAGGTCTCCGACAGAAGCAGACGTGTTTCCAGGAGCTCCTGGCAAGGTGAGCAACACAAGGGCCCCCACCACAGACTACCTTCCACCAGGCCACTTGCACGTGGATGCTAAGTAGCACCAGTGCTGGGGATCTTTGCCAGGCATTGTTGGAGAAGCACACCTTACAGCTGACATGCGTTGAGGGCCAAATGCCAAGTGACTTTACATGTTGTCAGGGGCACACACAGGGGCCATCAAACATATCCTCTAGTACCCCCTGCTCCATTGAAGCAGAGTAATTAGGGTAGTAGCGTTTCTAGCCAGAAACTGATACAGCGTACAGGGGCAACCAGTGAGGCTCAGACTCGTGGTGAGCGCATGTCATTTGCATGTGCAAATTGCTACGTGCACTACCTATTTAAATCTGCGGCAGCCAGAACACAACTTGTACTGAAGTTGCACCTTGCTATTCGCGTCTAGCAGCTCACCCAGGGACCATTGTATCATGTGTCATTCTTGACCCATTGGTCTTCTATTTCCATTGACAGTGTATGTACCATTGGTGGGCCAAGCTAACATATGGGTACATAGCAGCAGACAGGGGTCTTTGTTTGTGGAGAAGTCACTTACTTTGGGGCATGGATGGGGTTATGTGTGTGTGTTGTAAACACACATTCAGATTAGTAACTCATGCTCTCTTTGCAGCATTGAAGTGCTCCTGTTACCGGACCTGAGAGTGCGCAGGCAGGAGGCCAGCACTCACACCAGAGATAAGTCTCTCTTTGGCTTGCATTTGACTATATTGATACAATGTGCATGATGAACATGTTTTCTCTAATTGAGTATGTGTTTTTGTGAATAGTTGTATTTTGCCTACTTTCCCTTGCAAATCTACATCCACTCTCCTGCCCTCTTTCCGGTTATCCTGAATACCAATGCCTGTCCATGCAACATATCCCTGACCCTCCTTCCCCGCTGGGGTCTCGGAGGTCTGTGTTAGTTTGACCTTGCAGGTGCCCAGAACACGGAGGGGGTGGTTGGTTCGTGCCACTCCTGTGCCTGGACACCGGAGCTGTGACAGTACCCATCAGTTGTTGCATCATCATTGTGTGTTATGTACCATAAATGGTACCCATCCTGTTGGACCATTGTTCAACTGTGCTACCTTTGTTGTTTTATCATTGTGCTTGTACATGTGCTTTGACATTTCCTGCTACTTCAAGTCATCTACTGGAGCCTCTTCCAGGGTTTTTTGGTGCCTAGAGCCTTTTTCCCTGGTTTGTGGGTTTGCCCACTTGGAGTTCTCTGCGATTTGGCATTTTTACCAGTCAAGGTGGCCTCTGAGGGGGCTGGACCCTATTTACATGCAAGCTGTGTTAGGACAGTTTTTCTGAAGTCCAACTAAGGGCTTCTTCAAAACCATTCAACTGAGGCAGTACAAAACTCCACTCTTAGAATAAGACTGTACCACCTGAGTACACGGTAGCATAGGCAGAGCAGCCAGGCTTATCTTAGGAGGGAGAGAGGGCAGTAGATAAAGTACAAATGAAATTGTCATGCAAATTATCCAAAGAAACACTGAAACACTATGTATTGTAAACATAAAGGATGTATTTAAATACAAGTAGGCCCATATAAATCTAGGGGTTAAGTAAGTACTAACGCATTATATGAAATCACAATATAAAACACAACACTATACTTGAAAGTACACAGACCCAAGCATAAACCTTATTTGGAACACCTAACAGTAGTTCTAGGGAAGTCGAACTCTTGTTAGACACATTTAGTACAGGTCAGTCCTATTCTTTGGGAGTAAAAGACCAATGGTTACTTTTAGATTACTTTTGGTAATATTAGGACAGTAGGCCCTTCCAGTTGTACAGTGACTCATGGAACAAATCACATAAATAGTCAACTGGACGATATACTTTTGGTGAATAGTGAAACACTTATTCTAGGTGCAGTAAAAACCTATAACTACTTTTGTCATAACACACAGTTTTACCAGGTGAGAAAAACCTAAGGATGTAATGTACAATTACAGATGCTTTGGAAATCAGGGAACCCCAGATTGAGGTAAGCAATACTCTGGTAACTTGTTTTGGATGGTACACAGCTTACACAAGGTAAGTAAAACCCACATACTTTAACTTCACAATGAAGGGGAAAGTAAAACTCAATGTCACAGTTTACTGAATAGTTATTCTAGGTAGGCAACAACCTAATGTAGACTTATTAAGGACAGGCTAGCAGCAAGTCAGGGGAAGCAAGACCCAGTTGGGGGACGCTCATACAGTTATCCTAACAGGACTAACCTGGTGATACCAACAGTTGGAGGACACTCATACAATTACCCTACAGGAATAATCTGGTGAAACCAACACATTACTTTTGTAAAGAGGCACAACCTAATCACAGGAGAGTAAAATACCTTTACATCTACTTTCTTTTAGACTGGCAAAACAGTGGCTAAGGAAGAAAAGATGTTAACCATACTTTTTAAGAATAGTGCATCACACATTCAAGATCAGTAAAAACTTGTAAAACTGTTCACTCTGAGAATGACAGTTACCCACCAACTCCTTACAAGTAAGTAAAACACTTGATTTCTTTTCTAGGCAGAAGTCCCAAGCCCTTCAAAGTCTTTCCCTTAGAGCATGAGTGTTCTCAGTGGCAGAAGGGAGGGTCACAAGGACTAGTGACCAACAGGCAGTGTTAGAATAAGCTCTTTAGTAGCAAAAGTCAGAGTTCCTTTAGGAAAACTGATCAAACAGGTGAGTACTTTACTTCTAGGGTTAGAAGAGGGTCTAGGGGCTTCACAGAAGACACCCCAGCAGGATTCTAGCAGTGGGACTGGGTGCACTGATTGAGGGACCTCCCAATCACAGAAGACACCCCAAAGCTACACAGAAATCCCAACAGGCTTAAGGTAAATATATACCCAAGCCAACACAGTACCTCAGCAATGAAGAAGAGATTGCAGCAGGAGAACTTCAGGGACTGCAGCCAAATACCCGGTCAGTGGATTCCTTGTCCTGGAGACTGAACGCAAGACCTTGAAACAGACTTTGCAGCGGGGATCAATGAAGAAGGCGCTAGGCAAGATTTCTCTCACGAGTGAATGTGGTTCTGTGGGTTTGGTGCCTTTTCAAGGAGCACAGAAGAAGACAGAAAATCGCAGTTGAATTCTCGTCGTTACAAAGGTCCAGCACTCTTGTGAGGGGAATTTTCAGACTTGATTCGTGTCTCTGGAGATACACTAGGATGCCCATGAAGTTTCAGTGAGATTTGGAATTCGGAAGTCTGTGCAACGCACAGTGGCTGGAGGTCCCAGGGTATTGGGGTATTGCAAGAACACAAGGTTGCATCAACCCGTGGTATGCCTCAAAATGCAGGTCGTCTTGAGTCTACTGGGTCTCACCAGGCCCCAGGTCGATCAGAAGGAAGGGCTGCAGCAGGCTCCAGTTACACAGCAGGCTCTCCGGTCGCTGGAAATCATTCCCTCTGCTTTTCCTTCGTCATCCGCTTCGGTTTTCTGTTCCAGTGGTCGACATGACTTCAGCTTCCAGGTTTCCAGTATTTATCAGGAACTACAACACAACCTCTGCATTCTTTCCCCGCATTTTACAAGAAAGGGGTGTCTGGCTGTCCAATCAGGACAGCCAGCACCCCACTGGGATTTGTCCCAGTTGAAGGAAGGCGTAAGACAAAAGAGGGGGAAGTTTTGGACTCCTCCCCCACTTCCTGTGCTTGCAGACTGACTGGAGCCTGGGCGGGGTGTCCAGGGGACTCCCGCCAAAGACATAACTCAAACAAAGCAATTTCCCACCCTGGATGTCAGGGGAAGGAACGAGAAACGACAAGAAACACTAAAATGGCAGAAAAAGAAGACAGGGGCCATTTTGGTAAAATGAGCACCCTTAGGTGCCTTTACTGCAGCTTTATTACAGCCCGCGAGAAAGGTGCACCAAATTAGTAAAAGGTATCAATGCCACCAGCCATTAAATGTAAGCTTGTCACTGTAACAGGTTTGTTACAGTTTTAATGTGAAAATGGATACATTGCATCTCCCCAGCACTCCACATAAGGTGGGGTGTGCTGGTTTCACAGAATAAAATGTAAAAGGGATCCAAAGATCATTTCTACCCTTGCGAACTGTAGTTCACTCAAGGTTAGCACAAGAAAGTTAAATGGGGAGCCCCTAGGGCAAACCAGCAACAACAGGCACTTATTGCCAATAAGTTGTTAGACATGGGGCCTCATTACGACCCAGGCGGTAAGTTACCGCCTGGGCCGTGACTTTACCACCATGGCGTAAATTACGTTTACGCCATGGTGGTTGGCAGACTTACCGCCCCATTCCGACCTTGGCGGGGCGGTAAGTCCCCAATCCCCATTTACCCTTCCCCATTCCCATTTTTGCCCCATAGGGCATAATGGGAGTGGGGAAGGCGTTAATTACGCCACCGTAAATTACGGTGGCGTAATTAACTCCATGGTCCCTTAGCGCCATGGATTTTAACACCTGCTAAAAGCAGGTGTTAAAAGCGCCATGGCGCTAAGGGACCTCGTAATTGGCGGTAAGGGGTCGGCGCAGCTAACGCTGGCGTAAACCCCTTACCGCCAGGGTCGTAATGAGGCCCATGATAACTTTAAAAAGACACTATGGAGAGTCTTACAAATGACACCCATAAAAAGAGTTAAAGACAGGTGAGTGTGGAAAAAGGTTCCCACTCACTGAGGTATTAATGAAAAATATCCCACTAGAAAAGCAAAAAGTTCTGGAGTTGAACCAGGAAAGGAAGATTTACCAGCTCTGTGGAAATCTTACATAACAAGCTGGATCATGGACACCAAGGGGTAGGGTGATCCTGTAGCCAGGTAGACTTGATGGGAGAAGGCTACATACCCCAGTGACAGTTGTGCAGAAGGTCACAGTGATGTGTAAGGGAGGGCCTTTTGTTGTTGGACAGTTGGCTTGGCCTACAGTGTTTTGGGCACTGCTGTCAATGCCTGTTCCTGTGTTGTCTTTACTTTTCAGGTGTCAGGGGATTGGTGTGGTTTGACATGCTGGGGTGATCACATGCCCAATGTTCACATGTGATGTGTACAGGACACTGAGGGTCACTTGATTT
Organism: Ambystoma mexicanum; assembly: GCF_040938575.1. Taxonomy (NCBI): domain Eukaryota; kingdom Metazoa; phylum Chordata; class Amphibia; order Caudata; family Ambystomatidae; genus Ambystoma; species Ambystoma mexicanum. The sequence continues at coordinate 510,918,507 of NC_090934.1, forward strand.
CACATGCAAATATTGAATGCATATATCTAATGACACACACAGTTGCACAATGATCCACCACACGTACATCCACCCTTTCATGGCCACAGGTGCACACAGATTGCATTCTCAGGCCCGCAGTGTCCATGCAGCACATGATCTTTTACCATTTGGGTACCCTCTACATGCGTCATTTGGTTGTTGATTTCATTAGTCTTTTTCATGTGATACTCATGGTGTATCTGCAACACAATGGCTGCTCAAAGTGCTGTGTGCTGAGCAGTTTGTTGCAGGAGACACACAGAGCAAACGGCTTCGGGAGTCAGGATTTTGCCATCCCCAATGTGCATGTGAACGGGCATTCAGTGTTGTGTTCATGCTACGACTGTTGGAACACATTTGTGTCTGACTTTGTATGTGTGGGAGGTTGTTGGTCAGTCATTACATCTGATTCCATGTCACGCATCATTGTCTCATGCCAGTTTTCATTTATGACATGTCACTTTGTATGTTATTGGTCATGTGTTGGCCTTTTGCTATTGCATGCTATGTCATGGTGTGGCAGACAAGGGTGATGTGGTTTGGGAGGGTTTGGGTGAGATAACAGGGATTGTGATGGACTGTTTTGTAGGGGTGTGTGAGACACACCTTGCATGTGTTCCTTTTGGTCAGACAGGATTGGTTATATTTAAGTAGCTAGGGATGCACACAATGTAGCACTTCCGTGGCAACATTCTCAGGTGGTAAGGTTGTGACAGTTGACTGTCTCTTTGTCATCATCGATGGTCACCTGGTATGTGCCAGAACTGTGTGCACTCCGCAGAGGTGGGAGTTTAGGTGAAGAATGTGGCCACAAGCTGGGTCCGGGCTGCCTCGCCACGTGCCCTGTCCCCTCCCATGGGCAGCACCTGTGCCTGTGGTTGGGGATGTGGGGCACCACCATGTCCACCGGTACCTCCCGCCGTGTTGCAACATTGTGCAGGACACATGCTGCCACAATGATCCTGCACACTACTGGGGGTGCATATAGTAGCTGCCCACCAGAGCTGTCAAGGGAGCAGAAGCGTGACTTGAGCACTCCGAATGTGCGCTCCACTATGCCTCTGGTTGCAATATGGGCATCATTGTATCTTACCTGGGGTGGTGTGGTGGGGTTCCAGATTGGCGTTATCATGTGGTTGTTCAGAGGGTAGGCACTGTCCCCTGGGGAGGTGATAATATTTGAGATTATTAGGGTTTGGGTATTTGTCTGTGTGTGAGTTGCATGCATGTGCACAGGCATTTGTACTCACCTAGGAGCCATGTGTCGCCATGCTGCCCATCTTCCAGGGCCCGGCTCAGGGCGTACATTCTGTATATGAAACTGTCATGGGTGGGGCCAGGGTAGTTTGCATAGACAGAGGTGATAATTCCTTTAGGATCGCATACAACCTGCACGTTGATGGACACGTTGATGGAATGCCAGTGCTTGTAGTTTCGATAGATGTGCTCAGTGGCCCTAGGTGGACGTATGGCCACATGGGTGCAATCTATGGCACCGAGCACTTTGGGGAAATGTGCCACCCTGTAAAAGTCCCGGACCACGGCCTGCCTTTCTCTGACTGTTCTGAGCATGTATATGTGCCTGCAGACTGAGGGGCTTGCAGTGATGATTGCCAACACCTGGTGTAGGCAGCGTGACTGCGTGGCCTGTGAGACCCCCCCCCACTATGGCAGTAGTCCGCTGAAATGACCCAGTGGGCATAAAATGTAGGACATTGAGCACCTTCTCCAAGGGGCTCAATGCTTGGGAGCAGAGGGTGGGGGATATAAGGTCATCTTCCCACTCCCTGATGAGGTCTAGGATGATACGAGGTGGAAACCTATACCTGCCATAGATGTGGTCGTCAAGCATCCCAAAAAGGATGGTCCGGGGAAAAAAAATGCGGGCCCTGGCTATTTTCCTTCTCCTGCGGTGTCCCACGATCTGTGCTGCGACAAATGGGGCATTCATCGTAGCTGTATATACGTGTTTGTTTGCGCGCACTTTTATACTGTGCGCGGGGATGCTTCCACTTGCTTTGTGTGGCGGACGCGTTGACGCCTATGCACGTCTTTTGCCATGCGCGGGTTTCCTGTATTCGAATCCACGAATACGGGTTGTTTGCGTGCGTTTGGGCGTTCCGTGTATTTCCCTGCAATACTTCCCCAGTTACGCCTTCTTTTTCACGCGTTGTTCCCCATTCTGCGTGTTACGCCCCGTGTCCCGCCCCCTTTTTGATGTGTGCTAGTGGTCCCTGAATACTCCTATTGTTGCAAAATGTGCAGTGGCCACATTCAAAGGCCATGACCACTGGTCCTCGCCAAAAGCCATGGCAAGTGGGCCTGAAGAAAGCTATTGGTGCAACATGGACAGTGGCCAAGGCCGAAACTATGGCTACTGATAATTGTCGAAGGCCATGGCTAGTGGGCCCCAAAGAATGCCATTATTGCAACATGGACAGTGGCCAATGCTGAAGGACATTGCGACTGGCCAAGGCTGTGGTCACTGATAATGGACAAAGGCCATGGTTTGTGGGCTGGGCCCCAATGAAACCTAATGGTGCATCATATACAGTGGCCACAGACAAAGGCCAAAGCTAGTGGGCCCCAAGAAATGTATTGGTGTGACCTGTGCAGTGGCCACAGCCGAGGTCCATGGGCACTGCTCAGAGTGGAAGGCCAAGGTTAGTGGGCCACAAAGAAAACCATTAGTGTAATATGGACAGTGGCCAAGCAACAAGGCCATGGCTACTGGTTCCGAAGAAATCTGTTGGTACAACATGTACAGTGGCCAAGGACAAAGGCTATGGTGATTTGTCCTCAAAGAAACCTATTGGTGAAACATGCACGGTGGCCATAGCCAAAGGCCATGGCTAGTGGGCCCCAAGAAACATAGTGGTGCAACATTTGCAGTGGCGACAGCTGAAGGTCATGGCCACTGGTCATGGTGGATGGCCGTGGCTAGTGGGCCCCAAATAAAACTACTGGTGTCACATGTACAGTGGACATGGTCGACAGCCATGACCAATGGAAAAGGCCGAAGGCCAGTGATAGTGGCCACCAAAGAAAGCTATTCATTGGTGCTACATGGACAGTGGAAAATGCAAAAGACCATGGCTAGTGGATCCAAAGAAAGTGGCCAAGTCCGAAGACTATTGCAATTTGGCCCCAAAGAAACCTATTAGTGCAACATCTACAGTGGTCTCTGGTCATGGCTTAAGGTCCCTAAATAAACTATAGTATAACAAACCCCTTGAAATTCCATGGAAAAAACTTTAGTTAAGAGAGTTTAGATGATCACATTTAATGTGGAAAATACATAGCAACACAACTTTGAAATTCAGGGAAATCACTTTTAGTTTGAAAACAGTTAAAATGAACAATACATTGAAAGAAAGCCTTTCCAATTAATTGTGCAGTGTATGACCCCAGTGATGATATTACTGGTGATATCCACTAATAACATCACATATGACATAAATACATCACTGATGGCATCAGACTTGGGATCATTCATTATGTATATTAAAATATTGCTGGTTCAATCTCTTGGTAAGTACGTTATTCAGTATACTTAACAAAAAAGAACATCAAATAGAACAATGAACGGATACAGATGTATGATATGAGTACTTGTAGAACATTTATTTGTAGTATTTATTAAAGGATGACATTTAAAAAATAAATATGTAATATTTTAGAAATATTTAGAAATGTCTTTAATTAGAAATATATTTAGCCAGCAAATACAATAGTCCATTACATAGTACAATGTACCTGATTGTGGCAAATGTACTTTAGATATTTTTAAGATAATATAATATGTACACACATTATTAAAAAATATGAAAATAGGAATAGATAGAAATAGATAGAAATAGAAACATGTTGAATCCTGAGTAATAAAGACTCATACAAGAGAACTTTAGTGAGAGAACTATCTACTATTCTGGATGCTAATTATACAACATGCAAAATCTTCTCGACAGTGAGGATCTTGTCTGACTGTAAATTGGTAGGGGGTGCAACCTGCGGGTTAGACTTAGTAACCATTTTATCAGACTGTGCATGTTAAATTGCAAGGAAGCACTTGCAGCAAGAAGGATTACAGTGAACGAAGACCATCAATGCAAGATATGCCAACTACACAACGCTTGGCATTTACCAATTATAGGATTTACTCTTCCACAGGCGGTTCAGGCGGATTCATGTACAAATCAAATAGCCTTGTCTACCAGAGGCCCGCTGCTAGACTGCTTATGAATTGAACTTGATCACTTCCTGAATGAGACCTATGGACATACTCCCATCTCGTGTCAGGCTGTGGAGAACATATATCGATGTAGAGACCATGTACTACTGTATCATCCGTGATGAAGCAGGTTCGAGGGGGATAAAGCCTGGCCTTGATTGCTTGAGTCAATCAATAAGGGTACACACTAATCATCAACAAGGAGGGCTAAATATGGGTCATTGGGACCATCTGAATTCAGAGGTGGTCTGAGACTGATCAGCTGGAACATAGCAGTTTCAAATAATAAAGCGCACACTGTGTGCTGGATGCAGTGGCTAAGCTCATTTGGCATTATATGCCTGCAGAAAACCCGGTTAGAGAATGATCTCATTCTCAGAGACCTATTCCCAGGTTTCAAAATGTTTGTAGTGAAGGCTGTCAGATCTCCCCAGGGCAGATGGAGAAGGGGGCTGGCCACAATGTTGTGTAACCCCTTGCCAGGTCTGAGGGTGAAGTACACACAGTTGAATGCTATAATACTAAATATTGACATCATCAAGACAGACCCAAAGGACACATTTCTCCACTCAGTAATACATATATATATATCCTGCCAAAACATACTGATGCAGGCATGGTGGGGATGGAAACCCACTTTCAATAGCTCTGGACGTGCCACCAGAGGCTAGCCTTTTACTACTAGGGGATTTTAATGCCAAAATCGGGACCAACCCATCTCATATGGATGCTGACAAGTCACCAGCAGACCTTTATAGGCATACTAATCAGGAATATATCCAAAACCAACTTATGATGCGAGAGGAAAGGCCATTGCTCGATTCATGCACTCCCAGCATCTAGTGGAACAAAATGGCTGCTGTAGCGGGAAAAGCCACCAAAACTTACGTATAGACTAGGTTGTAAGAAATCAGTTATTCACAGTGATTTAATCACTGATGTTATGTATGATGTAATTAGTGATGTCCCCAGCGGTGTCATCTGTGATATTATCTCTGATGTCATCATTGTGGCCATACGCTGCACAACAGGGGGCGAGTAGTTAAGGTGACTTTGCCTGAATTGTCTGCTGAATTTCAAGGGTTTGAATGTGTTACATTTTTACCTTAACACATCTTTAACTAAGGTATTTTCACTGAAATATATATATATATATATATATATTCTATTGGGAGGCTATAATAAAGTACAATGCTCTTGTACTTTAGAAACTACTTTTATTAAGTAAACTGGAACTACTGCAGTACACCCTCCTCTCTCAGCTTCAGGTCTTAACTGATCCCCAAACATTCTCATTCTCTCACTGCACGTTCTTTACTTTGGGTGAAAACATTCTAGGAATAAAATACTCAAACATATGTGTTCCATGGAAGAATAACCATACAACACATCCCCTTCTCTTTCGAACTGCTAATGATGAACAACAAAGCAATACATACAAAGAAAATATATACAAGAAAGCATCAACTGCATACCAAACACTCTTTGAAGCACTTAAGTCCACCAGCATCCTACACTTGATAACTACTTCCTCACCACTCTTCACCTATTCCACACACCCCTTCCTTCGACAGCATTAGCATACTCTTTCTCAACAACCTTCACACCTGAAAACGTGGGCTCACACTTCCTGCCCTTCCATCATGTTGAGCTTGTGACTTCTTATCACTTTGAATGGCTACATCCTAGCGATATTATCTGTAGTCATTTTAAACTGGGAGACTCTCTGCAACTAAGTCATCTGTCATTATTCTTCACAGACATTTTGATACCATCAACCACTGTGCGGCTGAACCACTCCACATACCCATTGATGTGGAGATGATATAAGGTGGTCCTCTTATACACAACTATCCATTACTACTCCTACTTCTGGCCACTTGGACAACGTGTCCCCACCACTATTATATAACAATCCCGTGATCCAGAGACATTTTATGGACCAAGCAGATCAATTACCATGGTTTGCCATGGCATTTCAGGAACTTGTGGAATAACCATGGGTGGAACTCTCCAAAATGTTATCACTATCTTTGCAATCTTCACACTGACTAAAAAGCACCTCAATGAATTCATCCATCTGTGGCCTCCAGAAATGCACCCATACTACAGATTATTTCCTGGACATACCGGTGTGACCATGCAACCTCCATGTCCTAAATTAAAAACCATTTCCTTCATCCCTTCTGGTACCAACAACCTTTGATCTCTACACACCAACTAACCCTCCACTCTCATCTCGTTGTTCACTCTTTAGTATATCTTAATCTCATTGCCTACCACATGGTCATCAAGCTTCCATTTATTTCTTATATTTTGCTTGACCTCCTGATACATCTCATCTTCTAAGCATGCACTCATCCTCCTTAAGACATTCATCAACCAAATATATGTACCTGATATCATTTTTGAAAATATCATCAGATTCTTCCTGATCCTCTACCAGCAGATTTCTTGACAATGCATGAGACATGCTGTTCTTCTTGCCAGAGACATGCCCAACAGCAATATCCACGTTGGTGCTTAGGGATCCACTTAGCAAAACTCCTTGAAACTCCATCCAATGCCTTCTTATTAAATATTACTACCAAAGGCTTATGATCGGTGTGGACCACTAATGACTTAGCATAGAGAAACAATATATACTTTATAATGATAATGATGCGTTATTTATATAGCCCCTTTATCCAAAGCGTTTTACAGAGCACATGTTTACATACAATATCACCCAACTGAAATTGGTACTCATTTATCGACCTCGGAAGGATGAAAGGCTGAGTTGGCCTTGCTGGGATTTGAACCTGTGACCTGCAGATCACGCTCAGATTGCAGCAGTGAGCTCTCAACCTGCTGAGCTATCTTACCGGCTTAATTATAATTATAATTGCCCACACCATAGCCAACACATCCTGGTCTATGACTGAGTATAGTGACTCCACATCCTTTTACATCTTAAAGAAAAATCATATAGTGTTTACTTCCCCAGTATCCTCCTGCTTCAACACAGCTCCTAGCTCAATGCATGCATTTGTGTATACCATGGTTTAAAGGTTTTCCCTGCAACTTTTCAACACGGGTGCCCTAACAATTTCATTTTTTACACCAAAGAACTCATCTTCACATTCCTTCAGCCAATCAAACTTCACCCCGTTCCTAGTTAACTTCCTCAGAGTAACCGTTTTACTCAACAGTCCCTTCAACTATTAAGTGGAATGGTCAATTAGTCCCAGGAAAGATACTACCTCCATCGTATTTCTGGGAACAACCATCTCAGATATTACCTTAACATGATGTGTGGACCTTACTCCTGAAGGAAAGTCCTTGAACGCTCACACCAGAGAGAATATAACCCGCTAGGGAAGAAAGGCCCAAGTCAATCTTGTAAGATTAACAAGTTTTAATCTCACATTCAGATGAGAGCAACAGCAAATAACTCTGCTGCTAAGAGTGTTCTGCCGAAAAGTAGTACAAGCAGGATATTATAAAGGAAAACATTGTCATAGATGATGCAATACATAAAGTAAAAACCTGAGTGGCTGGTTGGTGTGTCCCTATACATGATCCGCCTGCTCCATAAGAGATGCTATGTCATTAGTTCCAGCCCAGTCCGTCCGTCTTCCATCACGTGGGTGCTGTGGTGATCATCTTCTTCTAACGTTGAACATCAATGAGCAAATTAACTACACTCCTAACCTAATGCTACTTTATCAGTATACTGTGCACATGGCAGGCCTTAAGACAGGCACAAAGGAGGTTATGGGGGACTCTAATCTTCACACAAACATTTCACCCACTCCCTTCCGCGCCATCCGGCTCCAAGGTCCCCACCCTCGTTTTGAAATATAATGGGCCTCATTCCGAGTCGGGCGGTAAGGGTTAACGGTCACCGGTAACGAGACCGGTGCCGTTAAACCCTTACCGCCCTATTCCGAGTTCCCTTTGCGGTTTGGAACTTAACACCTGCTTTTTGCAGGCGTTAAAAAACCAACCCACAAAGAGACCTTGGAGCTAATTACGGCACTGTAATTTACGGTGCCGTAATTAGCACCTTCCCCATTCCCATTGAGCCCTATGGGGCAAAAATGGGAATGGGGAAGGGCCCATGGTGAATGGGGAATTACCGACCCCGCCAACCTTGGAATGTGGCGGTAATTCCGCCATTCACCATGGCGGAGTCGGAAAGATAATGGCGTCAACCAAGGCGCTATTAGCGCCTTGGTTAAAGCCAGGGTCGGAATGAGGCCCAATGTATCCCTCCCAACACCTTGCAATACAAATCATATGATTGTCACTGAACGATGTGCCCTGTCCGTACTCTTTGAACATTTCAGGACTTGTTACTTTGGGGATGGTGGTCAAAGGGCACCTGGTGCCATGGAATTCAGGGATCTGAAGGTTTAGTCAGTTAAATGGGTTATAACTTGTGGTCACCTGGGGATGGGCCGGGACATGCTTTGGCCAGTGTGAGATAACACGCACACCAGGTGCCGGTCTGTGATCACGGTATTGTAGGGCACATTCCTCTTTAGTAAAAAACACATCTTTGCAACACTGTTAGAACAATGAATACGCGTTGTGGCAGTTGGGGTGTGTGGGCTTTCCTCATGGGAGCTCAGGCAAGACTGGAGTTTTCCCTTGTCTCACAACACCAACTTAGCTTATATTTGTACCATTATCATAATGCAGTTTTCTCCATAGTCATAGGATCTCACGCTTGCTTCCTTTAACATACAATGCCCTAGTTTGGACTCTCATGTCTCTTTACTTATCAGTGTATAATCAGCCCCACTGTCAATTAGCATTTCAATTCCTATCAAATTCAGCACAATTACTGCTCTGGGTTTCTCCATTATCGTTCCACTTTTTGCACTGACAGCCTGTACAATCTCTAGGTCATCATATACTCCTGATTCTGCATCTTCCTCACCATAATTTACACTCACATTTCCAGAGCGTGCTTCTGACAACATTTTGCTAAATGACCTCTACATCTACACAGCCTGCACTCAGCATATACTGCAGCGCACTCCTTATCCATAGTCAAATGCCAGTTATGTACCATTTCTTACGTTGTTGAACAAATTGTTGATCCTCAGTTCACTAGTCAGTACCTTATTGCTACTATTGCAACTCAATGTGCCCTTCCCTCTATGCACAATCTTCACCTCTCCAGTCTCTCCACTAGATTTGGCAGACTCTTTGCTCAGCTAACTGATACAGGATGCAGTGTCTTCCACCTGTTTGGCATTTTTGATGGCTCTGTCCAAGTTTGGGTCCTTCTCCTCCCAACAGTTCTTCTTTCACCATATCATTTGCACACTTTATCATCAGTTGATCCCTGAGTTGCACCTACTGGCAATGTCCAAACTGGCATTTACTTTCCAGTCCTCTCAAGACTTTCATTAACTCCTCAATCATTTCCCATGTTTTCTGTTATCTCATAGCAACATTATATCTCGATAGTATTTTATTTCATTTCACCTCAAAATGCTTGTCTAGTTTAGCTGTGCTGGTCTCAAGAGTATTATGAGCCACTCCATCCTCGAATGACAGCGGATCAGGCAACCTCTTAAATATATCTGCTGACCCCGATGCCCAAGGCAATAATCCAATAATGCATCCCTACTGTCAAATGTGTAGTTAGGGCCCGGAGGATTGCTCATGGGCAACGTGTTTGTCTTGGAAGTAAGACACCATATAGCTACACTGGTTCAAATCCTGGTCTCGCGTTTAGAATTGGGTCGCTGGTATTAAGTGCATTCTAAAAGAAAAATTATAATTATAATTATACACCGCCAATACAAATTCTCCAAAATCCTCCTCCAATCCTTCCACCTGGTTATTGATTCCCCAGGCTGAGGAAGGAATAATGCTTGGCCTGGTATGTTCACTATTTCTCACTTTACTGCCTCCAACTGACCACTTGTTATGCAAACACAGTTTCAGAACAGCGGAAGACTCAGCGTGTAAGCTGATGTGTCCCTAACGAACCAACACTAGCCGAGCAGTCATTAATTGCTGCACTAGCTACCCAATTCGTATCCAAATCTGGCCAGCACAACACAGGCCACACAATCACTTTCCATACCTACTATCACGTGTCCTTATCACATCCTATCCTTCATAGCAGATGAACTCTGGCTGCATAACACAAGCCTCCAGCCTACGATGTTCGACGCTCCTTGCGCAGAGTTTCTCCCAGCACTACTGAGGTGCTGCCGGTGTTGCTGGCACCCAGATGCTGTCATGGCACTGGATCTAACGTACAGAGTGCATGTCACAAGGTCCCATCCTCAGGCTTTGTGCAGCTTTCACTGTGCTCCCAAGGGTCGCAGCTGTCAAATAGGTTACTAGGCAATGGAATGCTGAGGCCTTCCCAATGCCTCTGTGCATGTGGATTCATCACTGGTCCACACCTCAGCTAGGGCCCAAATACAAGGAACACCCACAGTGTCCTTGACACTTGTCCTCTGTGATCACCCACAGTGGCTCGCAGCAGGCATCAAATACCCAGACTCCTTCAGCTAAGATGCCCCATGGAATAACAACATCCAGGGTCTGTCTGCCCACTCACTCGCAACTGCAGCCGCCAGATCATCGAATGAATCGGCAATAAAATAAAGTACAATGCTCTTGTACTTTAGAAACTACTTTTATTAAGAAAACTGGAATGACTGCAGTGCACCCTCCTCTCTCAGCGTCAGGTCTTAACTGTCTACCCAAACATCCTCATTCTCTCACTGCAATGGACAAATACACACTAGGAAAGAATAATTGCATATGTTCTGTGGTATGTAGGGTTGCAGAAGGAGGAGGTTGGCACACACGTGGCATGGATGTTGGCATAAACATGTATATACCAGAAAATAAAGAGAACAACTACTGCACCCTAACCTTAAGAGGGGTTTGTCTACATCAACTAAATTAACTAAAATACTAAGGATTCAGTCAGACCTGGAAGAATGAAAGGCACCCGCAAGCACAACTCAGAGTTTGCCGGTCCGGATACAACCAGCAAACTTTCCGGTACCGTTTTATCCAGACCGACAACCTTGTAATGAGGCCCTATAACTTAATATCACCCTAAAATAATGGGTCTAACTATTAATCATTCTAAACACTTGTATTGTATCAATTTATGGTAAGTACTTCTAAAACACACAATAGTACAACATCCATATGTTCTGAAGTCCAAGCACCAACTATGCCTTAGTAAAAGTGTTGTAAGTATTAACTGCTGATGTTAAACCCACTTCAAAATACCTAAAATGAACATTAATCCTAATAGGTCTATAATGTTCACTAGAGCAAACCACAAACTCACACAATCACTAATACAACACCATAATATAGGTAACATACAGTATCCTCATCAATATGTATGGTGGATAAATAGTACACATCCAGATTGGTCATTACATATTACACACACACCAAGAAAGAGAAACTTTGAAAAGCGTTACAACAAATTGGATATCATTGGAGTCCCAGGACCAAAAACAAACCTGACAACGTAACTCCCATACAAAATAGAACATTATTGTTTATAAAATGGAGAACTTGTATTATTATTATTATTATTATTATTATTATTATTATTATTATTATTATTATTATTATTATTATTATCATTGCTGTATTTATTTAGTGTGGACCTATCTTTGGGAAGCAACATAGCACTTTACAATCATAGGGGGAAGAAAACAGTGAGGGAAGCAGAGGACAAGGGAGGAGGGAGCTAACAGCGGCAGGGGTGAGAGTGGGTAATTGGCAGCAAGGGATCTACAAGCAACCAGTGGAGCAGACAGTGGGAAGCAGATTACTGAATCACATGTAGGGTGGGGAGTGCAGGGTGTGTGGACCTAGGTGCTAAGGTGTAGACATTCCTTGAAGACATTTTCTTGAACTATAGGAGCAATGGGGAAAGTCTGATGTTGATGGGGCGGAGGAGCGGAGGGGCGGAGGTCACAGAGTCTTTGTAGCATAGACAGAGAAGGTCTGTCTTCTGGTTCTTACCTTCCTGAGCCGTAGGAGTTCAAGTATGCACATTTCCTTACTTCTGGAAGATCCCAGGCCTCTGGAGAGTCAGAGTTTCACAGTGAGGTAGCTTGAGTACTTCAGGGTGACAGCCTGGCACATGATGCAACATGATTTGAAGATTCAGGCTTGCAGCGGGAGCCACTGCATTTCCATGAGGTCGGGGTGATCAATAGTCATTTAATGAGTCTTGCTGCAGCATGCAGAGCACATCTCCGAGGTGCCAGGGTAGTTGCCGGAAGGCCTTCAAAATGGGCATTCCCACTATCCAGGTGGGAGAGGACCAAGGCTTGGACAGCAGATCTGAAGCTGTATTCTGGGATGAAGGGCTGGATTTTCCACAGGAGAGAAAGGTGGTACCAAGCCATTTGTGTCTTGCTTGCTATGTGCTGTTTGAACATGACATGTCTGTCGAAGTTGAACGCAAGCGACTTGGGACAGCTTGGGCATGAAGCCCTCGAGGTACATAGCAGAGAGCCAGGTCTGGATGTCTGAGTGTTGAGTGTTATTTGTCATCAGTAGGAATTCTGTCTTGGAGGGATTGTGCTGCAAGTAAGCACTGCACATAAAGAACTTGATCAATGTGAGGCAGGACTTGCGCCAGTGGATGTATTTGATGGAGGAAATCTTGAGGTAGATCTGCGAGTCATCTGCGTATTGGTGGATGTGGATGTTGTGTGGAGTGAGGAGGGATCCGAGCAGATTCATGTAAATATTGAAGATCATGGGGGACAGTATGGATCCTTGCAGGTCTCCACAGGTGATGGGTAAAGTTGGTTATCTGGAAGAAAACATTTATACATACGGTTGTTGATTAGCACAGTAGGAGTTGAAGCAGCTGAGGATGATCTTGCTGATCCCCATGCAGCGATGTAGATTATTGGTGTCTGCCTGGTGGTCTGCCATGGCAAATACTGCTGAGAGGTCAAGGAGAACTAGGAGGCTGTGATGGACATCATCAAGGATTTTAAAGGCATCATCGATCACCTTGATGGAAGCTTCTGTGTTGCATCTTGGTCTGAAGCCAGATAGGTAGGACTGAAGGAGGTTATTGGTTTTGATGTGTTGAAGGAGTTTTGTGGCTACTGCATTCTCAATGACATTACCTAGGAAGGGATGATGGGTAATGGGAAGTGTAATAATATATATAATGCTTTATAAGAATATAGAGTGCTTTACTAAATGTGATGGCATTTTTTTGTTGTTGTTGCCAGCAGTAATATGGTACACACTTACAGTTATTTTGGTGTTGCCAGTATAACATGTGGATATGTTGTTGGTGGCATGCAAAGTATAGAATTTATAACACAGAAAAGCCCAGCTTGAAACTGCAGAGAATAAAGTGCACCAATTTTTCTGTGATGCCTTATATATGAGACTACATTAATCATATAACTGACTGACTTAATTAACATTTACTAAACACTAATTCTAACTCCCTAACATTATAATGTAGTCTCATGTGCAAAATGAGGTGAAAATACATATTTTGGTAGCACTGATATAATTTGTTTTAAAAGTACACTGGCATTTTTTTTCTTCTTTCTCTCTTTCTGTGTTTAGTTTGCAGAAAGCAGAAAGCATGCACGGCAGGAAATAAAATTGAAACAGTTGCTCAGTGAAGCAAGGATCCCATTGTATAAAAGTGAAAGGTGGTTCTGAAAACATGATTTTAACCTGATTGGAGGAAAGTGTCTGCAGACCTATCCCGTAGACAAAGTAGGAAGGTACAGAGCTCTGCTAATGGAAAAACGTACAGAGTCCATCAGTTCGTGCTGACTGGGCTGTGAAGACAGAAGTTTAAGGAGTCACAGAGCGCTGGCTTGAGAGTTTCTCGCCGTGCTTCCCAGACACCCAAGATTACAGGAGCAGTTTGTGCTGACTGGGCCTGTCTTTGTGAGGCGAGCGAAGCAAGGTCTTGTGGGGGAACTTCAAACAAACACTTTTGGTAAGGAGATAAGTTAAGTGAGGTCACTGTGTATGGTCGCATGGATGACTGAATTATAATACAGTGTAGACAGGATAGGAAATCCGCTGCATTTTCACTTTGTCATGTTCAGAATGTGGAATAATTACTTCATGTTTTAAAAGGCTTGTTTGTTCTGTATTCTCTTTCTTTTGTTTTCCAGATGATGACGCAATGTTTTTATTGTAAGAACTAATTATTGTAAATTGTATTTGTATATAATATAATGAGAATATATAAAAACAAATGGTTTAGTGCCATCTTTGCATCTGTGAATGTATTCACATACTCATATACCTATAAAGTATACAGTACAGGGGAGGTCCATTTCTCTTCAGTAGTGCATTTGTCAATTTGCACCTGCAGGTAAAATACCAACCCAGAATAAGCTCATAATATTCAGTGATAAAGCAGATTAGTGTGTGTGTGTGTGTGTGTGCCTTCCTTGCATGTTGTTTGGAAGGAATCTAATTACACAGCCACGTGGTTAAATTGCTAATCCCATGGGAAGAGCACTTTTTGGGTGGCTTATAACTTTGCTCTCCCTGGACAAATCCTCACCAAATTTTGCAGGAAAGGTATATGGCCGACTCTGATTTTTTTTGCAAAGTTTGGTGAGGTTTGGTCCGGGGGGGGCAAAGTTATAGGGGGGGGTCCCAAAATTTATTTTTTTCCCATAGACTGAATGGGGAAAAGCTTTGCTCACGCCTACAGCCCAAACCGCTGGACGGATTTTCACCAAATTTGTGGCAGAAGCAGCGGCTTGATCACAAAAGTGTGCTTTTGTAAATCCGTCCAGTAGTTTTATTTAAAACAATCAAAAAGTAGGTCTAAAAAAATGAGTGATATCTATGTCCATTCCGCGGACACACTTCCCTGTTCGCTCCGGGGGCAGGACACCGATTGGTTAATCGGCTCGCGTCATGTCCACAGACATGTGATGCATTCACTGATTGGATGGTGAAGAGCGTGAAGTGCATCAGATTGCTCCGATGCGCCCGCCATCTTGGATCCGCCGACAGCGTTGTGGCGAACAGAGGCGAAATGTCGTTTTGGGGAGTATTTTGGTGTGCAAGAGTGCTTGGGGAGGTTTACTGAGTAAGAGATGAGTCAGATACTGTATTTGTTTAGGTGGCACGTGCTATTGATGTATTCGCCATGCCTGCACTGTCTGGGATGTCCGTATTAGTGAAAATGAGGGGTGTCCTACGGACAGTATTCCCGTCCCTGCTGTCTGCAGGCAAGTTGAAACTGTTCTAAGGACACGCGCAGTGTACGCGGACATAAAAATTGCCCATATGCCACAGTTAAAATGTTTGATTCTATGGGTGTGATATGCTGCGGTGGTTGTGGCCAGGACCTAGAGTCTTGGGTGCATGGCCAAAGGCCATGCACCCAAGACCGATGTTATAAGCACTGAAGTTATAAGCCACCGTGGGTGTGATATGCTGCAGTGGTTGTGGCCCTGGCCTACAGTCTTGGGCGCATGGCCGAGGCCATGCACCCAAGACCAAAGTTATAAGTACTGAAGTTATAAGCCACCATGGGTGTGATATGCTGTGGTGGTTGTGGCCAGGGCCTAAACCCGAAGTTATATGCACTGAAGTTATAAGCCACCATGGGTGGCTTATAACTTTGCTCTCCCTGGATGAATCCGCACTACACCATGGGTGGCTTATAAGTTTGCTCTCCCTGGATGAATTTTCACCAAACTTTGCAAAGATTATGATATGGGTGGGCCCATATAGACAGTCAAAATATTTGATTCTATGGGTGTGATCTATGGGTGTGATATGCTGCAGTGGTTGTGGCCAGGGCCTAGAGTCCTGGGTGCATGGCCGCAGGCCTTAGGCCATAGGCCATACACCCAAGACTCTAGGCCCTGGCCACAACCACCACAGCATATCACACCCATAGAACACACCCATAGAATCAAATATCTATCAAATATTTGCAATTCTACAGTTTGTGTACTGTTTGATTTGTACAGTTTGTATGTGAAGTTTTGGCTACTTCATGTCATTAAGATTGTAGAGTTTGGTAACAAGCACTGCAGTATAACATATCCATGGAAGTAAACTGTTTGTATTGTGGTGTATGGTTAGATGTTTGCTTCAATGGTTCTGTTATGCAGCAGTATGTATGCGTTGTATTAGAATATACTTACTGTTTGATTTTTTGAGATTTGATATATTTTTTTCATGAGTTGGGTATCTAGAGTACATATTCTTTTTCAATTTCTGTGATAAAATAAAAGAAAAGAGCATGTTAGTATATGTATTTTATAACGATTTATTACATTGCATGATAGACATTTCAGCTTTTTTTTCGACCCTCATAATTAGTAGTTTAAAAACCAGTGTACTGTGCAATTTGCTCAGTTTCTGTGTTTGTTTTTCAAATCATTGGGTTTGTGGGAAAAAAATCCATGTCGGATTAAAAACAAAAACTTTTTTTTTATACTACAGTCTATTTGTTTGTTTGTTTTCAGTGTTCACTTGTTGTTTCTGGCTAATGTTCTATTTGTTGGCTTGTTGCAGATTTTTAGAGCAGTTAGATACATGTTGGCGTATTATAACTGGCTATTATTTGTTGTAATTTAGTGATATTGATTTATCGGTTTGGTTGTTGCAAATTCTTGGGGCAGTTAGATACCTGTTGGCGTATTCTAACTGGTTATAGTTTTTTCAATTGAAGTTTTCTTAATGTTTAAGTACAGATTAGTTACTAAATTTTGGTTTTAAGAAGATTAAATAAGCATTTTTAAGATTCGCTGGTAATCTCTGCTTTACAGTAATGGTACTATCATTACATTCGAACCATCCACATTTCTTTTTTATACATGCAGTGTAGTGACCTGCATTAGTTGTGACTCCTGTGTGGTAGATTATACCTATTGTTGTGAAGGTTTTCTTACCAAGTGATACTTGACCATGTGTGAATCCAATCGGCTTGCAGTTGTTTTTCGTACTATATGCTTTGTAACGTAGAAGCATTAGTATTACGTATTTACTATGTGTTTGTATTAGTAAGGTGTAGCGATTATCTGAATTGCAGGTAGTACATAATCTACCATGGTTTTCATTTTGTACAAGTTGCTGAAATGGAACGGATTCACAATTAGGTATGGATACATACACTAAGCGCTCATTAGGGATTTGTTCCTGTGCCACATTGTTGCAGAAAGTGCATGTATGTTTTCACATGTATGAAATCTGGAAGATTTAATTTATAGGTATGCTTTTGTTTTTCAGTACTTGTAGTAAGTACATTAGAAATTCGTGTGGATCTTCATGAGAGTTTATAGTGAATTTCACCATTCCAGCACAGTAGTCCAATTATTGTCTTATTCCATGAACACTATACGTGTTGTCAGGATTATGTGTTGCGTTTCTATGAAGGACTAACATTTGCAAACACAATTTGTCTGTACTGTATAAGTAAATGTTGTCAACAATTGGTGGCAATTGAAATAAAACATTCATTGCTACATTTGCATAGCAATTTACACCAGTTATATTTGAAAATTTGAATGGACCAGATAGTTCTGTGTCCAAGTCATTTTTTCGGGGTATGTGTTACTGAGTTACTTTGAGTAATAGGTTCTTCTTTGGTTGTGGTAATTGATGAAGTATTAGCTTCTTTTACTCTCTTTGGAGGATTTGCAGTGAGATCCTGTTGCATTTCTGTTTGAATTAGTTTTCTTTTACAACGTTTTCCTTTTTGTGGAACAGGATATGTTTTTAGATGGGGGTATATAGTGAACGTAGTGTATTGTGTTCTAAAATGCAAGGAATATCAGTGTTTACTTTACTTGCATCAAAGTTGATAAGAAATAGACTGTCAAGTGTACATAAGCGTGATAGTGCTACGTATCTCATTCCTTCTTTAAAGACTGTGTTCCCAATATCTATCAATGCTTTGTCTAGGGTAAGAACATGTGATTTATGAATGGTGACTGTGTATGCTAGAGTTAGAGAACATTGTTCTCTGCATACATGCATGTCTTTGAAGAGAAGGAATCGAGGTGTTCAGTGCCCTATCCTTTTTTCTTCTGAAAGTTTGTCAAAGAGAATATTGATAAACTGAATGTTGTTGTCACGTGGGTATGTTTGAAAACCAACAACTGTACCCAGTGCTCCATTAACTAGTCCTTGCTCCATGTCAAGGTTATGTTTAAGCATTACTCTACAGTTTAAGGATAATTTTAATATTTTATCCAAACCAGCTGTGTTGGAGATAGAATTTTCTAAGGTATTTAGGGGTCGATTCATGGAGCAAACGTGCGCCGAAAATCCCAGCGCAAGCAGGCGCAAGGTGGCGCAAGTGTGAGAAACCCAGCGCACGCACATGCGTGCGATTCAAGGAAGACGCTGCGGGTGTTTCCCGCTGTCCATGCACCAAATCCTGCCATGGCGCACGCGGGCACACACGGCTTGCGCTACGCGCACAGCAAAAGCGCACATAGCGCGCTGCACACAACCAAAGTGGGCGGAACAGTGGGCGTAAGACACGGAATGGGGAATAACGCGTGAAAAAGAAGGCATAACTGGGGAAGTACTGCAGGGAACTACACGGAACGCCCACACGCACGCGAACAACCCGTATTCATGGATTCGAATACGGGAAACAAACGCACGGCAAAAGACGCACACAGGCGTCAACGCGTCCGCCACACGAAGGCAGGCAGAAGCGTCCCCGCGCACAGTATAAAAGTGCGTGCAAACAACAAACACGTATATACAGCTACGATGAATGCCCCATTTGTCGCAGCACTGATCGTGGGACACTGCAGGAGGAGGAGAATAGCCAGGGCACGCATTTTCGCACCACGGACAAGCCTTTTTGGGATGCCTGATGACCAGGTCTAAGGCAGGTATAGGTTTCCACCCCATATCATCCTAGACCTGGTCAGGGAGTGGGAAGATGACCTTATATCCCCCACCCTTTGCTCCCAAGCTTTGAGCCCCTTGGAGAAGGTGCTCAATGTCCTGCATTTCTTGGCCACTGGGTCATTTCAGCGGACTACTGCCATAGTGGGGGGGTCTCACAGGCCATGCAGTCACGCTGCCTACACCAGGTACTGGCAATCATGACAGCGCGCCCCTCAGTCCGCAGGCACATATACATGCCCAGAACACCCGCAGAAAGGCAGGCCGTTGTCCTGGATTTTTACAGGGTGGCACACTTCCCCAAAGTGCTCGGTGCCATAGATTGCACCCATGTGGCCCTACGTCCACCTAGGGCCACTGAGCACATCTACCGAAACCGCAAGCACTGGCATTCCATCAATGTACAGGTGGCATGCGATGCAAAGGGAATCATCACCTCTGTCTATGCAAACTACCCTGGCTCCACCCATGACAGTTTCATATACAGAATGTCTGCCCTGAGCCGGGCCCTGGAAGCTGGGCAGCATGGCGACACCTGGCTCCTTGGTGAGTACAAATGCCCTTGCACATGCATGCATGTCACACACACAAATACACAAACCCCAATAATCACAACCATTTACACCTCCCCAGGGGACAGTGCCTACCCTCTGAGCAACCACATGATGACGCCAATACGGAACCCCACCACACCACCCCAGGTAAGATACAACGCCGCCCATATTGCAACCAGGGCCATAGTGGAGTGCACATTCGGAGTGCTCAAGACCGAATGTCCGCTCTGGCGGGCAGCTACTCTATGCACCCCCAGTAGTGTGCAGGATCATTGTGGCAGCATGTGTCCTGCACAATGTTGCAACACGGCAGGGCGTACCCGTGCACATGGTGGTGCCCCCACATCCCCAACCACAGGCACAGGCGCTGCCCATGGGAGGGGACAGGGCACGTGGCGAGGAAGCCCGGACCCAGCTTGTGGCCACATTTTTCACCTAAACTCCCACCCCTGCGGAGTGCACACAGGCCTGGCACATACCAGGTGACAATCGATGATGACAAAGCGACAGTCAACTGTCACAACCTTACCACCCTGAGATAGTTGCCATGGACGTGCCACATTGTCTGCATCCCTAGCTACTTAAACACAAGCTATCCTGTGTGACCAAAAGGCACACATATGACATATGACATGACATGATATGGCATTTGTAACGTGCCTATACACATGTGTTTCAAGGTGCAACGAGGCAGGGAGGGGGGAACAAGGGAAGACAGACAACAATACTACTAGGCCAGGTGTCATTTAGATTGCGCAAGTGCAGGGGTAGGGGGAAGGGAAAAGTGCAAGGGGAAGGGGAGGGGGGAGTGCAGTACAGGGTAAGTAGAATAAAAAACAAATAAATAGGCCAGCTGGTGGCAACTGCTTAGGTAAGTGCAGGCAAGTGCTGGGAAGGGGGGGCTGTAGGGATAGAGAGACAGTCCCGCAGTGCAGGGGTTGCCAGGGAGGCAGTGCAAGTGGAGAGTGGCTGGGCCAGGGACCGCGGTCGGTGAGAGTGGCCCAGTTGCACATCCAGTGCAGTTTCAGTGAAGAATTTAGCAAGGGAGAGGGAGAGAGAAAGCAGAAGCAAAGAGGAAGGTCTTGAGATGCTTCCGGAACCGGAGATGGTTCTCCTCAAGTTCCAGGGAGGCAGGAAGGCTGTTCCAGAGGGAGGCCCCTGCTGCGGAGAGAGATCTACCCCCAGCTAGTTGCTTCGAGAAGCGGATGACCCTGACATGCAAGGTGTGAATCACACACACCTGCATAACAAGCCATGACCATCACTGTTATGTCACTCAAACCCTCCCAAACCACAACATGACATTGCAAGCAATAGCCATACACCAACACAGTACCAATAAGGTACACATTGCCATGTCAAAAATGTACAGTGGCGTCAGACAATGATGCCTGACATGGAATCAGATGAAATGACTGACCAACAACCTCCCACCCAAAATAAGTCATTCCCAAATGCATTACAAAAATTGTAGACGTAACATAACAATGAATGCCTGTCTACATGCACATTGTGCATTGCAAAATCAACACTGCAGCTTCTGTGTGCTGTGTCCAACTCCTGCGACACACTGCTCAGCGCACAGCACAGTGAACAGCTATTGTGTGTGATGCACACCCTGAGCATCACATCTAAGCGACAAACCACATCAAAAAGCAAATTAGGCATGTACAGGATCCATAATTGGTCACAGAACATGTGCTGCAGGGACACAGTGGGCACCAGAAGGCAAACAGAGTGTATACGTGGATATCCAAGGGTGGTTGTACATGTAGTGCATCATAGTGCAAGTGTGTGGGTCAGTAAGGACATGCACTCAACATATGCATGTGCAATCAAGTGACCATCAGTGTCCTCTACACATCACATGTGAACATTCACCATATGTACACCCCAGCATGTCAAACTACAACTATCCCCTCACACCTGAAAGGTAAACACAACACATGAACAGGCATTGATCAGCAGAACCCAACATCTACATAGGATACCACAATTACAATGTCAGGGTTCCCATCACACTGCAGGGCAAGGCAACTATCAACAACAAAACACCCCCCCCCCCCTCACAAATGACCATGACCCACTGAACAACTGCACCTGGGTCATGGAGCCTTCAACCCTCAATTTCACCTGGCCACAGGATCACCCTTCCCCTTCCTCACCATCTCCCACCTTGTGTGTAAAAAGGTGCCTGCACCCTCAGAGTCCACCCTCATTTGCAAAATCACAAAATCCAAGCCAGAAAAACGAACCAGAACTCCCTCCAGTAGATGATTTGACATAGCAGTACCTCACAAAGGCCAGGTACTACAACAATGATGTAACAACCAAGGTAGCACAGTAATGCAATGTCACAACAGGATGTGAACCATGTGTGGTACATAACATAGAATGATGCACCATGAACGGATGTGTACTGTCACAGGTCCCGTGTACAGGCGCAGGAGTGGCACGAAACAACCACCCCCACCGTGGCCCGGGTCCCTGCAAGGTCAAACTCACACAGGCCTCTGAGACCCTGGTGGGGAAGGAGGGTCAGGGATATGTAGTCGGGACAGGTGTTGGCACACTGGATAACTGGAATGAGTGGCAGGAGAGGGGAGGAGGAATGACACATGAAAGTAGGGAATGCACGAAAATGTACTACCTGCATGAACACATACACAATCCGAACAAACTTGGACATCATTGTCATGGCCTTCTGTAGTCCAGGTTTAGGAGTGGCACGAACCAACCACCCCCTCTAGGGTTTTGGTGCCTGCAAGTTTGGGGCTTACACAGGCATCCGCAACCCCAGCGGGGAAAGAGGGTTAGGGAACGTTGCTTGGATAGGTACGGGAAGCAGGAACACTGGGTAGAGGGTACAGGGTTTAAAATTGGATAGGACTCCGGGTGATTAGAGGAAAAAAAACATACCAAATTGAATTACACATTCATCCATGCATTAGTGCACCCCCCCAGCAAGCCTATGCAGAGCAGTTTGAAAGAAAAACAACAAGACACTTAGCTCTGGTTTTGAGTGCTGGCCTCCTGCCTGCGCACTCTCAGGTCCGGTTACAGGAGCACTTCAATGCTGCAAAGAGAGCCACAGTTAATAATCTGTCCCTGCCCATAACACAAAAACACACCACCAAATATGCCCCATAGCAACAAACTACTCTACAAACAGACAATCTGGTGTAGATGCTTCATACCCATATGTAACATTACCCCTGTGATGGGTCATACACAGTCAATGCAGTAAGTCAGCCGCCGGTGGGTGCGTGGCAAATGGAACACCAATGTGTCACAATTCACACAACATGCAATGTTCCCTGGGTAAGCAGACAGCCCCATATAGCAAGGCATGACTTCAGAACAAGTCGTGTTCCACCATGACCAAAACAAAGTAGGCAGTACATGTTTCAAAATGTACATGGAAATGAAATGCACTGCACCCGAGTATGTCCCTTGCTGTATGTCCCTGTGAGCTGCCCCTTTCCATGTCTCGGAAGGCTACATGGTTGATACAAGTGCCTCAATGGACCTTGGTGTACCGGAGGGTATGTGCCACTGCCCCTGCAGGTGCCCCAGACAACCTTACAATCAACAGCCATCAGTCCACCAACACACCTGAGCTGTATTGTGTGCTTCAACACCAATATTCATCCAAGCTCACCCTCAGTGCTGTTACTAAGCCTGCATGTTCAACTGGCCTGGTGCAAGCTTTGCTGTGTTGTGGCCCCCATGTGCTGCTCACCTTGCCTGGAGTTCCTAGGAACACGTCAGCAGTTCTAGGATGTAGGTCTGCAATCCCTGTGCCTCTGCTTGTGCACACATGTGCATGTGGGCACCAACAAACGTGTCCAGAATTCAGACGTCCAAGGGGCCATGTCTGCTGGCAAAGGTGGTCTGGAGGCTCATTCCCCTGCAGAAAGGGCATGAAACACATGATTAATGCTTTAAAGTCATCTGTGTGTGTCTCTTCAGGCATCTCAATACTGGACCATGTCAGAGATTTACATCAGAAATCACACCATCAGTCCGTCTTTCACATGCAAAGTGTGGAACACACTATCTACGGCATGAATTGCAACAAGCATGTGTACAGTAAAGATAAGAAACATACTACACAATGCATAGCAATGAATGTACACATTAATCACCCCATCTAGCAAAAGCTGAACAGTGGTCAATAACACCGCAATCATCCCCACTAGGGGTGTCAACACAAGTTACAGAGCACCAGACATGCCACAGATATGACAGTCTAAAGCCCTTGTGTAATAGGCTGTCACACCGAACTATCCTTGCGAGCCCATGGATAAGGGAGGCAGGAGTGGCATATGTGAGTCAAGGACCCCAAGCAGCAAACACATACACAAGACAAGCCTGAAGGGCCCAGCTGGAACAGACAGTGGATGCCTTCAAAAGCCACAAAGCACCGCACCGTCACATGAAAGCACAATAGACAAGCATTTTTAAACTATATTAACTAATTACACTAACTATGAAAAACCTACATTACCTAATTAAACTAACTATCAAACAGAAACTTAACTAACTAAACTAAAAGAAAAATCAAAAATGGCCACATACGACCCGGGGGAGGTACAGGGTGCTGCTCAACACCCACATGCGATGATGCTGAGCCAAATAAAAAACCTCCATGGGCTCAACGCCTGCACAGCCCGACCTATGTGGGAGATAGATGGTCGTCCGAGTCTGGCTCATCCTGGAAAGGAGGACGTGGCACAGTAGCCTGGCCACGCCTAGCCGCAGCTTGCCCCTCGTGGGCAGCAAGTCTGCCGGACGGGTGAGCCTGGTTCTGTGTGGCGATGTGACTTAGGTCTGCATGCAGAACCTCACGTGTTACACGTGCTTCCTCTTGCAAGGTAGCACGTGTAACACAGAGTTCCAAAAGCAAGGCCTGGCTGGACAACCGCTGCACCTCCCGGCAAGCCTCTAGCTCAGCCGAGATGGTACGCTCAAGCTGTGCAAACCTCTCCTCTGCCCGCTGCCTCTGGGACATCATAAGGACACCCAGAGTGGAATTGAGGGAAGCATACTCCTCCCTCAGGGCATCTATGTGCGCCTCTGCGTGAGCAGCAATTGCTTGACGCAGAGACAACATTTCAGCCTGGCGTGCCCTGTCTGAGGCCGCCATGCCCAGCCTGAGCGAGCGGGCCGTGGACCGTGCCTCCTGCTGTTGGAGAAGCACCTGCCTAGCAGGGGGGAGCACAGATCGGGCCACACGCTCCATGCTCTCAGCGATGTTCTCCATTGCTGCCCCCTGCCGTTCTGAATTGGCAGTCATGTCTTGCTCCCACTCAGTATACTGCGGTTGCGCGCGGCGACCGCGTTGCTGGGCTTGACCCCTGTGGGACCCAAGGACCGGGTGTCCTCGCTGTGTTGGCACCGCCCGCGGCTGCACGACTACATGCCCCTGTCGACGTGATGTCCCAGGCACATCAGTGACTGGTGTGGAGGGTGACCCTGCATCCCGATCCACCACGGGCGGAGGAATCAAGACTGTCTGATCCCTCAGTGCAGGTGTCGCGGACAGAGGAGTGTCCACATCAGAATCACTCACCCCTGACACATGGACTTGATGATCATAAAACTCGACATGGACCTCAGAGTCGTCATCAAGGCTGGAGTCATAGGCAGCCAGAGACAAGATGGACTGTAGCACTTGGGGGTTTTCGTGGCTTACCACCCCACGACCCCCACTTGTGCCGGGTTGATGTAGTGGTAACAACCTTGTGTCTGGCATGACATCCACCTCCATTGTGTCATCACCTGGAAAATAGAGAGAAAAGAGGTCACTACACATGTCAGAAGCACACAACACACACACACACCGACAACAAACACATCAGGCAGACATGTGACACACAACATATAACATTGCATGCATGCTGGGTCAACTTTGAATTGCTTCTGTGATCAGACCTGTTGAAAGGTGGCAGTTTCCATGGAAGTGGGTCTATGCAGTGCAGAAAATGTGCACGCCACTCACTACCTACATGTACAAGGACTCCATGGTGTGTGTCAGGAAATGTGAAGGCAGTGCAAGGTCAAATTCAGGCATCACGTGCACTGTGCATTCAATGTGTAGCATATCTACAAGCCAAGCACCCCTTCACCCAAGTACAAACGCAGCGATGCCTAGCATGGTATCAAAAGGCTGATCATACACCTTTGTATTGACAGGCAGTGTTGACTGGCATCAACAGCTTAATGTGATTTAAGTGACAACACTGAAAATGATGATGGGACAGTAAGCAGGACACATGATGAAAACTCTGGAGGCCGCCCACGTGTGAAGGAGAAACTACAACAGTTGGACAGAGTCATTGGCCATTAAACAGGCTGAGGCCTGTGAGCCACACAGATTGTCAGACCCTAAACATGTGTGCAACGCAGTACTGAGCCACAGTTGACATGGGAAGGCTGATGAGATGCCATGCAATGTATGTCACCCAGGACTTGTATTACAGTGATCATCCAGTCAAGGACACATAGGGGCATGCGTGCAATGCACATGGATCATGAATGGGCACTCATGTCCCTGCGGGACATCTGACCTATGCACAGTACAAGTGAGATACCCTGCATCAAGTACTAAGGCTGTACCACATGGCATATGTCTGGCAGATTGTACGCTGGAAGTTAGCATCTACACAGGACGCATGAACAGGAAAGTACACATTGGCAAGATCGAAGCAGACCAGTGCAAAGGTGGAACTGGGGTGCAGAGTGGCGGTGGAGGGACAAGGGAGCATGCCTACGTGGAGTCCCTGCATGTAGGCAGAGGAGACATGCATGTCAGTCATGCAATGACATTGTGCCTGGGCTGAGAGGAAGGTCACCCCACGCCACATGCAGAAGGGCCAGTGAGCTGGAACATGGACCGGAGGGGCATACTTGTAACCAGCATGTCAGTAGGGTGCAATAGTGGTGATGCGGACAGTCCCCATCTGCTCCACATGTCCACCATCCAGCAGAGCAGACATGCATCACGGAAGCATTGCATTACTTACACATCAGAACCATGTACATGTCACATGTAGTGGCAATCATGCACAACACATCCCACAAGTGAAACACACACGTCCTCAACAAACACGCATCAACACTCACTGGACTGGGCATCAAAGTCCAGCTCTCCCACACCTTCGACCAATTCAGGTGGTATGAACTCTGCAACGAGTGCCTCATGCGGAGTGAGCTCTTCCTCCTCTGGTGCAGGCCCACCGCCAGTCACCAGTATCAAGTTGTAATTAGAGGCACGCTTAGCCTTAGTGCTGCGTTTGAGGTCATTGCAACGCTTTTTGCACTCTTGCGCCGTGCGCACCTCATGGCCGAATGAACTGACATGTTCCGCAACATGCTTCCAGTGGGTGTCACGGTGGGCAGCCATAGTCTGACTATTGGCACCCACTAGCATGTCACGGCTGTGGCCCTGCACGTAGTCCACGAGGAAGTCCAGTTCCTGCTTGCAGAAAGGCTTCTTCCTCGATGTGCAGGAGATCGTGGCTGTGTGTGGAGTCCCAGCCTGTGCTGCAGGTGCAACCGTCCTCCTCTTGGACTGTGGCGCAGACCCTGGCTGGCTAATGCCGCCCTGACCAGTATGGCCAGTGGGTTCGGTGGATTGAGCCAAGGGAGTGGCAGGTGGAGGGGCGGCCAAAGGCCTGACTTGTGTCAGTGGCATCTGGGTGCCCTCTAATGGACCCTGCGCAGCAACATCCGCTGTGGCAGGGTCATTGACCGCAACGGTCCTGGTTGGCAGACTCACAACCGGGGTGTTGGTGGGTGCATCTGCCCCTGCACTTGCCAACACCCGGCTGTTCGGGGCAGCAGATGACATAACTTCCCCAGGGACACGTGTCTTGGTCTGAGCAGCCCTGCCTGCCCCTATGGTTTCCCTGCTGGCCTGTTGGAAATCTACCAAGGGCTCCTCAAGTGCCAACGCAACCTTCGCTGGCAGACCCTGAGCCTGGGTGGCGGTGTCCACAGCTGCACCTGCAGCTACCACTACCCTTGGGCCCATGGCAGTCGATGGAACGGACTGGCAGGTCACACGGGTGCCAGTGCCAGATAAAGAAGCTGCATCCCCCGGAACCACAGGGGGTGGTGGCATGACTGCACCGACACATGACACAACATTGTGCTCAAGTGGCGCACCCATGCCTCTTCCCCCTCTGTGGCCGCCCTGGACACCCTGGAGTCCCCCTACTCCCAGGTCACCACGGCCACATCCCCGACCACGCCTGCCACGAGTAGTACGCCCAGCTGAGGCGCCCCTCACCTTTGGTGTCCTCCCAACCACGGCACAGATGTAGTAGTGCCGGCACAGATGGAGTAGTGCCAATGGGAGGTGTACACCATAATTGACCTGGGCAATTGGGGTGAAGGGGGTGGGAAGCAAGATGTTAACAGCCCCCCTGCACCTGCAAGGCTGTATGTGACCCCGGTGATGTAGTGACGGGTCACGCAACGCTCAGGCACCCCAAAACTGCAGTAAAACCGTGCACGCAACCCTGCAGCCTACGTGCGTGGAATCAACCTCCCGCAGTACGCGGTGGCACCCAGTAACACGAATAACGCGTACGCGTGGGACACGCAGGCTACTATGACCTCGAAAATGGGTGTGATAGACAGGGGCACCCGCAGTGGGAAAAATGGCATGTGCGACTCACCGTCTGACTAGCGCGATGCAGAAAAACACACGTAGCCAATAGCCCCGCCAAAAGAAGAGATACGTCCTTGATAGCTGTGAAGTCGTGATGGCGCGCGAAACAACAGGAAGCAGCAACACACGTCGGTCTCTACGAAAGGCACGTACAGCGAACTGCTGCCCCCGCTCACCTTTAACCCGTGCTGAGGGAAACGCCCGCGCGCGTCACGTCACTTACGCGCATGGGCCCTTTCCTCGGATTACATGCATTCCCACACGGACGTGCAGTTTTTCACGTGCGCTGAAACGCCCATGCACGCCTGCGTGCGTCACGTCACAGAGGCGCTTGCGCTTGAAGGGCCTTCTGTCCAATGAAATCGCGTGTGCGTGCAGACGCGCTTACGCGCTAAGGGCCTTTCTTCGAATTACACGCTGACGTGCAGAATTTTCATGTGCCAAATCACTCCGTATCAAGCTAGCCACGCGTAAGCACACGGAAGACCACGCTCCTGCCCAAAAGGCCGAATTACTGCCCCCCAGAACCCAGAGCAGCCTCCCACGAGCCTTCTGCTGCTGCCTGCTTGTCTGCCTGCCTGCTGCCACCGTGCCCTGCCATTTGGTGCCTGCACATCAGCCATCTGCAGGGGTCCAGTTGCTGTGTCCACCCCTGCTGGAACAGAAGACTCCCGACTGGGATACCATCGCTCCACAGCCCAGCCCCAGGACCCATTTGCCCACCCACGCCTGCCTCTGGGGTCGCCATGTCGGGGCAAACATCATCCGAGACCACTGGTGACCCCTAGCCAGAGTGGCAGAGGGCCACCAGCTTCAGTCAGAAGGAAGTTGGTGTCCTGGTGGAGCATGTCCTGGGGCATTATGATGCCCTCTTCGGATCATCACGCGCCGACAAGGATGGACGGGACAGGATCTGGACGGACATCGTGACTGCCATCAACGCGGAGGGGGTGGCAGTCCGACTATTACATCATGTCAAGAAGCGCTGGGAGGACTTCAGGTCCAGGACCCTCAACAAGGCCCGGCGCCTCTTGTGGGCAGCGGATGCTAAGGGGCGCCAGGGCCACTTGTCGGAAGATCAGATGAGGGTCCTGGAACGCATATCCCCAGCGCTCCACGTCCAGGTCCTTGAGAGGCAGACCCGTCTGGAGTCGAGCAGTAAGTGGCCAGGCATTGCTGTGTGAGACAGGGCATGTTGCAGTGTGCTGGTTGTCTGATACTTGCCTGTATGTGTGACAGAGGCCATGTACGCGTGTGTGTGTGCAGGGACAACATGGTCATGCATGTGAGACCAGTAATGTTTGAAGCACACGGTTGGTGTATGTGTTTAAATGCTACGTGGGGAGCCCTATGCGGAATGGACACATGAGAGCATGCCAGTCTCTGTTCCTGGACATGGGTGGGGTGAGGGATGGGTGATGATGCCATGTACATGTATGGTGTCCATGTATGTGTGTCTGACCTGCGTGTCTGTGACTTGTGAATGCCATGGATACATGACACATGTCTGTGTCAATGTTCAGATCCACTGATGCAGCCTAGCTATCCTTGCATCCACTGTGTCTGGGGTGTACGAGTCCAGATGGATGAAAGTACGGTGAAGTGTGTGAATGTGATAGGCATGACCCATGATGCATGTGAGTTCAAAAACAACATTGTATGTTTCAAGAGTCCCTTGGACATGTTTGCTTATGTCCATAGCATGTGCCATGCCTGTTACTGCATGTGTTTTGCCTGCACTGACCCATGTGTTGTGGAGGGACATGATGGAAGTGATCTTTGACAGTGCCACTCATCTGCTATTGCTTCCTGTCTAGGGGACCATTGTACAGTACCCTGATGCTTGTGTTCTATGTCTCCCTCTACACAGCGCAAAGTGAAGAAGAGGGCAGAGACAGCGCTGTGGAGCAAAGCGGCGGGGATGCCCCCACGGCTGCAGCGGAAGGGGTGGGTGAGCCCCCACAGGGTCTTGCAACGGCGGAAGACGGTGTGGAGCCATCCAGGTTGGTGGTTTCCACAGAGGAGGAGGAGGCCGCTACTGAGCCGCACATGGGGCCTGGTGGGGGCATCCCTGCTGGTGCAAGTGGTGCAGTCCAGGGGCAGGGGCAGGAGGCAGCACAGGTCGCCGTGGAGGTGCCTGTGCATGTCACTGTCCCTGACACTGTGACTGCACCACCATGCACCAGCAGGGATGCCCCATCCCAGGCCCGTCCGCAGGTAGGGGGGATGTCCATGTCATCTGACTCTCCTCCACCTGCGGACGAGGGGACCCCTGGCCGTATGGAGAAGGTCCTGATTGGTGTCACGTTGCGCACGGGTGTCATTCGTGATGAGGTGCGTGCTTCCCGGGGGGAGCATGCATGTCATCACGAAGAGCACCGTGCCAACGTGGCCCAGTTGGGAGCAGTCATGGTCGGGGGTCTCGTACATGTGTCGGGCACTTTAGCGACCCTCTCCTCCTCTGTGGAGGCTATGCGCCAGTCGTTCTCCATGCCGTCTTCCGGCCCAGATGCCACCAGGGCCCCCTGTGGACCTGCCCCGACCAATGCAGCCAACTCGGTGGGGATCCCATCCCTGCCACAGTCGGGAGTCGGAGGTCCAGCAGGGGTGGACACACCAGCAACTGGACCCCAGCAGATGGAGGATGTGACGGCATCATCGGGCAGGGCACGTGCACGACAGCGTCGGTGGATTCCATCAGCCTGGATGCCGTCGTGCTGGCACAGGCAGTTGCGTCGGAGGCAGCGGCAGGCTCGACGTGGGAGGCATCATGGCTCGGGGCCATCAACATCAGGGGTGCAGGCATCGGCCGGAGGGCAGGAGAACCCTGGAATGGGAATGGCTTCCGTGTGGGAGCAGTTGGGCCAGCAGATAGGTGCGGAGCGGCAGCGGGCAGAGGAGGAACTGCTCATAATGGTCAGGGCGGAGAACTCCATGCGGAGGGCACTGAGGCGGGCTGAGTGCCTCGAGGGTCTTCGCAGGGAGTTGGAGCTGGACACTGCTTTATCCCTGCGAGACCCCGGGCCAGGGAACATGCCCGCCTCCAAGCCATTGAACAGGAGTTCGATGATGCCCTGGCCCATGACAACATCCAGTGAGCCGTTGGACTAGCCCGCTGCCCTTGTAAATAGTTATGTAGTTAGTGTTAGGTTTCCTTTGCTTTTTTCTTGATTTTGGACCTTTTTGACAATGGACCACATTTTTGTATATAGTTTTTTTATTAGGTAGTATTTTTAGATAGGTTTCATTTCTTCAGTTGGGATCATGGACCCTGGATTGTTTATCTGTATATAGTTGACTGTTGGATTATGGTTTTTCTTTTGATTTACCCATGGAGCAATGGTTTTTGGTTTTGTTTTTCCCTTGGATGTACTTTTTTGAACTGTGAATTTGGACACCTTTCCTTTGGATTATGATTTGTGGTTTTTCTTTATTTTACGGACATGCTGCTTTTTTGTTTTTAATTCCCATTGTCATTTGTTTATTTTTAATCCCATTTATGTTGCTTTTAATACATTTTTTTCATCAAACTTCAATGTGTAGTATCATATCATTGGTTTCATGCATGTCATGATATGGGTTTTGACATTCACTTACACCCATTGTGTGTATGTGAGGGACATGTGTTCATTTACATACTTGCCATTGGGGTTGTATCATGTAATTGGCAATTCTGAGTGGGTGGATGCAATACTTGGGTGGGTGTTTGGCATGTGGAGGCTGCCCATAAGGGCCAGGGATCTAGATTGTGATGACGTGTTGGCTGGGGGACATGTGTCAGGGTCTGCTGGCAGGTGCCCCACAATGCTGGGGGGTGGTGGTCCAGGGGGACATGAGTGGGACATGAGTGGGGGCCTGCTGGCAGGTGCCTCGCAATGCTGGGGGGTGGGGGTGCAGGGGACATGAGTGGGACATGAGTGGGGGCCTGCTGGCAGGTGCCTCGCAATGCTGGGGGGTGGGGGTGCAGGGGGACATGAGTGGGACATGTGTCAGGGCCTGCTGGCAGGTGCCTTGCAATGCTGGGGGGTGGGAGTGCAGGGGGACATGAGTGGGACATGAGTGGGGGCCTGCTGGCAGGTGCCTCGCAATGCTGGGGCGTAGGGGTGCAGGGGGACATGAGTGGGACATGAGTGGGGGCCTGGTGGCAGGTGCCTCGCAATGCTGGGGGGTGGGAGTGCAGGGGGACATGAGTGGGACATGAGTGGGGGCCTGCTGGCAGGTGCCTCGCAATGCTGGGGGGTGGGGGTGCAGGGGGACATGAGTGGGACATGAGTGGGGGCCTGCTGGCAGGTGCCTCGCAATGCTGGGGGGTGGGGGTGCAGGGGGACATGAGTGGGGGCCTGCTGGCAGGTGCCTCGCAATGCTGGGGGGTGGGGGTGCAAGGGTGTTCAGTAGTGCAAGGAGACATGTGCCTTTGCTGGGGGGCATGGCCATGTTGGGTGGGCTGCCTGCGGGACATGACCAGGGATGCAGGGTAGTCCCCTGTGGTGTGGGCTGCCTGCAGGGGCCGTGGAGGGTGTACAGGGAACACCTGGGAGGACCCACACTGCCAAATCACGTGTGGGACTCCCCGGCACCCCAGTAATACACGTACCCAGCTGAAATTGCGTGTGAAACTTCCCGCGCACCCCATTAATACACGTACCCAGCTGAAATCGCGTGTGAAACTTCCCGCGCACCCCAGTAATACACGTACCCAGCTGAAATCGCATGTGAAACTTCCCTCGCACCCCAGTAATACACGTACCCAGCTGAAATCGCGTCTGAAATCGCGTGTGAAACTTCCCGCGCACCCCAGCAATACACGTACCCAGCTGAAATCGCGTGTGAAACTTCCCTCGCACCCCAGTAATACACGTACCCAGCTGAAATCGCGTGTGAAACTTCCCGCGCACCCCTGTAATACACGTACCCCACTCGAACAGGGTCAATCACGTGTGGAACTTCCCGCGCACCCCAGTAATACACGTACCCAGCTGAAATCGCGTGTGAAACTTCCCGCGCACCCCAGTGATACAAGTACCCCGATCGCACAGGGCCAATCGCGTGTGAAACTTCCCGCGCACCCCAGTAATACATGTACCCAGCTGAAATTGCGTGTGAAACTACCCGCGCACCCCAGTAATACACGTACCCTGCTGAAATCGTGTGTGAAACTTCCCACGCACCCCAGAAATACATGTACCCCGCTCGCACAGGGCCAATCGCGTGTGAAACTTCCCGCGATCCCCAGTGATACGCGTTCCCCGCTTGCTGTGCTGGTACAGGGTTAGCGCAGCCCTTTGCACTGGATTGGGGATTTTGATGGCTTTTCCCTGCGCAAGGGGCGTTCATGGGGGCGTAACTGGCACTGCTGCAGGGTCGCTGCGCCACTGTGCACCACGGCTGGTTTTGGTGGCTGGAATCCATGAATATGCTGTGCGCGGAAATGTATTTTAGCGCACGCGGCTGGCGCAGGGATTCTCACGCGCACACTGTGCGCCAGCCGCGTGCGCCACTTGTGCACTGAATTCTGTGAATTACCCCCTTAATCTTGTTGTAGCTTGTTGACACATGGGTAGTGTCATACCATGTACATCCAATTTGTTTGTGGAGAAAATTTCAATTATTGGTTGCATTTCTTTTTTCAACATTGTTTCATTGAATTTGGAACAGCTTGCAAGAGTTGGCATTAAGGACATACAATTGACATTTTTGTATGCTAATTGTTCGATTACACCAGTAGCACATAAATTATGGCCATAAAGTCCATGGATGTGCCGGGTTTTTAATATTGCTTGTGCTTCTTGAGATAGTACACCAACTCTAATACTTTTTAAAATGTTGGCGTAAGTGAGGTCTGCAGATTGGCACATGTTTTCTGTTAATTCTCTGTATTGGCAATGTTGCCAAAGGTTGACATTTCCTATGCTACCAACAGTTCTACGGCAGAGTTTGTGTCCTAAGGTTTTAAAAATAGGTTCACCTTTCGCTGGTGTCAAATGAAGAAGATCTCAGAAAACAATAATGTGTTTTCCTCCAAAGAGCTCCTCATAGTTTGTTTTAAGTACTTCTTGCAATCTGAGGTGAATCAAAGCTAACATTAGGTTGGAGACCATGCTCACTTCAATTATTAGTAGCATATTCATTTGTTTTAACACTCTGCGTATTTCAATTGCAGCTTCTGTAGAAAGTCTGCAATATTCTAATTTGTTTTGGTGTTCTACTGGAAGCAGTAGTAATCAGTGTAAAGTGACACCGTCTATGTTGTAGGCAGCTAAATCTGTGGGGGCAGTTACAACAGCTGACAGTTTGTTTCGTTTGGTAAGTTTCACTAAGCTGCCTTCACAATCTGTGACTCTATATCTACCTTTTTTTTCATCAGGTTTTATATTATTTTTGTATGTGAAGTTTTGGGCTATGTGGTATAGACACATGGTTTCCAAAGTGGTACTCCTGTTCGGGTAGTATGTGTCTAGTAAATTGTTTTTCAAAATGTCTTGGCTGTTGGGATCATTTTTGGCAGTTTTTTCTATGTCATCATATGATTTGAGAACTCTTTTTCTAGATTTAGCATGACCAAACTTAGCCAAACTATATTTGCAGATTTTCTATACAAAGCAGTACCGGTTAAACGATCTGCAGCTTCATCGGAGCCAAATTCTCTATGAGAGAGCATTTGAATGCCTAAGCTGTACAATTTCTGAGATAGTGTTTTGTCCGATGATAGGTCATTCCAGAGGACTTGAAGGTCTGTTTTTTTTTGCTTTTGTTAAGTAGGCTGTAACATATCGTGCAATTGCAGTGGAGTTGTCTGCAATGTACTGCACACCTATGTTTTCATTCCATAAGAGGGCAATGATTGCATTGTAATCATTGATATATTTTGATTCTTCTGTTCTTTTTATGTAATATGTGTTCTTAGGTGATTTACCTTTAACACTATGTCTAACTGAAGACATGAAGTTGTTCACTTCACCTGTTTCTGTAACTGGTCTAGGGAAACCAAAGCGGTATTTGGTGTAGTATTTCCCTTTGTTTTTGTATTTGTGATGACATTATTTGCCACATTTGAGTCTTTTAAATTGTACAATTTGTGCATGAAGATCACTATTTGTTATTTCCGATGGAATTTCACAAGTGACATATTTTTCAATAAACTGTAAAACAGTGGCATCACTGTCTTGACCAAATTTAGGAACATCTTTAATCCA
This sequence comes from Ambystoma mexicanum, assembly GCF_040938575.1. Lineage (NCBI taxonomy): Eukaryota > Metazoa > Chordata > Amphibia > Caudata > Ambystomatidae > Ambystoma > Ambystoma mexicanum. The sequence goes on from NC_090934.1 coordinate 510,954,081, forward strand.
TAAAAGCATGTGGATATGTGGTGCTCCTCTGGCTTGGTATTCTTTTCTCCAAAAGAAGTATTGCACTTCTACGAGTGGAGGAACAGTTTTATTACAAATAAAGTGTAGCATAGCAATGAAACGATGATAGAAATATCTTGAAACATTAATAGGATCTAGAGATCAAAGTTCTCCAGGTTTTAGTATATATATGTCTGTTTTATTTTTGTTTGATATGCGTAGGAAATCATGTAAATCTTCCCATGCATATTCTGCACAACTTAATGTAACAAACCAAGTGGGTGGGCAAAGGTTTCTTATCATACAACGTACATCTCCGTGACGTCGAAACCAGTACTCTTTCGTACCATGCATGTTTGCTAACAGATTTGTAATGCTTGATTGTAAAACTTTTTTTTTCTTGCACTTTTTGTATTAATTGCATAGCTGACATATTTTGAAAGTGGGTTCCTGATTTCAATATGTATGCAACTCCGTAACATGGAGTTGCTAGTTCACTTTCAAAGAGTAGGTGGAATATGTATTCCAAATTTTGTCTAAATCTGGGCTCTTCAGAATACAATCGTAACAAGTGGCATTCTGATGCTGTTATCTGAGTGGGTCTATCATCGTACCTTCCTGCTTTGCCAGTAGGAAAGAGTAGAGGAAAAGAGCACATGCTTCTATACTTTTTCCCATATGCTGATTGGTGATCCTTTGGTTTGTCGCATTTCGTACATTTCTAGTGCAACATCATTAGAGTGTAATGGATGAATTGTATAATGGTCTAAAATATTGGATACTGTAGCAGGATCTAGAAGTTCAAATTAACCAGTTTCTGGTGACTCTTGAATTATTTCAGTTTTTCCCTTAAGTTTTCTTCAATATTTATTTCTTTGTAGTATTCATTATTGTCTTTTAGATATTGCAAGGCTTGTCTAACTTTAGGAAAGTCTACGAGTTGTTGCCACATTTTTTTGTCTTTGTTGGTGCACCATTTGCTAAGACAATTAAAGATTGGTCTATTGGACGTTGCACTCCCAGAGTGTGCACATTTTCTTTCAGATCTAATGTTAAATAAACTACTTTGCCACAAATGCCTTTCACCAATTCAGAGGGAGGTAATTTTGCTGTTTTTGGTTGAAGGCGTTTTATTGCTTGAAATGGGTGCACTGTTTGAATTATAATGCTCTCATATACATTCAGTTGTTGCAGGGGTTTTGGTAGTAGGAATAATTCCAAGTTATTTGTGATAGCACGTGAAGGAGTTTGGTTGTTGGCAAGTTGTGTAGTGCAGTAACTGCAAATTATTAAGAGGTCAGTTATTTCATATTTGTTTTCTGCTATAAGGTAGAGAGCTAATTCAAACTATTTGGAATCTTCATTGTCTTCGATTTTGTATGTTACGTCTACAGTTTTTGTGTTACTTTTATAAAAAGTTCTGCGGCAACACACACACACATTGTTTGGTACTTCAGCGGATGTACCTTTACATTTTAATATTTCTTTTTTGTATGTGTGTAGTAGAAGGTTGCCATGTGCAGAATTGTTGCTAGTCTGTTGTAAAGCTATTGCATTTTGTAAGTGACCTTCACTTCCAAAATATTTTCTTTGGATATGGTTCTTTGAGTAGGTCTTTGGTTGTAACATGTAGAAGAGTGTTATTTAAATTGGATAGTGCTAAAGCAGGACTTTTAGCATAATACAGTTTATAGACTAGATTTCCTATAGTTGAATGATGTGTTGATATAATTTTGATATGATGGAAGGTGCTTTTGCAAATAGGTCCTGAAATGCAGGCTAATGAATATTCTTGTTGTCCTGTGTATTTATTTGCACACTGGACAGGTATTCACATTTGCAGCACTTTCATTTTGATTTTGTCTTTGCCTTTCACATACTAATTGAGAAACTGGTGTAAAGATTTGAAAGATTTTTTGGGAATGTTACACATTGACGTGCATGGCCATTTGTATACTGGACGTTCTGGTTCAGTCGAATGGAGAGGTAATTCTGAGTTTTCTGGGGATATTTTTGTAAGCAGTGTTTCTTGTTCCATTATGGTATTATTAATTTTTACATAACCTTGTCCACTGCTATGTATGGCAATTGTGTTTGTTTGGTTTTGTGTGTATGCTACTTCATTAAAATATGGTTCTGTGTTCAAGGTGTGACTCCATTCACCTCCACAGATATTATAAGTTATTTTTGTTGACATTCCGTTTATTGAGAAGTTTTTTTGTAATTTAGTAGTTAGTTTTGTTGGTGCTTTCATTCTGTTTAACATTAAAATGAATAACTTTCTCTTGAGAAGGATTGCACTATCAAAGCTTCTAAGATTAATTTTCTACAGTAGGTTTGAAGGGTTGTGCATGATTTGTCTCCTGTTTTTATAAGATTCTGAAGGACTCTGTGGCGGAACATTTTTGCTAAAATTCTTTTTTTGGTATGTTTGCTTGCTAGTTTATCAAGATTTATTAGAGCAGTTTTAGCAGTAGTGGTAGCCAAATTCTTGTTAATCATTTTCTGTTTCGTTTTGCATTTTGATATAGGAGGCAACGTTTCTGTACTGGAAACTTGTTTTGTTTCGCTAAATTACTGTATTAGCTGTTTTGTTTGAACTTTTTGTACAAACTCTGGTAGAGATGGAAGCTTATTTTGGACACTTTTATTTTGATTTGCTCTACTTCTGCGTTGCTTTCTACAGAATTGCTTTTTGGTAGGCATTCTTTGGGGTATGTTGAAAAAAAAGAAGGTATGGATTGGGCCATTCTGCAATGTATGTGTGCTGTGTGCATGAGTGTCTGAGTATGATGGGAAAGATGTATCTGGTGGTGTGTGATTGTGCACTGGGCAGCTACAATTAGTTGGGAAGTCTATTGTTCTATTTGTGTGCAACTAAACTGCGGTTCAGATGAGACTAGAAAGTGAGCTAGTGGTGAGGAGAAGCATTACTAGTAATCCTAATGGTATAAAATTAAAACAGTTCTTTGTTTTGTAAAACTAACATTCTAGGGGTTGAGTATGTTATTTGTGTTCCAAAAAATGGGGATTTGTGTGCCATTCTGCCTGCTAATCCCTGTTTAACAAATGGGGATTTGTGGGCAGAATGGTTCAGAAATCGCCATTTTTTTTTTGGTGCTCAAATTACATGAATGAACCACACAGTGTGTTTAAGGAACAGTAAGAATATTGTACTTACTCTTTTTTTGTGGAATGAGCAGATTTCTTCGGATATGTTGTTTGTAGTTCAGATGCTGCTAATTTTCAGGAGAGTCGTCTTCACTGCAATTGTAAAAGAAAGAAGTTAGTAATGTTGTGTGTTTATAGCACTGATGTTAATGTAGACATTGATTTGTATGTTTTTGTAGTAGTATTCTTGTTTGATATCTGAACATAGTGTATGCATGCATTTCATTTGACTATGTGCAGCCTTTATATTTTATTTACAATATATTAGTTCAACATGCTTTGCAAATAAGTAGAATTTTAAGTGTATGAAATTCACTTGTTTTTTTTAAATGTGTGTTGTAGATAGCAGACAGGTTTTGAAGTGACAGTTGATTGTAGTAGATGGGAAACATTTCAATAAGTTAATTTTATAGGTTATGCAGGTTTAGTGGTATTTTTATATGCATTCATAAGATTTGTACATGTACATACATGCCAACATTTTGTAGCAGCTGGGAAGGAGATTCTCTCCGAGTAATCGGGAGAGCTGAATTTCCCCATTAGAATGCATTGGGATTAGAATTATGCGTATCATAGATGTTGTAATATACGACCAAATGCAATACCTCTAACAACAGTATGATGTCTTGTAGTATTCATAATGTGTCAACAATCACTATCATGCCTGTACCATGTAACTAAGTTATTGCAAGTAAAAGTGCCTCAATGCCCCTGGCTGCTTGCGCGCTATGAAAATAAATACATAAATAAATAAATAAATAAATAAACATTTTGCTAATGAAATTGGGAGTCTCCCGCCTAAATCGGGAGGGTTGGCGTGTATGCATGTACTGTGAATACAATATCGGGAACATTTATTTTTCCCATAAGATTGCATTGGTACTAGTATTAATTTAGGTGGGAGATAGTAAAAAATAGTGTGATTTTTCAAATAAAAATCAGGAGTCTCGTGCCTAAATTGGGAGGGATGGCATGTATGTATAGGTTATACGGGAGACAGTAAAAAATAGTGTGATTTTTCAATGAAAAATTGGGAGTCTCGTGTCTAAATCGGGAGGGTTGGCATTTATGTATAGGTTATGCAGGTTTAGTGGCATTATTCTGTTTATATGGATTCATAAGAGTTGTACATGTACTGTGAATAAAATATGCATACCTGTAGTTTGTATTCATGCATGTGGATATGAATGCAGCTGTAAGTAGAAATCTTGGAGAGTTGTAGAGTAGTTTTTGTAGTAGGTGCTTTCCAATGATATGAGACTTGTACTCAGAGTGATCAACAGTACATTTGAAGTGTGGAACTCTGATGATGGAGTTAGATGTAGAGGTCTTGGATGAGATTGGTGGATGGTTGTGTGACTGCTTAGCTGTATCCAATGAGGGAATGGCACAAGAGTGATGTGAAAAGGGTAGAAGGGCTGATAAGAGTTACACGTTGCACGGACAACGCGGCTGTTCGCAGATAGGGCGTGCCACATCTGGGGCTTTCTAGCAAATCCAGTATGGAAAGGGGACTGTAGGGATCAGCCAATAAGATGTTGACATTGTGGATTTGTGTAGAAAGAGACTGTGTGTAGTGAAGATGGCAGAGGTGGAGAAAGACAGGGTGTTGGTGCTCGGAGATATCTTTGTGCGTGCTTTACAGCAGTATGCAAAATGTAGGCATGTGGCAAACAATTTCGATGTTAAATGAGTGGAGGTGGAGTTGAGCACTGTGCCTGATTGCAATGTAGAGCGAATTCTACAAGTTTGTGAAGATATGGGCAGGATGAACAGTCCCCATATGGTAGTTTTGCACTATCGTGCTTTCCATTTGGGCTACGTCAGTGCCCCTACTTTGTTGGCAGATTTGGAACAGTTGGTTCAAGCAGTAATGAACATCCTTCCAAATGCAAATGTAATTTTTTCTGGATTACTACAAAGGGCAATATGGGACAATAGTCCTGTTTTTTGTCCTCAGCAAAACTTTGCTAGGTGTGCAGTCAACCGAGGCATGTCTGCTTTCATGCTTAGAGCTGGTATCTTTTTCTTTAATGATGAGAATATTGATTCGAGTAATGCGGTTTATTTTGAAGAAGATGGCATTTCCTTATCTTTTTTGGGAAATGCCATGCTGTTTTGGAATGTAGCTGTTGCTTTGGAGAAGGTTATGTGAAGATTTTAATAGTAAAGTAAGAAGAAAAAAAAAATACAAAATAACAGCTGTCTGTCAGGTACCTGCAAAAAATACAAAAAAATGGCTCTTTTCAGAGCCAACCTCAATGGGGAAATGGGGCACACTATTTAAATTTACATTCACCACGCTGAGATTTTCAATATGTCCGCGGACATGGCGGTAGTCCGCGGCCAGCACGTATTACATACGGGGATTCTGGGGTGGAGAGGCATGCAAAAGAGAATGAGCGGAGCTAGGGATTGGTCAGTAAAGTTGACTGGGTGTGTTGTGTACGGAGAGATTTCGTCAGAACTTCTTTTTCCTGAGAGTACAACAGATAGCTATGGCTGTGTGTTTCCGAAAACAGATTATCTGGATTTTGGGAGACTCTTGGATACATTGGTTGGAAGTGCATGCAGAACGTTGTGGAGTAGCTGCAGATCTTGGATTCCCTCATGTGGAAGTGCACTGGCATGGAGTGCGTGGAATGAAGTGGCTGGACTTGGTACCTCTCTGTGCTACTTTAGAGACAGAGCATCATCCAGATATAATTATAATTCATTGTGGAGGGAATAGTTTAGGACATGTGTCTGAAATTTCTTTGCAATTTGCAATGAAAGAAGGACTTGGGAAGGTCATGGACATGTTTCCAAATTCCCAAGTAAAGTTTTCTCGTATTGCGCAAAGAAAAATGTGGCTGCATTCTTCTTCACTTGGTCCACAAATGGAGAAAGCGAGACGCAATGTCAATAAGGCAGTTTGTGCCTTTCTAAGAGATTTTGGCATGTCCTCTTTTCACAATGAAATTATTATGTTTCGTAGCACATACATTTTTTGCAGAGATGGAGTCCATCTTACCTATGCTGGCAATCAGATTTTTCAGAGAAATGTACAAAATGCATTGCAACTTTTTTTGGAATTACAGTCATCTATTTTGCTGTAGATGTTAAAGATTTCAAGTTTTTCAAACACACAAAACACCACCAGAAGGCTCTTTTCAGAGCCACCACTTCCTCCCAGAGAAAAGTGCATTGGTTTTGCTCGGGAAGCACCCTAGAACTTTATATGTCCTAGACTGTCCGCGGACTTCCAAAAAATGCACAGGGCTCTGCACTGTTTATTTGCCACTTTTATTTTTAAACTGTGAAAGGCAGCTCTGAAAAGAGCCTTTTTTTAATTTTGTTGTTTTATATTGTTTTTGTACACACGACACACTAGGAGAGGAGGGGAAAGGAGGGTAAGGAAGGGACACCAACCACAGGAATAAGAAAGGGCAGGTGGAGAGAGGAAGATGTAGGGCGGGCCTTACTTAGGTAGGTAGCAGGTCTTTTGGTGCTCCGTGACCCTAGTCTCGAAAGCACTTCAAAGACTCTCCCCCCTGCAGAGTACTGCGTCGCAGTGCATACACAATAGTGTGACCCTTGAAAGGTAAGAGTCAACAGCATCACAAATGGCCTGTGAAGCAGCTGGAGGGATGCGCTCTCAAACAGGAGTGTCTCTTGTGGTGAGAGGAGCGGTAACCGAGGATGCTGTAGAGGAACTCAATCTACTACATTTATCACAAGGTACAACCTTGCAAATGTCCCCACTGTGGAACGATGTTAGGTGTCGTTTCATGGATGTCGTACCAAAGCTGTACGAACCAAGTCTCCCACGACTCAGCACCATTTTGCACTGTTTGCAGGTGACCTTGTTCGCACGTGCTTTTGGTACGTTACCATGAATGGTAAACAACCACCACACCCAAGACTCCCAGTGAGTGCTGGTAGTAGGGAGTTCCTCGACCTCATTGTCTTCATCCTCTTCATCCTCGTTCTCTACATCCTCACGCCTGTTCCCCTCTGCAGGTCCTTGGGGAGGTGGTGGTGGTGGAGGGTTTGTGGGTGGTGCTGAGGCAGATGTAGCAACAGAAGCCATGGATGCCATCAGGGTTGATGAAATAATCTCAGCAAGACCAGCAAAGGCAGCAAAAGTCAATTTGCAACAGCCAGAAGTACAATGAAGATCAGCTCTGGGGTGTGACCGTTTATAGGGGTGGAGGGGTGCGCTTCGCGAACAGATCGAGCACCCAAAAAGGTTCAAAAAGTTCCCAAAAGTATGTGGAAAGCCAGGGTCATTGTCTGGGACATGTGCAATGGTGATTTTTTACTGTAAAATAATTTGGATTGTCTGGAAAAGTTATATTAAAATATTGGGGAACTGGACAGTGTCCGCAAATTAGGACATACGCTCAGCGTGGGTGCGGTTGCATGATGACGTCGGGAACACGTCCGCAAAGGGCACGAGTGTCCGCAGGACACTAAATGCATGGGAACTGTCATGCGCATGTGCGTGGGTGTTCTACAGACAGTGTTCGGGTCCTCAAACAAATTAAAAGTGCGACACAAGTGAGACGGACAGTTACGGACAGGCGCGATGTTCACAGGACAAATGGGTGTGGTGCGTATATGGGTAGCTGTTCTGCAGACTGTAGGGACTGGTATAGTGTCCTTAGGACACCTCCATTTTGTTTGAATACGGACATCCCGGACACTGCGCATGTTCTTAGGACAGTTTCAACTTGGCTGCGGACGGTACGGACAGGTATAGTGTCCTTAGGATTCCTCCATTTTGTTCAGTTACGGACATCCTGGACACCGGGTGTGTTCTAAGAACAGTTCCATCTTTGCTTGCAAATGGTACAGTCAGGTATAGGGCCTCATCACGAGTTTGGCGGTAACCCTGAAATCCGGCGGTAGCGCTATTACCGCCAGATTTAAGGGTCCGCCAAATCAGGGCTTCAGCGGATTTCTCCCCAGCTCTGAGCTGGGGGGAAATCCGCTGAAAATTTGCGCTATTACCGCCGGTGGAAAATCCGCCGGCGGTAAGAGCACGAAAATTCCCCATTGAGCCCATTGGGGAATGATGGGGAATGGGGAATTCCCGAATGGGCTCAGTGGGGAATGGGCAATACCCGTTCCGCCAAACCTGTGATCCTGCGCTATAAGCGCCGGGGGGTTTGGCGGTAGGGCTATTAACGTCGGCGGTAATAGCGCTGGCGTTACCACCCAACTCGTGATGAGACCATAGAGTCCTTAGTACATTCCCATTTTGTTAATTACGGACATAACCAGACAGGCGCGCTGTATGCGGACATTTTAACTGTTTTTTTAAAAAAAGACACAAAGGATTTCATTAAAAGAAAAATAACATTTTTTTATTATATACTTATACACATTTTATGAAAGAGAGGGGGAAGCAGAAACTGATACAAATATAGGGTAATTAGGGGTTTGGAGAGCATGGATGGGAGGGGATGAAGGGATGGAAGTCTCATCAAAACGTTTTTCTTGGTGTTGTCGGTTTGGGGATAGTTGACTGGGACATGGAGAAGGGGAACAGGTACATGTGGGACAATGGCATTTAATTTTTTTTTTATGTGGTCCTCCACAAACTGTTTCTAAACATTGAAATTTTCCTTGAGCATGTCCATTTTCTGTTCCATGTGTTGCAGAGACTTTTTCAATGAGTCTTTTGGTGTATTATTTTCAATGTGTGTATGGTCTGTAAAAAGTAAATATATATATATGTTAAGTACACATAAAGTAATGATTATTAATTTGCTTATATATAGAAGTGGGTACCATTAGTATCACTGTCTTCAGACATTTCCTCACGTGGAAAATGTTCCTAAATCCATTCCAAAGTACTGGACATTTCTGTGTGAAAAACAAAAATATATTAATTTTAGTGTATCTAATACAAAACGTTTAGAAATATATAAGAAAAATGAAGTTTACTTACTAGTTTTGGTAAATTGTATTTGTACTGTGGTGTAGGTCTACTGTTGCTTCTAGCTCTGCAGTTTCTATGAGGTAATTATGTTGGAGGCATATATTCCATTTGACTACATATGTTATTTAAATTGATGGTTGATGTGTTAGATATATAGGTTCCACTTCTTATTTATTATTACATATAATGTGTTGATGTGCTGCTTTTTGAACTTGTGCAGTGTTTATGTGGCATGATAGAACAATACAAGATACCCCAATGGTTTTTGGGTAGTGTTGATGTTGTCTGCGTCCATTTGCGGACATACGCACACTCCGCGGACATGAAAATCACTAACAGGGGGTTCAGCATGTTCTATGTTACATGTAAAAGTAAGGGAATCCTAGTAAACATATATCAAATTCACTCTATGAAAATGTATATTCAGTAAAACAACTTTGATAAAGGGAGGTTATGGTTAGGTTTAGCTACTAAAAACCTATGAAATTCGTTAAAAAAACTTTGTTAAAGGGACGTTATGGTTCGAATTAAAACCGAAAAAAAAAACTGAAATTCATCAGTTATGGTAAGCTAAGCAACCATAACTCGCGCCACCACCGTACACTGCTAAGACTAACACCCAAGACATCAAAGATGACATCACACATGTCATTGATGACATCACTGATGACATCACATGTGCATTTACCTTTCATGAAAAGTCTGTACAAGGGATTGTTATTGTAATGTTATGTTAATAAAAAGTGTCAGGGATCATTGGAATAAATATCATGAGGTAAGTAGTACATTAAGTAATGCATTAATCCAAATAGCATTGTATTATGAAGTTTTTTCCAATATTCTAAGGTAAACATGTAGTAACATAGGCATAGTGTGCCTACCCTAACGTAGGGTAAGCCCTGCGACTGAAGGGCTGCGAACACTGTTTTGCTGTGGCGGTGTTGTGCTTTCACTTCATCGTGCTTCCAGAAAGTGAACTGTTTTATTAGTTCATTAGGACTCCGGGAGCACCCTTGTGGCGTAAGCCCTGCGACTGAAGGGCTGCGAACACTGTTTTGCTGTTTGGCGGCTTTGGCGAGTGGCAGATTCTTTCAAACTACGCCTGATCCCAGCCTGATTCCGGTCAGCATTGCAGCGCAGCAGGTAAGAAGCATGGCTATGGCCGAGGCTGGCCCTCTGACTCGTTCTAAACTTAAGTCATGCACACACGCATTAGACAAAACATTACCACCAGAGGGAAATCTGCATACTGGAAAGTGTGACCTTGAGGGTTACAATTGGTCGTGTCTCAAGCAAAAAAACTTGCAGGAGGCTGCGAGACAAAATGGCCAATCTACGAAACCATTGCAACCAATCAGTAATAGTTTTGTCGCTTTCCCTTCTCTGTCACAGCTTGCAAGTAAACACCTTGCTCGACTGTTGTTAGCCACGGATCCAACTCCCCGTAATGGGGCCCAAGAGACATGTGTGTCCGACGAGGCTCCTACAGGAGAAAAACGAATCCTTGCTAGAGGCAAAAGAGAAGTGGAAAAAGGAGTGACTGAGCTTGAGGGGGAGCCAAATAATGCACCATGTAATGATCATTCCAATACAATTAGCGCTTGCTGCTCACTTCCGAACTCAAATGAAAATGCTGATGATGGAACAAGAGGCAAAGAGATCGAAATTAACACTGCTGTCTTCGATTCGCCTTTTGATGTAACAGACATCGAGCTTTTGCAAGTTGAGGTTCCAAGTCTATCGCGTGAAGAAAATTCATTAAGATTCACATATCCGCTTGTAGAAGGAAAAATTATAGATCAAAATGTGTGTAAAAATTTGAATACATCAACGGCAAATCCTGGACTAAAAAGTAAAAAAAAATGTGACTCATCAACAAACAAAGTGCCGATAGGAGAAAGAAATGGAAAGACGGAAATCACAGGTTCACGGCAGGTGAATGAACGACCAAGCCCAAGGAAAAGTTATGATGGTCAGAACAACAGTACATGTCTAGCGCCAACTGTCTGCACGCCCAGCAGCGGATTTTATTTTGCAGGTTGCGAGGCTCGACTAACAGAATGCTTAAAAGCTGACTTTGAGGCTATGAAGAGCAAACTAGCTGAAAGCTTCACAGCAACCAAAAAGCATAAAGTTAGATATCCACGTGCCGAATCTCTGCACAATAACACGCAGAATAATGATTCTATAAATGTACAAACAAGCCCAGAATTATACGGAAGATTATGGTTTCACGCACCTAATATGGACAATGTTGTGCTTAGAAATCTTACTCACGTCACTCCTAGAAATAGGCCAAAAGACAAACCGTCCGTATTCCTTGAAGAAAGGTACTGCCCGAGGAATACAATGCAGCCGATGGTAAGCTGTTCAACACCATTCCCAGAGATCTCTTTAGTTGCTGCAAGTCCACCGCTGCAGAATGATACTGGAGTGCCTAAAGGAGACGGAAGAGACTTGGCAAGAGAGATCTGTGACACAAAACAAAACGATTTGGAAAATGAGCAGTCATTCAAATCCAATCTGTCAACTGCAGCTGCAATACAATTTCATAATAATGTATTGGCAGCTACGTCCTTATCATTGATTCCGTTCGTTAAACTGTACAAATGACTTCATGAGGAACTGAAAAACGATAGCGCACAAATCAGTCACTTAAATGAAAAAATCATCAAAATGGAATGTGCAAATGTACTATTTAAACAACAATACGAAAATTAATCCTCCAAAGCTGTGTCCGGGCAAATTGAGCTAAGTGAATACATCAGAAAAGATCTTTTTGAGAAAAATTCCTTTTTAGAAATTCTGAGGAGTAGTTCAATACAGGGGCGATTGGATCAAAACAGCACGTCTTTAAACTCTGTGTGTCCGCAGGGACATCATGAAAACGCTAAAACACAGGCTGAAGGAAACAATGGAAGAAATACGGCAAAAACACTTGAAAGAGATGAAGCTACTGCGACCTCGAGTCATCTCGTTGAGACACAAGGCCAAAGTCCAAACGAGAATGATATTCTGCCATCTGGAGCAAACTCGACAGTACAGGCGGCGGACAATAACATGCCACCCACCGACTCAATCGAAGCTGAGGCTGTTCTTCATCCAAGCCAACCAAAAAATGTGATAACCGGCGAAGAAAACGTCGAAAAAACATTGCATAAAACCCACTGCTCGACTGATAAATTAACCTATGGTATTTTTGGAGGCGCTGCAAAAAACATTGTAAGTGATGCCAAAACCAGTCAACTAATGACAGACAAGAAGTGCCCGGCAAGACAAAAAACTGAAAAAAAGACAAATCTGGTAGCCGCAAAAAAACAATCAAGTGGTTTGTGAAAGTTCATACGAAACTTGCCAACCCCAGTAAAACAAAGTCTCTTTGTAAGAGATAAACAAGATCAACAAAAAGGCTTGGAAAAGAAAAAGCCCTCATAAAAATTGCTGGAGTAACAGTAAAACCAGACACAAAAAATCCTAAAAAAAGAATGAGATTGGACTCAGACAACGCCTCCATCCAAACAGTAATATCTTTGGTGGATCTTTGTGATCTGTCAACATACTCTGATGATTTTGTAGAAGAAAAGTCATCAGAAATCCAAGAGTTGGATGAATCGAGTCAGCTAAACATGACGGAATTAAATGAAAGAGTCATGAAACTATCTTTAACACAACCAATGGCAAAATGGCAAAAATCGCTAAAATAAATGATTCACAGAAACTGCAGGAAACCACAGGAAAGCAGCATCGCGTAACTGAAACTAAAAATAGTTTCGAGTGGGAACGAGCGATGAAACATCATGAGACATTAAATCCTAAACTCACTCGAGCACAATCACAGAATAAATTACTAGCTGCAGAAAAAAACAAATTGACTGAAACATAAACACAGCACAGGAAAATACGGATTGAAAATATATTCCATGAGGAAAATGACTTAAATTTAAACAGAGGCAATGTCATTCGCTTACTGCATTTAGTGCCTACACTAAGAACAGTGACGACACAAGACATTGGAATAGTGGAATACATCTCAGAAGAACGTGCAGACCAAGTATTACTGCATATAAACTCAAAAGCAGTACGAAAAAACCATCAAGGCTGCAAAAGAAGAACTATTCTTTTTGGTTTTTGAGATTTCGGAAGAAGAACAACTGATCATAAAAAGTCCTAGAGGCCGCAACAAGACCTCAAATGCAAAAGAATCTCTTGAACAGTGCTGAGATACTTTAAGGAAGCAGCTAAAAGCAGGTCAGTCCGCTCCAGTGGAAACCATAACCATGAAAGCCTCATCACATTAATATCATGGAATACGAGAGGGTTCCAACTCCTATTTGATGACTTCCCAGTAGATCTGACCGAAAACTTCTTAATTTGCTTACAAGAGACATGGCTCCGGATTCCACCGGTAAAAGATGGGTACCTGACATTGTTCAATCCAGCAGAGAAAAATCTCCAGGGTCGCGCTTACTCAGGTCTAATCACCATGGTGAAAAACGGCACCACTTGGAAAGTATGTGGAAATGAAAATACCAATAGCTTTGTGCAGGCAACACTAATTCAAAAATCAAACGGTAAATTGATGAAAATTCAGTACTTGTTAGTAATTAACTTGTACTGGAATCCAGCGAAGATCACAACTGAGAAATGTATACAATCTATTACAAACGTAATTGATAAAAACCAAAAGAAACACCACAATCTATCGATTATTATATGCGGTGACATGAACCTAACATGGTTCAACGATGAGATGAAGCTCATATCATCAACAACAAAGGAAACACAGAATTCCACTGCAAGGAGAGTTTGATGGGCCAATGAAATGGACGCTAGGGACTGCGACATGATCAACGGACAAGTAACTGGGGACACACCACCAAAGTTCACCTGGCGAAACTTTGGCATTGAAAAGATCCTTGACTACATCTGGAAATCAAATAACTTATGGAATAATATCCAGAAGCTACGAATTGTCCAGATAGAACGAAGTGCTCACAATGTCCTGGAAATGTCATGGCCGTTAAGCCAGAAACCGATGGTAGCGACCTGTAAACAAGCAGTGGAAGTAAATCAAGGGCGAAATCGGTTACGCCTAAAAGAGAAACAAATAACAGGTCTAACAGAGGAGTATCGATCTTTATCTAACAGAACATCGAATCTGATAAACTATGTTGCCCATTTTAAACAACGATAATGCCAAGCAAACTGACATGCTAACAAACAGAGTTTCAGAAGGAGCCTGGCAAAACCATTTTGAAGGTGTGTTCGAGCAAACTCACTCCGGGCTAACAAAAGAATGGAACAGAGAGATAAAGCGATGGGATGTATCGGAAACCGCCAACGAAATACAAAAAGCAATCTCAAAGTTAAAAAATTCTAGGGCCGCAGGGCCTGACGGCATTACTAACGTGATGTTAAAAGCACATAAAAATGAATGGTCAATCTTCATAACCTAGCTGTTCTACAAAATCTCCAAACAAAAATCACTACCAGAATCCTGGACTGAGGCGATTGTTGTGCCAATTTTTAAGAAGGACGATCGGGCCGATCCCACCAACTATAGGCCGATCGCCCTTCTCGATACAATCGGAAAGATAATGGCGACCTTCCTCCAACAAAAAGTAACAAAGTGGGCAAATAACAAAGGAATTTTTGACTGTCGGCTGACAGGCTTTACGAAGGGCGTAGGAACGGAAATCAACTTGACAGTAATGAATTTGTTGAAATTGGATGCTTTAATGAATCGCTCAAATTTATTCCTCACCTTTGTGGACATGAAACAGGCCTTCCATACAGTAAATCGAGAACTACTATGGAGGAAACTTAGAAACTGGGGCTGCCCAGAAAACATTTTACAGCCAATAATGGCCTTCCATTCTAAAACATCGATTTGTGTACGAATAAATGGAAATGGAGCGCTAACTGATGCGATTGCCACAAACAAAGGGGTAAAACAAAGATGTCCCTTAGCTGCTGTCTTGTTTAAGCTATTCATCGCTGACATCCCGGACGATTTAACTAACATAAAACGCTTCTCTCCGAAAATAAATGCCCATCAAGTCTGGTGTGTAACCTACGCCGACGATCTGGTTTTGATCGACAAACCTCAAATTGGGCTACAGCGTCTTTTATCAGGATTACAAAAATACACGGCGAAAATTGACCAGAAAATCAATGTAAAAAAGACCAAAATCATGAAGTTTGGCCCAGTAAAAGGAAAATTAAATCGAGAATTCAAATGGAAGATCAATAATGAGGAAATCGAAGCGGTGGCTGAAATACGCTATTTGGGATTCCCGATAAAGAGGTCTATTCGAGAAAGAAACTGGGTATTACATCTGTTCCAACGAATGAAAACATTCTCCCTACAAGGCGCGCAAATTCACTCCCTGTTTGCGAAGTTCAGCCTAATTCCTATCCGGCAGTTTTACATGCAAAATGTAGTTCCAAGAATCATATTTGGAGCAGAAACTGGCTGGAATTTAGATCACAAAATGTGGGCTGAACTGGAGGGAATTTTCTGGCGGCGAGTATTAAGATACCCAAATATATATCAATCATTATAATTCGGCATGAACTTGCACTTGAAGAATTATATGGCTCTGTCGTCTGGAAATCCCTTGCGATCCTACGCAAAATGTCAGTTGCCAATCCAGAACCTGCATATAAGATATTAGAGCCAAGTGACAAACATGGATACACTGGACTACTTATGATCTGGACGCAAAAGCTGGGCTCAGTTCTGAATGCGACCGACACTGAGATGGCAACGCTGTTAGATCAGCCTCAAATTGCAAAGAAGAAAATAAAACAATGGTTCTGGATTCAAAACTTGGCCAAATATAAAAATCTCTCAACAGCACTGGATTTTGGACCTGTAATGAACCAGCTAGACAAATTGCCACAATATCTGCAGAAATTTCCATCTAGGCACCATCGCAACGGATTTCTCAGATTGCGCTTAAATGCCTTAAAAACAAAACAGATGTTAGTGGCACGACATATAGAAACATCAGATGACAATAGTTGCAGATTCTGTACTGCTGAGACAGAATAACTTAAACACTTAATAACACAATGCACAGCGCAAAGAAAGCAAAGGTCAATTAACCTAAAACATTTTGCGCCAGTTGGCAGAAATATGGATGAATGGAAGCTCAGTACACTTAACATGCTCTGTAATACATTTCCTGGATAACATTTTGGAACACCAAACAAATGATTAGTAATAAGAACCATATACCTGGAGACTGATACTTGAGTACTAAGTAGAATCAATGAAATCCAATTTAAATATGGGTTGTGAATTGAAATGGAAGTTGCTTGTTTGTTTTTTTCCTTCTAAAGATATGTGAAGAAAACTGTTGTGATAAAAGTTTGATGTAAACTAAAAATGATAATAAAAAATAAAAAAAGGCATAGTGTGCAGCAGACATGATGGAGATGCAATATTAATAATCTTGCCATTTTAAATACTAAAATTATAAATGCTTTCTTAGAGTCTTCCATACTGTGAAACATTTAATAAGTACCTAATCAAACCCACTTCTACATTATTGCATTACTGCACACAAAACACAAACAGACAACAACACATACAATTAGAGCATATACAGGGAAAGTGAAGTAAACAAAAAAAACCAGCAGTATTACCCAACAATCTTCATAATCTAACTCATTATCTTCATGCACAAAAATGATTGCTCTGCTCCAAAGCTACTACTTCCCTATATATAAGTATCACATATTGTGACTAGACCCTAAGGAAAGTAGTGTAAGTGCAATATGTACAAATATGAGCATATGCAGGGAAAGTACAGTAATAAAAAAACAACATAACTATAAGACAGTGTTGATAATCCTACTAATCATCTTCATGCATAGAAAGCATTGCTGTCTTCCAAGTCTGTGTTTTCCCCTTTGTATATGTTTCATATGATTTGAGTGGGCCCTAAGTGAATTACTTTAAGAATATTCTTATAATACTTCTTGTTCTATATATACTTTAAATATATTTGAAGTACAAGGGCCTCATTAGGACCCAGGCGGTAAGGGGTTTACGGCGGCGTAAACAGCGCCGACCCTTTACCGCCTGGTTCCGAGGTCCCTTAGCGCCATGGCGGATTTAACACCTGCTTTTAGCAGGTGTTAAAATCCATGGCGCTAAGGGACCATGTTGTTAATTACGCCACCGTAATTTACGGTGGCGTAATTAACGCCTTCCCCACTCCCATTATGCCCTTTGGGGCAAAAATGGGAATGGGGAAGGGTAAATGGGGATTGGGGACTTACTGCCCCGCCGACCTCGGAATGGGGCGGTAAGTCCGCCAACCACCATGGCGTAAACGTAGTTTACGCCATGGTGGTAAAGGTACGACCCAGGCGGTAACTTACCGCCTGGGTCGTAATGAGGCCCCAAGTCTACAAATATAGTACTTTGTACTATAGTATAGTGAATTCTTAGTTCCTCACTGTTACTGGCCTAGATCTATCAGTAAAGGAAAAAAGAGTGAGACAGACATGTGATGTCATCAGTGATGTCATCAGTAATGTCATCAATGACATTTGTGATGTCATCTTTGATGTCCTGGGTGTTAGTCTTAGCAGTGCACGGTGGTGGCTTGAGTTATGGTTGCTTAGCTTACCATAATTGGCGAATTTCAGGGGTTTTTCGGTTTTACTTCGAACCATAACATCCTTTTAACAAAGTCTTTTACTGAATTTCATAGGTTTTTAGTAGCGTAGCTTAACCATAACGTCCCTTTAACAAAGTTTATTTACTGAATATAATATATAGATTGCTGGACATCCATTAGCCAGTGATGCCTAAGGACGCATATATCGCTGGTATAGATAAGCCAGTGATACCGGCCACAAATTGTAGATGAAGCCCTAAATAAAATTAGGTGGGTTTCTATCATGTGCATAGGTCCAAGGCTCTCTATAGACCACTGGGAGGTACTCTAATAGAAAGGAAGGTTTTGTTTTATGATGGGGTTATAATATAGGGAAGAAAACTATGCTCACCACTAAATACCACAAACAATATTATCACTAGATTCCCCCATATAATATAACAAGGTATGGCCACTAAAATAATACCCAGTCTAAATGCAAGGCTAATTTACCACCAAACTACTGCTCATATTTTAACAGTAAGAAAATACCGCCAAGCCCCAAATTTACCCAAGAAGACAAAATATCCTACATATAGTAGTTGCTGAGATCTTCAGGGTCCAGTGTTCGTTTCTTAAGAAGCTGGAGGATGTGTCTTGTCTTGATGGTCATGGGGAAGGTGCCTTGAGTTATGGAGCTGTTGATGCTTGTCAGGTAAGGGAGGAGTACTTCAATCAGAAGGGTCTTGATACGGAGGCAGCGAGGATGTCCTCTGCATACAATGTGGCATGTGAGGTCTTTCATAGTTAATGTCTTGAAAGATGTCCAGGTAGTTGTGGTTTTGCAAGATGAGATGTGTAGTGTGCTATTGGTTGTGACGTTGGTGTCTATGTGTTGGCAGATCATGTTGATCTTGTTAAAAAAGAAAGAGTTGATGGTGGTGAACTTCAGTGGAAAAAACATGTTTAAACAGGTTATGGTTAATATCTATCTATAACATAATTATATCTACACATTTTGGGAATGCCAATGTTAAAGTTTAACATAATATTAACCAAGAAACATAAAATAAAACCAACATTAAAATCAACGTTGTCGGAATACATGCACACGAAAGGAGATATTTTTCAAATATTTATTTATTAAGGTAAAGTCACTCATGGGGGTAAAATATTCACAATCCAGTTGTAATAGATGATTTTTAGTTATTTACTTATTTGATTTCTATAGTTTCAAACGTATCACCTATCAACTAGTGTTTGCACCATTGCTGTATGTAAAGCCATCGGTAAGCCCTACAGAGACCCCCCTCTCCTGCTGCACACTTCCCATCTTGGCAACCCAGGTTACCCCTGCATCCTGCCTGTTATACCTCTGTTGCCTCCCATGTACTTTTATGTTGAGCAAATCCCAAACATATATACATACGTAGATAGGCACACACATACATGCATACATACATATATTTCGAGTTTGCACTGCCAATCGATATGGAGAAAATACCTTTCTCCGAAACTCTTAGTACATGGCACAAATACATTATATATTTATTCTTCTGTGTACATGGACGGTTCACTCACTTTCAAGGTTTTTAAGTCTGAATTTTGGCAGATGGTTCAATCACAAAAGGCTTGTTGCGAAGATAAATATAGGTCTAATTTAAATTGCTTGTTGGTTGTCTGCATCTAGCTGAACAGCTTCAAAGGAAATTGCAAGACTGTGATTATGTTGTACCTTTGAAAACGCTGAACCACAAATTAAATGTAATAATCATCTGATTAATATCACACTTTTGCGTTTTGTTTGTAACCCTCCGCCATTGGGGGAAAAAAAAGTAGAAACTCAAGCTCATTAACTGTTTTGCATTCAGGTTTTGCCACGAAAAAGTATGTACTTTTTTACGCACATGAGCAACTCAAGATATCTTTCACTTTTGTTATATGGTGGCATTTTACATTTCCTTCAGAAAGTATTTTTGGACTGGAGATTACTGATGCACTCCATGCAAACATGTAATCTGATGGGGGCCATTAGGATAGAGGGCAGATCCTTTTGAAAAAGCATGATGTGCTGGACGACAATGGTGAAGGAGTGCGTAAGAGATTCCCATTTGCAGCACAGCCATTACTTGCATTCCTCAGGGTCTAAGAAGGATTCCCTGAAAGTGTTGTTGAAACATTACATTTCGTTTAGTATGTTCATCATATTTGGTGATTCAGTTTGGGCCTTAGGTTTTGGTTGTGTTGTCGGGAGTGCTATCCATCACATAATGCAAACATGATTATGGTTAATAGGAGCAGCAGAGGAAGTGGTAGTATGAATTGTTGCAGTGGGACGTCGCTATTTAAGAGGACCCCAAGATTGCGAACATTGGACGAGAGAGAAAGAAGGTCAGGCTGGAAGGATATTGGAGAGAGGAAAGTAGGGATACCATTGGAAGCTGTGAGAAAGATGACATCCATTTTGCAAGAGATCAGCTGGCAGCAGTAGAGAGCACTGGTGCATTGCAGCGAGACAGTTTGTAATCTGGTCAGAGATGGCTGAGAATAAGAAAAGACAGGAACATATTTGAGTGTCATCATTAAAAAGGTGATAGTGAAAGCCAAAGGAGGGGAGCAGTAAAGTTTGTAGCACTTCTTTCACTTCTGCAAAGGAATATGGTGCATGGTGGATGACGCACTGCAGGGCCAGGGTTTGAATTTTCTTGGTTTCTGAGGGGGGCTAATCAGAGTAAAAATAAGGATATAGGTTTTGGGTTGTGGTGGATAGGTGTTAGGATTCAAACAGATGGAATGGACAATGGTACTTTTAATTACCTGTTGACTTTGTTGAAGTGTGTGTCTCGTATAATTCACAATTTCTCGGGTGA
This sequence comes from Ambystoma mexicanum, assembly GCF_040938575.1. NCBI lineage: Eukaryota > Metazoa > Chordata > Amphibia > Caudata > Ambystomatidae > Ambystoma > Ambystoma mexicanum. The sequence continues at coordinate 510,974,666 of NC_090934.1, forward strand.
GCAGGGAAGTTAGCATATGTCATGCAACTTACTTGCACACATTGGATGTCCGGTTACAAATCTACAGGCATATCGTGGCTTGTGGTTTAGCTTAAAAATGCAGATGAAATAGGCAATTAATCTGCCAGAATGTGTCTTTATTCAATAATTGGCTGTGTTGAGACTAGGTGACTAGGTTTAAATGGATTAGCCCCGACTGAAAGTTCATGGTATGTATACGGCCTAGATTGTAAAGCAAGTCTTTAGGCACAAAATGTGCTTTGAATTCAAAGCTTGTTTGTATAATGCTGAAGGGTATCTGGGAACATGTCCCTCAGTATAAATACCAGCAACACCTACAATAAATCACATTTGTGTGTGTAAACTGAACTCAGAGGTTCAAACACAGCTGCCACGATATTAAACTCCTATTCATGCAAGGTCATTAAATTATAAGTGGTAAAACAAAACGCTATTATAGCAGCACAAAGAAGCATGAGCAATCTGGGAAAAAATGCTGCACATACAAGTGAAGCTATTATCATGTCAATTTGAAACTTCAAAGAACTAAACACACAGAGTTACGGCCTTGTGCGCAGTTCAAGAGAGACTCTGAGAGGCGATCAGCCTTAGAGAAATCTGGTAAACATGATTCCCCTCTCCTTGGCACAGACGTTTCTTTCATGCTCAGTCAATCTAAACCTAAGACACGACTTGGATTATCTCCTGACCCTTCACGATGCATGAAACTCTACTTCCGCTGCTTTGAGGTCATTTTCCTACCAAACACAATTTGCAAGAATGAGAGAAAGACATTCAAAATGTAATCCTTCTATTGTATTGCAGTCATGGCTGTCACTGGTCTCCTTAAACCTAGTGAATGCTTCTCATCTCTGGAGACAGTATTCCCAAATCACTATGTTGGTATGATTCAGTGTGGAGGAAGGCACAGACTCAATGTCCTATTTACAAATACCCCACCAACGTAAAGGTATGGGCCATTTTTAACTGGCCAAAAATGTATGCGCGAATAGAGCCGGGGGCAGTAAATGGTACATGCAGGTGTAATTGGAAGCTTCTCTGGCTGGGAAGTAACTGTGGGAGCTCTTTTGAAAAGAGACAAACATGGTACCCAAAATCACAACACCTATCATAAATACTTCATACTGTAGGAAAACAAGTGTTATGAGCAAAAGGGCATTGGAATAAAGAACAAAAAGCATCACTAAAAAAAAAAAAATAATAATAACACTCCACCAACACGTGTGACACTATTAACATTTGGGTCCATGCCTACTTCACAACCCTAAAAAGATGTGCATCCAAAGCATATTTCAAGAGCCGGTGCTCAATTCTGGATTTTGCAGGAAACTTCCTACTTCTCAGCTTCCTATCTGTGAAAGAGAACAACGCATTCCTCTTACCATCCTGAAAGGATTGGATCCTTCAACAACCATGAATGTCAATGAGCACAGTGTCCAACAAAGTGTAGAACTGAAGCATAATTAACACTAATAGAGGAGTTCTGCATTCCCCCTGACCTGAACACAGTGCAGCAAAAACACATGCCATCTCAACACATGATTCTCAAACTTCGCCTCTAGATATATGCCTCGGATATGTGATAAAATGATGCATTTGAACTTCAGTTCTGATTTAACATTTCAATATGTTGATAACCACAAACCAAATACTGTACCATTAAAGATCCTGTCTTGCCCCAAAAAGGACCCAAGCACAATACTTATTTGACTTTTGGGCTGATTAATGCTAGACCAGGTATCAGGCATGCTGCTGTTCCCTGCAAGTTGGCAACGTCTGCTTAGAATCAGCTATCTCAAAACAATGAAACGCTTTGCTTTCATGTCCAATGAAAACGCCAACTAGATACAACAGTCCTCTGACTACCACTCTTGTAAAAACCTCCTACAAAAATTAGTCACAAACACATCCATTACCATACTAACAGTGTACTAACCACCAGGACACTCCTTCTCGTACTTTGATGAATGGATGAACTTGCTTCCTGTTTTCAATTGTCCACAGATAAATACAGAGGCTTAGTGATTTTAACCTGTAGGTGGGAGGCTTATAAAATACCCCAGGCCAGCGCTTTATCTGTAGCATGCAGAACACAAGTTTCACACAAATGGTCAATGCTCCCACCAACAATGCAGGTCATGAATTAGATAGGGTCATCTTTTTGGAGTTCTCACACAGGGGAGTTTCTACATCAGTAAATTCTGAAATGACCGCCACCTACTCTTAGGCACACTGTATACCACTCTTTTAATTTCTCTAGACCATTTATCAGACAATTAAAGATGATTTCTACGGAAACCAACCTACTGTAGGGCTCTCTTACTTCGATGGACGTGTTGCAAAGCCTAAACACTATCCATGGTGGAATCTCTAGGACCCTGGAAAGACTGGCTGAAATTATTCTAAAAAGATGCATAATTATAACCTCAAATAAGCACCTACTTGCTTGAAGTAGGAGCTGGCAACATTTCAGAGAAGGGGTAGAGAGCTGAGAATGTTTTGTAAATAATTCTACTTAAACAAGGAACGGGTGGCTTGTCCTATCCATGCTAGATTATACCAGAAGTCAACCTACAACACAGGAGGGCCATCTCCAAAATACAACTGCAAAGGCTTAAAAACTGAAAGCATCATACAATTCAATTCTAAAAATATTTGTTTTGGCCAACATCCATGGCCCTGGGTGACACATTTACAACCTTCAATCTAATCGCAGTGAATTACCTGAAAAAAGTTAAAAAAATAAAATAAAAACATTAAAAAAGCACTGAATGTGTCACCAACGCAGATATTTGCATCCATCCATTTTATATAGAAATGGCAAAATGCACCTTTTCAAATTAAAATTTAAGTGTAGGTTCTGCATTTCATGCCACATTATAACGATTGGAATGACGATTAGGCACACTCATTGGGCAGTCTTTGCGCTATAAAAACGGGTATGGCCCACAGACTGACGAACGTGTCACAGCATCAAAACGGAGCATACACGTTGGCAATCCCCACAAAGTACCCAGGAAGATGAATATGTTGTCCAATGTACCATTCATACCATTTTTATTTTAATGGTGTGTTATAATAACTTCATAGACCTGCAGCTTGTGTCACTCAGGTTATAATGGTCACTCACCTTGTTAAGTAATCTAACTCCTGTCTTTGGGACTCAGAATGTCGGGAACGACCCTTTCCGTGGGACTATAATGGGCTGTAAAGCTATATCAAATCAACATTCCCTTGCGTGCATCTGGAGTAGGAGATTCGAATAAAAATAGGAAATGCCCATTCTTTTATTGTATTTTCATGCCACTCTATTTTAGATGTTCTTATTAATTGTTTGTAGGAGTTTCCACATTTCCTCCTGTGCTGTTGCAATTCACCTACCTCTCTTTCTTATAGAATCTTAGATGTTTTTTAGTTTTCTCTATAAATTGAAATGCTGTGGATGCTTGTACGCACTTCCTGTCTGCTTTCTTTCTCTGGTCATTTTTGGAGCCCATTTGCTATGTTAAAAACTGTTCTCAAAAGGCTTATTTCACCTCTTTGAACAATTGACAGCGTAATACATGGAATAATTGTGCGCCGAAATTTGTGGCGCAAGCGTGAAAAAGCAAGCGCATGCATGCAAATCGCACACGTGCGATTCATGGAAGTCACTGCGCGTGTTTTTCCCGGGATGTGCGCCAAATCCGCGCTTACCTTACATGTCACTGCGACTTTCCAAACGCGTGCGCGTCAGGAACGGGGAAAATGCACAACTTCTCGCGCACACACCTAAAAAGGGGGCAGAACACGGGGAATGGGGAACAATGCATGAAAATGTAGGCGTAACGTGAGAAGTACCTCTGGGAAACACATGCAACACCCACACGCTAGTGAACAACACGTATTCATGGAAACAAATAGGGAAAACACGTGCACATCAAAACACACGCACACACACAAATATGACCACCACACGAAAGCAAGAGGAAGCATAAAAGTGCACGCAAACAACAAACAAGCATATACAGCCACAATGAATGTCCCATTTCTCGCAGCAGTGATTGTGGGACACCGCAGGAGGAGGAGAATAGCCAGGCCCCGCATTTGTTTGCCCAGGACCAGCCTTTTTGGGATGCCTGATGACAAGGTCTATGGCAGGTATAGGTTTCCACCTCATATCATCCTAGAGCTGGTCACTGAGTGGGAGGATGAAATCACATCACCCACCCTGTGCTCCCAAGCATTGAGCCCCTTGGAGAAGATGCTCAATGCACTGCATTTTTTGGCCGCTGGGTCATTTCAGCGGACAACTGCCATAGTGGGGCCCGTCTAACAGCCCCAGCATTCACGTTGCCTATTACTAGGTGTTGGCAATCATCACTGTGCGCCCCTCAGTCCGCAGGCACATATACATGCCCAGAACACCCGAAGAAAGGCAGACCATGGAACACGACTTCTACAGGGTGGCGCACTTCCCCAAAGTGCGCAGTGCCATAGATTGCACCCATGCGGCCCTACGTCCACCTAGGGCCACTGAAAACATCTACCGCAACTGCAAGCACTGGCATTCCATCAACGTGCAGGTTGTATGCGATGCCAAGGGAATCATCACCTCTGTATATGAAAACAATCTGGGGTCCACCCATGACAGTTTCATATACAGAATGTCCGCCCTGAGCCGGGCCCTGGAAGCTGGGAAGCATGGCAACACATGGCTCATAGGTGAGTACAAATGCCTGTGCACATGTATGCATGTCACACACAGACAAATACACAAGCCCAACTAATGACAACCATTATCACCTTACCAGGGGACAGTGCCTACCCTCTGAGCACCTACATGATGACGCCAATACAGAACCCCACCACACCACCCCAGGTAAAATACAACACAGCCCATATTGCAACCAGGGCCATAGTGGAGCGCACATTCGGAGTGCTCAAGTCACACTTCCACTCCCTTGACCGCTCTGGCGGACAGCTACTATATGCACCCCCAGTAGTGTGCAGGATCATTGTGGCAGCATGTACCCTGCACAACGTTGCAACACAGCGGGGCATACTGGTGGACATGGTGGTGCCCTCAAATCCCCAACCACATGCACAGGTGAAGTGCATGGGAGGGGAAAGGGCACGTGACGAGGTAGCCCGTACCCCGCTTGTGGCCACATTTTTTCACCTAAACTCCAGCCCCTGTGGAGTGCACACAGACCTGGCACAAACCAGGGACAATCGATGATGAGAAAGGGACAGTTAACTGTCACAACCTTACCACTCTGAGAATGTGTCCACGGAAGTGCCACATTGTGTGCATCCCTAGCTACTTAAACGCAACCAATCCCGTGTGACCAAATGGAACACATGCAAGGTGCATATCCCACCCACCCCCTGCAAAACAGGGCATGAAAGTACTGGTATGCCACCCAAACCCTCGCAACCCTCATGACCCCAGTCTGCCACACCATGCCATGGTATGCAACAGCAAAACATCAAACCAAAGGCACATGAAGTGCCACGTGACAAATGTAAATAGGCACCAGACAATCACACCTGACGTGGGATCTGAAGAAAACACTGACCAAAACCTCACACCCTGAAAACTGTGGCACAAATGCATGCCGCCAGTGGAACAAAAGCATGTGAAATGATGTGAGCCTCAGTGTCCTGTACACAGCACATGTGAACATTGCCCTCAAGACCCCCCCTGTGTGTTAAACCACACCAGTCCCCTGGCACCTCAAAATTAAACCTAAAACAGGATCAGCCATTGACCAGCAGAACATATCATGTACAGAGTACCTCACATCGACAATGGCAGACAGTGAGCAATCACTGATTGATTGATTGATAGTAACTCTGTATACGGCCTACACACAAAGTGCATGAAAGCGCCTCAAGGAGGGAGGGAACAAGGGAGAATAACAGTACATTCCTAAAAGTCCTTCAAACAGTCCAGAATGTGAAAAATAACAATCCAATCAAATTAGATAGTACAAGTGCTTGTAACAATAAGGGAGAGTCTAGGGAGGGAATGTGGGAAAACAAAACTAGCATCAAAGTTGCTATGCCTGATGGCAATAGTTGCAGTGCAAGAGTCACATTAGGGGGGGCGAGGGAAGAGGAGGGAAGAGGTGAGGAGAGTAACATAACAAGTGACAAACAATGAAAGGTCGATGAATAATCATGTTCTGGGTAGGGAGAGAAGAAACACAGAAGGGAAAGGGGGAACAGACGAGCTGTAATCCCTGGTGGAGGGACTGATGATAAAAGTAAGTGCCAACATAAAACTCAAAAAGGTGAAGGTGGGGGGTGGATGGACGGAGGCAGAGGGGGAAGTGTCTGCAAAGAAGAAGCGGCTATGTATCACCATGCCTGACGGCAATTGGGGTAGTGCCTGAAAAAGACAGACAGAGCACAAGGAGGAGGGGAAAGGGTGGTGGAGAGGGTGAGGGAGGAGAGAAGGGAGGAGGGGGCCAAGGTGTAAAGGCAGGAAGGGGAAGAGGGGGAAAGAAATCACACACAGGGGGCAGAGGGAAAGAAGAGGGTGTAGAAGGGGTGTGATGATGAAGGGGGAGACAGAAGGAGACTGACGGGAGGCAGGTGGAGACTGGCGGGGGGCAGGGAAGACAGTGGGACAATCAAGGGACTCAGAAGGGTGGGGTACTGTGGTGGACAGGGGTAGACAGGGCCTCTGTTGTGGGCCTTTGGTAGTGGTGCCTGGTTCCAGACTCCTGGTTGCCCCGATTGTCTCAAGGGACAAGTGCAACCAATGGGAGGGGGGAGCAGGGCCAGGCCACAAACGGGATAGTCAAGTCAAAAGCAATGCAGCCATATTTCAAATGGCGCAACAAAACACCAGGCATGGATGCAAGATGGCCAAAGCAGGGTAAGCAAGGAATTGGGGGTCGATGAAACACGTGGTCACAAGGATAACTCAGCGTGCAGCGTTGATGTGGCATATAAAAATCACTGTAGGCTAAGTATACCAATGCAACATTGTCAGCACACAGACCCCTCCCACCATCAGTGTGTGTTACACAGCCTAAGGGTGCATGGTACCGCCTACAGCAGGAAGTGCATGAACATAGACAGTCAAGTCATAAAATAATCACAAGCAACATGATGAAATGCACGATCAACAGAATACTCACCAAACAGAAGTGCATACATGCATTGGAGAAGCCATCCGAAATACCCGCTAGGGGTGTACACACAATTAGGACTGCAGGCTGGCCACAGATATGACAGAAGCCCAATGCCCCTGTGTAAGATGCTGTCACACCGAGCCATCCTTGCTAGCACATGGAAAGGGGAAGCATGAGTAGCATATGAGTCAGGATCCCAAGCAAAACACATACATGAGACAAGCCTGAATGAGCCCTGTGGATGCCTTCCAATGCCACAAATCACCACACTGTCACAGGAATGCACAATAGACAAAAAAAAGTTTTAAAAAGAAAAATATAGCAGGAAAAAAAATGGCCAAGTACGACCCAGCAGGTAGGGGGAGGTACAGGGTGTACCTCAACACTCAGATGTGTAGATGTTGAGATTAAACAATAAAACCTCAATGGGCTCAGGGCCTGCACGGCCTGACCTATGTTCTGGATGGTAATCAGAAGGTGGATGCAGCACAGTTGCCTGACCATGCCTATCCGAGGCTTGCCACTCAGTGGCAGCAAGCATGCAGGTCTGGTAAGCCAGGTCCAGGATGGCAATGACATGTAGGTCTGCATGCATTACCTCACGTGTCACACATGCTTCCTCCTACAAGGACTCAGGTGTAAAATGAAGTTCTGCCTGCATGCCTTCACATTACAAACAGAGCACATCCCAGCTTGCATGGAGTTCAGCTGAGATGGTTCTTTCAAGCCGCTCCATCCTGTCTTCTGCCCACCTACTCTCGCCCATCATGAGCGGACCCAGAGTAGATCTGAGGGATCAGTGTTCCACCCTCAGGGCCTCACGGTGTGCCTCCGCCTGAGCAGCAATTGCTTGATGTAGAGCCACCATTTCAGCCCGGCCTGCCCTGTCAGAGGCTGCCATGCCCAGCTTGAGTGAGTGACACGTGGACCGCATAGCCTGCTGCTGGAGCTCCACCTGCCTTTCAGGGGGGAGGATGGAACAGGACACACTTTCCATACCTTGAGAAATCATCTCAACTGCTCCCCCCTGTTGCTGTGCCATGGCATATATGGCTTGCTCCCACTCAGTGACCCCGGTGGTGCACAGCCACCGTGTTGCCGGACACTACACCTGCCGGGGCCAAGGAGCCGTGGTCCTTGCTGGGTTGGTGCCGCCCACGGCTGCAGGACTGCATCCCTCCATTGACCTGATGCACCAGGAACATGGCCAACTGGTGTGGAGTGTGACCCTGCACCCGTAACCACCACAAGCGGACATTCCAACCCCGCCTGGCCCCCTACTGCAGGTGTCACAGACAGAAGATCATCCAACGCAGGATCACTTACCGGTGACGACGCGTCATGATGCAGATCTGGCTCAACATAGTGGTCAGAGGATCCATCAGAGTCTGACTCAGAGTCAGCTCTGGACATGATGGTCTTTAGCACCAGTGGGTTCTCGTGGGCTGCCACCCCACGACCACCACTTTTTCCTGGTTGTTGATGTGAACTGACCACCGTGTCTGGGATGACATCTTCATCCTCTGCCTCCAGTGCGTCATCACCTGCAACATAAACAAAAGAAACATGAACATGCATGTCAGTAGCACATACCACACACATACAGATCACAACATCGACAGCCAACAGATGAAGCAGACATGTCACACGCAACTCAAGCCCCAACATGCATCAAGTGGCATTGCAATACAAGGGTATCCCAAAAGCAGAAAAGGATGTGTGCAAAATGTGGAGGTAACACATCTATTGCATTTTGCACATCACCTGCATCACAAACAACCTCTAGCAGGCACATATCCAAAGCAGAAATGAGAGATGGCAACAAAGAGATGGCACGTAGCATAAGCGTGGGGGAACACACAAATAGCCACAGCTGGCAATCAAACCAAACACACCATGACACATGTAACATGCATGTTCACGTGCAGCACTCAACAACCATCGACTATGCAGAGTACATATGTCACAGGAGGCAACTAAGCTACTGCGTTTCCATACAGTGAAAGGAGGGACATGGGTACATAACTGCCAGGTCACTATCACACAGCAGCATTGTTTTGGCATGTTGAAGGGCTGAACTTGGCACAGGAGTGGGTGTGTGCAGTACAGTGCATGTGTACCCCCTCAACTTTCAACATCAACACGTACGTAGTGATGTCAATCTCCAAACATGACGGCACTGTAAGGGCAATTGCAGCCATCATGTGCAAATGGAATGCACTATGTAGCATGGATACTGTGAAACCCCCACCCTCTGGGGAATAGCAGGGAGGAACTGCATGGCAATGAAAGGTTCTCCACAGAACTGTGCATTGGCAGACAGTGTTGGCATATATCTATTGCATGTTGTCAGTCAAATGTCACTACAGCCGATGAGAAGTGGACATGATGCAGGACAGATGAGGAACCATCAGTAGTACACCCAATGCATGCAGAAGACACAACACCAGTTGAACAGAGGCAGGGGGCCTGTAACAGGGGGAGCCATGTGCACGACACAGATGTGGACACCCTAAAGTCGTGCGTGATGACACACAGACACACAGTGAGCATGAAATGGCTGTCCAAAAAACATGACACTTGGATCATCCTGGAGACATACTACAATGTGCAGGCGGACAAGGACACCTAGGGGCATACATGGGATGCACATGATGCATGATTGTGCACGGGGAGCCACTGCCATCAGAACATTCTGAGTGAGACACACTGCACCAAGGACAAAGGATGTATGTGACATGATATGACATCTCATCAAGATTGCCCTCGTACACACGTGGTTCAGAGCGCAAATAAGCAAAGGGAGGGGAACAAGGGAGAAAAGAAAATGAAGACAACAATCTTACTGGGCACAGTGACATCGAGAACACGCAAGTGCATGGAGAAGGGAAAAAGGGGTAAAGTGCCTGGAAGGGGGAGAAGTGGAAAGTGTAGAACAGAGGAGAGTAAAGAATGAAAATGAAGTCTTATGATAGAATAGACATTGAAAAGGTAGTAGTGCAGCCAGCAAGTGGCAAGTGCAAGATCATTGGGATAGGGCAAATGTGATAAGTGCATAAGAAGTGTGGGGGACTGTATGGGTACACGTACAGGACCCATTGCAATGGGAGGCCTGGAGGCAGTGCAGCAGGGAGGTAGGGTGAGCAGGTACCTGGGCCCAAAGGACCGAGCATGTCCAGGTGCACAGTGCCAATAGAGAAACCAGTTCAGCTGGGGAGAAGAGGGGCTAATGCCGGAGCAAATAGGAAGTTCTTGAGGTGCTTCCGGAAGCAGAGATTTTCTCTCAAGTTTCAACATGGCAGGTAGGCTGTTTCAAAGGGAAGTCCCAGCCATAGACACAGTTCTGCCCCCATCTTTTTTCTTTGATAAACGACTGACCCAGAGGGAGTGTGAGGTAGAGGAGTAAAGGACTCGAGAGGGGAGGTATTGGAAGAGGGATAGTTGAAGGTATATTGGACCCAGGCCCCAGAAATCCTTGTGCACAATGCACAGGGTCTAAAATGTAATCCTTGCATCCACTGGTAGCCAATGAAGGGATTTCAGAGCTGGAGAGATAGGATCCCTGGACTTGAGGCCAAGGACAAGTCTTGCAGTCCTGTACTGGATTAGTGATAGAGGGTGGAGAGTGGAGGCAGGTAGAATTTTGAAAGAGGCTGTCACAGTAGTCCAACCTTGAGACAACCAGAGCTTGAGAGACAGTGAGCTTGTAGGTGAACAGGAGGAAAGGCAGAGTTCCCCTGAGGAGGTTAAGCAAGAAGTTAAAATCTCATGAGACGTCAGAAAAATGTGCAGAGAAGGAATGTGTGGAGTCAAAGATGATCCCAAGGTTGTTGGCCTTGCAGGTGGGGGTAGGAGGAGGGCCAAAGGAGGCCGGCCAGAGAATGAGGGGAAAGGATGGTGAATGTTTACTGATGAGGAGGATGTCAGTCTTGCTGGCATTTAGGCAGAGATTTCAAATGGCAATGAGGCAATCAGAAATGAGGGAAGGAGAAGAGGTGGCCGAAGGCAGCCTGAAAATGAGTTGAGTGTCATCAGCATAGCACTGGAAGTTGTAGCAGAAAATGTAAATGCAGTAGGCGAGAGCTGCCAGGTGCTGTTTGAAAAGCCAGGCCGAGAGGTCAGACCCCTGGTGAACACAACAGGTAGAGAGTGAGACTGATGAAAGGAAGGACCCAAGTTGTAGCTGGGAGGGTCATACAAGCCAAACACATATGTCATTGAGTAACACGCATCATTTTTCACTGGACGATGCATCATAATCTATCCTCTCTCCCACTCCATGGATTTGTTCTGCCTGGATGAACTCTGCAGCGATCTCCTCATGCTGAGTGAGTTCATCCTCCTCTGGTTCTGGCCCACCACCAGTCACCTGAGACATGGCATAATTAGAGGCACACTTTTGTTTTGCACAGCATCGGAGGTCATACCAACGCTTGTAGCAGTACTGAGCCGTGCGCACCTGGAATACCATGGCTGTCACACCATGCGCAATATGCTGGCAGTGGACCCAATGCTGGGGAGGCATTTTATGGCACTGTGGGCCCACAAGCATAATGGGCTTGTGTGCCGACATGTAGTCCACAAGGAAGTCCAGTTCCTGCTTGCTGAAAGGCTTCTTCCTCGACGTGCCGGAGGCCGGAGCTGTGTCTGGGGTCTCAGCCTCTTGCACAGGAGCACTCTTCCTCCTTTTGGGCGGTGGTACTGACCCTGAGTGGCCAATGTGGCCCTGATCAGTAAGTGCAGTGGCGCTGGTGGACTGGACCAAGGGAGTGAGTGTTGGAATGAGGACGGAAGATCTGGCTTGGGTCTGACTCACTGCCGGGGTGGTGTGGATGCATCTGCCCATGCATTTACCACCACTGGGCTGCTTGGGGGAGCAGATGTCATAACTGCCCCAGATACATGTGCCCCGGTCACAGCTATACTGGACACACTTGAACCGCATTTCCTGACAAGATGGAAATCATCCTGGGAGTCCTCATCATGCAACGCAACATGCGCTGCCCAACCCTGAGCCTGGGTGGTGGTCCCCACAGCTGCACCTGCAGCTACCACCACCGGTGGGCCCGTGACAGCAGATGAACATTGCTGTTTGGTCATATGGGTGCCAGGTTGTGATGCAACAGCTGCATCTCCAGTAGCCACAGGGGGTGTTGGCATGTCTACACCAGCACGTGGCTGGGCATCCTGCCCCAGTGGGGCACCCTGCCTCTTCCCCTCCGTAGCCACCCAGGCCACCCTGAACTCCCTGTCCACCCTGGTCTCCACGCCCACATGCTTGACCACGCAAACCCCTGAGAGGACGCCCAACTTTGCCACCCTTAGCCTTTGATGGCCTCCCAACCATGGCACAGATGGTAAATAGCCGATGGGAGGTGCACTCAACAATTGTCCTGGGCAATTGGGTTGAAGGAGGCAGGGTACTGGATGGAATAGGTACCCCTGTGCTCCTGCAAGGCTGTCTGTGACCCCTGGGAGAAAATGACGGGTCACACAACGCTCAGTCACCCCTAAAAAAAATATATATTAAAAAGAGGAAAAAATATAATACAAACAAATAATAATTAATTATTAAAACCAATATCGGTTGAAAGCCCCATTGCGACCAAATGCTGGGGGGCAGTTTTGGAGCGATCTGCTTGTGAGAGCCAGCCCTTAAGATTTCTACCCTTTTTAAAGGCGAACAATGGGCGCTCTAGATCGGGATTGTTAAATTGGAGGAGAAGCCAGTGTTTGTTTATCATATTTTTCAGCTCATTGTGATGGGAGCTGAAAGTAGTAGCGCATAAAATGCGTTGGTTTGTGATATCTGGTCTACTCTGCCTGGTAAGAAGAGTATCACAATGTTGGTATCTGGCTCTTTTACGAGCCTGTTTCAGTAGATATGGAGGATACCCTCTAGCCGCCAATCTATTGGAAATGATTCCTGCCTGTGTAGAGTAGTCACTGGTTCTAGTGCAATTCCTCCTGGCTCTCAAAAAATGTCCATAAGGGATACTCTTAACATGGAACTACACAAAGAAACTATAGGGTGGCCAGGAGGGTCGATGGGATCTTTATGTATTTTTGGTAATACATAAAACAGCGGGACCCTAGTCCCTTTGGCCGTCAGGAATAAACATTCCTTGTCACTGATAATGTCCGCTCCGCCTAGCGTGCCGCCATGCAGATGACATTAATTTCTTTGCTGATCCCCTCAGTCGGGTCGGCACTCAATTTTTGATAGAACGAGGGGTTGTCAAGTTGTTGCATCACCTCTTGATCGTATTGGGCAGCATCAAGTACAACAATACCACCCCCCTTATCAGGCTGCTTGATTATAATAGTCGGGTCTGCTTTAAGTTTTCTGAGACAGTCCCATTCATTTTTGGAAAAATTGAAACTAGGCGTTTGTGAATGAATATCAGAGCGTTTATGTAACAGGTTAAAGTCTCTGTGTACTGCCTCCTCAAAGATAGCCGTCTCCTCAGAGACCATGTTGGGGTGGGACACATGGATGCTGGTTCACCTTCATGTACGTACACAGTGGACATGTGCGTGTGTGTGTTTGACATGTGTGCAACTTTGATATGCCATGGATGCATGTGACCCAGTCATGTGGGTACCTGATTGGCAGATGTGACTTAGTTGCCGATGATTGCACTGTGACAGATGTTGAAGATGTACAGATGCATGTCTGCCTGGTGGGTGTGTGCATGTGATCTGCACTCCCCATGTTGCTTGTGACATTATGCCAACATGTAACGTTCACCTTGTATCCACAGGGACGCCACCCGACCTGGCTGGATAGCTTCCGACTTGGATTCACCTTCCTCGGGTACCCGTTCTGCCAAGGGTCTATTCTTGAAGACAGGAGTTCAGTTTTAGCATACAATCTCCTTTTCTCTGGGCCCACCTCCCAGATTTCCCCAGCGACCCCTCAGAGTCTTCCTCACCTTGTGCTTAGATAAGATGCGTTCTCCGTCCTGCTGTTCTGCGCAGGTGTGCGTCGTGGTTGGGCACCTTGCTGCCTAGTTGCTTCACTGGAATGGGCCCTGGAGTCCAGACCTGCTGCGACTCCTCTCTTGCAGTAAGTCTATAGTTCTTAAGTAGTGTCTGTCCGTAATTGTAATTGCCCTGTTTAATCTTCTCTTTCTCTCATAGATGCAGAAAGGATGGTGATGATGTCAATCTGATGGAGAGGGCAGTGCTCAAGTTGGTAAGTGGATGCGCAAAGCGCAGCGCTATGTGCGTTTTTGTAATCAGGTTAACCTGTATTGTTCTTTTCTTGCAGGTCGCCGTGATGTCCTGGATGAAGTGCGGTCGGAAGAACGTAGAGCACAGAGTGGAAGGCGTCCAGACCGCCGTCAAGTGCCAACAGCGCTTCGCAAGGTAAGCACGATTCTGCAAGATGCTGGAAAACGAAGCAAACTCTTGCTAATGTTGTCTTCTTCTCCTTTTTTCCCAGGATGTTGCTTTCAGGCGAAGACAGACTCCAGGGAAGAGACTGGAACACTCGAGGAGCTTGATTGCCGAACAGGTAAGGATAAATAATGGATTCTTCTTCTTCTTTGCAGTTGCAGGCCTGGAATGCTGCAGACAGGTCACGGTGAACGTCACGCTGCGAGTGCAGAACAATGCGAAGCGCGTGCTGTAGTTCGGGCATGGCTTAAATAGCCTACAGGTATCCCAGGTGACTTCAGGGTGGACCACGCCCAAAATGCTAGACCATATGGTTCAGTTCCGATCTGAACCCAATGGGGGCAGCCATGTTGATCCATTCCCCAATGGGAGCTCCCTCTGCTATATGAGCCTGGCGCCAAAAGCACCAGGACTGGCTCCAGGAGGGCCGAGAGGGGCATAATTGGGCTGTTGGAGTCTGATAAGGACATTGTGGTGAGGCTCAGAGACCCCGAGTCCCAAGGCCTGGGGTCATGGTCATGACAGCACTCCCCCTAAGGCCCCTCTCAAGGTGGTTTTTCTGTCTGGTCCCGGTTTGGTGGGGTGCCCTTGCTTGATGGAAATGTCGTATTAGGCGTGGAGCATGAATGTAATCGCTGGGTTCCCATGTTCTGTCCTGTGGACCATACCCTTTCCAGTCCACCAGATAGTAAAGTCTTGCTCGAACATACTTTGAGTCCAGGATGCCCTTGACCTCAAATTCTGGTTCTCCATGGATCATCACCGGTCTGAGTGGAGTGGTCACTCGAGTTCCTGGCTGAACTGGTTTTAATAGGGATGCATGAAACACAGGGTGGATCCACATGTTGGTTGGTAAAGTCAGGTTTACTGCCGCTGGGTTTATGATGGACTCAATGGTAAACGGCTCTACGAATCATGGACGTAATGTCCGGGCTCCTTTTAGAGGCACATGCTTGGATGCTAGCCACACTCTGTCCCCTACTTGGTAGTCGGGGGCCTTTTCACGATGCCGGTCCGCGTATTTCTTCTGGCGAAATTTGGCTTGATGCAAATGTTCAATGGCCATTGCGAAAGCCTGCGAAATGGCAGCGTGTAGGGTCTGGATGGCTGGCATTTCCAGAGACGTGGGAACATCCAGTTCTGACATGCGTGGATGTTTCCCATACTCAGTAAAGAATGGTGTCTGCCCAGTACTGCGAGTTGTTATAGGCATACTCGGCTATCCACAATAAGTCTTTCCAATTTCTTTCCACTTGCTGATGCATGCAGCGCAAATATTGTTTGAGCGTCTGGTTGGTCCTTTCCATTTGGCCATCCGTTTGGGGGTGATGGCTAGTGGATAGTCGAATGTCTATTTGAGCCATTGAACAACATTTCCTCCAGAAGTTGGATACAAATTGGGTACCCCGATCCGAGATTAATACTGACAGAAACCCATGGAGCCGTACCGCGTGTTCAAGGAATGTCTTAGCCAAGCTGGATGCGTTTGGTAGCCCTTTGAACGGTAAGAAGTGGGCCATCTTGGAGAACAGGTCAATGATCACTAGGATAGTGTTATAACCTTGACAAGAGGGTAGGTCGGTGATGATGTCAAGAGACAAGGTGTGCCATGGAGCCGCCGGGATGTCCAATGGTTGAAGGAGCCCTGCTGGTCTTTGCTTTGATGATTTGTTTTGAGCACAAACTCCACAGGAGGTGATGAACTGAATAACGTCTCTGTGCCATGTTGGCCACCAGTAAATCCCTTTCACCTTAGCCAGGGTTTTAGCGATTCCTGGGTGACCTTCCATGAGAGAGTCATGATACTCCAAGATTACCTGTTCTTGGAGTTCTTTCTTGGGTACGAATAACCGCTCCCTGTAGTACGGTAGTCGATCCCTAATCCTATAGTGTTCTCATTTCGTAAGCCACTCACGTAGTTGTTCCTGAGTTATTACTCGTTGGATTTCTTACAGCAACTCGTCTTGAGTCATGGTGGTTGTAATGCCTAAGAGTCTGTTGCTCGGGATGATGACCACAGTTTCAGCGGTACTGTACACCAGTTCATCTGTGCCCATGCGTGAAAGGGCATCGGCTTTTCCATTTCTGACTCCAGGCCGGAACGTGATCACATAATCGTACTCCGCAAAAAAAAGAGCCCAGCGTAGCTGTCGAGAAGATTGAGCTTTCACACTCTTCAGGTATTGTAGATTTCCGTGGTCGGTTATCACGGTGATAGTGTGTCTGGCTCCCAGCAGGTAATGTCGCCAGGCCTTGAAGGCGGCCTTTATGGCCAGGAGCTCTTTGTCAGTGATGGCGTAGTTGAGCTCAGGAGGCGAGAATTTGCACGACCAGAAGGCCACGGGATGTAGTTGGCCGGTGTGTGGATCCCTTTGCGATAGCACTGCACCCATAGCCGGAAGCGTCTGTTTCCACTACATACGGAAGATCTGAGCGAGGATGTCTTAGGATTGGAGCGGTAGTGAACTTCACTTTAAGTTCTTGAAAGGCCTTTTCAGCTTCTTCTGTCCACTGGAATGTCTTGTTGCACTTTCTTAACAATTAAGTGATCGGGTGTAGTATTTGTGAGAAGCCTGGAATGACTCAGCGGTAAAGGTTTGCAAATCCTAACATGCTCTGGACTCCTTTGAATGAACTTTGGGCTGGCCAATTGAGGATGGCCTCGACCTTGTGCATGTCCATTCGGATTCCTTGTGGAGTGAGGATAAATCCCAGGACCTCCACCTCCGTAACATGGAATGAGCATTTCTCAAGTTTGGCATAGAGATGATGTTGACGTAGCTTGCTAAGGACGGAGCGTACATGCTTAACATGGTCCTGCTCTGAGGCTGAATATATCAGAATATCGTCTATATGGACTAACGCACAGATGTCAATCAGTTCTCTCAAGACATCGTTCATGAAATATTGAAATGCTGTGGGGGCATTACAAAGACTGAATGGCAAATCTTGGTATTCATATAAACCATATTTGGTATGAAATGCTGTCTTCCATTTGTCCCCTTTTATAATGTGCACAAGATGGTAGGCCCCTCTAAGGTCTAATTTCGTATAAATTTGGGTATCTTTGTCTTGGTCTAGCAATTCCGGAATCAGGGGCAAGGGGTAACGATTCTTGCGGTGACTTGGTTCAACGCACGGTAATCTATGCAGGTCCTCAATTCACCTTCCTTCTTCGGCACGAAGAATAAGGGAGAAGCTGCCGGTGACTTGGAGGGGCGGATGAAATTGTTGGCCAGCTATTGTTCCATGTAGAACTTCAAAGGTTGGTTCTCGGGTTCATTGAGTGCGTAAATGCGGCCACAAGGAATTTGTGCACCAGGTTTCAGATCAATCTGGCAGTCATAGGATCTGTGGGGTGGTAAGGTATTAGCTTGCTCCTTTTGAAACACGTCTTGAAAGTCCTGATATTGGATTGGCAGGATACCAACCTACTCCTACGGCGCTTGTCGCCCCTTCCTGGACAGATGAGCCGGTGTTCTTAGCCTTTCTCTCTTTAAGATAGCAGGGGCGTGTACAATCCTATGAAAAAAACAAATATCAGGCACGCCAATCGATCCGAGGATTATGTGCAACCAGCCACGGCATCCCTAGGATTAATCGAAATTGAGGTGCTTTGATGAGGTCGAAAGCAATTGATTCTCTATGGCCATTCTGACATAGGAGGATAAGAATGGTTGTACATTCAGACACAGGGCCGGAGGCAATTTCAGTGCCATCTACAGTGGTTACAGTTTCCGTGATGGGTTTAGGGCAGAGTGGGAGCCCCATCTTTGCTGCAAGATCCTGGTCCATGTAATTCCCCACGGCTCCGCTATCAATGTAAGCTTCTAATGAATGCATCTTTGATGGCTGTTGGTGGTGGATCAGGATCACAGGTAAAGCAAAATGGGAGGTCTGTAATTGGGTTTCTTCGCTCGACAAATGGACCCCTACAATTGCCGGGCTTGGTAGTTTTCCGACTCCTCACTTGTTTTCTCCCTACCTGTGGCTCCTACTGTTCTTCTTGGTGGTTTTACCAGGCAATCTTTGAGGAAATGGCCCGCCTTTCCGCAGTACAGGCATAACTGCTGTTCCCTCCTCTTTGTCCCTTTCTGCTTTGGTTAGAGGGGGTCTAACCCCTCCTAGTTGCATTGGTTCAACGGGGCTTTCTGTTCCCCGCTGGGCATGCTCTTTGGAACACACGGACATGGGTCGTGCTTCTGGTTTACTTCGATCCATTCTCTAATCGTGCAACCTATGGTCAAGTTGAACAACCAGGTTAATGAACTCAGAACAGTCCTTGGGTGGATCTTCCACTTGGGCAAGCACATCCTTTAACTCCCCTTGCAAGCCCCAGTGGAACAAGGTGGTCCTTTTATCCTCTGGCCATTCTGCTTTGACCACAAGCCGATTGAAGGTAGCTATGTGTGTCAACAGATCTTGGTTTCCCTGACGGAGGGGCAGGAGTTCATTGTCCAAGGCCTGCCCATGTGAACGACGAGTGAAAGGTTTTTCAGTTCCTGTTGAAAGCCCCCAAAATCGTGTAACAATGGGTCATCCTGGCTAAAGAACGGTGCGGACCAGTCAGCAGCACTGTCACTCAGATACGACAGCACGAAAGCCACTTGCGACTGGTTATTGGGAAACGCCCCAGGTCTACAAAGGAAATGGAGGTGGCACTGATTCATAAAGGTAGCGTACCTTCGCAGATCCCCCGAGAAGCGCTACGGTGGAGCTAATGGAACTACTCCAGGAAGGATAATCTGCACCAGATTGCTTGTGGGTGTTGGGACCGATGGACTAATTCCAGGCAACGGGGCTTGTCCGGCCTGTGCATGAAGTATTTGCCTGCTGAGTTCATCAGTATGTTCTTTGGCCACAATTAGTTCTCTCCGCAAGGCACTAGTTTCTTGTCGGGCTGAATGCACCTCCGCGCGTAACTGCCCCAACAACTGAGCTAAATGGTTGGTTTCTGAGGTTTCCATGCTGGGCGCCCGGTTGGATTATAATATTTTATGGCTTCACGTTCTGTAACGCTCACCTTGTATCCACAGGGACGCCACCCGACCTGGCTGGATAGCTTCCAACTTGGATTCACCTTCATCGGGTACCCATTCTGCCAAGGGTCTATTCTGGAAGACAGGAGTTCAGTTTTAGCCTACAATCTCCTTTTCTCGGGGCCCACCTCCCAGATGTCCCCAGCGACCCCTCAGAGTCGTCCTCACCTTGTGCTTAGATAAGATGTGCTCTTAGTCCTGCTGTTCTGTGCAGGGTTCCGTCGTGGGTGGGCACCTTGCTGCCTAGTTGCTTCACTGGCGCGGGCCCTGGAGTCCAGACCTGCTGCGACTCCTCTCTTGCAGTAAGTCTATAGTTCTTAAGTATTGTGTGTCCGTAATTGTAATTGCCCTGTTTAATCTTCTCTTTCTCTCATAGATGCAGAAAGGATGGTGATGATGTCAAGCTGATGGAGAGGGCAGTGCTCGAGTTGGTAAGTGGATGTGCAAAGCGTGGCACTATGTGCGTTTTTGTGATCAGGCTAACCTGTATTGTTCTTTTCTTGCAGGTCGCCACGATGTCCTGGATGAAGTGCGGGTGGAAGAAAGTGGAACGCAGAGTGGAAGGCGTCCGGACCGCCATCGAGTACCAACAGCGCTTCGCAAGTTAAGTGCAATTCTGCAAGATGCTGGAAAACAAAGCAAACTATTGCTAATGTTGTCTTCTTCTCCTTTTTTTCCCAGGTTGTTGCTTTCGGGGGAAGACGGACTCCAGGGAAGAGACTGGAACACTCGAGGAGCTGGATTGCTGAACAGGTAAGGATTAATAATGGGTTCTTCTTCTTCTTTGCGAGTGCAGGCCTGGAATGCTGCGGACAGGTCACGATGAACATCATGCTGTGAGTGCAGAGCAACGCGAAGCGCGTCCTGCAGTTCGGCCGTGGCTTAAATAGCCTACAGGTATCCAAGGTGCCTTCAGGGCGGACCATGGCCAAGATGCTAGACCACATGGTTCAGTTCTGAACTGAACCCAATGGGGGCAGCCATGTTGATCCATTCCCCAATGGGAGCTCCCTCAGTTATATGAGCCTGGCACCAAAGGCGCCAGGACTCGCTCCAGGAGGGCAGAGAGGGGCATAATTGGACTGTGAGTGTTGTGGTGAGGCCCTGAGACCCCGAGTCCCAAGGCCCGGGGTCATGGTCATGACACAACCTTTGGTTGTTCATGCAGTTACGTGTGTATGGATGCTGATGCCTGTTGCACAATACCAGTTTATTGGAGCATGTGTGTGGGTTCATATGATGTTGGGGAGTGTGATGCCATCTGTTAAGTTTGACACTGCCACTCATGTGCAACTGTCATGTGTGTATCAGACTATTGTACAGTGCCCTGATGCCTGTGTTCTGTCTCTCCCTGTCTGCAGCGTCAACTGATGAAGAGGGTGGAGACAGTGCTGTGGAGCACAGCGGCAGGGATCCCACCGCCAGCCGGAGACGCAAGGCCCAGCTCCCCTCCCATGTACTGATATCTTCCGGGAGAGAGGAGTGTGGTCCCGCGTCCATAGCAGCAGCTGCCGAGGGACGGTCCAAGAGGCGGAGGTTGGAGGTGGACTCCTTGGCAGCAGTAGGGGCAGCTGAGCCCCCACAGGGGCCAACGGAGGAAGATGGCATGGAGTCACCAGGTTGGTGGGGGATTTTGTTGAGTAAGAAGGCCGTGGAAGCCTGACATATGGGGGCTTGAATGGGGATTCCACTGGTGCTAGTGGTGCAGTTCAGGGGCAGGTACAGGAGGCATCACATGCCGCCGCAGTGGGGCCTGTGTGTAATCCTGTCCCCGATCCTGTGACTGCATCATCCGGCACCAGCAGGGATGCCTCCGTCCAGACCCGTTTTCAGAGAGGGGATAAGCAAGCAACAATTGGCCTTCCTCTCCCAATCTGTGACCGGATTGAGCCTGTCCTAGCTGGTGTGGCGTTGCACCAACGTGGTATTCGGGATGACATGCAGGGTTCTCATGAGGACAATGCACGTCATTTCGAATACCTGTTTGGCCACGACGCACTACTACGACAGGTCATCGGCACTGGGCTCCTCTGTGTGCTGGATCTTCTTGCGACCCCCTCCTCAACTGAACCCACTATACGCCAGTCATCCTCTGTGCCATCTTCCTGCACAAGTGTCACCTGGGCCTCCTGTCGAGCTGCCCCTGAGCCAGTGGCCAGTCTGGTGGTGGACGCATCCCTGCCACAGTCGGGAGTCGGAGGTCCATCAGGAGTGGCCAGCCCACCAACTGGACCCCAGCGGATGGAGGACGTGCAGGCATCATCAAGCAGGGTCTGTGCACAGAGGCACCAGAGGATTCCATCAGCCTAGAGGCTGTCGTGGTGCCAGAGGCAGTTGCATTGGAGGCAGCAGCAGGCTCAGCATGGGATTGATCATGGCTCAGGGCCATCAACATCCCTGGGGCAGGCATCGGCCGGCGGGCAGGAGGACCCAGGATTGGGAGTGTCTTCCATATGGAAGCGGTTGGGCCAGCAAATAGATGTGGAGCCGCGGCGGGCGGAGAGGGCACAGCTCACAATGTTCAGGGCGGAGAACTCCATGAACCGGGCTTTGAGGCGGGCTGAGTGCCTCGAGGCAACGCGCAGGGAGTTGGAGGAGGACATGGCTGCATCCCTGCGAGACCTCGAGGCCAGGGAACAGGCCCGCCTCCGGAACATTGACATGGAGTTCAATGATGCCCTGGCCCGGGACATCAATAAGTGAGCCGTCGGACTAGCCCGCCACCTTTGTATATAGTTATTTAGGTTTAGGTTTCATTTGGTTTTTATTATGATTTTGAGTCCACGGACTTTGCTCCACTTTTTGTATATAGTTATATTTTAGATAGGGTTTTTGGTAGGTTTCCTTTTGTTTTGGGATACTGGACCCTTTCAGACTTTCATTTTCAATATTTCTGGACATGTACATAGTTTCTTTTTTAGATGTTCGCATGGACTAATGTTTTTTTTATTCTTTTCAACTTAGGATTTCTTTCTATGGACTTTGTGGCTGGACCACTTTTCAATTTTTCATGTTTTTGATTTTTATTTTTCCTCGGCTTTTACTTTCTTTTTCATATTGCAATCATAAGTTCTTCATTTGCATGTGTGGTTTTCATTTTATCATTTGGTTTTGTTTTTAATACATTTCATTATTCTTCATTATTGGTGTGGTCTACTATGATTTATTTTGTGCATGTCTCCATGAGCATTGGCTCAGTCATGTGTTGCCACTGTGTGGCTCTGTAGGACATTTGTTGATGGGCATGCTGGTTGTTTTCAGACTCTCATGGCATGGGTAATTTACTAGGGAGTGGGTGCAGTGGATCGTTGGGAGTTTGTACTGGGGGTGGGGGTGGGATTTGGGTTGGCATTAGGGCGATGGGTCTGTATTGTTATGACATGGTGTTTGGGGGACATGAGTCGAGGCCTGCTTGCAGGTGCCTGTCACTGGGGGTGGGGTGGGGGGGACATGAGTCAGGGCCTGCTGTCAGGTTGCCGTCACTGTGGGTGCAGTGGGGGGCATGAGTCGTGGCCTGCTGACAGGTGCCCGTCAATGGGGGTGGGTTGGGGGAACATGAGTTAGGGCCTGCTGGCAGGTGCCTGTCACTGGGGGTGGGTTGGGGGAACATGAGTTAGGGCCTGCTGGCAGGTGCCTGTCACTGGGGGTGGGGTGGGGGCGACATGAGTCAGGGCCTGTGGCAGGTTGCTATCAATGGGGGTTTGGGGGACATGAGTCAGGGCCTGCTGTCAGGTTGCCGTCACTGTGGGTGCAGTGGGGGGCATGAGTCGTGGCCTGCTGACAGGTGCCCGTCAATGGGGGTGGGTTGGGGGAAAATGAGTTAGGGCCTGCTGGCAGGTGACTGTCACTGGGGGTGGGGTGGGGGCGACATGAGTCAGGGCCTGTGGCAGGTTGCTATCAATGGGGGTGGGGTGGGGGGACATGTGTTTGGGCTCCCAAGTGCATGGTGCCATGTGGCCTGCCTGCAGGGCATGGGGAGGGTGGATGGGCTGCGTGTGGGCATGGGGAGGTGGGAGGGCACACCCGGGAGGGTCCACACTGCCAAATGGAGTGTGAGACTTCTCACGCACCCAGTAATATGAGTACCCCGCTCACGCCAGCGGAATCGCATGTAAAACTCCCTGCACACCCCCATATTCGCACACCCGTGTGGTGAGGAGCCACATGCAGCCCCTGCAGGCAGACCACACCACATGGGAGACCCCTACAACCCTGGACATGCCCTGCAGCCAGACCATCCACCCTCCCCATGCCCCACAGGTAGCCCATCCAACCTCCCCATGCCCTGCAGCCAGCCCACACCACAGGGGGGACTTATTCCACACAATTTTCCTGGCGCAAGTGGGGGACGCGTATTCCGAGGGGTGTGCAGGAATTTAGCATGCGATTCCGTTGGCGCGAGCAGGGTATGTGTATTCGAGGTGTGCGCGGGGAGTTTTACACGCGATTGGCCTGGCGCCAGCGTTGTATGCGTATTCTGAGAGGTGCACAGGGAGTTTTGCATGTGATTCCGCTGGCGCGGGCAGGGTACGCGTATTACGAGGGGTGAGCACGGATTTTTACACAGGCAGCCCATCCACCCTCCCCATGCTCCACAGGCAGCCCAACCACCCTCCCCATGCCCCGCAGTCAGCCCACACCACAGGGTTGACTTATTCCACGCAATTTCCCTGGATCGAGCGGGGTACGCATATTCCGAGGGGTGCACAGGAATTTTGCACGCGATTCCACTTGCGCGAGTGGGGTACGCATATTCTGAGGGGTGCGCAGGGAGTTTTACAAACAATTGGGTTCTCGTGTGAGGACTGAGTGGTGTTTTTAGCGCGTTTCATTGTTGGGGGGCTGTATGCTGGTCCACTGGCCTTTGCGCCATGTAGGGGATTTGTGCCGGTGTTTTTGGCACACAGGGCGGGTTTGGGGGTGTAACTGGTGCTGCTGCAGGGTCGCTGCGCCATGCTGTGCCACGGCTGGTTATGGATGTAAGAATCCATGAATACGCTGTGCCTCAAAATGGGATTTGGCACACGCGGCTGGCGCAGCTCCCTCTGTGCGCCAGCCACGTGCGCCACTTCTGCACTTGATTCCATGAATTACCCTGTGAATATTTAATTGCACTTACTGTTACCTACCTTTTAGGAATTCTCAAGCGTTTGTATGAGTTTTAGAAAAAAAATGATTTCCAATGCTCTTTTGGATTACAATAGCTTTGCTTACACCATGTAATGTACATTTTTATAATGGCTGTTGCTAGCCATGATTAATGTGGGCTGGCTGTATTTATGTAGACTGTCCCTTTACACATTTTGCATCAAGACAATTGTATTCAGTAAGACGTCTATAGGCAAAGTTACCTGTTTGCGTTCATTCGCGTTATTTTTCCTCGTTACGTGCATATTGTTGTTTTTTAAAATAATCCCATTAATCAAACATACGAACAACGTCCCACTTGACTCCTTAGGCCTGATTCATGGATTTTATTGCACCCTGAAATGTGACTTTGAGCACTTTTCAGCACGCAAAACACTCTCTCCTGATTTTCCCAGATTCATGGATCAGACTTTGCGTGTTTTTCCAGGACTCTGCGTGGGTCTGTCATGTCTTTAGGCGCAGTTGAGCACTTTGTGCACCACAGTGCTCAAAGTGTGGGACGGGCCTACGCAAAGAAATAGATAGGGGGCGAGACATGCATATTAACCATTCATCCAACAAAATAAGCAAGAAAGTGGCCATGATGAGGGACGGGAACACAAAGAAATCACATGCCCAGTCAAGCACAAACCCAACCGAATTCATGGAATCCAATGTGCAACATCACGTCGGGAAAACTCACACACAAACCTTGTGGACGCATCGTGCACATGCTCATAGGATCCAACACGCTTTCCTCCCTGACTGACCTTCCCAGGTCTAGCTTCGGTCCTTCCTCTCCTCTACCTCACTTTCTGCCTATGGTGTTCCCCTGGGGTCTAATCTTTCTCCCTGGCTGTTCAACCAATACTTGGTACTTCTCGCCCACCGCATTGCTGCTGCCTGCTCCAACTTTCAGTGCTATGTGGATGGCACTCAGCTCGCTTTCAGGCTCCCCTCATCCACCTTCTTTCCCTCTCTCATCCCGGATTGTCTGTCTGCAATCCAGGAGTGGTGTGCAGCTGATGATCTCTGCCTTAATGCCAGTAAAATGGAGATCATCCTCATCGGCACACCTGCACCTTCCTTTCCTGTCACTCTCTGGCTGTCTACTCTGGGCTCTCTTCCTGCTCCCACCTGTGAGGCTAAAAACCTCAGGGTCATGTTCTACTCAACACTCTCCTTCTCTACTCACATCTCTGATGTCTCTAAGAAGTCAAACTACCAGCTGCACCTCCTCAGAGATATTCTTCCTTTCCTCACCTTCACCCAGAAGCTCACTGTCTCCAGGGCTCTAGTTCTCTCTAGGCTGGACTAATGCAACAGCCTCTTTATAAAACTGCATGCCTCTACTCTCCGTCCTCTACAACTCATCCAGAACAGGATTGCGAGACTTGTCCTTGGACTCAGGCCCAGGGATCGTATCTCTCCAGCCCAGAAATGTCTCTATTGTCTCCAAGTGGCGGCAAGGATCAAGTTCAAGACACTCTGCATTGTCCACACACAAGTCTTTCTGGGCCTGAGACTGCAATACCTCCAACTCTCTCTTTGGAAATATCTACCAACGCAAGCTCTTCGCTCCTCCACCTTCAACTCCTTGATGATCAGTCGCTTCACCAAGCAATGAGTTGGGGGCAAATCTCTTCCTTTGGCTGGCACCTCCCTCTGGAACAGCCTCCTTACCTCTCTAAAACTTGAGCAGATCCATCTCCGGTTCCAGAAGCACCTCAAGAATGTCCTCTTTGTTTTTGCCTTATCTCTTCCTCTACCCTGCTGATCATTTGTCTGATATTGCACTGGTCACCTGGTTACCATCTGAACTCGGGCTCAGGTCCCTGCCCACCCAGTTGCACTCAGGCACTGCCTCCTGGCATCCAGTGCACTTGTGATCTGTATCTTTAACCCTAAAGCCACCTCACCTGCACTTATTGCCACCTGTTGGCTGCACTACTTGTTTTGTGATCCCATGTCTGGTACTTGCCCACCCCCCACCTCTCTTGCACTTCTCTGATTCCCTCTCCCCTTCACTAACACAATTTCAATGTCTCTCGGCCTAGTAAAATAGATGTTTTATGTCCTCCCTCTGTTTCCCCGCCCTTGCCTCATTGCACCTTGAAACACTTGTGTATAGGCGCGTTATAAATGCCATATCAGATCATATCATATCATATCAAAAGTAAGGTTTACATAGCAATTTAGGGGTGAAGGCATGTAGTTGAGGTGTTGTTTGGATTTAGGGGTGATAGTATGCAGATTCGCAGGGTGCTGACTTGAATTACTGGGGTTCGATTGCAGGTTCACCGTCTGCTGCCTTTAGTTACGAGAAATGGTACACAAATTATCGGGGTTCCTTTTTGCGTTACAGGGGTTCATGCGCAGTGTATCTGGGGTCCTGCCTTGGTTGCGGGGGGGCGGCCTTCAGTATTGCCGAAGTGCTTGATGGTGGGGATACGGTAGGCCAAAGGTTGGTATATGCCACTGGTTTTGGTTTGCTTGTCGTGGACATTCCGGGTG
The DNA here is from genome assembly GCF_040938575.1 of Ambystoma mexicanum. NCBI lineage: Eukaryota > Metazoa > Chordata > Amphibia > Caudata > Ambystomatidae > Ambystoma > Ambystoma mexicanum. The sequence continues at coordinate 511,001,895 of NC_090934.1, forward strand.
CTACTTGCACCTCTAGTTACTTTGCAGTTGTAATTCCATGAATATGCATAGCGTGCAAAGAAACGTTTGTTAGCAAGTAGGCACAAAGTTGTTTTACGTGCACAATACTTTGCAGGGTCTTTGCGCCTTTTCTATGAATCGAGCCCATCATCGCTGTCTCTCTAAAGCGTACCCCTTTGCAATGAGATCATTATCCTTTCTTGTACTGTAGAAACCACTGGGCACAGCTCTCATAGGTCCACAACTGTGATATCCTGGACAGTTGCCCTGCTGAAGTGTTATCCTGAACAAAATGTTACCTTTGATTCAGCTAGCCTGCCATAAATTATTTGTAAACACTTACCTTGCTGTTGATTCTCTCTTATTAAAAAGGAGGGCTATCTATAGATGGTTGCAGGATAGTACAACTATGAAAACACTTACCACGCTATGAGGTCTTCTACTCAGTGCTAATGGGGAATTCTGTTAAACAGTAAAGTTGTTGACCACTTTGATCTAATCCTATGTTTCATAATAAATGTAACTATTCTATCTCAGTCACACTTGGACCACAACATGTGACTGTGGAAGTAATGCACTCTTAGAGATAGTTCAGCCTCCCTATTTTTCTTCCCCGCTGTGTCCACTCCATTCTATCGTTGCATATTCCACGCTGTCCTCTGACTTGCAGTTTACAGCAATACCTAATGGATACACAGCCATGCTTCAAGGGTACACTGGACAACAACTGAAACCCATAGTTCAACCACTTACTGATTTCTGCACTTACATAAAATACTAGCTGCTGCCCTCTTGAGTTGTATGTTGATTCACAGGGACATTAGGAATGTGGCCTTTTGCCTGGTCAGCAGTATGCTTTGATCATTCTCTGCTGAATGCTACAGGCATTTATACCCTCACAAACTGACACTTCCAACCGCTCTGTTTCCTTCAAAACCTTGTCATGGTTGTTTAAACTCTGACCCCCCTTTCTCCTGGTCTCTCTTCTGATGTCCTTGATCATTCCCCGTGCAGAGTAGGGTCTGGAAAGAGCTGGCTGGGGCACACTATGCCACTTTTCAGAACATGCCATGCTCGAGAACACGCAGAAAGCAATGCAATCTCCTTACATGGAGATCCTGCATGTATCTTCACCTCCATTTGAAATCGATATCAAGCAGAGACCTCTGGGCATTCAACCTTAAACACACGTAATCATATTTAATGGGGGACCTATAAAAAGCAAAGCTCTCGAATTAAAGATGAGAATTCACATTGATTAACGTGAACAACTATTTGGCATGAGTACCATTTGTAAACCACCAGTTCCAGGAATCTTTATCATCAAAGAACGCTGAAGGTTTGTTTTTATGTCTATACATGTTGTACACATGTACTAAGTAACATAATATTTGAACATGTATTCATATAATTAGATGTCTAATAGAAGTGCCTGTAGAACTGCTGATTGTAAAATGTGTGTAGGCAATGACACAACATGTTCAATAGGTGAAACCATTAAATATAAACCACACAGCTTTAACATAACTTTGAAGTTAGCTGAACATTTGACTATAGCCACAAATTAGCTGAATTTTGTAGTATATTATAGTAAAGATACTGTATGGAAGTCAGCTACATTTTTGGAGTACAGCCACTGTATTGTAGTTAGCAGAATTTCTGATGCAACTGTTCACTAACCCTACTAAAAACTCTCCAATATCCTGCAAACTCACCAGCAAACACAGAACAAAATGGTATTATGTGAAATGGTATTTTTCATTTTTCTAAAAATGAAAAAGACTGATTTAAAAATACTGCTCTAAGAACGTTCAGAGCAGTCTTTTTAAATCGTAAATGTCACGCCTTTGCCGTACAGGAGTGCACGCGGGGTCTGACAGGCAGACGAGACAATGGTAAGTGTTTACGTGCTTGTCTGTAGGATAGAGGACAGTGTTTGTAGTGGGGAGAGGGCTGGGGAGAAGAAGAGTGTGTCTCTGTGTGAGTGTTTGTATGGGAAGCACGGTTGGGGCGGGGGCAGATGTTGAAGAGGGGGGCAGGGGTGAAACCCCCAATTTCAAACATTGAGGTGGGGAGCGTGATGCATTTCGATTATTAAAGGCCACACCAAATCGGCTGGGAAAAAACAGTCTATTTTGTGTGCAGCCTTTAATATTCAACATAATCACATAGAACCAACAAAACATACTCCTACCTCTACTGCAGCAAAAACATAACGCCACCACAAACTGCACACATTAAGCTACACCCAACAAGGAACAAAGTCAATTACACACAAATACCCCATATACATTAATACACCAAACACCACATAACGTGCACCAATGAAGAAGCAAATCTGCACGCAGTGACTGATCTTTCGACTGAACCTATCAACAGCACATCAAAGCTCTCATGCATTTTTCGATTTAAATCCCACTAAGATCTCCCAGCCCTCCTTCCTTTTCAGATCCGCCAGAAGTCCTGGAGACCATGAAAATGGGAGCTGTGTGGGTATAAATATGTAGGGTATTTTGTATAAAATTTGGGGCTTGGCGGTATTTTCTTACCACCAAAAATAATGGTAATTTGACAATGACTATTCCTTGTATTCAGATTGGGTTTGGCTTTATAATGGAATACATTTTGTTGGTGGTATTTTGGTGAGCATAATTTATTTGTTTTATTTGTGGCCCCAACATACAAAAACCACTTCTTTTGTTTCGACTGTTCTTGTGATCTCTAGAGGCCTCAGACTTCTACATTATTCAGAAACACCACATTTTCATATGGAGTGCCACCTATGGCTGTTATCACTGATTTATCTACACCAGTGAGCTATGCTTCCATAAATTATTCACAATAACATGTGGTATTATCACTAATTTATTTACATTAGTGAGACTTTGTTTCCATAGAGTGTTCACAATAACATTTGATATTATCACTAATTTATTTACATTAGTGAGACTATGTTTCCATAGGCCTCTCTCTGCTGATTCATATACGCTCAGCAGACTATTGCATTATATTCCACTCAGAAAGCCACACACACATACCCTGAGTGGAATCACGCGCACAACTATTTATAATGGCTCATGACATTGCTTCATCTGTATAGGAAACTTGGCACATTAAACATCATTCCCTCCCCTACATAGAATTTTCTTTTTAGAGGCACCAGATGAAGAACAGAAGCAAGAACGCTCTTAGGCAGACTGTGTGTTATCACAATTTCATTTCAAAATGATACATTACCATTCTGGTGAGACAATCCTTTCTGAAATAAACATAAGAGAAACAAATGCAATAATACCACAAATTTCATTTTACATTTTACATTTTAAACAAGAAAAAGAAAGAATACATAATTTGTCTTGCAACGGTATAACGTGGCAGTTAAACACAGGAGAATTCCCTATCGCTACACTGCCTGCCTAATAGTAGATCATTCGTCCGGCAGTCACAGCAATCTCACTCCATTTGTATATTTACCAGCTATTTGTAGCTCTCCCACACGCGATCTCCCTTGGCTAGCCGCCTTTGATGAATGAGCCCAGGGTTTTCTTTGTGTTTGAAGTTTGAAGTGCACAGCGAGAACACGGAATTCTCAAGCCGGTGCCAAGTGACTAGGGAACCCCAGTCTCTGAAGGTCAGCAATGTAACTGGAACGACCCCTCCCAGCAGCCCAGCCAGGCGATCTCACAGCAGCTCCAGCCAAGTGACCTCACTGTAGCTCCATAAAATGTCTGCTCCCTATAATTGTGTCAGAGACACTGCAAAAAACCTCTGTTACCTCCCCTAAGTTTACGTAGCACCAATCAAAATTCATAGATTGCCTCCTCCTTCCTCAACAATAGCTCACTTTTACAGAAAGCAACTGTATCTAACTGATTTCCTGGCATTCGAATTTTGCTTCCTGCAAAGACAGTGAACAGGGCAAAGAAAAATTGCACGTTTAAACAATGAATCTCAGCCTGCCTCATTTTGCAATTAATCAAGTATCTAATGTGTCTCCTTTAGGTGAGGCATTTCAAGTGTGAAAAAAAAATGGTGTGCTTTTAAATAGGTATTGAGAAAAAAAAATGGTATGCTTTCAAAATAGATAGCCTGTCTTCATATACATGTCCATATGTTACCACGGCAACACATGGCTTGCTGTACCACATCACAGTAATAATGTGATCTCATGCAGTGGCGCTGCACTCCAAAACACGCTAAATTATACTACATATTCCCTCCTTTTTCTGAGAATTTGGCCATGGTCCAAGCCACAATTGGAAGAAACCCAACTTGCTCCCTTTCTTCTTTTAAAATGTAGCAATCCAACATAATGAATATTCATATGTGAAAAATGAAAATTGAAAAATCACTGCTCAATCATCATAATACCAAAATTCATCTCTGAGTCCATCAGTTCTTATAAAATATTTTACATATTTCTTCCCAATGGAAGTGTCCATAGTCCAGTGTCTTACTTTTATACTTGAAGTCAATCACAACACAATAAAATAAAACAAATAGTTAAAATAAAGAATTAACATAACAGATTAAAATAATTAATTAAAATGATAAATACGAGTCATGTGCAACGTGAAACAGGTTGGATGTAGCAGTATCATCATCATAGTAACCTTATTTCAGCGCTAAACCATACAAGTTTTCACAACAAAAATAAAACAAAATAGATTTAACAAAAACATTTCATTTGAAAATTAAATGAAATTAAATTCAATGGAGAATCCTTGAGGCCCAATTATGTCTCATAGATGGAGACGTTTATATCAGCAAATTCTCAACTTAGTCAAAGTGAGACCAATGTGACATGAATGCACCCTTTATCATGAAGGTCTGGGCCAGACGGTGACAACTGACGGCCTTTTCCTCACTTGAACAACATTAGCTCCTGAGAGCACAGGCCACTGGGACATTTTTTCCAGATGATAAGCACTAACTTCTATTGCACTATTTGCAGATGGGTGGCACCTCCAGTTAAAACTCAATATGCCCTTGGCCAAAGCTGGATCCCTAAAGTCAATTCTTACAGAGTCGACAGCATTTCCCACCTGCTGGCGAATTCTGGTTCAGCTTGCGATTTGTTGCCAGGTCGCAAATAGACATCCCCTCACAACCCGGATCCAATGTAAGCATTTGTTTGAGAGTGCTTCCAGGGTTGATGGCAATTTGGGACTAGTTTCAGGAAACTTTTTTGGTATTTTGACACCCCTACCTGTGCTGCTATTGACCTACTAGTTTCGACAGAGCAGGGGGGGCGAGGTGGGAGGGAGAACGCGACCCAACCTGCTTGCTACCCTGCCAAGTGGGGCATTTGTCCTGGGTGCACTGTCTTCCTTCAGGTCGGGATCTGCGTTGTTGGAGAAGGGGCAACATGTTGGATTGTCCGTCTGGGGTCACGTCCACTTGAATCTATTTTGAGCAGTATTCCATTGCTCCAATAAGGCAATTGTGGGATTAATGCTTACTTCAATCTCTTTGGTGGGTCCCCTCTCTCCCTCAGTGGCACTAATGCTATTTGGCCTGATTTCAGACAAGCACACTCCGGCTTCCACTGATTTGCCAGGGACCTTTTTTCCAGCCTCTTGGCTATGCAGGAGTTCAGCTAGCACAATGCCACATTGACATTTTTTTAGAGTCTGGGCCGCCCCTCATCAATCTGTTTTGAGATGTGCTTTGCCACTTGCTCGCGGGGAGGTGCTCATCTAGGTGTTCCACTGTCCAGCAGGATGCTGCTAGTCGCCCCTATAGGAATGACCTGCACCCACTCGCCCACATCTCTCTTTTTTTCAGTCCTGCAATTTACACTGCTGAGCGATGACCCATTGTAAAAGTAGTTAGCATTATAGGTAATAGGGGCTCATCATAGCTGCCCGTCATGTATTGCATTGAACCCCACCCCCACTTGATACAGCAGTTCCAGTAGTGACCAGAGGATGATGAGACTCATCCAATGCTGACTAGGGGATAAAACGACAGGGGCTGTGTCAGTTGTTAGGAAAGATTTCGTAATTGTAGGTAATTTTCCTTCCATGTGGCAACCCCTAAACTTTTTGCTGTTGTTTTTCACCTTGTTCTTGACTTTGCCAGAGAAGTGCAGCCTTCTGCCGCACTCCTCTGGGCTTTCGCTCCTTTCTTACGGGGAAACTGACATGCCCTTAAGACAGTCAGTACCGGGGAACGCTGTTTCCCGTAGTTTCTTTTATCATGTTGCGGCTTTAGTGCAACATGACACAAGAGGGCACTGTAAGCTAAGTTACAGCTCTCTTGGGTCTCTAGCCTTCTACAGGCCCTAGATACTCGTTTAGGATTGTAATTTGATTGGTGCAAGTCATTCAGGGACTGGAATGGTGGCAGCGATCGTTTTGTTTATTTTGAGCTCCTTTTGGCGTTCTGAGCACGTTTTTCGCACTGAACCCAAAATGGTGGCCTGGCTCCCAAAATGGCCAGACCACGAGGCTCCTTTGTCCTGTCCACTGACCGTCTTGCTCCCTTCACCTTCCCCAGGTCGAGCGACCCGGGGCCTTCCTTATTTGGGCATGTACTTTCCCGCGAAACGTGGTTGCTTTCGCGGGCTTCTACATGTCGTTTGTGTGCCTCCAGGGTGTGGGATGGGATGTCTGGTCCCAATACACATCCTGGGTGCCAGAGAGTCTAGGGTGGTGTGAATGCCTGGGACCACCGTGGTCCGTGATTGGTCCGCGTATGATATGTGTGTTGATGAGCGGATCTCCCATTGGCTCCCCTCCGTTTTGGCGCGAAGGGAACCGTGGATAAGAGGGAGCTGGAAACACCACTACCATGTCGATCTCCTGAGTTCTCACGAACGAAGGAATACAGGAGCCAAGTATCCTGCAACCAAGAGGCTGGACCGAGGAATCGCTGGTGACCCGCTGAAGGAATCCTCCTTTGCACTGCTGTCGTCCTGTGAAACCCTTTCCTCCTTTGATCGAACCAGAAGGCCTGTACTGGTGCTTCGACCTTTGGAATAGCAGGAACAGCTATTCCCGGCGACTTCATCAACTCCTGCCAAGTAAGCCTTCGGAAGTGTCTCTGGGCCATCCAGTTGACTGACCAGCTTACAAGGGAGTCCTGCTCTGTAACCGCTGCCAGGTTGTGTTGTATTTCGAGTCCTGGTCACTCTCCCACGCTTCGTACACTTGGCGTTCCCAAGTCTGAAAGGAGGAGTGTACATTTGGCTCGAATACACACGGCCGCTCCGTTGTCTTGCTGCGGCAACAAACTGTGCTGGTTTCGTCGATTGGGACGTCTTTTTGCTCTACACGACTACGAGGCGTTCCCTGCTCTTCTGAACCTGCCAGCTGCTGAAACTAACGTGGAGAAGCCTGGGTCTGCTTGCATCGGGGACCGGTGAGTAGTATAGCTAGGATCTGGTCGCCCTCCTGCAGTAGCCCATTGCTTTTCCCCGCTGTGTAAAAACAGCACCCTTTTGTCCGTACTCGCGCTCTGCTTCTGCTCGCTGTGGAGGCTGCGCTTGAGTTGCGGAACCTGTTCTCCTTCTGTTGTGCACTAACCCGAACTGCCTGACTTCCTCCGACGAGCTTCTCCTTTTGCCCGTTGGCACCGGCGTGGCAGGTACTTTGAGCACAAGGCTCTACTCTTCGCAGGGCTCGGACTTCCATCTAGTTAGGTGCCTCTGAAGGCGAACTGAGTCTAGAGCATTATCGCACTGCCTGTTTTCCTTCCCTTGTAGGTGGACTACACATTTCGTGCCTCTAATGCTTGCGACTGTCGTATTTGTATATATATTGTGTTGATATGGTATGTGTTGGCTTAATATTGTGATATTGTGATTTTCTCGCTACGGTCATTATTTTAAAGGCCTTAAAATAAATGGGTATATATTTTTGATATAACAACTGTTTGGAGTAGTTTGTAAGCGCTCTTGCTTTGTGTGCTCATTGCGGGCTTTCAGTCACCCTCACCCCTCTTGAGACCTAGTCTTGACCGCCGCGATCGCTACCTTGATTGGTCTGGCTTGTCCAGAGGTTACCCTGTTCCAAGTAATTAGGTTGGCCTTCTGAACTTCTGCGCCACCAGGACAGAGTTCAGAAATCCGTCTTAACATCAGTCACCATAGTGACAATGGGACGAGAGGATCCACTATCATGCTTCATAGCTTCCCCTAAGGACCTACTCAATTGGACTTCAGCAGTGGTTTGGGACAACACACTGTGAGGCCATAGGTGATCTGAACAAATCTTCGGCCCCTTGTCATCACCTGAATGACACACAGAAACCATATATTTCTTTTTCAGTGAATGCACGTGTTTTCAGTTTTGGTGGGAGCCTCAGAATTAAGTGCAGTGTTTTTACCCCCAAAATGGTACAGACTAACTGGAGCACTAAATGCACCTAAGAACAGGTCAATTTCACTAATAAGGGAGTGGGTTTCCCCTGGGGGCCTTGCAGGCAAAGTTATTCTGATCTCTCTGGCATGTTATGGGATGGTGAGGCTGCAGTTTGAATTTTCCTTTTCACAGCCAGCATCTTCCGTGCGGGCACAGACACAGGCACAGTATAGGTTCTGATATCGCAGTGGGCCAGAGGATGACATGATGGGTGAGCTGGCCAAGGATTGAAATAATAAACAAGTACTTTTTTTCAGGTTAAGGGCTGATGCACAGATCGTTTGACACTTAGTACCACGGGTGTGTCAATAATCAGTGTTAGTCTCTGTTATATTTAGTGGTTGGGACTTGTGGCGCCACCCCTCCTCGGGTCTCACCTGGTCTACAGCTTGGCTTGCATAAACAGCGGTCCTCCAGACTCTTGCTTTCTTTGTGGTGGGCCACCAAGTCCTCAGAAGCCGCTTGGGGCCCTCCTGTAGAAAGGCAATGGGTGTCAGCATCTGCCATGTTAAGGGATCTGCCTCTTCCTTCCTCCCTGCAGTCTAAGTAATCTTCAGGCGTTGCATCTTGTTCCCCCAGGCACGAACACCATGCAGACGCAAACACCTGTGCCCTTGACAGCCTTGTGGGGTTTTTCAGCAGTTATGAGTGTTCAGGAGGGGGCGGGGCTCGACAGCACGCCAGCGGACAGCGATGAAAGCAGGGACAGAGCTTACCTTCAGAAGCAAACACCCATGCCTTTAAACCCTACAGGCTTCGCCCTCATGGGGGTTTGAATCAGTTCTGAGTGTGCAGGGGGAGGTGGGGTCCACAGCATAACAGTGGGCAGTGATAAAAGCAGGGCCAGAGAACAACTGCAGGCCCAAAGACCTAACAGGGTTAACAGTGGTCATGAGCATTCAGGAGGGGTCAGGGCTCTGTAGCAAGGCAACAGACAACGATGATAGCAGGGACAGAGCTCCCCTGCAGGCAGAGCTGGCCTTAGGGCAGGGCAGGCCGGGCGACCACCTGGGGCACCATTAGCCCCCAGGGCGACTGCTCGGGGGAGCCATTCAAGGGCTACCCGAGCTGGCATAGTTGAAGAAGGGTCATTTTGAAATTAAATGCACTCACGGGAGCAGGCGCATTTATTAGGTGCATGCTGGCACCCTATTGAGATAATTACCACACTGTTCCAGGACAGGAGTTGGGCGATAATCATCTTATTTAAAAGCTTTGGCTCCCGCGAGTACATGTAGTTTTAAAATGACATTTCTCCCACCACAAAAAGAGACATTTGGCATCTCCAAGTCGCCCTCACCCCCAATTGACCAGGGACATGGTGGGAGCGGCGGGTGACAAATTGTTATTTTTCTGCCCAGGGTGCTGCTGCCACTAGGGCCGGCACTGCCTGCAGGTGCAAGCACCTGTGCCCCTAACCCCCTTGGGCTTCTCAGAATGTTCAGAATACTCTCTATGCTGTTTCACTCGTACTGTGGTGATTGGCAGAATATACACAATATACATATCATAGCTACAGAGTATCCAATTGAAGCCTAAGATCAAAAATTACACTTGAAGCAAAGTTTCTGGTAAAATGTTCAGACGGAACAGGCGTACTGAACCAACCTCTCCATATGTCAAGGAAGACATCCTGGAAATGTGAGATTTCAACAAACAGTTTTCCCTATTCTACTAAGTATGTCGGCTGCTGATTGCACTGGTGACATCCACATGCTATCCCATTGCCTGCAGGACTGCACTGGCATATCTGGCAATACACTTAAAAAAGTGCAAAACAAGTCCTCAGAAGTTCAAGTGGGCCATTTTTCAGTGGCTCTTCAATGCCTTCGGGAAGGCACTTGCATCCCTCATTATGATAATAAGACACTTACCTAGCTGTATGTTGAAGACTCAAAAATCCACTTTGTCAGGAATCTCTTTTCTTGGGCTGCTGGTTAGTTAGACTCTCTGCAATAGCCATGTTTCTGCCATGTGTAAAAGACTGGTGGCCAACTAAGGTTACAGGGAGGGTGTGCTCTGATTTGAAATCTTAACTGCACTTTTAGATGGGCAGTACTCATCTGACCTTCACTGCCTTAACTTTTCCCGGCGGACTTACTGCTGTCCATTACTTCTATCATGTGCCCCTTGAATGCTGAACCTTGCATCCAGAGTGCTTGCTTTCCTGACCTATAAGCTGTGAATTACTGACTTCCATGCTTGATGTGCATCCCAAAGGAGATCTCTGTAAGGATATCTATAGCATTTTGCAAAAATATAATAATAGCATTTTATTGCCAGCAGATAATAGTATTTTGTTAGCATGTAATATAGCATTATTTATTTTTTTGCCATTTGCCAGTATAACATAGCATTATTGGTAGCATGGAAAGTACAGGATTTACAACACAGCCAAGCCCAATTTAAAACTGCAGGCATTCAGAGCACGCATAGAAACTTGGTGTGCTGCCAGGTCAAATAATGAAGTGCACCATTTTTTTTTGTTGGGATGCTTCATGCATGGAAACTACATTAGAATATACATAACTGACTAACATTATTTAACATTACTAAAATACTAATTCTAACTTATATAACATTAAAATGCAGTCTTCTATGCAAAATGAGGTGAGATCCATGTTTTGGTGGCACTGCTGAAATTCATTTTTAAATGCACACTGGTGTTTTTTCAGCTTGAAAATAGAAAAAAAGACAAACTGCGGGAAACAGAGTGAAACAGTAACTCTGAGACTGAAGCTTTCATTGTTCTGAAAATGAGGAATGATACAGAGCACATTTGTTTTACTATGATTGGTGGAAAAGGTAGGCAGACAAAGCACGTCAATAAGGGGATGGATCAGAGTTCTCTTGGTAGCAAGGAATGAAGAGAGCAGTCAGTTCTGGCTGGGCTGAGGAGACCGAAGGAGGTTCCAGGTGTCAGAGCACTAGCTTTAAGAAATTCAGCTGGCGCTCCCCACACGAGATTACAGAAGCATTTTGCGCTGACACTGGGTCTGCATCTGCGAACACAACAAGGTTGTGTGGGGGACTTCAAAGAAAAACCGACCTTGGTAAGATAGTACTAAGTGAGGGCGAGATACAATACTGTGTGTGTGTGGCTAAGGTTTATTGCAGTGTAGCGAAGTTAGGGATCATTGCATGTTTATTTTACAATATTTTCATAATGTGGGAACATTAACCCATGTTTAAAAAGAAATATCTGCTTGTTTTGTTTTGTTCTCTTGTATTACAGATGGTGCTGTAATGTAACTCATGGTGAGACTTGGTGACTTGTAACTAAGATAAAATACTTCTTGCATTTATAAAAACCAATGTGATTTTGTGTCATTCATGCATCTGTTTATTTACATAAGTGATATATAAAGGGGAAGCTCATATCAGTGCAGTAGTGCATTTGCCAGTTTACCAATGCAAGAAAAATAGCTGAGGGTTGTGTGCGGTGTGATGAATGTTTCCTTCCTTGCATGCTGATGGGAAGGTATCTGATCTGATACATAGATAACTGGATGTAAATAAGCCAGTAGTGTCTTATGACACATAGATTACTGGATGTACATAAACCAGTAATACCAGCCGCACACTGTAGGTGGTGTTCTGAATAGAATCATTGGGTTCTGACAGTGCATAAGTCTGGGGCTCTCTACAGACAACTAGGAGGTATTCTAATAGAAAGGAAAGGTTTGTTTTATGATGGGGTTATTATTATAAAAAAAGAAAACCATGCTCACCACTATACCACAGTAATAAATACTGCAAAACAAACACTACAATTACCACCAATATAAGCTAACAAGGTATGGTCACTAAAATAATGTGATACCAAACCCAATCTAAATGCAAGACTACTTTACCGCCAAATTACTGCCAATATTTTTATGGTAAGAAACTACCGCCAAATCCCGAATTTACCCCAATAGCACAAAATATCATACAAATAGTAGTGTGTTGGCCGGGAAAGTGACTGTAGAGCACCTACTGGGCGTGGCAAGTGTGTATAACACTACCATACGTGCATTAAAGGAAACCCATTTTATGAGAGTAGTGTGACACTGGTAGTGAATCTGAAAATGTCTCAAATAACGGCCACATTCCCAGAGTTAGTACAATATGTGGAGGCAAAATTATACGCACATGGAGCATGGTCATCAAATAATGCCACAGAGTGGCATGACCGTATCTATGGGGAAGTGCAGAAAGAATCATTGGACAACATTTTTGCAGAAGGTAGCATAATTCAGGTCTGTCTTTTGAGATTATTAAATTATGCTGATAAAAATGCAGAGAAAGATTGTCTGATACAGCTATGTGCCAAGACATGGTTCATTTTAAATAGGTCTCTGCGATTGAAAGAAAATGATGCCAAGCTGATTAGCAGATTAGCAGTGGCAGCGGGAGCAATCCTAGTCTATCAGGACCCCCGGGACAACAACCACAACAACCTTTTTTTCAACCACAACAACCTTTTTTTCACAGAGGGGGACAGAGAGCGAGACCCAAGAGGAGACCAACACCATCGGGCCAACAGATGTGCATGCGCCAGTGGTACCAAAACCATGGTCCCCAAGCGGGATACCAGTCTTCAACATATCCAAACGTTTGATTACCATAGCTGAACTGAGACTCCTCGAAAAAGGTCTGTCTTTTGTGCAAGCTCAAAAAGCACAACTTTTCGAAACAGAATTAGAACTCTGGAGGTTCTTCAGAAATATTCGCCTTAAGTACTTCTTCAAGACCTATCTACCAGTGGCCAAAGGGTCAGACAGTGAAGTGGAACCATCCAAAGGACACAACACCACTGGTCTGAAACCAAAATCTGCCTTTTATCCACCCCCACACTATCCCGTGTGAAATTGAAGCCTTTGAAAGAATAGTCACTAAGACGGTCATGGCGGGTTTCACAAAACAGAACTTCTACCTAGATAAGCTGGATCAAGAAGAAAGAATGGCATTGAGAACTTTAAGAATGGATAAATCCATTACGATAAAACTGGTCGACAAGGGCGGTGGCATAGTCATCATAGACACTATCGACTATGACACCGAATGCCTACGGCTCTTGGGCGACCAAAGAGCTTACATACCTCTTAATCACAACCCAGCCACAGATTTACAAGAGGAAATCAAAAGCTTAACCCTGCATGCTTTCGAAGAAGGCTGGATTTGTGAGGATGAACAGCGTTTCCTGAATAAAACACATCCACGGACACCAGCTTTCTACATGCTACCGAAAATACACAAGGATGCTAAAAAGCCCCCAGAGAGACCCATCGTGTCCGCATGTGACTCACTACTCGAACCTTTGTCTTTATATACCAATTTTTTCCTGAAACCTTTTGTGGTCCAGATGCCTTCCTATCTAAAAGATACCACCAGTACCATAATTTTACTCAACCACGTCCATTTAGGACAGGGGAGCCTACTTACCACCATGGACGTCGAGGCACTCAATTCCACAAGCAGAAGGTCTAGAGGACATCCGAGAGGTCCTCGTTCAGAGAAATGACACCACTTCGAACCCCACCGAGTTCATTCTGGAATGTGAAAGGCTGGCGATGTCCGAAAGTTCTTTTTATTCAACAAACAGATTTATAAACAAATCCAAGGGGTAAGCATGGGGGCCACCTTCGCCCCTGACATTGCCAACTTGTTTATGACACAATACGAAAAGAATAACATCTTTTCGGAGGAGAATCCTTTTCTAAAACACATCGGCCTGTGTTAACGGTATATAGACAATGTTATTTTGATCAGGAACATTGAGCGAACTACAGGGCTTCCACAAATGGATTAACCAACGCAACCCTCACATTAAGTTCACTATGCAATGGGACTATCATCAAATTGATTTCCTTAATCTTCATATATACAAGAAAGGAGAACACTTGAAGACTGAACTATACCGCAAACCGACGGTCCGGAACAGTCTACTATATTTCCAGAGTTTTCATCCACATGGCCTTAAATACAATCTACCCTATGGCCAATTCTTGTGGATCCAGAGAAATTGCACTGATGTGAGAGGTTTAAGAAACATACAGAAGACCTACATGAAAGACTAGCCGAAAGAGGATACCCCCGTAAGGCGATCAAGGATGCTAGAAAAAGAGCTATGCATACCCCCAGAGATATCTTTCTAGAAGCCAAACCCAAAAAAGAACTAGATAAACTGGTTTGCGTCACAGCATTCAGTCCATTGAGTGACATTATACAGAAAACCGTCAAGAAAAACTGCCACCTGGTGAAACAAACAGGGACACTGAGCAAATTCCCCTGTTTTGCGTTCAAGAAGAATAAGAATCTGAAAGACTCTCGAGTTCATAGTTTTCTGGAACCAGCCACACATGTCGACACCACATTGTGGAATCTTCCCGCCATGGTAGGACATTACACATGTGGGAAGTGCGTGGCATGTGCCCTCACCCTACAGAAGAAAGTCTTTGAACACAAGAATGTGAAGTGGACAATGAAGGAACACACCAATTGCAATACTAAAGGAGTGATCTACATCATCGAATGCCCCTGCAGCCTGCTTTATGTTGCCAAAACCATCCGCCCCATCAAGATGCGCATATCAGAGCATTGGTCTTGCATCAGAAACGAAATCCCTAATAAACCCCTAGTGGAACATTTCAGCCAGAAGAATCACAGGGATACGAACCTGAGATGGTTTGTCATTAAAAAATTAGCACCCACTGTGAGAGGAGGGGATTCCAACAAGGCATTGACCCAATTAGAACATAGATGGGTCCATAGACTAGACACAGTACAATCGGGCCTCAACATATTTGTAGAGTGGAAATCCTTTTTATGATCCTATTGATAGAAAGTTTCAAGATCATACTGCACAAATTTGTTTTTTTGATCATAGATATCTGACAATTCAACAGCATACATTATTTGAGGATGTGCAATACTTGTGTTTTCTCGAGTACTTCCCCTGTTGTTATGACTGAGCTATGTAATATTTTGTAATGATCTTGTGGGTATGTTCTGCCCATGCATGTATAGCAAACACACATTTGGAATATACAACTAATAGGTTAGCACCTTTCCTACATTAATTTGGATCTAGGGCACCACACAGCGATCATGCCCCCCCTTCCCTCCCTCTCCTGGCTTTGGCTTTTCAATACATTGCCATGTAATGAAATCGAACACATGCCTGCTTTGGCAGTGTTCCAGTTATGTCGGTATGCATGGTACTGGGCTCACTATTCAGGCGACAGCTGGATTTCCTTTCTAATAACACGAGCGCACGTCCAGATAGATCCTGACCACGACTCTGTGATTCCCTCCTTGTTCACATGTGAGTGTTCACATATCCGCCCAATACCGCGTCTGTATCACGACAAATTATATTGTACTTCCACATGTGATTTTGTTCACTATTTTACGCTGCCTCGTTACCATGGCAACCAGCATAAACACTTTGTTTCATTCCACCACATTAACGCATCCGACCACAGTGCTTACAACAATTAATTTGCATCTGTTGAATCGAACTTAAGATGCTTTTACATCACGCTTGACTCAACTAACAGCTTATACCGTTCTAAGATGGCTGCCACTATATGTAGCAGCGTGACCTAGCAACGGCGTCCGCATTGCTGGGTTGCCGTGCTTGGAACAGGAGTTTTCAGCATTACGCTTTGTGCGTCTCAAATCTCCACAGGATCCCTGGGGAACACTTCCATCCATCTATGCTTCCACACGGGCACACAGACGAGCACCACAATTAGGTATTTGATCTGTGTCTCGCCACATTGATATCAGCAGATTTTAAACACGAGCCGATGCCCACAGTCATAGCAGCCCGTCTTCTGACGCTGTGTGTTTGTACTTTGTCTAGGGCATGTTTTGGAGTCCTGCTGATTCATACAATTAAGTCTACTTCACGGCTACCTAATTTAGGTAAACCCCCACACTTTGTGTTGTTAATTGTACCAAGCGGTATAGTTCTTGTCAGAACAAAGTAGGACAATACACTAAGCTCTCCTATTCTCATTAAAATAGGTTTCCACTGTGAGCACGACCCAAGGGACATTACAGGTCCCTGGACCATCCCCTATTTCTACGCTTGTGGCTTTACTCACGTCCCACAGGTAAGCAATGTCCACCTACTCCATGGAGGACATTAAGTGATTTGATCACGTGTTTTAAAATAATTTCCTTAGCATTCCCCTTACGATCCCTCATTCATCTTTCAGCATCATCTGAACATCCTGACAACATAGTCTTCCCTGTCCTGACGAAGGCTCTAGGAAGAAATTGGCTCACACAGCCCCTATATAGGGCCGAAACACCTGGTGTAGACACATTTTCCCTTCAAACACATTGTCACAAATGTTTACTGTTTCACACTAATATATGTACTGTATACTTTTTTTCACTTGTTTATGTGATATGACCCCTATCGTTCCTTCTAGGTATCGACAGTAGAAACTGTATTATGTTTACAGTATAAGATCTATGTGCAAGAAACTCAACTTGCCCTTGTTTTATTGTGCAAATTTTGATTGCTTGATTTTGTAATCAATGATGTTCAGCACTATACCTAAACCATGAAGCAAGTAAATGCTAAAAATCTATAAAAATAAGTTTTGCTAAAATTTAGGTTTGGTATTTGTAAGGGGTCATGCTTTTCACTTTGACCCATTCACTTGTATTTTATGAACAATAATCAGAGACAAAGCCAGGATCAAAGAAGCAATGGTCCCTACCAGACACTGGGGACACAGAGCAGATTTGATCCCAACACCATGATATATGGCAACCAGGATAGATCCCGGTAAGTGGATCCATTTACTGAAAATGGGAATCCGCATAGGGGACAATACTCACAAAATGAGAGACAGGACATGAGACAGAGTATGAATTATGCCCCATGTCAATATAATCAATCACCGCCACCGGGGATTACAACCAAAGGATAGGTGCACCTCGCTCCGCACCCCACATGAATCAAGAGTTCAGAAACAACCCCAATAGAAATCACTCTCCTGAGAGATATCAGAATAAATTCAACCAGGGGGAAAACAGCCAGTATCGGCATAGGCCGCAGAGAGAAGATTCTAGAGAGATGGAAAGATTCCAGTGTCTCGAGGCCCAAGTGAAAATGTTGGCTGAACAAATAGGAAAGCCCTATACAGCCCAAAAACAGTCATCAAAAGAAGGGGGCAGAAGGCCATAATAGTGACCGGGTGGCTTCCGATAATAAGTGACTAAATCTTCATGATACCTGCAATGATAAAAAGACAGATTGCCCTGATATGGTTTTGCATAATGATTCTGAGATGCTTAATGATTTAAAAATGAAAATACCGGCAAATGAACATGTGACAGAAATTGCAACTACATCTGAAAATGAAGCTTAGTTTAACCTGGAATTAAATATAACATTTGAAATTTGCACGAGTGAAAAAGGAAAACATGAAATTCCAAAAGAATAAAGAGACAGATTTAAGAAGGACAACTCCTGCACGGGAAATACAATTGATCAGGGAGTAAGTGGGGATGTGAGAACGCTCTCCCTATACAATCAAGATGCTTACAAAAAGGAAGAATAAGTACTCAAAAGGAGGGTGGAGATCAGTCACCTGAAGAGTTCTTTGACCCACATATTTTTGAGGAAGTCAAAAAGTTTGGTACCATGCCAAATACCCACAAATGCCCAGAATTAGAAAATGACAATTTATTAGGTGTTGCTTCTACGCATATTCAGTTGGAGGATTGTAGTGTGAACTCTGATGATCCCCGGATGGAAGGGTGAACAGTGGCCACACTCCAAAGGATGGGGAAATTAGTAAGGTTTCTCAAACAGAAATGGACAGAAAGGAGGGGAAAATGTCCTTTCATTTACCAATGTGCTTAGCTAAAAGTGAGAAGGGTCTGAGAAAAGTGAATCCTGAAATCAGTAAGAATTCACACTTTTTGTGTGTGTTAGAGGAATTTGAAGACGGATATTATGCTCCCATTACTGTGGAAGAGAAATGCAATACATTTGCAATGATTGACACAGGCGCACAGGCCACAATTATGTCCAAAGAATTGGTAAAAAGTATCAATGAAGGTAGATTTCCACAGAATGAGATCACAGTGAGGCAGAGTGAAGGCCCAGTGCATAACTTTAACAGTGAGGAGGTGCCTTTCGTGGGTGTTACCGAGGTGGACATAAAGATAAGAAAACACAGAATGAAACAGGAAGTATTGATCACATCTATTTGTGAAATTCCATTCCTGATGGGAATAGATTGCCTGAAAAGTTTATCTCCTCTCAATGATGGGGTAAATGGGGTACTTTGGTCTTTAACCACAAATCCACTATGACCTAAGAAAATAAAATCCCAAAACAGCAGAGTAAATGAATGCCATACTGTAGCCAAAACAAATGATGCAGTTGAGGTGTACCTACAGAATAGCTGTGTGCCTAGTGTCACTGTCATTTTGATGTGTCAGGATAAAATGCAAAGTGAAAAAGAAAAAAACAATCTGTGCAGATTTATTTGGATCCTGGGAAGAAATGGCAAACTGAAATAGATGAACACACATTGTGCTTCTATTTAAAAGAGAAGAAATGCAAACAGAACATTACTCCTAAAGGAGACACAGAAAAAAACATCACCAGCCTTGCTGAAATACACATGGAAGATGAGCAGCCATGGATTCACATTGGTATAAATGACCATTCTAAATTGATAAAAAACCACTTTGGCGCTTGAACAGGAAAGGAGTTGTATTAATGAGACTCTACTGCAGAGAATAATGGAGAGGGAGGAGATCCCAACATTTAGAATTAAAAACCAATATGTCTCTGGTTTGGACAATCCAGATTTTGAAAATCGAATTGCAGGAAGATACATGCTAACTATTAACATTAGACAAACAATAATCTACCACAATGTGTGGATAGTGAATGGAGCGCAAAATGATTTTTATCTGGGCAATGATATCATGCATAGAATGTGCGTGGTGTTAGATTTCCTTAACCAAAAAATATGGTCCCGACTAGGTGGGCCTGCTCCCGAATTTGAAGACAAGAGAAAGGCTTATCATTGTGCACAATTTGTACCATATGCAATTGAATTACAGGTGAAGAAGGATATTACTATTCCTGCATTCACCAAGCAGGTTGCTATAACACTAAAGTGCAAGAATGGACAGCAAATGAAAGATTCTGATGCATTTGTGTGCTGAATGAATCCATATGAAACAACAAGGTCTGGATTATGAATATACCCCATTGTTAGATGTTGGGGAGGGGTCAGTCAAAATTATGGTGAATAATAAAGGGTGTCAGGATATTAATTTAGAAGAGAATTCTTTATTAGGGATGGTCATACAAAAATCACATTATACTGCAGATTCCAATAACATGGGGATTAGAACTATCCCTGAGAGATATGGAGATGCACAGGGTGTGTTGCCAGAATATCTGGATTCTGAACCCAAAAGGATCTTTAAAATTCAATCTGTGTACCCTTATGATTCCAATGAGACAGTGTGATGTCACCAAGAAAATTGTATAGTATTTGATTTAAATGAAAATGAAACAGAAAATCAGCACATTGAAGTGGAAGCTGATATGCCAAAATATTTAAAAGTGGCAGCTTTGCAAAGAGATACAGCCACAAAGTTAGAAGAAAGCACAGAGGTTCCTCCAGTGGTAGGGGAACAGATTCTTTTAGCAGATGCATGTGATAGCGAAGAGGATAAGAATGAATTGAGAAAATTATTTATGGAGTTTAAAGACGTTTTTGCCAAACATGCATATGATGGCGGCCTAACTAATTTACATGTAGCCACATTACCAGAGGGGTGTGGTAGAAATCCAGTATTGGTGCACCAATATCGAATTGCCACTGGCATGCTTAGAGTCATTGGCAGAGATAATTAAAAACTTGGAGTCTAGGGGAATTATCAGGCCCATTCATAGTACCTCTAACACTCCTATCTTGGGTGTGTTAAAGCCAAATGATCAATGGTGTCTGTGTGCAGACCTGAGGGAATTAAATAAAAGAGTGCCAGTGTCTATATGGCCACTGCCATTCATTGATAAAGGCCTTGCTCAAGTGCATGGGTCAAAGGTGTTTACCACATTAGATCTTACATCTGGATACTGGTGTGTCGCATTGGCAGAGGACATTCAGAATTTATTTTCATTTTCATTTGATAAAATGCAATACGCTTGGGCTAAAACATCATATGTCAATAGTGTGAGCAAATTTGGCATATTTTTGAGAAAGGCTATGCCAGATGCAGCGGAAAGAGGAACTATATTTTATGTGGATGATGTCCTGATAAAAAATGAAAACTTGAAAAGCCATTTTGATGAATTTAGACATGTACTTGACCAATTGCAGAAGGCGGGTGCCAAAGTATCTTTATAGAAAGCCCAATGGTTCAAGAAAAAGGTGAATTTCCTAGGCCATGAGCTAAGTGAACATGGGCTAAATCCACAAAAGAAAAAAGTGGAGACCATACAGAAATTGAAAGATCCTAGAAATTTGAAAGGTGTAAAATGTTTATTAGGAATGACGGGATATAATAGGAAATGTATTGAAAATGATGCTGAAATTACTCAACCATTGACTAAACTATTGAAGCTGAATACACCCTAGATATGGGAAAAGGAGCAATCTGAGGCAGTTGCTAAATTGAAGGAATGTCTCATAAAGGCACCATGCTTAGCATATCCCATACAAAATAGAGATGTCTTTATAGAAATAGGTTTCACTGAACATTGTATGTCAGCAGTGTAATCTCAAAAACATGATTTGAATCACAAAACTATTGCTTATGCAAGTCAGGCATTTTCCCAGGTTCAGATTAAATTCAGTGAATGTGCAAAGGCCCTTCTGACCACTGTGTGGACGTTGCAACATGTTTGCCCCATTGTTCAAGGGGAAAAGGTAATCATTGAAACACATCATCAACCAATGTAAAAGGATTAGGTCAGGCAATCTAGCACAGTCCAGAATTACTTCATGGACATTGGCTTTGCAAGGCTTCCCTGTAGAAGTGAGGTATGGCCAGAATAAAAAGAGCCCAGTTGCTCAAGGATTAGCATATTTACATGACTGTGCATATGAATGTTTATCAGACGAAGTAGAGGTGGAATCTAGCTTGCAGGAGTTTCAACAAGCACCACACAAAGCTTTTGTTGAAAATACATGTAAGAATTTAGCAACTGTACATGTTGAAGGATGTGCCTTTCATAATGAAAATGACAGAAATAAACAGTTGGTATCAGGGATAGGAAATGTCTAATTAAAATGTCAGGACATTCCTAGTATAGGGATGAGAATTGGGGCTAGGAGTAGCCCGGTAGCAGATTTGGCAGCTATTTATAAAGCAATTACTACTGCAGTTAATAACAAATGCAGTGAAATTGTTCTGGTGACTGATTCTGATTATGCACGAAATAGTATTGTAGAATATTTGCCTGGCTGGAAAGCAAGACGCATGCGTACATATAATAAAAAGCCACTCAAGCATGGAACAATGATACAGGCTATAGACAAATTAGTGTCAGAGAATGATTTAACAGTATACTGGAGAAACATTTGTGGGCATTTGAAAACTCCAGGAGAAGATAAGGAAGGAAATGATAAAGCAGATCAATTAGCCAAGATTGGGGCTGTCATGGGAGAATTGTTACATATTGAACACTTAATTGGTGAAATACAAATAGATGCAGTTGCACGCTCTAAGACTCCAAAAGAGGTATAACAACCAGTAGTGCAATGGAGTTATGATACTCCAGATCAAGATCTGATTAAGGCGCAAAAAGATGATCCAATATTGGGGATCTATTATAATCATTTGATGGACCCCAAACAAAATCCTTTAACTGAAAATGATTGTACATGGAAAGAAGAGTTGAGACTACAGGATGGACATATGATCAGGGAATCTATAACAGGACAGATACAGCGGGTGGTACCCCTTTCATTCAGAGGGTTAATACTACACCATGCACATTATGCAATAACTGCAGGACACAGAGGTTCACAATAGACTTTAGAGATACTGAAGGATTATGCTTACTGGCCACATATGTCCCAAGATGTGGAATTATACACTTGGGGGTGCCTGGTATGTGCACAATTTAAACCCGCTTTACCAATGCATAGAGCTCCATTGATGAAAAGAGGCTTGACTCTTCCATGGTCAGATTTGCAAATTGACTATGTAGGGCCTGTAAAAAGATCGAGTAGGGGGAACTGTTATCTTTTGACCATGGTTTGTTTGATGTCGAAATGTGTGGAGTGTATCCCTGCACCGGATTGTAGTGCGCAAACTGGTAACACAAAGAATAGAGTCAGACAGAAGGAGTCATTTCACAAGCACCTTAATGAGTAAGGTAAGGCAGATATTGGGATGAAAAGGAAACTGCATATTGCGTACTAGCCCACCTCTTCTGGAAATATTGAATGCTGCAACAGGTCTGTTGTGGAGATATTAAAGAAGTTTGTAGCGGAAGCAGGATTTACGATTACCTCTGGTATTGAGGCAATCAGATCGACTCCTGCTAAAGCAACAAGTATCAGTCCTCATGAGGTGTTAACATGTAGGAAGATGGTACTGCCACAACATTTATTATACAGGACAAATGAGAAAACACTTGTAAGTGAATCTACAGTTCATGAATATGTGGAAGAACTGAAGAAGCATTTACAACATGCATTTGCTTTTGTGCAGCGAAATTTGGAGAGAGCTGATGACAGTGCAAAGTCATATTATGATAAAAATACGTCTGTGAAAGAGTATAATGTAGGGGATCAGGTATATAAATTTCATTTTGGAAAAGGAAAACATAAAAATTCTAAATTTCTTGCGGCCTGGCAAGGGCCATTTTGTATATGGATAAGGTGTCCCCAGTAGTTTACAAAATATTAAAGACAGAGGGTGAAATGGTAACTGAACAATTTGTTCATGTTAACCAAATTAAGCCCTGTCACCCCAAAAATGAAATCAGGAGACTTGAGCAAGTAGAGACAGCTTAAGTGCCCTGAATACATGGAGAGAGAGACCCAGTGGTTGTCTTCATAGTGTCCCATGCCATAAAATAAAAATAGATGCTATGTTTTTTGTAGAGATAAATAAAGATGAAAATACTACATTTGAGAAAAGTGCAGTGATAGAAGGTGCTGAATCAGATTGACTTATTATGGTACAATGCTGAAATATTTTACATAAAAATGGTTTTGATGTATAATGATGTCATATGTATATTATTGTTTCTCTCTAACATGTGCTTAGTTACAGGAATCAGAAGACTCAATTGGACTACATTCTGTTTTTGTGTGGTAGAAAGGGTACAATCGCTATTGTGATATGTACTTAATCTGTCCTTTTTCTATTTAATTTAGACAAATTAACTGGTCTTTGATTGGGGTTGGAGGTCGTAGGACCGGAGGAACGAGAGATGACAGAGTCCTGGAGTCCGCGGGAGGAAATTCAAAAAAAGCCTCCGGACCGAAATATGGAGGTGAAGACAAAGTGACTGCGATGCCTAAAGAGATGATTTCTATGGAAAAGCAGCCAAGAACGCCAGGGTGAAAGAGTCTCACCAAATGAACAAGATGATGAAAAATGTGACGATCAGGACATCTCAGAGTGCAGTCATAAAGATGGTAAACGTCATTAAAGGAACAGTACTGAATTGAACTTAATTCTACAGCGTTCCTGATGAAGCATAGTATTATTCTATGAGATTGAAAATAAGCGTGGAGGAGAATCACATGTTTGTTATTTTAATTATTTGTTTTAGTTAGTTATATTAGGCATTTATTTTATCTATTTATTTTATATTATTATTTTTGTTATCATATTTGAAATGTTGATTTCACAAATATAAAAAGACAGTTGAATATACATGGACCATTCGGTTGGAAAGAAGGACGTGTGGATATTTCGTTATACATGTACATGCACATGTGTATGAGGACTCATGGACCCATTTGGGGTATGTTTTGCTTTTATTATGATTAAGCAGTGGTTTACTATGAAATATTTCAATGTTCATTTTATTAAGTTGCTATTTTTCAATTGTGATTCATATAATCGAAAGAGAAAGAAGAACAATTTGGGTTTCCTCCAATTATGGTTTTGGGTAGCCAGAATTGTCAGAAAAGGAGGGTATGTAAGGCCATGTATAGCATTTTGCAAAAATACTGAACCTTGCGTCCACACTGCTTGCTTTCCTGACCTATAAGCTGTGAATTACTGACTTCCGTGCTTGATGTGCATCCCAAAGGAGATGCTTGATCTCTGTAAGGATATCTATAGCATTTTGCAAAAATATAATAGCATTTTATTGCCAGCAGCTAATAGTATTTTGTTAGCATGTAATATAGTATGCCATTTGCCAGTATAACATAGCATTATTGGTAGCATGCAAAGTACATGATTTACAACACAGCCAGCCCACTTTAAAACTGCAGGCATTCAGAGCATGCATAGAAACCTGGGATGCTTCATGCATGGAAACTACATTAGAATATACATAACTGACTAACATTATTTAACATTACTAAAATACTAATTCTAACTTATATAACATTAAAATGCAGTCTTCTATGCAAAATGAGGTGAGATCCATGTTTTGGTGGCACTGCTGAAATTCATTTTTAAATGCACACTGGCGTTTTCTTCAGCTTGTGGAAAACAGAAAAAAAGGCAAACTGCTTGAAACAGAGTGAAACAGTAACTCTGAGACTGAAGCTTTCATTGTTCTGAAAAGGAGGAATGATACAGACCACATTTTTTTTACTATGATTGGTGGAAAAGGTAGGCAGACAAACCACGTCAATAAGGGGATGGATCAGAGTTTTATTTATTTATATATACTGCGCCGAAGCTCGCAAGCATCAGGACGTGACAAAGACACGTGGACAGAGAGTTCACAGGACAAAACAGACAGTAAAAGAAGAAATGAGAAGCAGAAAGAGTGTAGCCCAATGCAGATATGGGGACTATGTAGTTATTTGAAGAGTGTGGTCTTCAGCTGCTTCCTGAAGGATTGGAGGTTTCTTTCCAATCTAATATTGCCAGGCACTTTATTCCAGTGAGAGATTGCTAGGTTCGGAAAAGCTCGACCTAGGCCTGTAGATTTACCAGGAAAACTGGGATTGAGTAATCCTTGTTTAGCGGATCTCAAGCTATGACTTGGTTCGTACCAGCTAAATTCTTTCTTTAGGTATGTTGGGCCCGTGCTGTAAAGACAGCCGTGAACCAGGGTCAGTGATTTAAAAATAGTACGTTCCTTCACTGCCAGCTAGTGAAGGTCGTTTCTGTCCTTGGTGATATGCTCCCGTTTGGATTTTCTTGCAATGGACCTGACTGCATTATTTTGAATGATCTGGCATTGTTTCAGGCAGCTGCCACTGGCGCCAAGCATTAATGCATTGCCGTAATCTAATCGGGACAGAATGGTGGCTCTCGCAATTGTGGCACTGTTTTTAGTATTAAGAAATGGTCTGATACGGCAGAGAAGTCTCTGATAGTATTGGCAATTACGCTTTAAGTATGCAGTTTGGGCTTCTGATCCTAGTGAAGATTGTAGATAGATACCAGGGGTTTTGACCTTGTTTGAAACTGTGATAAAGGAATCTTTTATGGTGAATGAGGAGTAATCCGAATCAAGGTTGTTTAATGCTTTTGTGGATCCAAAGTTCATAAGCTCCATTTTAGAGCTATTAAGGCACATCCAATGTGAAATCATCCAATTTTCAATGGTGTTATAGATGACAGCTAGCTTTTCGTTGTCTATAGAATGGTTTCCGCTTAGCTCTAAAATGAGCTGTGTGTCGTCTGCGAAGCTGGTGAAGAAGATCCCAAGCTGTGATAAAAGGGTGCAGAGACAACGGATATAAAGGTTAAAGAGTAGGGGGGAAAAACTAGCTCCCTGAGGGACGCCACAATCCACAGGTTCAGCCAAGGTCGAGTGTCCTCCCCAAGTGATTTTTGAGTTCCTATCTTCCAAGAAAGATGATACCCAATCGATGGCGTCTTGGGAACAATTTCCAGCTGAACCTAGTGCCTCCCGGAGCTTTCCGTGATCAAGCAAATCGAAAGCAGCCGAGAGATCCAAAAGGATTAATAGTCCTGCTTTTCCTCTGTCTAAGATACTCAGCATTCTTGTCTGCAGATCTAGCAGTGCTGACTCAGTGTTATGTGCACTTCTAAAGCCCGATTGTCGGGGTGTAACAAGCTGTGTTTGTCAACATATTCATGTAATTGCTTAGTAGCAATTTTATCGAGAATTTTCAGCAAACAATTGCAATTTGTAATGGGTCTGAGATTCGTGGGATCTTGTTGGTCTAGTCCAGGTCTTTTCACCAGATGGGTGACTGTGACTGTTTTGATTCTTGTAGGGACTTTCCGATCCCTGAAAGATGCATTTGTCATGTGACAAAGGAAGGGGGAAAAAATGTCCACATTGTCCAGGATGAATTTCGGTGGTAGGACGTTTTCGGCGCATGAGGTGCAATTCATAGATGAAAGGGTGTCATGCATGTCTTTAATTGAAACTGGTGAGAATGTGAATTTAGGGATGTTTAACTCTGGGTCAATGACCTTGAGATGAGAGGATGGTAATGGATCTAATACCTTACAATTTAAGAGGAATCTCTAGCTTTTTTGATTTTATTCGAGAAGGCGATTTGGACTGCCTCGCAATCAGTCAATGTTGGTTGAAAAGGCGAGGAAAGGGTAGGTGGTTTTTCAAATGATTTAAGAATTTGAAACAATTTCCCAGTAGAGTTGGAGGCACTGGTTATTTGGTTATTATAGAAATCTTTTTTGACTTCTGCCAATTTAGTTCTGTACAAGAGATCGCATTTTTTCCAATTTTCTTTACTTTTCCTCAGTGGGGGTTCTGAGCCATGTTCTCTCTAGTTTCCTTTTAGCTATCTTAATGGTACTCAAATCAGGCGTGTACCAGTTTTGATGATTAGGGTTGGGACAAACCTTTTTATTTTTGAGTGGAGCGTGTTTGTCAAGTAACTCCTGAATTTGAGTGCAATGACATCACAAGAATCATTTTCTGTGGTGTTGTTCATAATGTGGGTGAGTCCTTCTTTCAAGATATCGGATGTGATTTTCTTGAAGTTCCTACTTAGAAAAGGTTTTGGAGAATTGTCAAAATAGTCAGATTTAAATGTG
Source organism: Ambystoma mexicanum (assembly GCF_040938575.1). Classification (NCBI taxonomy): domain Eukaryota; kingdom Metazoa; phylum Chordata; class Amphibia; order Caudata; family Ambystomatidae; genus Ambystoma; species Ambystoma mexicanum. Next base: position 511,029,431 of record NC_090934.1, read on the forward strand.
AGTGGAAGAGTGGCTTCGATTTTATAATGATCTGTCCAGATGCATGGTGATGTGTTTGTCACTTTTAGTTGAATATTGTTAGTGATAATCCAGTCAAGTTGGTTTCCAGAGCGAAAAGTAGGGCCATTATTAGCAATGTGGTAGTTGATGTTTTCGAGACTATTTTCAAGGCTTATAGCCTCTTTGTCACTGGGGTTTCCTCGCCGTCTATTGAGATCACCCAGGAAGACAGCTGCGGTGTTAGTTCCCTTAAGGTTATTCAGGATGTGACAGAGTTCATCATTGAAATCTGAGATCAGTGATGGAGGCCTATATAAGATGATGAGGTTAATGCAATGATTATTGGATGGCGTAGGTTTAAGATGGAGGACTTCGCAGCCATTGCAAGAAATGAGGTCTGTTTTGCTATTATAGCTACCCCTCCTCCCTTTCCCGATGTCCGATTTTCATAATATATATTGTAGTTGGGGGGGACAGCGCTGTAAATAGTTGGTCCTGTTGGTTCTTTCACCATGTCTCTGTGAGAAAGAGAATGTCCAAATTGTCTTCTAAAATGTAATCGTGAACATCCTGCAAGTGTTTATTAAGTGATCTAGTGTTTAAAATTGCAATTTTTAAATTGGCACTTTTAGGGCTAGAATGAACTGGAGGGATGGTATCAGGGGTGGCTAAGTGATTTATCTTTGTTGTTAAGATAACTTTTGACCAATTGTTCATTGTGCAGTTTGTTGACACTAGTGACCGATTGTAGAAGGTTTAAGTAGCCCATTCCTTACCCGTTCTTGTAGGGCTATTTGAGCGTAAAATGGGCAGAGTGGGGAGCCGAAAGCCGATAACCGCCGTGGACCGGCGTAGACTGGCTTCGTCCCCGAAGCGCTGGCGCTGAGGCCCCTGACTTATCCTTAACAGTGGCACAGGGCTGCTCGGATATGTAGTCCAAGTCCTATTCTAAAGGACTTGATTCACCTAATGTTACACGGCTCAGTAAATTCAATCAACAACAGTGACCAGGCAGAAGGCAGCGATACAGTCGTGCATCGGTTTCCAAGTTAGCTTTGTTAGTTAACAACTTCAAACACTCAACAATGCATACGATGCATACAATCCATGCACTCAAGTAGCAATGCTAAATAACTAATGGCGTGCTTCAGCCAAAGCGTTCTGACTAACCTCTCGGTTCTCTGAGTTCTCTTGGTAGCAAGGAATGAAGAGAGCAGTTAGTTCTGGGTGGGCTGAGGAGACCGAAGGAGGTTCCAGGGGGCAGAGTGCTAGCTTTGAAATATTCAGCTGGCGCTCCCCACACAAGATTACAGAAGTATTTCGCGCTGACACCGGGTCTGCATCTGCGAACACAACGAGGTTGTGCGGGGGACTTCAAAGAAAAACCGACCTTGTTAAGATAGTAGTGAGGGCAAGATAAAATACTGTGTGTGTGGCTAAGGTTTATTGCAGTGTAGAGAAGTTAGGGAATTATTGCATGTTTATTTTACATTATTTTCAGAATGTGGGAACATTAATCCATGTGTAAAAAGAAATATCTGCTTGTTTTGTTTTGTTCTCTTGTATTACAGCTGGTGCTGTAATGTAACTCATGGTAAGACTTGGTGACTTGTAAATAAGATAAAATACTTCTTGTATTTATAAAAAAACAATGGGATTTTTTGTCATTCATGCATCTGTTTATTTACATAAGTGATATATAAAGGGGAGGCTCATATCAGTGCAGTAGTGCATTTGCCAGTTTACCAATGCAAGTTAAACAGCAGAGGTTTGTGTGCTTTGTGATGAATGTTTCCTTCCTTGCATGCTAATGGGAAGGTATCTGATCTGATACATAGATTACTGGATGTACGTACACCAGTAATACCAGCCACAAACTGTAGGTGGCGATCTGAATAAAATCATTGGGTTCTGACAGTGTATACGTCTGGGGCTCTCTACAGACAACTAGGAGGTATTCAAATAGAAAGGAAAGGTTTGTTTTATGATGGGGTTATATTATAAAAAAAGAAAACAATGCTCACTGCTATACCACACGAATAAATACCGGAAAACAAAATACCACTAAACTTACCACCAATATAAGCTAACAAGGTATGGTCACTAAAATAATGTGATGCCAAATCCAATCTAAATGCAAGACTACTTTACCACCAAATTACCGCCAATATTTTTACAGTAATAAAATACTGCCAAATCCTGAATTTACCCAAAATGAACAAAATATCTTACATCTCTAGCTACTCTTTGGTTGTAGCTTGATTCCCTGAATCTCTGACTAATAGTTGTATTCTCTGTATTGACGTAAGGATTTCTGGAAATCATTCCTCTTTGCTGCCTAATACTTCATTGCTGCCTTCTGAACATTGGAGTCTGGTTTCAGCAGTGAATGGAAGTACTACTATTTTTGCCCTGATTAAGGGGCTGTTAAACTAATATTCACTATACATGTGTGTTCTATAATCAGTGCCAGTAATACAACTAAGCAATAAGAACCATATTCCATTGATCAAACTCAGAATCTAATTAAGATACACTTCTGGATGAATGTCAGCAGATGAGGGACAACAGCCTCAGCCTAATGGGAGTACATTTGAAATGTCAGTGTGCTGGCCTTTGGATTCACCTCCCTTTCCTTTATCATGGCCTATGGGCCGTATTCCCATCCCTAGAGGGAGCACAAGATATTTGCAAGTCATTTTTTTTGTATGAAGCTAATATAATCACCAAATCATTGTTCTTTTGTTTCACCCCTCTTTCTGATTCTGACACTGCTCAGTTCCTTAATAATGCCCAACCTGCTCCCTCTCACTAAAATCTATCTATCCTTTGTTACTACCGTCATGACTTCTCTTTTTAATATCTCTCTATTCTCTGCTATCTTTCTTTCCTGTTACAAGAAGGCTATTGTGATCCGTATCTTAAAGAAACCTCCTGGCAATCCTACCCTCCCTTCCAACTTTCATCCCATTTCTTTATTCCCATTTCTCTCTAGGTTACTTGAATGGCTGGTTCATACTTAGGCCTTGTCCTATCTTTACTCTAACTCGCTGCTTCACCCTCACAATCTGGCTTCTGTCCTCAGCATTCTATGGAAACGGCTCTACTAAGTGTTTCCAACTCCCTTCTCTCTGCCTGCCACTCTAAGCTTTCTTCTATCCTTTTCCTTTTTGATCTATCTGTAGCGTTCGACACAGTGAACTATCCTACTCTTCTCCCTACTCTAGCTTCATTTGGTTTTCTGGTTCTGCACTCCACTGGTCCTCCTCTTATCTCAGTGATTGCTCGTTCTCAGTTTCTTGGTCATGGAACTCCCTCCATATATCCCCTCCATCATGGTTTCTTTCAAGGCTCTGTGGTTGTCCCTCTCCTCATCTCTCTTCATTCAGCTCCCTTATCTCCCCTTTTTACTTGTCTGGATTTTCATCCCACATCTGATCTGTGCAGATGATTTCCAAATATCTGTTTCTTTTTCTACATTTACTGATTCTCGTCACACTAACCTCTTAGCCTTTCTTCTCACCATCAAATCTTGGATGAATGATCATGCTCTCTCTCTTACCATTTCCAAAATGGAAATACTTGTCTTCCCTTCTTCTGCTATTCCCCTTCCTCTTTCTCCTCCTTTGATTTTCTTTGCCCCCTCTTTGCTTTTCTTTGTTCCTGCTGCTCCTAACTTGGGGGTTATTTTCAACTCCTCCCTTGCCTTTACTACTCATATTGCTGCTATTTCTAAATCATACAATTGTCAACTCTTTAATGTTCATACGGCTTGGCCCTCCTTGTCCTTTCATGCTGTTAAGTTTCTCTTAACTACTCTTGTTTTCTGTTCTGGTTACTATTCTCTCCTCATTGGTCTCCCCTCCCATCGTCATGCCCTGTTGCTCTCCATCTTTAATTCCTCTATCTATCCACACTCTTTGCCTGCTTTCCCTCGGTCCTTGGTCTCATCATCTCCCTGCTCTCTATCCTGGCTTTAATTTTATAATTGCATACTGTACCTTCTAGGTCCCTCAGCTCTGCAAATCAGTTCTTACTTTCCAGCCCTAAACCCCCCTGTGCGCCGTCCTATTATTGTTCCTTCTCTCTGCTGGCACCCAAGCACCCGAACTCCCTCCCCCTTTATGTCAGATCCTTCCCATTATTACACCTTTTTTCGTACTCGCCTCAAAGCCATTCTCCATAAACCCCAACTTTTAGCTCTGACTCTCTGCTCCCCTTGATCCCCTTGTCCATGTTCTATTGTTGTATTATACTTGAATGTTGTACCGTCTGCCGAATCTGTTGTTACAGAACTTTGTCAAAAGTGCTTTATAAATTCATGAAATACAAACACAAAATGAACCTGAGATCAAATTTGCTGGTTACCATCTCAGCTTCCACCAAAAATACAATCCCCTGCTTAACTTCCATTGAAAAGTGGAGATTGTGACAAAAAGGATATTCTCAAATATGGATTACGGAAATACTTTATGATGTTCTACACCTGAAAACATTTGAAAATGTTCAATTTATACAGAATCTGGCGGCCAGAATGATCACAGTCCTGATATTTAACCATTTCGATAGCTATTGAGTCCATATACTTTTTAAAGGTAAAGCAAATAGTGTTCATTCAAGAACCTCTGTATCATGCACTGGGCTAAGTGGAGTACAATTTTAAATATAATAAACCCTTAAGAGGAACTACATTCCATAAACAGTGGAGTTGGTTTGGAGTTCCAGACACAAGAAACACAATGGTTCCGAAGGATCTCTCATATTAGTCTCAAAATTTGAAATGCACTCTCAGAGTATTAGAGGGAAGAGCTACCATTGTTGAATGATAAAATATTATTCTAACAGTTCCTTCCTCACTAACCCAGCAGCATATGTTGTGGGTAGCCTTTCTTGAGTTAACTGAATCCTCTCAGCTTGCCTCATATGTGCTACAGCTATATCATTCAAATCTAAATTCTCCTTTAGCATCTCCTTGAGGCGTGCCCCTCCTAAATTGAAGCTCTTGATAAGATATCAGTAGTGCTACGCAACGTTATTTGCCAAGTTTGTATTGTATGTTTTGGCAAATGCAATGCTCATTTTGTTTTGCTGTGGACTGTTCCAACTCTCTCTTAACATTCTCGTGTTGTCCCTACTACTCATTGTGGGACAAGAGGAATATTGAATAAACAAATAAAAAAACAAATACATTAATTACATGAAATCTAGGCCAAAGACCCAGGGGCATCACATTAGTGAAACACTTATAAAATGGCTTTCCTTCTTAGCAGACATTGTGATTCCCCTGATGTTTTATTAAAGTTAGTTTAGATATTGCTGGTTTTGTAGCAGACTCTCGAGGATGCCAACACATGCATCTATAAAAGTACTGCCTTGCAAAAACTCCAGTCAATTACATTTAGGCACACATGATGACATGAACTGTTGGTGTTCAGTAGGTACAATAGGTCATTCAGAGAGTGCAAATGACGACATGATGGGAGGAGTGTGAATGCCCGCAGGTGAAACACATATAAGGAGGACTCATCAAGTGACAAGGTAAGCAGAAATTGCTATCGAGAATGAACTAAATTAGATTGAAAGGATACATTGTATTGGCAGTAGAGGGGGGGTGTGTGCTTCTACCAGAAGGCTTTGTGATGAATTCCATAAAGTTCTTAGGTTTTGAAATGGTCATGGTGACCGAGAAAGGAAAGGCTTATGGATGGAGAGTCAGGTTACAACAGTCCCAGTGGGGCTCAAATGGGAATGGGGAAGAATTTCCCGGCGCCCAGGAATGGGCAAATACCTGGTCCGGCAAGGCCATGATGACCCGTTAATTGACCATTTCTGGGGGCTGGAAAAAATACAATTCCAGGGGGCAGCCATGCCTGTATTGCATAACCGCCAGTCTCGTAATGAAGGCCCAATGTGTCCACTTTACTCTGATTGTATCACAAGCAAGACATTCAATTCACAATTCACTGTGTGAGGCTATGATAGCATCTACTGAATTTAAATCTCTCAATGTCAGAAAGGCAGCAGGGCCACATAGTTCAAACTTCAATATTTCTCCAATCTAGTGTGATTCATGAAGATCCAGCTTTTCTGAGTAGCAAGATCTAGTTTGAAGCCTATCACCAGTATGAAAAGCATTATCCTGCCAGTCTATTGTAAGACCAAGAAGGAAGAATACGGAATTGCAGCCCTAGCACCATATTTAATATGTGAGCTAATATGATGCTGAAGGGTTGTTTGCCAAATTGGAAGAGTGGGTGATAGGGTGCAGTTGCCATCTCAGACGCTCAAGTGGGATTTAGAATAGGTGTTGGTGCCATATGTAACTGGCATGGTCTTCATGGAATGGGAAACAAATACACGAGAGTTCTGGAAGGGTGACTATGTGTTGCCTACCTCAGTTTCTCACAATTCTTTAATAACATACATTTTAAAGTGAGTTGGGATAAAGGAGCAAAGATCATGATCCCACCGATGCCCCTGTATCTGTTTTTTTTGTGCATTTTATTGTTTTGTTATGCTATGTTATGTTATCAATTTTTGTACAAAGTACAGTACAACTTACACCAAAAGGCTATTCGGCGCTACTATTGTACTGTACTGCTAGTGGGAACATCCTTGGAGGACTGCAGTCCAGATTGTTGGAGGTCATGGAGTACAATTAGGATGGGTGTGTGCATTTGGCCAGAGACGTTTAAGCAGGTTCGACCAGGCTCCGGTAGAGAGAAACCCATGTGGTGAGGCATGTGCATTGGTGCTTAGAGGAGTCAATAGATTGCGTGAGTGCTAGAAACTTACCATGTGGTGTAAGACAGGCATGGTATCAAGAGATGACACAGACAACAATGTTTTAAGTTTTAAGTTTTAAACAATTAACTTCTTTATTTAAGGTCAGGATGGTGTATAGCCTAGCTTGCCCCATCTCTAATTTGAGATTTCCCTCAACTGATGCAACTAAGGAAAGTCTAGGTTTGTAAGTCCAAAACAAAAGTCTGTCTGTGTAAAATGCTATGCTTGACCTCACATCTAACTAAACACTTCTGTAGAGATCTTCTCACTCAACAAAATTAGAGTTCAAAAGAAAATCCAAAAACTTAGTTCTACTGGAGCTCTTCTCTGGTTTCGCTTCACCAAGTTCAAAACATATTAGTTCAGAAAGCAATGTTTCAAAGGAGCTCAGCGAGCCCTTCTTCAAGTGTTAAGCACTGGTTCACAAAACAATGTTCCAATAGAGCTCAGGGTTCCCTTTCCAAAGTTTTGAGCACTGGTTCAAAAAACAATGTTTCAAAGGAGTTCAGTGTTCCCTTCCCCAAGCTTTAAACTCTTTGATTCACAAGGTTCAACAATTGCTCTTCAGTATTCAACAATGCTCTTGGTTCTCCTTCCCAAAGTTTCCACTTGTAACACTATTCAACAGTCTCACTATACTCAACAGGTGCTTTGGATTCCCTTCCCCAAAGCTCAAAGCACTCTGTCACAATCTTCAACAACAAGTTTCTTGTTCTCCTTAATTATTTCCCTTGCTGATTGGGGCCTAGGCACAGTTGATACAATATTCTTTCTTCAGCTTACATAGCTTTTTCTTGTTTTGCTCACACTTAATTGTGCTCCCCTTTTCTGCTGCACAATATCCTTCCTTGATACTTGCAAGGGTTTGCCCATTGTTAAGAAACCTTAAAATACTAGTTTTCCCTTATGCGTTTCACTCTGATGCAACATTTCACACACTTTAGCTTTCCTTGGTTCCGTCACGAAATTCAGTTCATTGTTCGCTTTGACACTTAATTGTCCTCTAATTATGGGTTCTCGCCTTTTTTCAGAGGCTTTTGACATCATGCAGACTGTACGCGACCACTCTGCTACTTTGTATCCAGCCATTTGCATTCACTCACACACCGGGATTTCTAAACACAACTCACCCGTCACTCTGTGGGCTCTTGCTTCTTCTTCGATTCTGTGAATTCTCCCCTAAGGCACGCCTGGGTCACTTCTCCACCCAGGGGAACAAGCACTCTAAAGCCATCAGTAAGGGAATGCCACTCCACACGTCTTCCTCATACTACCTTTGCCGGCTTCCCGGAGACTCAATTCTCTCGCCACACTCCTGCAGATAAACTCTCTCTGCTTCACCACAATGTCTTGTCACTCCGGTTTCTTTCAACTCCATGACAGCTTGGCATGGCTTTCTTTCTACACCTCTCTCTGCGCCTCTCCCTTGCTGTCTGGGTTTTCTCCTTGTATACAGCTGCCAGTCAAAAATGGGTTGCAGATGCCAGGTATCAGACTCAATTGCCTGCCTTTGCCTGAACCTATTAATGGGACATGTCTGGTTTGAGTAATAGTATTCCTCCATAGCCCTCTTCCTCATCTCAGCACTATACTGGTATTTCCTAAAGGAGTTATTAGTACTCTTTGAGGATTCTTCCTCATCCCAATAATTGGTGTAAATGCAGAGGGTAGGACATGATAGGAATGGCAATATCTTATGAAGGTTGAGGGAGAGTATGATAAATAAGTGTTGGAAAGGGGGGATACCTGGGTTTATCTTGGTATCTTTGCTTTCACACTCTCTTTCTGGGTTGGGGAGTATTCTTGATTTTCCCTGGATTAATGGGATGGGGATAACAATACCCCATACATTTCTCTGGGACAGTGGATTTTCCCTGAAAGGAAGGTGTGGGATATTGTGTTTCACTTGAGGACCTCTCTCTCCCACTTCCCAAGGACCAAACACTCAGGTGATCTTCCCTCGTATTTCCTCCCCCAGGGTCAGGATCCAAAAGCAATGGCCCTTCACTGCCCATATGAGCAAAGGATCTCTGGGGAGAAAATGTGAAATCGTCATTAGGTTTCTCACAGTTTTTGGCTAGCCCCGGATTTGTCATAGGTCTGTGCTGCATTCTGCTGTCAGAGGTGTTGAGACATAGTTTGGTGTAACTAGGCAGAGAATTATGTGAACAGCACAACCAAATGTTGTCATAGTCCTTGCTGTATACTGCTGATGTGTGTGCTTAGCCATGCCTGCGTCCAGTGCTGTGTCATACATGCCTAAATCGATAGCGCTTTTCTGTTTTGGTGCCTGCTCGGGTACTTGGCTTCTTCTGTCAGTTGTCGTGGCTGGGATAAAATGGTTAGCAACAGCAACAGTCTATGCTCCAATTTTTTTCCACAATTGGTGCACGGGTTGCACTTCCAGGTTCTTCTCGGCAAATAGGGTGGCGAGTCTACACAGATATCGAGTGCTTACTGAACATTTTAAGAAGTTACATTTACCATTGGCGGCCCATCCTATGGTTCATACATGCGCAATACCTGCCCATCCCCCCATTCCATCCAGAGCGATGCTGGGCTGGTTCTTAATTGTCCCCTGTAGTATTGCTCGGAGAATCCCCACCTGGCCTGCTGGAACAGGACATGGCCATGGCGGCACAACCGCCCATGACAATTCCCTGCAGTGCATCCCAATCTATCACACCACTGTGCTTCTACCACTATGTTTGTGGTTTGCCTGTTTGTTCCCATAGCTGCCAGGTGCAGTGACTCATCAATCCTGTGACATTACATATATAAAGGCTGTTATTCAGTTTGTGGTGCTTAAGGGAACAGGATCATGATAGGTGTATGATAGTGTGTGTGGTCCGGGTCCCTGGGAAAACGGCCAGTACTGCCATGTTCTTGGAGGTCATTGTTGCTGCCAATGCCGCTGGAAAAGCCTGAGGTGACTATTCATATACTCGGAGTGGGGATTTGTAATTTTATGAAAGGTTTCAGGATCATTCTGTAAATAGCCTTTTTTTGAAGGGGATTGTTTCAGATGCAGGGAGATTTCATATAGAAAGTCAAGCTGCCAACTCTGGTGGAGTGGTGATGTGAAATAGCAAGGAGGATATCTGAGCCCAATCGAAGGTTTCTGGGTGGCTGGTAGTGGATGATTTTGTTCTGAAGGTGGTCAGGTCGCATATTATGAAGGGCTTGACGTGTGATGCACATGTATTTGAAAGTTGCTCTTAGGCTAAGATGGAGCGAGTGCAAAGTTCTGAGTGCGGGGTTAATGTGTTCTCTTGGCAAGAGGGCAAGGAGTAGTATGGCTGCTGTGTTTTAGATACATTGAAGTTTCCTGAGTTGCCTTGCAGGGACTCAGAGATAGTGGTAGTCCAGGCAGGAGATGATGATGGGCAGTATTGCGAAGTCTCTTTGAGGGTAAGCGAGGTAGGGCAATATTTTTTTTAGGATGCGTAAGCAGAAGTGGCAGGTTCTGGATATGGAGTTGATAAGTTTGGCGAGAGATAGGTCTGTGTCCATGGTGCTTACAAGATTTTTAACGGAGGCAGAGGCAGCAGGTGGGGCTCCAAGGGCAACTGGCCACAGTACATGTTGGGGGATTAGAGCAGTGTTGACACATATTACATACAATCTCTGATTTGCTGTGTTGAGGAATGGGTGGTTATTAGTCATCCAATGGTCGATATCCATGAGACAAGAGGTGAGGTCAGGAGGTGGGGAGGCTGGAATCATGGGGATTTTGAAGATGTTCTGGGTGTTGTATGTATAGTTGTAGCAGGTAATGTTGTGTGAGCAGATAAGAGCTGGTAGTGGGCCTAGGTAGATGTTGAAGAGAGGGGTGACAGGGAGACTCCTTGAGGCACCCCTTTTGAGACTGGTTGAGGGTCTGAGGAGAAAGGAGGGAGGACAATGATTTGTGAGCAATTGGAAATAAAAGAGGTGATCCAATTAAGGGCACAGTCTTTAATGCCTAGGGTGAGGAGCCTGTTCCTGATTATTGTGTGGTTGATGGTATGAAAGGCCACAGATCCACGAGGATTAGTGCATCGGAAGTTCTCCTTAGGTCGTAACAGATGGAGACCAGAGAGGATTCTGTTTCACAGAGGTGTCAGAGCCCCGACTGGGCTGGGTCAATGAGTCCATAGGCTTCTGTGAAATGGCCAGTTGCTTATATATATGCTGCACGGTCAATTCGTTTAGCAACAAAGCAGGTATTGGAGACTGAGCAGTAGCTTGATGTAGAGAGTGGGTCGCGGCTGGGTTTTTTGAGAAGCGGTTTCACATGAGAGGTTTTAAAGGCCTCTGGGTAGGTTCCTGATGGGAGCACATTATTTACAATGGATTATGCACACTGCCACTACCGGTGGAGGTTAGGATCTTTTTTCGAAGGGGTGGTGACCAAAGATCTGCAGGTGAACCAGAGGGTCTGCTAAATGCAGGTAGATTGAAGAAATTGTCCTGGGAAAGAGGAGTGAACAAAGCTAAAGTAGGTCAGGAGGGCGAGTTTAGGTTTGAGAGCATTCCGGAAGTCGAAGGCGGGATCCAAACTCGTTTTGTGGTGATGGTATGGTGTCTTTCAAGTGCAATGTTATGAAAATTGTTGGAAAGTTTATCACAGAGAGCTTGTGAGTTTGGGCAGGAGGGAATTAGGCAACTAAGGGAATTAAATTCCCCTAGGATTTAGTGGAGTTTAGTGCATGGATTTTGGAGTTGGAGATTCTGTTTCCATAGTGTTTTTTGCTTACTTTCTTGATTTCGTAGAAGTTTGCCCTGTTCAGTCTTGAAATGACCTTTTTTGTAAAGAGGAGTGGGGGTGGTACTCCAGGCTCTCTCCAGGTGATACTTGAGTGTTTTGAGAGCCTTGAGAAAAGGGGTGTACCTCTTATGGTGTGGGGTCGATCGTCGGGAGGGGCGACGGGAAGATGTGATGGGGATAATTGCTTCGCAGAGACATAGGTTGAAGAGATTGATGGAGGGGTGGCCTTCCTTATGAGAGAGATCCAGTAGTGTGTGAAGTATGGAATTGGCCAGGTCTAGATTGATGAAGAGGTGGGGAGGGGGAGAGGGGACGAAAGGGAGAGTTAATAAAGTGAAGAAGGTATGGTGTGGTGTTCAGCCCAGATGAGTGGGTGAGGGGGGAGTGGGGATACATAGCCAGATGTGCAGAAACGTGCACCTAGGAAGTGTCCTTCAATGTGGGCCGGACATGAGATTAGTTGTGTCGTCCGAGAGTCAATTCAAGGGAGCGTGTCATGGAGTTGGCAAGGGCATCAAACCGGATGTTGGAATCTCCTAACAGAGTCAGCGTGGGGTGCTGGATCATCATGGGTGAGAGGGAGTCACATAGAGAGTTGTCAAAATATAAGTCATAGCTTGGTGGCCTATATAGGAGAAGGAAGCTGTGGGGGACAGAAGGGCTGAGGAGGAACTTAGCAAGAATGCGATCACATTCGGGTTTGCAAAGTAGACTCTCAGTGGAAATAACTGAAATGTGTTGTTCGTTGAGGATGGCTAGACGCCCTGCTCTGCTAGACTTGTTATTTATCGGCAGGGAGTAGCCAGCAGGGAAGGCTGCATGTGCAATGGGGTTGAAGACATCGGACAACCAGCTTTCAGTAATGAATAGGAATTCTGGGTTTTCATTCGATATGAGGTCAAAATAATTGTGTTTAATTTGTGGCGACCGATCTGGCATTGAAATATCTACCTACCCTTCCTTTGAGTTGATATTTGCTGGTTCAGTTTCAGGTAGCCATTTTATCAAGAATCTTGCTGGAGGTGCATCACAGAATGTTAGTGGCCTTATTAAATTTTTCCTGAAGTTCATCGCAGAGAATTTCAAATTATTGCTTCAGCTAAAACAAATTAACTTCTTTGATTTAGAGAAGAGACAATGTGTGGCCCTTAGACTATCTTTGCTTGGAAATGCTTAAAAATAGATTCTTGTACAAACTTAGCACCACAACATGGAATTGGAATGTATAAAATGTTTATTTCAAGTCAGCATATCTAGTAAGTATTTCAAAATGTCCATACATGTACTTTTTTCAATGTATGCAAAACAGGGGGGGTTCTGGGAGTCTCTCTACCGGCCTCAGTCACGGGTTGTCTCAACTAGATGTTTTAGCTCACTATCCCTTTCACAGAAGACACATATCCACAACATATCAGTCTTTGTCCTGCCCAAAAGCAGTCCAGCACCAAAATATTCGACAATTGTCCTCTGAACAATAGTACCAACAGTAACCCCAGAGACATGTTTCGGCCTGGCTGGCCCTCATCAAGCTGTGCCTCTCTAAGAACAGTGAGCAAAGGGTCCACGTCAGAATTACCCTATTAACTTAGGGTGAGACCCAAAGTCACTTTATAATATGCAAAACTGAGGGGTTCTGGGAGTCTCTCTACCGGCCTCAGTTGTGGTGGAGTCTCAACCAGATGTTTTAGCTCACTATCCCTTTCACAGAAGAGAAATATCCACAACATATCAGTCTTTGTCCTGTCTGGGGATTCCACATGTGCCATATTGGGGGCGAGGAGTATAGATTAAAGATGCAGTATTAAAAAACTATGGAATTCACTGAAAAAGCTTTGTTAAATGGACGTTATGGTTACAAGTAAAACGGAAAACCCCTTGAAATCCACCAGTTATGGTACGCTAAGCAACCATAACTTGTGCCACCTCCGTACACTGCTAAAACTAACACCCATGACATCAAAGATGGTATCACAAATGCCATTGATGACATCACTGATGACATATATCTGGGCCATTTATTTTTGTTCACTGACATATGCAGGCCACAGGATTCTGTTCACTGATAGAGAACATTTTTCAAATGAAGAGGCATTTCATATGTACACATTAACCTTCTTGTATGTTGTTAGGGCACTTTCCTTAGGATTTGGCTTCAGTTCATGGTACTCATACATGACGAAATAAGCAAGTCTCAAATACACAAATGATTTATGTACTTTATGATGAAGTCTAATGTTACTGTCATATTTGGTGGAGTTCTTTCTTTCCTACTTACGTAAGTTTTGTTGTGTGTGCCTCAGATTTGTATGCATTGTAAATCTTGATGTGTATTGTTTGTTCTATCAGAAGCATGTAGTAAGTTTTCAATTATTAGCTATGTATTCTATGTTTATCATTACTGAAGGTACCATTCAATATTTACTAACTGTTTAATTTCAAGGGTTCTCAAGGGTCTTTTGGTTTTACTTGTAACCATAACGTACCTTTAAAGTTTTTTTCACTGAATTTCATGGGGTTTTGTTAGTGCAACTTAACCATAACGTTCCTTTAACAAAGTTTTTTCAGGGACGTTGTGGTTAAGTTGCACTAACAAAACATGTTAAAGGGACGTCATGGTTAGAAGTAAAACTGAAAAACCTCTGAAATTCGCCAGTTTTGTTAAGCTAAGCAACCATAACGTCACCACCGTGCACTGCTAAGAATAGCACCAAGGACATCTAATATGACATCACAAATGTCATTGATGACATCACATATGAAATTAATATGGAAGAAAAGTCTGTACAAGAGGTTGTGTTTATAATATTAGTAACAAGATGACAGGGGGGATCAGGAGACCTATCATGAACCACTTAATCTATTAAATAATGTACTCTTCTAAACTAAACATTGACCCTCATTACAAGGTGGGCGCAAAGGGATACCGGGCACCGGTAATGACACCGGTGCCGGAAATCCCTTTCCGCCCTATTCCGAGGTCCCTTTGCGGGTCCTTCCCTTAACGCCTGGTTTTACCAGGCATTAAGGACGGGATCCGCAAAGGGATACCGGGGTCAATAACGGTACCACAATTTGCGGTACCATTATTGACACCTTCCCCCTTTCCATTGAGCCCTATGGGGGCTCAAATGGGAATGGGGAATGGCTTTACAAATGGGGACATACCAGTCCCGCCAAGGTCGGACTGGACCGGTAAGTCCCCATACCACCAAGTCGGTGGCGGTACCGTTATTGGTGCTAGTCATGGCGCTAATAGCACCATGACTAGCACCAACCTCGGAATGAGGGCCATTATATTGGAGTGCTGTTGTTAATGCAGGACCTACTCATACATAAACATAAGCAATGGCTGCAGCATCCACCATAGATATACAATATGTGTTATCTTGTATTTATGGATACGGAAATAATGAATGCTACTTTATGAGTGTGTTGCATAATGTTAACATGTAATAAATAGCTAACAATGCAAGACTTACTTCAAACTTGTGCCAGTACAAACAATACATATGAAGACTCACAATGCATACAAATCAGAGGCACATACAGGGACACTAAGGTAACTAAGAAAGAAACAGCATCACCAGAACATTAAAGTTTATATTCATGTATACAAATGAACTGCGTGTTTGAGGCCTGCTTATTGCCCCATGTATGTGAACCATGAGCTGATGAGACAAACCCCCAAGGAAAGTACTTTAAGAACATATAACAAGGTTAAGGTGTAAATATATAGATGCTTTTAAACTTTGGAAATTCTCATTGACAGTAAAATCAATAAACTAGCCTCATCATGTCAGTAAACAAGTGGCCCAGATATGTGATCACATCAATGACATTTGTGATGTCATCGTTGATGCCCTGAGTGTTCGTCTTAGCAGTGTACTGTGGTGGGGTGAGTTATGGTTGCTTAACTTACCATAAGTGACACATTTCTGATGTTTTTCAGTTTTACTTGCAACCATAACGTCCCTTTAAAAATGTTTTTTCATTGAATTTCATGGATTTTTGTAAGTGCAACATACCCATAACATCCATTTAGCAAAGTTTTATCAGTGAATTTCATGGCTTTTTAGTGGTGCACCTTTACTCTGCAACCAGTTCCTTATAATGTACACCCCCCAATGTGGCAGCTATGCAGTCCGCAGACAGCACTTTGGCCTGTGGACGTCGGACAGCATTTACAAGGCTCACAATCAAAGGGGAGACCCAAAAAAGATGTACACATCAACAAAAAGATGTACCTAAAATCACAACTAATGTTTAAACATGTAAGTATACCTTATTTGTACAAATACTTGCATTTAAATATACTAAATTTCTTTATGTGTAAGACACATTGCAATGCAATTCACCAATGAGAAACCATAACTGTACACTTCATATTACTTCCTCAGTACAACTCTGAATACAAATTAATAAACAGCAGGTGTTTACTGGACAATACATTCTCACTAAATAGTAAGTGCATTGTATTTATGTCCCTTTTATTAGCTATCATTACATAAACATATTTTATAAAACAGAAACCCTTTTTTTCACAGAAATGGCAAGCACACTTGAATGGTTAGAGGAGAACTTCCCAAAAGAAGAAATGAGCGAGAATACCATCTCCAATGGTATACAATAGATATTTTGATGTCAACAAATTATGTGTTTTTGTTCACAGCTTATTAAAATAATTATTTCTATTTCTCTTAAAGTGCATAAGTGCATAGATTTCATGAACAAAGCACACCCTAGTTTAATCATTCACAATCCCAAGAATCAGAAAGAGAAGTCCCATCCCCAAGTGTAAATACTGAAATCATGAACTTGACTAAATAATTGGATGAACTAAGTAATGATTTTAAGGAAATTTCACAATCCGTCAAAAATCATGTGATTAAAAATGTTCCCTATCACTGTCCTTCTTGCACCTGTCCTCCTTGTCCCGAGCAATCATCCACATCAAATTCTGAACTTTCTCATCAAAGACGATTTGATGAAACCTCCCTCCTTCCTCCACTCATGATTATTGTACAGAAATTAATAATTCTCCTATTTATGTTTCCCATTCCAATACCCTATCCTTTCTTGAATAAATATATATTATGTACTATAAATGTTTTGTTTATTGTTGTGCCATATTTTAGATTTTTTTTCAAAACTCCCATTATGAGTCAGAGGACACAGGCGAGATGTCTGGACATGCTTCAAAGCATTTTGAATGTTTAACACAACAATCTGATTACCCACATCAGTTAGATGTGCTCCATCTCCCTGATAAATATTGGCCCTATCAAATTAATGTTCTCATTATGAAACAATGTAATGCCAACAGTTCAAACAAAAGCACACACAGGTTCATTGATGTTGCACCTCGCTTTTTTCATTTGCAGACCAAATGAACTTGAACACATCCACATCTGTCGCTGGGCAATGCGTGAAAAAATTATTTTCGAATTAGGGAACATTTCCTTCAACTTTCCCAATGTCTCATTCGTTGCAAACTGCAATGAAATTCCAGTCACATTCCACAAACTGTTCCCTCCACAATGAACAATAATAATGTCTGGATGTTGCAATTCAACCATATTTGCACAAAATGTGAGCATGTCCACCAATTTTATGCCTCACACTCAATAACAGAACTCTTCAAATTCAGGGAATCCAAGATTTTTGGCTATTCCACAATGCTCAGCATGCACTTTCAAGCAATGACCACAAGAGTCCCCCAACATCGAAACACTCTGCCTGCTGAAAGACATTACCAATGCAATTTTCAATCCTCTCACAACTCCTACAAACAAAACTTCTGCTACCCTCTCTTCCTGTACACCACACTGATTGGTTGATTCTCTGATGTCCACCGACACCCACAACTGTCTGCGGTCTCTGCAGTCCCCTTTCTATGCCAGATAACATTAAAAGACCCAGATGTTGCATGTGCCATCCACGGACTACTGCCACTGAAGGGGGTGAGTGGGAAAATTAAACACAATTTAAGTTATTTAATAACGTTTTTTTGGGGGGATATGTTAGCAAACTCCTTTGTTTTGCTTTTATATACAGTAGTACTTTACACTCTACATTTGACTTTACAAACTTTTTCAATGCATTTTTTATTGTACATTTAGTCACACAAAAGGACTTTTTACACGTTTGTCAAATTCAGAATACAAATTATCAATTCATGTGATTAAGTCATGCAAACCATAAAGAACAAAAAAATGACAGAGTGAAATTAATGCATTGCTAAAATCAATAAGAAAAGAAGTGTTAAAGTACAAATAAAACACAACAACAAGCATATCTTCAAAAATAAAATCACAAGGATTTGATGCAATCCTTTGCACTACCTTATTTTGATGGATTTCAACAACAATGTTATACAATTCAAATCATTCAATAGTTCCAGGAGAGAAATGGATAATGAGATCTCGTTTCCTGACGATAACCTATACCAGAAGTCTTGAGATCCAGGCAGTATCGTGCACAGAATCTGTGAAATATTTTTCTCTGAGTGTCAAAGTGAATGAACAAGAACTTGATACATGGCACATATATTGAGGTTATCCTTCTCTGCATAGACTACATTCCCCTACAATGGGATCTAATTTATTCCAAATGTGATCACTCTCATTAGTTTTTACCAGACCTAACCGGAACCGTAATAATATATGGTAGCACATATGAACTTGATTTTTCACATAATGGAAGCTTTTTAGTATGTTTTAAATTACTAATGAGTGCTCTTGTTTTTATCCAATCTGAACGCATAAGTAGTCGTTTGACTTTCTCCGGATTTTCTATGAGAGTCTGGGATGTACATTCACACTGAACAAGAATGTTTGGAGCGTCATCGTGTGCGTTTATGAGCAAGCTTTTTTCCAGATGTTTGTATATTCACGTACATCTTCATACAGAGATCGATCAGGTGGAATAAGAATCAATCTTTAGCGAGTTACTACTTTCCAATAAAAGTGAGATTGTAAAGAATGTAACCCAAGTTCATATCTCAATCAGGCGATCAGTAGGGATTGCAGTAGAGATAGTGTTACGCAAATAGAGGGTACATACCATTCCATATAAGAGTGGCAGAATGATTTTTCCTTTGTATAATTTTATTAAAGGTATTAAGGAAAATCGACAATATGTACACAGGACTTTTCTTAACTAGCACATGTATTGATGTATTTTTCGCTCTAGCTCTTGGGTTAAGTCTTGAAGCGACGCATTGGATCTACGACTGATTCCCAAGTATTTTATTTTTTTAACTGATCTATGCACCGTTGTGGTTTACTAAACCTGTTACTTGGTATCCCGAAAATTATAATATTTGACTTTATGGGGTTAATTTTGAGGTCATTAGTCATAGCATATGCTTCCATGGCTGAGAGTAAATATTGTAGCCCTAAAGTAGTGTTATCTATTAGAGTTATGTCGTTAGCATGAGCAAAGTAGGTGGATTTTGCAATTTCCGATAGAAGGGGACGCAAAGGTATAGTTTTGTAAGAAAGGGACAAATTCTGCAGGATACAGGTTAAAGAGTAACGCCGCTAATAGACACCTCCTTGTCAGAGGTTATGTTTGAAGAAAGGTCACTTTGTAAGTTGAGTCTAACTCTAATGGTTATGTGATCATGCAAAGCAATGATTATTTCTAATAACCCATCTGGTATGTTCCATGATCTAAGTTTTTGCCATAGTTTTGACCTGTTCACTAAGTTCGATAGTTCGAGAAAGGCAATATAAGTTGTTAGAGATTGGGCCTCATTACGACCCTGGCGGTAAGTACCGAACATTACCGCCATGGCGTAATTAACGTTTACGCCATGGCCGGATGGCGTAAAGTGCGGCACATTCCGACCCATCGCGCACGTGCATTACGCCATGGCGGTAATGCAAAGAACGCGATGCCGTAAAAGACCCCAAAATGGCCCCTACCGGCATCGTACGCTGCGCATGGTGCACTACCGCCACCCATCATAGCGGTGACCGCAATTAGCGGTGACCGTAATTAGCGGTGACCGTATTTAGCGGTGACCGCAATTAAGCGGAAGCGCAAGTAGCGTCATCGCGGCGGAACGGGAAGGAGCACGGCGGCCATCTTTAAAAACACAATCCATTTCCATCCTCCCCAACCATACCAGATCCGACCCTGAAACCTTTCCAAACCCATCACCCACCCTATTACCCACCCGATAATGCCGAAAGTTGTGAAGAAGGCATGCGACCGGCAGCGCCAGGACAGCTTTACACGTGAGGAGCTCACCATGCTTGCCGAGACACTGCAGGACAATGCTGCAGTAGTATTTTCAACGCAGATGACCAGGCCGGCAATAGTCCAAAAGAAGGCCATATGGGCCTTGGTGGCACAGCGTGTCAGTGCGGTGGGGGCCGTACCCCCCACTGCACAGCAGTGCAGAAAGCGCTGGGACGATCTGAGGCTACGGGTCCGGAGCATACTCTCAGCAAACCGGAACCTGGGGACGGCAACTGGGGGTGGATCAGAATCCCCCATCAAGCTTCAGGCATGGGAAGAAATATGTGCCTCCACCATTGGGATGGAGAGCATCGAAGGAGTCGGAGGGATGGAGAGAGGAGCCCCGACATCTGGAGATGCAGGTAGGTGGCCAAATCAAGCCATGCTAAAAGCAACAAAGTTCAATCATGTGAAGTACCATGCTGACCCATAGTGCATATGCAACACATCGGCAGGAGAATGCCCACAGACACATCCGGAATACACCCTGCACACATGCAGCATGCACACCCTAACTGCTGGCACCCACATACCACCATGCAACTTCCACACAAAAGCACAAAACCTGTATGCCCCTGCCGGAAATGTTCTGCATGTACCTACTGTTAAGATGTCACTCGTCACAATGCACGGCCAATGTCCGCAGACCCATCAATAACAGTATCCCACCTTTGCTCCACCACAGGCTCTGATTCAGACCTCCAAGATGAGGACACCACTGCCTCCAGAGCCACCAAGAGGGCCAGGACAACAGTGGCAAGGCCGCAAGCCTCCACCTCAGCCGTCACTGGAAAAACACACCAGCAGCCACAAACCCTGCCAGGGGAAGAGGCCAGGCCAGTGACAGCCACCACAACAGTCATCGGACACGCAGCAGCAGCACCGCACACGTCAACAATTGTGCCCACCGAAGGGACAGGCTCCGCTGCGAGCAGCACCCTGGGGGAAATTGCTGCCATAGCAGCATCCTCAGACAGTGAGGCAGGGAGCATCGAGGACATCGATGATGGAAGCCCCACTGCCCACCCACATTCCCCCCACACATCCCTAAGCCCCCTGCAGGCGGATGCCACACAGGGGCATTCGGAGGCCGAGGATTGGCCAGCCACCCCATCCCCGCAGCCTGAGGCGAGCAGCACAATGGACATGGCCATGAGCCAGCACAACCAGCAGACCCTGCAAGAGATATTCACCCGCCAGCAGCAGCTATCCACCCTCCTTAATGAACACGTAGCAGAGTGTGGGGGTGCAAGGGTTGACATGGAGAGAAGCGCGGACCGAGTCACGGCTGCCATTGAGTCCTCCACAAAGGACATCTGTACAGAGCTCGCTGCTGTGCGGCACGTCCTCACAGAACTAGTACAGGCCATTAGGGACACGCGTCCAATCGTGCAGCCAGGACCCTCCTCATCAACCAGCTCGGCACAGAGCAGCCCCATCCGCAGATCTGGGAGGAATCTGTGCAGCAGGGGTGCCTCGGGGGCCAGGGGAGGGGACTGTCAGTAGTGGCTGGACAGTTGAGCAGGACTCCTTCACACACTGCTGCACAGACAGTACCACACCATCATAGGGATTCCAGGGGGGAGGTGGGAGGGTGGAGGGTGGGAGGGTGGAGGGGGTGTGTTGGGGTGTTCAGGGGGGAGGTGGGAGGGTGGAGGGGGTGTGTTGGGGTGTTCAGGGGGGAGGTGGGAGGGTGGAGGGGCTGTGTTGGGGTGTTCAGGGGGAGGTGGGAGGGTGGAGGGGGTGTGTTGGGGTGTTCAGGGGGAGGTGGGAGGGTGGAGGGGGTGTCATTCCTTTTTTAAATCACAATACACTTTTTAGTTTTGCACAAATCATATGTGTGGACATTGCTCATTGCGTATGTGTGCTTTATTGTTGAATAGTCCGCAGTGTGCATTTTCAAGACACACACATTGGCCCGAGTGCCCTCTCCATGTCAAACGCACACGACGTGTGTGCTAGAAGCATTGGTCAATGAGATTCTGACGCATTTCACGCCCCTCCTGTGCATCGCTGCCTCCTTGAGGTGCTGCACCATCCCCACCCTCATCATCCTCATTGCCAGGTGGTTGCAGGTCTGCGTCAGGGGGCAGGGGCACATTTCGTCTGACGCACATATTGTGTAGCATGACACATGCCATGACAATCTTCGCAACCTTCTCATGGCGGTACAGGAGTGCCCCGCCAGACCTGCAGAGGCAGCGGAAACGTGCCTTCAGTAGGCCAAATGCCTGCTCAATCACCACATTGGTACGTGCATGGGCACGGTTGGAGTCCTCCTCATGCTGGTTCTGTGGGTTCCGGACTGGTGTATGGAGCCACCTCTTCAGGGGATAGCCTGCATCACCTGTAAGTGGACAACAATGTATGTGTCAGGGATGAGAATGATTACTGAACATGACGTGACGCCATGCCTTGCATTAGACTGTTACTTTGCACCACTTTTAGTCGCACTAATGGATTCACACTATGCAACCGGTATATGTTCATGGCTTCCATGTACTGTTTTGCATGCCAAGTCACAATGAAGGGGTGACAAGTGCCTTGTGAGTGCACATCCACTGTGTCGTTCAGGCTGTATTGTAGGTGACCTGGCACGTGTCCTGTGAGGTCAACGCTCACATGATTGCAACATTGATGTCTGGCACATTATGACCCCAGTGAACAATACTGATGTCAATGTGGACAGTTTGTGGGCCTTGCTGTCTGTGTTGGGTGTATTGATGTTCCTGTCCGTCATGTGCCTCCTTTGTGCGCAGTTATGGGGGACAGGCCTATCAGTAGATGGTGTTTGGTGACGTGCATGTAGCTGCTATTCGTTGGAGTCAATGTTGTCACATTTTGTGCAATACACTTGCAGATGGTTGTGTCATGGTTGGGACACACCTTCATTCCCATGTTAGGGCTGCTTAGGTCAGGCATCATGTATACAGTTGTCAGATGACGTAAGTGCTGCCTCAGGGTATGGCCTGGCTACTGCTAGTCGCAGCCAGGTGAAGTATGCATCACCCCCCCCCCTTTCTGCCAGGTGAAGTATGCATTGGTACGTCGATCACCTACCCACTTCGCATTTCCATGGTCATGACATTAGACTCACCGAGTAGCCAGGATCTTGGGCCTGCATGTCGCTCCATGTAGCGTGGTATTGTGGAGTTCCTCAGGACCATTGAATCATGGGTT
The DNA here is from genome assembly GCF_040938575.1 of Ambystoma mexicanum. NCBI lineage: Eukaryota > Metazoa > Chordata > Amphibia > Caudata > Ambystomatidae > Ambystoma > Ambystoma mexicanum. Next base: position 511,052,394 of record NC_090934.1, read on the forward strand.
GATCCAGGGAATCGGGCACAACAATGTGTGAAGATCCTGTTGGAGTCACAGAGCATTTGCACGTTGATTGAGTGAAATAGTTTACGGTTGCGGTACGGTAGCTCCATGGCATGTGGGACCACCAATTCCACATGGGTGCAGTCGATGGCACCAATGCAACCAGGTATGCCAGCTAGTGCATGGAAACCCACTTTGGTGTTAGCAATCTCCTGGGCAGACCGTGGCAATGAGATGTGGTCGTCTGTGTGCTTGAGGAGGGCATCGAGCACTTGGATCAGTGTACGTGAGAATAATGGTTGTGATATGCCATGCAAGTGCCCCACTGTGTGCTGGTAGGTGCCTGTGGCCAGGAAGAGGAGCACGGACACTACCTTCAGTAGCGGGGGATGGCGGTGGGTGTTTCAATCATGCTGACAATGTCGTTGTGTATCATGTCCACAATGTTGGTGATGATGTCCCAGTCCAGTCGGTACAGGGTGTGGATCTGCTCAGCGGTGAGGTTGAATGGACTGGCTCTGATGCGTGGGATTGGGGGCTGCCTCCGTGGTGGCACAGGCTGTGCTGGTGGGGCTTGCTGGCCCTGCCTTGCCCTCCTTCTCCTCCTGCGTCTCCTCTGTGCAGCCTGTTGTTGTTGTTGTTGTTGTTGTTGTGGTTGAAGTTGTGGCACTTGCATTGCTATCAGGTCCTCCAGCCCCAACATTGCTAGTCCTATTGGTATCATTGTGGAGTGTGACTGGGTCTGGGAAGGGGTTGGGTGTGCTCTTTTTCTACTTCCTGAGTCTGTATTGCCTCCACCTGTGCTGATTCTGTGCACCTGTGGCAGCTGGATTCACTGCACAAGGCCCTTTACGGTTGGTTCGCGATGGCGTTATTAGCGCCATGGCAGTAAGGTACTTTACGGGCTGGGTGATGGCATTAGGTGCATGTCCGCTTGGGTCGGCATTCGCGTACCTTTCTGCCATGGCGGTGATTACGGTGTGGGATGCCGCGTGCGCGCGTCCTTGGTGCAGTTAGCGGCAGCGTTAACTACGATGCCGCTAATGGCATCGTAGTTAACGGTCAGGGGTCATAATGGGACCTAGCGGAAAACGATGGCGGTAATCTTTTACCGCCATCGTTTTTCACTTAGCGCCAGGGTCATAATGAGGCCCATTGCCTTATTTGGCTTTATGCTTGCAAGATGTTTATGGTCAACCCATTTAGGATGGGTGAGAGCCCTTTTCTAAATCCTACTTGAAAGTTTGATAGGATATGGTGACTAGTATCCCTTTTTGCAACTCATAGAGGATGACTCGAGAAAAAATGTTGTTATCACAATCCATGAGAGCAATTGGGCGATAGTTTGTAGGTTCGAGTGTGTTGCACTTTTTGTGAATAGGAATTATTATGGCTTGTTTCCAGGAACTGGGCATTGCTTTAAACAGCTCAATTTTCTTGAATAATTTTGTTAGAATTGTTGACCAGGTATTGGGGTCTGATCTAAACATCTTTTTGGTTTAACCATTAGGTCCAGCAGTGCGTAATTTAGAAACAGAAATGATGCAATTCAGGATTTCATCTTCATCAATCTGCAAAGTCCATACATGGAATTGTCAATGTAAGATTGTGTTAGGTGACCTTTACTTGTTTGTTCTTTAAAATAGGACTCGCAAACTGAATGCAGAAAGACTACATGTTTGATGTAAACTTTGAGATTTACTTTGATTATTAATTAAAGGCCAGAAATGTTTTATTTCTGATTTTAAGAGCGTGTGTAACATGTTCTGCCTAGCATTGATCTTGCGCATGAATCGATGTCTGTTAAGACGGATTTCTGAACTCTGTCCTGGCGGCGCAGAAGTTCAGAAGGCCAACCTAATTACTTGGAACAGGGTAACCTCTGGACAAGCCAGACCAATCAGGGTAGCGATCGCGGCGGTCAAGACTAGGTCTCAAGAGGGGTGAGGGTGACTAAAAGCCCGCAATGAGCACACAAAGCAAGGACACTTACAAACTACTCCAAACAGGTGTTATATTAAAAATATATACACATTTATTCCAAGGCCTTTGCAATAATGACCGTAGCGAGAAATCACAATAAAACTCTAGTAAACTAACACATACCAAACCAATACAATATATATACAAATACAAACGAGTCTAAAGCGTTAGATGCACGAAATGTGTAGTCCACCTAGAAGGGAAGGAAAACAGGCAGTGCGAAATAATGATTAGACCCAGTCCGCCTTCAGAGGCACCTAACTAAAAGGAAGTCCAAGCCCTACGAAGAGGGGAGCCTTGTGCTCAAAAGTACCTGCACACGCTGGTGCCAACAGGCAAAAAGGGGAGTCTCTTTGAGGGAATCAGGCAGTTCAGTTTGGTGCACAAATGAAGAAGAACAGAGTTCCGCGACTGAAGAGCTGCCTCCACTGTGGGCAGAAGCAGAGTGCGAGTACGGAAAGGCGTGCTGTTTGACACAGCGGGGAAAAGCTATGGGCTCCTGCAGGAGGGCGACCAGTTCCTAGCTTTGCTACTCACCCGTCCCCGATGCAAGCAGACCCAGGCTTCTCTGCGTCAGTTCCAGTGCTGGCAGGTTCAGGAGAGCAGGGGACGTCTCATCTTTGTGTAGATTCTGCAGCAGCAGAGTTGAGTTAAAGATGTCCCAAACGAAGTGAACCCGCACAGTTTGTTACCACAGCAGGGCAACAGAGCGGCCGTGTGTATCTCAGCCAAATGTACACTACTCACTTCAGACCTGGGAATGCCAAGTGTACGAATCGTGTGAGAGTGACGAGGACTAGAATTACAACACAACCTGGCGGCGGTTACAGAGCAAGACTCCTGGGTAGGCTGGTCAGTCTGCTGGATGGCCCAGAGACACTTCCGAAGGCTTACGTACAGGAGATGGTGAAGATGCCGAGAATAGCTGTTCCCGCTATTCCAAGGGTCGAAGTACCAGTACAGGCCTTCTGGTTTGATCAGAGGTAGAAAGGGTTTCACAAAGCGACAGCAGTGCAGAGGAGCAGTCCTTCAGCAGGTCACCAGTGATTCCTCGGTTCAGCCTCGTGGTTGCAGGATACTTGGCTCCTGTATTCCTTCGTTCGTGAGAACTCAGGAGATCGACATGGTAGTGGCGTTTCCAGCCCCCTCTTATCCACGGTTCCCTTCGCGCCAAAACGGAGGGGACCCAATGGGAGATCCGCTCATCAACACTCGCACCATACGTGGACCTATCACGGACCATGGTGGTCCCAGGCATTCACACCACCCTAGACTCTCTGGCACCCAGGATGTGTATTGGGACCAGACATCCCAGCCCACATCCTGGAGGCACACACAAGGCCTGTAGAAGCCCGCGAAAGCATCTGTGTTTCTCGGGAAAGTACATGCCCAAATAAGGAAGGCCCCGGGTCGGCTCGACCTGGGGAAGGTGAAGGGAGCAAGACGGTCAGCAGACAGGACAAAGGAGCCTCGTGGTCTGGCCATTTTGGGAGCCAGGCCACCATTTTGGGCTAAGCGCGAGAAACGCGCTTAAAACTCCAAAAGGAGCTCAAAACACAAGAAACGATCGCTGCCACCATTCCCGTCCGTGATTCACTTGCACCGATCAGTTACAATCCAAAAAGAGTATCTAGGGCCTGTAGAAGAGTAGAGACCCAAGAGAGCAGTAACTTAGTTTACAGTGCCCTCTTGTGTCATGTTGCACGAAAGCCGCAACATGATAAAGAAAATACGGAAAACAGCGTTTCCCGGTACTGACTGTCTTAAGGGCATGTCTGTTTCCCCGTAAGAATGGAGCGAAAGCCCAGAGGAGTGCGGCAGAAGGCTGCACTTCTCTGGCAAAGTCTAGATCATGGTGAAAACAACAGCAAAAAGTTTAGGGGTTGCCACATGGAAGGAAAATTACCCACAATTAAGAAATCTTTCCTAACAATGTCCACGTGAACAGTGTTTGTATGTATTTTTCCATTTGGTCTTTTCAACAATAAAAGTATCTAGGTCTATTTTTTTTTTATTCTCTCAGATTTTTGTGTAGTTGTTTTTTTGTCTGTAGATTTTCTGGTCAAAAGTGTATGCATGAGGTTTTGTTGACACATTCTTTTTTAATTGTGGTGGGTTCAAGTCCCACAAAAATTAAATGTAAGTTCCTGGGGCACTCAGTATTTCTAACTCTTCTGTCGGGCAATGCATGGCCATTTGTTTTAACTTTGCATTTAACTTCCGACCCTTGTTTGTAAAGCCAAAAATACGATTTCCCCTTGAATTCAGCTGAAGTTTGGAACCATAAGTCCCATTACTTGCATTATTCCTAACATTGTAACGGACAATTGCATTTACGATATCTGAGAAGAGAACTCCATCTTGACAAATAAAATTCACACCATCAGAACTTATATTGTCATTCTCAAAAGATGACATTCATGCAGCATATACAAAGCAAATACAGCTTTATTGACAAGCTGCCTCGATTCTTCAATTTGTTGACTGAAAAGGTGTTTTGGACATCTCCATGTTTACCTCTGATTTATTTCAGAAAAAAATATCTTAGCAGCAGGAAACAGGTGCATTAGGATTTTGAAGAAATCCTTCAGGGCAACCTGCAAAGACACTGGAGTCACAAACCCCAAACTGTCCCCTCGACAATGCACAATCACAATGTATGGACATTTATAGAGAGCCATATTCTCACAGAATGGAAACAAGCTTGCACAGTTTAAGCCACAAACCATATACCATAAAACCTCCACTTCTGCCATTCCTATATTTCTAAGTATGCCATGATTGTCAGCATACATCTTGAATGACTGAATTGAAGAGTCCCCCAGAATCCATATAATCTGCGTTCTCAAACACAGTGGGCCTCATTACGACCCTGGCGCTAAGGGATTACCGGTACCAGTAAGGGTACCCGTACCGGTAATCCCTTAGCACCTGATTACGAGGTCCCTTTGCGGGTTCCCACCTTAACGGCTGGTTTTACCAGCCGTTAAGGAATGGACCCGCAAAGGGACCTTAGTGCTAATTACAGTACCGCAATTTGCGGTACCGTAATTACCGCCTTCCCCATTCCTTTATGCCCTATGGGGCAAAAATGCGAATGGGGAAGGGCCATGGAGGAAGGAGGAATTACTGCTCCTCCATCTTGTAATGGGCTGGTAATTCCCCCTGTCTCCATGGCCGAGTCGGTAAGTTACCAGCATAAACCATGGTGCTATTAGCACCATGGTTTTCCGCCTGGGTCATAATGAGGCCCATAGCCATAACCATTATCAGTGATCTCACAACTCCTGCAAACAAAACTCCTGCTACCCTCTCTTCCTGTTCACCACAGCCCGCAAACCTGATTGGCTAATCCCCACAGTTCTTTTTCCACGTCAGGCATCCAAAAAATACCAGGATGTGGCACATGCCATTCACAAACCACAACTGTGTCTGTGTACCCCGTAGCACACGGACAGCCCTTCTACCCTTTCTACTTTCATGTTCTCACCATCATTGGCTGCTATCAAAGAGTCACACATCCATCCACCAATCAAGTCCAAAACCTCTACACCTAACCCTGTCATCTCACTTCAACACTTCATTTGTACACTTGAACTCTCAGATTACATATCTCCTGTTAATGAAAGGCATCTGCATCAAAAACTACTGTGCAACTGTGCAACTGTCCAAGATTTCTAGTTCCAGATTCAGCAAGATCTGCAACATAGTACAGGTATGCTTATATTTAAAAACATGTTTTTTTCAACTCTTCAACAAATATATATATATAACATTGCGAACAGAAGCACACACAGCTTCATTGATGTTGCACCTTGCTTTTTCCATTTGCGGAACAAATGAACTGGAACACATCCACATTTGTCTCTGGGCAATTTGTGAACACATTATTCAACTTTCCCAATGTCTCCTTAATTGCAAACTGCAATGAGATTCCAGTCACATTCCCCAAACTGTTCCCACCACAAGGAATGATAATAATGTCTGGATGCTTCAATTCAACCATATTTGCCCAAAATGGGAGCCAGTCCACCCACTTCATGCCACACACTCCATACCAGAACCCTTCCAATTCAGGAAATCCAAGATGTCTGGCTATAGAACAATGCTCTGCATACACTTTCACCCAGTGGACCCAAGAGTTCCCCAAAATCCAAACATTCTGCCTGCTGAAAGATATTGCCATGGCCAGGGAGGTAAGTGGCACCAACCACAGGGACGAATGGGCAGTTGGAGAGAGGATAATGTTGGGTGGGTCTTAATCAGGTAGGTGGCAGTGTTTCTCATGCTCCTTGACTGCAGCCTCGAAAGCAATATGAAACTGCTCCCCTTAAAAATCAGTGCTTTACAGTACATACATAGCACTGTGACCCTCGAAAGGTAAGGATCAACAGGCGTTCTATATGGCCTTTGAAGCGCCTCTGGGATTCTCTGCCCCAAAGGTGTATCCTTTGTGGTGACAGAAGCAGATGAAGATGATGGGGTGGGGGAATTCAACCTGCTCTTACCTGATGAAGGTATCGCCTTTCTCAGAGCAGTGGCGTGGGTCCATTTGGTGTGGTGCCTCATGGAAGTAGTCCCAAAGGAATACCTGCCAGGTTTGCCACAACTGAGAACAACTTTGCATTCAGTGCATCAAACCTTACTTGCACAAACCTTTTGGACATTTCCAACAGTTGTGAAAAATTGCCACACCCTGGACTCACTCTGAGTACTGGTGACAGGGACTTCCTCCACTTCATCCTCTTCTTCCTCTTGATATTCCTCTTCTGTATCAACAAGCCTGTTCCCCTTTACAAAAGAAGCAATGGCCATAAGAGATGCCATGGTCTCCAAGAACAACTACTGCAAAAGAAATGTGTACAGCAGTGAAGCAGGTGCTCCCTTCTGGATAGCCAGATTGAGAATGAGGAAAAGTAATGGGTGTGTCCCTTTAGAGGAACCATCCACGGACAGTTGTAGTGTCCACTGTCTACCAAGTCAAAAATAGGCCTTGAAAAGTTGTTAAAAGTTGCCATTTGAATGTAGAATAGGTCTGGGAGCTGTGCAAGGGTAACGTTTCTGCTTGAAACACCCAAGATTGGCTGGAAAAGCACTTTTAAAGTGTCTGTGGCCACGCACACCACTCGTGGACACCACCGTCAAACCGCACAGGTGTGGTCACATGGTGATGTACTCTGCAATCGCTGGGCGCATGCGCCGGGTGTCCATAGAGCAGGCCCAGGGTCAGGCAACTAATTCAAATTCCGTCATGCAAAACTAAACATAGCTGGACATCTAACTTGTCCGGGGCCACCTCCATTTTGAGTGCGTACACCCCGGACAGTCATAATGTCCATTGACTTATAATGGGAGTTTTTAAAAAAAATCGGAAATATCACACAGCAATAAACAAAACATTTACAGTACAAACAACATATTCAAGAAAGTGATAGGGTATCAGAATAGGAAACATACATGGGAGAATTAGGAACGTGTTTACAATAATTATGAGGGTAGGAAGGTAGTGAGGTTTAGTGAGGTTTAACCAAACACCTTTGATAACAATTTTTAGAATTTGATGGGGATGATTATTGGGGATAAGAGGAGCAGGTGCAAGAAGGACAGTGATAGAGAACATTTTTAATGACAAGATTTTTGACATACTGTAAATGTTCCTTAAATTCATTACACAGTTCATCACATTTTTTAGACAAGTTCATGATTTGAGTATTTACAGTTGGGGATAGGACTTCTGTTTTTGATTCTCGGGATTGTGTGTAATTAAACTGGGGTGTGGTTTCTTCATGGAAACTATGTACTGTAATAGCAATTAATATTTTAGTAAGGTGTGTATAAAACACTATTTGTTTACATTAACATATGTATTGTATACCATTAGAGATGTTATCGTTGCTTATTTCTTATTTTGGGAAGTTCTCCTCTAACCATGAGCTGATCAGACAACCCCTAAGCAAAGTACTTTAAGAACATATAACAAGGTTAATGTGTAAATATATAGAAGCTTTTAAACACACTCAAGTGTGCTTGCCTTTTCTGTGAGAAAAAAAAAGTGTTTCTGTTTTATAACACATGTTTATATAATGAAAGCTAATAATAGAGAAATAAATAAAATGCACTTACTGTTTAGTAAGAATTTGTTGTTCAATAAGCACCAGATGTTTCTCAATCTGTATTCAGAGTTGTAGTGAGGAGATTATATGAAGTGTACAGTTATGGTTTGTGATTGGTGCATTCCATTATAATGTGTGCTAAATAAAATAGAAACATTAATATTTTTTAACGTGTTTGTACAAAAATGTATATGTGCATGCTGCAAACATTAGTTATGATTTTATGTACATCTGTTTGTTGTTTGATGGGTACATACATTTTGGCTCTCCCCTATGATTCTGAGCCTTGTAAATGTTGCCCGATGTCGGCGAACTACCACGCTGTCTGCGGACTACATATCTGCCATACTGGGGGTGGGGGTATAATATTAGGGACTTGTAGCAGATTAAAGGCTCACTAGTAAAAACCTATGAAATTCACAGAAACAACTTTGTCAAAGGAATGTTATGGTCAAGTTGCAGTAACAAAAGCCTATGAAATTCAGTGAAAAACATTGTTAAGGGGATGTCATGGTTACAAGTAAAACTGAAAAACCCTTGAGGTTCACCATTTATGGTACACTAAGCAACCATAGCTCGCGCCATCTCTGTGCACTGGTAAGACTAACACCCAGGACATAAATGATTACATCACCAATGTAATTTATGACATCACATATGACATACATTTTGATAAAAAAGTCTCTAAAAGGGGTTATGTTTATAATATTAGTAACAAGATGTCAGGGGTGATCGGGAGACCTATCATGAACTACTTAATGTATTAAAGACTGTACTCATGCACAAATAAAAGAGAAAAATAAAACACTCTATCCGTCTGCTTTCAGATATTTTTTGTGTATTATAAAAAATTGCATTTCAACACGATCTTACTCTTTTTACATAAATAAATGGAAATTGCACAGTAACAACCTTATCTGTAACAAAATGAGAAGAGAGCGGCGAGAACATATTCAATTCGCAACATTAAACATGTTGATAAAACACTGGAGTTCCCTCTTCCACGCTGACTGAATAGTTTCGTACACATACACACTGCCCCCACACTCTGTAATATAATTACCAGGCCTGTCCAGCATGTGAAATTCGTCAGCTGGTCGCCTTCTGGAAGTGGTTCAATGTACTCTTCTTAAATCACCCCAGCAAGGACGAGCATCTGCCGTCACTCAATCTGGGGCTTATTGGCTGGCCAGTGTCAATCATTGCAAATGTTTGGCATTTTTCTTCTACAGTGATGGGAGCATAATACCTGTCCTCAACTTCCTCTAATACACATAAGAAGTGTGAATTGTTACTGATTTCAGGACTCACCTTTCTCAGGCCTTTTTCACTTTTGGCTAAGCACATTGGTAAAGGGAAAGACATTTTCCCCTCTTTTTTACCCATTTCTGCGCGAGAGACTTTATTCATTTCTCCATGTTCAGAGGTTTTTTGGAGTGTGGCCACTGATCGCCTATCCATCCAGGTATCACAATATGTAAGAGTATTTAGCATTATTTTTATGCAGCACCACTGCATGGTTTTGATGCATTGCTATAATGCGGTACAGCAAGGCATGTGTTGCCAGTGTGACATGGACATGTAAATGAAAACAGGCTATTCAGTCAAAAACGATTTCTACATCTAAAATGCAAATAATTTCTTTTCACAGTTAAAAGCATATATTTTTTTTCTCACCTGAAATTCCTCTGTTGCAGGAGACACATTTGAGGATTAATGAGCTAACCTCATTAACAATACTAACGATTCTAACTCATTAATAATATAATGTGTTCTCCAGTGCAAAATGAGATGGAAAATGACAGGCTCTGAAAGTCATTTTAAACGCGCATCCAGACTCGAATAAGCAGGAAATCAGTTTGGTTACAGTTGCAATTGTATAAGCCAAGCCATTGTTAAAGAGAAGGAGGGTAGGACATGATAGAATTTCATTGGTTGAACTCGTTTGGCAGGCTGTAACAGAGCTTTGCTAATGAATCTCGGGGAAGAAGAGAGGAGAAGACATTTTACACAGCTGGGAGAAAGACATGGCTGGTGGCTGGGGATTTTCCTGATTGAAAAAGCAGATCCCAGTGCACTGCTGCAAAGACTGGGAATTCCAGTCAATAAGCCCTGGTTTGAGTGACGGCAGAAGCTCGTCCTTGCTGGGGTGATTTAAGAAGAATTCATTGAACCACTTCCAGAAGGCGACCAGCCGATGAATTTCACATGCTGGACAGGCCTGGTAATTATATTACAGAGTGTGGGGGCAGTGTCTATGTGTGCGAAACTATTCAGTCAATGTGGAAGAGGGAACTCCAGTGTTTTATCAACATGTTTAATGTTGCGAATTGAATATGTTCTCGCCGCTCTCTTCTCATTTTGTTACAGATAAGGTTGTTACTGTGCCATTTCCATTTATTTCTGTAAAAAGAGTAAGATCGTGTTGAAATGCAATTTTTTATAATACACAAAAAATATCTGAAAGCAGACGGATAGTGTGTTTTATTTTTCTCTTTTATTTGTGCATCTACCATTACAGTACTGATAATATGGGGAGAGGTTTAGACAGTGCAATTGTCATTTTTAAGCTAGCTTAAAATAAGACTTAGCAGTAGCTGTGTGCATGATTCCATTCAGTATACAAATGTATGTTTTCTGAACGGAACATAATAATAACATAATGAAATAGACTGCTGCTGGAGGTACATGAGTCAGCAGAAAGAGAGGCCCTGGACATAGTTCACCGATGTAGATAAGTTGGTGATGAATACCACATGTTAGCTTGCTGCCGTAGATAAGACAGTGAGGACAGCCCATGGTGGCACTCCAATTGAAAATGTGGTGTTCCTGAAATGTAAGCCTGAGGCCTCTCTAGTGATGACACGAACAAACTAAGCAAAAATAAGGGCTTCTGGATATTGGGGCCACATATAAAACAAAGGAATTATGCTCACCAGAAATACCACCAATAATGCATACCAACATAATGTATACCACTAAATGTATCTGTGTGCTGAAATAATGTATGTATACTGCAGTACTATATACCAAATCTAATCTGAATGCAAAGAGTGATTATTACTGAATTATTTTCATTTTGGCGGTAAGAAAATACCGCTAGGCCCCAAATCTATACAAAATACCCTACAGGATGTTATGGTTACAAGTAAAACTGAAAAACCCTTGAGGTTCACCAGTTATGGTACACTAAGCAACCATAACTCGCGCCACCTCTGTGCACTGGTAAGACTAACACCCAGGACATCAATGATGACATCACCAATGTAATTTATGACATCACATATGACATACATTTTGATAAAAAGTCTCTAAAAGTGGTTTTGTTTATAATATTAGTAACAAGATGTCAGGGGTGATCGGGAGACCTATCATGAACTATTTAATGTATTAAAGACTGTACTCATCTGAACAAAACATTATTTTAGTGTGTTGTTGTTAATAGAGGAACCTACTCATACATACACATAGGCAATTGCTGCAGCATGCACTATAGAAGTAAAATATGTATGAAACTGATAAATAACCTGAATTTCTAATGCCCTGAATGTTTACAATCGTGTAGCCATTTCATTGTAATTGATCATCTTTTATTGTGGCAAGTAGCCACAAAACGCATATGGAATAATGTACAACACAGTACAGACAATGCTTTCTATGCGTGTTAGGTGCATTAATTATATGCAGGACCTGAATAATTTCATAGCACTTAGTCATCTATTATTGATTAGACTGTCAAGGTAGAATGTCTATATTTTTCCACAATGGCAGCAAGCCTTGTTCTGGTGCCAGTGCTACAAGTACTTCCAGCAACGCCCATTTACTCGCGCCTTAACAAGGTTGGTCCTTTCCTGCCTTGTTGTGCTCTTGAAATCGGTGTTCCTAGCCTGGTGATACTTGCCTTGCCCTTTGCCGACCTAGCCACCAGGCTACTCCCGGTCCTTGCCTCTAGCCCCTTGGACTCCCTTCCATGTGGTTCTGCCCAGCTATTCCTGCGTGTTTCTATTCACTGCCCTGCTTCCCGGTCTCTCCCTGTATCTACCCATTTCTTCCTGCCTTGTCTGCTCCAACTAGTTCCTTGCCAACTCCTTATTCTGGTCTCTGAATACTTGCTGGTTTCATATTTTTGTCGGTGGAAACCAATTTGGACCTCTCCTTTCTCCAAAGTCCCTGCCAACAGCCTACGCTCTGCTCAGTGACATTGGAAATAAAGACACAGCCTGGCCGTCACAGTCAGTGCTTGCACTGTTCCTGTGCCACATAAATCCTGGGAAGAGCCATCCTGCGGGGTGGGGATCTGATTCAGGACTCCCCAGTAGCACCCTGGTGGGTCTTGGGTGGTTTCTTGCATTACACTAACTCCACTCTATGGTACAGTCTGTCGTCAACAGCGCAACTATCAGGAACATTAGGTATAACATTTTAGAGGCAGCTGATTTGGCACATTTATGTTCATGATGATTAATCACTTTTCTTGTTTTCTATATGACAACTGTTCATAATTAAAGACAGTGGGGATCCCCTCATTCGCTTCAGATATGCGTGGTTGGCAATTTGGTACATAATGGTCCATTTTGGAAATCAAGTTTGTTGCTGTTTAGTTAGTTATTATTAACACTCCCCATCCCCGTATCTACCTCCTCTGTGTATACACCCAGAACAGCACCACACTAAGATCCACCATAACAGTAGGTCTGGTACTGATACTCTGCCTACTCACCAAGAAGAAATAGGGTTCATGTAATACTCAAGCACCTCAGATTGCTAGGTTTGTAATACACAGTGTATTTATAATCTGGAGACAAAATGTGAATCTAACGGTGGAATTCAAAAGATATGTCATCAAACAAATGCTGAATCAGTCAATAGCTCACCTGAAGGGAAAAGTTACCCTACATCTAGGTTTTTCATTGCGTTCGATATTTGGCAGAGTTAATGAGCTGCATATCGCTATTGAAATGCATTTTGAAATGTGTTTAAGAGGAAACTGATCTGCACCTATTCTGAATAGAAAAAGACATTTCCTTCCATGTTTGCCCTCCACAATTGAGATATTCGCTGCAACCAATGTGGTATGTTGCAAGGCGTCTCAAGTGTTTGCCCATTCAAATCAGCATGGGCTGCATAGGTTTGATCTATGAGATGTTGTGTGTCTACATGTAATGGGGAGTAGGCGTAGTCATGTCAGTAAAATCATGTTGGCTGAACTGCACAAACCGTTGCAAAATATTTCAGATTTGACAGAAAACTTTCGTTTTTGCAAAGTTTTCTGAGGATTCATCACAAAACTATGGCCATGCCCACAAGAATCTGGCCACTGTCCACAATCACCACAATATAATTAAACCATATAACAATTATGTACAATACACCTTCAAATAACAAGACTCACCCAGAACCCCCCTGCAAACCAAACGATGTCTGCAGACAGCAAAATTGACTGTGCACTCAGCAGCACCTGCACACCTTGTTTTCACCTATAAAAACAGCTCCATGTCAATGTTATTTCACTCCCCCACCCTTACCAAGCCCTCTTTCGGCCACCAAATAACTCCAAATGGGTTTTCCAGATTTTATTGTCACTGCACTGTCCCCCGTCAGCAGAGATGTCCGTGGACTCAGCGGCAGCAACATTCTTTTTTTCCACCGATAAAAACAGCTCCAAATCAACTTTTTACCACTCTCCCACCCTTCCAGGCCTTCTTTCGGCCACCAAATTACCCCAAATCTGTTTTACCGACTTGCTGCTCACAGCAGTGTCCTCAGTCAGCAGCGGCTGACCGCGGATTCAACATGGCAACCATTTAAAAAATGATTGCGCACCTCCATTTTTTTAACAGCCAAACAGCGTGCGTTTTTGGTGTCCACAAATACCAAGCCGCCCCCTATTTGGTCAAGCGTGTTTGCAGACTCTGAATAAGGAAATAAGTCAGTGGACCGCACCCAGATATCACAAATTTATCTAACCCACTTTTTGACCATTTTTAATAAAAGCACTTGACGGTTTCACACCAAAGTTACAAAAGCACAGTTGCGGGACCAATCTGCTGCTCCTGGTGCAATCTTGGTGAAAATCCATCCTGCGGTCTGGATTGTAGGCACAAGCAGACATGTGTTTCCATTGTGTCTATGAGGATGTCAAAAATGTTGGGTTACGCCTATAACTTTACCCCCCCCCCATTGACAAAACCACACACAACTTTGCAGACCCATTCCAATTGGGGCATATACATTTTTAAAAAGGTTTGGTGAGAATTTGTCTAGCAGGGGGGCAAAGTCATAAGCCATCCAAAAAGTGCTCATTCTATGAGATGAGCAACTTAACCATAGCTGCAGGGATTGTTGCTTCTTTGTGAGAAATAGTTAGACTAATGAAGGCAAGCCAACATCATTTAAATGGACCAGCTCTGTGATTGTGTAACATTATTGTGACTTCCCCTGCATGAAGCTGGAGACTACTGTCATTTTGGCTTTATCTTTAACTTCTTTATTTAAATACATTTAAAGTATTTTAGAACACTGACTGCTTCTTGCCTAGAATTGTAGGGCGGGTATGTAGAATCTGGAGGGGCATTTGACCACTATGTCTACCTGATGTAGGAAGCCTATATTGATTCAAATATATGTTACACACCTTCCCCTTCTTGAACAACTCACACTCTTTTTCTGAACACAATGCTTTTTATAGTCTGGATTCTCCTCTGTGTTGTGATGTTTAGGAGCATGACATGCACATGTGAGGTGTTGGCTGAGCTGGTATCTATTAGCCATGTGCTTGTGGTCATGTGTGTCAAAGGGGTTGGCCTGAGTTTATAGTAATGTCTGCACCATCTGGTATTTTAAAACCGCCCAATATGTGTGTAAATCAAAAGTCTGAACAATATTTAGTGGGCAAAGGAAGCTGTCAAGTGTGGATGTAACACTTGGGTTACAGGGAAAATGCAACTTTGTAATCCCTCCAAAATGGGTGGTAGCATAAGAACAATGTCTGCTGATCTTTCTTGCAAAAAAATACTGTACATAATGTACATTTCATGTTTGTTTGTAAGGTGCAACTTTGAATCTACTAGAGTACCACAGACTGTGCTAGTCTGGCACTTTCTCTTACATGCTTCTTTAGAAGTGGTGGCAAAGAATGAAATGTCATCTCACACTAGCAGATTTTTGCAACTTAATTCCATTGATTGAAAAATCATTCATTTCCATGCTAAAGTAATAGCTCTGGGAAGAGGGCTGGACTAGCTCTGTGGGAGTACCAATGCTATTATTATGGTTATTTGCAAGTGGGTGTATCAGACCCCCTTATCCTGGTTGTCATTGGTGACTGTAGTTTTGGGAATCCTCCAGTGCCTTCCACCTCTCCTAGGGTGCAAACCTAGTGGGAGTTTTCTGGGGATCCCCAGGATACCTCCTCTGAGTCCTCTGTCCACTACCTGGGGCTGCCCTTTATCCTTTAACTACCCCACTGCCAGTCCCCAATGTTTGGTAGGGGCCGTCTTCACACAAAACAGTTGCTATTGGGAACCAGTCTCTTCAGCAGCATGCAGGCTGCTGATTTTCCTGTCGGTAAGCAATTTTGCATCTTGTAATGCATCATAATTGGAACAAGCCCTCCAGCCTTCAGAAATGTGTTACTTCAGACATGTAATAAGGCTCTTTGAACAGGATCGATTTCAATAAGGTTTCAAGTCAGATTTTCCTTAAATGTCTCCAGATGATTCTTCTTAGGAAGTGGTGCTTACCTCTTAAGTATCTAATCCTGAAAGTGGATTGGTCTATTTATAAGCATCCTCTCAGTAGCTAATCATAATTACCTCACACGCATTCATCTCCTTTCCTGTCATTTCCAGAGTTATGAGTCTACAGTAAATCAGGCGGGGTGACATGGAAGTGATGAAAGATTATATTCATTACAGCAGAGTCCATCCCTTCTAAGGGAGTTTCATCCCATCTAAATAATATTTTCTTCTCTTTCCTGTGTCTTACAGATCAAAATATCTCCGTGATAATTGCCTTTTCTTTCCCTGCCAGCCCCAGCTGGAGTTAGCTCTTTGAAATGACCATTGTTCAGCCCTGTCCATGAAAGCAGACCCTCCTCATGAGTGTGAGATTCTCACAGAGGCAGAGCGTCATTTTATTTCATGGTGGGAGCTGCACAAGCTTCTTTACAGCTCAACACAGAGGAAAGACATTCCCAATATATTCTCTTTCATCTTCTGGAATAATGGCTAGCAAGTTAAAATAGGTAGACAGCTATAAATGCCCAGTATATTTGATACTGACAATAACTTTTAATGTTATTTATTATTATTTTTTTAAATGTGTCTGGTTTATTTCCTAAACCTTACATTTATGCAATATCATGCATGTATAGAATAAAATCATTTGTTAACTTAAATAAATCACTGCTTCTATTAGTCATTAAAATGAGTAATTCTCAGAGGTAATATCCGTCCAAAAGTGGACGATTGCAGTCACCATTTGTCTTTTATTTCCCATTAAGATGTAGTTCCAACGTTCTTCAATTTCCAATTCGTGGGGCGCAGCGGCGTATCTTTTACTGAATGTTTTTCTTTTCTGATTTAGAGCATTGCATTCCATTATTACATGGCAAATTGTTTCTGTTACTTCTCTGGTGTTACAAAATGTACAGTCAGTGCTGTTGTGTGTGTTTTGCTTCCATTTTCTCAAAATGTGTCGAGTTGGAAGGAGGTTCAACCGAAAAACATATCACGGATTTGGCGATCAGGAAATAAATTGAGGTAATGTGGCAGTTGGTTCATCGCTCTAGATTCCCATCAGACGTAAGGTTTAGCTTGTATTTGTCCTTTTTGTTTTGGGTTTCGATCCAATCTAATCTTGCTAGTAACTTTTTGCACGCTGGGACCTTTTAATCAACATGTCGAGAGGGACACCCTTTTCTGAGCATATGTTCTCTACTGCTTCTCTCCATTTTATCAATGTAGTTATATTGTGCACCATATGTGAAGCTCTCAATATGTCAAGTGTCGGGATATTGTCTTGATTTTTAAGTTTTCTATATGTGTCAAAGATTTTCCATGTAACCATTGACTGAAAAGACTGCAGTCTGAGTTCATAGCAGATTCGTGGCATTGGTGTAGATTGCAGAAGCGTTAGAGTTTTCCGCCATAAAATCGCCTCAAGTTGCGTCCATATTGCGTCCATATTGCTTGGACCATGTTGATCATAGATTCTCCTTCATAAGGTTATTTATAAGATAAAGTAAACCCTGAAATACATATCACAAAGTTCTGTGACAAAATAGAGTAATGATGCCGGAGGCTGTGTTCCTTTCTAATGTCACGGAACACTGATGCATCATAAAACATGGTCACACACTGACATCCCCTTCAATACATGGCCTCCTGCTTAATGTAAAGCAAGATGACTTCCAGTTGCTGATTCATATAATCCTTGAAAAATCTTTTTGGATTAAAACATAATAATATGCAGCTTCTAATTTTTTTTAAAACAAATATTTATAAAGTTTAATAAAATGCATCTAAAAACGTGTTCGTTGGGTTCTTCAAAATAAAACAACAACATGCAGATTACTGCTCTCATGTGTTAATCTCTAGTCTTGCACACAACAAATATACTACTGTAAAACGTTCCTTTTCAATTAATGGGTGTGAATTGTCACACAAAGTTATTTGTACAAGAAACCAATACGAGCATCTTGCCGTGTCTTTAATTAAGCAAATCCAGATATAGCTGGAATTCTGCTCTATGTTGGCTCAAGCAGCAGTTATTGTGTCATCACAACTGAAGAGTAATAGATTAATGAGCAGAAGTGTTCACTTTTCTTATACAGGTCAATATTGATGTTACAACTAGCATATAATAACAATACATCTTTCATTCCCCACGGGTGGACATGGCGTTTAACAATCTGCCACCCTGAGCTTTGGTAGGCCCGAGTGAAGCAAGGGCCTCAGCTCGGTCTGTGGCCAGTTAAATCCCATGTCCGCCCCGGTGGCGGGGCAGGAAAGTTATTTGCACCCCAGGTTTTCCCAGGTTGCAGATAATTTTCTTTTTTTTTTAAATTCCGACAGGAGATGTGCTCAGTGCAGGAACATTTCCCGTTGGAAAGACAAACAAGTGAAAAGGCCTTGCGCTTTGATCCCTGATGAACCTCTTGTCTGCTCACCACCATGGAAATAGAAATGGGACTAGGTACATTTTTGGATGACAGCAGCCATTGAGAACATGTTCAAAAATGGCTGCCACCATCCGAAAAGGAATTTAGCACCTTTTCTATTTCGATGGTGGCGGCCGAGACGAGAGGAGCATCGGGACATGAGTGCAAGGCCCTCATACTCCTCCTGCAAGTCTGTTGGGGCGGGGGGTAGAGAATTGTTTTTTTCAAATGTGGGTAGGCAACAGGGAGAGCCTCCCTGTTGCCTCGCCACATTAGAAAAAAAGAAAAAAACACCTCCCTTAGAGAAGGGCCTGGGGTGGCTGGGACAGTGGCTGGTGATTGTGTAATCTCGCCCGCTGTCCCAGCCGCCTAATTTGCTGAGTGCCCTTCCCCTACGTTTTGAAGGATATACCATCATCATTAAATCAGCCCAAACCTAATGTACAAGCGTCTAACATTATGCCATCCAGTATATTTGTGTCTGAAGGTACTGTATGTTCATCATGAAATACAGTTCCAGTTTCATTTCCAAAAAGTCTGGAGCCATTTTATTCATGACTTTGGTACTTTGCATACTAACGTCAAATCCTTCAGAAGTAATCTTCCATTTTCTGTGAGACATGTTCCCTTAAATTCATAGGCTTTTAGAATTGTTGTTGCCAGTATGCCAAATAGAAACTGTTTAAATAAAAAAGAAACAGTTTGAATTTAATTTTTCTAAAAAAATATAAAAGCACTATGCTGAATTACAGTTGCGGATTTAGCTAACAGTCACTTTAAGTCAATATTATACCATCCCTTCAGAGTAGCTTGTGTACTACAGTACAAAATGGCCAAATGGTAAAGGTATAGAATAGTTTCCACTTACGTTCGAGCCAAAATGCATTTTAAAGAAGGTGTCGTTAATCCTTCATGTGCACAATCAATCTGTGGTGTAACTGTATTGCCAGACTAGGTAGCTTTGTAGTTTAACTGCTTTCGCAAACTAATTACCTTCTGCACAGTATAAAGTATACAGTATAGTGTATATATGTACTTTAGTAATTTAGTGATTCAACCTATGGACTGACAGGACCATCTCAGTAGAAACCACAAACACAACTTCGAAAGGCACAGAGCAATTATGAATGTGAGGTTCTTTAGCAGACCTGACTTTCATGCAGAATCTGTTCACTTGGGCTCATGAAGGAAATACAAACCGAAGTGGAGGTTTCCCTAGCAGATGGGAATACACCACATCAGGGATCCACAATATGTTTTTGTACAAACCCATGGATGTTCTTATTCCAATATCTCTGGAGTGCATGGGGCACTACCATATGACAATAGTAGAGTCATGGTGTATAGGTCACTGCTCTAGTACTGTATTAGAATAAAACAACTCATGTCAAAATCATGCTCCAGTGAAACGTGTACTCTGCTGAATGCATCACCACTGTAATAGTGTAGTAGATTTAAATGTCAAACTCGTGCTGAAGAGCAGAGGTCAGTAATATACCAATGAAGAACTTGAACATCATTTACCATTATTTCCAACTTCTTATGCAGCACAAGGACCATCACAGAATGTATGATTATAATTGAAAGGGACGATCCTGGCTCATTCTTACTGCACTGCATGGTTCACCAATGTTCAAGTATAGCAGATTTGAATTGCTCATCAAGGCTCACTCCTTTTTTCAATGCATGTGTCGCTATTGTTCTAGTTCGGTAGCTACCCATGAATAGATTTCCCCTCAGTCACAAACTCATCCTCCTTCTCTTCACCTTGCATAACATTATTAACAACAATGGGTCATTGTTCCAGCCTTCCTCTAGCCTCTTTGCCTCTTCACATATGAGCTATTGCTGTATCCGTACCCTTCTACTATTCAATAAGTTACAATAGCACCTCTCCCTTAAGCCTACCATTACCATATTCTGCTCTTCCTGCCTATTCTTCTGCTTTCTATTTCTCTCCTTTGCTCATAACCAGTTTACCTACCTTCCCATTCCCATCATCAAATCATGTATTCCAGCTACAGCTAAGTTCATACCGGACTGGACATAGAGGTTACTGGTGCACCAGATGCCTATGAAGGGAGCATAGTTCACTTTGCAAGCACAGGAAGGCAATCAGGGAGATGGAGTCCTGTTACAATCCCATTGATCCTCACACATACCTCCCACTACCCTGACTCTCTGCTCAGCACCTACAACACGAGAATGCAGTTATCCCCCACGATCAATTCGGTCTAGTTGCACACATAATTATTAACAATACATGTATACATAATCTCACTTACTAGCACTACCTACACTAGAATGCAGCTACCCCTGTGGCCATTTGGCCTAGCTGCACACATACTACCTGTCTCACATACCCTGCACACTAGTTCCAGCACTAGAATGCAGCTATCCACCATGAAATGGGCCTAGCTGCACACTTCCAGAATGCACACACACACACACACACGATTTACTGCTCTGTCTATCTCCACTGACCATACCAATGGGGAAAGGCACTATACTAATGCGCACTAACATAACATACACCAGCCTATGCCCACCGCATCACCCAGTCCAAATTTAAATGGGCCAAAGCTGGAGGCTCTAGCTTCCCAGCCATTGCATCCAAACATTGGAATGTCCTCTTACTTACCTTGCATGCTCAACACTCTTATTGGACATTATGGAGAGCTCTAAACATTGATATTCTCCTAATATGAACTGCAAAGTGCCTCCTCCATCCTGGGGGAATTGTGAAACTGACAAAACTTGATACCTGACTTACCCTTTATGTATATAATGCCAGTACTGTAATTTGAGTAACTGGTCATGTAACAGTGCCTTGATGCCTTAGATTTACTGTGCTATATAACTGTAAAAATAAATAAATACATAATAAATAATAATAAATATACTGCCCAGACAAGGACATACTGGAGTAGCCCAGTCACTGGCACAGGCAAAAGCCTCCCATTTATGAATCATCACCTAGAAAACACTAGACCTTAGCTGCCATACCAAGAACACAATAGCCGACACTGGCCACCTCAGGCCATTGATGATTCAATGTTGTATTCATTAGCAAGAAACTGAGCAGTACTACAACAGTGGTTTCCCTTTGTTAAAGGAATAGTGCGCTCAGAAATATTAATTGCTAAAACATAGTTTAGACATATTTTGAATGAAAATTCCTAAACACTTCAAGCAAACAAGGCTCAAAGTGTTTACATGGCAGCATCCATTTTGTGATTTCAGGCAGCCTTCTCAGCTCTGCCCTTGTGGCACTAAACACACAGCAAAAGTCCCCTACTGGGAGCTTTTGCTTACTGCAGCCAGAGCAGAGCTGAGGAGGCTGCCTTCACTTTCATTTTACGTTTTCGGTGCTCCCCAAGCCCAGGGAAGCACAGAAAACGTAAAATGAAGGCAAAAACCTGAGGTGTGTCAATTAAGAATACAACGTTGTTGTATTTGTGATTGCCGTGATAGGAAAACCACGGAAATCATAAATACAACAACGTTGTTATTATGACTGTGGCAGCTTTCGCGTGGAGTCTCATGGGCTCCCCCAACCCTGAGGGAGTCCAGGAGACTCCAAGCGAAAGCTGCCGCATTCAGACTAACAACGTTGTTGGATTTGTAAATACTGCGGCATTTACAAATACAACAACGTTGTATTTCTCACTGCAGCAGCTTTTGCCTGGAGTCTCCTAGACTTCCTCAGGGGTTGGGGGAGCCCAGGAGACTCCACACGCAAGCTGGTGCAGTGAGAAGCATTTCAAAACACCAGTGTTGAGATTCTGCCTGCAGCGGCTTTCACTTTGGGGCTCGCGGGCTCCCCCGGGGGACCCTGCGAGCCCCACAGTGAAAGCTGCTGCAGGAAGGAACACCGCGACATGGAAACACAACCGCATTCCGTTTCTGCTTGCCTTGGCTTTCACTTTGGGTCTCCAGAAGGACATCCTGTGCATCATTCTTTTGGTGGACATCATTATTCCCCCCTCCCTGGACTCTGGCTGAAGTACTGAATGGAATTGAGCGCCCTTCCAATTACATCATCCTTAGACAAGATCACTGATTATGAAGAGGTGGAAAGCATGGCTATACAGTTATACCCAAGTGTGAAAATAGTACAACCACTCTGCCTTTCTTCAAGTGTTTGCATTTTATGATTTGCAATTACTGCAACAATAAGGGAAGACATATGTAAGCATATGCAAGGCTCAGAGAACACCAACATTGACAAAATGTTGTCTAGTTTAAAGGTTAACCAAATAGTTTGACCATCTATATTAGAAAGTTAAACTTCAAACACTACATGACAGAAACCTCATAATGGAAAACATTACGCTTCGGGATGCTTGTTATACAAGTGAATGTCCTGTTAGGTAGGCAAATCGATCACCTTGTTTTACTCCTTTCTGTTACTGCTACTTTTCTTGCACCTCCAAATTAGAATTTTGGTGCATTTACCACTGGTGATATTACTATGTGGTAAACCTGTGGATTTTTGGGGCTAAAGGGGCAGATTGAACTGTCCACTTTACGGACAGAAATCATCAGAATTACCACACAGTAATTCTGCCAGCTGTTAATCTGCCAAAAATCCCCATGCAGTCCTATGGACTCCAAAAATGGGGAATTATCACCATTTGTAATCCCATGGTTACTCCACGGGACCTATCAGCAGTAAAGGTAATGGAGTTTGGTGGTAATTCAGTGGATTTACTTCCGGAATACAGTAAACTTGTAATGAGGCTAACATCTGTTCTTATCATGCATGTTACTAATCATGTGTTTATTTCCTACATATAAAACAGTGTGGTCAATGGCTTCCAGGATTTATTGAGCAACCTACTGAAGACATCTCTAGGCAACAGTCTGAGAATAACAGGAATTTAAAGGTAGGATATGCAATGATAAAGCAACATTGATATTGAGTGAGAGAGTAGATTGTTATAGTTTGCATTTGGGAATTGTCCAGCATTAGACAAAGAATAGTCAAGGTTATTTTGACCTTCTGGCACAGTGTAAAAATAATGTTAATGTTTGCACCAAGAGCAATGCTAAGTAGTATCATACAGATTGTGGCTTTGGAATCAACAATGGACTATCCCTTCTTAAAATATAGATCACTGGAAACTGGTTCAAGCCTATGAGCAATTGTAAGACTCAAGCTAAATTATTGACATTGAACAATGTAATTGACCTTGTGAGCAAACCAAACATAGCAGGAGGACACAGATAGAGAAGTAGTTAGCAGCAAAGCTATTATGTATATATTGATCACGTGTTAAACTTTGGGCCCAGAAACTATTCTAATCCTGAGGCACATGACTTTATAAATAAGGTTATCACAAACACTAGTATAATTGGTGGGGAAGCTATGTCACTTAAAAAGCATGGTTCTAACTTTTCAGCACATGGTTCTAAAGCTCCAGAGTCTGACTCTACTACCACCTCACTCAGAGTGTGGAAATTGTAGCTTCTCGGAGGAAAGGATTCTACCTTTCTTTCAAGAGGCCACATTTGTTGAAATACACTAATATAGAACATACAATTGTACATGGCAGACTATCAACAAAAACATATTTGTCCTTGGGGATCAGAGTCACTCTTGTGTTGTGTCTAGGTTACACAGAGCGGGACAGGTATGTCTAGACCTGAGTCCTATGTTTGCTGGTTCTAGAGAGCCAAGCTACACCTCATTGATGAGGCCCAATGAGGCTGAAACATGTCTAGGGTTACTTGTTGTCTCGCGCAGAATGGATGTGAACAAGCAGTTTAGGCTGGAATGCCTTTTTTGGGGCAGGACCAAGCCTGATTTGCACATGGTCTTTCACCTTTCTGTAATGGCTTGGCAGGCGAAGAACGATGGTCTGGAGGTTTGCTCAGTGCAATGCCCGAGGTTAAGATTGATTCTAAACCTTACAGCCAGATATAGAAAGGGGATTTGTCTTGGGACTGGGCTAAACAGAGTCACAGCTCCACATGAGGGCCTTCATTCGGTTCATCATGTACTAGGCCTTCAAATCCAATATGGCGGCACTCTTGCCATGTCGACCCTCTGACCTTGCTTTACCACAATGCCTTTCAGACTCCATCTTCTCTCTCCACCTACGTCATCTCCCTTCTCACAACTCAATCAAAACATGATCTTGTGTACTATTTCCAAACACATCGCCTATAACACACTGCCCTATCTATAACCTCTGCAATCACAACATTAATGCATTTATTGCTCATTCCGTGTTGCTACATGATTTATCTATTAGGTGTCAAAACAACACATGATACACATGCACCTTCTGCCATACAAATCTCAAACTGCTCCCACTGTGGCACTTACTAATAGTTTTTTTCTCAGTGTAAACCTATTTGCCTTGTTGCCTCCCTGGGACCAGATGTGCATCTCAACAAGACCTCAGCTGCACCACACTGATGATGCTCAACGATGCTGAAACATGTCTAAGGTTGCTTTTGGTCTCACGCAAAATATGTTTGACCAAGCAATTCAGACTGGACTTCTTCCTTTGGGGTGGGACCATGCCTGATTTGCTCATTGTCTTTCTCCTTTCTGTAATAGCTTGGCAGGCTAAGAATGATGGTCTGCAGGCTTATCCACAGCAATGCCAAAGGTTGTGATTAATTTCAAACCTTCCAAACATCACCTCTTTTGTTTTGCTGTAAAATAAAAAGCAAAAATGCTTTAAAACAGAGTTGTTCTTTTCCGTTAAAATATTTATAGTGTACTTATTTTTATCATTTATTACATATCATCACAATATGCTTTTCAACGCACAGTAGAGCTTGCAATTTCAATATCATCAACTCACTGTAACACTTCAACACCCCACCTCACCCAGAAAAGTGGCTAGGACGGAGCTCAAGCGGGCACACACAATGAAGTTAAAATCAGAAGCCTAATGAGAGCCTCTTTATCTGATACATAGACACCTTCGATAGGTAGACCATAGAAGCAAATAGGCCTGAGCAGTCGCATTTTATCGATCTTACACATTTTCAGTATTGATGGGTGTTATGTTTCATAAGGCTTTGGTAGCAGGGTCATGTCAGCCATTCAGGACACTTCGCCACCGACAGTTATGTCGCATTCCACATTTTGCTCGAATCCATCCTACGCTTTTTAAGTCGAGACTCAATTACATTGAAAAACTGTGCCTTTTGAATCCGAATGCTCTTCTCACATTTGGGCATGTCAGACAGTAATTGATGTGACACAAATGTTTGACACAGACTCTGTTATTTATAACATGCAGAAGGATGGCATTTTCCAGCACTGTTAGTGGGAAGGAAAGAACACTCAGTACAGAAGGAGCCTTGCGGGAGTAGTTGGTGTATAGAGAGGGAGAATTGAGATTCCGTGATAGGTGAGGGCGATAACAGTCTAATTTTAGAGATTATGTTCTGAGCAATGACAGCCATCATTGTACACTTAGAGGTTTGTTAAGGTGCTCTGGGGTAGTTTAACATGCTGCACTTCTTAGTATTCTGTCAAAATCAGCCCTGTGATTCGTACCCGTTGCTTGATTTTACAGAAACTTATATCCGCAGACTTCACGTATTGACAACACTTCCCCATGTTAAGGTATAACCGATGTAAGCCTAGCATTTCAGGGTTTGACACTGGTTTCTGTACCTCCTGTGTAGGATGCATGCTAGGGAATTTATTCATGAAACCATCTTGACTCAGGTGGTACAGATATTATTCAATTGATAGTGGCTCATCTTACAAATTTGCGTGTACAGCTGACCGCTGAAAACATAAATAGGCTTGCCAATAGAATTTTAGTGATATTGTCTACAGAAAGACATCTTTTTAAAAAGTTTTATTACAACCATAAGAATCAGTAGAGTTAGGGCCGAGTCATGGAAAAGTGTGCATAGAACCTGCACGGCCTGTCGTGCATAAGAAAATCTGTGTGAAACGCGTATTCATGGAATTGTCCAAGCAAAGTAACCCCATGCGCAAGTCATGCCCAGAACACCCACGACATGCACACATGCAGAGTCATTACAGCTATGGGAAGAGATCGTTGTGCACTCATCACGCACATAGCAACGCACCATGGAAAAATAGTCTGCGTACTCCTCCAAGCAGGCCAGCACCCTGGTGTGGGTGTGTGGGGTCCCCCGTAGCTATTCCCAGCATCCCTTCAACATGCATACCACGTATAGTAAAAATCTGAATTTTCCAGTACACATGCATGTGAACCCCCGTAAACGTTTCCTGCTCCCCGCTACACTACTTACGAGCATCCCAACTGTGATCGGGACCCCAACTGCATGCACACACCCGTAAATCTGATGCCCAATCTTACCCCATGTGGAGATTCCCATGCGCAAGTGTCTGTATGCCTGCCTTTGTGTGGAGGATAGTTTGAGTGCAATGCATGGCCATTTCCCTGCGCTGTCAGATCCATGAATATGTATCATTCCATGCAATAGTCGGCATGCGATGGACTGCATGTGGGCAGTCCCTTGTAATGCCCATATTTTCCCTTGTTCTTCCTCATTCTATGTGTTCCGCCCCCAACCCCAGTCTATGCACAGACCACGCCAAAGCTCTGCAAGGTTTCTCGCGCAAGTCACTCGGCTGCTCGTGTAGATGTTCTGAGCCTGCACAAAGTCCCTGAACAGCATGAAAAAGTCCTGCACAGACAATTCCATGAATCGTCAAACTGAGTTGCGCATGCGGTTTGATGCACAATGTCCCGATTTATTGTGCAAATAATTCCATGAATCAGGGTCTTAATGCCAAATTGTCCACACATATTAAGTGTTAAACCACAGCATTCCCTTTCTAAAAACATTCCACAAATACATATTGTGTAAACTCACCTTGCTTAAACTTCTATTTATTCTGTATTTAGATCAAGCGATAACACAGCTCTGCGAATCCCATTTATAGTACAATTGTTGAAGGTGCTTATTGTGTTTTTACTTTAGACACTCAAAGTGTGGAAATTGTAGCTTCTCAGAGGAAAGGATTCTACCTTTCGTTCAAGAGGCCAAATTTGTTGAAAGACACTAATATAGAATATACAATTGTACATGGCAGACTATCAACAAAGACATATTTGTCCTCGGGGTTCAGAGTCACTCTTTTGTTGTTTCTAGGTTACACAGAGTGGGACAGTTATGTCTAGACCTGAGTCCTATGTTTGCTAGTCCTAGAGAGCCAAGCTACACCTCATTGATGAGGCCCAATGAGGCTGAAACATGTCTATGGATACTTGTCTCACACAGAATGGATGTGAACAAGCAGTTTAGGCTGGACTGCCTCTTTTGGGGCAGGACCAAGCCTGATTTACACATAGTCTTTCACCTTTCTGTAATGGCTTGGCAGGCAAAGAACGATGGTCTGGAGGTATGCTCAGTGCAATGCCAGAGGTTAAGATTGATTCTAAACCTTACAGCCAGATATAGAAAGGGGAATTGTCTTGGGACTGAGCTAAACAGAGCCGCAGCTCCACATGAGGGCCTTCATTCTGTTCATCATGTTCTAGGCCTTCAAATCCACTATGGTGGTACTCTTGCCTTGTCGACCCTCTGATCTTGCTTTACCATAATACCTTTCAGACTCCATCTTCTCTATCCACCTACGTCATCTCCCTTCTCACAACTCAATCAAAACATGATCTTGTGTACTATTTCCAAACACATCGCCTATAACACACTGCCCGATCTATAACCTCTGCAATCACAACATGAATGCTTTTATTGCTCATTCCGTGTTGCTACATGATGTATCTATTAGGTGTCAAAACAACACGTGATACACATGCACCTTCTGCCATACAAAACTCAAACTGCTCCCACTGTGGCACTTACTAATAGTTTTTTCTCAGCGTAAACCTATTTGCCTTGTTGCCTGCCTGGGACCAGATGTGCATCTCAACAAGACCTCAGCTGCTCCATACTGATGATGCTCAACGATGCTGAAACATGTCTAAGGTTGCTTTTGGTCTCACGCAGAAGATGTTTGACCAAGCAATTCAGACTGGACTTCTTCCTTTTGGGTGGGACCATGCCTGATTTGCTCATTGTCTTTCTCATTTCTGTAATGGCTTGGCAGGCTAAGAATGATGGTCTGCAGGCTTACCCACAGCAATGCCAAAGGTTGTGATTAATTTCAAACCTTCCAAACATCACCTCTTTTGATTTGCTATAAAATAAAAAGGAAAAATGCTTTAAAGCAGAGTTGTTCTTTTCCGTTAAAATATTTATAGTATACTTATTTTGATCATTTATTACATATCATCACAATATGCTTTTCAACGCACAGTAGAGCTTAGGAGCATCCCAACTGTGATCGGGATCCCAACTGCACGCACACACCAGTAAATCTGACGCCCAATCTTACCCCATGTGGAGATGCCCATGCGCAAGTGTCTGTATGCCTGCCTTTGTGTGGAGGATAGTTTGAGTGCAATGCATGGCCATTTCCCTGCGCTGTCAGATCCATGAATATGTATAATTCCATGCAATAGTCGGCATGCGATGGACTGCATGTGGGCAGTCCCTTGTAATGCCCATATTTTCCCTTGTTCTTCCTCATTCTATGTGTTCCGCCCCCAACCCCAGTCTATGCACAGACCACGCCAAAGCTCTGCAAGCTTTCTCGCGCAAGTCACTCGGCTGCTCGTGTAGATGTTCCGAGCCTGCACGAAGTCCCTGAACAGCATGAAAAAGTCCTGCACAGACAATTCCATGAATCGACAAACTGAGTTGCGCATTCGGTTTGACGCACAATGTCCCGATTTATCGTGCAAATAATTCCATGAATTAGGGTCTTAATGCCAAATTGTCCACACATATTAAGTGTTAAACCATAGCATTCCCTTTCTAAAAACATTCCACAAATACATATTATGTAAACTCACCTCGCTTTAACTTCCATTTATTCGGTATTTAGACCAAACGATAACACAGCTCTGCGAATCCCATTTATAGTACAATTTTTGAAGGTGCTTATTGTGCTTTTACTTTAAATGAATCTTAGTCAAAGCTGTTGCTTTTTGTGAGTACCGAGTGTGAATTGCAGTACATAGTAAGGTCCTTCCTAGGTGGAAACATCAGCAGTATTTTAAAATTCAAAGTTACTAGAAGGTGATTCCACTGAGCAACATTGGCTTGTCACCCTTTCACATATCATATTGTTTCCACAATAACACATAGTTAATTTTATTGTCCGGAACATAGTTTGTCTACTCAGTCTCCAGAAAACAAGAACTTCAAATAGCTCTGATGCATGATAAGTAAGGTTAGGCTATACATTTTTTTTATAGAGATTGTAATAGGGCTCCACAGCTGCCTCATTATTTTTAATTACCTTAAGTTTAGATATAGGATATTTGTGCTAATTTTAAATTGACCAACTCGAAAGTTAATCAATAACCTTCTTGTATTTGGCTCAATTATATCCTTGATGATCCGTTGTGAAAAGAAATGTATCCGGACAGTCATTTAACCATTTCAATATGTTGGAGACAGAAAATGCGCAATTTCCGTTTTAACGAGCTTGCCAATATTTACATTGTATTTATGTTATGTATTTAATTGTTTTATTTGCTTGTTGTTCATTGCAGGAGCACTACGACTAGTCTCTGGTTTGAATGTGTTTCTAATGCTCATCAAGTAGTAATGGAAATAATATTTCATACTTGGATAAGTAGTTATCTCATTCTAAATCATCCCTCTTTCTGCTATAGCGTATTTTCACTTAGGTGGAACAAACAGCAACCTGCACCCTCATTTCCATTTCGGACATAAGTGCTGTCTGAACATTTCTGTTAGTGACCTTTGTGCCGTATCCGTATTTCTGATATTGATTGTTTCACTCACCAAATCCCTGTAAGAAGCAGTAGGATAGGGGTGTATTGATGTGAATGTAGCACTCTAAGCCAGCATTATTTGTGGGAACGAGATTACACCTTATTGATCGCTGAAGTTGTGCATTGCTCCTGTACCTAGCAAACATCTCAAAGCCACATTGCCCAAATCAATATTTCCATTAATCCTTCTCACAATTATCTCTATGATTTTGCTCACTCCAAATGGACGCTTGCCTGTGTATCAGATGTACAGTGATCGTCTATCAAAAACATATTTTGCATATTTTGGGTTGTTGTTTTGGACTGTTGAAGGTAATACATATTATTAGAGTTGGTAGGACATGGTGTAAGTCGGGGGCATCTGATAACCCAGTTGTGGTTGATTGTTTTGCAGAATTGTGGCCCTTATCTGCCACATATTCCTGAAACATATTGCACTAATACACACCATCATTTAGTCCTGTGATATGAGCTGCTATATTGGTGGGGTGTCAACAGTGACTACATCATTGGAATTGACAGTGATCATTGGGTCTCCTTGGGCCTGCAGACCAATGCATCAGCAGATAGACCACAGGTGTTGGCTGTTTGCCGCAAGTGAAAGACCCCAGTCCTCGAAGAGATGCACTTTCTCATTTGCTTCTTTCATCATATTATCATCTCCTTTTTGGAGGTCACGGTTAATATCATCCCCTCTCCCCCATACCCATTCCTGCGACATGCTGGCATGACATTGATGTGTGCACTGTAATAACTGCGCTATCTTGTAGGGTTGGTGGATGTAATTTCCCAGCACATTTATCATGATGATACACTGACCATCTCAGTCTACGGACTCTATGCAAGTTCTCAGGATGTGATGTGACATTAGGACACCATTAGCAATAGGAAATATACTATTAACAGTTTCATGCCACTGGTAATATATCAACTATTGACACCTGAGCACCCTGGAAATGTGACTCATGAGCAATTCACAGCATGAAAGTTGTTGGGATTATTACTGTGGCCGATCATGACTGTATTGTTTACTTTTACCCACCTATCCTCTGTCTCATCAGACATGTTACCGAATTAACGATGAACTAACTTTTCACTTCCATATCCAAGTTCCCTTCAGATTCTGAGGAAACTTCTTTGATTTGTATTCATATACAATTATGTGGATTTTGAGATTTTGTTATCTGTAAATGATGCAAATCCATTTGACTGTTAGGGAATGACCTACCTGACCCAGAGATAATCACCATGTCACTAGATTTATGGCATAGAATCAGCAAAGTCATCAGTTACAGGTTACAGACCAGACTTCCTGGTAGCACCAAGTCCAGCTCCTTCCAGAATGTGCTTAGTTGCCACTGATGTGCCTTTTGCTGTGGAACAAGATGTAGTGATATCAGTAATCTCAATGTTGACAACTGGTGTAGAAACAAACACTGAGGTGGATGGTACAGTAGTTTCATACCTTAGGGGCCTGGCAAAACCGAGTGAGCTGTCCTCAGCAGAAAGATCAATTGAGGCAGATGTTTTCAGGTCACAGAGAGACTTCCCAATCTGGGTGAGTAGGCAGAAAAATGAGGAAGTCCCTGGGATGTTCGTGGTGTACAGAGAGAATGGACGCCTGTACAGTGAGCCCAATAATTAGTTTATGTGTTTAATACATTTTATGGCGTTATTGAAATTACGAACAATGAAATATGCATATAATGAGTAGACCATTATTACAAGAACTCGATATAAAACATAGTAAAAACATGCAATATAACAACACGGTTAGGAGGTAAGATGACAGTAAACAATAGATAACACGAAAGGTCAAACTGGTGCAGCAAATGCTAACACAGTCGAATAATGAAAAGTAAATATGAGTGCTGAAAACAGGGAAATGATATAACCATTTTGGAAATACTATATCATTCTATTCTAATTTGTGTTTTTATAGCGGTAGCTAACCCGCTGGCCTCAGAACACTCAAACCTACAATACACAAAAAAACAAAAGAAATTATATTATAAACTGCCACTAAGTATGATCTACATAGATGAAACATATAAGGTGAAACAAACAGGTGGATGCCCAAAACTGAGGACAAGGAAGAAACAGTAAGATAAGTGTGGGGGCAGGGGGGGGCATCATTAATTGAACCAGGTGCAAAACAACATAGCAAATTAGATCGCTCATCCAAGCCTGAAATGCAAATAATACAAAGAGATTCATGAGCCATGTGTAAGTATATTGTGAAAAGTTAGATTATCAATGAAATGCTTCCAATTGGTACTAATAAGCTTGATTGCAACGGCAATGAAAAGGTCATATAACAGAAATGAAGCATCTAACACATAATTTGTAAAAGCAATACTCCCCAACAAAATATTTATGAGGGATATTGGGAGATTTACCTTAGAAATATGTTGTCACACTCTCCAAGTGTCCTCCCAACACCTATGATCATAAAGACACTCATAAAACATATGCATAAAAATCTATGCATATAGGACTCGAGAGTGTTCCCACAGAACCAACAATTCCCTAGTCAGGCCTTAAGTAGTTTTGGTGTGGTAAAGAAGGTTTTATGCAAGAAAAAGAAAAGTTCTGTGTAATGTTAGCTGATGTAGAAATGCACTTAACCTTGGACCATAACAGTGTCCACATCTGTTCATCAAACTCCCTTCCACAGTCAATATCCCACTGGGATTGAGTAGACCATTTAACTTTAGGAGATTTGACCACCCTCAACATTTATCAAATTGAGCAGCTTTGACATCAGAACCAGCAATCTTGTGGGGTCAGGAATAAGTTCATTATTTATTTATGTATTTATTTATTGTTTTAGCTGAATTAATCAACCTTTCAATAAATACATTATTCAATACTCAATCGAAAGCAATTACAATTCAAAGTCTAGAAAATTGATAAAAATGGGTTTACATTTAGTATTACAGTATAAAACTAGTTGAGATTAAATAGAGACCAAAATTCACACACTCAAGATTTCAGTGACAATAAAAACTCCACCATTGCCAAGGAGACCGAAACATGATCTTCTGAAAACACATATCGCATAATCGGTCCAGGGATAAATAAGTTCATTATGTATAAAGTGATGAAATGTGTCCAGGCAAGCATAGACCAATTTATTATAACAGTTGTAGTCTGATATGGATAGATAAAAGTCATTTCTGAGATCGTGAAAGGATCTCCATCTAGCTGTCAAAAGTACACAATAATGGAGGAGAGAATCGACACACTCCCCCGAACCACAGAAGCCTAATTAATTTGACCATCCCACCGTGGTTGGCACATGTCCCTGATATGAGTTCCACAGGACACCACGTGGCAGCCAATGAGGGGAAGAGGAGTTAGGGAGAGGTTGTGGATGGGGAAGGGGAATGAGGAACACCGGATAGAGGATTGGGGAATCTCCTAATTTGGATAGGTAAAGGGAAGCACCGGGAAAGAATCCTCCCTATCTAAGTCCTGCCTGAACTTATAAAACCTGATGAGACGCAATCCCTTGCCAATCTCCTGACACCAACACACAGATACCTTAATACTGGTACATACTGGACACACCTTAATACGTGTGAACATATAGCATGGACAAACAATTGTGATAGCAAGCTGTATGGCTCAAACCATGGACTTCATGCCCATATATGAAGAACAAACACACATAGCCCATTGGGCAATCTTGAAGCAACATAGAAACCCAATTGGGCAAACTTAAGCAACACATAAACCCTGCACTTCACCCCCTACAAAGACTGAGCTGGTAAGGATTTCATAGCATGGTATAACAGGTTAGCAGCACTCGCTATTAAATCCTAGATTCATGAAACATAATGTTCACAGTCACCCACATAAGTGTAAAGAGTCACATCCTAGTTGCATAGCATTTTGTTCTCATGGCTTCCGTGAAAAGAGCATACTGAAATAGCAGAGTGAAACACACCCCACCCCACAATAGCACGGGCACTTATCTGAGCGCCGAGAAGCCCCGCAGGTCTTCTCGGAGGAAATGTAGCACGCCTTGATCAACCGGCAGCCAAGCCGTTTCTTCTCCGTGTCCGGAAAACCCACCGTGCGCTGTCCACCAGTCTGGCTGCTCCTGCTCCGTGCACGCCGCAAGTGCCGTGAACAAATGCCGCCTGCCGTTCCTCTGTTGTGCCTCAGTAGGCACTGCAATGATCAAGGTTCATTCTCCGGGGAGAAACACGCCGTCCTGCATTCAAACCGCACCCAAGAACAACAATAAGCCACACCTGATTGCGTGCCATTCCCAGCTTTAAGGCTGCCCTAACCCAATGCAGCTGGTCAAGCACGCATAACTTGGACTACACTCAGCCCCAAGGTGTGCTGGGAGTTGTAGTTTAAGATAGCCTCCAGTTCCATAGGCAAACTTTGTCACTCCCTGTCGATGCCAGCCCCTATTCCTCACATTACCTCCTCTCCCAGGCCTCTTCCCAGGACCCGGTTTTGTAAGATATCTCAAATGAAATTATATGAGCAACCTCGGGGCATGCACTGCTTCTGCCGACTCCCATGAACAATCTTCTGGTCCATAACCTACCCACTCAATCAAATACCATAACTGTTGTTTCTTCCTCTTGACATCCAAAATGCGTTTCGCCTCGTATTCCAATTGTCCTTCTTTCACCAGAGGCGGTGGTCATTTGGTTTTCATTCCGGGAGCTGCAGGTTTAAGTAAAGATAAATGAAATACCGGATGTACCGGTAACGTCTTTGGCATACACAATTTCATCGCAGTATCTGATACACAACAAATAATCTCATAAGGACCAATAATTCTGGGCAGAAATTTACGAGATCCCACCAAGGATACATTACTGGTGGATAACAAAACACGATCCCCAATTTGGTACTCGGGACTCTCTTGCCAATGTTTATCGGCTTGCTTCTTATATGCTTCCTTGGCTCTCTCTAAATTTGCGCGTGGCCTCTGTCTGACTTCAAGAAGCAACTGTTTACGCTCCTGTAGTACTGGCATAGTAGCCAATTGCTGGAATTTGTTCAGGTATCATGTTTTGTTCATGCCCGTACAAACATTCATTGGGTGCCATACCCAAGGAACTGTGAAAAGTATTATTGTATGTAAAATCAGCCAACCACAATGCCTGTACCCATGAGTCTCTGCCATCCCCCAAATACCCTCTCAAGTATTGTTCCAAAGTCTGGTTCACTCTTTCCGTCTGGCCATCAGTTTGGGGGTGATAGCTAGTAGATAGAGCACAGTTGATTCCCAACATCTGACAGAAACTGACAGAAAGCACGCCAAAATCTAGATGTAAACTGTGAGCCTCTGTCTGAAACAATACTCTTCGGTAAACCATGCAATCTCACCACATGTTGGAGAAATAATTCTGCCAACTTGCCGGCCCCTGGAATTCCAACAAATGGAATAAAATGAGCTTGTTTAGACAAAAAATGCACTATCACCCAAATAGTATCGTAGTGATTTTCAGGAGGCAAATCTGTAATGAAATCCATGGAAATGTGTGACCATACTCGTTCAGGAGTTGGCAATGGCTGTAGTAGTCCTCTCTTTTTAACATGATCAGCCTTGTTACGCACACAATTTTCAAACTGTAACACATACTTCTCCACATATTGTCTCAAGGTAGGCCACCAAAAATATTTTTACAACATGACTTGCATCTTTCTTTGACCAAATTAACAAGGGGGGTCCTGGGAGTCCCTCTGCCAGACATTAGTCCTGGTTACGAGAGACTTACCCAGAGTCTTTAGCTCACTATCTTTTACAGAGAAGAAATATCCCAAACATATCAGTCTTTGTGTTGCCCTGGGGCAGTCCAGCACCGAAATGCTAGGGAATTCTCCTCTGAACAAGAGTACCAACAGCATCCCCAGGCATGTGTTTCGGAGTGTTGGACCTCATCAGTAGGGAGGAGCTGTGCCTCTCTAAGAATAGTGAGCAAGGGGTCCACGTCTGTATTCCCCTTGTAACTTAGGGTGAGACCCAAAGTTACTTAAATATGCAAATTTACAAGGGGGGTCCTGGGAGTCCCTCTGCCAGACATTAGTCCTGGTTACGAGAGACTTACCCAGAGTCTTTAGCTCGCAATCTTTCACAGAGAAGAAATATCCCAAACATATCAGTCTTTGTCCTGCCTTGGGATAGTCCAGCACCCAAATGCTAGGCAATTCGCCTATGAAACAAGAGTTCCAACAGCATCCCCAGACACGCGTTTTGGTCTGGTTGGACCTCATCAGTAAGGAGGAGCTGTACCTCTCTAAGAATAGTGAGCAAGGGGTCCACGTCTGGATTCCCCTAGTAACTTAGGGCGAGATCCAGAGTTACTTTAAATATGCAGATAACAAGTGGAGTCCTGGGAGTCCCTCTGCCAGACATTAGTCCTGGTTACGAGAGACTTACCCAGAGTCTATAGCTCACTATATTTCACAGAGAAGAAATATCCCAAAAATATCAGTCTTTGTCCTGGCCTGGGGCAGTCCAGCACCGAAATGCTAGGCAATTCTCCTCTGAACAAGAGTACTAACAGCATCCCCAGACACGTGTTTCGGTCTGTTTGGACCTCATCAGTAGGGAGGAGCTGTGCCTCTCTAAGAATAGTGAGCAAGGGGTCCACGTCTGGATTCCCCTAGTAACTTAGGGTGAGATCCAAAGTTACTTTAAATATGCAGATAACAAGGGGGGTCCTGGGAGTCCCTCTGCCAGACATTAGTCCTGGTTATGAGAGACATACCCAGAGTCTTTAGCTCACTATCTTTCACAGAGAAGAAATATCCCAAACATATCAGTCTTTGTCCTGCCATGGGGCAGTCCAGCACCGAAATGCTAGGCTATTCTCCTCTGAACAAGGGTACCAACAGCAACCCCAGACACATGTGTCGGTCTGGTTGGACCTCATCAGTAGGGAGGAGCTGTGCCTCTCTAAGAATAGTGAGCAAGGGATCCACATCTGGATACCCCTAGTAACTTAGGTTGAGACCCAAAGTTACTTTAAATATGCAGATAACAAGGGGGGTCCTGGGAGTCCCTCTGCCAGACATTAGTCCTGGTACATTTGTCCTCCTCCCTACTGATGAGGTCCAACCAGACCGAAACACGTAACTGGGGATGCTGTTGGTACTCTTGTTCAGAGGAGAATTGCCTAGCATTTCAGCACTGGACTGCCCCAGGGCAGGACAAAGACTGATATGTTTGGTATACTTCTTCTTTGTGAAAGCTAGTGAGCTAAAGATTCTGGGTAAGTCTCTCGTAACCAGGACTAATGTCTGGCAGAGTGACTCCCACGACCCCCCCTTGAAAATGTGCATCTTTCTTTGAACTGAATGTCCTGCCAAGGGAGACCTATGGCACCAATATAAAACCTTTTCCTGTAACCCTTTGGTTGATAAGTACTAATGCCCCTGATGGTAAGGCAACCCCCCCGCACAGTTTGTGTTGGATGACTGTCCTTCCACTTCTGAAGTTGGCTGGCTGACAAGACCTTATTGATTTGATCAATTAGTCGTGTAGTAACTGCACTAATGGCTCTCTCTGGGGAGATAATGGTCTTGACTTCCCCTACCAAACTGTCTGTATTTTGCTATCTAGATATTGCATCCGCTTTCCCATTTTTACTGCCAGGCCTGAATGTTACCACAAAATCAAATTCATTAAAGTACTGGGACCACCGTAGCTGTCTCTGACTCAAAGTTTCGGCGGTTTTGAAATATTGCAAGTTCGTATGATCCGTTACCACTACCACCTGATGTCTTGCCCCCAATAAATAATGCCTCAAATCCAAAAAAGCTGCCAGCAATTGGCCAGCAATTCCTTGTCCGTTATGGAGTAATTTTGCTCACAACCGGTTAATTTCCTTGAGAAAAAGGCCTCCGGATGCCACACTCCTTCCTCATCCTTCTGAGATAATATGGCTCCTATCGCCACATTACAAGCCTCAGTCTCCACCTGAAAAACTTTCTCTGTGTCTGGGTGTCATAACACTGGAGCCGTAGTAAAGCCTCCTTTCAGTTCCTTAAAAGCCTTTTCACCCTCTGGACTCCACAAAAAACTCACCGCCTTCCTAAGCAATTGTGTGATGGGAGTGACTATTTTAGAAAAGTTGCTGATAAATCTCCGATGAAAATTAGCAAATCCTAAGAAGGATTGTATATCCTTAATGCACTGGGGTGATGGCCAGTCCATAAGTGCCCATACCTTCTTAGGATCCATAACCACACCTGAGGGTGTCAGAATAAATCCTAGAAACTCAACCTGCCTCACATGGAACACACATTTCTCCAATTTCACACACAACTGATATTCCTGTAAACATTGTAACGCTGCCCTTACATGTTTTACATGCTGTTCTGGTGAATCTGAATAAATCAGAATGTCGTCAATGTAGATAACAAAAATGTCAATAAGTTCTCGCAATACTTCTTGCATGAAGAACTGAAAAGCCGCAGGAGCATTACATAAACCAAATGGCATCACAAGGTACTCAAATAAACCAAACTTAGTCCGGAAAGACGTTTTCCACTCATCCCCCTCTTTCACTCTTATCAAATGATAAGCTCCTCTCAAATCAAACTTTGTGTAAATCTGGGTGGACCGTACTTGATCCAACAGGACCAAAATCAAAGGCAACGGAAACCTATTCTTGACCGTAAGCTTATTTAATGCACAGTGATCTATGCATGTGTGTAAAGTGCCTTCTTTTTTTGGAACAAAACATAAAGGGGATGAGACTGGGGACGTAGAGTGTCTTATAAACTCTTTTGCCAACATTTCATCTAAATTTTGCCCCCCCATCTAATTCAATAACACAATCATAGGGACGATGAGGGGGTAATCGTTCTGCTCCTCCCTTGTCAAAGACTTTTGCAAACTCCATATATTGGGTGGGAATCCCTGATTGCACTACTCCACCACTGGGTCTCTTAATCTCTTCTTTGCCAACCATGCTGCAGGTCCTTCCTCTGGTGTCATATGCTCCTGGCATCTCCGTTCCTCAAACCACAACGTTTGCTCCTCCCAATCTATCCTAGGATTATGCTTTGGCAACCAGGGCATTCCCAAAATCAAACCAAACTGTGGTGCTGCTATTAAGTCAAACATAATTTCCTCTCTTTGACCTGATGTGCACACCATCTCCAACTTGTCTGTTTGCTGTCTAATTGGCCCTGACACTAACGGGGGCCCATCTACTGACTGCACTCCTTCCACCCGTTCCTTATCTTGTATTGGTAGTCCTAACTCTTTCCCGCCAAGGCAATATCCACAAAATGTCCTGTTGCGCCCGAATCAACCATTGCCAATAAACACTTAGACAAAGCAAAACACAAGGTCACCAATATATACAAGTGCGAAGTTTTGTTTCCAACCGTGTTTGCTATCCATCTAGGGAAACTTAACTCACTCAGGCCTGACACCTGTGTTCCCCCTAAGGCCGGCCCATCTCTTTTCCCGCCTCCCACACTCTTCTGGGGAGCATTAGGACAAGTGCGTATAAAGTGTCCTGCCTGCCCACAGTACAAACACACGTTGTTACTTTTACGCTGCTCCTTTTCTGCTGCTGATAGGTGTCCTCTGACACTTCCTATCTGCATCGGTTCTACCTCACTCAACCTTCCTCCCCTACTCCTATCCAGTCTCACAAACGGTGCTGTTTCTAGCCTATTCTTGTCACCCTTCCTTTCATTCATTCTATGATCCAGTCTTAATGTTAAATCAATCATTGCCGTGCATGTCCTAGGTTGCGGCTCTAATTGAGCGATGGCATCCTTCAGCTCTTCCCTCAATCCTTGATGGAATAACACTGTTTGCTTTGCCACTGGCCACTCCGTTTCAATTACCAATCTATTAAATTGGGTCACATAAGTTACTAAGTCCCGATTGCCCTGTTTCAACCCCAACAACTCCTTATCTGTGGCCAAGGACACCTCCCGCCGGTCAAACAGCCTACCAAATTCCACTAAGAACCCATCCCACTTATACAGCAAAGGGTCGTCTTTTTGCACCAACGGCATTGCCCAGGCCGCCACATCTCCCGTTAAATAAGATATCACAAATGCTGTTCTTGCCCGAGTAGTATCAAAAGCTGTGGGTTTACACAGAAAATGCAATCTACATTGAGTAAGAAACATCATATACTTTCGGGGATTCCCCGAAAACCGTTCAGGTGCCACTAACGGTACACTGCTGGGGGGTTACACAATGACTGTGGAGTTTTGACTTGCGGATGTTTCCCTGTTCGTAGACCCACTAGCACCTTCCAAGGGTGTTCGCTGCGCCACTAAACCCTGTACTTGTTTTTTCAAATTATCAGACTCTTGACGGGCATGTACTAATTCCAACTGAATATCTTGAAGGGCCTTTATCACATCAGCCAAAGACGGAGGAGTCACTTCCATTTGGCTTGGATGGTTGTAAGTATCCCGATATGGGGGTGGCTTATTATGTCAAAAGTACACAATAATGGAGGAGAGAATTGACAGAAGCCAAATGAATTCGACCCTCCCACCGTGGTTGGCATAGGTGCCTGAGATATGAGTTCCACAGGACACCACGTGGCAGCCAATGGGGGGAAAAGGAGTTAGGGAGAGGTTGTGGATGGGGAAGGGGAATGAGGAACACCGGATAGAAGATTGGGGAATCTCTTAGTTTAGATAGGTAAAGGGAAGCACCGGGAAAGAACCCTCCCTATCTAAGACCTGCCTGAACTTATAAAACCTGATGAGACTCAATCCCTGACCAATCTCCTGACACCAACACACTGATACCTTAATACTGGTATATACTGGGCACACCTTAATACGTGTGAACATATAGCATGTACAAACAATTGTGATAGCAAGCGGTGTGGCACAAACCATGGACTTCATGCCCATATATGAAGAACAAACACACATGGCCCATTGGGCAAAGTTTGAAGCAACATAGAAACCCAATTGGGCAACCTTAAGCAACACATAAACCCTGCACTTCACCCCCTACAAAGACTGAGCTGGTAAGGATTTCATAGCATGGTATAACAAGTTAGCAGCACTCGCTATTGAATCCTAGATTCATGAAGCATAATGTTCACGGTCACCCACATAAGTGTAAAGAGTCACATCCTAGTTGCATAGCATTTTCTTCTCATGGCTTCCGTGAAAAGAGCATACTGAAATAGCAGAGTGAAACACACCCCACCCCACAATAGCACAGGCACTTATCTTAACTCCGAAAAGCCCTGCAGGACTTCTCGGAGGAAATGTAGCACGCCTTGATCAACCGGCAGCCAAGTCGTTTCTTCTCCGTGTCCGGAGAACCCACTGTGCGCTGTCCGCCAGTCTGGCTGCTCCTGCTCCGTGCACGGCACGAGCGCCGTGAGCAAATGCTGCCTGCAGGTCCTCTGTTGTGCCTCGCTAGGCACTGCAAGGCCCAAGGTTCATTCTCCGGGGAGAAACACACCATCCTGCATTCAAACCGCACCCAAGAACAACAATAAGCCACACCTGATTGTGTGCCGTTCCCAGCTTTAAGGCTGCCCTAATCCAATGCAGCTGGTCACGTGCGCATAACTTGGACTACACTCAGCCCCAAGGTGTGCTGGGAGTTGGAGTTTCAGTTAGCCTCCAGTTCCATAGTCAAACTTTGCCACTCCCCGTCAATGCCAGCCCCTATTCCTCAAACTAGCATCATTATAAATTTCATGAATTAACCCAATACCCTTATTTAGCCAGCGCTTTCGCCACAGCGATTGACCGTTGAAGGTAATAGATTCATTATACCAATAGTACGGCGAGAACCAGTTGGATGGAAGTTTAGTCGAGGGGAAGAGAAAAATCCTAAAGGCATACATGGAGGCTTTGATAGGACTAATAAGTCTTGATAGTATTTGACCATGTGAAGTTGTTTGTTCATATTAAGCTTAATAGTGCTACTCACCGAGGTGGTGAAAAGAAGGTCCAGATACTTAAACAAACTGTCACACAGTTTGAAGCCATAAGCGTCTACTTCATGTTTGAGGCAAAATGGTTTCAGGGGGAGGATTTGGGATTTATCTTTATTGAGTTTATACCCCGAAACCAGGTAAAAAATGTCCAATACCAATATTCAATTGGGAAGATGGTCTTTTGGATTTTTTAAGCGAATGGGAATGTTATCCGCATAAGTGGCACTCTTAGTTTCCTGTTGGCCACAGCAAACACTTGAAATATGTACATCATTCCTAATACATTCCAATAAGGTTTGGAGGGATACACATATACAATGGGAGACAATATCCAGTACCCCTTTGGAGATGGAAAATGCTGAGGATTGGCCAATAATGAAGACGGAGGATTTGGAATCTGAACAGAGAAGTCTGATGAGGGAAACAAAGCCATCATCACAACCATGTCAACATAAACCTTGGAAAAGAAAATTCCAGCTAATCTGGTCAAAATCCTTTTTGGCAGGCAGAGCAATTGCAGTGTATCCATGTCTATCAGTTTCATTTTTTGTAATAAGTTGTATAGTATCAAATAAGAGTCTAGCGTTATATGAGATATTTCTTCCTTTGGCATATCTAACTTGACCTGATTTAATTAACTGGGGGGGGGGGGGTCATTTTATTTATTTATATATTTATTTATTTATTTATTTATTTATTTATTTATTTATTTATTTTGCATTTGTTAGGTGCTTATACAGCAAGTGCCCACAGGGCAACAGAGAGGAAACATGGGATTGAAATCAATTTAAACACTGAGGATAAAGATGGAGCTACTAGGCCTTGTGAGCATTCATAACATGCAAGTGCAGAGAGTGGAGAGGGGAATAGGGAGTGGGGGGGTAAGTGCTAGGTGTGCCTGTGCTCATGAGTGAGCATCATATGTAAGTGTCCAGTTAAGAAAATGCTAGGGAGGGGTCAATTCACAATAAATAGTTAAGTTTCGGCCTACAGTGGCATATGCCAGTGGGTGCCAAGGCAAGTGCTGAGAGTGGTCGGAGTCTGAAGGTGATTGGGTCCCAGCAACTGTGGGATTAGCAGAGGAGGGAGGAAGGGAAGGAGGAGGTGAAACGGAAAGTATTGAGGAGCTTCCGGAATTTGAATATATCCAGCTCAAGAGGAAGGGGGAGCGGAGGCTGTCCATAAGAGGCAGCCAGCTGATGAAAGAGACCAGCCACCAGCCCTCCCTTTTAGTGAAGCACTTGACACACAGAGAGTTGGTACCAGAAGAACGTAAAAATCTAGAGGGAGGGTATTTAGTAAGAGCAAGTTGTAGATAGTGTGGTCTCCGGCCCCATACAGCCTTATGGCTGATGCACAGGGATTTTAATTTGATGCTTGCAGCAACTGGGAGCCAGTGGAAGGTTTTTGGGCTGGAGAGATGTGGTCCCTGGGCTTGAGGACAAGGATAAGTCTTGCAGCATGATTCTGGATTAGCTGGTCATAGAGAGGAAGAGTGTAGATTTGGGAAAAGGCTATTGCAGTAGTCTACCCTAGAGAGAAGCAGAGCTCTGGAGACATTGAGCTTCTGGAGGAAAGTGAGAAAAGGGATCATTGCTTTGAGAAGGAAGAGTTGAAAATGGCAATTCTTGGCAATGTCCTGAATGTGAAGAAGGTTGGGAAAAATCACCCCTTCCTACTCCTCCGATGAGATATATGATGCAGAAGAAGAACAGAAGATATTGTGAATGCCCATACTATTTCAGACAGATTCCCAGTGCTCCAATCAGTGGTAAGTATGTTGAAAGTTACCAACTAAGCCAAACGTACAGACCAGGTGCAGTACAATCCCTACCCAGAGTGTATGAAGACCCTCAGGCTGCATCTAAGGAGACTTCAATTGACAGTATTGACTAAAGTGCCAAGAAGCCAAAGCCACTGACATCGGTAGAGACAACAAGACATAGCAGCATTTGACAGGAAGCACAGGTGCCATCCGCACATTTAAACACAAACACACACTCGACTACATGACGAACACGGATGTGTAGTTCTATAGTTAGACGACAGATACACGTACATACTGTCATTACTTTATCATTATGTCATTAGCTTAAATGCAGCAGCGCAGAAACCACAAGAAGCAAGACATCCTGAATAAAGCTTGCAGATGATTATGTGCAATTAACATTATGGAACTGCGGGGGCACCTATGGCACCTGACAGTCCAATGTGACTAACATATGAAGAATCTAGAATAGCACAGACATGTAGAAGCCATGTTATGGCTTAGGAAAATTACAGCAGGAAACAAGTCCTAGACAAGAGCTAAACTGAGGAGTATTCAGGCTGGACAGGAAGCAAACGTGTGAGACAGGACCCACTACCAAGGCCACCAGATGCGAGTGGTATTCCACTCCCTGACAACAGTAACACCAGCCAC
The DNA here is from genome assembly GCF_040938575.1 of Ambystoma mexicanum. Lineage (NCBI taxonomy): Eukaryota > Metazoa > Chordata > Amphibia > Caudata > Ambystomatidae > Ambystoma > Ambystoma mexicanum. The sequence goes on from NC_090934.1 coordinate 511,096,844, forward strand.
AGTAACTGGAAATAATTCCTCTTAATTCAGAGCTGCAGAAGCTCCAAATCATGGTCTCTGTATGCGTGACCCAGCCGAGTCTGATGATGAATCGAAACCAGAGCTGGGAAGGAGACTCGATCCCATGCCGCCAGATAGAAGCTTGAAAAAAAGATGTTACAATGGAGACAAGTGTTGCACGGTGTGAAAGGGCACGCTCATAAACTAAGGTGGTGCAGCCAAGTTAAAATACTGACACATAGTCAGCCTTACTACCTTGAGAAAGTACACCAAGAGCTGAGAATCATTGCAGATGCCAGGTCTGGAGAGATAAGCTCTAGCCAATCAGAGTTCAGGCTCCTAGGGGTGGGCAACAATAGGTAAAGAACCACTGGTAAGACCCTCACACTGCAACATAGTTTAGAGTTAGATAATTCGGGAAGGACCAGGCCTGCCACCTGACATGCGACAGCCAAAAAACTAACATATATAGTGTCCACTATAGGTGGACTATTATTCAATACCCAATCCCTGATTGCAATAGGTTTTCTAGAGAAGGGCCCCGGTTGTAGCGTAACTCTGATGTCAGGAAGATACAGAACTGGCCTGCAAGCTAGAAAACTTTGAGATGTCCCAGGATTTCTTCGAACCTCAAACTGATCCCTTTTGGTTTTTAGCTTTAAAAAATGCAGTTGAACTTGCTGTCTGTCTGGGTCTACGTTCCTTTTGGGGGAAGGTGTTGAGCCTTGCACGGGTTCCAAGAGTATGTGAACTCCTAGTAGCCCTCAAACCTACCCGGGAGTTTGTCCCCAACAAATGTGAGTGAGGAAGGAAAGAGCGGAGTCAAAGATGACTCCAAGGATTCTGAGGGGAAGAAAGAGGGAGCAAGAGTCCCAATATGAAGGATCTCAGTCCTGTTGGCTTTGAGGCAGATATTGTTGGACGTGCAATAGGACTGGATGGCAGCTTGGCAGTCTGGAATGATGGAGAAAGTAAGGAGAGGGTCAGAGGGAATTTTGAAGAAGAGTTGTGTGGAATCTGCATAACACTGGAAGTTGGGGGGAAGGTGGACATGAGGTGAGCCAATACACCAAGGTAAGTGTTAAAGAGCCAGGGAAAGAGGTTGGAATCCTGGGGGCCACCACAGGTAGAGAAAGAGGAAGTGGAGGAGAAAGTGACCAGAATAACCTGTGATGGACGGTCACTGAGGAAGGAGGTCAGTCAGTCCAGTGCCCGCTCCGAGATATCCAGGGTATCATGGAGCCGTTTCAGAGGATAGAGTGGTTTACCTTGTCAAAGGCAGAGGAGAGATCAAGTAGAATGAGGACAGCTGGAGAGTTAGAAGCCAGAGATGTGAGCAGTTCTTCACGGGTGTTCAGAAGAGCAGTTTCTATGTCTATGGAAACTTGGAATCCAGATTGATGGCCGTGGAGGCAACCAAAAAGTTCAGTGTGTGGGGTAAGTTGGGGGAAGGCTACCTTTACCAGGAGTTTCCAGAGGAAAGGTATGTTAAAATAGAGTGGTAGTTGTCTGGACATGTGGGTTCTGCTGATGATTTGAACCCTTAGACCTAAGGCCCTTTAAGACGAGGTAGCAAGTTGAGGTTGAGCTGAATGGGGATGCAGAAGTTACTCAAACATCAATAATGAAACCAAATCAAGAAGTTGGCAAAACGAACATCAACGGAGGTTCGCTCGATTTCTCCCAGGGCATCTCATAAAAAAACACAACTTTTATAATCAAAACTCATTATGAGTAACAAGAATTAAAAGTTGTGGATTCGAATAAGGAATGCTGTGCGCTCATGATCACTTCTAGAATGTATGAGCAAATTAATAAAAAAGCTAGCCGGCAGCATTAGCTCCAAACACCCCCCAGCTCATCCACCAAGAGCTGGCAAAAGTTAAACTGTCATCAGGTTGATGAACGATCCAATAAATTTGTGTTTTCAATATATCAGTCCCTGCATTTATGGAATTATCCATATAGATAGTATTTCTACAACTGGTCACGGATTATGTTGATGTGAGCGCGTGAGCCCTACCCACCACCTTCAATTTGGATCATTATAAGTGACGTTACACTACGTGGCAAAAAATAAAATACTACTTGGGGATGTGATAGGATTACAGGGAACATATAAGTATACGTTCCATACTGACGGGGGAGGTGATTGGGTTTCTACTGTCAGGTGGGCAGCTAAGCCCATCCCTAGTGAAAATCATCTTTAGTGTCACTCTAATACGCAGCACTTCATTGGTTATACAAGCTATAGGGCACTTTGATACATGGCCCTCTACCATTGGTTTGGCACCTTTGCATCCTTCTGTTATATTCCACATGCTAGCAGCACGCAGGCTACCATACCACGTGCATGGAAGTTCGGCGTGATCATGCCTGCCCTTCCAATAAGCCCAACATCTATTATCACTCATGAAGTCTGCCAGTGAATTAGGCTTTGAACTTGGTCGTGTAGAAGCTCTCTGTGCCTATGAAATAAAGGGAATATCTTCTTGGTTTTGGTGTAGCTCGAACAAATGTCTACTTTGATCTGACCATGTGACTGGGAGACCACATTTTCAAGCCTTTTGCAGCATTTAATTCTATTAAATGGTTAACGCTTGACTCCTTCAGTGTTTTTCCATTCCAGAAGTGTGTTTCTTTCTCACGTTCATGTAACTACTGGATGGACACTCAGGCTCATGGTGGCCTCGTCTTCTTGGTGCTGGGCTAGCCAATCCTTTCTTGAATTTCTGTCTCACCATCAGTAATTTTAAAACACTTTCCAATCACAGGGATTCAGCTTTGCTTAAAGTGCACTTTGGAATATCCAGGTTCTATACATTCCTATGTATTATACATTGGCGCATCGCCTCAAAACTATTCACTACATAGCCAGCCTTAAGATTACTTTGTATACTTGCATTACTGCTTCGCTACAAGTGTAAACTGATTTACAATTTCTTCAGCATTTCTGTAGCATGAGCATCGTCATCTCAAGCCCGAAATGTTGCTCAACTTTACCAACTCCTCTTCACAGCTTATAGAACATCTATGTTCATCTGCCTTGTGCATCTTTTCCAGCTGCGTCAACATCTGCTCCGCATGACGTCACCAGTGACCTCTTTCACCCATTTTCAGTTCTTCTCAGACTTTGTCCAAAAGACCATTATTTATTCATGAATGCATACAAGGTATTCTTAATGGATACCTTGTTTCCATGAATTTCTGTGCTAAAGGCATCCTTACTGGTACTGCATGTGTTGCAATTTCCAGCTCCCAATATATAGGCAGAATGTGGGTGGAGCTTTTGGCGGGGGTACTTGACTCCACCTCTACAGTTTTTTTTTTTCAGGAGCTGGCGCACAAGGGAATAGGGGAAAGATCCAGTGGCAAAAGAGTGGTTGCAGAAGTCAGCAAGTTCAGGGGCAAGAGAGTCAATATTGTGCTTAATGGTTCTGGAGGAGAAGGGGGAACCAGTTTGGTGTAAAACTTCATGGAGTGGACAACTCTGGAGACCACATCAAGTGTGATAGGGGAGAAAGAGGAGAGAAAGGAAGAGGGAGGCCATAGGAGGGAAGTTGGCAAAGGAGGGGTGTGGGATGCAAGGGTGCTCAGGATGTCCTGAGTTTTAGTAGTAAAGTGTGTTGCCAGTGTGTTGCAGAGGGACTGGGACGGGCGGGTTGGGGAGGAGACTGCGGAAGGGTTTGGCTAGTTCCCTGCAGATGTCATTGGATGAACTAGAGATGTCACCTGATTGTGGGCCCTTTTCTTGGTGAGAATGGAAAGTCAGTACGAGCAGGCGACAGGCCAGTTTGTCAGAGGATGAGCCAGAGGTCTGCCACTTCCAATCCAAAGCTCTGTACTTGCACTGCAGGGCTGCAAGTTCAGATTCATACCAGGTGTTATGCTTAGAGGAATTTTTCAAGTGGATCCTCATGACTGGGGAAAGAATGTCCAGAGTGTTAGTAATGGCCAATGAGGTTGCTGATAGCAGAGTCAGAAGTACAGTCTTCGGTGTGGGGCAGGGTTGAAGGTGGATGTGAAGGCAACAGGTGATACTTGTTTCATCGGATGAATGTTTGTGAATGAGGTTGGCAGGGCTGGAGGAGGTGTGGTCAGAGGGCTGAGAGGACCCAGGAGGGAGGAGAGGAGAGAGTGAACTGACCAGGAGAGAGGGGTGATCAGTGGGGAGGAGAATAAAAGATCAGAGTGGATGAGGGCATCACGAGTGTGTCTAGCCGAGTGGGTTGGACCAGAAGGGAGAATGGAGAGGGAGGGCGAGATGCAAAGGTCACAGAAGAGTTGATGCCATGATATATGAGTCCATATGGATGTTGAAATCGCCCAAGAAAAAGAGTTTAGAGGTGGTTGTGAGGAGAGTGGAGCAGAAATCGGCCCATTCGGAGAGGTGCAGGGTGGTAGAGCCAGGTGGCCTGTAGATAGTGGCAATGGACAGAGAGCAGGAGGGAGAGATGACCAGCTTGCAAACCAGGCTCTCAAAGGAAGAATAAGGCTGGGTGGGTATGAGGGAGGAAGGGACCAACTCAGGGAAAAAATCAGGGCAACACCGCCACCAGCACAGTTAGGGCAAGTCTTGGAGGTGATAATTTTGCCATCAGGGAGAAGGGAGTAAAAAAAATGACTGACTGGCATTGAATCACATCTCGGTAAGAGCGCGGATGTTGAGGTCAATGTCCTTAAGAAGGAAGCAGATGTCAGCAGAATGTTTGATGGCCGATTGAGTGCTAAGTGTGGCTAGATGAAGGTGGTCTCCAACTTTGAAGGTTTTACGAGGATCGGTACAGGGGTGTGGTACACCTATCAGAGGGGGGCAGAAACAGTGGATGAGGTTGTAGCAGATGTGGGAAGGAGGTTAATGAGGGATGGCAGGTGCTGATTAAAGAGAAGGAGGTTGGGTTGAGGACCATGAACCAAGATAGTGCCAGTGTGATGCACAATACTGATACACCTGGTTGATGTGATGCCCACCAAAAGGACTTCCCAATTGGTGTCACCATTAATGGGTGAGGATGTGAAAGGGGAAAGAGTAGAGATGAGATGATGAGTCCATAGATCTGGGGAGGGGACAGAGAAGAGGATATCTGTGAAGACCTGTCCCAAAGTTACACTGACATAGGTGTCTGCAATGGGTAGGTGAGGGTTAGTGGTCATGATGTCTTTTTTGTGCGTTTTCTTTCCGGACTTCGAGAGTGCCGAAGAAACAATGCATCAAGGTCATTTTTGTATTCTTGCTTTCATAATGTGACCTCTTAAAGCAGCATTAAAAGCATCCCAGTTATTAACTGTGGAAGTGTCCTCATCCTTATTATCAAGGAAGAAATACTGTTGAAGGCGGGAGAAGGAATGACCAAACTGTTTGTCTTGTTGTGATATGATATGATATGATATATGATATGATATGGCATTTGTAACGAGCCTATACACAAGTGTTTCAAGGCACGACGAGGCAGGGAGGGGGGAACAAGGGGAAGACAGACAACGATCCTACTAGGCCAAGTGCCATTCAGATCGCGCAAGTGCATGAGTGGAGGGAAAGGGAAAAGTGCAAGGGGAAAGGGAGGCGGGAAGTGCAGTACAGGGTAAGTAGAACAACAAATAAATACTAGGGCCAGCTGGTGGCAAGTGCTGACAAGTGCTGGGAAGGGGGGCTGTAGGGCTACAGAGACAGTCCCACAGTGCAGGGGTTGCCAGGGAGGCAGTGCAAGTGGAGAGTGGCTGGGCCAAGGACCGAGATCGGTGAGAGTGGCCCAGTTGCAGATTCAGTGCAGTTTCAGTCACGAATTCAGCAGGGGAGAGGGGGAGAGAATGCAGAAGCAAAGAGGAAGGTTTTGAGGTGCTTCCGGAACCGGAGATGGTTCTCCTCAAGTTTCAGGGAGGTAGGAAGGCTGTTCCAGAGGGAGGCCCCTGCCGCGGAGAGAGATCTACCCCCAACTCGTTGCTTGGAGAAGCGGCTGACCCTTGCGGGAGTTGGAGACGGATGACCAAAGAGCTTGAGAAGGAAGATATTTAGGAAGAAAGAGTTGAAGGTATTTAGGCCCCAGGCCCCAGAAGGCCTTGTAGACAATGCAGAGGGTTTTGAACTTAATCCTCGCAGCCACTGGGAGCCAGTGTAGAGATTTCAGTCCTGGAGAGATACGGTCCCTGGGCTTGAGGCCAAGGACAAGTCTTGCAGTCCTGTTCTGGATAAATTGCAGAGGGCAGAGAGTAGAGGCAGGTAGATTAGGATAGAGGCTGTTACAGTAGTCCAGCTTCGAAAGAACCAGGGCTCGGGAGACAGTGAGCTTCTGGGGGAAGGAGAAGAAAGGAAGAATACGTCTGAGGAGGTGCAGCTGGTAGTGTGACTTCTTAGAGACGTCAGATATGTGAGGAGAGAAGGAGAGTGTGGAGTCGAAGATGACCCCGAGGTTTTTTGCCTTGCAGGTAGGAGCAGGAAGAGGGCCAAGAGAGGCCGGCCAGAGAGCTGCAGGGAAGGAGGGAGTGGGTGTGCTGATGAGTAGAATCTCAGTCTTACTGGAATTAAGGCAGAGGTCATTGGCGGCACACCATTGCTGGATAGCAGACAGACAGTCAGAGATGAGGGAAGGAGAGGAGGAGGCAGAGGGTAGCCTGAAAATGAGCTGGGTATCATCCGCATAGCACTGAAAGTTGGGGCAGAGAGCGGTGATGCGGTGGGCAAGGAGTGCCAGATACTGGTTGAACAGCCAGGGAGAGAGGTTAGATCCCTGGGGGACACCACAGGTAGAGAAAAAGATGTCAGAGAGGAAGCACCCCAGTTGGACCTGGGAGGGTTGATTGGAGTGGAAAGAGGTCAGCCACACCAGAGCCTGACCAGTGATACCCAGGTTATCACAGAGACGTTTGAGCAGGATGGCATGGTTGACAGTATCAAAGGCAGAAGAGAGGTCTTGCAAAATATTATTACATCTCCACCTGTTTGAGTGTTTCTGAATATCAAGGAAGTCAAAATTAGTAATTACAGGGGCATGATCTGAGATAACAATGTTGGCAATTAAAGAGTTGATTATTGTGCTTGTTTGAGACTTAGCAACAAAAATATAATCCAATTGTGAGAAAGTGTCATGGACAAGAGAATGAAAAGTGTAGTCATAATCTACAGGATTCGAAAGCCTCCATGTGTCAACCAGGCCTACCTCAGATATACAACAAACAAATGATTTGTGTGTCTTGGAGCATTTAAAGATACATTTGGATTTCCTATTCATGAAGGGGTCTAAAACATTATCACCACAGACAATACGGTTAGTGGGATTTTATTGCAGTATATTTTATTTTATAATATCGCAAACCCCAGGGTCTGGCAAAGTTGAACCGTAAATGTTCATAATGGTTACTGCATTGGGTCCTATTTGCAATTTGACCCAAACCCATCTCCTTCATTAGGAGCGCCTTGATATAAAATTGCATGAGGTAAATTCTTATTGACCAATATAGCAACACCATTTTTCATTCCTAACAGCAGGACTAGCAATTACGTCATGGACCTAAAATGATTTAAGTTTCACAGATTCAGCTGTGCATAAGTGGGTTTCCTGGATGCAAGCAACAGAGGGATTACATTTCCTGAGGCAGGATATAATCTTATATCGTTTAATTGGGTTAGTGATACCTCTAATATTCCACGACACGCATTTAAACACCATTATGTAAACTCAAGAGTAATCAAAGAAAACATTAATATACAAGTAAACATTGCTTGAGCCCAAGAATTTTGAAGCCAGGGCAAACCAGTTGGTTGTACCCCAACACAACAGGAGGCCTCTACAGGACCCAATGTACACCGTTCCTTTGTCAGGTCACTTAGGAATGACCAAGAGAGCTGCACATTTTTAATGGGATCATATGAGCATTACAATAAAGGAATTTGTCTTATCCAATCATACTTGCAAAGTGTCCGGTAAGTCAGGCGGGCAATAAAGGACACCTTAATTCCACTACCACTGGTTGAGCAGCCTTTAGAAAGTATAGCTGTCGACATTGTAGGGTGTGTTTGGGACCCCTGTACCACATCTGGGAATTAGTAAATCTTGGTCATGGTTGCCTGAAGTAGTACTCATAAGGAGCATCAAAGTACCTCTGGTGTTGAAGGCTCTGTTAGGCATATTCCCTCATGTGGGATTCCCTAAGGAGGTAATTTCTGACAGGCACCCCAACTTCTTTGAAAAAAAGAAGGCCATGTGAGATGAGTGTGGAATAACTTAAAGTTTTTCTATCGCTTTCCACCCACAAACCAATAGGCCTGTTTAGAGATTTTACAAGACCTTGAAAGTCATGAAGCTAGCTAGGAACAGCAGTTGATGAGGAAATTGACTTGCCATTTCATCATGTGATGGGATATGCTATGAAGCATTGTAGGGGTTAGCCCTTTTGAGTTTATGTTTGGTTCTCCTATTCGGAAGGAAAGGTAATCCCCGGAGTCCTTTCCATTACATTGTGACTATGTACTTTGGCTCAGATCCAAAATGGCCAAGTAAACAGAACAGAGTGCACAAAATCTCAATGTCTGCCATGGGCTCAAGAGGTTATGGCATTATTAGATTGCCACAGTGACAGTCAACTCCAGGTCAGATTGTCGGGATGATGCAACCTGTCAAGCCCAGCACCTTCAAGAACATATAGACATGGCCTTATGTTTTTGTTGTTAAGATCAGTGAGGTTAACTACTTCCATAGCACCAAGTCCCTAAGGTGAATACACCGGCTCTTTAATTTTACCCAGTTGAAATCTCATTACAGCAGGGATGCCTTTGTGCTGGCTCTTGTTGCTGATGGTGAGACTGAGGGGAAAGTTATCCTTCTAGACTTGTTACATGCAGATCGGTGTCTGTTGGAGTACATCTCTCCCCAGACCTGACAGAACAAAAATTGTGGGACTGCCAACAGATGATGACGCAGTTCACAGATATGTTCTTACTCATTCCAGGAAAAACACATTGGTGCATCCATGATTTGGATAGTGGTGTCAGTAAACCGATGAAGAGTAGAATTCTCTGGATGTCTGACAAGGTACTGCACACCACCAAAGAGGAAGTCTCCAAGACGTTGGACTTGGGGGCTTGTAATGTAGGCCCAAAACTCGATTAGTCAAAAATCAATCCAATGAGGCAATAAAAGTGCAAGAGTAGCAAGAGAAACAAAAGTGTATTACATGTAGCCTCAGCTGGGAACAATTAAAAAATAATTCAACATGTCATCAATAAATGGTGTTTTTTTATAGGAGTGAGTGACATCATAGCTCTAACAATGTTGCAAGATACATGTAAATTATTGTTCACCTGTTTGGACAGTAATTGTTGTCCCCTACATAAATCTATGCGATGCCTAGCCCTATTGACTTATCCTCTTCCTCATGTCCAATCTAATGGCCTCTTCTTGATAATGCCCTAACCATCAGGTTATCTGACTTCTCCATTCCTAATTGGTTGATGTAAATTCTAACAATTTGCAACATACAAATCAGTTTCCCATTGTCTTTCCCACCTCACGTCTACCATGGTGGGATTCTTCCCTCTTAATTGACCATTCATTTTGTGAGGCATAGATAGTGTGGCGACTAAAATAATGACTTCACTTTCTCATGAGACCCAAATGGTGGCACATCTGACATGTGTCAGCCTTGTGACTGTACAAATGACAGTTACTATTGTGACTTCTCTTTGAAAACATGTGCACCTGTTTGTACATTTCCTTTCTTTCCCATGATGGAAGTGCATGACTTTGTGAAGCTTACTTCTTGTCCCTTTGTTCCAAGATGTACATCTACATGTGGATGTGTGGGTGTGTGTGGGTAATATTTAGATTTTGTGTATATAATAGGTTGTGGGACAGTGGGGGTGCTCATTCCCCCACCCGTCCATGATACTATGCTCTATTCCTTGTGTTTGAGCAGGTTTCATGTTGCCTCTATTTGACCAAGTACCCGTGTTGCTCGGTACTTGCAGCTTCAGTCTAAGTATTTTCCAACAGGGGGCAGTTTGTTCTTTCTGCCTAATCAACTTCGACTGGTGCACCTCTTAGCACACTACCTCATTCTCACCAAACTGTTGCCTTCATCTTGCTAGTTTTAAGTGATGTGTAAGAACATTTTGTCTGTTATATTTTTCAATTGTTCAGGGATTCGGAATCTGCTGCACCCCCTGCTTAGAACCAATCCCTATGCAGTTTTTTGCATGTTCTTTCCAGTGTAATGACCTTGTCTCTTGGAGCATCTGAGACAAAACAGAATGAAGTAAATCTTACCACTAGAAATCTGAATGTTTCTCTGCGACTTACTTTTATAACTACTGTAAAAGACTGCTTTTTCGAAATAAATTGTATCAAATAATTGCACAAAGTCCAACTGTTTCATGTTGGCTTGCCAATGTGGATTTCTATTTTTTCCTAATTTTTTTTCTATTAACTTTGTATATTATATATACATATATGAGCAACTATAGGAAGGGCCATGTGTCTCCTTCCTTTACTTAGAAGTTTATCCTTTTTGTAATGTACTCCTGCATACTGGTCACCTCCTACATTACTCTACACAGTGCACCCGTCCAATATGTTAAATGCTTTAAGTTCCTAATCTCTATTTCTTCATTGAATGCTCTTAGAAATGCATCTAACCCCTTTGTCAGCTTCAGAAAAGGCCTATATGTCGTGTGAAATGGCTAAGGGGCTGGCCTTCTCTGTAGACCATATTTTGTGCTACAGACATATCCTTAACTTGTACTTTCTTTCATGTTTGGGGCATTGAACTTGCACCCCAACAGTTTGTTGAGCTATCGTAGAGTCTCTGAGTTAGTGCTGGGGTGCTGGAACATAAAACAAAACAAATAAGTAAGTTAAAGTGCTCACACTCAAATACATGAAGAAGGAGGGCCACTTGGCTCGGCGTACCTTACCCTAAGGAAAAACACCCTGACCCTGGCGGGGGTGCCTATCCCTGGGTTACGCGTGATGTATCGCCTACTAAAAAGATATAGAGGAGAGTGCTGTCCCTCAACCTTCTATACTGGTGGCGGTGTCTGCAGACAGACATGAGTAGTCCAAAAGGGACATCTAAAAGGTGGTAGACTCCAGCAGGTTGGGCAGAGTGGAACAAAACTGTAGATTAGATCTTGAGGCTGCTAAGTCTAATGCATGGATACAACCTGCGAAACAGGTCAACTGCTTATATTCCATCCAGAATGAACAACTTTAATGATTCCCGTAGGTCACTGTGTTTGGAGTGTAAAACAGTACTGCTGGAGAAACCACTGGAGGGTGCAGTAAAACAAACACAGCCAAAGGGATGTAGGGCTAAAAGGTGGCTCTTATAAAAAGGTTTAGCTCACTCTGTGAGGTTGAGTGTGCTACAGTAAGCAATTTTTAGAAAATACAGTCTCTTTAGTTGGTGTAAGAGAGATCACAGGTAGGTCATGAGAACCCTCATGACCGAAAGGGGTCGACCGGTTTTTGATGGCGTGGGAGATTCAAGCCATCTTCTTCAGGACCGTGACTTGAAATGCAAACGAGTTTGCCAAATGTTCAGATAGATGCTGAACAAAAGGAGAGATGCTGGTGTCTCCTGTAGGGAGACAGAAGGGAGGGGGAGAGAGGGAGGGGCAATCAAACAATGAAAAAGAAGCACCAATGGTGTGCAAGCATACAGGTGGTGCTTGTCATGCGTTGAGTAGAGCATGTCGGAGCAAAAAACTGCAACGGTCAGAGTTTGCAGGAAAGGTGGGGGTGTCTGGACACCTGTGAAGGGTCTCAACGCCAGGAGTGAGGGAAATCGGAAACAAGGGGGGGGCGGGGCCGGGGGGCCGTGATAGAGCGAGTCTCTACAGGTGACTGGTGAGCTGCCGCCTGGGTGGTGGGGGGAAACGAATATGCTGGTGTGAGAAGTAGTGCACTGCAGGGCAGGAAGGCAGTGAGCCTCTGTGTGGTCCACAATAGGGGGTGACATCCCAAATGGGTGCAAGTAGAGTGGAGGGAGCTGAACCTACCTCTTAGCCAAATCCTCTAGGCTAATGTCCATTCTGGGAGGCGAGGGATGACACTGGGTTGCTTACAGCATCGTGCTTGTGAGGGAGAATCAAATACCTGCACAATCAGGAGATAATGTGCCTGAAGAAAACAAAAAGACCACAGAATGTGGATAAAAGTGGCTCAAAAACACATGGCTTTGTAAGTTTGGGAATAGAGCCAAGGTGTCTGGGAGTGAGCCGTACCTGTTGAGCGGCAACTGCTGGGCTCCGTGAAGTCCATGTGCTGTATCGAGCTGGTACAGCTCGAGACTGGCGGTTTGTAGTGGAGAAAGGCCCATCGCCTATAAAAAGAAGCGAGCAACGCGCTCGCGCTGGCTTCGGCGACGGCGGCGTCGGCGTGACGCGGCTGGCTCCAAGGAAACGCCTCGAGCGTTCGGAGCCAGCGGAAGAAGCCCAAGCGCCTCTCGAAAGAGTGGCAGAGCGCGCTTTAGTTACGGAGGATCGGGCGCTGGAGCCCGATCTCATGTGGAGGAGACTCGATAACTAGGAAAGGAGTGAAGGGAGGGGGGGGGAAAGAAGAAAAGGGGAAAAAAAGAGGGGGAAATGGGAGGGGGGGTGGGGGGAGGGAGCGGGGGGGGAAGAAAAGAGAGAGGGGAAGGGGGAGGGGAAGGGGGGAAAAAAGGAAGGAAAGGGGTGGGAAACAAATGGCACCAGGGGGACTCGAAAAAAGGGGGGGGTTTGGGAATGGGGAAAAGGAGACCAGGGGCACATGTGATCATTACCAGATGGGAGGGTCAAGGGTACTCATGAACCCTGGGCAGCATGAGGAGGGGTAGCCTCATGGGACGGATGGTATGTCCAGAGGAGTCAAAGTACTTGGAAGAGCAAAAGTAGAGACAAAGGAGCACTAATGCTGTGAGTAGGATTGGTGATTCAGGACAACACTGCTAGTTTGTGCCACTGGATTTGTTCATTCAAACCTTCTAAATAGGTATTGAGTCTATAAATCCACATCTGTTCTCTTTTGAAAAGCATATTGTGGTAGTTGCCGCCTCTGCGAGGCGGTGTGACTTTTTCAATGATAGTCCATTTGAACTGGTCCGCAGTATGTCCTTTAGATGTAAAATGGGTCACCAAGGGTGCAGTGAGTTTGTTCGTTCTTATGCATGATTTGTGTTCGGTCATGCGGGTTCGAACTGGCCTAATGGTCATTCCAATGTACCTCAGGTTGCACGGGCAAGTGATCATATAGATGACGCCCTTGGTGTTGCAATTGGTGAATGTGTTCTGGGTCCATGGTGTTTTCCAAACTATTTCTATCTGCGTGGTTCTGGAGGTCTGAGCGCACATGGAGCAATTGCCACAGGGCGCATGTCCCTTGATGGATGGGGTATTCCAAAGGGTCCCGTGCGTGGGCTCATCCCTGGGTGGACCGGGTACTAGGGTTTTAACGACCTTATCTCTCACGTTGCAACGTCTCTTGAGGGCAAACCGTGGGACAGGGATGGTAGAGGCGCCTGTGTTTAGAATAGGCCAGAGTCTTTTAACTTCCCGTTTAATTTTATTGAGCAGAGGTGAGAAACTAAATACTGCTGTGAAAGTGTTAGACTCACGTGGTTTAGTATTTTGTTGTAAGGTAATGGAACGTGGAATGTTCCTAGCTCTTTTACAGGTGTCCTTGATAATCCTCCTAGGGTAACCTCTCTCGGCCAGTTGTGTTTGCAGTTGTTTGGATTGTCTGGTGTAGTCCGGAGTCTGTGTACACAGCCTCCGATAACGTAAGAACTGTCCAAAGGGGAGATTATCTCTGAGTGCCTTGGGGTGGTAGCTTGAGTAACAGAGCAAGGAGTTTCTGTCTGTAGTTTTCTTGTAGACGCTCGAGTGAAGGTTCCCGCTAACTGCTGAGATGGCAAGATCGAGGAAGTGGGTGTTGGATCTATGTCTCTCCATAGTAAACTTGAGGTGTGGATTGAGGGAATTGAGCCAGATGTGGAAGGCCTCTATCTCGTGTTCTAAGCCTCGGAATATCACGAAAATGTCATCGATATATCGCCGCCATACAATTAGGTGTGCGAGATACGGATTTGTCTCTGGGTAAATGTGTTGGCGTTCGAATGAATCAACATATAGATTGGCGAGGCTGGGGGCAAAGGTTGCCCCCATCGCAGTCCGTGAGATCTGTTGGTAAAATGTGTCTTCAAAGAGAAAAAAGTTCTTGGTCAGTGCTATTTCTGCGAGAGATAAGATAAAATTAGGCGGGACTCCATGGAGGTCCATACCTGAGTGTAGCAACCTGCTGAGCATGTGCAGTGTCTCCTGCTGCGGTATCCGGGTGTAGAGGGATTCTATGTCAATAGTGACTAGCCATTCTGTTTCTGGATCGTATGTGGTGGTGTCTAGAAGAAGCAGCATATTTGTGGAGTCTTTCACATAGCTGGTCATTTTTGGAACTTGATCTTTGATAAAGAAATCCACATATTGTGAGAGGGGTTCCAGAACAGAGCTAATTCCTGAAACAATAGGACGACCTGGTGGAGGAGTGAGCCCTTTGTGGATTTTTGGAAGAGCATACATGGCAGGGATCCGGGGGTGGGGGGGGACAGGAGCGCGGCTTCCCGGGCGCTGATGTGTCCCTCAGCTTCTGCCTCGTAGATGATAGGTGCTATCAGAGCCTGCAAACATGGAGTAGGGTCTCTGGGTAGAATACAGTAGCTGTTTGGGTCATCAAGTAGGTTGGTAACCATTGTGATGTATTTAGTGGTATCCATAATAACAATGGCACCCCCTTTGTCAGCTGGTTTTATCACGATGTCTGGGTTGTTAGCTAAGTCTGTCAGAGCAAGTAGTTGGGGTTTAGTGCAGTTATTATGGATAAATGGAATGTTGGATTCAAATTCCGAAATCTTTTTGAGGAATGCCTGTTCAAAAATAACTGATTCTGCGGTGTTTGCACAATGCGGTGGGAAGTACTGTGATGGAGGGCGTAGGCCCGTCACATCTTTGTCTTCATAGGTATGGTTTGCAAAGTACTGATTCAATCGTATCTCGCGCATCATTTGAGTAACTTCTACCCTGGTCTGGAACGGGTCATAACGAGCTGTAGGGATGAAAGCTGAACCTTTTTGTAGAATCTCTTGTTCGGGTCTGGTAAGAGTATGGATGGATAGGTTCACGATAAGTGAGGGAGGAGCGGTGGTATAGCTCCTTGTCCCCGACTGCGTGTGACCACTGTTGACTGGGGTGGTTCTGCCACCGTGTGCGGTTCTGGCCTCTCCCGCGCTGTCCTAAAAAAGGAACCGCAGGGGGGGTGCCCTGGCTGGAGCTGTTGAACTGTACTCTCTTGTTCTGCCATCTGTTGTTGTTGGAGCTAGTGCTCGAGTTGCTACTAGAGCTGTTCCAGGATCTGTTAGAGTTAGATCTTTGAAGATTTTGGAACCGGAGTTGTGCAGCGTCTCGTCGAGCTTGTTTAGCTTCCTCAGTAAAATACTCTTCTGCTACACATGGGTAGATTTTTACATGCGTAAAGGCTGCAAGGTCCTTCTTTAATTTAATAATCTTTCTATTCAGGTTGTTGTCTTTAAACTCTTTCAGTGTGGTTTCTAGGAGAATGAGTTTGGCCGAATAGGTGTCTGCAGCGATTTTTGTTCTAAGTGCCTCGCTTTTTTCATGCAGTTCAGTCAGTAATTGATCTGTGACTGTTTTGGCAGTGTTGATGATAAGTATAAGCATTGGCTTATACTTATCACGGAGCATTGGCTTATACTTATCATCAACACTGCCAAAACAGTCACAGATCAATTACTGACTGAACTGCATGAAAAAAGCGAGGCACTTAGAACAAAAATCGCTGCAGACACCTATTCGGCCAAACTCATTCTCCTAGAAACCACACTGAAAGAGTTTAAAGACAACAACCTGAATAGAAAGATTATTAAATTAAAGAAGGACCTTGCAGCCTTTACGCATGTAAAAATCTACCCATGTGTAGCAGAAGAGTATTTTACTGAGGAAGCTAAACAAGCTCGACGAGACGCTGCACAACTCCGGTTCCAAAATCTTCAAAGATCTAACTCTAACAGATCCTGGAACAGCTCTAGTAGCAACTCGAGCACTAGCTCCAACAACAACAGATGGCAGAACAAGAGAGTACAGTTCAACAGCTCCAGCCAGGGCACCCCCCCTGCGGTTCCTTTTTTAGGACAGCGCGGGAGAGGCCAGAACCGCACACGGTGGCAGAACCACCCCCAGTCAACAGTGGTCACACGCAGTCGGGGACAAGGAGCTATACCACCGTTCCTCCCTCACTTATCGTGAACCTATCCACCCATACTCTTACCAGACCCGAACAAGAGATTCTACAAAAAGGTTCAGCTTTCATCCCTACAGCTCGTTATGACCCGTTCCAGACCAGGGTAGAAGTTACTCAAATGATGCGCAAGATACGATTGAATCAGTACTTTGCAAACCATACCTATGAAGACAAAGATGTGACGGGCCTACGCCCTCCATCACAGTACTTCCCACCGCATTGTGCAAACACCGCAGAATCAGTTACTTTTGAACAGGCATTCCTCAAAAAGATTTCGGAATTTGAATCCAACATTCCATTTATCCATAATAACTGCACTAAACCCCAACTACTTGCTCTGACAGACTTAGCTAACAACCCAGACATCGTGATAAAACCAGCTGACAAAGGGGGTGCCATTGTTATTATGGATACCACTAAATACATCACAATGGTTACCAACCTACTTGATGACCCAAACAGCTACTGTATTCTACCCAGAGACCCTACTCCATGTTTGCAGGCTCTGATAGCACCTATCATCTCCGAGGCAGAAGCTGAGGGACACATCAGCGACCGGGAAGCTGCGCTCCTGCCCCCCCACCCCTGGATCCCTGCCATGTATGCTCTTCCAAAAATCCACAAAGGGCTCACTCCTCCACCAGGTCGTCCTATTGTTTCAGGAATTAGCTCTGTTCTGGAACCCCTCTCACAATATGTGGATTTCTTTATCAAAGATCAAGTTCCAAAAATGACCAGCTATGTGAAAGACTCCACAAATATGCTGCTTCTTCTAGACACCACCACATACGATCCAGAAACAGAATGGCTAGTCACTATTGACATAGAATCCCTCTACACCCGGATACCGCAGCAGGAGACACTGCACATGCTCAGCAGGTTGCTACACTCAGGTATGGACCTCCATGGAGTCCCGCCTAATTTTGTCTTATCTCTCGCAGAAATAGCACTGACCAAGAACTTTTTTCTCTTTGAAGACACATTTTACCAACAGATCTCAGGGACTGCGATGGGGGCAACCTTTGCCCCCAGCCTCGCCAATCTATATGTTGATTCATTCGAACGCCAACACATTTACCCAGAGACAAATCCGTATCTTGCACACCTAATTGTATGGCGGCGATATATTGATGACATTTTCGTGATATTCCGAGGCTTAGAACACGAGATAGAGGCCTTCCACATCTGGCTCAATTCCCTCAATCCACACCTCAAGTTTACTATGGAGAGACATAGATCCAACACCCACTTCCTCAATCTTGCCATCTCAGCAGTTAGCGGGAACCTTCACTCGAGCGTCTACAAGAAAACTACAGACAGAAACTCCTTGCTCTGTTACTCAAGCTACCACCCCAAGGCACTCAGAGATAATCTCCCCTTTGGACAGTTCTTACGTTATCGGAGGCTGTGTACACAGACTCCGGACTACACCAGACAATCCAAACAACTGCAAACACAACTGGCCGAGAGAGGTTACCCTAGGAGGATTATCAAGGACACCTGTAAAAGAGCTAGGAACATTCCACGTTCCATTACCTTACAACAACATACTAAACCACGTGAGTCTAACACTTTCACAGCAGTATTTAGTTTCTCACCTCTGCTCAATAAAATTAAATGGGAAGTTAAAAGACTCTGGCCTATTCTAAACACAGGCGCCTCTACCATCCCTGTCCCACGGTTTGCCCTCAAGAGACGTTGCAACGTGAGAGATAAGGTCGTTAAAACCCTCGTACCCGGTCCACCCAGGGATGAGCCCACGCACGGGACCCTTTGGAATACCCCATCCATCAAGGGACATGCGCCCTGTGGCAATTGCTCCATGTGCGCTCAGACCTCCAGAACCACGCAGATAGAAATAGTTTGGAAAACACCATGGACCCAGAACACATTCACCAATTGCAACACCAAGGGCGTCATCTATATGATCACTTGCCCGTGCAACCTGAGGTACATTGGAATGACCATTAGGCCAGTTCGAACCCGCATGACCGAACACAAATCATGCATAAGAACGAACAAACTCACTGCACCCTTGGTGACCCATTTTACATCTAAAGGACAGACTGCGGACCAGTTCAAATGGACTATCATTGAAAAAGTCACACCGCCTCGCAGAGGCGGCAACTACCACAATATGCTTTTCAAAAGAGAACAGATGTGGATTTATAGACTCAATACCTATTCAGAAGGTTTGAATGAACAAATCCAGTGGCACGAACTAACAGTGTTGTCCTGAATCACCAATCCTACTCACAGCATTAGTGCTCCTTTGTCTCTACTTTTGCTCTTCCAAGTACTTTGACTCCTATGGACATACCATCCGTCCCATGAGGCTAACCCTCCTCCTGCCGCCCAGGGTTCATGAGTACCCTTGACCCTCCCATCTGGTAATGATCACATGTGCCCCTGGTCTCCTTTTCCCCATTCCCAAACCCCCCCTTTTTTCGAGTCCCCCTGGTGCCATTTGTTGCCCGCCCCTTTCCTTCCTTTTTTCCCCCCTTCCCCTCCCCCTTCCCCTCTCTCTTTTCTTCCCCCCCCGCTCCCTCCCCCCTCCCCCCCACCCATTTCCCCCTCTTTTTTCCCCCCTTTCTTCTTCCCCCCCCTCCCTTCACTCCTTTCCTAGTTATCGAGTCTCCTCCACATGAGATCGGGCTCCAGCGCCCGATCCTCCGTAACTAAAGCGCGCTCTGCCACTCTTTGGAGAGGCGCTTGGGCTTCTTCCGCTGGCTCCGAATGCTCGAGGCGTTTCCTTGGAGCCAGCCGCGTCACGCCGACGCCGCCGTCGCCGAAGCCAGCGCGAGCGCGTTGCTCGCTTCTTTTTATAGGCGATGGGCCTTTCTCCACTACAAACCGCCAGTCTCGAGCTGTACCAGCTCGATACAGCACACAGACTTCACGGAGCCCAGCAGTTGCCGCTCAACAGGTACGGCTCACTCCCAGACACCTTGGCTCTATTCCCAAACTTACAAAGCCATGTGTTTTTGAGCCACTTTTATCCACATTCTGTGGTCTTTTTGTTTTCTTCAGGCACATTATCTCCTGATTGTGCAGGTATTTGATTCTCCCTCACCAGCACGATGCTGTAAGCAACCCAGTGTCATCCCTCGCCTCCCAGAATGGACATTGGCCTAGAGGCTTTGGCTAAGAGGTAGGTTCAGCCCCCTCCACCCTACTTGCACCCATTTGGGATGTCACCCCCTATTGTGGACCACACAGAGGCTCACTGCCTTCCTGCCCTGCAGTGCACTACTTCTCACACCAGCATACTCGTTGCCCCCCACCACCCAGGCGGCAGCTCACCAGTCACCTGTAGAGACTCGCTCTATCACGGCCCCCCGGCCCCGCCCCCCCCTTGTTTCCGATTTCTCTCACTCCTGGCATTGAGACCCTTCACAGGTGTCCAGGCACCCCCACCTTTCCTGCAAACTCTGACCGTTGCAATTTTTTGCTCCGACATGCTCTACTCAACGCATGACAAGCACCACCTGTATGCTTGCACACCATTGGTGCTTCTTTTTCATTGTTTGATTGCCCCTCCCTCTCTCCCCCTCCCTTCTGTCTCCCTACAGGAGACACCAGCATCTCTCCTTTTGTTCAGCATCTATCTGAACATTTGGCAAACTCGTTTGCATTTCAAGTCACGGTCCTGAAGAAGATGGCTTGAATCTCCCACGCCATCGAAACCGGTCGACCCCTTTCGGTCATGAGGGCTCTCATGACCTACCTGTGATCTCTCTTACACCAACTAAAGAGACTGTATTTTCTAAAAATTGCTTACTGTAGCACACTCAACCTCACAGAGTGAGCTAAACCTTTTTATAAGAGCCACCTTTTAGCCCTACATCCCTTAGGCTGTGTTTGTTTTACTGCACCCTCCAGTGGTTTCTCCAGCAGTACTGTTTTACACTCCAACCACAGTGACCTACGGGAATCATTAAAGTTGTACATTCTGGATGGAATATAAGCAGTTGACCTGTTTCACAGGTTTTATCCATGCATTAGACTTAGCAGCCTCAAGATCTTATCTACAGTTTTGTTGCACGCTGCCCAACCTGCTGGAGTCTACCACCTTTTAGATGTCCCTGTTGGACTACTCGTGTCTGTCTGCAGACACCGCCACCAGTATAGAAGGTTGAGGGACAGCACTCTCCTCTATATCTTTTTAGTAGGCGATACATCACGCGTAACCCAGGGATAGGCACCCCCGCCAGGGTCAGGGTGTTCTTCCTTAGGGTAAGGTACGCCGAGCCAGGTGGCCCTCCTTCTTCATGTATTTGAGTGTGAGCACTTTAACTTACTTATTTGTTTTGCATACCTCAGATGCACCTTGAATACCTTCTTTCCTATAAAACCGTTGTTTTTGTGCTACCATATGTTATTTTGTTAACGGTTAAAAGGACGAACACGGTTGTACCGTGCACTCTAGCTTCATAAGCTCTCCCTGTTGTTTCGGATAAAACAATCCAGCAATGGGCAGACTGAAATCCTCATTTGTGTGAACTACAGCAGGCTCAATGCTACAATAAAGAAGATACTCACCCTATACCTCTGGCAAATGAGTTGAGAGAAATATTTGATGCTGCCAAGTACATGATTAGCTTTCAGCTCACTGCAGGGTACCTGCCAGTTGGCGTAACTCATAGAGCAAAGTGAGGCCATCATTTTCAACACTGGAGGGACACTAGCAGTTAGGGGCGTGCCGAATAGTATATTTAAGTATTCGGCCAAATACCGAATAGTTGGAAAAGTATTTGGCCAGAGCCGAATATGGAGCTAAAGAGTTGCCTTTTTAATAAATAAAGTTATGTAGACTTGAAAAACACTTTGTAAATGAAAAACACTCTTTCAGAGGAAACTCTGAAATGTCTACTTCTACTTTCAAATGTTCTTTTTGTGGCCTTCCCAGTCTTTAGCTTTCTGGCTCTAGCAAGGCACTGAAACACAAAAGGAGTCATCAAAACTCCAATTACTTACACATTGTGAAATTATGCGGGTCGCCATTATGAATGACACTATTATAAATGTATTTTCATGCTACAATACAGTATGTTTAGAGGCCTCAAGACCTGCTTTAGAAACACCAAGAATTAACGTTTTTTCACAGTGGCAATGCAGGAATGTAAGTGGGAGACTAGCCTTGTGGCTTTCTCTGCCCCCCCCCGAAGATGATCTGACCTTTAACCCATTACACAGACATTAAAGAATAGACCCATCCACTCAAGTCCTGTCACACCATCTGTTTATTTAAGTGACAGCTGTTTAAATATACACTTCCAAGTTGTTTGTCTAAATGGCATAGGTACATCCCTCTCAGCATTTTTTGTGGCGCTCAGGATGGTGAAAACACAAGATTTTTGTTTTGACCTGTACCTCAGGCCTGACACCCATGCCCCGCCCTGGCAGTCATTTGGCCCCATTACTGGTCATTGTGTGCCGGTGAAGTACCCCGTTCACTGTTGTGCCTTTTGGGTTAAAACATTCCTCCACTCCCTTTCAGAGGATAGTGAATCAGGTCCTAAAAGGGTTGAATATTTTAGTATAGCCAATGTAGATGAGGTTGATATCTTCAGCCAGAACTTGGAAGATCTGTAGGGTATTTTGTGGAGATTTGGGGCCTGACGGTATTTTATTACCGCCGAAAAATAACTTAGCAATAATCACTCCTTGTATTCAGATCTGGCCATGTGCAACAATAATACAGTGGACATGCATTATTTCAGCACCCAGACATGCATATTTGGTATGCGTGGTTGGTATGCGTGGTTGGTGGTATTTTGGTGAGCATAATTCCCTTGTTTTATTTGTGGCCCCAATGTCCAGAATCCCTTATCTTTGCTTAGATTTTTCGTGTAATCACTAGAGAGACCTCAGACCTACATTTTAGGAATACCACATTTTCAGTGTTAGTGTTAGTGTGCCACCATGGGCGATCTCACTGACTTATTTACGACAGAGAGCTATATGTGGTAATTTTGTGGTAATTTCCACTACCTTATATACGGTAGGGAACTATGTTCAGAGAGTCCCTCTTCCCGTTGGCTCATGTACCTCCAACGAGCTATGCTACAAACAATCACTCTCAACTGTCCATACTGAATATGATCATGCACACATCTGTCTTAAAATGACAATTGCATTGTTTAAAAATCTCCCCTCATCCTCAGCACTGTATTGGTAAATATAATATACACCACCCGTCTGCTTTCAAATATTTTTCTGTATTATAAAAGTTGCATTTAAACACAATCTCACTCTTTACAGAAATAAATAAAACAGCACAGTACCAGCATTGTCTGTGATACACTGAAAAAAGAGTGTCGGAGAACAGAACACAATTTGCAACATTAACCTGTGATTAAGGCACCGGAATCTCCTTTCCTACTCTGACTGAACATTCTGGTACACACTCAGCTCCCACACTTATGTAATTACCTTATCTGTTCAGAGTTTTCTTCAGCTGTTCTCTTTCTGAATGTGGCTCCCTTGAAGATTAACCCCAGTGAAAAGGAGCGCCTTTCCTTCTCAAACCGGGGTCATTGCCTGGAATTCTCAGCTTTTGCAGATAGGAATGCTCCAACCAGGAAAAAGGTCCTTCTCCCAGCTCTGCCAAATCTTGACTGCCCTTCTCTCTCCTCAAACTCCCCCAGCAAAACTCTGATCACTCCCTCTAGCATGATACTTGCTATGACGCTGCTCCAATCAGAATCAATCATGCCATCTCCTCCTTCTCTACACAATGGATCATTTTTATAGTAATACTTTGTAACCAACTGATTTCCTGTTCTTTCGAGCCCTTTTGCTTCCTGAATTTATGTGGACAGGGCAGCAGAGAAAAGAAAAAAAAAATGGATGTGCGTTTAAAAGTTCACTTTCAGAATAGGCCTAATTCTGCAGTGGAGACACATTTTTATTAGTGGATTATGTTTCATTAGTCAGGTTAGTTATAAGTAATGTTAGTTATTATTTTCAAATGTGTCTCTCGCACCATAGGCATTTCAGGTGAAAAATAGTGTGCATTTTTGAATGTGCACGTGTGCTTTTAACTGTAAAAATAGATTTGCATCTTATATGTTAAAATCGTTTTTGACTGAATAGCCTGTCTTTCCTTGTTAATCTGGTAACACATATAGCAATGCACCGCACCCTTGTGGTGGTGCTGCATAAAAAAAAAATTGCTACCTGTGCAGTAGTGCTGTACTCTGTGCTGTTTGCTACCTGTGCAGTAGTGCTGTACTCTGTGCTGTAACACACCAAATATCCTTACATACCCTCCTTTTGTTTTTAGAATCTGGCTACGATCCAAGCCAATTCCTAAAAACAACTTGTTCTTTCTTTTTCTTTTAAAATGCATGTGTATTGGGATATCTTTCTCTTCCTGACGTAGCTAGTAAAATCAGTAACATTTTCATTTTTACTGATAGCACAATCAACCATCCACCCATGATTAGCACCAGGATAGCCAAACCCACTATTGAGCGTTCCCCCCAGGTTCCCCAATTAAATCTTTCCACTTCTATTATGCCCAGATTACTAATTGTAATATTGTTTTTTCTCAAATTCATTTTTATAACATGTCTTTCTTTGTGATTCAATAAATATTCCACATCTGGATCTATTGGAAAAGTATCCCTTTGAAAAAAATCGATATTTTCCACTTGGCTTTCCCAAACATCATTTGTTACATGAAACAATGTTAATCCCCCAATTGACACAATTGCATCCTTTGGAACCTGTAAATAAAAAACATTATATTTCACCTGTTTAACCACGTATGTTCCATGGTTTAAATGTACTACCGTCATGTTCTTTAAGCAGGTGCTGACCAACCATTTACCTCTGACCATCTTAGCCTGTGCCATTTCTTCACTCCCCATATTACTAATAATCACTTCACATCCCTCTGATATACTTGGGTCAGATTTCAAACCACAAATAGCATCTGTGGCATCAGGAACAAACGGTTTACCTGGACACATATAACTTTGTTCTTTAAATGTTACACATGTTTCCAGGTTTGGTATTAAATAAACTTCAGGTTCCCATGACTGAAATGCCACCACTTCTGGAGTCTTAATCTTAATGAATTTGTCCTCTTGCCAAAATCCCACATTGTGTACCCACTTCGTTTGATAAATAAGTTCAGGGGCTATATATGGGATGCATAGCAAAAATCCGATCTCTAGTCTTTCCAAGTCCACATATAACGGCATTGCATTCCCCATTTCGAATGCAATTTTTACCTGTATTATGTCAATTTCCCTCCTGGTCAATCTTTCTATCATTTGACGAATGATATCCTGCGAAACAAAATACAATGGAATATGTCCTTGAATCAATTGTGAAACTGCAGTTTGAACTTCTCTCATATAATTCGTTAATAGTCTATCAACAGGACTCATTATGTTCAATATTTCATTTAAAGTTCTGTCATGCTTAAGTATTATTTTAGTCGCCCGTTGCATTACATCCGCTTGTTCATTTAGAATGATTGCAGTTTCATTTATGAATCTTACTTGTTCATCCAGTCCCCCTCTAATTCCATCTAATGTTTTTTGTATTATTTCTAGGTCAATACTCAGTTGTTGTGCTTTAGTACTCAGTGTTCCTACCGAAATAGAATTGGCTGTTGATATTGTGGTACCTATTATTGCTCCAACTATAGACATTACCATTGATATCGCGAGCATCACCGCACCTCTCTTTCCTCTCTTCTTCTTAATGTCTGCTGAATTCACGAATGTTTTTTCCAATTGCATTAATATATCTCTTATTGACTGCTTAGTGTCCTCTTTTCTTATTTCCAGCCACTCTTTAGTCTGTTCAATCTTAATTCCGGTATTGTTCAAGTGTTTTTCAATCAAAATCTCAGGATTTAATGGTATGTATATATTTTGGAAAATCATCCTTCTATCACTCATGATGAATCCTGGTGCCTCTTCCACCGCAATACCAGATGCTGGTCCAGGTTCAATGACAACCTGTGCTTCTGAATTCTTGAAGATCCCTCCAAATATCATCATCATTAACCATATCATCGGTATCATCTTCAATGCTGATCGCTTTGCAGCCTTGGTCTTCACCCCTCTTTGGGGCTTTCTCGGAATCCGTCCACATGGGCTCCAGGACTCCATCGTCTCCCGTGGGCTCTGATCCCGGAACCTCCGACCAAATAATGTTAATTTTCTAAATCAAAATAGAAAATAAACAAATTAAGTACATAGCACAATATTAACTTCACCCTTTTGCCAAAAATAAAACATGCTTGGTAAAAATATTTCATTTTTTTTTCTTCTATTATTATTTTTTTTTTTTTTTTAAATTAAACACAAGTTAAAAAAAAAAAGCACACATAAACAGCATTCAATATTTAATACATTTTCTCTCTGCACACCAACCATGAGCTTCCGTTATATGTGCATTTATTTATTTATTTATTTTATATTATATATTTTTACATATACTACAGTGTTTATGTGCCATCATAACAATCAACTTTTTAACTTCTTTGTCACTGCCTCCTGATTACACCCATTTATTTTCTCTTTTTGTGTTCAAGGGACTTTATCTGTTTCTACATGCTCAAGCTGCCTGATCTCATGTCTGGGATGGCATGGTTTGATTTGATTTACATGGACAAACTGCTCTATTGCTGTTTCACCTTCATTTTTCAAAATTTTATACACTACAGGAGAGACCTTATCTATAATTCGAAATGGCCCCTGCCAGGCTGCTAAAAATTTAGAATTTTTCTGTTTACTTTTTCCAAAATGAAACTTGTACACCTGATCCCCTACACTGTATTCCTTTACTGATGTCTTTTTATCATAATACGATTTTGCACTGTCAGCAGCTCTTTCCAGATTTCTCTGCACAAAAGCAAATGCATGTTGCAAATGCCTCCTCAGTTCATCAATATATTCATGAACTGTGGATGCACTCACAAGGGTTTGCTCATGTGTTCTGTATAGTAGGTGTTGTGGTAACACCATTTTCCTACCTGTTAAGACCTCATGGGGGCTAACACCTGTTGCTTTGGCAGGAGTCGACCTGATTGCCATCAAAACCAATGGTAAACGTAAATCCCAACTGGAATCTGCTTCTGCCACAAATTTCTTTAAAATATCCACGACAGACCTATTGCTTCTTTCAACTGTACCTGAAGACGCCGCCCGATATGCGATATGTAGTTTCCTTTTCACACCTAGTATTTGCCATACCTTACTCATTAGAGTACTTGTGAAATGACTTCCTCTGTCTGACTCAATTCTTTGTGGCAACCCAAACCTTGAGAACACATGGTTCACCAGCAATGTGGCTGCTGTTTGCGCACTACAATCTGGTGCAGGAATGCATTCAATCCACTTCGACATCAAACATACCACACTCAAAATATAACGGTGTCCCCTGCTCGACCTTTTTAAAGGACCTACATAGTCTATTTGCAAATCTGACCATGGGAGAGTTAGGCCTCTTTTCATCAATGGTGCTCTATGCATTGGTGAAGCAGGTTTAAATTGGGCGCATACTAGACATCCTCTAGTATATAATTCCACATCTTGGGACATATGTGGCCAGTAAGCATAATCTTTTAGTATTTCTAATGTTTTTTGTGAACCTCTATGGCCTGCGGTTATGGCATCATGTGCATGGTGTAGCATTAGTCCTCTGAATGAAAGGGGTACTACCCACTGTATTTGTCCTGTTATGGACTCTCTAATCATGAGTCCATCCTGTAATCTAATTCGTGTTTTGTTCTTTAATAACACCCTCAACTCTTCTTTTCCCATACAGTCATTTTCTGTTAAAGGATTTTGTTCGGGATCTATCAAATGATTATAATAGATTCCCAAAATTTGATCATTCTTTTGTGCCTCAATCAAATCTTGGTCTGGCGTGTCATGACTCCACTGCACCACCGGTTGATCTACCTCCTTTGGTGCTTTAGAACGTGTGACTGCATCAATTTGTATTTCACCCATTAAATAATCAATAGGTAGCAATTCTCCCATCACAGCCCCAATCTTAGCCAGGTGGTCTGCCTTATCATTTCCCTCCTCATCCTCTCCTGGTGTTTTTAAATGCCCACAAATTTTTCTCCAGTATATTGTTAACTCATTCTCTGACACCAATTTGTCTATGGCTTGTATCATTTTTCCATGCTTAAGTGGCTTTTTGTTATATGTAACCATGCCTCTTGCTTTCCAACCAGGCAAATACTCCACAAAGCTATTCCGTGCATAGTCAGAATCAGTCACCAGGACAATTTCACTGAACCTTTTATCAACTGCAGTAGCAATTGCTTTATAAATGGCTGCCAATTCCGCCACCTGACTGCTCCTATCTCCAATCCTCATCCCTATACTGGGGACACCTTCACATTTCAACCAGACATTTCCTATTCCTGCCACTAACTGTTTATTACTGTCATTTTCAATGTGAAAAGCACAACCATCCACATATACAGTTGGCAAATCCTTGCATGTTTTTTCATCAAAAGCTTTGTGTGGTGATTGTTCAAATTCCTGCAAACTAGTTTCTACTTCCATTTCATTTGGTATTTGTTCAGCTGCACAGTCATGTAAGTCAGCTAACCCTTGAGCAATTGGGTTCTTTTTATTTTGTCCATATCTCACTTCTACGGGAAAACCTTGTAATGCCAGCGTCCATGAAGTGATTCTGGATTGCGCTAGATTACCTGATCTAATTCTTTTACTCTCTAAAAATTGCAAAGGTTGATGATTTGTTTCAATAATTACCTTTTCTCCCTGAACAATGGGGCGGAAATGTTGTAGCGCCCACACAGTGGTTAATAGGGCCTTTTCACATTCATTAAATTTCATTTCAACGTCGGAAAATGCCTTACTTGCATATGCAATGGTTTTGTGATTCAAATTGTGTTTTTGTGATAACACTGCTGACATACAATGTTCAGAAAAACCTATTTCTATAAAGAAATCCCTGTCCTTTATGGGGTATGCTAAACATGGTGCCTTTACAAGACATTCCTTTAATTTAGCCACTGCATCAGACTGCCCTTTTTCCCATTTCCAGGGAGTATTCAGTTTAAGCAGTTTAGTCAATGGTTGAGTGATTTCTGCATAATTTTCAATGAACTTTCTGTTATAGCCTGTCATCCCTAATAAACTTTTTACTCCTTTCACATTTTTAGGATCTTTTAATCTTTGTATGGCCTCTATTTTCTTCTTTTGTGGATTTAGCCCATGTTCAGTCACTTCATGCCCTAGAAAGTTCACTTTTTTCTTGCACCATTGTGCTTTTTGCAAAGATACTTTGGCGCCTGCTTTCTGCAATTGGCCAAGTACATGTCTTATTTCATCAAAGTGGATTTTCAGGCTTTCATTTTTTATCAGAACATCGTCCACTTAAACTATTGTTCCTCTTTCCGCTGCATCCGGCATGGCCTTTCTCAAAAATAGGCCAAATTCACTCCCACTATTGATGTACCCGAACGGAGTTCTAAGCCAGGCATATTGAGTCCTGTCAAATGTAAAGGAAAATAAATGTTGTATCTCCTCTGCCAATGGCACGCACCAATATCCAGAGGTGAGATCTAATGTGGTAAATACATTTGAACCATGTACCTGAGCTAGGCCCTGATCAATGAATGGCAGTGGCCATCTAGATATTGGTACTCTTTTATTTAACTCTCTCAAGTCTGCACACAGCCGCCATTGACCATTTGGCTTTAACACACCTAAAATAGGTGTATTGGATGTGCTATGAATGGGCCTGATGATTCCCCGCGATTCCAAATTTTTAATAATCTCTGCCAATGATTCTAAACATGCCAGCGGTAGTCTATACTGGCGCACAAACACTGGATTTCTGCTACACCCTTCTGGTAGTGTGGCCACATGTAAATCAGTTAAACCACAATCATAAGCATCTTTTGCAAATACATCCTTAAACTCCATAAATATCTCCCTCAGATTGTCCCTCTCTTCATTGCTTTCACATGCATCCGCTAAGGAGATCTGCTCTTCTACCATTTTGGAAAATTCTGGAAAATCTTCTGGTAAGGGAATCTCGGCGCTTTCTTCTAACTGTGTGGCTGTGTCTTTTTGTAAAGCTGCCACTTTTAAATATTTTGGCATATCAGCTTCCACTTCAATGGGCTGATTTTCTGTTTCGTTTTCATTTAAATTAAATATTATGCAATCCTCTTGATGGCAGCACACTGTCTCATTTGAATCATAAGGATACACAGAATGAATTTTAAATATTCCTTTGGGCTGAGAGTCCAGGTGTTCTGGCAACTCGCCCTTGGCATCTACATATTTTTCAGGAATATTCCCAATCACCATGTTATTTAAATCTGCCGTATAATGTGATTTTTGTATGGCCATTCCTAATGGGGAGTTTTCCTCTAAATGAATATCCTGACAACCTTTATTATTTACCATGATTTTTACAGATCCCTCACCAATGTCTACCAATGGAATGTATTCATAATCCAGGCCTTGCTGTTTTATGGATTCATTCAGGCATACAAATGCATCAGAGCCTTTCATCTGCTGTCCATTTTTGCATTTCAGTGTTATTGCAAACTGTTTTGTAAATGCAGGAATAATAGTATTTTTCCTCATTTGTAATTCGATTGCATAAGGAACCAGTTGTGCACAATGATAAGCCCTTCTTTTGTCTTCAAATTCAGGTGCCGGACCACCTAGGCGTGACCATATTTTTTGATTAAGGAAATCTAACACCATACACATTCTGTGCATGATGTCATTTCCCATGTAAAATTCATTTTGTGCTCCACTCACTATCCATACATTATGGTAAATTGTTTTCTGCCCAATGCTAATTTTAAGCATGCATCTGCCTGCAATTCGGTTTTCAAAGTCTGGACTGTCCAAGCCAGAAACATATTGGTTTTTAATCCTAAATCTCGGGATTTCTTCCCTTTCCATTATTTTTTGCAACAATTTCTCATTAATGAAACTCCTTTCATGTTCAAGCGCTAAAGTGGCTTGGCTTTCATTGTTTTAAAATAATCATTTATACCAACATGAACCCATGGTTGCTCATCTTCCATGTGTATTTCTGCCAGAGTGGTAATGTGTTTTTCTGAATCTGTTTTAGGAGCAATATTCTGTTTGCACATTTTCTCTTTTAGGTAAAAACATACAGGCCGATTCATGGAATAATTAGCGCGGCGCAAGTGGGCAAAAACGTGCGAATCGCAGTGGAATAGCGAAAATCGCAGTGCAATTGCGAAAATCGCACGAAAAGCAGCGCACGTCGATTCATGGAAGGACGTGCGCGAGAAAACCAGCGGATGTGCGATAAAAAAGTGCGCGGCGCACGTTGGCGCACAGGCCATCTAACAGCGTGCGCCAGGTCACAGCGAAAATCGCACAGGCCACAGCGAAATTCGCACATAGCGCGGCGCACGCAACAAAAGTAGGCGGAACACGGGCGTAACACTCGGAATGGGGAACAACTTGCCAAAACGTGGGCGTCACGGGGGAAGTACAGGGCACAAGTGCGCGGAACGCCCAAACGCTCGCCTACAACACGTATTCATGGAATAGAATAGGGCAAAAAAGCGCACGCTCAAACCAGCGCACAGACACAAACACGACCGCCACAAGAAAGCAGGCGGTAGCGTCTCTGCGGCTGTAAGAAATGTGCGCCAAAAGGTGCGCCAACAAATAGCACCTATATACTGCCATGATGAATGTCCCATACTGCAGCCCTCCAGGAAAAATGACGTGCAAAGGGGTACCCACAAACACGGACACCCGCTGACAAAAAATACGTGTGCGTGGATACCGGGGTGCGCGGGAAGTCTAACACGCGATTTCAGCAGGGTACGTGCATCACAGGAGTTCGCGTGAAGTTATTCACGCGATCGGGCCTGGGGGAGCGGGCTACGTGTATTTCAGGGGTTCGCGTGAAGTTTCACATGCGATCGGGTCTGGGGGAGCGGCCTACGTGTATTACAGGGGTTCGCATGAAGTTCCTCACGCAATCGGGCCTGGGGGAGCGTGCTACATGTATATCAGGGGTTTGCGTGAAGTTTCACACGCGATCGGGCCTGGGGGAGCGGGCTACGTGTATTACAGGGGTTCGCGTGAAGTTCCTCACGCGATCGGGCCTGGGGTAGCGGGCTACGTGTATATCAGGGGTTCGCGTGAAGTTCCTCACGCGATCGGGCTTGGGGGAGCGTGCTACGTGTATATCAGGGGTTTGCGTGAAGTTTCACACACGATCGGGCCTGGGGGAGCGGGCTACGTGTATTACAGGGGTTCGCGTGAAGTTCCTCACGCGATCTGGCCTGGGGGAGCGGGCTACGTGTATATCAGGGGTTCGCGTGAAGTTTCACACGCGATCGGGCCTGGGGGAGAGGGCTACGTGTATTACAGGGGTTCGCGTGAAGTTCCTCACGCGATCGGGCCTGGGGTAGCGGGCTACGTGTATTACAGGGTTTCGCGTGAAGTTCCTCACGCGATCACGCCTGGGGGAGCGGGCTACGTGTATTCCAGGGGTGCGCGGGAAGTTCCACACGCGAATAGCCTGGGGGCGCGTGTATTCCAGGGGTGCGCGGGAAGTTCCACACGCGAATAGCCTGGGCGCGTGTATTTCAGGGGTGCGCGGGAAGTTCCACACGCGAATAGGCTGGGCGCGTGTATTTCAGGGGTGCGCGGGAAGTTCCACACGCGAATAGCCTGGGGGCGCGTGTATTCCAGGGGTGCGCGGGAAGTTCCACACGCGAATAGCCTGGGCGCGTGTATTTCAGGGGTGCGCGGGAAGTTCCACACGCGAATAGCCTGGGCGCGTGTATTTCAGGGGTGCGCGGGAAGTTCCACACGCGAATAGCCTGGGCGCGTGTATTTCAGGGGTGCGCGGGAAGTTCCACACGCGAATAGCCTGGGCGCGTGTATTTCAGGGGTGCGCGGGAAGTTCCACACGCGAATAGCCTGGGGGCGCGTGTATTTCAGGGGTGCGCGGGAAGTTCCACACGCGAATAGCCTGGGCGCGTGTATATCAGGGGTGCGCGGGAAGTTCCACATGTGATTTGACAGTGTGGGTCCTCCCAGGTGTACCCTGTACACCCTCCACGGCCCCTGCAGGCAGCCCACACCACAGGGGACTACCCTGCATCCCTGGTCATGTCCCGCAGGCAGCCCACCCACCATGGGCATGCCCCCCAGCAAAGGCACATGTCTCCTTGAACTAATGACCACCAACTCATGTCCCCTTGCACCCCCACCCCCCAGCACTGTGGGGCACCTGCCAGCAGGCCCCCACCCATGTCCAACTCATGTCCCCCACCACCCCCACCCCCCAGCACTGTGGGGCACCTGCCAGCAGGCCCCCACCCATGTCCAACTCATGTCCCCCACCACCCCCACCCCCCAGCACTGTGGGGCACCTGCCAGCAGGCCCCCACCCATGTCCAACTCATGTCTCCCACCACCCCCACCCCCCAGCCACCAGGGTCACCCTCCACCAGGCCCCCACTCATGTCTCCCACCACCCCCACACCCCAGCAGTGCAGGGTCACCCTCCACCAGGCCCCCACTCATGTCTCCCACCACCCCCACCCCCCAGCCACCAGGGGCACCCTCCACCAGGCCCCCACTCATGTCACCCACCACCCCCACACCCCAGCAGTGCAGGGGCACCCTCCACCAGGCCCCCACTCATGTCTCCCACCACCCCCACACCCCAGCAGTGCAGGGTCACCCTCCACCAGGCCCCCACTCATGTCTCCCACCACCCCCACACCCCAGCAGTGCAGGGTCACCCTCCACCAGGCCCCCACTCATGTCTCCCACCACCCCCACACCCCAGCAGTGCAGGGGCAGCCTCCACCAGGCCCCCACTCATGTCTCCCATCACCCCCACACCCCAGCCACCAGGGTCACCCTCCACCAGGCCCCCACTCATGTCACCCACCACCCCCACACCCCAGCAGTGCAGGGGCACCCTCCACCAGGCCCCCACTCATGTCTCCCACCACCCCCACACCCCAGCAGTGCAGGGTCACCCTCCACCAGGCCCCCACTCATGTCTCCCACCACCCCCACACCCCAGCAGTGCAGGGACACCCTCCACCAGGCCCCCACTCATGTCACCCACCACCCCCACACCCCAGCAGTGCAGGGGCACCCTCCACCAGGCCCCCACTCATGTCTCCCACCACCCCCACCCCCCAGCCACCAGGGGCACCCTCCACCAGGCCCCCACTCATGTCACCCACCACCCCCACACCCCAGCAGTGCAGGGGCACCCTCCACCAGGCCCCCACTCATGTCACCCACCACCCCCACCCCCCAGCAGTGCAGGGGCACCCTCCACCAGGCCCCCACTCATGTCTCCCATCACCCCCACACCCCAGCAGTGCAGGGTCACCCTCCACCAGGCCCCCACTCATGTCTCCCACCACCCCCACCCCCCAGCCACCAGGGGCACCCTCCACCAGGCCCCCACTCATGTCACCCACCACCCCCACACCCCAGCAGTGCAGGGGCACCCTCCACCAGGCCCCCACTCATGTCTCCCACCACCCCCACACCCCAGCCACCAGGGGCACCCTCCACCAGGCCCCCACTCATGTCACCCACCACCCCCACACCCCCAGCACTGTGGGGCACCTGCCAGCAGGTCCCCACCCATGTCCAATCCATGCCCCCCTGCACCTGGGTCCCAACATTCCCCAATCATGTCCCTAATGCCCATCCTCCCCTGCCAAAAGGCCCAACCAACTATCACACCCACCCACATATCAAAGGCAATTACATGTTACAACCCCAATTTAAATAATGCAATTCAACACATGTCTGTCACACACAATGGCTGCAAGTGAATGACAAAACACCCAACATGACATGCCTGAAAGCAATGAGATGATACGACACATTGAAGATTAAAAAAATAATATGTATTGAACAGCAAGTAGAATGGAAATGAAATAAGAAAAAACACAAAGCAAATCAAACAAAACAACATGAATGTCCAAGAAAATAATCTGAAAAATTAAAATAAGCCAATGAAGAACCATGAAGAAGATCATCCTGGGTCCATGAGCCCAACCAAATTAAACCTAACTATGACTACTAACTAAAAACTGAACTATATACAAAAAAGTGGTGCATTGTCCAATCGCAACCAAAAGAAAAATCAAAAAAACAAAGGAAACCTAACCCTAACTATACAACTATATACAAAGGCAGCGGGCTATTCGGACGGCTCACTGGTTGTTGTCATGGGCCAGGGCATCATCGAACTCCTGGTCAATGGCTTGGAGGCGGGCATGTTCCCTGGCCCCGAGGTCCCGCAGGGATAACGCAGTGTCAAGCTCAAACTCCCTGCGAAGACCCTCGAGGCACTCAGCCCGCCTCAGCGCCCTCCGCATGGAGTCCTCCGCCCTGACCATCGTGAGCCGTTCCTCCTCTGCCCGCTGCCGCTCCGCACCTATCCGCTGGCACAACCGCTCCCACACGGAAGCCACTCCCATTCCAGGGTTCTCCTACCCTCCGGCCGATGCCTGCACCCCTGATGTTGATGGCCCCGAGCCATGATGCCTCCCACGTTGAGCCTGCTGCTGCCTCCGACGCAACTGCCTGTGCCAGCACGACGGCATCCAGGCTGATGGGAACCACCGACGCCGTCGTGCACGTGCCCTGCCCGATGATGCCGTCACATCCTCCATCTGCTGGGGTCCAGTTGCTCTGGTGTCCACCCCTGCTGGATCTCTGACTCCCGACTGTGGCAGGGATGGGATCCCCACCGAGCTGGCTGCATTGGTCGGGGCAGGTCCACAGGGGGCCCTGGTGGCATCTGGGCTGGAAGACGGCAAGGAGAACGACTGGTGGATAGCCTGCACAGAGGAGGAGAGGGCCGCCACATTGGCCAACACATGCAGGAAACCCCCGAACATGGCCAATCCCAATTGGGCCACGTCGGCACGGTGCACTTCGTGATGACGTGCGTGCTCCTCCCGGGAAGCACGCACGGCATCACGAATCACAGCCGTGCGCATTGCGACCCCAATCAGGACCTTCTCCGCACCGCCAGGGGTTCCCACATCCGCAGGTGGAGGGGAGTCAGGTGACATGGACATCCCCTCTACCTGCGGACAGGCTTGGGACGGGGCATCCCTGCTGGTGCATGGTGGTGCACTCACAGGGTCAGGGACAGCGACATGCACAGGCCCCTCCACGGTGACCTGTGCTGCCTCCTGCCCCTGGCCCTGGACTGCACCACTTGCACCAGCAGGGATGCCCCCACCAGGCCCCATGTGTGCCCCAGTGGCGGCCTCCTCCTCCTCTGTGCAAACCACCAACCTGGATGGCTCCTCACCGTCTCCCACCGTAGCAGGCCCCTGTGGGGGCTCACCCACCCCTTCCGCTGCAGCCATGGGGGCATCCCCGCCTCGTTGCTCCACAGCGCTGTCTCCGCCCTCTTCTTCACTAGCCGCTGCGTAGAGGGAGACAAAGAACACAAGCATCAGGGCACTGTACAATGGTCCCCTAGACAGGAAGCAATAGCAGATGAGCACCACTGTCAAAGTACACTTCCATCATGTCCCTCCACAACACATGGGTCAGTCCAGGCAAAACACACACAGTAACAGGAATGGTGCATGCCATGGACATTTCCATGCATGTCCAATGGACTCTTGAAACATTCAATGATATGTAACTCACATGCATCATGGCTCATGCCCATCACATGCACACACTTCACCTCAGTCACATCCATCTGGCCCCAAACACACCAAACACAGCGGATACAAGGGTAATTTGGCTGCTTTACTGAATCTGTGCATTGTCACACACATGTGTCATGCATCCATGGCATGCACAAGTCACAGACACGCAGGTCAGGCACACAGACATGGCTACCATATATGTACCTGGCATCAGCACCCATCCCTCACCCCCACCCATGTCCAGGTACAGAGACTGGCATGCTCTCATGTTCAAAATCTGCATAGGGCTCCCCATGCGGCATTTCAACACATGCAACAACCATGTGCATCACACATCACTGGTCGCACATGCATTACCATGATGTCCCTGCACACATACATGCATACATGGCCTATGGCACACATACAGGCAAGTATCATAGAACCAGCACACCGCAACATGCCCTGTCTCACACAGTAATGCATGGACACTTACCGCTCAACTCCAGACGGGCCTCCCTCTCAAGGATCTGGGCGTGGAGCGCTGGGCGTACGCGTTCCAGGACCCTCATCTGGATGGAACTCATGCGGCCCCGGCCCCCCTCCACGAGGCGCCGGGCCTTCACAAGGGTCCTGGACCTCAAGTCCTCCCAGCGCTTCTTGATCTTCAGGACGTCGCAGGTTGCCACCCCCTCCGCGTTGATGGCAACCACACAGTCGGCCCAGATCCTCTGCCGTCCTTCCTTGCTGGCGCGGGACGATCCAAAGAGGGCATCATACTGCCCCAGGACATGCTCCACCAGGACACCAACTTCGGTGACAGTGAAGCTGGTGCCCCTCTGGCCTGGGGTTGCCACTGGTGCCAGATGTGGAAGTGCCCGACATGGCAACCCCAGAGGCAGGTGTGGGTGGGCAACTGGGTCCTGGGGCTGGGCTGTGGAGCGATGTAATCCCAGTCGGGAGTCTTCAGTTCCAACAGGGGTGGACACAGCAACTGGACCCCTGCAGATGGCTGATGTGCAGGCACCAAATGGCAGGGCACGGTGGCAGCAGGCAGGCAGGCAGGCAGGCAGGCAGCAGCAGATGGCACGTGGGAGGCTGCTCGGGGCACTGGGGGGCAGTAACTCGGCCTTCTGGGCAGGAGCGTGGGCTTCCGTGTGTTTTCGCGTGGCCAGCTTGATACGGAGTGATTTGGCACGTGAAAATCCTGCACGTCAGCGTGAAATCCGAGAAATCCGAGGAAACGCGATTCTATTGGACCAGAGTCCCTCAGCGCGTAAGCGCGTCTGTGACGTGACCCGCACGGGTGTTCCCCACTCAGCACGTGATGACGGGGCACACGTGGAGATACTGCACGTCAGAGTGTCATCGCGTGTAATTGGACAAAAGTGCGCGTACACGCGATTGGCCTATGTACGTGTATTTAATGGGTGCGCGGGCACTTACACACGCAAGTACGTCAGCGAACCTGTATCCCGTGGTGCGTGTGAATTTCCACACGCTATTGGACTGGGAACTGGATTCCAGGGGTGCGCGGGTCACACGCTGTATCCCGTGGTGCGTGTGAATTTCCACACGCTATTGGACTGGGAACTGGATTCCAGGGGTGCGCGGGTCACACGCTCGCCTAGAACACGCGCAAAGCATAAATTTGCGGACTTTAACAATAACAAGCTCAGACGGCAGGATGAACATACCTTTCCTAGCAGCAGTGGCAGTGGGCTACCAAAGGAGGAGGAGGAGGATAGTCAGGGCCAGAATATTCACACCCAGAACCAGCCTTTTCGGGATGCCTGATGACCAGGTGTATGGGAGGTACAGGTTTCCACCACAAATCATACTGGACCTGGTGAGTGAGTGGGAGGATGACCTCACATCACCCACCCTGTGCTCCCAAGCACTCAGCCCCCTGGAGAAGGTCCTCAATGTACTGCACTTCTTAGCCACTGGATCATTTCAGCGGACAAGTGCCATAGTGGGTGGGGTGTCACAGGCCACCCAGTCACGCTGCCTACACCAGGTCTTGAACATCATCACTGCACGCCCATCAGTCCGCAGGCACATATACCTGCCCAGAACACCTGCAGAAAGGCATGCTGCCGCCCTGGATTTTTACGCTGTGGCACGATTCCCCAAAGTGCTAGGTGCCATCGACTGCACCCATGTGGCTCTACGTCCCCCCAGGGCATCTGAGCACATCTATAGGAACCGCAAGCACTGGCATTCCATCAACGTGCAGGTAGCATGTAATGCCAAGGGAATCATCACCTCAGTATATGCCAACTATCCCGGCTCCACCCACAACAGCTTCATTTACCGAATGTCCACCCTAAGCCGGGACCTAGAAGCTGGGCGGCATGGCGATACATGGCTGCTTGGTGAGTATGTATGCCACTGCACATGCATGCATGTTGGATACTGAGCAAGGTCACAACCCCACCAATGATACCAATCACCACCTCCACAGGGGACAGTGCCTACCCTCTCAGCCCCCACATGATGACGCCAATTCGGAACCCCACCACGCCACCCCAGGTAAGATATAACACAGCCCACATTACAACCAGGGGCATAGTGGAGCGCACATTCGGAGTGCTAAAGTCACGCTTTCGCTCCCTTGACCGTTCTGGCGGGCAGCTGTTATACGCTCCCCCAGTAGTGTGCAGGATCATAGTGGCAGCATGTGTCCTGCACAACGTTGCAACACGCCGGGGCCTGGCCGTGGACATGGTGGTGGCCCCACATCCCCAACCACATGCACAGCCGCTGCGCATGGGAGGGGAAAGGGCACGGGGGGAGGCAGCCCGTACACAGCTAGTGGCTAATTACTTCACATAGAAATCACACCCCTGTGGAGTGCACACTGCCCTGGCACATTCCATCTGACAATCAATGATGACTCAACCTGACACTGATCCTGAATGTCTGGAGAATGAACCGGGAATACCATGTCAGCCTGAGATTGTTCACCTGGAAGTGTCACAATGTGTGCATCCCTACCCACACAGACACCACCAATGCAGTTTTGTGAAGTTACACATTGAAGCAGCTAAAATGAATACCCACTTGCAAAATGCAACAAGAGGACGTGCCATGTCAGCCAACCCAACCCCAGCACCGCCACACGACACACCATGCCATGTCATGCTAATTGCAGGTAAACAAAGTAATCCCCACAACATGACATCAGTCTCACTATGTACAGTGGCACTATTAGAAACCTGCAACACCTGAAATGCTCACAGCAATGCCGGACCAACAACATACTTGAGCACGTAGTACCATTAACATGACATCACAAATGTTACATATTAGTAGTCTCACCACCTGGAAATGCCTGCACTCCCACCACTACCAACTGTGCAGTGTTGTCGCCATGTAGAGTTGTAGGTGCACTGCTGCCAACATGGTCCCCATCTCCAGACTAGAGGTCCTTGTGTGGACATGAGGAAGGGACCTGCAAATTGGGAGGTAGACACAGAAGAAGAGTTACACATCAATGCAACATGCAGTGTACAACACAACAGCAATATGCACTATGAATGTATACACAGTATTGACTACAGACTGGCCACACAGCTCATGGGAGTCCAACGTCACTGTGTAATTCACTGTCACTTGGGCACATCCTTTGCAAGCCCATGGAAACGGGAAGCAGGAGGGGTGTGTGTGACTCAAACCCAAGCATCTGAACCAAATACATTACAAGCCTGCATGTGCCCAGCCACAATGCAGCGTATGCCCACAGGAACCACGGAAGCCAACAGATCGTCCCAAAAAAATTGGGAATAAAAGAAATCAAAATAAAAATAAAAATAAGAAACAATCAAAAATGGCCATTGATGGACCCGGGGGGGTTGGGGAGGCCACCCAGGAGGTCCGAGGACAGGATGCACACCAGAACCCACCTGCGTGGATCCTGGGAAGATAAAACACCTCCATGGGCTCATGGCCCACACGGCTACCCTATTGTGGGAGTATCACTGCTGTCGCTATTATCACCCTGTGCAGCTGCATCCGGAGGTGGTTGCACTATGGGAGGCAGCCCACGCAAGGCCCTAGTCTGCTCCTCCATGGCTGCAAGCATGCGGGTGTGGTAGGTCTGGTTCTGGAAAATGAGTGTGCGGAGGTCCCCATGCAACAACTCACGGGATGCCCGGACCTCCGCCCTCGTTGCCTGCATCTCAGCTGAGAGCGTACGGGTGAGACGCTCCAGCTGCTGTTCTGTCCTTTGGTGTGTTGAAGCCTCAAGCTCAACAAGAGTCGTCCTGAGGTGAAGGAGCTCCTGCCTCAGGGCTTCCCTGTGGCCCTGGGACTCAATGGAGATGGCCTCCTGCAGAGTCGCCAGTGCCGCCCGCCTGTCCCTGTTGGACCCCAACATGTCCTCCCTGTGTGACTGGCAGATGGAGTCGGTTGCCTGCTCTAGTCGCTCCATCAGCCTTTCTGGGGGGACAATGGAAGTGGCCACCCTATCCATGGCCTGAGCCATCATCTCGGATGATGCAGCCTGTTGGGTTGCCATACCGTAAATGGATTGCTCCCATGCGGTATTGCCGGGTGGCGTACGGCCACCACGTCG
Source organism: Ambystoma mexicanum (assembly GCF_040938575.1). Classification (NCBI taxonomy): domain Eukaryota; kingdom Metazoa; phylum Chordata; class Amphibia; order Caudata; family Ambystomatidae; genus Ambystoma; species Ambystoma mexicanum. The sequence continues at coordinate 511,137,375 of NC_090934.1, forward strand.
GCGGGCACCATACCTGTCTGGGGCAAGGCGAACTGCGCCTTGCTGTGCCGGCACTGCCTGAGGCTGCAGGACTGCATTCCCCCTCTGATCTGCTGGCCCAGGAACAGGATCAGATGTCGCGGAGTGTGACCCTGCATCCGTAACCACCGAAGGCGTAGCTGCCAACACTGACATCCCCATGGAGGGTCCTGACCCTGGTGCAGGTGGGTGAGACAGAACAGAATCCCTCCCTGGAACACTCACCTGCGACGGCACGTAGGTCTCATCCGAATCAACACCTGAGTACAGCTCGGGGGAGGTGCAGCCAGAGACACCCCTTGAGAGCACGACCTGCAGCACTTGTGGGTTCTCCCCCACCACCACACCACGTCCCTCACTGGTGGTTGGTCGGCCCTCGGACCCCTCCTGGGTCTGCACCATCTCCACAACCCCAGCAGTATCAGGTGCGTCTTCCCCTGCAAAGACATGAAAACAAAGAAATGGAAACAGGCATTAGCACCATGGCACACAATGAGGGCTGAGAAGCAAGAGAACCAGTACTTGATTGACACGTGTCCCACATGACTAAAACCCTCCCATGCATGCACCCTCACTGCGTATGAAGTGCAGGCAAAAGGCACACACTGATGACACCAAGATGGAAGATGAACACATTTTCTGCATGCTGCCTGGCAGTGGCATCACACATTGGCCTGTGATTGCCAGGTGAAACACACATGCCATCACACAGATGGCATGTACCATTGCAATTGAGTGAAGATGGAGAGGAGGGCAGCACCTATTCATTCAGTCCAGTTCCCGCATGTAATTGCTTTTCTAATTCTAACAGGTCAGATTTTTCACCTGGAGCTGCCAGTCTGAAATGGTCCAATTGCACAGGGACATGTGTGTACAAATGATATCCAGGTAACAAAGTCACTCCACTTTACCATACCCATGTCAGACATGTGACTAGTGGACAGCGACATGCCTAGTGAAAGTGGTGGAATGCAAACAAACTGACTGAATGAGCAGTGAAAAATAAGCAAATATGTTGTGGCAAGGTGACACTTCAAGGGCAACTGGCGTGCAGTTGGGCTAGATGTCTACTGTTGGCAGAAGGGATACTGCTATGGCCAAATGCAGCTGCGCAGGAAGGATTGCATGAAGCACATGGCTGACCCATACGACTCAGGCGCACACACTCTCACCTGGCACACAAACAGAAGCCCTCACACACACACCATGCACATGGATGACACACACATGCATGTGCACTCACCGGACAATGCCTCGTAATCAGCCAGATCTCCCACGCCTTGGATCTGTTCCTCCGTGACGTAGGTCCCAGCGACTGACTCATGTGGAGTGAGTTCCATGTCTACTACTGGAGACCCACCTCCAGTCACTAGAGTTGCGGCATGACTTGAGGCCAGCTTACTCTTTGCCCTGCGCTTTAGGTCATTCCAGCGCGTATAGCAATCATTGGCTGTGCGCCTCACAATTCCAAGGGCAGTTACGATGTCCGCAACGGTCTGCCAGTGTGCCTGGCGTTGTGCAGGTGTGGTCTTGGATCCTGCAACAATGACCATCTCGTTGTCATGTCCGGACACATACTCGACAAGGGCATTCAGTTCGTCATCCGTGAAGCTGGGCTTCCTGGATGGGCCGGACTGTGTAGCCGTGTCTGGGGCATCAGCCTGTGCCGGACGAGCACGCTTCCTCTTCCGCTTGGAAGGTGGTGGTGATCCTGAGTGTCCTGCGCCGCTCTGGACACTAGGGGCAGGAGCCCTGGTGGACCCTGTATCAGGAGTGTGGGATTGCACACTCAGCATGGGAGTTGGTGCAGGCATTGGCTCTAGTGTGATGGTGTCAGGGGGAATGTCAGCAGCATGGACTAGGACCGACACTGTCCTGGCTGGGTGTGTGAGGGCTGGGGTGGATGGAGCCGCAGCTGCCCCTGCAGCCTCTCCGCCCTGCCTCCTTGGTGCAGCAGATGACCTTGCTGCCCCAGATCCACGTGGCATGATGGCATCAACGTGCACCAGCGCACGTGTCGTAGCCCTGCTGACCTGGAAGTCAGCCATGGAGTCAGCCAGGTCTGGTGCCACAATGGGCTGGTCCAACAAGGGCTGAGCATGGATGATCAGCCGCAATGGGAGGGGGGGATTATGGGTGCCCGTGACTGGTCCTCCACACATGGGGGGACAGGCTCACCCTGCAAGTTACGACCACATCCCCTACCGGATCCACCACGGCCACCACTTGTGGCTCTTCCACCTTTGCCACCCTTACGGAATCCTCGCCTCCCAGCCATGGCACTGATGTTAATGTGCGTATGGGAGTGGATGTAGACTATTGTCCTGGGCAATTGGGGGTCAAAGGGGTTGGGTACCAGATGGTAATTGTACCCTAGTGCTCTAGCAAGGCTGAATGTAACACCTGGGGAAAGATGACGGGTCACGCAACGCACAGGAGGCCCAAAAAAGGGAGATGACGTGCACGCAACCCCTCCTAGACCACGTGTGCAGAAAGAAAAACCTGCACTACGCTGTGGCACCCAGAAACACAAGAATGAACGTATGCGTGTCACACGCAGCCTAGAATGACCTCTGAAGGGGTAGGCTACACACGGGGCAAGCACAGATGTTAGATACGTGCGTGACTCACCGTCTGCCTGGTAAACGAGCGTGTAAAAGGAGCACGTTTGGTTGGCAACACCCCCGCCAAAAGAAGATTTGTACGCTGTCTGAGGAGACAGGACAACAGTAGAAGGGAACACTGTTTGAGGGAACAGGCCCAGGTAAACCAGTAAAAGCGAAAGAAGAGAAAAAGCTGTCAGAGGTAACAGGGAATACGAACTTGAAACGCCGTGAAGTAAATCGCGTGTGAAACGACAAGAAGTACAGAATTCACCCACTCGCTCTCCATGAAAAGCACGTACAAGGAAGTGGTGTTCTACGCGTACCTTTTATACAGGCCCACACGTCCAGCATCACTTACGCGGCGTGTATGCGCTAGGGCCATTTCCACCAATTACACGCTTTGTCACTTCTGCGTGTAGGGACATTTCCTCCAATTACACGCTTTGTCACTTCTGCGTGTAGGGACATTTCCTCCAATTACACGCTTTGTCACTTCTGCGTGTAGGGACATTTCCTCCTATTACACGCTTTGTCACTTCTGCGTGTAGGGCCATTTCCACCAATCACACGCGATGAGACTCTGACGTGCAGTCTTTCCACGTGTGCTCTGTCATCACGTGCTGTGTGGGAAACACCCGTGCGGGTCACGTCACAGACGCGCTTACGCGCTGAGGGCCTTTGGTCCAATAGAATCGCGTATGCGTGCTGACGCGCTTACGCGCTAAGGGCCTTTCCTCGATTTTCACACTGACGTGCAGGATTTTCACGTGCCAAATCACTCCGTACCAAGCTGGCCACGCGTAAGCACACGGAAGACCACGCTCCTGCCCAGAAGGCCGAACTAGTGCCCCCCAGAGCCCCGAGCACGCTCCCACCTACCATCTGCTGCTGCCTGACTGCCTGCTGCCCAGGTGCACTGCCATTTGCTGCCTGCACATCAGCCAGGGGTGCTGTTGCTGTGACCACCCCTGCTGGTACCGAAGACTCCCGACTGGAATTCCATCGCTCCACAGCCCAGCCCCAGGACCCAGTTGCCCACCCACTCCTGCCTCTGGGGTTGTCATGTCGGGGCAAACACCATCTGTGACCACTGACAACCCCCGGCCAGAGAGGCAGAGGGGCACCAGCTTCAGTGCCACCGAAGTTGGTGTCCTGGTGGAGCAAGTCCTGGGGCAGTATGATGCCCTCTTCGGAAGTTCCCGCGCCGACAAGGAAGGACGGACTCGGATCTGGACTGACATCGTGACTGCCATCAACGCGGTGGCGGTGGCAGTCCGGGATTTACAACATGTCAGGAAGCGCTGGGAGGACTTCAGGTCCAGGACCCTGAACAAGGCCCGGCGCCTCTTGAAGGCAGCGGATGCCAAGGGGCGCCGGGGCCACTTGTCGGAAGAACAGATGGGGGTCCTGGAACGCATATCCCCAGCGCTCCACGTCCAGGTCCTGGAGAAGCAGACCCGTCTGGAGTCGAGCGGTGAGTGTACATGCATCCTGATTGTGAGCAGTGCGTGTGGTGATTATTCGGTATTGTGCAGGTTGCACATCTGTTTGTATGGGGTCGAGTATGGGTGGGGGTGTACATGGCCGTGGGGCTGACACATGCGAGGGCTGTAATGTGTGAGACATGGATGGTGCTTGTGTGTGTAGGCTTGCATGGCAAATGCAGTTGTGCGTGCACACATGTTTGTATGTATGTGTATGTAAGTAGACATGTCTGTGATGTCACGCATGTATGTTGTATTGGGCTGCATGTATGAGCACTGTGTACATGTGCATGTGTGTGTATTTGACAAGGGTGCAACAGTGATGCAACATGGATGCATGTGACTGCGGTATGTGTAAGCCTGATTGGCAGATGTGACATGGATGCCCGTCTGAACAGTGCGACACTTGGCCGAGGTGTACACATGCATGCAAGTGTGGTGGTGTGTGTACATGTGTGGTGCACTTCCTGTGTTGCATGTGATGTCTGGGTCAACTTTGGCTGCTCATGCTGTTGTATGTGTATGGATGGTGGTGGCAGTTGCGATATGGCTGTGGTATGGCTCATGTGTGCGAGTTGAAATGACATGTGTGTTGGGGATTGTGATGACATGTCTGAGGTTTGCCAATGCCACTCATGTGCAACTGTCATGTGTGTATGTGTCCATTGTACAGTGCCCTGATGCCTGTGTTTTGTTTCTCCCTGTGTGCAGCGTCAACTGATGAAGAGGGCGGAGAAGGTGCTGTGGAGCACAGCGGCGGGGATCCGACCGCCAGCCGGAGACGCAAGGCCCGGCTCCCCTCCCGTGTTGTCATCTCGTCGGGGAGTGAGGAGTCCGGTGCCGCGTCCCAGGCCGCAGCTGCCGGGGGGAGGTCCAAGAGGCGGAGGTTGGAGTTGGACTCCTCGGCAGCAGAAGGGGCAGCTGGGACCCCACAGGGCCCAACAGGGGAAGATGGCACGGAGTCATCCAGGTTGGTGGGGGGTCTGGTGGAGGAGGAGGCCGTGCAAGCACCAGAGACGGGGTCTGGAGGTGGGGATCCCACTGGTGCTAGTGGTGCAGTCCAGGACCAGGGACAGGAGGCAGCACAGGCCGCCGCGGAGGTGCCTGTGTGCAATCCTGTCCCCGATCCTGTCCCTGCATCATCTTGCACCAGCAGGGATGCCTACGTCCAGACCCGTTTCCAGGCAGGGGATGAGCTGACGTCAACTGGCCTTCCTCTGCCTGCGGACGTGGCTATCCAGGTCCGGGTTGAGCCTGTCCTGGCTGGTGTGGCGTTGGGTCAACGGGCCATGCGAGGTGACCTGCAGTCTTTTCATGGAGAGACTGCACGTCATCTCGAATGGCTCGTTGACCACGTCAGCCTGCTGGGACAGGTCACCCAGGCCGGATTCCTCCGTCTGATGGGGCTTGCTCCGACCCCCTCCTCAACTGGACCCCCTACGCGCCAGTCGTCCTCTGTGCCATCTTCCCACCCATCAGTCACCTGGGTGCCCTGTGGAGCTGCCTCTGACGGTGCGGCCAGGCTGGTGGAGGAGGCATCCCTGCCACAGTCGGGAGTCGGTGGTCCAGCAGGGGTGGCCACATCAACAAGTGCACCCCAGCCGGCGGAGGATGTGCAGGCAGCAGGAGGCAGTGCACGGGCAGAGGCAGAGCAGCAGCAGCAGCAACATGGTGGGAGCCATGAAGGCTCGGGGCTTTCGACATCGGAGGGGCAGGCATCGGCCGGAGGGCAGGGGGACCCAGGACAGAGAGTGTCTTCCGTGTGGCAGCGGTTGGGCCACGCCATAGGTGCGGAGCGGCGGCGGGCGGAAGAGGCGCGGCTCACAATGGTCAGGGCGGAGAACTCCATGCGGAGGGCCCTGAGGCGGGCCGAGTGCCTCGAGGCAATCCGCAGGGGGTTGGAGGAGGACACAGCGTCGTCCCTGCGGACCCTCGGGGCCATGGAACTGGACCACCTCCGGGACATCGAACAGGAGTTCGATGATGCCCTGGCCCGGGACACCACAGAGTGAGCCGCTGGACTTGCCCGCCGCCTTTGTATATAGTTCTTTAGTTTTAGGTTTCCTTTCTTTCGTATTATGATTTGGAGTCGACGGACACTGCTCCACTTTTTGTATATAGTTGATTTTTAGGTAGATTTTTTAGTAGGTTTCCTTTGTTCAGTTGGGCTCATGGACCCTTGTTATTTTTGTACATAGTTCTTTATTGCATGGAGATTTTTTTACATTTGACTTTGGACAAAATTTTTTTCTATTTGGATTTCAAGTTTCATTTTTTCATACGGACATGCAGCTTACTTTTTTCTCATTCACATTGTAGTTAGTTTTCTTTCTTTAGCATTCTTATTTTTTTTCAATACAATTTTGTTTGCATACTTCACTGTGTGGTATCATCTCATTGGTTTCATGCATGTCATGTTGTGTGTTTTCCCATTCAATTGCAACCATTGTGTGTGACGGACATGGCTTCATTAGCTTCATGAACATTGGGGGTGTAACACGTGATTTCCATTTCCATGTGGGTGAATGGGTTACTTGGTAGGGCTTTTTGGCTGTGGAGGCTGACCATTACGCACATGATTGGGGATTGTGAGGACCTGGTGGGGGCTGCCCATGGTGGCAGGGCGGTGGGGGGTGGTGGGAGACATGATTGGGGGCCTGGTGGAGGATGCCCCTGGTGGCTGGGGGGTGGGGGTGATGGGAGACATGAGTGGGGGCCTGGTGGAGGGTGCCCCTGCACTGCTGGGGGGTGGGGGTGCAGGGGGACATGAGTGGGGGCCTGGTGGAGGGTGACCCTGGATGCTGGGGGGTGGGGGTGGTGGGAGACATGATTGGGGGCCTGGTGGAGGATGCCCCTGGTGGCTGGGGGGTGGGGGTGGTGGGAGACATGAGTGGGGGCCTGGTGGAGGGTGCCGCTGGTGGCTGGGGGGTGGGGGTGGTGGGAGACATGAGTGGGGGCCTGGTGGAGGGTGCCCCTGCACTGCTGGGGGGTGGGGGTGCAGGGGGACATGAGTGGGGGCCTGGTGGAGGGTGACCCTGGATGCTGGGGGGTGGGGGTGGTGGGAGACATGATTGGGGGCCTGGTGGAGGATGCCCCTGGTGGCTGGGGGGTGGGGGTGGTGGGAGACATGAGTGGGGGCCTGGTGGAGGGTGCCCATGCACTGCTGGGGGGTGGGGGTGCAGGGGGACATGGGTGGGGGCCTGGTGGAGGCTGCCCCTGGTGGCTGGGGGGTGGGGGTGGTGGGAGACATGAGTGGGGGCCTGGTGGAGGGTGCCCCTGGTGGCTGGGGGGTGGGGGTGGTGGGAGACATGAGTGGGGGCCTGGTGGAGGGTGCCCCTGCACTGCTGGGGGGTGGGGGTGCAGGGGGACATGAGTGGGGGCCTGGTGGAGGGTGACCCTGGATGCTGGGGGGTGGGGGTGGTGGGAGACATGATTGGGGGCCTGGTGGAGGATGCCCCTGGTGGCTGGGGGGTGGGGGTGGTGGGAGACATGAGTGGGGGCCTGGTGGAGGGTGCCCCTGGTGGCTGGGGGGTGGGGGTGCAGGGGGACATGAGTGGGGGCCTGGTGGAGGGTGCCCCTGGTGGCTGGGGGGTGGGGGTGGTGGGAGACATGAGTGGGGTCCTGGTGGAGGGTGCCCCTGCACTGCTGGGGGGTGGGGGTGCAGGTTGACATGAGTGGGGGCCTGGTGGAGGGTGCCCCTGCACTGCTGGGGGGTGGGGGTGCAGGGGGACATGAGTGGGGGCCTGGTGGAGGGTGACCCTGGATGCTGGGGGGTGGGGGTGGTGGGAGACATGATTGGGGGCCTGGTGGAGGATGCCCCTGCACTGCTGGGGAGTGGGGGTGCAGGGGGACATGAGTGGGGGCCTGGTGGAGGGTGCCCCTGCACTGCTGGGGGTGGGGGTGCAGGGGGACATGAGTGGGGGCCTGGTGGAGGGTGACCCTGGATGCTGGGGGGTGGGGGTGGTGGGAGACATGATTGGGGGCCTGGTGGAGGATGCCCCTGGTGGCTGGGGGGTGGGGGTGGTGGGAGACATGAGTGGGGGCCTGGTGGAGGGTGCCCCTGGTGGCTGGGGGGTGGGGGTGGTGGGAGACATGAGTGGGGGCCTGGTGGAGGGTGCCCCTGCACTGCTGGGGGGTGGGGGTGCAGGGGGACATGAGTGGGGGCCTGGTGGAGGGTGCCCCTGGTGGCTGGGGGGTGGGGGTGGTGGGAGACATGAGTGGGGGCCTGGTGGAGGGTGCCCATGCACTGCTGGGGGGTGGGGGTGCAGGGGGACATGGGTGGGGGCCTGGTGGAGGCTGCCCCTGGTGGCTGGGGGGTGGGGGTGGTGGGAGACATGAGTGGGGGCCTGGTGGAGGGTGCCCCTGGTGGCTGGGGGGTGGGGGTGGTGGGAGACATGAGTGGGGGCCTGGTGGAGGGTGCCCCTGCACTGCTGGGGGGTGGGGGTGCAGGGGGACATGAGTGGGGGCCTGGTGGAGGGTGACCCTGGATGCTGGGGGGTGGGGGTGGTGGGAGACATGATTGGGGGCCTGGTGGAGGATGCCCCTGGTGGCTGGGGGGTGGGGGTGGTGGGAGACATGAGTGGGGGCCTGGTGGAGGGTGCCCCTGGTGGCTGGGGGGTGGGGGTGGTGGGAGACATGAGTGGGGGCCTGGTGGAGGGTGCCCCTGCACTGCTGGGGGGTGGGGGTGCAGGGGGACATGAGTGGGGGCCTGGTGGAGGGTTCCCCTGGTGGCTGGGGGGTGGGGGTGGTGGGAGACATGAGTGGGGGCCTGGTGGAGGGTGCCCCTGGTGGCTGGGGGGTGGGGGTGCAGGGGGACATGGGTGGGGGCCTGGTGGAGGCTGCCCCTGGTGGCTGGGGGGTGGGGGTGGTGGGAGACATGAGTGGGGGCCTGGTGGAGGGTGCTCCTGGTGGCTGGGGGGTGGGGGTGGTGGGAGACATGAGTGGGGGCCTGGTGGAGGGTGCCCCTGCACTGCTGGGGGGTGGGGGTGCAGGGGACATGAGTGGGGGCCTGGTGGAGGGTGCCCCTGGTGGCTGGGCGGTGGGGGTGGTGGGAGACATGAGTGGGGGCCTGGTGGAGGGTGCCGCTGCACTGCTGGGGGGTGGGGGTGCAGGGGGACATGAGTGGGGGCCTGGTGGAGGGTGACCCTGGATGCTGGGGGGTGGGGGTGGTGGGAGACATGATTGGGGGCCTGGTGGAGGGTGCCCCTGCACTGCTTGGGGGTGGGGTGGTGGGAGACATGTGTGGGGGCCTGGTTGAGGGTGCCCCTGCACTGCTTGGGGGTGGGGTGGTCGGAGACATGAGTGGGGGCCTGGTGGAGGGTGCCCCTGCACTGCTGGGGGGTGAAGGTGCAGGGGGACATGAGTGGGGGCCTGGTGGGGGCTGCCCATGGTGGCTGGGGGGTGGGGGTGGTGGGAGACATTAGTGGGGGCCTGGTGGAGGATGCCCCTGGTGGCTGGGGGGTGGGGGTGGTGGGAGACATGAGTGGGGGTCTGGTGGAGGGTGCCCCTGGTGGCTGGGGGGTGGGGGTGGTGGGAGACATGAGTGGGGGCCTGGTGGAGGGTGCCCCTGGTGGCTGGGGGGTGGGGGTGGTGGGAGACATGAGTGGGGGCCTGGTGGAGGGTGCCCCTGGTGGCTGGGGGGTGGGGGTGCTGGGGGACATGAGTGGGGGCCTGGTGGGGGCTGCCCATGGTGGCTGGGAGGTGGGGGTGGTGGGAGACATTAGTGGGGGCCTGGTGGAGGATGCCCCTGGTGGCTGGGGGGTGGGGGTGGTGGGAGACATGAGTGGGGGCCTGGTGGAGGGTGCCCCTGGTGGCTGGGGGGTCGGGGTGGTGGGAGACATGAGTGGGGGCCTGGTGGAGGGTGCCCATGCACTGCTGGGGGGTGGTGGTGCAGGGGGACATGGGTGGGGGCCTGGTAGAGGCTGCCCCTGGTGGCTGAGGTTGGGGGGTGGTGGGAGACATGAGTGGGGGCCTGGTGGAGGGTGCCCCTGCACTGCTTGGGGGTGGGGTGGTGGGAGACATGTGTGGGGGCCTGGTGGAGGGTGCCCCTGCACTGCTTGGGAGTGGTGTGGTGGGAGACATGAGTGGGGGCCTGGTGGAGGGTGCCCCTGCACTGCTGGGGGGTGGGGGTGGTGGGAGACATGAGTGGGGGCCTGGTGGAGGGTGCCCCTGGTGGCTGTGGGGTGGGGGTGGTGGGAGACATGAGTGGGGGCCTGGTGGAGGCTGCCCCTGCACTGCTGGGGGTGTGGGGGTGGTGGGAGACATGCATTGTTGATCAGTAGTGCAAGGTGACATGTGGGTTGGCTGGGGGGCATGCCCATGGTGGATGGGCTGCCTGCGGGACATGAGCAGGGGTGCAGGGTAGTCCCCCGTGGTGTGGGCTGCCTGCAGGGGCCGTGGAGGTTGTGGAGCATACACCTGGGAGGACCCACACGGCCAATTCACGTGTAGTACTCCCCAGAACCCCTGAAATACACATACCCTGCAGAAATCGCGTGTGGAACTTCCCGCGCACCCCTGGAATACACATACCCTGCTGAAATCGCGTGTGGAACTTCCCGCGCACCCCTGGAATACACGTACCCTGCTTGCACGGGGCCAATCGCGTGTGGAACTTCCCGCGCACCCCTGGAATACACGTACCCTGCTTGCACGGGGCCAATCACGTGAGAGACTTCACGCGAACTCCTGAAATACACGTAGCCCGCTGACCCGGCCCGATCGCGTGAGAAAGTTCACGCGAACCCCTGTAATACACATAGCCCGCTCCCCCAGGCCCGATCGCGTGAAAAACTTCACGCGAACCCCTGAAATACACGTAGCCCGCTCCCCCAGGCCCGATCGCGTGAGAAACTTCACGCGAACCCCTGAAATACACGTAGCCCGCTCCCCCAGGCCCGATCGCGTGAGAAAGTTCACGCGAACCCCTGTAATACACGTAGCCCGCTCCCCCAGGCCCGATCGCGTGTGGAACTTCCCGCGCACCCCTGAAATACACATACCTTGCTCGCACTGGGCCAATCGCGTGTGGAACTTCCCGCGCACCCCTGAAATACACGTTCCCCGCTTGGCGTTTGCTGTTTGCCAGCCCGGTGAACTGGTCCAGGGTTAGCGCAGCCCTTTGCGATGATTTAGCGATTTTGATGGCTTTTCCTTGCGCGAGGGCGTTCTTGGGGGCGTAACTGGCGCTGCTGCAGGGTCGCTGCGATTCTCTGCGCCACGGCTGGTTTGGGAGCCTAAAATCCATGAATACGCTGTGCGCGGAAATCGGTTTTAGCGCACGTGCCTGGCGCAGTCAATCGCACGCGGAAACTCTGCGCCAGCCGCTTGCGACACTTTTCTGCGAAATTCTATGAATTACCCTCATAATGTGTGCTCATCTATGGCAGTCTGCCAATCTTTCCTTGGGTCCAAGTATATTTGTACAGGTAGTTTTTCATTGTCGCTCTGCATTTTGTCTTGACACATTAATATGACAGTGACACTAGGTATGCAGCTATTCTGGAGATATACCTCCACAGCATCATTTGTTTTGGCAACGGTGTGACATTCATTTATATTGCTGTTTTGTGATTTTAGTTTCTTAGGCCTCAATGGTTTTTTGGTTAAGGACCACAGCACTCCATTCACCCCATCTATGAGAGGAGACAATCTTTTCAGGCAATCTGTCCCCATCAGAAATGGAATTTCACAAATAGATGTGATCAATACCTCCTGTTTCATTCTGTGCTTTCCTATTTTTATGTCAACCTCAGTTACACCTATGATGGGCACCTCCTCCCCATTAAAGTTATGCACTGGGCCTTGATTTTCCTTCACTGTGATCTGACTCTGTGGAGGTCTCCCTTCATTGATACTCTTTACCAGCTCCTTGGACATAATTGTGGCCTGTGCGCCAGTGTCAATCATAGCAAAGGTGTGGCATTTTTCTTCTACAGTGATGGGTGCATAATATCTGTCCTCAACTTCCTCTAATACACATAAGAAATGTGAATTCTTACTGATTTCAGGGCTCACCTTTCTCAGGTCTTTTTCACTTTTGGCTAAGCACATTGGTAAATGGAAAGACATTTTTCCCTCCTTTTTACCCATTTCTGTGCGAGAGATTTTATTCATTTCTCCATGTTCAGAGGTTTTTTGGAGTGTGGCCACTGTTCGCCCATCCATCTGGGTAACATCAGAGACCACATTACAATCCTCCAACTGAACATGTGTAACAACATCATTCAGCAATTTGTCATTTTTTAATTCTGTGCATTTGTGATCATTTAGTGTAATACCAGCCCTTTCAGCCTCTTCAAAAATATGTGGCTCAAAGAATTCTTCAGGTGATTGACTTGTACCCTCCTTGTGAGTATTTCCTTTTTCTGTCTGGTTTTGGTCATTGTTTTGCTTGCCCAGGGAAGGAGCTATAGCATCCCCACTTACTCCCTGTTCACTGGTATTCCCCATTCATGAGTCATTTTTCTTAAATCTGTTCCTTTGTTCTTTTGGAATTCCTAATGTTTCTTTTTCATTTGTGCAAATCTTTACTGTTTTATTTAGCTCTAAGTTAAACCGTACCTCTTTTTTAGAAGTATTTGCACTTTCTGTCACAATTTCATTTACTGGTACTTTCATTTTTAATCCATTAGGCATCTCAGAGTCGTTATGCAAAATTATATCAGAGCAATCTGTCATTTTGGCACTGAAGTTATCATGAGTACTTAGTCACTTTTCGGAAGCCCCCCAGTCATTGCTATGGCCATCAGCCCCCTCTTTGGAAGGTTGTTTTTGCGCTGTATAGAGCTTTCCTATTTGCTCAGCTAACATTTTCACTTGGGTCTCAAGGCACTGGAACCTTTCCATCTCTCTAGGATCCTCTTTCTGTGGCCTAGGTCGATATTGGTTGTTTTCCCCCAGATTGGATCTATTCTGATACCTCTCAGGTGATTGATGTCGGTTGGGATGGTTTCTGAACTCTTGATTCATTTGTGGAGGGGAGCGGGTTGCACCCATCCTTTGATTATAGTCCCCTGGTGGGGAATCATTGTACTGGCGTGGACTGTAGTTCACGTTTTGCCTCATGTCCTGTCTCTCAGATTGTGGGTACTGGCCCCTATGTTGATTTCCATTATCAGTAAATCGATCCACATATCGGGGCCTATCCTGATTACCATATATCATGGTGCTGGGATCAAATCTGCTCTGTGTCCCCAATGACTGGTAGGGACCATCATTTCTTTGATCTTGATTTTGTCTCTGGTTATTGTTCATACCTGCCATATCAGGCCGGTATCCTACCCGGGGTCTGTCCCCTAAATACCTAGGGCTGATGTAGCTCTCTCTATTACTAGGATCATGTGATTGGAACATTGGTACAGGAAATGGCGATCTTTGTTGATTACCCCTTTGTTCAGGTGTCACATTATTTTTACCTTGGCTTTGAGCAGACTCAAGGGACATTTTGGCTGACCTGATTTCCATTACTGTGGCTGAGGGTTCTTTAGATTTAGGTCTAGTATCTTTCATTTTATCACTTTCTCTACCCTGACAATAGAGTACCTCATATAGTTTTGTGCTTTGATGTACAATCCATTCAAGGGACTTGTCACGGTCAAATTCACGGACCAATTGGGATATGATGTTTTTCTGTAGCCCATAGAAGTATGCTGTTTTAAACTCATTGGAATTTGAGTCAAAAGATACATCAAAGCGAGAAAATGCTCTTTTTAAGTCTTGTAAAAATTGGCGAGGGGATATATTAGGTCCAGCAGTAATTGTGTACGCGACTTTCTTTGCCTCCTGTAATGACTGAAAAGGAGAAAAATGACGCCTAATTTCTTTTTCAAACTCCAGCCATGTCATATTCTGCTGTTCATTTAATCCCCTTATGATGCTGGCCGTCGGGGCATCTAAAGTTAAATGAAAATATTGTCTGTACTGTTCCTTAGGTATCTGGAGTGCTTTAAAAATGTCATGCACCGCTTCTAAGTGATCCTCAATGCAGCATTCACCTCCGTTTTTAAATGGTTTGATCAGGGCTTTAATGGATTTCATTATTTTTATGGGGCTACTTGTTGCAATGCATGGAATTGCACTATTTTGTGATTCACTCCTGTTTTCAGGTGTATGAGATTGGTGGCCGCCCCCATTGGGAGTATCAAATCCCCCAAGGGCACTGCAACCAAGTTCAGTCACCGGCCCAGTCACTGGAGCACTAGCTCTTTGGGCAGAGCTAGAATTCACCTCCACTCCATTGAATGTGGTACCCTGCCGCCTCTCCTGGGACCTGGGAATGCACATTTGCTGTTCTAAGTCCTTACACTTTTTAAGGAGTCTGTTGGCTTCATCTTGCAAATAGTTGTTTTCACCATTCATTTTATTAATCACCTCCTGCATGTCGCACATTTGCATTTGGCATTCATTGAACTCTTTATTTCTCTTGTCTCTTTCTTGAATCATTTTAATCATTTCTTGTTCTGCACTCTGGAGATCACCTTCTTTTTCACAATGTTCTTTTTGTAAAATCTGCATTTCTGAAACAACCTCATCTTTATCCTGCCTAATGTGATCCACTAAGGCTTTTAAGTGTGCCAATTCTTGCTCACTATCTTCAAATTGTTTCTTGCTTTTGGATAACTGAGTATCAAAGTCTCTGCATTTTAATTGCATGTCTTTTTGGCATACATCCAATTCTGCTCTCAACATTTCCTGATTTTTACTTGCCCCATCTAATTCAGTCTTTAACCTGTTAATTAGCTGAGTATCATTCTCTTGCATTCGCAGGGACTTGTTTAAAATAAACCATATTTTGCCGCATAGCCGTATTAAACAGTATTTCTCTGCACTTTTATCGGCTGCATTCAATAATCTTGTAAGGCAGACCTGAATTATGCTGCCTTCTGCAAAAATATTGTCTAGTTTTTCTTTCTGCACCTCACCCTGAATGCGGTTACTCCATTCTAACGTGCTATTTGACGACCAATTCCCATGTGCAAACAACTTTGCCTCTAAATATTGCACTAGATCTGAGAATGTGGTTTCCCTTTGTGACATTCTGAAATTCGTTTTTAGTGGCACACTGCTATTATAAAATGGGTTCCCTTTAATGTGCAAATGGCAGTGTGAGACACACTTGCCACGCCCAGTAGGTACTCTATGATCACTTTCCCGGCCAACGCACCATAAATATGTAGGGTATTTTGTGGAGATTTGGGGCCTGACGGTATTTTATTACCGCCGAAAAATAACTTAGCAATAATCACTCCTTGTATTCAGATTTGGCCATGTGCAACAATAATACAGTGGACATGCATTATTTCAGCACCCAGACATGCATATTTGGTATGCGTGGTTGGTATGCGTGGTTGGTGGTATTTTGGTTTGCATAATTCCCTTGATTTATTTGTGGCCCCAATGTCCAGAATCCCTTATCTTTGCTTAGGTTTTTCGTGTAATCACTAGAGAGACCTCAGACCTACATTTTAGGAATACCACATTTTCAGTGTTAGTGTTAGTGTGCCACCATGGGCGATCTCACTGACTTATTTACGACAGAGAGCTATATGTGGTAATTTTGTGGTAATTTCCACTACCTTATATACGGTAGGGAACTATGTTCAGAGAGTCCCTCTTCCCGTTGGCTCATGTACCTCCAACGAGCTATGCTACAAACAATCACTCTCAACTGTCCATACTGAATATGATCATGCACACATCTGTCTTAAAATGACAATTGCATTGTTTAAAAATCTCCCCTCATCCTCAGCACTGTATTGGTAAATATAAAATACACCACCCGTCTGCTTTCAAATATTTTTCTGTATTATAAAAGTTGCATTTAAACACGATCTCACTCTTTACAGAAATAAATAAAACAGCACAGTACCAGCATTGTCTGTGATACACTGAAAAAAGAGTGTCGGAGAACAGAACACAATTTGCAACATTAACCTGTGATTAAGGCACCGGAATCTCCTTTCCTACTCTGACTGAACATTCTGGTACACACTCAGCTCCCACACTTATGTAATTACCTTATCTGTTCAGAGTTTTCTTCAGCTGTTCTCTTTCTGAATGTGGCTCCCTTGAAGATTAACCCCAGTGAAAAGGAGCGCCTTTCCTTCTCAAACCGGGGTCATTGCCTGGAATTCTCAGCTTTTGCAGATAGGAATGCTCCAACCAGGAAAAAGGTCCTTCTCCCAGCTCTGCCAAATCTTGACTGCCCTTCTCTCTCCTCAAACTCCCCCCAGCAAAACTCTGATCACTCCCTCTAGCATGATACTTGCTATGACGCTGCTCCAATCAGAATCAATCATGCCATCTCCTCCTTCTCTACACAATGGCTCATTTTTATAGTAATACTTTGTAACCAACTGATTTCCTGTTCTTTCGAGCCCTTTTGCTTCCTGAATTTATGTGGACAGGGCAGCAGAGAAAAGAAAAAAAAAATGGATGTGCGTTTAAAAGTTCACTTTCAGAATAGGCCTAATTCTGCAGTGGAGACACATTTGTATTAGTGGATTATGTTTCATTAGTCAGGTTAGTTAAAAGTAATGTTAGTTATTATTTTCAAATGTGTCTCTCGCACCATAGGCATTTCAGGTGAAAAATAGTGTGCATTTTTGAATGTGCACGTGTGCTTTTAACTGTAAAAATAGATTTGCATCTTATATGTTAAAATCGTTTTTGACTGAATAGCCTGTCTTTCCTTGTTAATCTGGTAACACATATAGCAATGCACCGCACCCTTGTGGTGGTGCTGCATAAAAAAAAATTGCTACCTGTGCAGTAGTGCTGTACTCTGTGCTGTTTGCTACCTGTGCAGTAGTGCTGTACTCTGTGCTGTAACACGCCAAATATCCTTACAGATCATCAATAAGCAAGGCTGGCTTGACTACCTGGGCTTCAAAGTGCCATATGGCATAGGAAATGTGGCAAACTTTGGGCACCAAGTAGGGGGCACAAAGAAATAGCCTCTTAAGGCTAGAATGCAAGATGGGATGGATTGGGACATCCCACACCCAGACATCATTGAGGGCCTTTTAGAGCCTCAGTGGAAACTACAAGCCTTTCAAAAAAGGGTATGGGACCATTGCCCTTACCTCAAATGATTCAACATACAAGAAGATGCCAGAGAAGGGCAATTGGACTCCTTCCTACAGAAGTGCTTTTCAGTACTTAAAGGTGGTTGGTGAAGGGCACCAGTTCTAAAGATCCCAAATTGTGGGCGGGAATTCATTACACAGACACCTGTGAATTTAGAACTGGTGCAAAGTTAGCTACACCCTGAGGATGTCTAACAATCATGTGCGTTCCGTGGCAGGTAGGCAAACTCAGAACACAATTGAGTTGGAGGCATTTGTGGTAGTTTGTGTAGTACATAAGTTCAAACCCTAAATGTGAGGTCTTACTTTACAATCTATTATGACTACAATCATGTCAGTTGGCTGATGGCCATGTCTGTAGAGAATCCCAAATTGTGTCATAGGGAAATATCCCCAACAGGACTGAAATTGATATCCAGCATAAACCTGGGTCGCAGCACTCGAGTACAGATAGCCTCTCTAGATATGTTCGTCATTTTGATGAACCTGACCCTTAAGTGGGTAGTGCTTTACTGTTTTGGCTGGGAGTATGCCATCTTGTGTGGGTTTCCATGCTCTAGCATTATTTATTTTTCTTACTTTGAAATAATGCAAGTCATTCAGTTTCTGAATGGTCTGATACTCAGAACCCCCTTTCAAAATGTTCCATGCCAAACAGATAATCCTCACAGGTGCCTTGTTGTAGCCAATGTACTGACAATTATAGGACCTGCTCTGCTGTGGTACCAAGCACTTTCAAAGGTAACCCGTGCTTCCTTTACAGCTGTACAGCTGTAGGGTCAAAATGTCACTGCTGGCAGAGGTAGTAATTTCACATCTGCACCTCTGATCGACACATTAACAATGATCTGCCTTAAACTTATGGTGGCACATACACCTTTAGGTTTAAGCCATTCTGGTTGTGGCATGATGACTGCTAAGGACACATCATTTTCAGCCATGTCAATTCGATATCATATCAGTGTCAACTCAATATCACACACTGAGCACTCTACCACCAGGGAAACAGGTAGAGAATATATTCAGCTCAAAATCAGCAATCCACTGCCATGCTGCAGACTGTGCACTTGTAAAGCACTTCTACCGTGTGTGCTACGGCACTGATGCATGGTTTTTAATGTTCTTCCCAGGCAGGGATATCACACACAGTGCACTAGACAACCAGGGAAACAGGAAGAGAGTTGATACGCCCCCTAACTAGCAATCCGCTGCTACGTTGCAGACTGTGAACTTGTAGAGCACTTCTAATGGGCCTGTTTTGTTATATCTGCACTTTCCTTTCCCTCCAATACTTTTATTTTCGCAAATATCCCTTTAACTTTTTTTTTTCTTTTTTTTGTTCTGAGTCAGGGCCGAGTTTGTTAAGCATTGCTTTTGTGCTTATTTCATTGTCTTGGTTCTTGCATTGTGCCCTGCTCTTTTCCCCTTCCCATTGAAAGTATGACATCTGAAAGTGACATCAGCTTCTTTCTTTCCCTCCTCCCTTCCACTTGTGCTGCCAGAAATTGAACGTATTTCCTAGAGGACATATTTCAAACCCACAATATTTAAATACATCAATAAATGCATTAGTACAATACAAAAACAACACCACATATATCACATGAAACATGAGTATATAGTTTGATGTCAGAATGGGTTCTCTTGTTACCATTGACAGAGCGTCATCTTTAGGATATTTGGAGAGGGCTATTTGCAGACCGCGTTGATTTGCATTAGTGAACGGACAAAAGGCAATCGCTTAAAGGATTAGGAAGTTGTGACATTCAATTTCTGTTGGTGCAGGCACATTTGTCTTTGGGAAATACTTTCTTTCTTTGTCCACATTTGAAGCAGAGGGGATTTAGTTTATCCACTAAGAAACATACAGACTAACACTATTTGTTGTTGTGCATGCATTCTTATACTCTCCTTTGGCTCCATTTTCTGCCCCTTCAAATTGGTCAAAGCTAGAATGATTGATCGCCAATCCTTTCCTGGTCCTCCCATGTCCATAGTCGTAATTATTGTGGCAGTGAGCCAGTTCATTGGGGAAGGTTCACATTGGGTGGTTTGAGATAAGCTTTCACAAATGAATTGGCTGAAACAAGGATAGCTTTCAAGATCTTGATGCACTTTTACTTTCAGGTTTTGGAACTTGCCCATCCCATGAAGTGCCATATCCCCCTCAGGATCCTATCCACCAAGACCTTCAGCAGATAAATTTGCTGTCCACCAAATGGATCTAGTGTGGACACATGTAGGAGGCAAGTTGGTCAGGCAGGTAGAGGGCCAGAGTAGCTTTCCACAGAGTTGGCTAACTTTAGTTCTCAGGACAGGACAAGAAAGTGGTAGTAAGTCACTTGAGGGTAAGAAAGGGATGTTGAAATCAGCATAGTCCAGATGGTGGAACCATGATCCTGGGGCCACTATAGAATGGCAATGGGTATTGGTGTTGCACTCAAGGGTGACTGTACACGCCAGGTATGGAAACATGATAGGTTACGAGACACATTTAGTAACATAAATGCTATGGGAGTGGTGTTGGGACAGTTGTTAATCCTGAATCTGGAATTTAGAGGGTCTGGAAGAAGGTTGGCATGTTTATGGGCATCAACATGTCTTTGAGATCATGTGTGGAGCTTGTGTGCCTGAATGTATCGTTTGTTTTTCGTGTGACTAGACACATGACCATACATTTAACACATGGCATTTTCCTGCCTAACTGTATATTGCCTACTGTGTAAATAATGCAAATTGTATTTTCATGTACCCTTGTAAAAACAAAATTCATACTGCTGTACTGCCTACAGTATATTTAACTGTGTGTAACTAAGAAAATGCATAATCTTGTAACGCGCCCAGATACCTCCGGGTTCGGTGCACACTATAAATAAAACAAACAAACAAGCAAACAAACATATAATGTCCATGTGTTGTTTCTATGCAATGCAGTCTTTTACCACAGAATGTTTGATATACATTAAAAAAATCATGCAAATTTTGTGGAGAAGCCAATCACTACTATTGTTTGAAAGAGTCATGCTACTTTATGGATATTCAACATAAAAATCAAAAGGTACAACAATACAATTGGTCATTGTGTTAGTATAGCTGTGTAGGAATAGAGAGGAATGATCTGGCTTCTTCTCCATGTCCTTCTCTTTTCTTCCATGAATGAAGTTGCCCCATCTGCATATTGGGGTGAGGATCAATGGTAGGGAGACTTTATATGTTGCTCTCTATTTGGTCTTTTTGCTCATAAGACCTTGCATGCAACTCCTGGGATGAGAATGTTTGCTCGTTCTCTGGGGTGGCAAGTCCCAAACTGTGATTGCTGTCTACCTTTCATGTTGCACCCTCTGCTTTGTTTTGCTTTGTGACCAAGCCTTTGCCCCTTTACCGTTCTATACTTGTTGTGCTACTCTCTAGTACATTTAGAACCTGGAAGAGTGTTGTCATATAATCAGGTGGCTATGAACGTGGGCTTACACATACTTTGCAGCCTCCTGCACCAATCCCTGGGTCACCATTTCTCCCCTGGTTAGGTTGGAGCCACCTCTTTCTCTGTCTGGTGCCACATCCAGTATCACAACCGCATCATCCTCTGCCCTCCAGTCCCTCTCTTATATGCAACAAGCTTCTCTGTTCCCCCACTGACCACCCAAGGATGAAATGATGGGTGTCGGCAACAACGAAAAAGATGCATGTCCCTTCCTACATTTAAAGGTAATTGGGCTTGCGCTGTCATTGTGCACAAGATTCCCATGAAAAACAAAAGACACTATAGCTCACGGAAGGAGGTCAGGAGTGATTGAAGCATTAAGCAACTGTGATGGGTTGGGAGGAGCAAGTTTGTCCAGTAACAGCCCTACACCATTGCGAGGGCCATCGATTCACTATCTCCAATCATTACTCAGGCAAGTGGGCCATAAATAGCCAAGCAGGCCGCCTTCCAGGTGCAGAACATTGCATTACACTCTCTGACATCCCACTACTGCCCTGATCACTTTCTTTATATTCTTGTGTAGGAAGCTGTAGGGTCACTGAGCTCTGAGCAAACGTGGACTGGACCTGCCGCTGTTTGAAACTTTTCTCTGGAAGGAGTGCAGTCTGGCAAAAGAAGAATGTAATGTTTAAGTGCACACAGACAGTGGGTAAACAATCATCAAGCATCCATAACCCAGCACATAGAAATGACATACCACAATTTCTAGGGTAAATTCCCTTAGAAGAGTGAACAATTACCCTCCTGCTCCAACAACGCCCCCACCTGATCCACATCTGGAGATCCAGAGTCAATACTTGAGAGGATTGAATTACTCCCTGTTAGGGAGAATTCTCCAGAATGGCTAATTTCCCTTACCTACTGAGTCCCTCAGCAGCTTTGCTGGATTTCTAGGATTTACGTTTTTCACCTGGTAAGAGAGTGAGCCTTATTCCCACTCTTACATGTGTTTTGCTGTGTGTGTTTAACATTTTTTGTGTTCATAGACATCATCTTTTTACTGTGTCTTACACAGCACCTTCAGTGCAGTGACACAGGACTGTCTTTTAGACTTCCCAACTCCGACTCCATTTTTCTGGGACTGACTACTGTCTCCCAAACACATGTAAAGTTGCCATTGACTTTATTAGTCTCTTTTAAAAACTCACAGAACCAGTACACACTCTCCTAAATAGAGTTCTGGAAAGGGTTAATACTTATCTCTTTTTGTCTGCTTCTCTTGGAGCATTGTTTCGCTCCCTTTTCATTGAGACTTGGCTGGTGGCAGTGGTAGCTACCCTATTTTTTCTACCACGGTTATCTTAAATAACCTTGGTATTGTTTTAGCCTATCTTGGTAGCCTCGAACGTAAACCCGCTAGACCATATACGTTTTTGTACGGTTCCGGCTGGGTTTAGTTGCCATTTCTTTTTGTAAAAGACTTTCTCGTGTTTTACTCTGCACGCCAAACCTGGTTTGGTTCCTTTGATCGCGACCTTTCGCTGTCTTCTACAAAGAAGCCCTCCTTAGGCGCCTGTATGTCTGGGGGGGACAGGATGTGAGGGAGAGGTTTAGGACTCCCTGCTCAGGGTCTCCTTGGAGACCCATGTCGCACTCTGATTTGATTTGCTGTGGTGATGTCCCGGCAGGACAGCCACCCTGTAGTGTGATGGACAGCCAGGCTGTGTGAATGGGGGAAAACTGCATAAAAAACCTGTATGTCTTGGGGGGGACAGGATGTGAGGGAGGGGTTTAGGACTCCCTGCTCAGGGTCTCATTGGAGACCCGTGTCACACTCTGATCTGATTTGCTGTGGGGACTGTCCCAGCAGTACAGCCACCCTGCTGTGTGATTGACAGCCAGGCTGTGTGAATGGGGAAACACTGCATAAAAATCAGGTCTCTGGGTCTGGAAAGGCAGAGTCGCCACTGGAATGAAAGAACCAATGAGGAGCTGACAGATGAGGACCCCAACAACAACTGAACAGCCCATTGAAGCCCTGCTGCAGGTCTGAATCTTCAAACTGCAAGCCAGGACTCCCTCCTCTGGTCGAATTTGCTGTACAGAGCTAAAGTGAACCGGATAGCCAGGAAGGTCGGACCCTGCTTGGGTTTTAAGAAGCACATCTTTTATCAGTTGTTTTGCTCTGCTGCTGGTTTCTTCCCTGGGCAGTGCAGGACCCTCCAGTCTTCCTGCTTCATGTCAGTCCGACAGTCGCTTCAGGAACTGTGAGCCTGTAGGACCTGCCAGGAACATCTGCCTCAGCTAAAGCTTCTTCTCCATTTAAAGGTACTGTGCAAATCCGGTTGTTCACTTCGTCCAGCTGCGGTGAAGGTGTGTGAAACCTTTCGCCAATCCGAGGGCTCAACCTTCTCTACTCTTTAAACTAACTTTTCTGCTGACCAAATTCACCCAAAACTCTTGGCAAAGACTTAACCGCAAACTACCCTGAACTGTGTGATCTGGAGCAAAAGATTTTTGTCCTATTGACTTTGGCCCTAAGCCTTTTTGATTTGATTCCATCACTGTAGTTCCTCTTTCTAGATTGCCCTGCTTACTTACCTGTTGGTGCTGCTCAGTTTTAGTCTAATGTTGTCTTTCCCTCCATTTTAAATTATTGGAGTGCCATTTTGCTCACACTTCATTTTGAGTTTAACTTGTCCAGAATCTATTGGAAGTGGTGTGGTGTATTAAGAGTGTGATTTTTCATCTGCTTTACTTTAGTGAAATGTTTTACAACTGATGTGTAAATAAATGTATATTCTTTTACTTCGAAACCTTGAGTCAGTGTGTGTTTGAATCATAGTAATTGCTGTACTTTGTGTAACTAATGATACTCCTTACTTACTCTTGAGATAAGTCTGGTTGCTCAGCCATCGCTACCACTTTACTGTGTAGTACAGGCTTGTACCAAAGGTGAATTTGTACTGTCACTTTTAGTCTTAATTGTGTGTGGTGTTCCCAAAGGGTACTGCACATAATTATGCCTAACACTTCAACTGCTCATGAATGAATAGGTGAAGTCCATTGTGGATAAGTAGAAAGACACCATCAACAAATGGGAATCGGCTGAGCAGATGGTTAGTAATATATTTGAATTAACTCACCAGACTGGTCAAGCCTGAAGTTGAAGTTTTAGAAATGAGGATGCACAATGTATATGTAGAGTAAAAGAATTAGAGAAATAATCATTGCTTTTAGGGCCATAATGGAAAAACCAAATGTTGAATGTATTAATTTGTATTTATTTGAAGAACCAGAGATGTCAATTTTGATCAGAAATTACTTAACACATTTACAGATTGCAGAAGCATTGCCACAAAGGTTTCCTATGCAACAGAATAAATATGAGAACAAATAGTGAACCAGTTTATGAGTGTATAAAAAAAAAGGACATATACCAGGGACAAACAAAATAAACAGAAAGAAAATGTATTTAATAAAATAGGTGACTTACAAAAGTACCATTAACCTACCGGGCAAGTGCTTCAAACTAAAGAGGAGTGTGAATTGAATATACACAATTAAATTATTAAGCATCATGATTAAATGTCAAAAGATAGAGATGCCCCAACTTTTCTTGAAACGTTGAAGTCCAGGCCTTAAAATAGGAAAGCCATTAAACTTGCAGATTACACATCTTATCAATTAATGAATTATTATGTAATGTAAAGATCTACATATACATTTTTTAAAATACTATAGGACATCTGTTGTTTAGAGTACATGGATTTCAAACATAGAATAACATATTTTGCAATAAGTGAGGGGTTCAAAGTATTCAAGCATACAGTTTACCCGAGTCAGCCCTAACTTTGTCTTTTTTGTGATTATAGACATAATTTTCCAGGCACCTCACATCATTTATATAGGGTATGGGCTATATGAAACAACATCAACCACACAATGCTGACGAGCATGCATAGAAGCACTCTGGAGACTGGACAAAACTCAACAGCAACTTGGTGTTTGCCCGCTCAATGACCCCAGAATGATGAATGAAGCAGATTGCTATTGGAAACCCAACACCTATGCGTGCTAGTTGAAAAGGCCGAATATGCGAGCTAAGTCTCAGCAAATAATTTGAGTGCAGTACATGTCAGCAGAGCCAACACTGAGTATGTCTGGTGAATTCGAGCAGGGTATAATGTTGGGGGCAGAAATTCTTTTATATTCCACTCTGGTAAAGAATTGTTTAGATAACTGATATGAAACTTTCATGCATGTCGGCAAACCCATAGCTGGAATTCTCTTTTTTTTTTAACAATGTTGAATCTCATTTGTTCAATGCAGAAGATATTCTGCTGACAAAGGCATTCGAGTGGCCAGAGGATATCAACAACAGTTTACCATGGACATGCAGACCTATTATTATTATTGTTATAATTATTATTATTAAAAGCACAGTACACTGGTCCACCCTCTCCATTAATTGTCACCCGGAGGGTTTACCACAGCAGATGCATGTTATACATTAAAAATACGCATTGTGCATGAAATGCTTTCACAGCACAATAATTAAAGCAAAGAAAAAGGAGAATATGGGGCAGGTTGTGAATGATTGCCCAGCTGCTATCCATGAACTTGTGGTGACAGACATTGGCTGTAATGTTATTGCTTATCCATGACTTTGAAATCCAATGCATGCCATGAGCTTTACACGTGTTCTCCACATTGTGGTGGCAGGTGTTGTTAGAGATTTCCACTCTGTCGATTAAGTGTTTGCTATAGTTGAGAAGGCGTTTTCACAATTCAGCCAGTAATGGAGTGCTATTTGTATTTCCTAAATGGATTGTACGTATACCACAAACTCCAACACCACAAGCTGAAAATGCATGGGCTGAATTGGTGGGACTTACAATGTACATTCTGTTGACTTTTAATGTAAACAAAAGTGATACCTGCTACTATCACATATATACAGAGACCCATACATACGAACTCAGCGGCAGCTCATGAACAATGTCTGGTCGAAGCTACTATGTGAGCCATATATACTTGTCAATTATTGGAATACCTGCACTTATAGAGTTTCTTGATTTGAACCTGTCCTTAAAGGACTTCAAAAACATGTAAAATCAGGAATTACAGAATGAGACAAGTATTGTTAATCGTTCCTGATGACTCAAGCATAACATTTAAAATCAAGTGACTTCTTTGAAGGCTTTGGGTGGGAGTAAAACATGAAAAGAAATTCTACTTCCAATACATGCCTTTGAGAGCCACATGCTAAAGAATATGCTTGCAGAGAAGAGGTTACTAGTGTAATTTCTAAGTATTCAAAAAGCTAAAAAGAAGACTGTTATCTGATCGTAGCACGTACCAACTTAAAAGTGTGTTGAGTTCATTATAAACCATTCCAAGATGCTTACATCGTTCACATTATACACCCATGTGAAACTAATATCATGAATCTGCCGACATCGATGTCTCTGGGCGTGGATGTGAAAATAGGTGTACAGCTGCAAAAGTGGTGATTTGCATGTGCCTTTCACATGGTAGCTCAGAAGGTCTGTCTATCATCTATAGTACTGTTTCTCCAAAAGGTTTGTCTTTTCATCACTACCTGTGGTTGTAGAAGTAGAAACCATAAATGCACCCAGGAAGCATTGAACCAGAATTAGCCTTAACTGCTGCAGTGGCACTGATGAAGATGACAGGAGGGTATGCTCTGTGACATTTCTAGAACAGCTCTTGTTCTGGTTCATACTCTGGTAAAATAACCCATCCGGTGGAGCGCTCACTGCTGCGATATGTGTGAAAATCTGCAGGTCATAGGATCTAATTGTGGTATTCTTCCTTCTGAGGTTGATAAATGAGTACCACATTTGGTTGCTGTTTTGTTCTGTTTCTAAGCATCATTTGGCTTCCCTGCACACTTCAGTTTGTCATGTATTCCTCCTACTAAACTGTGTTGTATCTTTAGTTACACTTGATTGTCACCCAGAGACTCATTCAAATGTTTTATCTCTTGTTCACACTGGTCACTAGCTGGTTGTATTTATATAAATTCTGCTTAGGTCTTTGGAGCATTTTATGTAAATGAGTGCATGTACTCCAACACCACAAGCTGACCATGTATTATAAGTGTTCATTCAATCTGTCTTCCAGTAGTTTAGGATCAAAGATGAGAGGGGGAATCAAGTAGTGGTGCTTACTCTGACGAGGGAAGTTGTAGCGAAGTAATGAAACATAAATAAGAAAAACAAAATGACAATTTCAGGAAGACCCATTCAAACAGATTAAGAACCTTAAAGAGCTATATGACCCCTTACCAAAAAAATAATACATATTATGTCTGGAAGCATTAAGAAATTATAAGAACAAATTGGCATCATTTGGATTGAACAATGACCAAATCAATATTGAATTAATCAAATAGAGACAGTAGTGACAACAATGCATTATTCTGCTGTTAAGGATCCTAACAGGCAGTTAAGACCCACTGTTCAAAGCCTTCTGACTACTCCTCCACTCGACATGCAAAATACCGATCCAACAAAAACAGAGACCTAAATTAGTCTTTGGTATATAATCTCTAAGCCTATTTTGTGCTGCAAATATGTTCCTCCTTTGTGAGTCTAGAAATTACCCTTCCGTAACATAGGCAATATATTTTGTTGGCCGAAAACCAACCGCATCATATGTTCAGCATTGTTAGTACAGACTCATAACCATGACCAGAGAGCGTCCATTTTGTAGGAATAGAATTTGCCATTTTGACTAATTTTTGCTTTTTGTTTAAACTGCTTTGCTGTAAGTGAATTCTATCCCGTTATTGCTCATGCATAGAGCAAGGCCACAAGTTACATGTTGAAACACAGCCCAGGGAACCCAGACAGCAATGCCCGGTCTCCTCGCTCACAAGTCCTTGGAAGTAAGCAACAAGGCATTTAATCACTACAAAGGTGCAAGCTAGTCTTGCTGGTGCAGCAGAAACAGTAGGGAGGAACAGTTAATGGCTTGAATTGTGCTCCCTTTTGCGGCCCCCCCTTCACTGAGCCCCTGTAGATCAAGTTGACCTCCTGCACACGAATAGGAGCTAGAAGATAGTGAGGCCGGAATGTGTCTCTCCCCTGCACGGAGCTGGCTAGTAAGAACAAGGGCATTATGTTCCCTAAAACAAAGAATTGTGTCTGTATCTTCGCAGATTGCAAAGCTGTTGCTGAATAAATGTCTGAGGGTGTTATACTCGTCATAATTGTCAATCATTGGAACCATTTCAAAGGAAATACATTATGGGCGGTATTGAATATGTCACTACTGATAATATGATTATCGTTTTTGTATATATGTAACTGTTGTAGAATGCTCGCTCTCTTGCGACCCACGGGGTCTGGAGACACACGTTGCGGGACGTGAGACCCAGTCGGCCGACTGAGACTATTTGCTTTGCAATTAACCCTAGATTTTGGGAATCGAAACTTGTGTCTGACAAATCAATGTGTGTGTGGTGATTGTGCCTTGTTTCCATACGCGAGGGTCCCCTAGGGGCCTCATCAAAATGGTGCCCGAATAGGGACCCTTCCCCACTTGTTCCATCGTATACGTTGTAATATAAGAAGGCGAGAGAAGAAAACGAAGCGAGGACGACACGGTCGAGCTGGGATCAAGAGGTGTTCGGGGCGCCCATGTGAAAGTGATGAGAGACTCCTTTGCATATCTGTACACAACTGATCCCTGATCGACGTGTCTGGCCAGAGAACAAGGAGGCGAGGGTCCCGAAATGAGGCAGAGTGAGCCAAGATATGCAGACACGACGATTCTTGGTTGCGTCAGTATACGGATGAATTGCTTCTTGAAAGACGACTTTGTTGATCAGGTGAGTCGTGCCCTGATTCTAAATAACCCTGAGATTGTGCGTATAGATTATTTGGAATCAATACTGTTAAAAAAGAAAGCGCGCCCTGCAACATTTGACATCATTAGAGACTGGAGGAAGGAAGCTATGCTCTGTTTGAAAAGCAGAGAGAAAAATGCGCGCAGGCACAAGTCAAGAACAGAAAGAGTGAAAGAGCAGGATGAAAAGGAGTGGGATGATAATTTAAGAAAGACAGACAGATGTGTTCGGAAGGGAGTAGACAAAATATATCCACAACTAGAATTGCACTCATCAGATGAACTGATTAATAAAATATTAACTGAGAAAAGACAAGAACACCCAAAAAAGGAGGCTGATAGAATTACATCAGTGTCTATTGCTCAACCCCCCTGCTGCCCAGTCCCCATTACAGTCACAGATCATACAGCTGCAGCAACCACTCCCCATTCCTGTTGTTCCATCCACACCTCCCTCCCGAGACATTCCCCTTCCCCCTCCCTCTCTGCCTAATTAACTTGAATTCACTGTAACAAGAGAAGACGGTACGGGAAGAGAGGGGACGGCACAAAGTGAGTGCACTAGAGTAACCCGTAGTACGGTCAGCAAGGAGAGTAGAAAGGAATTGAAAGAACAGGCAGAGATGTATGTAGATGGGAATTATGAGACATTGACGCTGGATTCGATGTATGATTTCAGGAAGAGTAGTGAAAAACAGGTATTGTTGGAATGCATGGGAGAATATTTAATGGAGAGATGGAAGAAGTTGATTGGAATGGTACCGCCACAGAGGTTGCGGGATTTGAATGCTTTTGCACGGTTGAGAGAAAGAGATGTAGAAATAAAGGAACATGTGGACAGGCTTTTTGAATTTAAAACTGAACTTGATGAAGCATATGCCGAAATGTTTTCCATGCCAGGGTATAGGAACAAAGACATAAGAAGGGAAAGGAAAGAGATGGTACCATATGTACAGCAGCGATTTCTTTCGCTGTCAAGACAGGCCAGTGAGAAGATGAAAATATGCACGCAGGAGGCGCTAAAATGAATTACAGATCTTAGTGTTCCCACGATGGAGGTGCATGAAATATTTGATCAATTTACATTGCTAATGAAGAGAAAAACACTGCAGGTAATGGTTGAATATTTGCAGGATAGAGATATAGAAAATAAACAAGTTAGCCCCCCGAATTAATGGCAACATATAAGAGAGCTATTGAAAACGGAAAGGGAGAAGCAGCCTTATCGCTTGACTTAGCAATAGTATTGCATATGAGGGAGGGAGGAGGAAAAGTAAGTGCAGTATTTCCCATGAGGGAAGTTCCACCTACTTTTGTACCGAAAGTAGAAATTCCTGCATCAGGTAATCAACCAGCACAGGTAACAGAAGCGTATTATACAGCACAATACATTCATGTCCCTTTTTCCAGGCAAGAGGTGAATAATATAAAACAAACAATCCCTGATTGGAGGAAAAATCCGGCGGGATTCTATAAAGAAATAGAATCCTATTTGAGATCGTCCATTTTTACTATGAACGATATTGACCTAATATTCCCAGTAATTTTGCCAGCAGATATATGGAAGCAAATAAGAAAAGTAAATGATCAGGAAAGTTTTGGTGACACATGGGAGAAGCTAGTAGAAGGAGATGCGAGCAGAAAAGCGGGTGAGAAACCATCGCCAAATATGGCAGCATTACCAGGACGAATAATACAAAAATTGAAGGCGATAGTTCCAGAAAAAAGAATTGTGTGGGACAAATTAACTGCATGTGTTCAAGGCAAAGATGAGTTAGCCACAGATTATTTTAATGGATTTGAGGAAGTATTTGCAGATTTCAGTGTGCAGGATGTAAGCACTGAGGCAGGGAAAAGACTATTTCTTGATAAATATGTGAGGGGATTAATACCTCCAATTCCAAGTCTGATAATGACATCTGAAAGTGCATGGCAAGCGAAAACATTGAGTGAAGTATTACATATGGCCCAGTATTATAAGAATCGAGTGAATACAGAGAAAGAGAAAGAGGCGAAGGATAGGGTAAATTTGAAAACTAGGGTGTTACTCCAGGAGGTAGCGGGTCACAATAGAGGAAGAGGAAATGCCCAAGGGAGGAGTAATTCCAACATGCATGGAGGGCCTCTCAGATTAAATCAGTGTGCATATTGTAGGGAAGAGGGTTATTGGCGAGCGCAATGTCCACACTGTTCAAAGCCTGTATTGGTATGGTCAGAGAAGACAGCACAGGGGACACTCGGGAACAAATGGACAGAATAGAAATAATAATATTCAGCAAAACCAGATTAGTCAAGGGAATGGCAACCAAACTAGTCAATCAAATGGCAATCAGAACCAGGGCCCTCTTTGGAACCAAGATCAGAGTCAGACCCCTTACAACCAGAATCAAAGTGAGCAAAATAGAGGCAGGAGTGGAAACATTTTTGACACACAATCCAATATGTATTATTGTGGTGACTACACATCGGATGATTTATTGTTTCCTCAATAGGACAGCCCAAGACAGGGGTCATGACCAGTGTCTATTCCCGTGAATCAAAAAAGGACCCTACGTAGAAATGAAAGTCAGGAATAGAGAGCACAGCTTTCTCATAGACACAGGTGCACAAAAATGCTCAATAGACCACCACTTGGTTCCGGAGATACTGCTGTCAGGGCAAAAGAATATTTCAGTAGGGTTTGCAGGTATGCCAGTAATAAATCCTGTGTCCCAATCAGTACCAGTAACATTAGGACCATTCACTGAATATTGCCCATTTCTCTTGACTGAGAATTATGGGGAAAATCTATTAGGCTTAAACTTATTGAAAATACTGAGTGCAGTTATCCATTGCACTCCTGATGGAGTGTTCTTGACAATATCACAACAGAATGTACCAGTGTCTGAATTTCTGTCCAAACCTCTGCCAGGGGAGCTAGGTGAAGTACTAGCTTGTGTGTGGGCAATGAATGACAACGATGTGGGATGCTTGAAAATAGAACCAGTGAAAATTGTTTTGAAAGAAGGAGTAACATTGCCACGTATTCCTCAGTACAAGATTTCGATGAAAGGTGAAAAAGCATTGAAAAATATTGTTTCAGATTTGGTAAAAGTTAAGGTAGTTGAGATTACAGGTAGCACATGTAACAGCCCCATTATCCCAGTGTATAAGAAAGGAGGGAATGAGATCCTGTATCGTTTCATAATTGATCTAAGCGCATTGAACTGTGGAAACAGAAAAATAATATGAGGCCGGGAAGCCCAAAAAGAAACACACCAACACAGGTTACAAAGAAACATACAAGTGCTTTATTTCAAGCTACAACAGTTACCAAGTCAATTGACAAATGGATAGCTATTCGGCTCTCAGTATAACATAACGAACTTCAACGAGGGTTCGATGTGTTAGTGAGAGAGCGCATATTGGAATACCCGGGCCTTTTATACAATTTGTCCAGCCCTTGGCCAACCCTCTTGCGGGTTAACCATTCTGCGAAATATTTAAATCTGGTCTTACGGTTCCTTGCCAGGTCAATCCTTTAATATATGCGTTTCGATTAGTTTCGCTGATATAAGTAGTACATTTACATATAGGTAAACAGTAGGACAAGGTCTCTGTTCACGACCCCGACAAGTGGCCTGCAGGCATATTAATTATTCAGTTGTACGGAGGTCATAATGGCCAAAATCTTACTCAGAATGTCATTTGGCCTCCATTTTGATGTTCAGGGTGACTTCTACATAAAAAGAGAACCTAAAATGGCGGTTTAATCCAAGATGGCAGCTTACATTAATTTCTCTAAGGTCAAGATCTTGTCGTGGAGTTTGTTCGCGCATGATGTTTAGATAACTTGGCGTAGGCCAATACACATGCAATTATTACAATAGGAGGCATAATATTGTTTCTATTCCGACAAACCCTCCTTTTGGCCTATGCCAAGTTCTAATACCATTTCTAATGTCTTTGTAAATAACTCCATGCATTGTCGTCCATACATCCTGAATCGTTACCTGAATATCTATAGCCATTAGGTCGTTCACCAGAACCTCTTGCAACACAAACCCTTTATATGCTGTATCTGGGGCATACACTTTATGTCCTATCGTGCTCACCGCCTGAGCACAACATCCCCCTAGCATTGCACATATACTAGGTAGACATTGGATACAGCAACAAAGGAATAGCAGAATTCCCAAAATAACCAGTATGACAGAAAGCACCTTCCAACCCCAGGATCGTAGGGAATCCCAGAACCAAGCGCTAATACTCCAATCTCCCACAGGAACATGCACTTCTGAACTAAGGACGTGCAAGTTCTGTATTGCTTTGAAAATTGTCGGTGAGGAATCTGGTACGAAAACACAACAAGCGGACCCCACTAATTTACATACTCCACCACGTTCTGCCAGAATGACATCTAATGCCATCCGGTTTTGGAGCACTACCAATCTTATTGCTTTCTGTTCCAGTGTCATATTATAGAGTATATCCGTGGTCCGGTTGATGGTTCTCTCCAGTACTCTTGGTAGCCCCCTAATATTTTCAGAATTTGCTATCTGTCCCCAAAATGGCACAACTGATTTTGTTATATCTCCCAATATTGGCCCAGGGGTATCTCCATTCTCGTCCCGCTGCGGGCGAGCCTTAGAAACTTCCAATGTACTAGCTATGAATACCCCAGGCAAGAGGATTCCTAAATAACAGGTTCCCTGCCAATCCTTGGGCAACCAGGGAAATGCTGTACTACCGCAAACGAAATAGACAGGCCCCCCTACATACAGAGGCCTGTTCTCTCCGGTCAAATTTACAATGTCCACACAACCTTCAAAATCTCCCATTGACCGAGTGCCATTTCTTTGTACACAAAAGGAGACTGAATCGGGGCTATGGTTAATGGAGTATGAAGGAGGCACAGCGTCCTTATTGCCTATCGGAGCCATTTTAAAGGAAATTAGAGTTTGGAAAGGAAGAGACAGTTTATCAGATGGCCTAATAGAAGCAACATTAGGCTTACTTCTATTTGCAAAAAGCGAGCATCCCAGGGGAGTCAATTCACGTTTCTCAAAATTATTTAAATTAGTTCCATCAAAGTTCCCTGAGATGCTGTCATTCCAACGGCCAAAGAATAGTGCTTTAAGAGAGGCATAGCAAGCAGTTGTTAAAGCTAAAGGGTGAATATACCATGCTAGCCCTTTGTTCCCATGTTGCGGTAAATGGGTGCAGATCCAGCAATTACTCTTACTAAAAATGGCATGCGTTGAATTCATTATTATCATTAAAGTGTTATTATGGTACTTTCGTCTATGCTGGGAGTCCCTAGGTGACAGAGTATGAAGGTGTACAGAGGGAGTCAAAGCAGTAGGTACAATTTCAATTGGCAGAAGAGGCTCTAGAGGATAAATTTCTTCAAAGTACCAGAGTCCCACGGCAGTAACTATACAAATTCCAATTACTATTATCACAACACAGCAATATGTTTTCGGGGCCCAGGCACATTGTTCATTGTTCAAGTTGGTCACCCCCTTATTTACAAGTCCAATGCGAGCAGCAGCGGTGGAGGTGGCAGGCATCGTAGTTTCTCAATCGACGACCCCAATGTTCGTTGCTGGCGACACTACGGTCGCGCGACTTCTTAGTCCTTCCCCAACCCTAGCCAGCAGAATCCTCTTTCTTTCAAAAACTTTCTTTTGCAAGAACAAAACTCTCAATGACTCTTTTTCTTTTCCAGATGCACAGGCAAAACCTGTGCCATAGTTCTATTTTCTTTGTCGAAGGTCGTACCTGGTGATTCCCGGTACTGTTTGATCCGGAAATAAGGTAACGTCACTTCCTGAGGGAAGCAACATATCAGAGGCGTCGGAAGTCGCAGAACTTGAAACAACGTTTTCCGGAAGTGACCTTTCCAAAGAGTGTGGAGACAAAATGGACTGTTCCCCAAGCTCCATGGGCTCAGAGGGATTCTCCGACACACTCACAGCGCTATCTGCTACTCCAGGATCTGAGAGTGTAGCATCAGCGAGGGGTTCTGCTTCTTCTGTAACGTGTGGCGTCGGGTGAGGAAGTTTCTTGACATGCGTCACGTGGATCCAATGCTTCTTTCCAGCCACCCGCACTGCTGTCTGGGTGACCAACAGTACCTGGTAGGGTCCCCGCCAACGAGGCGCGAGGCAGGAAGACCTTTCGTAGGCCTTCACCAGGACCCAACTTCCAGGCTGAATATTGTGTCCTGGGCCCGTAAACCGTACAGGTACAGCTGATTGAACCTGATGATAAATGAGATACAGATTTTTAGTCAACTGGTTACAGTAGCCTACAAGCAATACATTTTCAACCTCTCTCAATGCTTTAGGCTTCGGAAGACCCCAAATATTAGCACGTCTCCCCATCACTAACTCAAATGGAGAGAGCCCAGTCTTAGTTTGAGGTGTGGCACGCATGGCTAACAATACAATATGTAAGGCGTCCGGCAATTTCAGTTTGGTGCCTGCGCATGTTTTAGCAAGCTTATTCTTTAGGATACCGTTATGTCTCTCTACCAACCCAGCACTTTGAGGATGTCTAGCCGAGTGAAATCGCTTTTCAATGTGTAGCGCTGTGCATATCTGCAAAATTACTGCTGCAACAAAATGTGGACCGTTGTCCGACCAAATTACTCTTGGCAGCCCAAATCGTGGGAAGAATTCCTTTACCATAGTCTTTGCAGTGGTCATGGCAGTAGCATCCTTAACGGGAAAAGCCTCAACCCATTTACTAAAAGCATAAATGATCACAAGGACATATTTTAGATAGTTACACCGTTCCATCTCAATAAAATCAAAGTGGATGACCTCGAAGGGAACAGAAGGAGGCCCACAACTACCCCTTGGAGTTACTGTCCCCTTCCCCACATTGTGCTGTAAGCAAATCATGCAATTTTGGACATAGCGCTGTGCAATCTTCAAAATGTTATCCTTTACCCAGACTTGTTCTAACATTTTCGTGATCTGCTGAGCACACACAAGCGTAGGACCGTGTGCCATCGTAACCATCGCCAGCACATATGAATCAGGGAGCAACCATTTCCCTTCAGATGTATCCACCCAACACCCATCTTCATCTAGTTTCCCCATCCCTTCGGCCCACTTTTTAGACTCTTCTATTGTGGCATCAGCTTGGATATCTCGTACAGACCCAATACCCTCATCCATTACACAGGCATCTCTTGTTTCTCTTAGAGCATACATGTCTGCGCTAAGGTCTGTGGCCGTTTGCCTGGCTATCTGGTCAGCAAAAGCATTCCCTTGTCCCACATCATCTATGACCTTACGATGCGCTGCACATTTCATGATCGCTAACTGACTAGGGAGCGCGAGTGCCGAGAGCAATTGCACTATCAGGGGGCCATGCTGAATCTTGGTCCCATGTGAGGTTAGGAACCCTCTTTTCGACCAGAGCCTCCCAAAGTTGTGAGCCACCCCAAAGGCGCACTGGCTATCAGTATATATGTTTACTGTACGCCCTTCGGAGAGTTCACAAGCTCGGGTCAACGCTATAATCTCTGCTGCCTGCGCAGAGTTATGCGGAATTCTCTTAGTTTCAACAACCGTACTCAATGTAGTAACTGCATAGGCAGCTGTAGAAGTACCATCCAGGAGTTTGAAGCAGGAGCCATCACAAAACAGCTCCCCTTCCGCATTATCCAAAGGAGTATCTATAAGGTCTATCCTGCCCTTCGTTTCCTGTTCAGTAGTATACAGGCAGTCATGTGATTCTTCATCACCGCAAACAGTATTTTGCGGTAAAGGTAGGAGTTCAGCCGGATTAAGAACACAACACCTCTTAATTTGAATGTGAGGGGCAAACAAAGTTAATTCATACCTCGTCAGCCGTGCAGAGGTGAGGTGTTGTGTTTGGGTTTTATTCAATAGGACATCTACAGAGTGAGGTACCATCAGGGTTAAATCATGGCCTAGGACCATTCCCTCACTCTGTTTTACAGATGCGGAAGCAGCAGTGACAGCTCGCAAACATCTTGGCAAAGCGCATGCGACAGGGTCAAGGTTGGAAGAGTAGTAGCCGCACGGTCTATTCTTCCCTCGGTGTTCCTGTGTTAACACAGCCAAAGCACATCCATCACATTCATGCACAAACAACACAAAGGGCCTCATTACACGGATGGCGTTAGGGATTTACCGGTACCGGTAAAATACCGGTACCGGTAAATCCCTACCGCCTTACTACGAGGTCCCTTAGCGGGCTGGGGGATTTAACGCCTGCTTTTTGCAGGCGTTAAAATCCAACCCTCTAAGGGACCTCGGAGCTAATTACGGCACCGCAAAATTGCGATGCCGTAATTAGCGCCTTCCCCATTCCCATAGAGCCCTATGGGGCAGAAATGGGAATGGGGATTTACCGCCCCTCCAACCTTGGAATCCCCTAATAGCGCCATGGCTCACCGCCTTCCGTGTAATGAGGCCCAAAGGCCTTGTTGTAATTTGGAGTACCCAGAACCGGTGCAGAGCATAACGCGGCTTTGAGAGGCTCAAATGATCGTTGATGTTCCGACTTCCATGGCAGCGGCGAAGAAATGCCCTTCGTCAAGGCCAACATCGGTTTTATCACTAGTGAGAAGTTCGGGATCCACAGCCTACAGTAAGAAGCCAAACCTATTAAGGCTATGACTTCCTTCTGTGTATTTGGAACAGACATGCCAGAAATGTGTTTTATTCTTTCAGGTGTCAATCTTCTCCCCTCCTATGACAGGAGATAGCCTAAATAGGCGACCTCCTGACAACAATATTGAAATTTCTTAAGCGAAGCTTTATGACCATGTTCAGCCAAATGAATAAGCAACAATACAGTGCCTTCTTTACAAGCACTTTCAGAATCTGCAGCTAAAAGCAAGTCATCGACATACTGAAGCAGTGTACAAGTAGATGGCAATTCAAGGGTGTCAAGCTGCTCTTTCAAAGCCCTACTATAAATGCTTGGACTTTCAGTATAACCTTGAGGTGCACGAGTAAATGTGAACGAACGTCCCCCCAAGGTGAAAGCGAACTAATATCTACTATCCTTGTGTATAGGAATATTGAAGAAAGCATTCTTCAGATCCACAACACTAAAGTGACTAGCTGTAGCAGGGATCATCGTTAGTATCGTTGTCACATCAGGCACAATTGGAAATTGTGGGGCGACAACTTTATTAATAGCGCGTAGATCAATAATGAAACGGAATGCGATTGCATTGTCGCCTTTCTTGTACACGGGTAAAATCAGGCTGTTACATAAACTACCTGCAATCTCTTCGATCACTCCTCGATGCACAAAATCGGAGACAATGCACTTCAAAGCACGCTCGCCCTCAACTGATATTTTATATTGCGGAATGCGTGGTAGTTTAACTCCATGTTTCAAAACTATTTTAACGGGTTCAACCTGTAGTACTCCGACATCATTGTCGTCACCCCCCCACAAACATTCCGGGACAGCGCTAAACTCAGGAGGCAAAGGTCGAGTCAAAAATTGAGAACTTGGAAGTTGCTGCGGTGAAACCGTCAGTCGCACTCCATCAGAGGAACAATGAATTACTGCATTTACAGGGTAATTCATATAATTTCGCAGAAAAGTGTCGCAAGCGGCTGGCGCAGAGTGTCCGCGTGCGATTGTCTGCGCCAGGCACGTGCGCTAAAACCAATTTCCGCGCACAGCGTATTCATGGATTTTAGGCTCCCAAACCAGCCGTGGCGTAGAGAATCGCAGCGACCCTGCAGCAGCGCCAGTAACGCCCCCAAGAACGCCCTCACGCAAGGAAAAGCCATCCAAATCGCTAAATCATCGCAAAGGGCTGCGCTAACCTTGGACCAGTTCACCGGCTGGCAAACAGCAAACGCCAAGCGGGGAACGCGTATTGCAGGGGTGCGCGGGAAGTTCCACACGCGACTGGCCCCGTGCAAGCAGGGTTCGTGAATTTCAGGGGTGCGCGGGAAGTTGCACAAGCGATTTCAGCAGGGTACGTGTATTTCAGGGGTGCGCGGGAAGTTCCACACGCGATAGTCCCAGTGCGAGCAGGGTACGTGTATTTCAGGGGTGCGCGGGAAGTTCCACACGCGATTGGCCCAGTGCGAGCAGGGTACGTGTATTTCAGGGGTGCGCGGGAAGTTCCACACGCGATTGGCCCAGTGCGAGCAGGGTACGTGTATTTCAGGGGTGCGCGGGAAGTTACACACGCGATAGTCCCAGTGTGAGCAGGGTACGTGTATTTCAGGGGTGCGCGGGAAGTTCCACACGCGATTGGCCCAGTGCGAGCAGGGTACGTGTATTTCAGGGGTGCGCGGGAAGTTCCACACGCGATTGGCCCAGTGCGAGCAGGGTACGGGAAGTTCCACACGCGATTGGCCCAGTGCGAGCAGGGTACGTGTATTTCAGGGGTGCGCAGGAAGTTGCACACGCGATACCAGCAGGGAATGTGTATTTCAGGGGTTCTGGGGAGTACTACACGTGAATTGGCCGTGTGGGTCCACCCAGGTGTACGCTCCACAACCTCCACGGCCCCTGCAGGCAGCCCACACCAAGGGGGACTACCCTGCACCCCTGCTCATGTCCCGCAGGCAGCCCATCCACCATGGGCATGCCCCCCAGCCAACCCACATGTCACCTTGCACTACTGATGAACAATGCATGTCTACCACCACCCCCACCCCCCAGCAGTGCAGGGGCAGCCTCCACCAGGCCCCCACCCATGTCTCCCACCACCCCCACCCCCCTGCCACCATGGGCATCCACCACCAGGCCCCCACTCATGTCCCCCTGCACCCCCACCCCCCTGCCACCATGGGCAGACTCCACCAGGCCCCCACTCATGTCTCCCACCACCCCCACACCCCAGCAGTGCAGGGGCAGCCTCCACCAGGCCTCCACCCATGTCTCCCACCACCCCCACCCCCTGCCACCAGGGTCACCCTCCACCAGGCCCCCACTCATGTCTCCCACCACCCCCACCCCCCTGCCACCATGGGCAGACTCCACCAGGCCCCCACTCATGTCTCCCACCACCCCCACCCCCCAGCAGTGCAGGGGCAGCCTCCACCAGGCCCCCACTCATGTCTCCCACCACCCCCACACCCCAGCAGTGCAGGGGCAGCTTCCACCAGGCTCCCACCCATGTCTCCCACCACCCCCACCCCCCTGCCACCAGGGTCACCCTCCACCAGGCCCCCACTCATGTCTCCCACCACCCCCACCCCCCTGCCACCATGGGCAGACTCCACCAGGCCCCCACTCATGTCTCCCATCACCCCCACCCCCCAGCAGTGCAGGGGCAGCCTCCACCAGGCCCCCACTCATGTCTCCCACCACCCCCACACCCCAGCAGTGCAGGGGCAGCCTCCACCAGGCCCCCACCCATGTCTCCCACCACCCCCACCCCCCAGCAGTGCAGAGGCAGCCTCCACCAGGCCCCCACTCATGTCTCCCACCACCCCCACCCCCCTGCCACCAGGGTCACCCTCCACCAGGCCCCCACTCATGTCTCTCACCACCCCCACCCCCCAGCCACCAGGGTCACCCTCCACCAGGCCCCCACTCATGTCACCCACCACCCCCACCCCCCTGCCACCATGGGCAGACTACACCAGGCCCCCACTCATGTCTCCCACCACCCCCACACCCCAGCAGTGCAGGGGCAGCCTCCACCAGGCCCCCACTCATGTCACCCACCACCCCCACCCCCCTGCCACCATGGGCAGACTACACCAGGCCCCCACTCATGTCTCCCACCACCCCCACACCCCAGCAGTGCAGGGGCAGCCACCACCAGGCCCCCACCCATGTCTCCCACCACCCCCACCCCCCAGCAGTGCAGGGGCAGCCTCCACCAGGCCCCCACTCATGTCTCCCACCACCCCCACCCCCCTGCCACCAGGGTCACCCTCCACCAGGCCCCCACTCATGTCTCCCACCACCCCCACACCCCAGCAGTGCAGGGGCAGCCTCCAGCAGGCCCCCACTCGTGTCCCCCTGCACCCCCACCCCCCTGCCACCATGGGCATCCTCCACCAGGCCCCCACTCATGTCTCCCACCACCCCCACCCCCCAGCATCCAGGGTCACCCTCCACCAGGCCCCCACTCATGTCTCCCACCACCCCCACCCCCCTGCCACCATGGGCAGACTCCACCAGGCCCCCACTCATGTCTCCCACCACCCCCACCCCCCAGCCACCAGGGTCACCCTCCACCAGGCCCCCACTCATGTCTCCCACCACCCCCACCCCCCTGCCACCATGGGCAGACTCCACCAGGCCCCCACTCATGTCTCCCACCACCCCCACCCCCCAGCCACCAGGGTCACCCTCCACCAGGCCCCCACTCATGTCACCCACCACCCCCACCCCCCTGCCACCATGGGCAGACTCCACCAGGCCCCCACTCATGTCTCCCACCACCCCCACCACCCTGCCATCATGGGCATCCTCCACCAGGCCCCCACTCATGTCTCCCACCACCCCAACCCCCCTGCCACCATGGGCAGACTCCAGCAGGCCCCCACTCATGTCTCCCACCACCCCCACCCCCCAGCCACCAGGGTCACCCTCCACCAGGCCCCCACTCATGTCTCCCACCACCCCCACCCCCCAGCAGTGCAGGGGCAGCCTCCACCAGGCCCCCACTCATGTCACCCACCACCCCCACCCCCCTGCCACCATGGGCAGACTACACCAGGCCCCCACTCATGTCTCCCACCACCCCCACCCCCCAGCCACCAGGGTCACCCTCCACCAGGCCCCCACTCATGTCACCCACCACCCCCACCCCCCAGCCACCAGGGTCACCCTCCACCAGGCCCCCACTCATGTCTCCCACCACCCACACACCCCAGCAGTGCAGGGGCAGCCTCCACCAGGCCCCCGCCCAAGTCTCCCACCACCCCCACCCCCCAGCAGTGCAGGGGCAGCCTCCACCAGGCCCCCACTCATGTCTCCCACCACCCCCACCCCCCCTGCCACCAGGGTCACCCTCCACCAGGCCCCCACTCATGTCTCCCACCACCCCCACCCCCCAGCCACCAGGGTCACCCTCCACCAGGCCCCCACTCATGTCACCCACCACCCCCACCCCCCTGCCACCATGGGCAGACTACACCAGGCCCCCATCATGTCTCCCACCACCCCCACACCCCAGCAGTGCAGGGGCAGCCTCCACCAGGCCCCCACTCATGTCACCCACCACCCCCACCCCCCTGCCACCATGGGCAGACTACACCAGGCCCCCACTCATGTCTCCCACCACCCCCACCCCCCAGCCACCAGGGTCACCCTCCACCAGGCCCCCACTCATGTCACCCACCACCCCCAGCCCCCTGCCACCATGGGCAGACTACACCAGGCCCCCACTCATGTCTCCCACCACCCCCACACCCCAGCAGTGCAGGGGCAGCCTCCACCAGGCCCCCACCCATGTCTCCCACCACCCCCACCCCCCAGCAGTGCAGGGGCAGCCTCCACCAGGCCCCCACTCATGTCACCCACCACCCCCACCCCCCTGCCACCATGGGCAGACTACACCAGGCCCCCACTCATGTCTCCCACCACCCCCACCCCCCAGCCACCAGGGTCACCCTCCACCAGGCCCCTACTCATGTCACCCACCACCCCCACCCCCCAGCCACCAGGGTCACCCTCCACCATGCCCCCACTCATGTCTCCCACCACCCCCACACCCCAGCAGTGCAGGGGCAGCCTCCACCAGGCCCCCACCCATGTCTCCCACCACCCCCACCCCCCAGCAGTGCAGGGGCAGCCTCCACCAGGCCCACACTCATGTCTCCCACCACCCCCACCCCCCTGCCACTAGGGTCACCCTCCACCAGGCCCCCACTCATGTCTCCCACCACCCCCACCCCCCAGCCACCAGGGTCACCCTCCACCAGGCCCCCACTCATGTCACCCACCACCCCCACCCCCCTGCCACCATGGGCAGACTACACCAGGCCCCCACTCATGTCTCCCACCATCCCCACACCCCAGCAGTGCTGGGGCAGCCTCCACCAGGCCCCCTCTCATGTCACCCACCACCCCCACCCCCCTGCCACCATGGGCAGACTACACCAGGCCCCCACTCATGTCTCCCACCACCCCCACCCCCCAGCCACCAGGGTCACCCTCCACCAGGCCCCCACTCATGTCACCCACCACCCCCACCCCCCTGCCACCATGGGCAGACTACACCAGGCCCCCACTCATGTCTCCCACCACCCCCACACCCCAGCGTGCAGGGGCAGCCTCCACCAGGCCCCCACTCATGTCACCCACCACCCCCACCCCCCTGCCACCATGGACAGATTACACCAGGCCCCCACTCATGTCTCCCACCACCCCCACCCCCCAGCCACCAGGGTCACCCTCCACCAGGCCCCCACTCATGTCACCCACCACCCCCACCCCCCTGCCACCATGGGCAGACTACACCAGGCCCCCACTCATGTCTCCCACCACCCCCACACCCCAGCAGTGCAGGGGCAGCCTCCACCAGGCCCCCACTCATGTCTCCCACCACCCCCACCCCCCTGCCACCAGGGTCACCCTCCACCAGGCCCCCACTCATGTCTCCCACCAGCCCCACCCCCCTACCACCATGGGCAGACTCCACCAGGCCCCCACTCATGTCTCCCACCACCCCCACACCCCAGCAGTGCAGGGGCAGCCTCCAGCAGGCCCCCACTCATGTCTCCCACCACCCCCACCCCCCTGCCACCATGGGCAGCCCCCACCAGGTCCTCACAATCCCCAATCATGTGCGTAATGGTCATCCTCCACAGCCAAAAAGCCCTACCAAGTAACCCATTCACCCACATGGAAATGGAAATCACATGTTACACCCCCAATGTTCATCAAGCTAATGAACCCATGTCCGTCACACACAATGGTTGCAATTGAATGGGAAAACACACAACATGACATGCATGAAACCAATGAGATGATACCACACAGTGAAGTATGCTAACAAAATTGTATTGAAAAAAATTAAAGAATGCTAAAGAAAGAAAACTAACTACAATGTGAATGTGAAAAAAAAGAGCTGCATGTCCGTATAAAAACACAAAACTGCAGATCAGAATCCAAAAAAATTATGTCCAAAGTCAAATGTAAAAAAATCTCCATGCAAAAAATAACTATGTACAAAAATAACAAGGGTCCATGAGCCCAACTGAACAAAGGAAACCTACTAAAAAACCTACCTAAAAATCAACTATATACAAAAAGTGGAGCAGTGTCCGTCGACTCCAAATCATAATAAGAAAGAAAGGAAACCTAAAACTAAAGAACTATATACAAAGGCGGCGGGCAAGTCCAGCGGCTCACTCCGTGGTGTCCCGGGCCAGGGCATCATCGAACTCCTGTTCGATGTCCCGGAAGCGGTCCAGTTCCATGGCCCCGAGGGTCCGCAGGGACGACGCCGTGTCCTCCTCCAACCCCCTGCGGATTGCCTCGAGGCACTCGGCCCGCCTCAGGGCCCTCCGCATGGAGTTCTCGGCCCTGACCATTGTGAGCCACGCCTCTTCCGCCCGCCGCCGCTCCGCACCTATGGCGTGGCCCAACCGCTGCCACACGGAAGACACTCTCTGTCCTGGGTCCCCCTGCCCTCCGGCCGATGCCTGCCCCTCCGATGTCGAAAGCCCCGAGCCTTCATGTCTCCCACCATGTTGCTGCTGCTGCTACTCTGCCTCTGCCCGTGCACTGCCTCCTGCTGCCTGCACATCCTCCGCCGGCTGGGGTGCACTTGTTGATGTGGCCACCCCTGCTGGACCTCCGACTCCCGACTGTGGCAGGGATGCCTCCTCCACCAGCCTGGCCGCACCGTCAGAGGCAGCTCCACAGGGCACCCAGGTGACTGATGGGTGGGAAGATGGCACAGAGGACGACTGGCGCGTAGGGGGTCCAGTTGAGGAGGGGGTCGGAGCAAGCCCCATCAGACGGAGGAATCCGGCCTGGGTGACCTGTCCCAGCAGGCTGACGTGGTCAACGAGCCATTCGAGATTACGTGCAGTCTCTCCATGAAAAGACTGCAGGTCACCTCGCATGGCCCGTTGACGCAACGCCACACCAGCCAGGACAGGCTCAACCCGGACCTGGATGGCCACGTCCGCAGGCAGAGGAAGGCCAGTTGACGTCAGCTCATCCCCTGCCTGAAAACGGGT
Source organism: Ambystoma mexicanum (assembly GCF_040938575.1). Classification (NCBI taxonomy): domain Eukaryota; kingdom Metazoa; phylum Chordata; class Amphibia; order Caudata; family Ambystomatidae; genus Ambystoma; species Ambystoma mexicanum. Next base: position 511,182,030 of record NC_090934.1, read on the forward strand.
CTGGACGTAGGCATCCCTGCTGGTGCAAGATGATGCAGGGACAGAATCGGGGACAGGATTGCACACAGGCACCTCCGCGGCCGCCTGTGTTGCCTCCTGTCCCTGGTCCTGGACTGCACCACTAGCACCAGTGGGATCCCCACCTCCAGACCCCGTCTCTGGTGCTTGCATGGCCCCCTCCTCCACCAAACCCCCCACCAACCTGGATGACTCTGTGCCATCTTCCCCTGTTGGGCCCTGTGGGGTCCCAGCTGCCCCTTCTGCTGCCGAGGATTCCAACTGCAACATCCGCCTCTTGGACCTCCTCCCGGCAGCTGTGGCCTGGGACGTGGCACCGGACTCCTCACTCCCCGACGAGATGACAACACGGGAGGGGAGCCGGGCCTTGCGTCTCCGGCTGGCGGTCGGATCCCCGCCGCTGTGCTCCACAGCACCTTCTCCGCCCTCTTCATCAGTTGACGCTGCAGACAGGGAGAAACAAAACACAGGCATCAGGGCACTGTACAATGGACACATACACGCATGACAGTTGCACATGAGTGGCATTGGCAAACCTCAGACATGTCATCACAATCCCCAACACACATGTCATTGCAACTCGCACACATGAGCCATACCACAGCCATATCGCAACTGCCACCACCATCCCTACACATACAACAGCATCAGCAGCTAAAGGGGAGCCAGACATCACATGCAACACAGGAAGTGCACCACACATGTACACACACCACCACACTTGCATGCATGTCTACACCTCTGCCAAGTGTCGCACTGTTCAGACGGGCATCCATGTCACATCTGCCAATCAGGCTTCCACATACCGCTGTCACATGCATCCATGTAGCATCACTGTTGCACCCTTGACAAATACACACACATGCACATGTACACAGTGCACATACATGCAGCCGAATACAACATACATGCCTGACATCACGGACATGTCTACTTACATGCACATTCATCCAAACATGTGTGCACGCACAACTGCATTTGCCATGCAAGCCCACACACACAAGCACCATCCATGTCTCACACATTACAGCCCTCGCATGTGTCAGACCCACGGCCCTGTACACCCCCACCCATACTCGACCCCATACAAACAGATGTGCAACCGGCACAATGCCGAATAATCACCACACGCACTGCTCACAATCAGGATGCATGTACACTCACCGCTCGACTCCAGACGGGTCTGCTTCTCTAGGACCTGGACGTGGAGCGCTGGGGATATGCGTTCCAGGACCCCCATCTGTTCTTCCGACAAGTGGCCCCGGCGCCCCTTGGCATCCGCTGCCTTCAAGAGGCGCCGGGCCTTGTTCAGGGTCCTGGACCTGAAGTCCTCCCAGCGCTTCCTGACATGTTGTAAGTCCCAGACTGCCACCCCCTCCGCGTTGATGGCAGTCACGATGTCAGTCCAGATCCGAGTCCGTCCTTCCTTGTCGGCGCGGGAACTTCCGAAGAGGGCATCATACTGCCCCAGGACTTGCTCCACCAGGACACCAACTTCAGTGGCACTGAAGCTGGTGCCCCTCTGCCTCTCTGGCCAGGGGTTGCCATTGGCTCAGATGGTGTTTGCCCCGACATGACAACCCCAGAGGCAGGAGTGGGTGGGCAACTGGGTCCTGGGGCTGGGCTGTGGAGCGATGGAATTCCAGTCGGGAGTCTTCGGTTCCAGCAGGGGTGGTCACAGCAACAGCACCCCTGGCTGATGTGCAGGCAGCAAATGGCAGTGCACGTGGGCAGCAGGCAGTCAGGCAGCAGCAGATGGCAGGTGGGAGCGTGCTCGGGGCTCTGGGGGGCAGTAGTTCGGCCTTCTGGGCAGGAGCGTGGTCTTCCGTGTGCTTACGCGTGGCCAGCTTGGTACGGAGTGATTTGGCACGTGAAAATCCTGCACGTCAGCGTGAAAACCGAGGAAAGGCCCTTAGCGCGTAAGCGCGTCAGCACGCATACACGATTCTATTGGACCAAAGGCCCTCAGCGCGTAAGCGCGTCTGTGACGTGACCCGCACGGGTGTTTCCCACACAGCACGTGATGACAGAGCACACGTGGAAAGACTGCACGTCAGAGTGTCATCGCGTGTAATTGGACAGCACGTCAGAGTCTCATCGCGTGTAATTGGACAGCACGGCAGAGTCTCATCGCGTGTAATTGGACTGCACGTCAGGGTGTCATCGCGTGTGATTGGTGGAAATGGCCCTACACCCAGAAGTGACAAAGTGTGTAATTGGTGGAAATGGCCCTAGCACGTACACGCCGCGTAAGTGACGCTGGACGTGTGGGCCTGTATAAAAGGTACGCGCAGAACACCATTTCCTTGTACGTGCTTTTCGTGGAGAGCGAGTGGGTGAATTCTGTACTTCTTGTCGTTTCACACGCGATTTACTTCACGGCGTTTCAAGTTCGTATTCCCTGTTACCTCTGACAGCTTTTTCTCTTTTTTCACTTTAACTGGTTTACCTGGGCCTGTTCCCTCAAACAGTGTTCCCTACTACTGTTGTCCTGTCTCCTCAGACAGCGTACAAATCTTCTTTTGGCGGGGGTGTTGCCAACCAAACGCGCTCCTTTTTCACGCTCTTTTACCTGGCAGACGGTGAGTCACGCACGTATCTAACATCTGTGCTTGCCCCGTGTGTAGCCTACCCCTTCAGAGGTCATTCTAGGCTGCGTGTGACACGCATACGTTCATTCTTGTGTTACTGGGTGCCACAGCGTAGTGCAGGTTTTTCTTTCTGCACACGTGGTCTAGTAGGGGTTGCGTGCACGTCATCTCCCTTTTTTGGGGCTCCTGTGCGTAGCGTGACCCGTCATCTTTCCCCAGGGGTTACAATCAGCCTTGCAAGAGCACTAGGGTACAATTACCATCTGGTACCCAACCCCTTTGACCCCCAATTGCCCAGGACAATATTTTACACCCACTCCCATACGCACATTAACATCAGTGCCATGGCTGGGAGGTGAGGATTCTGTAAGGGTGGCAAAGGTGGAAGAGCCACAAGTGGTGGCCGTGGTGGATCCGGTAGGGGACGTGGTCGTTACTTGCAGGGTGAGCCTGTCCCCCCATGTGTGGAGGACCAGTCAAGGGCACCCATAATCCCCCCCCTCCCGTTGAGGCTGATGTGGCTGACACCATCCATGCTCAGCCCTTGTTGGACCAGCCCATTGTGGCACCAGACCTGGCTGACTACATGGCTGACTTCCAGGTCAGCAGGCCTATGACACGTGCGCTGGTGCACGTTGATGTCACCATGCCACGTGCATCTGTGGCAGCAAGGTCATCTGCTGCACCAAGTAGGCAGGGCGGAGAGGCTGCAGGGGCAGCTGCGGCTCCATCCACCCCAGCCCTCACACACCCAGCCCGGACAGTGTCGGTCCTAGTCCATGCTGCTGACATTCCCCCTGACACCATCACACTAGAGCCAATGCCTGCACCAACTCCCATGCTGAGTGTGCAATCCCACACTCCTGATACAGAGTCCACCAGGGCTCCTGCCCCTAGTTTCCAGAGCGGCGCAGGACACTCAGGATCACCACCACCTTCCAAGCGGAAGAGGAAGAGTGCTCGTCCGGCACAGGCTGATGCCCCAGACACGGCTACACAGTCCGGCCCATCCAGGAAGCCCAGCTTCACGGATGACGCACTGAATGCACTTGTCGAGTATGGGTCCGCACATGACAACGAGATGGTCATTGTTGTAGGATCCAAGACCACACCTGCACAACGCCAGGCACACTGGCAGACTGTTGCGGACATCGTAGGTGCCCTTGGAATCGTGAGGCGCACAGCCAATGATTGCTATAAGCGCTGGAATGACCTAAAGCGCAGGGCAAAGAGTAAGCTGGCCTCAAGTCATGCCGCAACTCTAGTGACTGGAGGTGGGTCTCCAGTAGTAGACATGGAACTCACTCCACATGAGTCAGTCGCTGGGACCTACGTCACGGAGGAACAGATCCAAGGCGTGGGAGATTTGGCTGATTACGAGGCATTGTCCGGTGAGTGCACATGCATGTGTGTGTCATCCATGTGCATGGTGTGTGTGAGGGCTTCTGTTTGTGTGACAGGTGAGAGTGTGTGCACCTGAGTCGTATGTGTCAGCCATGTGCTTCATGCAATACGTCCTGTGCAGCTGCATTTGGCCATAGCAGTATCCCTTCTGCCAACAGTAGACATCTAGCCCAACTGCACGCCAGTTGCCCTTGAAGTGTCACTCTGCCACAACATTGTTGCCTGATTTTTCACTGTTCATTTAGTCAGATTGTTTGCATTCCTTCACTTTTACTAGGCATGTCGCAGTCCTCTAGTCACATGTCTGACATGGCTATGGTAAAGTGGAGTGACTTTGTTACCTGGATATCATTTGTTCAAACATGTCCCTGTGCAATTGCACCATTTCGGACTGGCAGCTCCAGGTGAAGAATCTGACCTGTTTGAATTAGAAAAGCTATTACATGCGGGAACTGGACTGAATGAATAGGTGCTGCCCTCCTCTCCATCTTCACTCAATAGCAATGGTACATGCCATCTGTGTGATGGCATGTGTGTTTCACCTGCCAATCACAGGCCAATGTGTGATGCCACTGCCAGGCAGCATGCAGAAAATGTGTTCATCTTCCATCTTGGTGTCATCAGTGTGTGCCATTTGCCTGCGCTTCATACGCAGTGACGGTGCATGCATGGGAGGGTTTTAGTCATGTGGGACATGTGTCAAACAAGTACTGGTTCTCTTGCTTCTCAGCCCTCATTGTGTGCCATGGTGCTAATGCCTGTTTCCATTTCTTTGTTTTCATGTCTTTGCAGGGGAAGACGCACCTGATACTGCTGGGGTTGTGGAGATGGTGCAGACCCAGGAGGGGTCCGAGGGCCGACCAACCACCAGTGAGGGACGTGGTGTGGTGGTGGGTGAGAACCCACAAGTGCTGCAGGTCGTGCTCTCAAGGGGTGTCTCTGGCCGCACCTCCCCCGAGCTGTACTCAGGTGTTGATTCGGATGAGACCTACGTGCCGTCGCAGGTGAGTGTTCCAGGGAGGGATTCTGTTCTGTCTCACCCACCTGCACCAGGGTCAGAACCCTCAATGGGGATGTCAGTGTTGGCAGCTACGCCTTTGGTGGTTACGGATGCAGGGTCACACTCCGCGACATCTGATCCTGTTCCTGGGCCAGCAGATCAGAGGGGGAATGCAGTCCTGCAGCCTCAGGCAGTGCCGGCACAGCAAGGCGCAGTTCGCCTTGCCCCAGACAGGTGTGGTGCCCGCCGACGTGGTGGCCGTACGCCACCTGGCAATACCGCATGGGAGCAATCCATTTACGGTATGGCAACCCAACAGGCAGCATCATCCGAGATGATGGCTCAGGCCATGGATAGGGTGGCCACTTCCATTGTCCCCCCTGAAAGGCTGATGGAGTGACTAGAGCAGGCAACCAACTCCATCTGCCAGTCACACAGGGAGGACATGTTGGGGTCCAACAGGGACAGGAGGGCGGCACTGGTGACTCTGCAGGAGGCCATCTCCATTGAGTCCCAGGGCCACAGGGAAGCCCTGAGGCAGGAGCTCCTTCACCTCAGGACGACTCTTGTTGAGCTTGAGGCTTCAACACACCAAAGGACAGAACAGCAGCTGGAGCGTCTCACCCGTACGCTCTCAGCTGAGATGCAGGCAACGAGGGCGGAGGTCCGGGCATCCCGTGAGTTGTTGCATGGGGACCTCCGCACACTCATCCTCCAGAACCAGACCTACCACACCTGCATGCTTGCAGCCATGGAGGAGCAGACTAGGGCCTTGCGTGGGCTGCCTCCCATATTGCAACCACCTCCGGATGCAGCTGCACAGGGTGATAATAGCGACAGCAGTGATACTCCCACAATAGGGTAGCCGTGTGGGCCATGAGCCCATGGAGGTGTTTTTTTTCCCAGGATCCAAGCAGGTGGCTTCTGGTGTGCATCCTGTCCTCGGACCTCCTGGGTGGCCTCCCCAACCCCCCCGGGCCCTTCAATGGCCATTTTTGATTTTATTTTTATTTTTATTTTTATTTTTATTTATTTTATTCCCAATTTTTTTGGGACGATTTGTTGGCTTCCGTGGTTCCTGTGGGCATACGCTGCATTGTGGCTGGGCACATGCAGGCTTGTAATGTATTTGGTTCCGATGCTTGGGTTTGAGTCACACACACCCCTCATGCTTCCCGTTTCCATGGGCTTGCAAAGGGTGTGCCCAAGTGACAGTGAATTACACAGTGACGTTGGACTCCCATGAGCTGTGTGGGCAGTCTGTAGTCAATACTGTGTATACATTCCTAGTGCATATTGCTGTTGTGTTGTACACTGCATGTTGCATTGATGTGTAACTCATCTTCTGTGTCTACCTCCCAATTTGCAGGTCCCTTCCTCATGTCGACACAAGGACCTCTAGTCTGGAGATGTGGTCCCTGTTGGCAGCAGTGCACCTACAACTCTACATGGCGCCAACACTGCACAGTTGGTAGTGGTGGGAGTGCAGGCATTTCCAGTTGGTGAGACTACTAATATTTAACATTAGTGATGTCATGTTAATGGTAGTACGTGCTCAACTTTGTTGTTGGTCCGGCATTACTGTGAGCATTTCAGGTGTTGCAAGTTTCTAATAGGGACACTGTACATTGTGACCCTAGTGTCATGTTGTGTGGATTACATTGTTTACCTGCAAATAGTATGACATGGCACGGTGTGTGGTGTGGCGGTGCTGGGGTTGGGTTGGCTGACATGGCACTGTCCTCTTGTTGCATTTTGCAAGTGGGTGTTCATTTTAGCTGCTTGAATGTGTAACTTCACAAAACTGCATTGGTGGTGTCTGTGTGGGTAGGGATGCACACATTGTGACACTTCCAGGTGAACAATCTCAGGCTGATATGGTTTTCACGGTTCTTTCTCCAGACATTCAGGATCAGTGTCAGGTTGAGTCATCATTGATTGTCAGATGGAATGTGCCAGGGCAGTGTGCACTCCACAGGGGTGTGATTTCTATGTGAAGTAATTAGCCACTAGCTGTGTACGGGCTGCCTCCCCCCGTGCCCTTTCCCCTCCCATGCGCAGCGGGTGTGCATGTGGTTGGGGATGGGGGGCACCACCATGTCCATGGCCAGGCCCCGGTGTGTTGCAACGTTGTGCAGGACACATGCTGCCACTATGATCCTGCACACTACTGGGGGAGCGTACAACAGCTGCCCGCCAGAACGGTCAAGGGAGCGAAAGCGTGACTTCAGCACTCCGAATGTGCGCTCCACTATGCCCCGGGTTGTAATGTGGGCTGCGTTATATCTTACCTGGGGTGGCGTGGTGGGGGTCCGAATTGGCGTCATCATGTGGGGGCTGAGAGGGTAGGCACTGTCCCCTGTGGAGGTGGTGATTGGTATCATTGGTGGGGTTGTGACCTTGCTCAGTATCTGACATGCATGCATGTGCAGTGGCATTCATACTCACCAAGCAGCCATGTATCGCCATGCCTCCCAGCTTCTAGGTCCCGGCTTAGGGTGGACATTCGATAAATGAAGCTGTCGTGGGTTGACCCGGGATAGTTGGCATATACTGAGGTGATGATTCCCTTGGCATTACATACTACCTGCACGTTGATGGAATGCCAGTGCTTGCGGTTCCTATAGATGTGCTCAGATGCCCTGGGGGGAGGTAGAGCCACATGGGTGCAGTCGATGGCACCTAGCACTTTGGGGAATCGTGCCACAGCGTAGAAATCCAGGGCGGCAGCATGCCTTTCTGCAGGGGTTCTGGGCAGGTATATGTGCCTGCGGACTGATGGGCGTGCAGTGATGATGTTCAAGACCTGGTGTAGGCAGCGTGTGGCCTGTGATACACCACCCACAATTGCACTTGTCAGCTGAAATGATCCAGTGGCTAAGAAGTGCAGTACATTGAGGACCTTCTCCAGGGGGCTGAGTGCTTGGGAGCACAGGGTGGGTGATGTGAGGTCATCCTCCCACTCACTCACCAGGTCCAGTATGATGTGTGGTGGAAACCTGTACCTCCCATGCACCTGGTCATCAGGTATCCCGAAAAGGCTGGTTCTGGGTGTGAATATTCTGGCCCTGACTATCCTCCTCCTCCTCCTTTGGTAGGCCACGCCCACTGCTGCTAGGAACGGTATGTTCATCCTGGGTCTGAGCTTGTTATTTTTTTAGCGCGCAAATGAATGCGTTGCGCGTGTTGTAGGCGAGCGTGTGACCCGCGCACCCCTGAAATCCAGTACCCAGTCCAATAGCATGTGGAAATTCCCGCGCACACCGGGATACAGGTGCGCTGACGTACTTGCGTGTGTAAGTGTCCGCGCACACCTGATATACACGTACATAGGCCAATCGCGTGTACGCGCACTTTTGTCCAATTACACGCGATGACACCCTGACGTGCAGTCCAATTACACACGATGAGACTCTGCCGTGCTGTCCAATTACACGCGATGAGACTCTGACGTGCTGTCCAATTACACGCGATGACACTCTGACGTGCAGTCTTTCCACGTGTGCTCTGTCATCACGTGCTGTGTGGGAAACACCCGTGCGGGTCACGTAACAGACGCGCTTACGCGCTGAGGGCCTTTGGTCCAATAGAATCGCGTATGCGTGCTGACGCGCTTACGCGCTAAGGGCCTTTCCTCGGTTTTCACGCTGACATGCAGGATTTTCACGTGCCAAATCACTCCGTACCAAGCTGGCCACGCGTAAGCACACGGAAGACCACGCTCCTGCCCAGAAGGCCGAACTACTGCCCCCCAGAGCCCCGAGCACTCTCCCACCTGCCATCTGCTGCTGCCTGACTGCCTGCTGCCCACGTGCACTGCCATTTGCTGCCTGCACATCAGCCAGGGGTGCTGTTGCTGTGACCACCCCTGCTGGAACCGAAGACTCCCGACTGGAATTCCATCGCTCCACAGCCCAGCCCCAGGACCCAGTTGCCCACCCACTCCTGCCTCTGGGGTTGTCATGTCGGGGCAAACACCATCTGTGACCACTGGCAACCCCCGGCCAGAGAGGCAGAGGGGCACCAGCTTCAGTGCCACTGAAGTTGGTGTCCTGGTGGAGCAAGTCCTGGGGCAGTATGATGCCCTCTTCGGAAGTTCCCGCGCCGACAAGGAAGGACGGACTCGGATCTGGACTGACATCGTGACTGCCATCAACGCAGAGGGGGTGGCAGTCTGGGACTTACAACATGTCAGGAAGCGCTGGGAGGACTTCAGGTCCAGGACCCTGAACAAGGCCTGGCGCCTCTTGAAGGCAGCGGATGCCAAGGGGCGCCGGGGCCACTTGTCGGAAGAACAGATGGGGTCCTGGAACGCATATCCCCAGCGCTCCACGTCCAGGTCCTAGAGAAGCAGACCCGTCTGGAGTCGAGCGGTGAGTGTACATGCATCCTGATTGTGAGCAGTGCGTGTGGTGATTATTCGGCATTGTGCCGGTTGCACATCTGTTTGTATGGGGTCGAGTATGGGTGGGGGTGTACAGGGCTGTGGGTCTGACACATGCGAGGGCTGTAATGTGTGAGACATGGATGGTGCTTGTGTGTGTGGGCTTGCATGGCAAATGCAGTTGTGCGTGCACACATGATTGGATGAATGTGCATGTAAGTAGACATGTCCGTGATGTCAGGCATGTATGTTGTATTCGGCTGCATGTATGTGCACTGTGTACATGTGCATGTGTGTGTATTTGTCAAGGGTGCAACAGTGATGCTACATGGATGCATGTGACAGCGGTATGTGGAAGCCTGATTGGCAGATGTGACATGGATGCCCGTCTGAACAGTGCGACACTTGGCAGAGGTGTAGACATGCATGCAAGTGTGGTGGTGTGTGTACATGTGTGGTGCACTTCCTGTGTTGCATGTGATGTCTGGCTCCCCTTTGGCTGCTGATGCTGTTGTATGTGTAGGGATGGTGGTGGCAGTTGCGATATGGCTGTGGTATGGCTCATGTGTGCGAGTTGCAATGACATGTGTGTTGGGGATTGTGATGACATGTCTGAGGTTTGCCAATGCCACTCATGTGCAACTGTCATGCGTGTATGTGTCCATTGTACAGTGCCCTGATGCCTGTGTTTTGTTTCTCCCTGTCTGCAGCGTCAACTGATGAAGAGGGCGGAGAAGGTGCTGTGGAGCACAGCGGCGGGGATCCGACCGCCAGCCGGAGACGCAAGGCCCGGCTCCACTCCCGTGTTGTCATCTCGTCGGGGAGTGAGGAGTCCGGTGCCGCGTCCCAGGCCGCAGCTGCCGGGAGGAGGTCCAAGAGGCGGAGGTTGCAGTTGGACTCCTCGGCAGCAGAAGGGGCAGCTGGGACCCCACAGGGCCCAACAGGGGAAGATGGCACGGAGTCATCCAGGTTGGTGGGGGGTTTGGTGGAGGAGGGGGCCGTGCAAGCACCAGAGACGGGGTCTGGAGGTGGGGATCCCACTGGTGCTAGTGGTGCAGTCCAGGACCAGGGACAGGAGGCAGCACAGGTGGCCGCGGAGGTGCCTGTGTGCAATCCTGTCCCCGATCCTGTCCCTGCATCATCTTGCACCAGCAGGGATGCCTAAGTCCAGACCCGTTTTCAGGCAGGGGATGAGCTGACGTCAACTGGCCTTCCTCTGCCTGCGGACGTGGCCATCCAGGTCCGGGTTGAGCCTGTCCTGGCTGGTGTGGCGTTGCGTCAACGGGCCATGCGAGGTGACCTGCAGTCTTTTCATGGAGAGACTGCACGTCATCTCGAATGGCTCGTTGACCACGTCAGCCTGCTGGGACAGGTCACCCAGGCCGGATTCCTCCGTCTGATGGGGCTTGCTCCGACCCCCTCCTCAACTGGACCCCCTACGCGCCAGTCGTCCTCTGTGCCATCTTCCCACCCATCAGTCACCTGGGTGCCCTGTGGAGCTGCCTCTGACGGTGCGGCCAGGCTGGTGGAGGAGGCATCCCTGCCACAGTCGGGAGTCGGAGGTCCAGCAGGGGTGGCCACATCAACAAGTGCACCCCAGCCGGCGGAGGATGTGCAGGCAGCAGGAGGCAGTGCACGGGCAGAGGCAGAGCAGCAGCAGCAGCAACATGGTGGGAGACATGAAGGCTCGGGGCTTTCGACATCGGAGGGGCAGGCATCGGCCGGAGGGCAGGGGGACCCAGGACAGAGAGTGTCTTCCGTGTGGCAGCGGTTGGGCCACGCCATAGGTGCGGAGCGGCGGCGGGCGGAAGAGGCGCTGCTCACAATGGTCAGGGCGGAGAACTCCATGCGGAGGGCCCTGAGGTGGGCCGAGTGCCTCGAGGCAATCCGCAGGGGGTTGGAGGAGGACACGGCGTCGTCCCTGCGGACCCTCAGGGCCATGGAACTGGAACGCCTCCGGGACATCGAACAGGAGTTCGATGATGCCCTGGCCCGGGACACCACGGAGTGAGCCGCTGGACTTGCCTGCCGCCTTTGTATATAGTTCTTTAGTTTTAGGTTTCCTTTCTTTCTTATTATGATTTGGAGTCGACGGACACTGCTCCACTTTTTGTATATAGTTGATTTTTAGGTAGGTTTTTTAGTAGGTTTCCTTTGTTCAGTTGGGCTCATGGACCCTTGTTAGTTTTGTACATAGTTATTTTTTGCATGGAGATTTTTTTACATTTGACTTTGGACATAACTTTTTTGGATTCTGATTTGCAGTTTTGTGTTTTTATACGGACATGCAGCTCTTTTTTTTCACATTCACATTGTAGTTAGTTTTCTTTCTTTAGCATTCTTTAATTTTTTTCAATACAATTTTGTTAGCATACTTCACTGTGTGGTATCATCTTATTGGTTTCATGCATGTCATGTTGTGTGTTTTCCCATTCAATTGCAACCATTGTGTGTGACGGACATGGGTTCATTAGCTTGATGAACATTGGGGGTGTAACATGTGATTTCCATTTCCATGTGGGTGAATGGGTTACTTGGTAGGGCTTTTTGGCTGTGGAGGCTGACCATTACGCACATGATTGGGGATTGTGAGGACCTGGTGGGGGCTGCCCATGGTGGCAGGGGGGTGGGGGTGATGGGAGACATGAGTGGGGGCCTGCTGGAGGCTGCCCCTGCACTGCTGGGGTGTGGGGGTGGTGGGAGACATGAGTGGGGGCCTGGTGGAGTCTGCCCATGGTGGCAGGGGGGTGGGGGTGGTGGGAGACATGAGTGGGGGCCTGGTGGAGGGTGACCCTGGTGGCAGGGGTGTGGGGGTGGTGGTAGACATGAGTGGGGGCCTGGTGGAGGCTGCCCCTGCACTGCTGGGGGGTGGGGGTGGTGGGAGACATGAGTGGGGGCCTGGTGGAGGGTGACCCTGGTGGCTGGGGGGTGGGGGTGGTGGGAGACATGAGTGGGGGCCTGCTGGAGTCTGCCCATGGTGGCAGGGGGGTGGGGGTGGTGGGAGACATGAGTGGGGGCCTGGTGGAGGATGCTTATGGTGGTAGGGTGGTGGGGGTGGTGGGAGACATGAGTGGGGGCCTGGTGTAGTCTGCCCATGGTGGCAGGGGGGTGGGGGTGGTGGGTGACATGAGTGGGGGCCTGGTGGAGGCTGCCCCTGCACTGCTGGGGGGTGGGGGTGGTGGGAGACATGGGTGGGGGCCTGGTGGAGGCTGCCCCTGCACTGCTGGGGTGTGGGGGTGGTGGTAGACATGAGTGGGGGCCTGGTGGAGGCTGCCCCTGCACTGCTGGGGGGTGGGGGTGGTGGGAGACATGAGTGGGGGCCTGGTGGAGGGTGACCCTGGTGGCTGGGGGGTGGGGGTGGTGGGAGACATGAGTGGGGGCCTGCTGGAGTCTGCCCATGGTGGCAGGGGGGTGGGGGTGGTGGGAGACATGAGTGGGGGCCTGGTGGAGGATGCCCATGGTGGCAGGGTGGTGGGGGTGGTGGGAGACATGAGTGGGGGCCTGGTGGAGTCTGTCCATGGTGGCAGGGGGGTGGGGGTGGTGGGTGACATGAGTGGGGGCCTGGTGGAGGGTGACCCTGGTGGCTGGGGGGTGGGGGTGGTGGGAGACATGAGTGGGGGCCTGGTGGAGTCTGCCCATGGTGGCAGGGGGGTGGTGGTGGTGGGAGACATGAGTGGGGGCCTGGTGGAGGGTGACCGTGGTGGCTGGGGGCTGGGGGTGGTGGGAGACATGTGTGGGGGCCTGGTGGAGTCTGCCCATGGTGGCAGGGGGGTGGGGGTGGTGGGAGACATGAGTGGGGGCCTGGTGGAGGGTGACCCTGGATGCTGGGGGGTGGGGGTGGTGGGAGACATGAGTGGGGGCCTGGTGGAGGATGCCCATGGTGGCAGGGGGGTGGGGGTGCAGGGGGACATGAGTGGGGGCCTGCTGGAGGCTGCCCCTGCACTGCTGGGGTGTGGGGGTGGTGGGAGACATGAGTGGGGGCCTTGTGGAGGGTGACCCTGGTGGCAGGGGGGTGGGGGTGGTGGGAGACATGAGTGGGGGCCTGATGGAGGGTGACCCTGGATGCTGGGGGGTGGGGGTTGTGGGTGACATGAGTGGGGGCCTGGTGGAGGGTGACCCTGGTGGCTGGGGGGTGGGGGTGGTGGGAGACATGAGTGGGGGCCTGGTGGAGTCTGCCCATGGTGGCAGGGGGGTGGGGGTGGTGGGAGACATGAGTGGGGGCCTGGTGGAGGGTGACCCTGGTGGCTGGGGGGTGGGGGTGGTGGGAGACATGAGTGGGGGCCTGGTGGAGTCTGCCCATGGTGGCAGGGGGGTGGGGGTGGTGGGAGACATGAGTGGGGGCCTGGTGGAGGGTGACCCTTGATGCTGGGGGGTGGGGGTGGTGGGAGACATGAGTGGGGGCCTGGTGGAGGGTGACCCTGGTGGTTGGGGGGTGGGGGTGGTGGGAGACATGAGTGGGGGCCAGCTGGAGTCTGCCCATGGTGGCAGGGGGGTGGAGGTGGTGGGAGACATGAGTGGGGGCCTGGTGGAGGATGCCCATGGTGGCAGGGTGGTGGGGGTGGTGGGAGACATGAGTGGGGGCCTGGTGGAGTCTGCCCATGGTGGCAGGGGGGTGGGGGTGGTGGGTGACATGAGTGGGGGCCTGGTGGAGGGTGACCCTGGTGGCTGGGGGGTGGGGGTGGTGGGAGACATGAGTGGGGGCCTGGTGGAGTCTGCCCATGGTGGCAGGGGGGTGGTGGTGGTGGGAGACATGAGTGGGGGCCTGGTGGAGGGTGACCCTGGTGGCTGGGGGGTGGGGGTGGTGGGAGACATGAGTGGGGGCCTGGTGGAGTCTGCCCATGGTGGCAGGGGGGTGGGGGTGGTGGGAGACATGAGTGGGGGCCTGGTGGAGGGTGACCCTGGATGCTGGGGGGTGGGGGTGGTGGGAGACATGAGTGGGGGCCTGGTGGAGGATGCCCATGGTGGCAGGGGGGCGGGGTTGCAGGGGGACATGAGTGGGGGCCTGCTGGAGGCTGCCCCTGCACTGCTGGGGTGTCGGGGTGGTGGGAGACATGAGTGGGGGCCTGGTGAAGGGTGACCCTGGTGGCAGGTGGGTGGGGGTGGTGGGAGACATGAGTGGGGGCCTGGTGGAGTCTGCCCATGGTGGCAGGGGGGTGGGGGTGGTGGGAGACATGAGTGGGGGCCTGGTGGAGGGTGAACCTGGATGCTGGGGGGTGGGGGTGGTGGGTGACATGAGTGGGGGCCTGGTGGAGGGTGACCCTGGTGGCTGGGGGGTGGGGGTGGTGGGAGACATGAGTGGGGGCCTGGTGGAGTCTGCCCATGGTGGCAGGGGGGTGGGGGTGGTGGGAGACATGAGTGGGGGCCTGGTGGAGGGTGACCCTGGTGGCTGGGGGGTGGGGGTGGTGGGAGACATGAGTGGGGGCCTGGTGGAGTCTGCCCATGGTGGCGGGGGGTGGGGGTGGTGGGAGACATGAGTGGGGGCCTGGTGGAGGGTGACCCTTGATGCTGGGGGGTGGGGGTGGTGGGAGACATGAGTGGGGGCCTGGTGGAGGATGCCCATGGTGGCAGGGGGGTGGGGGTGCAGGGGGACATGAGTGGGGGCCTGCTGGAGGCTGCCCCTGCACTGCTGGGGTGTGGGGGTGGTGGGAGACATGAGTGGGGGCCTGGTGGAGGGTGACCCTGGTGGCAGGGGGGTGGGGGTGGTGGGAGACATGAGTGGGGGCCTGGTGGAGGGGGACCCTGGTGGCAGGGGGGTGGGGGTGGTGGGAGACATGAGTGGGTGCCTGGTGGAGGATGCCCATGGTGGCAGGGGGGTGGGGGTGGTGGTAGACATGCATTGTTGATCAGTAGTGCAAGGTGACATGTGGGTTGGCTGGGGGGCATGCCCATGGTGGATGGGCTGCCTGCGGGACATGAGCATGGGTGCAGGGTAGTCCCCCGTGGTGTGGGCTGCCTGCAGGGTCCGTGGAGGTTGTGGAGCGTACACCTGGGAGGCCCCACACGGCCAATTCACGTGTGGTACTCCCCAGAACCCCTGAAATACACGTACCCTGCTGAAATCGCATGTGGAACTTCCCGCGCACCCCTGAAATACACGTACCCTGCTCGCACTGGGACTATCGCGTGTGTAACTTCCCGCGCACCCCTGAAATACACGTACCCTGCTCGCACTGGGCCAATCGCGTGTGGAACTTCCCACGCACCCCTGAAATACACGTACCCTGCTGAAATCGCGTGTGGAACTTCCCACGCACCCCTGAAATTCACATACCTTGCTCGCACTGGGCCAATCGCGTGTGGAACTTCCCGTGCACCCCTGAAATACACGTACCCTGCTGTAATCGCGTGTGGAACTTCCCGCGCACCCCTGAAATACACGTACCCTGCTGAAATCGCATGTGGAACTTCCCGCGCACCCCTGAAATACACGTACCCTGCTCGCACTGGGCCAATCGCGTGTGGAACTTCCCGCGCACCCCTGAAATACACGTACCCTGCTGAAATCGCGTGTGGAACTTCCCGCGCACCCCTGAAATTAATGTACCCTGCTCGCACTGGGCCAATCGCGTGTGGAACTTCCCGCGCACCCCTGAAATACACGTACCCTGCTGAAATCGCGTGTGGAACTTCCCGCGCACCCCTGAAATACACGTAACCTGCTGAAATCGCGTGTGGAACTTCCCGCGCACCCCTGAAATACACGTACCCTGCTTGCACTGGGTCAATCGCGTGTGGAACTTCCCGCGCACCCCTGAAATACACGTACCCTGCTCGCACTGGGCCAATCGCGTGTGGAACTTCCTGCGCACCCCTGAAATACACGTACCCTGCTGAAATCGTGTGTGGAACTTCCCGCGCACCCCTGAAATACACGTAACCTGCTGAATTCGCGTGTGGAACTTCCCGCGCACCCCTGAAATACACGTACCCTGCTCGCACTGGGCCAATCGCGTGTGGAACTTCCCGCGCACCCCTGAAATACACGTACCCTGCTGAAATCGCGTGTGGAACTTCCCGCGCACCCCTGAAATACACGTACCCTGCTCGCACTGGGCCAATCGCGTGTGGAACTTCCCACGCACCCCTGAAATACACGTACCCTGCTCGCACTGGGCCAATCGCATGTGGAACTTCCTGCGCACCCCTGATATACACGTAACCTGCTGAAATCGCGTGTGGAACTTCCCGCGCACCCCTGAAATACACGTACCATGCTGAAATCGCATGTGGAAATTCCCGCGCACCCCGGTATACATGCACACATATTTTTTGTCAGCGGGTGTCCGTGTTTGTGGGTACCCCTTTGCACGTCATTTGTCCTGGAGGGCCACAGTATAGGACATTCATCATGGCAGTATATAGGTGCTATTTGTTGGCGCACCTTTTGGCGCACATTTCTTACAGCCGCAGAGACGCTACCGCCTGCTTTCTTGTGGCGGTCGTGTTTGTACCTGTGCGCTGGTTTGAGCGTGCGCTTTTTTGCCCTATTCTATTCCATGAATACGTGTTGTAGGCGAGCGTGTGGGCGTTCCGCGCACTTGTGCCCTGTACTTCCCCCGTGACGCCCACGTTTTGGCAAGTTGTTCCCCATTCCGAGTGTTACGCCCATGTTCTGCCTACTTTTGTTGCGTGCGCCGCGCTATGTGCGAATTTCGCTGTGGCCTGTGCGATTTTCGCTGTGACCTGGCGCACGCTGTTAGATGGCCTCTGCGCCAACGTGGCCGTGCTCTTTTTTATCGCACATCCGCTGGTTTTCTCGCGCACGGACTTCCATGAATCGATGTGCGCTGCTTTTCGTGCGATTTTCGCACTTGCACTGCGATTTTCGCTATTCCACTGCGATTCGCACGTTTTTGCCCACTTGCGCCGCGCTAATTATTCCATGAATCGGCCTATTAGTTTCTTCAACAGATTTAACCCCAGCAAATTCTCTCCAAAGTTTGAAGTCAAGAGGAATGGACAGTGGTCCATAAAGGGACCCAAAGAAACAGGCACCGGCGAAGAAACCGGACAAGCAACTGGTATGCCAGAAAACCCAGAAACATTAGTTTGCCCTGACAGTGGAATGTTTGGAACCCGAGAATGATCAATGGAGCACTTCTGTGCTCCAGTGTCTATCAAGAACTGATGTTTCCTATTCCCCACTAACAATTCAACGTAGGGACCTTTTTGACTAATGGGAATAGGTGAAGGTTCCAAACCCTGCTTCGGGGAATCCTAACGAAATAAAATGTTGTCGGAAGGAAGCTCTTCAGAAAGGTAGGCAGCAGAAGGGTGATCAAATATGTTTCTCGTGTCCACATTCGAAGTCTGATTATCCCGTGAAAAAGGTTGCTGAGGATCTTGCGAGAACTGACCTCTATCAGGGCCCCCCACTCCGGGGCGACCTCTAGGTCGTCTACCCATACTCCCAAATGTGTTGTTTGACCTTTGTCGAAGGATGGGGCACTGTGCACGCCAATGACCGTCCTGGCGGCAATAGGCACATTGATTAATATTCACAGGACCCAAGGGGACGTTCCCTTTTGGAACATACTGATGTCTGGTCTGTGAATTACCTCCTCTGGGATTTCTAACAATTTGCTGTAACAATACTTTAGTCTTCAAATCTCCTTTCCTCATCTCTATTCTCTCTTTTTCATTATTAACACGGTTCTCATAATACTGAGCCATGTGCAAAACTTCAGATTGGGATTTCGCCTGCCAAGCGCTCTCAGAGGAGATAATCTGTGACTGGATGTTAGGCAGTAATCCACGCACAAATTTGTCCACAAACAACCTTTTCCCAGACTCTGTGCATTTTCTCAGGAATTATGGTTTTCAATTTTGCAACAATTCTATCAGGCAAAGTGAGTATTACCTGAGGTGGTTTCTCACCAGCTGGTCTTTCCCCATCAAACCTAGTTATGTTAGCCCACGTATCTCCCAACCCTGGCACATCGTCTATTGCTCAAACCTGCTTCCATAAATCTACGGGCAGGAGTACAGGGAATAGCAAGTCAATATCACTTAGGGTGAACACAGAGGACTGTAAAACGGACTCTATCTCTTTGTAGAATCCTGTCAGATTTTTCCTAATATCGGGAATTGATTGTCTAATAGTGTTCACTTCCTGTCGCGAAAACGGGACGTGAACAAATTGCGATACATAATGTGCAGGGATGTCCACAGCGGGTGCACCTGTCCCAACGTTAGCGGGAATCTCAACCTTTGGGACAAATGTCGGAGGAACCTCTCTCATTGGCAACTGAGATATAGGTAATTCCGATCGCTTACTAAGCAACAGAGCCAGGTCGAGCGCTAAGGCAGCCGAAGAAGTGTCGGGCAAAAAAGCCCTCTTACAAATACCCAATAACTCTGTAGGACAACTAACCTTCTTCCTTACACATTCATCCTGCAGGTACTGTACCATTACCTGAATCACCTTCCTCTGCATTTCTACTGTATACTGACTATACGTGTCATACACTTCATCTGGCGGTATTGATGAATCCGAGATCCATCGAATCGCATCTTTGTTACAGATTCGTACTTCCTCAGATGCCGATTTACAACACGGAAGGAACCGTTTCTGTACATACATACTGTTGTCTTCATCATCCTCATCCCGTAATCTTTCTAAGTCCCTCCTATACTCAAATACCCTCTCAACATGACCATGTACTTTCTCCTCAGTGTCCCTCGAAAGCGCTAAAGTATTTAGATCCCTCAACCCTTGTGGGAGATCCTTATTATGTAATCTACCCCACATTACACACAAATAAGTCCCCAAACCTTCAATGAAAACATTTTTCTCGGGAAAATTGCTCATATTTGATAATGTGGAAAAAACATCAGCTTGATCACCTCTCTCCATACAATGCTTAGCCCATGCAAATAATTCCTGTTTCTTTTCTGCAGAAACAGTATTACGAGTGACAATCTTTGACCCCGCACTTTGATCAACTTCAGTCGGTACAGAACCACTCGGGAGCGGCGGTGCGGGCAAATTCAATTGAGGTGCGACTATCGGCGCAAGGGGAAGGGGTGGTAGCGTAGGTGGAGAAACAACAACTAGAGGAACAGGAACAATAGGTTGTACAGGGGGAACAGGAATAACAGCAGGAATAACAGCCGGAATGGGCAAAGCACCAGGGAGAGGATCATACGGAGGTGGCGCAGAGGCACCAGGCCTTCGCTCGTTTAACAATTTATCAATAAATTCTTCAGAAACATGAAAATCTTTAGAGGGATAGATTTTCTGGATACCGAGTGAGAAAGCCCTATCCATATTCTTGACTGACTCTGAATGTTTTTCCTTATCATATAACAACGCCTTTTCGGCATTTGTTTTATGACGGCGTGCATGTTTATCCCTACTTTTAAGCTGCTGCAACGCTTCTTTTTTCCAATTCTGCAAAACATCAAATGCTGCAAGTCTGGCCTTTTTCTTTAACAAGACCGATTCTAGGTATTCAATACGGGGGATCTCGAAACTACCATTGATTGACCACTGAAATTCGGAGGCATGTCTGGTTTGTCTGTGCCAAATATCATTAAATACTATACTTCCAATGCCATGCTTACAGTACATAGTACACGCCGGCGACCCTTTCTGTGGTGCCGGGCGGCTAAATTCCAAAGATTGTCGATCGCTGCGGAACAGAGCCCTAAAGCAGCTAGACAATTTCCTAGGCATTTCACAAAAAATTGGTGTTACCTGGTCAATAATTGTGTCTGCAGATACAATACGCCAAATTCAAATTGTCAGGGTTAAATTAAGAGTCGGGTCACGACTACACCTGACCAAACCTAAGGAGGACCGTACGGTTTACCAAAGAACTTACCTAACGAATTTTACCTTGTGTTTGGTGGTTTCAACAAATCTGCCCACCTCAAAAATGGACCCTCGTCAAGATGCCATGTCAGACCACACGACTATCATCTAAGGATCGGATCGTGCAGCGCTGCCGAGGTATCGCGTCTCGTTCAGTCGGGCCAGCAGTATCACACTGTCCGATCCCAGTTCGATAGCCTGCGTCAACCTTCAATGATCCGGCATCAATCTTGAGGGTCCCTATTCGGGCGCCAACTGTGGAAACAGAAAAATAATATGAGGTCGGGAAGCCCAAAAAGAAACACACCAACACAGGTTACAAAGAAACATACAAGTGCTTTATTTCAAGCTACAACAGTTACCAAGTCAATTGACAAACGGATAGCTATTCGGCTCTCAGTATAACATAACGAACTTCAACGAGGGTTCGATGTGTTAGTGAAAGAGCGCATATTGGAATACCCGGGCCTTTTATACAATTTGTCCAGCCCTTGGCCAACCCTCTTGCGGGTTAACCATTGTGCAAAATATTTAATTCTGGTCTTAGGGTTCCTTACCAGGTCAATCCTTTAATATATGCATTTCGATTAGTTTTGCTGATATAAGTAGTACATTTACATACAGGTCAATAGTAGGACAAGGTCTCTGCTCGCGACCCCGACAAGTGGCCTGCAGGCATATTAATTATTCAGTTGTACGGAGGTCACAATGGCCAGTATCTTACTCAGAATGTCATTTGGCCTCCATTTTGATGTTCAGGGTGACTTCTACATAACAAGAGAACCTAAAATGGCGGTTTAATTCAAGATTACGGCTTACATTAATTTCTCTAAGGTCAAGACCTTGTTGTGGAGTTTGTTCGCGCACAATGTTTAGACAACTTGCCATAGGCCAATACACATGCAATTATTACAATAGGAGGCATAATATTGTTTCTATTCCGACAGAACAAAGTGGTTGATCCTCAATTCCCATTAGTCCCAGACGTCACCACAATTTTGACAATGATACCTGCCTCAGCAGCATATTTTAGCATGAAAGACCTTAAAAATGTATTTTTCAGCATTCCAGTACACCAGAATAGCAGATATTTATTTGCTTTCATGTTAGGAGGACGGTCATTTACATTTATGCGCATTCCACAAGGCTATACAGAGAGACCGAGTATTTACAGCAGAGCATTGAAAGAACAGTTGGATATGTTAGAATTACCTGCAGGTTGTGTATTGTTACAATATATAGATGATTTGTTGATTGCTGCTGATACAGAGGAGATTTGTAAAAAGTGTACCGTGTTGTTATTATCACACTTAGTAGCACATGGTCATAAAGCAAGTTTGAAGAAATTCCAATATTATCGAAAGGAGGTAGCTTATTTGGGCTACCTACTTTCGAGAGAGGGGAGAAGACTGACACCAGGAAGGATAGAAAGTATCTCTGGTATGCCTATTCCAAAAACACAGAAAGGAGTCATAGCCATAATAGGCATGGCTTCCTATTGCCGACAGTGGATAGCAAATTTTGCTATGATTGTGAAACCAATGGTGAGATAGACAAAAAAGGATGCTGTGATGCCTTTGCAATGGAATGAAGAATGTCAGAGAGCATTTGATCTGCTCAAAACTGCATTGTGCTCTGCCCCATTTTTGGGCACACCAAACTATGAAAACATTTTCTGATTATTTGTGCATGAGAATGAAGGCTGCGTGTTGGATGTTTTAACACAGGAACAAGGTGGAAGGAATAGACCATGCAGCTATTTTTCTTCTGCGCTGGACCCTGTAGCATGCACTTTACCATGTTGTTTGCGAGCTGTTGCAGCGGCTGCTGCGTCAGTGAAACAAACTGAAGGAATGGTGCTGGGGCACACCTTAATTTTAATGGTGCCACATGCCATAGACGTTCTATTAAGTAGAACGCAGATGCAACACCTCACGTCCGCTTGATTGACTAGATATGAAATTGTCCTATTTGCACCACACATTAAAATTATGAGGTGTAGCACTTTGAATCCTGCAGAATTAATTCCACTGTCCAGGGGAGAAATAAGGGAGGATGAATCACCTCCACATGACTGTTTAATTGTTACTAAGGAAGAAACGAAAGTAAGAGTTGATGTAACAGACACCCCACATCAACTGCTGCCTATGCTATTACGACACAAAAAAGTATTGTAGAAAGCAAAAGAATTCCCTACAACTCTGCACAAGCCGCGGCGATAATAGCGTTAACCAGAGCATGTGAAATTTCTGAAAATTTGAGTGTAAACATATATACTGACAGCCAATACGCCTTTGGGGTGGTACATAACTTCGACTGACTCTGGGCTGAGAGGGGTTTCTTGACATCACAGGGAACCAGGATTCAACATGGCCCTTTGATTGTACGATTGCTGTCTGCACTTACGTGTCCCAAGTGCCTAGCAATAGTAAAATGCGAGGCACATAAAAAAGTAACATGTAAAATAGGAGAGGGAAACGCATTTGCAGACAGGATTGCGAAACAAACTGCTACTGATTTGAGTACCAAAATGTTAACAGTACAATCGGAGGAAGTGGCATGTATGATAGAGGATGGGATTGTTACCGTCAAAGAGATGCAGGCAGAAGCAACTGCTGATGAAATGCAAGAATAGGCTGAGGGCTCTGCAGAATTAGATCTAGAAGGTTGCTGGGTAGACAAGAAGAGTAGAAATTGGATGCTGCCCAACTCCTATGTAACTGCAATGGTTACTATGGCCCACAGTCCCACGCACATGTGTGCAAAGAAAATAATTCAGCATTTAGCTACAGTATGGCAGAACACACACATAAAAAAGAATGCAGAAAGTCTGGTTACAGAATTGCATAACGTGTTTGCAACACAATGTTGGAAAAGGAACAGCTACTCCAACAGGAAGCTTTGGCCCCCCTCTATGCCATTTGAGGTGATCCATTTTGATTTCATAGAGATGGATAGGTGTCAGAACTTAAAATATGTACTGGTAGTTGTGTGTGCGTTCAGTAAATGGGTGGAAGCATATCCACTGAAGGATTGTACCGCTATGAGCACTGCTAAAGTGATGTTAAAAGAGTACTTTTCGCTGTTTGGCTTGCCCCGAGTCATATGGTCAGACAATGGCCTGCACTTTGTTGGCGCAGTAATATTACAGATTTGCGCAGGTCTTCAGATTGATAAACGATTCCATTGCACCAGACATCCGATGAGTACCGGGCTTGTGGAGCGCCAGAACGGCATATTGAAAGCCAGAATTAGTAAAATGTGTGCAGGAAACAAGTTACGCTGGATGGATGCATTGCCCCTAGCTTTGTTGTGAATGCGCACGTCTGTGCAGGCAAGGACTGGGCTCTCCCCGTATGAGATTGTTATGGGGAGGTCTGCTAATGTTTGGTGTGCACCACAGCCGAGGCGGTTGAATGAGGTAGAATACCCTGTGCTAAGTACATATTGTAACCTGTTAATACAGAAATTGCGTTTGATTCATCAGCAAGTGCGGGAGGCTCTTCCCATCAGATACACTGGTCTGGGGCATTCTCTGCAACCAGGCGACTGGATCCTGGTGAAGAATTTCGAGAGGAAGTCATCACTTGCACCCAGATGGCGTGGGCCCTACCAAGTTCTTTTCGCAACGCAGACAGCAGTCCAGGAGGACGGTAGGAAGGCGTGGATTCATGCCACGCATACGAAGAAAGTTCCATCGCCATTGAAGGAACTGACTTAACCAGACGACAAGAAAGAGACAGCTGCCTCTGAAACTAAGGAAATTGTTGCCAGTTCTCTGCCACAGAATCTGTCTGATCCGGACACGAAACCTGGAAAGCTTTCTATAAAGGAGAAAGGGCTTAGAGTGCCCCAACGTTGCCTAGCAGGAACTGCATTGCTGCTGGCTGATACGAAGCCTGTCTCATCACTTTGGCACCAGCCACTTTTCGTTGAGCCGCAGGCCGACTCTGCGCCTGTATCTGGGAGTGCACCTGCACTATTCATTGATCACACAGTACCTGGAGCAATGCGGTATAATCTACGGCCTCGAGACAAGAAGTGATCAGATCTTTGTTCTATTTCTTTGTTGCCTCTGTTTCCCATCACGGATGAAGTGGGAACCGGAGGCTTAGGGGAGAGAGGCGTGGGAGTTGTGCAAATCCGACAGCTCAGGAATGCGGCTCCCCGGTGCTATTTTTGAAAATCCATGTGTTGATCACCCCTCACGGACAAGAGTGGCTCATATGGTATAAAGGCAATTGATAACTGCTCTGGAGTTCTTTGAGCTATGTGCAGAAGCACGATAATCTTGCCCAAAGTATAGCAATCCAGGCTGCTGGGAACTGGTAAAACACTTTGTTGACACTTCTGAACTTACTAATATCCGAACGAGTGCAACGGTAAGAGGTACAGAAAAACATTGTTGGAGAAGAAGAATCAAGAAAAATGCCTGCACCAGCTTCTGCCCCCTCCTGCACCAATGCTGACAATGTAGTAAATATAGAGACTCTAAGATTGATGAAAAACAGTGCCGAAAGAATTGTATGCTTGTCTTAACAATAGTCATGTGTATTATGAGTATACTAGCACCGATAATGACAGTACTGCTATTATGTTACCTAGAAGAAATACATCCATTGGAAGTGTTCTTGCCTATTAGAAATATTGCTGCCACTGAAAGCCCAGTCCATGTAATTTCCTATACTTTGTCCCCAATAGAAGAGAGACACAGGGAAGGATAAGGAAATAACACATAACTTCTGATAATGAACATGACACACTCAATTTTGAGAAAAACCGTGCATTGTATTATGGGAAATGCAATAAGAGTGAAACGGGTCAATTAGATAAAACAAGCGTGGATGAATTTGAGGAGGTAATAATGAAACCTGTAGGTTGTTCTATATTTCACCAAACAAGACTAATTACACTGGTAGTTATGCCATGAGATTATATGTGCCCTATAAATCATCTGTAATCACGTTTCACATGAACTTAGAAGGGAATAAAGATACAGTGCCCCACTCCTATACAGTAAATTACAGTCCACGCTCTGTTCCATTTTGCCTACGAAAGGCTCCTATTCAGTAGGGACATACACCAGGTGTATGAACATCAAAATCCTTGAGAGAGAGGAAGAACCAGTGTACGTAGGTGACCGTGTCTATTTCATATGTAGAGAAAAAGCTTATCCCTGGTAGAAATTGGGGAGGAAATTGTTACTTGGGGATTCTGTTTCCGGGGGTGTTTCTTTCAAAAAACTTCAGATTTAGCAAAACTATCTAGATCAAGACCACGATAAGATGAGGTAGGAGGATTAATTGCAGAAGCTAAAGCAAAATCATTTATACCATTTTGGGGCCAAGCAATAAACTCCTATAACATAAGACAACTGTCCAGAGTATTAGAGAAAACGATAAATGAAACAAGAGATATATTATACAACATGACATTGGAGGAAAAAGGGATTAGACTGATGACACTCCAAAATAGGGTGGCTCTTGACATAGTTGTGGCTGATCGTGGGGAGTTTGCAAAATTGTGGGATCATCGTGTTGTGTATTTGTAAGTGACTCCTCCACTACGATTTTTGAAGCGATAATAAAGTTGCACGTTTTGAGCTCTGACCTCCATCCCCGAGAAGGTAGTTGGGAATTAAATATAAGCTCCTGTTCTGGGAAGTATTACGCTCATGGGGATGGAAATTAGTTGCGATCCTAGTAGCAGTGCTCGGAATATTTATGACATGTTGTTGTTGCATACACTGTTTACCAATAATTTGCACTGAAGTAAGTGAGGAATGCGTAAACATAGTAACACAAAAGAAAACTCCCAGATTGGATACTAAAGTGAATCATGAAATGAAGACAGTAAAAGAATTGATGTCAATTAATATCGATGACAATGATGCCGATTATAGTAGTATGCAAAGTTCGGAATCGGATACCTGGTCAGAGAAAGATGCAATGTTCAGATGATGCGCTTGGCTTACGGCCAAGAGGAGGGTTTGTGAGTCTAGAAATTACCCTTCCGTAACATAGGCGATATATTTTGTTGGCCGAAAACCAACCGCATCATATGTTCAGCATTGTTAGTACAGACTCATAACCATGACCAGAGAGTGTCTATTTTATAGGAATAGAATTCACCATTTTGACTAATTTTTGCTTTTTGCTTTTTGTTTAAACTGCTTTGCTGTAAGTGAATTCTATCCCGTTATTGCTCATGCATAGAGCAAGGCCACAAGTTACATGTTGAAACACAGCCAAGGCAACCCAGACAGCAGTGCCCGGTCTCCTCCCTCACAAGTCCTTGGAAGTAAGCAACAAGGCATTTTATCACTACGCAGGTGCCAGCTAGTCCCGCTGGTGCGGCAGAAACGGTAGGGAGGAACAGTTAATGGCTTGGATTGTGCTCCCTTTTGTGGCCCCCTTCACTGAGCCCCTGTAGATCGAGTTGACCTCCTCCACACGAATTGGAACTAGAAGATAGTGAGGCCGGAATGTGTCTCTCCCCTGCATGCAGTTTGCTAGGAAGACCAAGGGCATTATGTTCCCTAAAACAAAGAATCGTGCCTGTGTCTTCGCAGATTGCAAAGCTGTTGCTGAATAAGTGTCTGAGGGTGTTATATTCGTCATAATTGTCAATCATCGAAACCATTTCAAAGGAAATACATTATGGGCGGTATTGAATATGTCACTACTGATAATAAGATGATCGTTTTGTATATATGTAACTGTTGTAGAATGCTTGCTCTCTTGCGTCCCACGGGGTCTGGAGACACACTTTGCGGGACGTGAGACCCAGTCGGCCGACTGAGACTGTTTGCGTTACAATAAACCCTAGATTTTGGGAATTGAACCTCATGTCTGGTAAATCAATTTGTGTGTGGTGATTGTGCCTTGTTTCCATACGCGAGGGTCCCGTAGGGGCCCCATCACCTTCAGAGAGAAATAATCAGAACCAAGGAGTTTATTCCCAGGAAAATCCTAATCAGAAATTCCCTAGGGAGAGAAGCCTATCACCACCTCCTAGGACCAGTCACCAAGATAATTGCCCTCTTCCTGCTAGGCTTCACTATAACTGATCCCAGTTCCAGGGTATGTGAAGACCAAGAAATACATATAAACGTTATAAGAGTTACCAAAATTATTCCTCTAAAAGATTGAGTTACCCTTCTAAGTAAGTATACGAAGCATAATCTTGAAGCATGCCCATGATGCAGAAACGTCTGGGAATTGGGGATTTTAAAATACTATAGAGATACTACATGACATCCTACATGAGGTTGCTTACAGACCACACTTGGGTCAAGTATTTATTTAAAAGGGTGACTAGTGTGTACTCAGTTCCGACCCAGTTCTCCCACTCACTAGGTCCCGATACAGAAAAGAGGAAAGACATTAGCATGGTCTCATATACAATTGGATTGTATAGGTCCATTAACTTATTCTGCATGTTGCGTTGTTGACCACCACGTAGAATGCATCCGTGGCCTGAATTGCAAGGCAAAGACTGTTTCATGTATGTTTTCATGTATCGGCATCCCTCAAAAGATTGAGTCCGACCAGGGTTGTCATTTTTCCAGTGAGGTGCTGACTAAGATGTTGGACATTTTAGGTGTGGAAAGAAAGTATCATGTGGCATACCAACTGCCATCCAGTAGGGGTGTGGAGTTATATAATGAAACTGTAGTGGGAATTTTAAAGACGTGGTGGGTTATGGACTGAGATGGGACTTCTGATTAACACCAGTCCTGATAGATGTGAGGTCTACCCCTGTTTCTGGGACTAATATGTCTCCTTTTGAACGTATGATTGGTACACAAATGATCTTGCCTCAACATCTGTTGTTGAGAATATAGGAACAGATGTTGATGAATGCCTCCACATCTTATGAGAATGTCGGAAACTAGCAGAAGCATCTCAAACTTGCTTTTGTATATGCCCAAATTAACTTGGAGAAGCCTTTGGTAAGTATGAAATCCTATTGTGTCTTGTAGATTTCTAAGGAAGGGTAAGTGGTAGGTGATCCAGTTTACCTTCATAATTTGTTAAAGGGACTTTATAGTTAAGTTGCACTAACAAAAACCCATGAAATTCAGTGATAGAACATTGTTAAAGGAGTGTTATGGTATGTTGGGGATGAGGTGGTAAAGTCCAACCCTCCCTCACCATTCCTACTGGGCGGTCTAAACTCCATGTAAGCCAAGTGGGGAGTGGCCCCCACCCTCACAGTACCTGATCACATGATACAACATAGAAACATACCTGCGCCTCAAACAGCACTGAGAGCCCAAACCCCCACCACCTCCCTGCCTTGCCTGCTCCACACGAGGCTTGTTCACACAGAAGTCCAATCATTTATTGTTGCGATTGTCCCGCATCACTTCCCCAGATTGTGCTCACTGCAGAATGTGAGATTGTTTCATGCCTTTAACACAAGTACCCATCCATCTCCACTAAACTGCCCATGCACGTTCAACCCCACCCAACAGGCCAAGTCTCACCAGTCCTCTACCCCTCTTTCATGCTGATAACCATCAGACCCCCTCACGTTGACCATTCCAGAACACCCACCACATGCCTAATCCCGGACAGCAGTATATCCTCCCAAAAGAAACACATGTCTACCTATATCATGGGAGTTCTAAGGAAAGGGGATGGCAGAGAAACCAACTGGGGTGGACACCTGGGTGCTGGAGTAAAGGTATCAAAGAGACTCCGAGCTGAGAGGTCAAAATGCCAGTATATTAATCCATCTTCTCTTGATACCCCTTCTATGAAAGAATGTGAATGATAGCCATTATTCTTATAATTGTTAGTTTTTATTGATTAGCTTAGATAGAGAGGAATGCATCACTTTTGCCCCGACCTTCAAACCACGAAATTGAGCCCAGCTGACCCACGTGTTCCAGGAGAAAATGGGAGCAATGACCAATTAGCATACTGCATCCCTTATAGTATCAACTACCCCATAGGTCCCTCACCAACCGAATGCCACAGTCTGCACTGTATGCGTAAACATCATCAATGATGCTGTGTGCCTTTTTAATGTGCTGCCCGTCTATTGCTTGGCAGAGTGCTCTCGGGCATCAGAGTTCTGTGCTTGCTAATTTTATTTTATATAAAATTTGTTCACCTTTGCAACTTATCTTCTGGCCTTATTCCCCCGAGGGGTGTGTCCATTATGTTGGTCGTTTGGATATTACATGCTTTAAAGAGGGTGGCCTTCACAAGTAAAACTGAAAAAACCCTTTACATTCACCAGTTATGGTACGCCAAGCACCCATAACTTGCGCCACCTTCGTGCTCTGCTAAGAGTAACTATTTCAAAAAAGGTAGCAGGCACTCCTCTCCAGAAAGAACATGACAGGATAACCTGTTCTAAGATGACAGTTTGCAGCACACGCTTTTTGCTCACTGTACCTTTCACAGATGGGAAATACCCATTTGCATATCAGTCTTTGTCCCACCCACATGGGCAGTCCAGCACCAAATGACTTACACTTTTACATTACAATGGAGACATAAAAAGGCTTACAGAAACATGAAATGTTATGAGTTGGATTGAGGCAATGATGAAAAGTGTTCCTGTGAAATCACTGATGCACATGCTGCTTCACTTCTGCTTTCCATACAGGTGCCCGTGGGGGTGGTGAGAATCCCACGGGACTGCACTAGGACTTTCAGATTGATAGTGTAATTTACTCATGAAGAAGTCATTAAATTCACAGTAAAAAAGATCTTGTAAACTTGCCTTCTGGGTTATGAGTAGCACCCACATTTGGAAGTGTCTTGGGAGAGAGAATCTTAGAAAAACACTCTAAGGGCCCCATTACACGGATGGCGGTAAGGGTTAACAGTCACCGTTAATGGTACCGGTGACCGTTAACCCTTACCGCCTTACTACGAGGTCCCTTTGCGGGTTGGAGACTTTAACGCCAGCTTTTTGCAGGCGTTAAAAAGCAACCCGCAAATGGACCAGGGTGCTAATTACGGTACCGCAATTTGCGGCACCGTAATTAGCGCCTTCCCCCTTCCCATAGAGACTTTTGGCGCAAAAATGGGAATGGGGAAGGGCAATGGGGGAAAGGGGAATTACCGCCCCGCCAACCTTGGAATATGGCGGTAATTCCCCTTTCCACCAAGGCGGTGACGGTATTTTACTGGCATGGACCAAGGTGCTAATTGCACCTTGGTCCTCCGCCTACCGTGTAATGAGGCCCTAAATGTTGTCAAACTAAATCAGAACTATATTAGCTAAATGGTTCATTCAAAGTGTGCCAGCTCTTATGTTAACAATAATCATAACAAGTCACAAGGGTGATATAGATTTCTTTAATTCAAGTCTTTTGTAGCTTCTTGTTGTTCCATTATAGTTCAATATTCATATTTGTTCCATTATAGTTTTCATATGTGTTCCATTATGGATCAATGTTCATATTTCCAGTCTGATAGCTGCTGTTATATTCACTTGAATACAATTTTTAACTTCTTAAGTACAGTCCTTAAACTCATCCAGTCCGATACCTGCTAAGATCTAGGGGCTTGTTACGAGTCCAGCAGTAACCCAGCCGGTACTACCAGCAGGTTGCTACCGGACCCGTAATGATTCACCAGCGCCTAACTTTGGGGTATCACTGGGGGATTGCAACTCCAGCGTTTCGGAAAGTCAGGCATTGGTAAATTGTAATTCCCCATTCCCATAGATTACCATACGACTCTATGGGAATGGGGAACATGGAAGCACCGGCCCGTTAATAATGGTGCCGGTGCTTCTGTGACAGTCTGCTTACTGTGGCCGATGTATCCGGCAATGTCCGACCTGTCAGGCACAGTGGCTCAGGCAGGCAGACTCATAGTATGCTGGTCAAGAAACAACGGTGCCGGTAAGCTTACCGTCACCGTTGTTTCTGGACCGCCATGTTTGGAATGTGCCCCTTAGTCTTAGTTTTGATTCTCAATTTATTTTTTATTGGATACAGTTTTTGATCTCTCAATTTTCTTAATGTTCACTTGAGTACAATTATTAAATTATTAAGTTCAGTTTTTATCCTCTGAGTGCAATTCTTAAACTCTTAAGTTCAGTTATTAACCTCTATATGTGTTTCACCACTGTGTTTCCAGTGAATCTTCAGGAGGTTGTCTAATTCGTTAGTTTAGGTTTTCATTGTTATCCAATTACTGGTACATTGTATTTCCATGTTTCATAAGTTTGCCTTGTGTTCTAAGGTCTTGTGTGTCTTGTGATACTTAAGTTGTTTCTTCTTAAATGTTCACCTGATCCGCCAAACACGCTTGTGACTTGTTATGATTATTGTTAACATAAGAGCTGGTGCAAATTGAATGACCCCTTCAGCCAACAAAGTAACACAAATATTGGGCAGCCACAATATTGCGACTTCTATTATCAACAGCTTGGCACAGAATTTAACTTAAGATTCCCCACATTAGGTTGGCAAATGTCTGCACTTTAATTCAATACACCAGAACGATGTTCCTCCTTGAGATTATAGTGGGTTGGTCTGTGTTAGGCAAAGTTGGAATGCAGTACCCGCTGGGAACACTACAAACAACTATGACTACAAGTATAGGCAACCCAACCTTTGGTATAAGCTTGTACTACACAGTTTTGTACCATGTTGAGCAGCCAGGCGTATCTCAAGAGGGGAAATGTGAGCTGTAATGGAGTTACACAAAGATTCACAGTTACAGGTATTCAAATAAACTCTTACACTCAAGGTTTCTTGCATAACCAATTATGAATGTATTTATCAGTCAGTTATACAGCCTTCTTTAGAAGGGAGCAATATACTAGTAACATACAAATACACTTCAATATTGTACACTCTGACAGGCCAATTCATGGAATAAATGTGCGCCGAAAATCTCTGCGCAAGCGTGCGAATGCGTGCGAATTGCAGTGCAAGTGCAAAAATCGCAGTGCAAGCATGCGAAATCCACGCACATCGATTCATGGAAGTCCGTGTGCGTGTAAGTTCTGGGATGTGTGCTAAAATTCTGCATGGCGCACGCGGGTGCACACGTCATGAAACGGCGTGTGCTACGTGCACAGCGAAAGTGCACATAGCGCGGCGCACACAACAAAAGTAGGCGGAACACGGTAACACGCGGAATGGGGAACAACATGTGAAAATGTGGGCGTTACAGGGGAAGTACAGGAGGCAAATGCGCGGAAAGCCCACAAGCGTGCCTACAACACATATTCATGGAATCGAACAGGGCAAACGCGTGCGCCAAAAAAAACGCGCTAATCCGGAAACACGTCCGCCAGCAAGAAGCAGGCGTACGTGGACCCGTGCAGCATAAAAGTGCACGCAAACAACAAACAAGCTCAGACGCTACGATGAATATACCGTTCCTCGCAGCAGTGGTCGTGGGACACCGCAGGAGGAGGAGGATAGTCAGGGCCAGAATGTTTACACCCAGGACCAGCCTTTTTGGGATGCCTGATGACCAGGTGTGTGGGAGGTACAGCTTTCCACCTCACATAATACTCGACCTGGTGAGTGAGTGGGAGGATGACCTCACATCACCCACCCTGTGCTCCCAAGCACTGAGCCCCTTGGAAAAGGTGCTCAATGTACTGCACTTCTTGGCCACTGGTTCATTACAGCGGACATGTGCCATAGTGGGGGAGATGTCACAGGCCACGCAGTCATGCTGCCTGCACTAGGTGTTGGCCATCATGACTGCACGCCCATCAGTCCGCAGGCACATATACCTGCCCAGAACACCTGCAGAAAGGCAGGCTGCCGTCCAGGATTTTTACGGGGTGGGACACTTCCCCAAAGTGCTCAGTGCCATTGATTGCACCCATGTGGCCCTACGTCCTCCCAGGGCAACTGAGCACATCTATAGAAACCACAAGCACTGGCATTCCATCAACGTGCAGGTAGTATGTGATGCCAAGGGAATCATTACCTCATTATATGCCAACTATCCAGGGTCCACCCATGACAGTTTCATCTACAGAATGTCAACCCTAAATCGGGACCTAGAAGCTGGGCGGCATGGCAATACATGGCTGCTTGGTGAGTATAATTGCCTCTGCACATGCACAACCCCACTAATGATACCCATCATCACCTCCCCAGGGGACAGTGCCTACCCTCTGAGCACCCACATGATGACGCCAATTTGGAACCCCACCACACCACCCGAGGTAAGATACAACACAGCCCATATTGCAACCCGGGGTATAGTGGAGCACACATTTGGAGTGCTCAAGTCACGCTTTCGCTCCCTTGACCACTCTGGTGGGCAGCTGCTATACGCGCCCCCAGTAGTGTGCAGGATCATAGTGTCAGCATGTGTCCTGCACAACGTTGCAACCCGCCGGGACATGCCAGTGGACATGGTGGTGCCCCCACATCCCCAACCACATGCACGCCCGCTGCACATGGGAGGGGAAAGGGCACGTGGTGAGGCAGACCGTACGCAGCTGGTGGCTAATTACTTCACCTAAAATCACACCCCTGTGGAGTGCACACAGCCCTGGCACAAACCAGCTGACAATCAATGATGATGACATAAGGGACAGTCAACTGTCACAACCATACCAGCTTGAGATTGGTCACCTGGAAGTGTTACACTGTGCGCATCCCTAACTACCGAAAGACAACCAATGCTGTGTCACAAAAAGACACATTATTTATGCTGCATGAATGACTACCCAAAGTAGTGCAAGTCTTACAACCTGAATAATCAAGCACATCCACCCCTTCCAACTGCAGAGTGTTGCTGTCAGGCAAATGTGTCAGTGTACTGCATTACAACATGAACTGCATCTGCAAAGGAGACGGCCTTGTGAAGACATGAATAAGGTACCTGCGAATAAGGAGAAAGACATGGATGCACAAGCACATATTAATACACCATGCAGTGTTCAATACAAAAACAAACCCCACTAGGGATATCCACACAGTTATGACTACAGACTGCCCACACAGCTCATGGAAGACCAATGTCAGAAACCAAGCAACTAACCCAAACACAGGACAAGCCTGCATGTGCCCAGCCGGAATACACAGTGGATGTCCACGGGAGCAGCACAAAGCAACACACTGTAAAAAAAAAATTGCCATGTGGGGGCTGGGAGGGGGAGGGGCAGGCCACCCAGGAGGTTCGAGGACAGGGTGCACACCAAAAGCCACCTGCGTGGATGTTGCGAAAAAAAAATACCTCCATGGACTCATGGCCTGCACGGCTACGCTAGTGTGGGAGGAGTGCTGCTGTCGCTCTCATCACCCTCTGCTGCTGCATCAGGAGGTGGTGGTGCTATGGGAGGCAGCCCACGCAAAGCCCTGGTATGGTCCTCCATGGCAGAAAGCATGCGGGTGTGGAAGGTCTCGTTCTGGAGGATGATAGTACGGAGATCCCCATGCAGCACCTGATGGGTTGCCTGCATTTCTGCACGCATGGCCTCACGTGATGCCCGGATCTCCTCCCGAGTTGCCTGCAGCTCAGCTGAGAGTGAACGTGTGAGCTGCTCCAGCTGCTGTTCTGACCTTAAATTTCGGGAAGCCTCAAGTTCACCCAGAGTCTCCCTGAGGTTATTGAGGTTATGGAGTTCTACCCTCAGGGCTTCCCTGTGGACCTGTGACTCTATAGATATGGCTTTGTGCAGAGTCTCCAGTGCCGCCTTTCGGTCTCTGTTAGATGCCAACATGTCTTCCCTGTGTGATTGGTAAATGGACTCTGTTGCCTGCTGTTGTTGCTCCATCTGCCTTTCAGGGGGGAGAATGGAAGTGGCCACCCTCTCCATTGCCTGAGCCATCATTTCAACAGAGGCTCCCTGTTGGGCTGCTATACTGTAAATGGAGTTTTCCCATACAGTATTGCCTGGTGGCGTACGGCCACCGGGTCAGCGGGCACCACACCTGTTCGGGGCAAGGCGATCTGCACCTTGCTGTGCTGGCATTGCCTGAGGCTGCAGGACTGCATTCCCCCACTGATCTGCTGGCCCAGGAACAGGATCAGATGTTGTGGAGTGTGACCCTGCAACTGCCAAAGGCGGTGTTAGGGAGAATTCTCTGTTTAGGCTGAATTTCCTAACCTAGTGAGTCCCCCAGCAGCTTTGCTGGATTTCTGGAGTTTGTTTTTTCCATCCTGCCAAGAGTGTGACCCTTTTCCTCTCACTCTTGGACATGTATGTGTGTGATTCCTTTGAATTGTCAATGTGTTCGATGGGCTATGGGGTCTTTTACTCCATAGGGTCTCATAAGTTTTCTATGTGTGTCACTCTGCACCCTACGTGTCGTGACACGGGGGCGCCCTAGCAGGTCCCCCCACCATAGACTCCATACCCGGGGACTGACTACTGTCTCCCCGGGCATGTACAGTCACCATTGGCTTTACGAGACCTAAATTTGCTAACAGAACTAGTACCAACCATCTTATTGTGGACGTGCTAGTAGGGGTAATACGATTACTCCTGGATCTGTTACTCGAGGGGGCACTGTCCCGTCCCCCCTCGTCGAGTTTTGGCTGGTGGCAGTGGAAACTACTTGTTATGTTCGGCCCCGAGCATAACCCTATGGGATTCGTCCCATTGTTGAAGATTGATACTGTTTTTCGTTAATCTCCAACGTACCACCGATCTACTTATCTTAAATAGGTTTATCGAGTGGTATTTTCTGCCAGAACTCAGGTTGTAAAATGGCGTCTGTGTTTTTCTCTGTGACTCCTAAACCAAAGGTTGAGCCCTTTGTTCCACTTTTGGCGGGCCTCTGGACAGAGACCCTCCAAAGTGGCGCCATTCTGTCTGGGTTACCTCAGGGGTGTGGGAGGGGGTTTAGACACCCTGGACCGAGTTGCCTTGCCAACTCAGGTCGCACTCTGAAGTGATTGGCCCAGGTGGTGAGCCTTCCCGCTCACCACTTAGCATGTGTTGATTGACAAGCTAGGCTGAATGAATGGGGGACGTCTGCATAAAAGCAGGGCTTTGGGACTGGATCTTCAGGAAGTCGCCACTGGACCTAAAGAATCCGACGAGGGTAACGCTGAGTCGACCTGCACGACAACACCTCCGGTGAAGCCCTGCGGAATCGTCTCACAATCTCCCGACGACAGAAGAGATCTCCCTGCCGGAGAGTCTCTTTCCCTGGCTGGTGGGAACAACCAGTCTTCTTCTTCTTGGTGCTTTTTGGTCGCCCAGGACGCAGTGGTCGAATTTCCCGTGCAGAGCACCCGGCAACCGGATAGCCACTACTCCTGCACCGTGATCGAAAGGTGGTGCCTTGTGACGGAGCACTCCGCGGCTGGTTTCTTCCCTGGTGGTGCACCGGACATCTTCTCTTCGACGACGAGAGCATCTCTTCTCTTGGCCAATGACCCGTCGTGCATCCACCACCAGGAACAACTGCCCCCGTCGGAGCTGTCTTCCACAACAAGGTACCGTAACCGCCTGGCTTCCCTTTTCGATCGGTTCGTGTGAGGTATCTGATTCCTCTCCGTTCCGTTGGGTTGCCTCCAAGCTTTATTCACTCTTTGTTCTGAACTGGTTCAACCTGTCGCTAACCAAATTGCTAAACAAGACTTGAATGCATCATCCGTAGAGACTTTCCAGGACATCGTGCCTTGCCTCTCACCGAGTGGGCCTGGCCGCCGAACTGTATGATCTAGTGTGATTAATGCTTTCTTGCCTTGCATTTTTACCTGCTTCAGTACGAACCGTGTTGACTTCATTACCTGCCTTTCTCTTCCCTGCCTTCCTCACTAAATATTCGAGTGTCATCTGGGTTGAGGTATACACCTCTGTCTGAAAATAAGTGGTGCCGTAGAACCTAGAGTTGTCGATATTGTGTTTCGGGGGGTTGAGCTTTATTCCATTCTGCAGAGTAATTGTATTTTGAGTTGTTTGCCGTGATTCGCTTTAGTATTTTTCGTAGACGTTCTGTTATCAATAAATAACTTACTATCTTTATACTAAAGCCTGGTTGCGTGTTTACTCGTTTTGCTGCGAAGAATTACCCTATATTGTATACTCCCTATACTGGCCAACTTTTCTTGAGAGAAGTCTGACTGCTCAGCCACAGCTACCAATTGAATCTGTGTGGTACAGACTGCTACCAAGTGGGTTCATCGCAACACCTGTAGTCCTAAATCTTTTGCAGTGGTCCCAGAGGGAACTGCACAGGTTTCCGCCTAACACTGGTGTACAGCGGTGGGATTAGTATCGAGTATACAGTTTAGAGTGTTTTTCGACGCTGTAGGACGACTAACCACAAAACTTTACAAAAGCAACTTTCAAAAAACATGTCTACGATGGAAATTTACAGCCAAGAGTCTTTGTCGGATAAAAATACTGAGAGTCTGCGAGCTCTCTGTAGACAAGAGAATCTTCCTGTAAAAGGCAAGAAGTTAGAACTAATAGAGAGATTGCTGGCGAACCAAAGTCTGGGTACTGGTTCAGAGGAACCAAACTCTCCAGCAACTGTAGATAACAGTAATGGTGTTGATCTGAATCGTAATTCTGATGATAGCGATGAAGAGGCTGACGAGGACGGCGAGGCTAACGAAACTGTCTCACCTGTTCCTCTACCTGCCTTACCAACTGTGCCTACGGGGCCAATACCAGGTCCCACGAGTAATGCTGCTTATTTTGAACTTGAAAAAATGAAGCTCGAATTAGAACATACACGGTTTTTGGCTCAAACTGAGCAGAGGCAAGCTGAGTTAAGACTCAGGGAAATAGAGCTTAATCATGAGTTACAAATGAAAAAGTTGTCTATGGAAAATGCTTCTCTCTCCTCTGGTTCCTCTAGGAGCTCCAGTCCCAAAAGACCCCGGATGCCGAAGGAATTAGTGGGTATGTACGAACCGTGATTGGATGTGTTGGATTGGTTGAAACTGTTTGAATACAATCATGGGCTCCAGGACATCACCGGGAATGCGTTGCTTCCCTGGTTGTTCTCTAGGCTTCCTCCTGTTGCGACTGATGTGGTAATGGAATTGGGGGAGGTGGATAAGACGGATTACGAAAGTGTGAAACTAGCTTTGATAGCTAGATTCGGGAAGACCCCTTCCCAGTATCTTAAGAGGTTTAGAACCCTCAAAAAGCATGATGGTACCCCTTGGGCTACCTGGGTGAGTGAAGGGTTGAAAAACTTAGAGGGATGGATTAAGGGTTACAAAGTTGACACTTACGAGGGTATGCGAAATCTTTTTATGTTGGAGTCGATTTATGATGCCTGTTCTCCTGAGCTCAGACAGCACTTGGCTGATTCGAAGGAATTAGATTCCAGGGCTCTAGCTAAGGCTGCTGACTTGTGGGTTGCCAACAGGGCTACTCACAAGGATTCTGGGGCAACTCAGAAAAAGGACGAGGGAAAACAGCCTAAAAAAGACTCAAAGGAGAATTCGAATAACTCACATTCCAAAGAGGGCCCCAAACAAAACCAGAAGGGTAAGCCACCGGGAAAACCACAGCAGAATAGTGTGTCTTCTGGTGCCAAACCGGAAGGAGGTCAGAACAAGCCACCATTCCAGAAAGCATTCGGGAAATGCTTTGTTTGTGGCTCGACTGATCACGTGAAAGGAGATCCCAGATGTAAGGGTAAACCTTCAGGGGTCCAGCTTGCCTCCTTAGCCTTCGCTCCAGAGGAGGAAGTCCAAATGGCAAGTGGAAACTTTCTACTGCTAGCTGACGAACCCATTGGAGTCTCAGCCAGCGTTTCTTTAGTATCTCTGGGGTTGTGGGAACAACAGAATTTAGATGTCTATAATTCTATCCCCGATAATACTAAAGAGTATTATAAGGACAGTGTCCAGGTGAATGGTCAGGAGACGCCTGCCATTAGGGACACTGGGGCCAGCATAACTGTGGTGGATAAATCGTTTTTTCAGGCTGAGGATGTTGCTAAGGCACCCAAACGCCTCACCAAGTTAGCTGGAGGGCCTGTGCAGATGTTTCCCCAATTACCAGTTCTCATCCAGTGTAACGACATGACTGTAAAGATACCTGTCAGCATACAGAGTGAGGTACCAGGACGCGTACTGGTGGGTAACGATTTGAAAACTCTCGGAGTTGTATCGCATACTCCCAGACCTCCTAGTAAACGGTTACAGGAGCTAACCAGACCTGCAAGAGAGAGGACCCTGCGCGGTACTCTCGGGGAGATGATGAAGAAAGAAATCACTCCTGCTCCATTGGAAATGGCGGCCGCTGTCTCTAGGAACACAGAAGTCAAAGGGAAACCTAAAACTTCTAAACCGAAACCAACAGCCCACATTCCGATGCAGCCGACACGGACTTCCCCGCGGTTGTCCAACGTCACACCCGTAACTCCACCTCCAGCTGAGGCTGAGGGGGAAGTACAACCCTGTATGGTAGAAATAGACTCTGAAGAAGAGCTAATGGAAGGCCAGGAACTCATTGGAGATCTGGATCCTGTTGACCATCCTGAGCTGCAGTCGTTACTGGCAGAAGGTGGACCCAGCAGGGCAGACTTCAGTAAGGGACAGAGAGAATGTCCAACTCTGGAAGGTCTTCGCCGTCAGGCAGAAACTCAGGCTGAAGGGCAAGAGCCTGGGAAACATAGGTTGCACTGGGAAGATGGCCTCTTCTATAGTGAACCGACCGAGTCTGCACCTGGAGACTACAAACGCCTTGTAGTACCCCAAGAGAAAAGACCACAGTTCTTGCAGTTAGCCCACGAGATTCCTTTGGCTGGTCACTTGAGTTTCAAGAAGACTAAGGAAAGGCTCTCACTCTACTTCTATTGGCCAAAAATGGGGGCCGAAGTAGAAAAACACTGCAGAAGCTGCCATACCTGCCAGATCTCTGGTAAGGTTGGGTCCAAGAATGTGGCACCGTTAGTGCCTCTTCCCGTTGTGTGAGTCCCATTTGAGAGAGTAGGGATTGATATCGTTGGTCCCCTTGATCCTCCAACCTCCTCAGGCAACAGGTTTATACTTGTTGTAGTAGACCATGCTACTAGGTATCCTGAGGCAATTCCTATGAGGACTGTTACAGCTCCGGCTGTGGCTAAGGCCCTCCTTGGTATTTTTACTAGGGTCGGATTTCCTAAGGAAGTTATCTCTGACAGGGGGTCAAATTTTATGTCCCACTACATGAAAGCCATGTGGAAAACCTGCGGGGTAACTTACAAGTTCTCAACGGCTTACCACCCACAAACCAATGGGTTGGTAGAACGGTTCAACCGAACCATGAAGAGCATGATAGGTGCTCTAGAGGAACCCCTTAAACGTAAGTGGGACCTTCTATTGCCATGCCTTCTTTTTGCTTATAGAGAAGTCCCTCAGGAGGGAGTAAGCTACTCTCCCTTCGAACTGCTCTATGGTCATCCCGTCAGAGGTCCATTGGCCCTGATTAAGGAGGGGTTGGAGAGTGCTCCTTCCCCCAAGCCAGTCAGAGTGACTGACTACGTGATAGGTCTCCGGAGGAGAATGTCGCACCTGATGACAGAAGCAAGCGATAACTTGAAAGCTGGACAAGCATTGGTCAAGCACTGGCACGATCAAAAGGCTAACATGGTTGAGTTCGCTCAAAACCCGCTTGTTCTTGTTATGATCCCCACAAGGCAGAGGGCCTTGCAAGATAAATGGATGGGACCCTACCAAGTAGTGGGTAAGCTCGGTGAGGTTAACTATCTGGTGGACTTGGGCAACCCCAAGGAGGCTCCGACAGTCTTTCACACCAACCGACTTAAAGTGTATGTCTCACGACCTGACGTAGGAGCGTTGCTTCTAGCATCGGCCGAGGAAGAAGAAGAGAGTGAAGCTCTTCCGGATCTCCTCAGAGGCTTACCGTTAGATGAAAAAATTGAAGGAGTAAATCTCTCCTCCAATCTGACACCCGAGCAACAGGAAGAGTGCAAGTCTATGTTGAATCAGTTTGCCTCTCTGTTCTCGCTCTCACCAGGCTTGACCCCTTGGGGCCAGCACGAGATACTCACTGGTGACTGTCTGCCTGTCAAAAGCAGAGGATATCGCATGTCAGAAAACGTACGAACCCACATCAAAGGTGAGGTCAGCAAGATGCTTGATCTCGGGGTAATAGAGCCCTCTACTAGTCCATGGTCTAGCCCAGTTGTGTTAGTACCAAAGGCCGGATCTAAAGAACTTAGATTCTGCGTGGATTATAGAGCTCTTAACGCAGTCACCACGACTGATGCCCACCCTTTGCCAAGAACAGATGAGTTGGTGGATAAACCTGGCGCCGCCAAGTTCCTCAGCACATTTGACTTGACGTCAGGCTATTGGCAAATAGCCCTGACCAACCATGCCAAGGAGAAAACTGCATTTTCTACCCCCGTTGGTTTATAACAGTTTACGGTAATGCCTTTCGGACTAAAAAATGCACCTGCTACGTTTCAACGGATGGTAAACCAGGTTCTAACCGGGATGGAGGACTTCTGCATGGCATACTTGGATGACATAGCAGTGTTCAGCAATTCCTGGGACGAACATGTAACCCACCTGAGAGATGTTTTGCAGGCTCTTGGACGAGCCAATCTGACCATAAAGGCGAGTAAATGCCAAATTGGACAGAGTAAGGTAGTCTACCTTGGGCATGAGGTAGGCGGTGGAGAAATAAGGCCTTTGCTCAGTAAGATTGAAGCTGTGCAAAATTGGACAACACCGACTACTCAGACTCAGGTGAGAGCCTTCCTAGGCCTCACCGGGTATTACAGGAATTTCATAGAGAACTATGGGACCATAGCTTCTCCACTGAATGTCATCTCCTCGCCCAAATTCCCTAAAAAGGTTAAATGGAACGAGGAGTGCAATCAGGCTTTTGAAAACCTGAAAAAGGCTCTTTGCCAAGCCCCAGTACTCAGAGCTCCTGATTACCGCCAACACTTCATTGTGCAGACAGACGCTTCCAATGTAGGGATAGGTGCCGTACTCAGTCAACTGGATGGGAAAGGTAGGGAGCACCCCGTTTGCTACATCAGCCGCAAGCTGAAGGATCCTGAAACAAGGTGGGCAACAATCGAAAGAGAATGCTTTGCTATCGTGTGGGCTCTGAAGAAGTTTAGGCCGTACTTGTATGGTTCTACTTTTGTTATTCAGACTGACCACCAACCCTTGAGATGGTTAATGCAAATGAAAGGGGAAAACCCAAAACTACTGAGATGGTCGATCTGCCTGCAAGGGTTCGATTTCACCATTGAGCACAGGTCAGGGTGTCACCACCAAAATGCTGATGGTCTCTCTAGGATGTATATCATCGACTAGAGGTATGAGATTCATCCAGGAGTGGATTAAATCCTCCTGTCCCTTAGTCTGGGGGGGGCGAGTGTTAGGGAGAATTCTCTGTTTAGGCTGAATTTCCTAACCTAGTGAGTCCCCCAGCAGCTTTGCTGGATTTCTGGAGTTTGTTTTTTCCATCCTGCCAAGAGTGTGACCCTTTTCCTCTCACTCTTGGACATGTATGTGTGTGATTCCTTTGAATTGTCAATGTGTTCGATGGGCTAT
This sequence comes from Ambystoma mexicanum, assembly GCF_040938575.1. Taxonomy (NCBI): domain Eukaryota; kingdom Metazoa; phylum Chordata; class Amphibia; order Caudata; family Ambystomatidae; genus Ambystoma; species Ambystoma mexicanum. Next base: position 511,224,694 of record NC_090934.1, read on the forward strand.
GGGGTCTTTTACTCCATAGGGTCTCATAAGTTTTCTATGTGTGTCACTCTGCACCCTACGTGTCGTGACACGGGGGCGCCCTAGCAGGTCCCCCCACCATAGACTCCATACCCGGGGACTGACTACTGTCTCCCCGGGCATGTAAAGTCACCATTGGCTTTACGAGACCTAAATTTGCTAACAGAACTAGTACCAACCATCTTATTGTGGACGTGCTAGTAGGGGTAATACGATTACTCCTGGATCTGCTACTCGAGGGGGCACTGTCCCGTCCCCCCTCGTCGAGTTTTGGCTGGTGGCAGTGGAAACTACTTGTTATGTTCGGCCCCGAGCATAACCCTATGGGATTCGTCCCATTGTTGAAGAATGATACTGTTTTTCGTTAATCTCCAACGTACCACCGATCTACTTATCTTAAATAGGTTTATCGAGTGGTATTTTCTGCCAGAACTCGGGTTGTAAAATGGCGTCTGTGTTTTTCTCTGTGACTCCTAAACCAAAGGTTGAGCCCTTTGTTCCACTTTTGGCGGGCCTCTGGACAGAGACCCTCCAAAGTGGCGCCATTCTGTCTGGGTTACCTCAGGGGTGTGGGAGGGGGTTTAGACACCCTGGACCGAGTTGCCTTGCCAACTCAGGTCGCACTCTGAAGTGATTGGCCCAGGTGGTGAGCCTTCCCGCTCACCACTTAGCATGTGTTGATTGAAAAGCTAGGCTGAATGAATGGGGGACGTCTGCATAAAAGCAGGGCTTTGGGACTGGATCTTCAGGAAGTCGCCACTGGACCTAAAGAATCCGACGAGGGTAACGCTGAGTCGACCTGCACGACAACACCTCCGGTGAAGCCCTGCGGAATCGTCTCACAATCTCCCGACGACAGAAGAGATCTCCCTGTCGGAGAGTCTCTTTCCCTGGCTGGTGGGAACAACCAGTCTTCTTCTTCTTGGTGCTTTTTGGTCGCCCAGGACGCAGTGGTCGAATTTCCCGTGCAGAGCACCCGGCAACCGGATAGCCACTACTCCTGCACCGTGATCGAAAGGTGGTGCCTTGTGACGGAGCACTCCGCGGCTGGTTTCTTCCCTGGTGGTGCACCGGACATCTTCTCTTCGACGACGAGAGCATCTCTTCTCTTGGCCAAGACCCGTCGTGCATCCACCACCAGGAACAACTGCCCCCGTCGGAGCTGTCTTCCATAACAAGGTACCGTAACCGCCTGGCTTCCCTTTTCGATCGGTTCGTGTGAGGTATCTGATTCCTCTCCGTTCCGTTGGGTTGCCTCCAAGCTTTATTCACTCTTTGTTCTGAACTGGTTCAACCTGTCGCTAACCAAATTGCTAAACAAGACTTGAATGCATCATCCGTAGAGACTTTCCAGGACATCGTGCCTTGCCTCTCACCGAGTGGGCCTGGCCGCCGAACTGTATGATCTAGTGTGATTAATGCTTTCTTGCCTTGCATTTTTACCCGCTTCAGTACGAACCGTGTTGACTTCATTACCTGCCTTTCTCTTCCCTCCCTTCCTCACTAAATATTCGAGTGTCATCTGGGTTGAGGTATACACCTCTGTCTGAAAATAAGTGGTACCGTAGAACCTAGAGTTGTCGATATTGTGTTTCGGGGGGTTGAGCTTTATTCCATTCTGCAGAGTAATTGTATTTTGAGTTGTTTGCCGTGATTCGCTTTAGTATTTTTCGTAGACGTTCTGTTATCAATAAATAACTTACTATCTTTATACTAAAGCCTGGTTGCGTGTTTACTCGTTTTGCTGCGAAGAATTACCCTATATTGTATACTCCCTATACTGGCCAATTTTTCTTGAGAGAAGTCTGACTGCTCAGCCACAGCTACCAATTGAATCTGTGTGGTACAGACTGCTACCAAGTGGGTTCATCGCAACACCTGTAGTCCTAAATCTTTTGCAGTGGTCCCAGAGGGAACTGCACAGGTTTCCGCCTAACAGGCGGACTTACCAACACTGACATCCCCATAGAGGGTTCTACCCCTGGTGCAGGTGGGTTGGACAGAACAGAATCCTGCCAGAAACACTCACCTGCAACTGCACATAAGTCTCATTATCCGATTCAGCACCTGAATAGAGGTCTGGGAAGGTGCACCCAGAGACACCCCTGGACAGTATGGTCTGCAGTAAGATTGGGTTTTCACCAACCACCACACCACGTCCCCCACTGGTGCCCAGTCGTGCCTGATATTCCTCCTGGGTCTGCACCATCTCCTCAACCTCAACAGCATCAAGTGTGTCATCACCTGCAAAATCATGAAAGACAAAAATGGAAACAGGCATGAGCACCATAGCACACACATAGGCCTGACAAGCCAGAGATCCAGTACATGATTTACACATGTCCCACATGACTATAACCCTGGCATGCATGCACTGTCAATGAGTTGGAAGGGGAGGGGCAAAAAGTCGACACTGAGGACACCAAGATGGAAAAGCAACACATTTGCTGCATGCTGGGTAGCACTGGCATCACACACTAGCCTGTGAGTGGCATGTCCAATACACATACATGACACATGCCAGCACACAGATGTAGCATAGCCATGGTACATTTGACAAGTGCAGCCATATGTCAGTGAATGAGTACTGTCACCCATCCTTGTGAGATGGACATGATGAGATGAAAAAGGCTACATAGGGCCTCATTACACGGATGGCGGTGAACCATGGCGCTATTAGCGCCATGGTTCATGCCGGTAAAATACCGGCACCGCCTTGGTGGAAAGGGGAATTACCGCCCTATTCCAAGGTTGGCGGGGCGGTAATTCCCCCTTCCACCATTGCCCTTCCCCATTCCCATTTTGTCCCCATAGGGCTCTATGGGAATGGGGAAGGCGCTAATTACGGTACCGCAAATTGCTGTACCGTAATTAGCTCCCTGGTCCCTTTGCGGGTTGGTTTTTACCGCCTGCAAAAAGCAGGCATTAAATTCCTCAACCCGCAAAGGGACCTCGTAGTAGGGCGGTAAGGATTTACCGGTACCGGTAAAATACCGGTACCGGTAAACCCTTACCGCCATCCGTGTAATGAGGCCCAAAGTGTGACAAAATATGCATGTGCCACACACTGCAACACATCCAGTGTACAATAATACAGTGATGGCAGGCAGATGTACACATCAATGGTTGGTCACTTCAACATGATAGGAAACAACTATCATGTACCACATTCAAACAGGCCCCAAAAATTAATGTGAGCAGGCCAATACTCAATCAGCCTGAATGGTCTAATCATTCACATAACAAGGTAACAAATGTGGACCAATGTGGGGTGTAATCAATCACAGAAGCATGTCACATATGTGGCATTAGGGCTGATAAATGCGTTGCAAAAATGGGAGAATTGAAACAATCAGCCTGAATGAACCCTGAAAAAATCTGAACAATGTTGTTGCAAGATGACAGTTCAAGGGCAACTGCAATAATGTTGCACTAATTGGCTACTGTGGGCAGGAGGGATACTGTCATACCCAAATTCAAGGCCGGTGAATGTTTTGGAGGAAGCACATGGGCGACCCATACCACTCAGGAGTACACACCCTCACCTGGCACTCAATCAGAACCCGTCACCCAAATAACATACACATGGATTACACACACATGCATGGGCACTCACCGGACAATGCGTCGTAATCTGGTAGGTCTCCCATGCCTTGGATCTGTTCCTCTGTGAAGAAGGTTCCAGCAACAGACTCATGTTCAGTGAGTTGGTTGTCCTCTGGTGGAGACCTACTGCCAGTCACCAGAGTAGAGGCATGATTTGAGGCCAGCTTGTTCTTTGCTCTGTGTTTCAGGTCATTCCACCTCTTCAATCATCAGCTGTGCACCTCACAAATCCAAGGGCACTAATGATGTCCGTGATGGTCTGCCAGTGTGCCTTACGTTGACCAGGTGTGGTCTTGCACCCTGCAGTCACCACCATTTCACGGCTAAGTGCTGACACATAGGCCACAAGTGCATCAAGTTCAGCGTCATTAAAGCTAGGCTTCCTTGACGTGCCGGAGTGTGTAGCCGTGTCTGGGGTCTCAGCCTGTAGTGCCAGAGCACCCTTCTTCTTCTTTTTCAAAGGTGGTGCGGATCCTGAGTGGCTTACGCTGCACTGGTCAGTAGGGGCAGAAGCGCCGGTGAACTGGGTACTAGGAGTGTGCGAATGCACAATGACCATAGGTCTTGGTGCAGGCATTGGCTGCAGGGTTATGTTGGCAGGGCCAATGTTGGTTTGATGGACCAGGACCGACACTGCAGCCTCCCCACCCTACCTACTTGGGGCAGCAGATGACATTGCTGCCCCAGATCCACGTGGCCTGGTAACAGCAACTTGCACCGCCACACGTGACTTAAACTTGCTGACCTGGAAGTCAGCCTGGGAGTCATCCTGTGCCGGTTCAGGTGCCAAAATGGGCTGGTCCAACAAGGGCTGAGCTGGGATGGTGTCAGCTACATTTCCCACAACCAGGGGGGGGCATGGGTGTCCCTGATCGGTCCTCCGCACACGGGGGTCTAGAGGCACCCTGAAAATCCTGGCCACGTCCCCTACCACGCCCACCATGCCCACCTTTTGGAGGTCAGCCACCTTTGCCTCCCTTACCGCTTGGTCACCTCCCAACCATGGCACTGATGTTGTTGTGCGTATGGGAGTAGCAGTAAACAATTGTCCTGGCCAATTGGGGGTGAAAGGGGTAGGGTACTAGATGGAATTCGTACCTTAGTTCTCTAGCAAGGCTGTCTGTGACCCCTGGGGGAAGATGATGGGTCACGCAATGCACAAGCACCCCGAAAACAAAAATGAACGTGCACGCAACCCCTCGTAGACCCGCACTACGCTGTGGCACCCAGAAACACAAAAATAAGCGTACGCGTAATACACGCAGCCTACACTGACCTCTAAAGTGGTACGCGACACACGGGGAAAGCACAGTTGGTAAATACGTGCGCGACTCACCATATGCCTGGAAAAATAACGTGAAAAATACACGCGTGTGTGCGTTGGCAACACCCCCACCAAAAGTAGAATTTTACACTGTCTGAGGAAACAGGACAAAAGAAGAAGTGAACGCTGTTTGAGGAAACAGGCCAAAATAAGAATTGAGTGCTGTCAGAGGTAACAGGGAGTACGAACTTGAACCGTTGTGAAGTAATCGCGTGTGAACCGACTAGAAGTACAAAATTCACCCACTCGCTCTCCACGAAAAGCATGTACAAGAAAATGGCGTCCTACATGTACCTTTTCAACCGGTCCACACGTACAACGTCACTTACGCGTGTACGCGCTAAGGCCCTTTTCTCCAATTACACGAGCTGACACTCGGACGTGCAGTTTTTGCATGTGTACAATGAACATGCATCCGTGTTGAGGGAAACGCCCCTGTGCGTCACGTCACAGACGCGCTTACGCGCTAAAGGGCCTTTGGTCCAATTAATTTGCGTACGTGCTGTGTCTTCATGTGCTGATTCATTATGCACCCGTCACAAGGGAAACACCCGCGCATGTAACGTAACAGACGCGCTTACGTGCTAAGGGCCTTTCCTCGAATTACACGCTGACATGCAATTTTTTCACGTGCCAAATCACTCCGTATCAAGCTGGCCACGCGACAACACACGGAAGACCACGCTCCTGCCCAGAAGGCCGAATTACTGCCCCCAAGAGCCCCGAGCATGCTCCCACCTGCCATCTGCTGCAGCCTGCCTGCCTGCTGCCCACGTGCCCTGCTATTTGCTGCCTGCATGTCAGCCAGTGGTGCAGTTGCTGTGACCACCCCTGCTGGAACCGAAGGCTCCCGACTGGGATACCATCGCTCCACAGCCCAGCCCCAGGACCCAGTTGCCCACCCTCACTTGCCTATGGGGGTTGCCATGTCAGGCACAACACCATCTGGCACCACTGGCAACCCCCAGCCAGAGAGGCAGAGGGCCGCCAGCTTCAGTGCCAGGGAAGTTGGTGTCCTGGTGGAGCAAGTCCTGGGGCAGTATGATGCCCTCTTTGGAAGTTCACGCGCCGACAATGAAGGACGGACCAGGATCTGGATGGACATCTTGACTGCCATCAACGAGGAGGGGGTGGCAGTCCGCGACATCAAACTTGTCTGGAAGCGCTGGGAGGACTTCAGGTCCAGGACCCTCGACAAGGCCCAGCGCCTCTTGGAGGCAGCGGAAGCCAAGGAGCGCCAGGGCCAGCTGTCAGACCACCAAATCAGGGTCCTGGAATGCATACGCCCAGCGCTCCACGTCCAGGTCCTTGAGAGGCAGACCTGTCTGGAGTCCAGCAGTGAGTGTACATGCATACTTATTGGACGCTGTGCGTGTTGTGGTGCGCCAGTAGTGTGCAGTTTATACATGTGTTTTTGTAGGGCCATGTATGGCTGTGTATGTACAGGGGTGTGAGGCTGACACATGTGAGTCCTCTCATGTGTGAGACACATGGATGGTGTATGTGTTGGTAAGCATGCAGGCCAAATGCCGGTGTGGGAGCACAGAAGTTTGCATTGCTGTGTATGTATGTTGGCATGGTTGTGGTGTCCCACATGGATGGTGGTTCCAGCTGCATGTATCTGCACTGTGTGCATGTGTGTGTATTTGACAAGTGTGCAACTGTGATGCAACATGGATGCATGTGGTACTGATATATAGAAGGCTGAATGCAGATGTGACATGGATGGCGATCTCATCACTGTGACAGTTGGTGGACATGTACACATGCATGTAAGTGTGTTGTGTGTGTGCATGTGTTGTGCACTTCCCATGTTTCATGTGACGTCAGGCTCATCTTCAGATGCTGATGCTGTTGTATGTGTATGGATGGTGCTGCCTGGTGCAATATTGCTGTGGAATTGCTCATGTGTGTGAGTAGAAATTACATGTGTGTTAGGGAGTGTGATGCCATGTCTGAAGTTTGACACTGCCACTCATGTACAACTGTCATGTGTGTATCAGTCCATTGTACAGTGCCCTGATGCCTGTGTTCTTTCTCTCCCTGTCTGCAGCGTCAACTGATGAAGAGGGCGGAGAGGGTGCTGTGGAGCAAAGCGGCAGGGATCGCAACACCAGCCGGAGACGCAAGGCCCGGCTCCCCTCCCAGATTGTCATCTCTTCGGGGAGTGAAGAGTCTGGTGCCGCGTCCCAGGCCGCAGCTGCCGAGGGTAGGTCCAAGAGGTGGAGGTTGGAGATGGACTCCTCAGCAGCAGAAGGGTCCAACGGAGGAAGATGGCATGGAGTCATCCAGGTTGGTGGGGGGTTTGGAGGAGGAAGAGGCCGTGGAAGGGACACACACGGGGTCTTGAGGTGGGGATTCCACTGGTGCTAGTGGTGCAGTGCAGGGGCAGGGACAGGATGCAGCACAGGCCGCCACGGAGGTGCCTGTGTGTAATCCTGTCCCTGATCCTGTGACTGCATCATCCGGCACCAGCAGGGATGCCTACGTCGAGACCCCTTTTCAGGGAGGGGATGGGCGCACAACAACTGGCCTTCCTCTCCCTGCGGATGTGGCTATCCGGGACCAGGTTGAGCCTGTGCTGGCTGGGATAGCGTTGCGTCAACGGGGCATGCGAGGTGACCTGTGGTGTTTCCTTGAAGACACTGCACGTCATCTCGGATGCCTCTTTGACTGCTAGACCTACTGGGATGGGTCACCAGTGCTGGATTCCTCCGTGTGCTGGACCTTCTTGCGACCCCCTCCTCACCTGAACCCCCTACGCGCCAGTCGTCCTCCATGCCATCTTCCCACCCATGTATCACCTGGGTACCCTGTGGAGCTGCCTCTGACCCTGCGGCCAGGCTGGTGGAGGACACATCCCTGCCACAGTCGGGAGTCAGACATTCAGCAGGGGTGGCCATCACGACAACGGCACCCCAGCCGGAGGAGGACGTGCAGGCAGCAAGAGCCAGGGTGCAGGCACAGCAGCAGCAGCAACATGGTGGGAGCAATGATGGCTCGGGGCCTTCAACATCGGAGGGGCAGGCACCGGCCAGAGGGCAGGAGGACCCAGGATTTCAAGTGTCTTCCATGTGACAGCGGTTGGGCCACGCCATAGATGCGGAGCGGCAGCGGGCAGAAGAGGCACGGCTCACAATGGTCAGGGCGGAGAACTCCATGCGGAGGGCACTGAGGCGGGCCGAGTGCCTCGAGGCAATTCGCAGGGAGTTGGAGGTCAACATGTCATCATCCCTGCGAACCCTCAGGGCCATGGAAGAGGACCGCCTCCAGGACATTGAGCGGGAGTTCGATGATGCCCTGGACCGGGACATCAAAAAGTGAGCCATCGGACTAGCCCGCTACCATTGTAAATAGTTAGTTACTTAGTTAGTGTTAGGTTTCATTTTTGGTTTCATTTTTTTTTGGGGGCGCTTGGACAATACCCCACATTTTTGTATATAGTTCTTCATTAGTTAGTGTATTTTTGTAGGTTTCATTTGGACAGTTGAGCTCATGGACCCAGGATTTCATCCTTGTAAATAGTTGGAGTGTGGATTTGTCGGCATTTTCTTTTTTGATTTTTCCATGGAGCAATGGATTATACTTGTTCATTTCTGTTTGGATTTGCTTTGTTGGAGGGAGACTTTGGAGACATTTTTGATTTCATATATTTTGGATTCTGTTTCCTTTTTTTATCATTATGTGACATTCAGCATTGTTTTCCTTATGTCCATTGTTTGGTGTTTAAATTTGTTTCTCCACATTTTTTGTTCGATACATTTTTTCTCGTACTTCAATGTGTGGTATTCTCTCATTGGTTTCATGCATGTCACGATGTGGGTTTTCACATTCACTGGCACCCATTGTGTGTGTGTGACGGACATGTGTTGATGTACATACATGCCATTTGGGTTGTTTCATGTAATGGCCATTTCAATGTGGGGTGTATGTTATGTTTGGTTGGTTATTTGGGCAGGGGTGGCGTGTGGTGGGATTTGGGTGGCCATTGGGCCATGATTGTGGATCATGTTGACGTGTTGGGGGGGACATGAGTGGGGGCCTGCTGACAGGTGCCCTTCACTGCTGGGTGGGTGAGTGTGTGGGGGGACATGAGTCAGTGCTCACTTGTGTTTGGTGACATGTGGGCTGGCTGGGGAGCTTCGCCAGGGTGGATAGGCTGCCTGTGGGGCATGGCCAGGGGTGCAGTGTGTTCCCCTGTGTTGTGGTCTGCCTGCAGGACCTGGGGAGGGGTGTGAGGGCACACCTGGGAGGACACACACTGCCTATTCGTTTGGGCACCCCAGAAATACACATGCCCCGCTCGCACAGGGTCTTCCGCGTGTGAAACTCCCCAGGAACCCCAGTAATACACGTGCCTCGCTCGCCCAAGGCCTATCGCGTGTGAAACTTCCCACGAACCCCAGTAATACACGTACCCCGCTCGCACAGGGCCTACCGCGTGTGAAACTCCCCGCGAACCTCAGTAATACACATGCCCCGCTTGCCCAAGGCCTATCGCGTGTGGAACTTCCCGCGAACCCCAGTAATACATGTACCCCGCTCGCACAGGGCCTACCGCGTGTGAAACTCCCTGCGAACACCAGTAATACACGTGCCCCACTCGCACAGGGCATACCATGTGTGAAACTCCCTGTGAACCCCAGTAAAACACGTGCCCCGCTCGCCCAAGGCCTATCGCGTGTGAAACTTCCCGCAAACCCCAGTAATACACGTTCCCCGTTCGCATAGGGCTTACCGCGTGTGAAACTCCCTGCGAACCCCAGAAATACACGTGCCCCGCTCGCACAGGGCCTACCGCGTTTGAAACTCCCCGTGAACCCCAGAAATACACGTGACCTGCTAGCACAGGGCCTACCGCGTGTGAAACTCCCCGCCAACCCCAGTGATACACATACCCCGCTCGCGCTAGGCCTATCGCGTGTGAAACTTCCCGTGAATGAGCGGGGTACGTGTATTCTGAGGGGTGCGCGGGGAGTTTTACATGTGATTGGCCTAGCGCGAGCGGGGAACGTGTATTCCGAGGGGTGCGTGGGGAGTTTTACACGCGATTGGCCTAGCGCAAGCAGGGTACGTGTATTCCGAGGGGAGCGCAGGGAGTTTTACATGCATTTTCGTGGTTGGGGGGCTGTATGCTGGTCCACTGGCCTGTGCGCCATGTACTGGATTTGTGCGCTGTTCATGGTGCACGGGGCGGGGTTGGGAGTGTAACTGGCGCTGCTGCAGGGTTGCTGCGCCACTCTGCACCACGGCTGCTTAGGGATGGTAAAATCCATGAATACGCTGTGCGCCGAAATGGGTTTTGGCGCACGCGGCTGGCGCAGACTGTCGCAGACTGTCGCACGCGCACACTTGCGCCAGCCACGTGTGCCATTTGTGCGCTGAATTCTATGAATTACCCCCTGAGTTTCTGAATCAGACAAGACCCTTTTGGGATGGCCCACAGACACAACATACACCCACAAGTGACATCAATGACAAGGGTGCTGGGCACATTGACATCTTACTGTTGGCATTCAGAACACTCTTAAAAAGTTGGTAAAAGACAAAGGTTATTAGAACACAAGAAATTACAAATATTCATAAGCAGGCCAAATACTTTCAGTTAGCAATTAGAAGAGTCATTTAATTCAATAGGCTAAGCACAACGTCAATAGGCAAAAGTCTTTGTATAAGATGCAGCACTTCAGGTAAGTAAATGGAAAAGTCTTTGCACAAGTTCTTAGGAGTCTTTGATGAAAAGAAGAATAAAATGTAGGGCCACAAGCTGATTAGGCTTGTGAGTTGTGCAAGTTACAAGCACTTCTACAGTAAGAGGTCAGGTCTCCTAGACTTATTTTTTGCAGTACCTTGGTAAAGAAGAAAAGATGCACCTGATGACCTCTGTTCCTGTGCAGGTCTGCAGATCTCACTGTTCCTGGGCCTCAGTCATGGGGACACAAAGGAGGACGTCGGGGAACTCCTGCACTGCACTGGGACTGTCAAAACTGGCAAAGGGCAAACTTCACTTTCAGTGGCTGTTTCGCATTTCAGCTGCTTGCGGTACAGCGAATAGCAATAAGCGAGGTTCCTGGCTGTCAAGGTGGACTGTCCTTACTTCTGGGGTCCCGCACTCGGCTAAGGGGACTCAGGCTTGTTTAGTCCTGCTTTGTGGGAGTCCGGAGGATCTTCCACAAGCTTTAGGCCAGCTTAAAAGTAACACACACAATCTGGTGTCCCTCTCCCTGGCTATCTGGCTTCCTGCAGCAACTCTGAGGAAATTCAACCAGCTCCGAGATGGCTGTCCAGGTGGCTTACTTTGGGGTTGATTGGTCTCACCAACACAAAGGGAGAAGTCGTCCTTGCAGGGGCTTCTCTGTCGATGTGAACTTGGGAAGTAGTCACTGCAGAAGGGCTTCACCAGGCAAACCAACGGACCAGGAGTTGCATCAGGCGTCCTCTTCAAGCTCTTCTTCGGTTCCTTCATCCAGTGGTCGACTCTGCCGTCCAAGCCAAAAGACTCGCATTTTATACAGTTCTCTCCCATTCATTCCAGCCTAGCTGACACTCACCCAGCAGGGTGGCTGTCCTTGCCAGACAGTCAGCCAGCCAATCACCACAGAGTGCATTTGGGAGTCTTGACTTAACCTTATAATGTAATATATAAGGATGTGGCAGTGATCATAGGTGTATTTGTACGGAAGGGGTGATGGTTCCCTGAGGTGTTCCCACATGAGTGCCCCAGGTCCGGGGCCCTGGACTTGAAGCAGGCATGACTGGGCCCACCCGGGAAGCATGGGAATAAGGTAGGGGGCTTGAATGTCCCCTCCTCCTACTCAGTAGCCATGGTGCTATCAGCACCATGGCTTCCTCCAAACCCGGGTCCGGGTTCTCTGAATGGGGACTTACCGGGTCATTCCAACCTTGGAGGACCCAGTAATTCCCCATTCAGAAAACCATGCAAGGGTGTTAAAGCCCTGGATGTTTTGATTTGTATTAAATAATGCAATTATGCAGATAATACCATCTCTGAAAGGGACATCTGCTGACCAGATTCCCCTTTCATGAGCTCCATGCCAAAAGCATGACGTGTACCTTCTGCCCTGCTGCATCAGTTTCCTGAATTGCAGCGCCTGCTCTACCTTGGGCAGAAAGCAGGTCCAGAGGTAACAGAGCTGCAGAGGTATTATAGGTTTTTGGTGAGTGCTTGAAGAGGGAAGTTGTTGAAAGAGTCAAATATCTCTGCTAAGTGTTTGTTCCTTTTGAATGTGGCTTTCGTGCCACACGTAGTTCCACTTATATGGATATTTTTCAGGGTTTCATTTGCCAATGACGAGGACCTTCTTTTTCCCATTTGGGCATAGGGCCTCATTACGACTTTGGAGGCAGCCATGGAACTATTGGTGGCATGGCTGCCTCCAAAACCGTGTCTGGGTCCGGGTTCCCTGAATGGGGAAATACCGGGCCATTCCGAGTATGGAGTCTAATTTGTGTCTAATTTGATAAGGACACAGTGCTTATTGGAAAGTCATGCTTTAGTAGATGCTTTGAGGCCAGTACAGTAGTGATTCAGCGCAATATAAAACTTCAATAATGAAACAATTCATTAATTAATGTTTTCTTCTCTGATATACATTAAGGCGATTTCAGTGCTCCTTTCGTGGTGGAAATTTAGTTGTTTGGCATTAAATGTGTGGTTATTCTAGTTAATGTTTGCAGTTGTTTTTTGAGACTTTTATTTCCAGATTCTTGACATAGGATATGTAACTATTGAGGACTGGGGGTTGGCATTTTTTGTAGTGGGCTAGTATTTGCTGATTTTAGGTTTTACCCTTTTAGTGATAGAGTGCAGAGTTCAGTTATGGGACTGGGGAGAAGACAGAGCGCTTTGGAGAAGGATGCTTAGCATGGTGAGGCATGGGAAGTGGATGCCTACATGTTTGACTTTGCATTGCTCACATCATCTTGAGAGAGCTTAGTTCAGATCTTGTTATTCTGCTAATTGAACCGTTACTCGGGCTATTCATTACACATTTTCATGGGTTGTTGTGCTGGGTAATCTGACTGCATTTGGGCAATTCTTAATGATGTATTACTAGATCTGTAGTTTGATGGATTTGTTGGAGATGTGGTAGGAATAAACGCATTGGCCCTCATTACGACCCTGGCGGAAATCGAAAAACGATGGCGGAAATGCAATACCGCCATCGAATAGCGCTCGGTGCGATTATGACCCGTCACCGTAAAGTACGATGCCATTAGCGACACCGTAGTGAACGCCAACGCTAACTGCACCAAGTACGCGCGCGCGCGCCATGCCAAACCATAATTAGCACCATGGCGCAAGGGTACGCGAATTCCGACCCTAGCGGACATGTACTTAACGCCATCAAGCACGGCGGAAAGTACCATTCCGCCATGGTGAGAAGTACGGCATCGCGAATCAACCGTAAACGGCCCCACTGAGTGCCTGTACACCGCTCCCTGGCCACATAGTACAACTCCCCGTAGGTGCAACGAAGTCACAATGCAACCAGTGAAATGTACAAGTCACCCATGCATGCCAACGAACAAAAGAATCACAAGAGGGGCCAATGGGAGCTGCAGGGCACAGATGCCACGAATACAGAAGCTATACCAATGGACATGACCTCAGTCTCCCACCAAGAAACGCACGCAAACACAGGCACCTGTGACCAGCAATATTCCGATAATCACATCATTCCACCAATCCACCTGGCTGACCGGCATCTGTTACACAAAACCTAATCCCTCGCCCCTGAGCATGACATCATTCAAACAGTCATATTGGCAGCCCTCACCCCTGACCTCACTGGGCTTCGTAGGCAAACGCGCCCAGCACAGTACCACGCAACTATACTCCGAAGCTGGAACCCAATGCAGATCTCCTCACAATACATCGCTCCCCAAATAGGAATATGCCACATCACTTGCAAAGAGGAACGCTACACGGCCCATATCAGAATAGAAATTTAATGCACAACAAATTCACCAAGCCCATACAGCCATTAGGCCATGAACTCCAAAACACATTTCACCATTGTGGGCTGCATCCGCAATAAATGACCAGCTACTTCTTGTGTGACGCCCTGTTCCTTCATGGTACACAGGGGGTACATTCTCGTACGAAAAGGCAACATGGAAGCGCCTAGAACCGCAGGGCCGTCCCAATAGGGAGGCACTAGTCCAGCTGAAAGGTCGAAATGTTGCTCCGAGCCACTAGTACTGCGTAAGGGCATGTGGCCCATTGGCGATCGTCCCATAAGATCGTAATGCTGCTCCACTGATTAACACGAAGCAGCAGGTGTCGGGAGTAAAACCCATCTGCAGGAGTGGCATACAGATGGCAGTGGCAAAAGGGGAGGAGATACCTGTCAACCAAAAGAAAAGAAAAAGAATAGAATGGCCATCAGAACTACATTCGATCAACTCACTTCAATGATCACACTAGATCCACAGCCATATGCATGCTAGCCCACTCCAAAGGATCATCACCACCCCAAAACCACTTGCGACTCATAACTATCCATATCGAGGTGAAAACACCATCACAAACAAGTGTACCTGTGCATGCGTCTGTGAAAACAGAATCCATCAGATGGGATTGGTAACGTGCATGGACACAAGTGTCTGAAGGCGCATCGAGACAGGGAGGGCTCAACAAGGCCAGATAGATGATGGTCCCACTATGGCAGCCCTGCATCACATAGCGCAGAGGAGGCGGACAGATTCCAAGAAGCCCTGTACATGGCAAACACCGTATCAAATCATCTGTCCATGCATCCATTCATCATTCCCTCATCCCGTAATGATAACGCCTGTTTCCATACTCACATAACATGTGAGAATTCCATTGAGTCTGTGCGTTATGCAGCCTGCAAAATCCACTGTGCCCCAGCCCGTAATTCCAGTGTTGTGAAGTAACATGTATTTGGGAACGTCCGGCCTCATCATCCACTTCGCTATTGCGCATCCCAAACTATTCATATCAATCATTGCATCCTCGCCATGGCCCCTGTCCCAAGGACACTGAACAATAGAACGTTATATTTGCAGTCAGACCTGTGGGCATCTCCTCGCCGCTAGCTGAAGACCGAAAGCGCCGCCCTTCGAATTCCTCATTTGCAACATCACGTCGAAAAGGCATCTGTGGCCGCTTGAAATCACAAATGAATCCATCTAGTGCGGCTGTGTGTGAAAATGGCAACTGCCTTCACTCACAAATGGGACGCCCCGCCCGTCGGTGAACCTCGGTACAGTGATGCATGAGGGTCCACCGTTACTCCAGTACTACGTTCCACTGACCCTTCACAAGTCTGTTCGCGACTGCAAAGAATGCATGTGAAACAATGGGACCATAGCCGAATGAACATATCAACCAATGTTACACGGCCATCGGGTACTAATACATGATTGTAATAGCAAGATGCCATTCCTCGAATTGCAGCGTTGTGTGCGGGACGTGCTCGCCCAAAGGGGAGAGCAGCTTGCACAGGTGGAATGAATCACCACAGGTGGAGGCCATACAGCCTGAAAACACATAAATTGCACACCCAGTCTCCTCCCACAACCACACCCACTCCGAAATGCTACCGGCAGGACTCGCGATGTTGGCCCTGGGGGACCTGATAGCACTGCAAGTACTCCAACTCCAAGAAGAAGACGAACACCAACTACAACCGGCCGCACGGAGGAGACGCAGGAGGAGGAGGAGGGCAAGGCAGGGCCAGCAAGGGCTGCCAGCACAGCCACTACCACCACGCAGGCAGCCCGCAATCCCACGCCTCCGAGCACATCCGTTCAACCTCACTGATGAGCAGATCCACACCCTCTACCGTTTGGACCGGGACACCATAGCCGCCATTGTGGACATGACACAGGCTGACCTTGTCAGCATGATAGATAGCCCAACCGCCATCCCACCCCTACTGAAGGTGGTGTCTGTACTCCACTTCCTGGCCACAGGCACCTACCAGCACACAGTCGGACAGTTGCATGGCATTTCGCAGCCACTGTTCTCACGGACACTAATGCAAGTGCTCGATGCCCTCCTGCAGCACGCAGACGACTACATCTCTCTACCACGCTCGGAGCAGGAAATAACCAACACAAAAGTGGGATTCCATGCACTTGGCGGCATACCGGGTTGCATTGGTGCCATCGACTGCACCCATGTGGAATTGGTCGTCCCACATGCCATGGAGGCCCAGTACCGCAACTGAAAACAATTTCATTCACTGAATGTACAAATGGTGTGTGACTCCAACAGGATCATTACACATTGTTGTGCCCGATTCCCTGGATCAACCCATGATTCTATGGTCTTGAGGAACTCAACAATACCACGCTACATGGAGCGACACGCAGGGAACAGATCCTGGCTACTCGGTGAGTCTCATTTCATGCATGATGATGTGGGGTATGTGATGCGGCAATGACCTGGCAGGAAGGGGGGGGGGGTGCGTACGTAGCAATGGCATTCCACATAATTCGTTTATCGTCCACATACAGGTGATGCCGGATATCCACTGAAGAGATGGCTCCTCACACCAGTCCGGAACCCACGGGACCAGCATGAGGAGGACTACAACCATGCCCACTCACGTACCCGTGTAGTCATTGAACAGGCATTCGGCCTACTGAAGACCCGTTTCCGGTGCCTCAGCAGGTCTGGCGGGGCACTCCTGTACCGCCATGAGAAGGTTGCAAAGATGGTGATGGCATGTGTCATGCTACACAACATGTGCGTACGTAGAAATGTGCCCATGCCCCCTGACGCAGAACTGCAAGCACCTGAAGATGGTCATGATGAGGGTGGGGATGTGGCAGCACCTCAAGGAGTCTGCGAGGCACAGGAGGGCCGTGAAATTCGTCAGCATCTCATAGATGCATGCTTCTAGCACTCACGCCTGGTGGCTGATACATGGACACGGGACTCGTGGCACTGTGTGTGTCTGGTACATGCACAAAATGGACTGTACGCCTATGATGGCCTAGTACACGAAGATCATTGTCCACACATCTCATTGGTTGATCGTGCATTGTTTATGGCATATGTGATATCATGTTGTACACCCTATCGACCCGCAACCCAAGTGAGCCCAACACACCCCCTCCACCCTCCTACCTCCCCCCCGAACACCAGTGTCCAAAGATGCTCATTGTCAGTGGGCAGTCGCTATTGCAAGCCCCCTCTGCGGGTATCAGGGGCACCCCTGCCTGTGGAGCGCAGGTTCCTCCCAGATCTACGTTGGGGGCTGCCCTGGACGGAACTTGCAACGGATGATGTCTCTGCCTGCTCACGTCCATGCATGTCCCTAAGGGTTTGTGAGAGCTCAGTGAGCACACGGCGCACTGCGGCAAGTTCGGCACATACGTCTTTGGACGTCGCATGCAGTTCCCCCCTCAGGCTCTCGGTGCTTCTCTCCATTTGGACTCTCAGGCTCTCGGTGCTACTCTCCATTTGGACTCTCAGGCTCTCGGTGCTACTCTCCATTTGGACTCTCAGGCTCTCGGTGCTACTCTCCATTTGTGCCCTAAGTGTCTCAGTTGATGTTTCTATGTCTGCCTTAGTGCCCCCACATCCATCGGCATGGTCCTTGAGGAGCGTGGCCAGTTGCTGCTGTTGCACGATTAACTGGTCGAGGGACTGTTGCCTCTGCTGGGCCATGGCCATTTGCGGTGGTGTCACAGAGGGGCTGTTCGCCTCATGTTGCCCTGCCACAGGGCTTGTGGGGGATGGCCAGTCGTCGTCTTGTGGGTGCCCCTGCGTGGTATCCTCATGGTGTACGGGATGGAACAGACAGGGGGATTGGGACAGGTCATGGATGGATCTGACTTCGACATCCCCGTCTTCTGTGTCGGAGCATGCTGCCATTAATGGGGTGTCACCTATGGTGCTGCTGCCACCAGAGGCAGTACCTTCTGTGGCATCCATTGGGGGACCCGTGGTGGTGCTGTTGTGGGCATGCTGGCTGCTGGGGTGCCTGTTGATGTTCCCTCCTGTGTGCTGCCACTTGATATGTGCTGCTGCCGTGTCTTGATGCGTGCAGCTGAGGTGGAGGGTCTTTGGCCGTCGGTCTTGGCCCTCTTTGCAGGTGTGCTGGTAGGGGTGTCCTGGAGCTCGTCGTTTGGATCGGACCCTGTGGTGGAGTAAAGGAGGGCGAGCGTTATTAATGGGTCTGTGGGAATTGGAATGGCAATGTATCACATGCATTGGGGTGGTACCTGAGGGTGATTTGGGTCGGGGCCTTGGAGGTGCTTTCATTTGTGTGTGGAGTGAGGGTGCAGTTGTTTGGCAGCCTGCAGTTAGGGTGTGCCTGCTGCACGTGTAGTGGGTGTTTTTGGGGTTTTTACTTATTTATGTATTTATTGTGAGTTTTAAAGTGCGCTATCAGGCCAATGTGTGTGGACGTTCTCCTGGCCATGTGTTGCTGTTGCGCTATGTGGACACATGTGAGTCACATGATTGGACATTGTGGATTTGGCATGGTTTTATTTGGGCCACCTACCTGATTCTCCGGATGTCTGCACTCCTTTCTCCATCCCTCCGACTCCCTCTATGCTCTCCATTCCAATGGTGGAGGCACAGATTTCTTCCCAGGGGTCAACTTGATGGGTGATTCCGATCCTCCCCCGGTGGCTGTGGCAATGTTGCGGTTGGGAGAAAGTATGCTACGGACGCGTATCCGCAGGTCGTCCCACCGCTTCCTGCATTGCTGTGGGTTGCGGGGTGCGGTCCCCACCGCACTTACCCGCTGTGCCACCAGGGCCCATATGGCCTTCTTGTTCGCAAGTGCCGTCCTGGTCATTTGCGTGGAGAAGACGGCGGCGGCATTCTCCTGGAGGGTCTCTGTAAGCACGGTGAGTTCCTCACGGAAGAAGTGGACCTGCCGCTTGCGGTCGCACGCTTTCTTCGCTACTTTTCCCATTTTTCTTGGTTTCACTAGGGTGGATGACGGGTTGGGATGTGTCTCAGGGTGGTGTTTTTAGTGGTTGTGTGTATTTTGTGGTTTTATAGGTGTACGGGGTGTTGTTACCCATTCCGGGCCCATGTTTTTACTTCCGTTTCCGTATATTTACGGTCACCGTTCTTTCCGGTTGGCGCTCACTGCGGTGTCCGCTATGATGGGTGGCGGTATTGCACCTAGGGCGCCGTACGGCGGCGGTGTGGGCCGTTTTGGGGTCATTTCCGCCATTGCGGACTTTGCACTTCCGCCATGGCGTGGTGCTCGTGCCCGATGGGTCGGAATGGGCCGCACTTTGCTCCATCGTGCAATGGCGGAAACGCTATTTACGCTGTGGCGGTCCGGTCAGTCACTTTCCGCCAGGGTCGTAATGAGGGCCATTCTCTTTTACACTCTGTTGCCCAGTTGTAGACACTGGAGTGTATTGTGCAGGCTGTTTTCCATCTACTCCATTTTCATTCCAGACATTTACTCTGTCTTTTGATTAGTGCCAGATAGAAAGTGCACCATTTATTTAATTGATTCATATCTGCCATCAATGACGCCATTGATAACATCACCAAGCACCACCGGCAATGCACACAGGACATGCCCTTCAGCTTTGCTTTATTGGTGGACTCAGTTTTCTCTCTTGTGCCCTCAAGCTTGCTGATGGAAAATACTGAGAAACTATTCATATGAAGGAAAAGCAAAACATGTCACGTTCAACATTGTACGTAATGAAAAAGTTACACTGAAACTGTTCAAAAGGGTGCGTGCTAACCACAAACAATCTATCAATACTGTGGGTGGTGCGGGTCTGTAAACAACACGGAATCAAAAGGAGTTAAATGAATTACTGAGTTTTGCACAGTTGATGATCACCAAGAGATTACGTTGCTCTCATATATGATGCTCATTCATGGTAAGGTTGTTTGTTAATCACAATGATGATGCACATTGATGCATTCGTTTCCATTTCACCGTTCAAATAGAAAATTAGAGAGCGGCTCTGTGATTCTGATTGATTCACCCCTATGCAAATACATACATAATTGCTTCGTTTCTTTCTCCGTTGTGATTTATATAATTTGTTTCTAAGATTAATTCTTTGCTGAGAATCATGTATTTTCTTATTAAGATTAATGCTCTCTTCAGATTTACTCTGAGGCATACACTTGCATTATAAGTTTTTTAAATTCAAAATTCGTTCGGAAATTCACATTCATCCGCGCTCTTCCGAGCAGTGGTTTTAATTCGAATTAATTCGCCGAGCTTTCATACATGCATGATAATACAGTGCTAGCATGCTTTTTTCATCACTTTTAAAACCCACTGTGTGACCTGAGCCCTTCCAAAACAAATGGCAATGCGGCCCAACACAACGGTTCTTCACTTCAATAAACAGAATAATGATATGATAAGTCAGTCGTCCCAGGATGTGACCTTTTGAACTAAAGTGTACCTACAAATTCATGGGCTATTGTGTTTCCCAATCCACCTTCAGATTTAACTTTAGTTCATTGCATTATTACTTGTTTGTTTGATTTGATTTTGGTATTATTTCATACCAAAGGCTAAGGCCAATTTAAATCAGAAAACAAATGATGGAAGTGTCCCTGCATTTGATATGACTTTGCGGGAATAGAAGAGGTGAAACAACATCCTGGGGGCCATCATTCTAGGTAGAGTGGCATACAGAGTGTGCTTTCAGATCTCCTAAACAACGGATTCCTTCTAGTAAAGACCACCTACATTATTACTTTCATTCTCTATGAATTTTCACACTCAAAATGATGTTAGACTTACATTGAATTGTGTGGCAGGAAATGTAATAGAAATGTGGGTTTGCCTATAGCAGGAATTTCAGAAAGATTTGATATAGATGATGGACGTTGCTCTTTTGGATCATGTGTCGGCTGTAAAGATATCTGAGTGACAAGTAAGTCTCACTTTCTATCAGGTGGATTCATCTGTTCCTCATGCCGTAGTAATACAATGCATAGACCCTCATCAACAGTTTGGGGCTCCAGTTAAAACGTGGTGGTAATTCCATTGCCTCCACTTATTTGGTTGGCAATGTAATTACCACCAATTTTACTGCACCGCTGAATTCAGAGTTTGGAGGTAAACTGGAGGATTCACCAACAGCAAAATTCTGGAGGTAAATCTTCCACTCTACCTCCAAAAATTGGCAGATTTACCATGTAGTATTTCTGCATTTTGTTTAGCCCACCTGGATGCAGTGTTTCTTATCGCGAAGGTATGAGATGAACAAGCTTAGCAATGTAGTCTAGCACCTTGAAGCATCTGTGTGCTAGATGGAATTACCAATACAAATATCCCAGACAGACTCAAAGGAGATGGTAAAATACTGCTTTAATCTCAGTAAGTACAACAGGGAGAATGAACTCTCATCAAATCATTTTGATCATTTGTAGTTTATATAATGCTAGATGCAGCATCTATGACGTCATCCTATGTGGAAACTGCAAAAACCTATTGTGGGGTGGGATTCAATTAAGGGATCGTATCTACTAATAGAATATATGCACATGATTCCCTCATTGTCAGTTTCTTATCTGTAAGACACACCCTGAGTTACTTTTACTAGTGTAGTGCAAGGCCCTCCTCACAGCAGAAAATGTGGCGGCAGAATAATATTTTGGAACATTATATGTAAAAGTGCATGGCAGGCTATTCTAATTGGTTGGCAACCGAAATCAAAACTTGGACATTTGTTTTGCTAGCAGCACGTACATAGAAACGAAACCCAGGTGCTTGGAGATACGTCAGCTTTCCCTTTGTTTTTGCCAATTAGTCTACCCTCTCTCATCGGTAGGCCTCATGGCAGTGATTTCTGTTTGAAGGATTACCTTGCCAATCTGCACTGTCTCAGGACACTGGAACGAGTGTAGACTCATCACTATCTTAGTTTCAGACTTAATGAATAGCCCTTGTTTGCAAGCTCTTCATCCCGTTTTACAAGAACATGAAACTGTCCATATCAATGGTACATTTTAAAACCATTTGATTCAATTGTGCTAGGTGCAGTTGCTCCTTTTGGCCTTTAGAAACCTGCTCACACTTTCCCATATTAACTTCATGCCCTTTTAATTGTCCAATATTTCCCTTCATCTCTCAAAATAGCATCCTTGGTTTTGAGCCAATGTACTCCCCTATTTCACAAGGTAAACAGCTTCTTTATCATGTTTCCAAGTTAATACCCTGGGATTGCATTTAAAGGTAGTTGGGTTGATTGACATAAGCCATTGTCCATCTTCTTCTAATGGTAATCATAAATGTTGAATGTCTACGTCTCATAAACAAGCTTCTGCATATTCTTTTTACCTTGTGTTTCAGTGTATTACAGTTATTGACCATTGGGTCACTTCAATCTTCTTTGTGTTTACATGTAATGCAGTATGCAGCACATATTTTCCTAAGTACTCTAGTTACATCATCTTTCTAAAGTATGTTCATATTTGTCAGCGTAGATTCAGACATCTTTTTTGGGATATTTATTTGCTGTAATTAGATTTTGTTTAACCTACATCCATATCACACACCATTTTAATAATGACTGCATTTCGGCAACTCTGCAAGGGACATCCTTCTTGGTAACTTTCCTCCACTGTTTCAACATGAGGTTATCTTCTGAATGGCTGCCTGAGTGCATATTGTCTTTCATTCAGTCAACGTGGTATGGACATGTTGCAAAAGCTTTTGCACAGATTCCCAATTGTGGCTGTTCGTCTGTCTTTTCAATAGTGTGAGGGTCAAGGGGTGTTGACTAGGGAAACTATGTCAATTTGCTCCTCTACATTTTCCCCACTGGTCACATTCTCGACCAAACTCTTCACCTTCTCTTCTGCAATTCCTGCTTAATCTTGTTCGATCATCTCATCATATTTTCTTTTCTTTGGAAGCCATATTTTTGGTCAAAGCCCTCAGGTGAACAGCATTATTTGTGTTCATTCAAACTCCAGGTCACCAAACAACAATCTCCTGCGGTGCACATAATATACATCATGCCACATATTTTTTCCAATCCTGGGGATAATAGATCTTAGTTCCTGGAGGTACAAGAGAACTCTTCCTTATATTTTCTTGGGTACCTTTTTCTGTTTGCATCTGTTCTCCAGTATGCTTGTTAATGTCAATCAATTTTCATTCCAATACTTTTCTTGGCTGTTTTCTGTCATTGTCCGAAGATGATCCATGTGAGACAGAATCCCAACATTACCAATAGTAATATTGCTCCAAGTAGTTTAAAAGCATTTGCCATCCAGGATGGAATCCATCCAATAAAGGATGGATGAAAACCAGTCATCTCCTTCTGTTTCATCAGCTTCTTCTTCCATCTGCGTTTGCAAGGAAATCAGCATCATTATTACTTCTGTCAGTGTCCCATTTTCTCCATCATGAGAAGGTGTAAATACACATCTAGAAGGTCTGACCTTGGCACACATGCCTCCTCCCATCCTGTTATCAAATCCAGAACATACCTGTTCTGGAGAGTCCCATGGGTGGGACAAAGACTGATATGCAAATAGTTATTTGTCCTTTGTGAAAGGTAAAGTGATCTAAAACATGTGGCTGCCGACTCTGAATGAGTACATTCCCACAGAGCAGGTTATCATGCTGTGTTATTTCTTGCAGAGGGGCACCATGACATCTTTTTGAATGTAAAAGGAACTTGGGGGTGGCCACTCTAGGTTACTCAGACATGGACCCCTTTCTCACTGTGCTTATAGAGGCAGAGCTCCACTTCACTGATGAGGCACAAGTAGGCCAAAACATGTAATCTGGGGTTGCTCTTCGTACTCTTGTTTAAAGGAGGATTGCCTAGCATTTTGGTGCTGGACTACTCAAGTAGGTGGGACAAAGACTGATATGCAAATGGATATTCCTCCTTTGTGAAAGGTACAGTGAGCTACAACATGTGTATGTGGACACTGAGTGGGTACTGTAAGGAAGGCATTTTATCAAACAGTAAGACAGACACAAATGATCACAGTTCGAGGGTGTGTATTGAAAATCAATTGGGTTTGAAAAATGCCTATCTAATCGTAAATCTAAAGATTTGAGCAAGCTACGACCTTCAAATAATAGTAATGCAGTCCTAGTCGAGTCTGTCAAAATAAAAGGACCTATACTAATAAACCTATTGCCAATCCTTATTTCTAAATACAAATAGTGTGGGAAACAATTTTATGCAAAGAAAAGTGTTCAAGAAATGATATGTCAGGATATCTGAGACATTGGCCCCATTCCCCACGTTTTCAGTACTGGACAAGGCACCACACTCGAGCTTAGCACACTCTCTGGCTTCTCTAGCACAAGGATGCAGTTCAAAACCTCAGCATCAGGGCCTTCTGCACCAAAGACACTTTGCCATTCAAAGTCTCTTATTTCAGAAGCACTGATGCAACAAACAAACATTAAAGTTCCTTTCTTCTTAGGATTTCACATGTACACAATATCTCAGGTGATTCAACATTCACCTTGGGTCCCCCTCTGCCGGACTCAGACCCTCTTTGACACAATGGTATCAGGAGTTTCACATATCCCCTTTCTCGGGTGGTTCACTGGTCACCCTGGGTCAACCTCCACTGGGCCCAGACACACTTTAACACATAATCTATAATTAATCTCCCTCTGTCAGGCTCGGACCAATGCATCTACTTTAACAGAAAAAACATTCTTTAGTGTATCAACATCAAAGACTTTCGACTGTGCACAGGATTTTGCTTGACCCATCACAGGATCACTTTGATTCGCAATTCTTTATAACTCTAACTTTCAGTTTAGTCATTTCTCAGCTGGATACCTTACAGAGTCCTTCGATTGAGCACAAATGTGGTTCTGGACCAATCTATCAAAGGTATTGTATCTTGGTTTCAAAGTGCAATCACTCATCAGCAATTCAACTTTATTTGTGTCTTTTATCACACACGTTTTAACAATATTCATTCCAGCGCTCACCGCACAATGTTGCTGATTGCGTCCTTGCCTTCAACACAGAGAGTTCTTGTATCAGTCTCCCCAACTCACCGGCTGTGTTGATTTCACTGATACTGCTTTGTTCAAGGTGCCAAGGATGGTACCACGGCTGCTGCTTCTCCTCACCTTGATTAAGAACGCAGAAGGGCCCTGGGTATCTCTGACACACAATGTAGGATTCTTCAGCCTGGTTTCCTGGACTTATGCTTCACAATCGCGAGTGTGCTTTAAAAGTAACAGTTCCTTGTCGAAAGGGTCAAGGGTAATTCTTTCCTTGCGAACCCCTTCTATTTTGCCGTACTTCTTATCTCGCTCAGCTGCCATCTCGAAACTGCTGTTTCCTCGTGTACGTTGCCTTGTTCAGAGTGTGCTCTCATGCTCTGCCTTTTATCCATGGGGGGAAGCTTAATGTGTGTGATGGTCAGTAATTGCCTGACCTCGCCTGACTTGAGACATGTAAGGTATACTGCTTGAGTGTTAGTCTGTTTACTCCCATAGTGGGCTGTCCTTGTGAATGTGTTTGTATTGTAATAGGAGCAGGGGGGCAGAGTTCCTAAATATCCTACCTAGTAGGATGAGGTAAAGGTGTTATAGGGAAGGGCATACCGCATCTCACCATCCAGCGTCCCACTCCCACTCCCCGAAGACCCCTCAAACAGGTGATCCTCCCGCACTGGTTCACCCCCAGGAACTGGATCTAAAAGTGATGGGCGTGTCCTGGCCACCTGGATGTCAGATCCCCGGGGACCAGTGGGTGAGACACCTTCTGGTATCTCACAGTACATTCCCACAGAACAGGTTATCGTGCCGTGTTCTTTAGTTTAGTTTAGTTTATTTACTTATATATCGCACCTAACCCAGGGGTATCTTACATATTCTTGCCCTGACCTCTTTTTGAATGTAAAAGGAACTTGGGGTTGGTCACCCTAAGCTACCTAGTGTTATCCAAACGTGGACCCCTTGCTCACTGTGCTCAGAGATGCACAGCTCCACCTCACTGATTAGGCCCGAATAGGCCAAAACACGTGTCTGGGGTTGATGTTGGTACTCTTGTTGAAAGGAGGATTGCCTAGCATTTCGGTGCTGGACTGGTCAAGTGGGCAGGACAAAGACTGATATACAAAAGGATATTCCTCCTTTGTGAAAGGTTCACAGAGCTAACACATGTTGCTGCAGACTCTGAGTGGGTACATTCCCACGGAACAGGTTATCATGCTGTGTTCTTTCTTGCAGAGCCCACCCTGACCTCTTTTTGAATGTAAAAGGAACTTGGGGTTAGTCATCCTAACTTACCTAGGTTTATCCAGACGTGGACCCCCTTGCTCACTATGCTCAGAGAGGCACATCTCCACCTCACTGATGAGGGGCGACTAAGCCGAAACACATGTCTGGGGTTGCTGTTGGTAGTCTTGTTCAAAGGAGGATTGCCTAGCATTTCGGTGCTGGACTGCTCAAGTTGGCGGGTCAAAGACTGATATGCCTGTATATATATAGATGTCATTATCATGGCGGTTTTGCTGAATAGTTTGCACTCATCAGGTATTTTATCATAACCCTTTACTGATTTTGATGAGAAATAGTTCTCTCTCTTTAATCAGTGAAAGTGGAGTGATCTCTTCCTTCTATTAGATTCATTTATTTTCAGAAACTGTTCGATGTAGAGGTCACTTTGGAGAATTACTAGTGCTGGAACATGTACATTTACCATGGATGCACACCCCTCCCAATCCTTAGGCAACTGCTTGTAGGCTCTAGATCCACATGCCCAATATCGATCCATCAGAACTGCAGTTCCTCCATTCATTCCTGGTACTTCAATTGTTTCTCCACACTTTTGTTCTTCCCAAATTAGACCTGCCATCATTTTTGAAGCAGGTTGTTGCATTCTTCACTTGCAATATATGTGATGGTCCTGCAACATTCTCAACCAAAGCTAGTAGTCTAGCATGCTTGGCCCATGATTCCAGGCATTCATCATTCACCTATTGCACCTTGCGTATTGCTTCTTTCTTCAATAGTTGTGCAGGTCATGATAGTAGGCCATCTTCCCATCCAGTGTTTGTTGCTGCACACCCATGTACTAATACCTATGTCCTTTCCCAGCATACTGGTTCGCCTGACCTTTCAGTCATATCCTAGCAATTCATTATTTTCATATCAACAACATGTATCTTGTCTCCCAATGGGGATAAGATACAAACATTTTTTGTTTGTCCCCCCTAATCCACTTTCCATCCTTTTTGTCTTTACATGTGTATCTTTGTATGGGAAGTCTGTCTTGCACGCTATATTAAGGTTGCCGACGTCACTTTGAATTGGCCTCTCGTAGAGCAGGCTGCTAGATGACTGAGACATTTTGCATCATGTTGCAACAGTTCTCTTGCAATAAATGTTCTTGCTGCTTTCATGGCATAGAGTATCAAATAACAGACATAACAACTTTCTTATGATGTTCTCTCTCCAACCTCTTTCATGTGCTGTTGCCATAAGCTATTTTCCGAATGAGTCGATTTATCTAAATATAAGTTGATACTTTCATTATCTTCATCAGCATCTCTTTTTATGTGGAAACATGTTTTTTTAATATCAGAACGCAATGGGGTTCTTGGTCTCTTAATATGGAAAATAGTAATAATGGGACTGGTGGAGGATGTCTTGTTTACTGGTTTCTCTGTGTTTATAATATTTGTGAATGCCAACATTATAAGCAGAATTGTCAAAATCAATATACCACAATAGATTCCACTAATTATCCTACTTTTGGTACATATCTTTCGTGGGGCTAGAGTTCTCACCTCTTGGCACATTTCCATTGTTAATACATTTTTCTTTGCTATATCAATACCTATTGTTTTAAATGTGAGTTATACATGTATAACAAGAACTGCCAAATGATTGCCAAAACAATTCTTAACTCGAGAAAGCCACACTTTTTAACTTCGTAAGAATGTCACAATGTTCGCAGTTCTTCGTATTAAAGCTGGATAAGACCAAAGTATATAGGAAAAAACAGCAATTAAGAATGCATGAACAGTCAACAACATTCAAGCTCAAATATTATTTACCTTCTTTGATTATTTCATAGTCTTCTCTTTCTTAGTCTTGGAAAAGTGTTCCAATATTACTGTAGATGAATTAATCGATAAATTGACTCTAATCTAAAATTGTTTTGCTTTATTTATGCAAGTTCCGGATCATTAATCATGTGGTCATCCTTTGTTGCTCTTCTCTTGGTTCACTGTGGGCACTTGCTTCATTGAAGGTACTTGCTTTACCACAGGCAATGCAGGAGAGGTCAATGACACTTCACTTTTATTGGGTTTAATATCATGTAGGTAGACCCATGCCTTTCTTTCTTTTAGCTTCACAGCAGTAAGGCTAATGGCCTTCACTCATGTGGGCCTTCAAATTGAGGGGTACTCCAGGTATGTACACATTTATGTACCAGAACCTGGTCCCCTATACATAATGGCAATGTTTTAATGCATTTGCCAAATTAATAGGCACATTGCCTTCTGTGTTTATATTTTCCCTTCATGTTGATGTTTGATCTTTTAAGAAATAAAATAAATACTATGAGTCATCGTTTTTAAATAATCATGCATTTTATCTCTTAAAGCCCTCGCTACACTGTGGGCATCTCTATTTTCTCTTGTTGGGGGAGTGAGAGGAGTTCTCATCTGGCGTCCTGTCAACAGCTCATGGGGTGTTAAATGGTGATCTGAACCAGGTTTGTTTCTTAATGCATATAATACAAGGGGTCGGCAATGTAATCATCCGATCTTTAATGACAATTTAAACTTCACTATCCTTTCCTTCAAAAGTCCACTTAATTTCTCATATATATGCCATTGACTTGCGGGTGATAGGGCAGAGCAAACATATTCCTAATGACTAAAAGTGAGACTACATTTTCAAAATGTTAATTCATGAAATTTGGTCTATTATTGGATCACCAAACTTCTCATACCCCCCATCTTGGAAACACCTTGCAGACTAAACATTTGGCAGCGCATACAGCATCTGGATGCATGCACTGACCTGCCTCAATACATCTGGAAAAGGGACAAACTCCAAATATCATGTAATGATACCCATTACATGTTTGCAACATATTCACATCATTTACGCGTTGATGTTGGAAGGGGCGATTAGGTCTGGGGATTACTCCTCCTGCTGTTCCCAGAGTGCGCCCTGCTGTGAATTTCTGGCCCACAACTGGCACACAATACAGCTTTCAATGAACGTTGCCACATGTTAACTGAGGTTCGGTACAAACCAATCTAGCAGCTAGACTCTCTAAAGTCACATGTGCTGGGTAATGGCGCTGCTCCAATTTTACTCTCAATAATACTAGAGGCATACATGGCTTTCCCGTAGTATCCTGCTTCCAAATTGCCTCAGTGGGGGGATAAAGAACCCCCCCTTGTTTTTCCATAGATCCTTTTCTTCATGCAATGCTTGTCCTTGTATTTCAAAT
This sequence comes from Ambystoma mexicanum, assembly GCF_040938575.1. Taxonomy (NCBI): domain Eukaryota; kingdom Metazoa; phylum Chordata; class Amphibia; order Caudata; family Ambystomatidae; genus Ambystoma; species Ambystoma mexicanum. Next base: position 511,254,074 of record NC_090934.1, read on the forward strand.
AACTGTACAATGTACATCATATTAAATCCTTCTTTTACCAACATGCATCACCCTGTCGCTTGCTTCAAATCTTTTAACTCATCTTCAACTTTAATTTAATAATATGCGTCATGTTTGACCTCTAAGACTGTGGCTTTTTTTTCCGCAAGAGATTAAGCCTGTTCTTTAGGAAAGCACTATGCATTTCACAATGACAATGGTTGCTGGAAAGCTTAAGACTTCAATTAGTTTGTTTAATACCCCCGCATGTTGCACTGGAGTGACGTGTGCATGGAGGAAGTCCCTTCTCTTCCAACGTGATAGGCCTGCATACACTGTTGACATTACATAGGCAGAGTCAGAGTACATGGTCACTGCCTCATCCTCAGAACTTCATAGTGCATCAATAGGCACAGCTAATTCTACAGCCTGTGCTGAATTGGTTGTCGGTAACTGTCTGTTCATTAATACTTCAAAGGTCCCCACTCGAATGTCTCACCCCAGTCCGCTGGTCGATTTTGGATGAACCATCAATGAAAACCACTTCCCCTCTTCCTAGAACATTTTCTCTAACATGGGGTATATCATTATAACACTCAGTGTATGTAACACCAACATGCACATCATCATCTTCTCCCACTGGTTCAGCTATGCATGTTTCTGGATTCACTGTGGTACATCTTACAATGGCAGGGTGTGAGATAATTACCACACTCATACCCGATGCTGGGCAACATACTCTTGGGTTTCTCTAGAATTGAAAATAATGCATGCTCTACAAATGGAGTTACAGAACACCCCACTGTTTCTTTATTTTGTATTATTTATTTATATGTGGTTTAAAAACAAAAAAACCTTTACAAACATCCATAAAAAATCATTGAATCTCTATCAAATATTTTCACACATTTAACATATTACAGTTCAGAAGTCCTGCAACAGAACAAACACACCTGTACAAAAATGCACAATCTGCAGGTACTGCAAATTAGTTTTGTGCAAATGCGCAAAAAGTGCAAAATGGCATAGCATAAAGTACATACATTTAAACATAAAAACTAGACAAATAGGACTTCATTAACACACGAAAAGTAAGAATGCATTTAAAAATATGCAAGACATTAAATTAAGATACTGAGTATTAGCTACATACAACTCACATAGTCACGATCAATCATTAGCTTACCTAATTAAATAATGTCAGGAGATACACAGGGTGTTAAAACAAGATACTGGCCCTCATTCCAAGTTTGGAGGTAAGGGAAAAACGATGCCGGTAAAGGATCACTGGCATCGCTTACCGCTACGGCTATTCTGACTAACCACACCGCTATTTACGGAACCGTAAAGTACGATGCCATAAATAGCGGTCAGGCCGCACGCATGCGACACACCATGCCGGCATTAGCAGCATGCCGTAAACAGGATAAGATCACAAGTGAAGCGGACATGCAAATAACGGCCTCCTGAAGGCCAAAAAAGTGCTTACCGCATGGTGTTAATACTGGCATTGCTGTCCAGGCGTTAAGAACCCTGAGCAGTGTTTCCAAGAGCCACAGGTGCACACAATCAGCTCAGGGGGAGGCAATGGAGTCAGGGCCAGTACAAAAGGAGCACACCCACACACCACACCCCCTCCCACACCAAGATGATACCAATAGTAGTAGCATTACTGGAGCTGGATGCCCTGCTTGCAATGCCTCAACAACAACAACAACAGCCGCCATCACAGAGGAAACACAGGAGGAGAAGGAGGGTGAGACAGGCCCAGCTTGCCCCACCAGTGCAGCCACCGTTACCATGCCGGCAGCCCCCAATCCCTTGCATCAGAGCCACCCCCTTCAACCTAACATCTGAGCAGATCCACACCCTGTACCAGCTTGACCGTGACACCATCACCACCATAGTGGACCTGAAACACAACGACGTAGTGAGCCTCATAGAAGTATGCACCGCCATCCCCCCTCTACTGAAGGTAGTGTCTGTGATCCACTTCCTTGCCACGGGCACCTACCAGCACACAGTAGGGCACATGCAAGGCATATCACAACCCTTATTTTCCTGGATACTGAACCAAGTGCTGGATGCCCTCCTCAAGCACACAAGAGACTACATATCGCTACCACGGACTCCCCAGGAGATATTCGATACAAAAGTTGCCTTCCATGCACTGGCAGGCATGCCAAAGTGTGTAGGTGCCCTCGACTGCACCCACGTGGAGTTGGTGGTCCCGCATGCCACGGAGGTGGTGTATTGCAACCGCAAGCAATACCACTCCATCAATGTGCAGATGGTATGCAACGCCAGGAAGATCATCACACATTGCTGTGCCCGATATCCAGGATCAACTCATGACTCTTTGGTACTGCGGAACTCCACGCTACCACGCTACATTGAGCGACATGGTGGACGACGTGCCTGGCTGCTTGGTGAGGCGCTTGACTGGGCCATCGCAGTGCATTGGGATTGTGAGGTGAGTGGCTGCATACTCCACCTGGGTGGGAAGGGGGGATGCATACTCCACCTGGGTGGGGATGGGGGGGGATGCATACTCCACCTGGGTGGGAATTGGGAGATGGGGGGGTGCATACTCCACCTGGGTTGGAATGTTGAAGTCAGTGCACAATGTGCACATCATCGAACACTCTGCCCCAAAGCAACTGAAATGGTACATGACAACCAAATCTCATAGTGATGAAGTAAGGCCGACACCTATCACTACATGACTAACAGGTAACCAGCCCACATCCCACAACGCATGCACCACTCATCAGTGGCCCTCACACATCGTAAGGTCATCCTGCACTATGCACTGCAAATGCACTATGTTGCTGTCTCCAGCATATCACCACACAGGACAGTCATCCCTGGCCGTGCATTGAACTGAGTCGACCAGGGATACCACAGTGTGTCACTGGTTCGGCACACCCATAGGAGTGCTGCATGTCACCATGGAACTGATCAGTGCAAAATGCCCAATATAGAACTGACTACAGCCAACGCTCGCTACTACCAAATTCAACAGAGCGAGCGCTCAACCCACTGAGCTATCTTACCGGCGATAGGATATTAGGAGCTATATTCACATTAAGTTTAATTGACATATGATCTCCCAGATTCAGATTTGAAACTCTGACAAGATCACAAGCGCTAAGCAAATCAGTGGAAACAAAAAAAATTATCAATATAAGATCTATTAGACCCTCTTTGCTAAGTGCAAGTGTGATTCTGGATGTCCATCTCATTAATCTGAATATCCGATTCAGCTAAGTGCTGGGCCCATCTGTATCCTCTATTCTTAGTGATCGTCTGATATTTGGCTGTACTATGATGAGTGCTATGGTTTACTATATCAAGGCAGGAGGAATTGAAATCCCCACCAATGACAACATGATAATCCGGATGTCGAATGAATGCATCTTCCAATATACTATTAAGCTGTGTCAGAATTGTCGCTAGTGTCATCCTGGCAGGGTTCCAATAAATGCAAATGATCAAAAAATGATAATTGGACTTGCCATGCGAGCTAAGCTCTATAACCAGAAATTCCACTGAATTAGAAGTCACTCTAATGGCAGCATCCAAGTTATTGTCGACTAAGATTACTCAGCCCCAAATGGTCTAGTGCTTCGCAAATATTTGCTACTTGTGTGTATGTAGTATAGCCATTTATGTAAAAATGCTGAAGTTTCATTGTTTCTTGTATAAGAACAACCAAAGGTTTATTGAGTAAGGCATAGAACTAAACCACGAAAGTAGGTTAGTATAACCAACCACACAAATTCCAAGATTGTAAGTGAGTATTTTGTAGCTACGCTTGTGCGTTAGCTTTTTTTATTGAAAGAAAGCTAATCACAAGGAACATCTTACCTTCAACATGTATAACATTGGTACATATCCGTTTGTTTGTTTTGTTTGTTTTATTCGTATTTATATAGCGCACAACACCCCAAGGACATTGTGGCACGTGTTACAGTACAAAGCTTAGTTACTTAGTTACATGGTCATTAGCAATATATATATATATATACAAGTTGCAATATAGTTACATAGTCATTAGCAGTACATTTACAGGTTAGAATATAGTTATATTACATTTGTGTTATATTACAATATACATGGCAGAAGGGGAGGAGGCAGTACTCCACTTGCTAATTGAGGAGAGAGGCCTTGAGGTTGTTGCAGAAGACATAGGTGGAAGTTTCAGCTCTAAGGGTGGCAGGGAGTGAGTTCCAGAGTTTCGGTGCAATATAGGAGAAGCCTAGCCCTCCCGCTGTGGCTCTCTTTATGCGTGGTATGTGTAGCTGGTTGGTGTACTGAGCTCTGGTGGGGCGAGTGGATGTGGTCCTTGATATTGCTTCAGATAGGTATGCTGGAGTGGTTTTGTTGATGCACCTGTGAGTGATGGTGAGGATTTTCAGAGTAATACGGTCTTTGACCTGGAGCCACCGGGCATCACATCTGGCGTGGGATATATGGTCTCTTCTAGGGATGCTCATGGCGGCTCTGAGGACATTGTTTTGTGTGGTTTGCAGTCTGTGAATGTTTTTGGCGGAGGTGCCAGCTAGAAGGGCGTTGCAATAATCGAGTTTGGCTCCTATAGTTGCTCTAGCTATGGCCAAGCGGTTGTGGGTGGATAAATAGAGTTTAATGGCATTGATGAGTTTGGTGCTGAACGCTGATGTAGAGGCTATGGTGCTGACTTGTTTGTTCATCGATAGATTTGCATCAATGTGAACACCTAGAATCTTGTCAGAGGATGATATGGAGATGGTTGAGTTGTCTACTTTGAAGTTGTTGTATTGGGGGCTTAGTTTCAATAATGTGTTTGTCTGGCCCAGGATGAGAATTTCAGTCTTCTCTCCATTAGGACAGAGGCCATTGATTGCCATCCAAGCTTGGATAGTGGCATATATGTTGTGAAGGGCCGTGGCGTCTTGGTGATAGAGTCCAGATAGGAGTGTCGTGTGCATAGTTTGTATATGCAACACCCATGGAGTCAAGTAGGTCGAAGAGGGGTTTTGTGAGGAGGTTATAGAGGGTTGGGGCTAGACAAGATCCTTGGGGGACACCGCAGTTTATAGTGGTAGGATCTGCGTTAGCTGTGTCGGAGTAGACCTTCATGGCTCTTCCTTCCAGGAAGGAAGTGATCCAGGATGCTTCTTGATTAGAGAAATGGGCTGCATGGGTGAGGTGGGTGGTGAGTGTTTGGTGATCTACCAGGTCAAAAGCAGCTGATAGATCGAGGAGGAGGAGCAAGGCAGGTTTGCCTTTGTCCATGATGTGTGAGATTTGATTTTTTAGGTCTAATAAATCAGATTCTGTTCCATGCCCGACACGGAAGCCAGATTTTCTTTTGCCTAGTATGGAGTTAGCTTCTATCTATGATTGGATCAGGATGTGAGCTGTTTTGTCCAGGATTTTTAGGAGGAACGGGACTGTCGTTATCGGTCTGTAGTTGTTGGGTTGCTCTGGGTCAAGTTTGGCCTTTTTCAGAAGTCGCTGCACCCAGGCTTCCTTGAGATTGTTTGGGACAGTTCCTGTTTGGAAAGATGCGTTAATGAAGGCAGTAATCAGGGGTGCTAGGTCATTGGCGCATTCCTTGATGATTTTGGGAGGGCAAATGTCAGCTTTGCAGAGGGATGGTTTGAGGTTTTTTGATGAGATTAAGGACCTCAGGTTCAGTGACGTTTCTGAAGGAGAATGGAGCGTGATTGAGATTACTACGCTTGTCTTGTGTAGGGCGGTTGGTTTTTTGGTTTGGGAGGGCTTTGCAGTGGTTTGGGATTTTGTTCTGGAGGAGTTTTATTTTGTTGAGCATGGCGGACTGAATGCTGGCACACCAGGCTTTGTCTTTAGTTATCTCGTCAGCGGTAGCCAGAGGAGTGACTAATTCATTAAAGATTGCGAATAGTTCTTTAGCTTGGGAGTTGGCCTTTGAGATCCTATCATTGAAGGAGTTGGATTTTGCTGCTAAAATGGCTTTTTTATATTGGAGGGCTATTTGTTTGAAGAGGCTCTTATTTATATCACTCGGATCTGTTTGCCAGTTTTTAAGCGACTGGCGCTTTTGAGCTCGGAGGGTTTGGATTTCTTCCGAGAACCAAGTGTTGCACCTAGCACCACCTAGCCGTGCCACCTAGCTGCCTGTACAGTTGTATAACAACCTTTGCAAACACTGTACTGGCCGCTTTGAGGCTGATGGACCGGCAATGATTGCCATATGTATTAATACTGTTCCTCTCCACTATGCCCATATTGCCACTATGTCTGCCTCATCATGCTGCTAATTGTGTCTGATGCTTACCTCTATGCTTACCATACTCAGAATATGTTGTAACTCAGTAATTCTACAAGCAGCCTACAAATTCAAACGTATGTCTACACGTGTGCCTAATTTCTCTACAGGCAATAGGTTTTTGCACATAAATTCTGCGCCTACTTCAAATTTTGAATTGAGGTAACTGTACATGGAGCCCAATTGGCCATACTGCCTTTAGATCTTGTCCACTAGCTATCTTGAATTTAGACAACTGTATCTGTGTCTCACATTTGGCCTACTGCATACAGATTTTGCCAAAGTAACTGTACTTTGTGCCTCCCAATTTAGTCGCACTACTGCTAGATTTTACCCTATTGCTAGTCTATCGAATCTAGGCAACTGTATTTGTGTCTCACATTTGGCCTACTGCATATAGTTTTTGCCCAATCGATTGTACCTTGTGCCTGCCAATTTAGTCGCACTACTGCTAGATTTTACCCTATTGCTAGTCTATCAAATCTAGGCAACTGTATTTGTGTCTCACGTTTGGCCTACTGCATATAATTTCCAAGCAATTGTGCCTTGTGCCTCCCAATTTAGTTGCACTACTGCTAGATTGTGCCCTATTCCTAGCCTATCAAATCTAGGCAACTGTATTTGTGTCTCACATCTAGCCTACTGCATATAGATTTTGTCCATTTGCCTTTGTGATTCAAGGTAACTGTATTTGTGCCTTATTGGACTCTGCTGTTTACGTACATTATCCACACACTATAACAACACAATATGTACCCTAGGCTCTCCAGCCTAGTCTATCTGGGTGTCCTATATATGCTTATGGTACTCTACATAATGTCTTCACCAACAGGGATAGTAGACACTCTACATCACCTCTCCTCACCCCATAAATTACCCTTGCACAAATCTAACCCACCTTCATATACAACCCCCTGTAACATCAAGTTTAGAAACTCCAGACGTCAGGCACGATTACCCAGAATATTCGATCCACTCATCACATACAAAGCTAACTCCTACACCTTAAGCAAAGTATCTCATAAACATGCATCAAAGCTTAGCCTTAATACCAATATTTGCAATAACAAGTCTGACACTAAAATAATTAAGACTCACACCCGACCAGCATCTCTAGACATTACCATCCCCTCCCCTCTAGGTAAGCTAAAAAAAACCCTCAAAGGAGCTCTAATTAACGCAAGATCCTAAGTCGCTCATGCCACAGAAATAGCTAAGCCATTCTAACTGAAGATTTTGACTACTTAGCAGTCACAGAATCTTGGTTTCATGAGGCAGCAGGCCTGTGCTGACATTAGCCGTACCGACCGACTACACTATCCTGAGAGTGGACAGAGGTGAAGCTCAAACTGGTGGACTGGCTATTATTGCCAAAGCGAATCTAGACATGAGAATATCATCCTTTCATAATCTACAATCTTGCAAAGTTATGTCAATTAAAATACCTACAGCCAACTCTCAAACTCTAAATATCCACCTCATATACAGACCGCCTGGCCCTAACAATACCTTCATTGAAGACCTGTCCACAATTCTCTCAGAAAATTGAAAGGAGTCCTCCCAAACCCTACTGCTAGGAGACCTTAACTTAGGCTTTAATGACACTAATGACCAACATGCCACAGTAGTGGCCAACACTTTGACAGAACTCGGCTTTACTCAAAGAGTGACCGTACCAACTCATAATAAAGGGAGAACCCATGACTGGGTGGCAGACTATAACTGCAAGACTATCACTTTCTTGTGGCCATTGCTGGATTTGACTTTGATGGACTTCATTCATTCACAGTGCGTCACTCTTTCTCAACTCTCATGCTAGACTTCCTTTGCATCTTGTACTCATGGTGGCCCTGAATCATGATATTCCCATCTTGTATCCTGGCTTGCAACCTTATGTGTTACTACTGACTTCTGCAATTGTATTCGTTCTCCACTCTTGCTTCTCCACTCTTTTTGACTGCTTACTCTCTTTTCTCTCCTCCTTTCCCTTCTCACTTTTCCTATCTCCTCCCCTTACTTTCTTCTATGCACTTACTCTAGCAGAATTGTCCCTGGACCTAATATGATAGCAACCTCGTCTGTTTCCTCCACCCTCCCATTACTGTTTTTTTTTCTTCTCCACCACCCCTCCAGTACTATCTGAAGTGTCGTCATGCCTAGTTTCATAGTCGCTTGTTTTGTTCCTCCCCTCCCTTTCTGCACCCTTCTCCCTCACCTTTTGTTTTTCTCCGGCTCTACCAGAAATGCCGTCAGGCGTAGTACGGTAGTCGCCTGTCTGTTTCCATTTCCTTCTCACTCTCCCCCTCCCTTCCTTATCTATGTCTTAGCTCTTCCACTATCTGAAATGTCGTCAGGCCGAGTACGATAGTTAATTTCACATCCTTACTGTTCATGGCCTGTAAGAATGTGGTTGTATTTTCCCGGGTTCCCTCCCTTGTCTTGAAGCACTTTGAAACACATTGTGTATAGGCGCTATATAAATAAACAATCATATCATCTCATAAGGCTTCTATCTCCTCCATCTCACCACAAATCTGGATGGATCACTATCTGATATCTTTAATACTAGCCAGCAAAAGACCCAATACACAGCCACCACATGCCCTCCCCACACTCACCAGAAATAAGGAAAATATCACAGTAGACAAACTACTCCCCTGCATCCTGCCTACCCTCAACGCCTTATCTGACAACATGGATCCTAGCTGCCTAGTTGAAGTATATAATAAACTCATGATCAAATCTCTGGATAATATCGCCCAGCTAAAACTTAGAAATAGTAAGCCTAAAAGCCACCTCAACAACTGGTTTGCCCCTCACTTAAAAAACTTAAGACTAGCCAAAAGACAATGTGAAACTGCCTGGAAACGTCATCCCACTATAGAAAATAAGCAAAAGCTAATAAATATTTCATCATCCCAATACAAAAAGGATATCTTGCTGGCTAAACAAGAAACCTACAACAATAGAATCACGCAATCTAACTGCAATATGAAGGAGCTCTTCACTATCTTAAAAGAATTAGAAAACCCTATCACTTACCAAGACAACTGTGTCAAAGACAGAACTTGGTGCTCAGACATTCAGCATGCGCTATCCCACTAAGTTTTGAACCTTCAAAACAAAATAGCTTTAAAGGAAGCGTCACTAAACTCTACCACTGCTTCCACCAAAAGAGCAACACCAACAGTACCCAAAATTGAACCTATCGCCCAATTCCACTTCTCCAAAGTCTCTATTATAGAGGTTGAGAAATTATACTAGGCCTTAATCCCTCTAATTTTAAGAGGGACCAATGTCCAGCACAACTGGTTGAGGACGCCGCTAGGGAACTAGCACCGCTCAACACTAAACTCATCAATGCCTCCTTCACATCTGGCATGATACCTAGTAACCTGAAGGAATCTTGGGTGCTCCCACTCCTCAAGAAGCAGACACTAGGCCCTTCCATATCGACAAACTACAGGCCCATCACCACTGTACCATTACTGCTAAAAATTTTAGATAAGGTTGCATATATTCAAATTCAGAACTTCTTAGAACTTAATCAACTTTTAGGCTCCTGTCAATCTGGTTTTCGACCATTACATGGCACTGAAACAGCTCTCCTTGACCTTAAAGCCCATATAGATAAATTAAGCGATAATGGAAAACCTGCATTACTCCTACTACTCGACCTGTTGGCAGCTTTTGACTTAGTGGATCAAAATGTCTTATGTAGCCACTTAGATACAGCTGCCCATTTCTCCAGTGAGGGAATAGCGTGGATACAATCATTCCTTAGTGACCGAACCATAAGGGTTTTTTCACCATCGGCTGCCGCAGACCCTACCCCTATCACCTGCGGGGTGCCCCAGGGCTTGTGTGTTTCCCCAACACTGTATAATATATTCAACATGCCCTTGTTTGATGATTTGGACCATCTGGGTATCACCTACACTAATTATGCAGACAATACCCAGATCCTACTACCACTCACAGGGGACTATAGCAAGGATTTAGCATTGGTGAATAGAATTTACAGCATCGTTCAGGCATGGATGGCCACTCACGGCCTCTGCCTGAACAATGACAAAACAGAGTTGCTTATCCTGGGAACCACATCTCTTCTCACCAAACTTGGCAAGGAATACTCCTCCTTCATTATCGATGGGAACCTTATTAAGGTTGACAAAGAGGTTAAATCTTTTGGATTCTACCTAGACGCTACCTTAACATTCACCAAACAGGTAAACACCCTAGCCTCCTCTACAGCTTACACGTGTAAACTAATAAGAGCTGGCAAACAATTCCTCTCATCCAACAGTTGCATGATCTTAGCCAGAGCCTTATACTATCCAAATTAGATTACTGTATGCCCTTTATATCGGAACGAATAAACGTATTCTTAACAAAATACAGACACTCCAAAATAATGCCCTTAGAGCGGCACTCAGCATCTCCAAAAGAGAAAATATCTCTGAAACAAGAAGGTTGCACAAGTGGCTATACGCCCAAGAGAAAATTAAACTTAAATCTATGTCCCTCATCCATAAATGTCTAAACAATAAAGCTCCACGATATCTAATAGAAAGATTTTCCAGGAATAATTCGACTAGACTTACAAGACTAGCAAATTCCAATTGCCTCCAAGTGCCTCACTTTAAACTAGCCACCATTGGGGGCACCAGCTTCCCAGTCAAAGCAGCCCAATTTTGAAACTCACTACCCACCACACTTAGAATGGACCAAACTTTCACCAAATTTAGGCTAACTCTGATCATATGGCTCCTAGAAAATGATGCTAAGTGAACCTGTAAATTACCTATCCTGTAAATAACTGCACATTTTCTTGTATATTGATTATCTATTTATTCATCTCTACTATATAGTCGCTACCTTTCCTCCTTTAGGTATCTTTTAGTGTTTCTCCTTTGCCTTGTATCCAATGTATCCAATGTATCCTGTGTACCAAGCTGTATGACTTATTCCTTTGCCTGCACACTGATACCAAACAAACAAGGGTTTCAAGCCAAGACCAACCCTTAACTGCATTGGCAATCGAATAAATCAGCTCCTCATAAGGTCAGTGGTCGAAGTGAGCGGGAGCGGTGCTCCTCTACTTTTTAAAATTATGTTTTTCTGCTCATATACTTTTATTTTAAAAATAAACTGTTCCGGAACGGTTTCGTTATAAAATAACAGTGTAGGAAGAATTTGAAACGTGTACTTTCAGTGCACTGCACTGAACGTTGCCTTAAACAGCAGGTGCATATGTTTGGGGGTTTGTATTGTGTGTGGGATTCGCTGTGGTGATGGGGTTTTTGGGGAGTGGGTGCAGGCTAGCAGGGAACATAGTTCCACTACTTCTTTTCGTACACTTCGACTAAAGAATCTTTACTATCTTATCTTCATTATGGACATCCTCTGTTTCTACAAAATCAAGTGCTCCCTCTTTGGTTTTAAATATATGCAGACTAAGTCCTAGTTGTAACAAATCGTTTTTTTGCTCCCGCACTAGTTTCATGATCATGTGCGAATGAAATTGACAAATCATGCAATTTTTGTTATTTATGTACAAGGTTATCCAGTCCAGAATCATCAGAATGTAAGGTTCTGAGAGGCGGAAGTTGTTTGTAAGAATCTGCTTCTCTGGATATCGGATACTGCTTTGCACATGGCAAAATAGCTCCTGTTTTAAGCTTAATTTTTACTGCTCCTATTCCGTTTAATAGGCCTTTCTCATATGGACTTCTTGTCAATAAGCTACTTGGCTCCTTCTTCATGTCTTCCTGAAAACAATGATGGCTTTTGTTTTTACCAACGCCATTCTCTGTAGTACCTCTGTGCTCTGGACTTTAATCCAGTAAGCAATATTTATAAAAATTGCTAATTCATCATCTGAATAGTCATCCTTAAATAGCTCCTAAGCTGTCAAATCTGTCGGCCTAGATCCTTCATTGAATGCTATCACTGTTCTCCATCCTTTTCCCTCATTGTCTGTCTCAAGAAAAATCACCCTTTCTTCTCTTACCACTGCTGCTTCTAATTCCATTTGAATAACCTGCCCTTCCTCATCATCCATGGGAATTTCTGGGCATTTTACTAGTTCATTTAAGTAACCATGATAACAAAACTTTCACACCATACAATAATACCTCATCGTCTAGAGGGACTCCACTTAAGGCTTTCTTTCCTGCAAAGGCTAATATAAATCATCTCACATCTATATGATATATCCCTTGGTTTGAAAACAGTATGCATTTAGTCAGTAAAAGATATTGTCAGGTTACATTTTGTCAGCAAATCACTTCCTAATATGTTTACTGGTGTCTGTTTAGAGTATAATAATGGCATGAACATATCATGTTCTATAGAAATGGGTAGTTTGTCTGTAAACGGAAATAAACTTGTCACCCCAGTAAATCCCTGAGGATTAATGGCAATGCCTGCCTTTGGGTGTTTTCCCTCATGGACACAGGAATGAGTCGCTCCAGTGTCCACAAGAAATGAAAATGTCTTCCCTCCTATTGTTAATTTGACCCTTGGTTCCTCTTGGGGGTCTGGTGTTACAGATAGTACTGAACACATCATGTCGTCCCGTGGGCTATCCTATTGTGGGTATACATTTATGCCCATGCCTGTGAAAGGATTTCCTCCCACCAAAGTCACACTCCCTAATTTGGGTTTGGTCATTTGTGTAGCTCCTGTGTCCATCTGCCATTGTGATGCACCTTTTGCATTGGGATACATGGTTTATGTTTTGTGGGTGCCTGTTGCATTTGCATAGGTTCTTGTGGTGGCTGCCTTTGTACTGATTGTGTCTGCATTGGTACTTGTAGGAATTTCTGCGGTTGTGGCAATTGTGTCTGTCTTGTCGCTTACTGAAACTGTTGTGGTTGCTGCGGTGCCTGATTCTGTGTGTGAGCTAGTAATAATACCCTTGCAAATCTATATTATATTGTGGGGAATATCCCATCCCCCATATTGGAGATTGCCAATTCTGTTGATGCATGCCTCCTCTACTTATACATACTGTAGCCATATGTCCTATCTTTCCACAACTTCAACATTTCATGGCTGTCTGCCATTAAATCCTCCCTTTCCGTGAGGGTTTTCAAATCCTCCTCGAGGCCCATCCCCTCTGCCTTTTGGCATATAATTATACCCATTCTGATCTTGGACACTAACCACATTATTTTGCTGTGGGACCTGCATCACTTGTGCTGTACTTCCCTCATTACTTGTCAACACTGCTGCTTCAAAGGTGAAGTTTGATAATTTTTTCTGCAACAACTTCACCTCTTCTTGCTTTCTACCCTCAACTTTCTTCTTATCTTTCTCTTTAAGCATTCTGCAATAATGCACAATTGCCAATTGTATCTCCGGCCATGGATTTGCTTCCATACCCACCTTTTTTATCAACTGCCTCTGTACTAGTGCTGGCAGTCCCTGACATAATATGTAGTAAAATAATGCTACACTTTTATCCCACGGTTCGTGCGTTAGTGCACTCCAACTAATTTCAATGTCCTGAATAAAAACAATGTTATCTTCATCCTCTGTAATCTTCCTAGTCATTATCACCCCAATAGCCAATGTTTCTCGGTATAGTACTCTAAGCGCTAGCCATAGGTTTGCTCTACAATTACATTGTGCACTATATTTTGTGCAGTTACTTATGGATACCCTGATCTTTTCCAAATGTCATCAGAGCTCTCCCCTAGGATGGCTGATAATAGGCCTTTTATATCTCCTATGGCTAACATCCTGCCTGAAGTCCTTTTCTTCAGTTCCTTAATCCATGTTCCTGCACCTGAAGTCAAACTCGTCAGTGTGTATTTTAAACTATCCTTATCATATGGGGCCATGGTGTATACTGTGGTTGACCCCCTCCTTTCTCTAATACAGCAAACTGTGAAAACCCTGGTACTTTGTCATAACTACCAACACTCCTTGTCTTCCAGGCAACATTATCATTGCCTGCTTATTTTCTCCCGGGCAGGGATGCATCCCCTGTACTATGCAGCCGTACTTGTGGTTGTTCAGTAAATGGTGTTGGTTCTGGTGTTTTTCTTATATGGCCCTCTATATTTAACCATTGTACGCCTTTATCTATACATGATTCTCTTGAAAATCTATATGCCTTCTTCTTATGTCTCCTTATTTAGTTTCCTTTTCTCAACTCGTATGACTATTGTCCTCTTCCAAATCCTCAAGATCTAACCCAATTAAGGATTGAGCTCCATGATCATTTATTCTGACATCATCTAAGCTTCCTACTCTTTCCCTAAAGGGTGCTCCTTGTTCAACCTTGTGAGTTCTATACCTTTCCGTATCGCTCATTTGTCAATGTAGTTTCCCCATTCTTGTTCCTATGCTCTCTTTATCTTCTTCTCACCATTTTGGCATGTCTAATGGTCCTCGCCGCCCTCCACGGGATCGTTGTGACCATCTCTCCTCTTCGGTTTGCTCTTGCGTTTCTATGGGTATTATATTTCTATGACATAAATATTCAATCTCATCAATTTTAAATCTGCTACTTCTGTTCATTTCTTCCTCCCTTCTCCTTATTTACCTTGATTCCTCTTCCTATCACGTTATTTATAACCTGCATGCTTTCAATGGTTGGGCTTCTATTTCTACTTGTTTCTCTTCTTCTAGACTCACCTCCTTCATGCCTTATATATTCTCTGTTCTTCCCTTCGTTTACATTTCTTGTCTCTTTCTTGTTTGTAAATCCTCTGTTCTTCCCTCTCTTTCATGTTCTTGTCTTGCTCTTCCCTTTCCTCTCTTTCTTGAACTCCAACAATACCTTTGTCTTCTAGTTGAGCAATATATGTCCTCCCATCCATGTGTTTGTACTAGTGTTGCACCCTTAGCTATATATGTTATGTTTCTTTGTTTCTCTGCCTCTTCCTCTATCTCTATCTGTTTGTTCTGTTTATTGTTTTTCCCATCACGCTGTATACGTTCATTGCGTGCCTCTGTGTATTTTTGGTTTCTACGTTTACGATCTTCCTCTGTCTCTTAACTGATATAGGTAGGGGGTTCACATGGTGGAATAACATACCTTGCTGCTTCTTTTAGTTCCTTCAATGACTTGTTTCTCGGAAGGGGGAAAAGGAGCTGAAGGCGTTACATCTTCCCCTGTATGATAACTAAGCTTCCACTCCCTATATACGGGTTCTTCTTTCTGATACATCTTCAAAGTTGTAATACTTCCAATCTTTAGCTTCTCTCCCTTATGCGTGGCATTTAGATATGTTGTCAGTTTTCGTAATACCGTATTTGACAACAAGCCTCCTGGAGGTCAAGGCATAAATGTATTATGTGTCGGGCCCTTAAGCCATTTGGAATGGTACTGCATAATCTTGGATGTATATCTTGGCAATGCCCTGCATAGATGTGTCAGAGGTGTTTCTTCCATTATGACAAGCTGATTCAGGCTGTCAATAATTACTCAAATTGTTCTCTTACTTCCAAATTAATTAAATACATCGTTTTTGTATATTTGAGTATGCCCCATCAATCGTCACTCGTATTCCAGGAGATCAAGATATTTTCCCTACCTTTGTTTATTATTTTTGCAAATAAAATGTATTTGACACTATTTTTCTAGCTCCTTCGTTTGCACCTCCATTTATTCTTTTTATATTGTTCTTAGTTTTGTAATATCTTTAAACTGTCCATTTTAATTCTATTTTGGGTTTGTCTATTTCTCGCTTTTTGATCGACGTCAATCCTTTGTCAAAAAGAGTAAGGAAAACATTGAATTTTATTTATTCATGTATGCTATTCTTCCTTAATTTAATTTTGTATTATTAATTTTAAACACATTATTATTTATTCACTCATATTATATCCCTTATACATGTGCACTTTCAATATGAAAGGCCTACCGATGAGAGAGGGTAGACTAATTGGGAAAAACAAGGGGAAAGCAAACGTATCTCCAAGCACCTTGGATATTCACTCATATTATATCCCTTATACACGTGTTGCAAGACAGTGAAATTGTCCATATTAACAGTGCATTTTAATTTAACACCATTTGAATGATATGATATGATAGTTTATTTATAAAGCGCCTATACACAATGTGTTTCAAAGTGCTTAAAGGCAAGGTAGCAACCACAGGAAATACAATTACATTCTTACAGGCCATGGACAATGTTTGTGCCCTCCCTGACTTACACGTGTGAAATGAATAAAAACAGACATTCCCTGGGCAGGGAATAAGGCACAAAAGAGCAGGATGCGGGAGTTCAAGGAAAAGTTTATCTAGATCCCTGAGAGCGCTCTGGCCACATCAAGGTTACAACACATTTATATAGAACATGTACATCTTTGACATATGATGCTACGTTGGACCTGGATTGGTCAGTCATGGTGGTGTCTTAGGTGTGGGCATCATCTCTTCCTCCGGGTTGGTTGCTTGGTTGGCAGGAGGATTGGAGTCAGACATTTGTGCTCCGGATGGGTGAAGGTCAGGTCGCTGTGAAACATGGTGGTCACCATCTAAGCTAAGAAAATAAATTCTGAGTAATGCATGCACTAAATAATAGCTGGTCAAAAAGACTCTTAGTAGTGTATCATGTCGTTATACAAATCACTCAAGAGTTTATATCATCTACACATTTGGGTTATACAGGTCACAGGTTTATGGGCCTTGACCGCTATAATACTGTCATTGAACTATAGGGTTAGTCTCACAAGAATCTCAGGTATGTGGCACTTGTTAGTATTGGGCACAATATAGTGCAACAGGGGTCTAATGTTAGCTGGGGGTCTGTTGGGTGGGCTTCATAGCATGGTTGGCAGTCTGGCACAAGAAAGGAATGCCTTGCAAGGACACAGGGTTAGAATGGCAATAAGTTTCAACTGGCGAGGGTAAGAGGGCAAGGACACTTTTGTGGAGATGAACGAGCTATGTGCTTGGAACATGTTGGTTCACATGCAGGACAGTGATCTCAGAGGAAAAGGGATGTGTTACATTTGTTATTTGTTGCAAGCAGCTCCGGCTTCAGCGTGAGAATGGAGCTGCAGAGTTTTCCAGTTGGAGTGGGAAAGAGGGTGGAGGCCATGTGCTCCGAGCTATTGCGGCTGGCAAAAGGGAGAGGTGCATTTTGTACTATCGCAGTGAGGCCTGGTTACCAAGATGGAGTCGAAAGGGGGCACAAAAAATGGATGTCCTTTGTCCTGCTTGGTGGACCCATCTACACGGATGTAACCCAAAGTTAACATAGCATAAGGGCGAGGAGCGTACCCACCACTAGCGCCACTTGGTCCGAGTTTTGTACTGAGAAGTGATGGTTCAGAGGGGCCCATTGGTCCCTCGCTCCCACACATGCCCCCCTTTTGTTACATCTAAAGTAACAAATACTTCTACTTTTTATTCTTTTCATTCTCCCTTCGGTAGTACTCAGCCTCTGCCACAGCCTCGTCCCACGTGGGGGTCCCTTTTACGGGCATATATGCTCTAAGTACACTTCTTAGGCTGTTTCCTCTTCTGGCATATTCATCTGGTGAACACATTAAGTAAATACCTCCATCCCCATCTATATCTACCCATACTTCTTGGTGCCATTGCAACTCTCTTGGTTCTTTTATCGTTGTATGATGCAAATTATCCACTATATCCCCATATTGCCTGTAAATTGCTGTCATCCTGTATTGTGGTGTAGTGTATTCCCTTGTTTGCATCTGTGCATCTATCATGGTAGCTACCGTTATCGGTCAGCCCATTGTTACCGTCATCATAGCCGAGGTTGGCATGCTTTTCCAGTTGGCACACACAAAGGAACAGGAGCACAAAGACGATGATGGGGATCAGTATTTTCATTGCCACATTTACCCATGATGGTATCCAGCTGAACAAATTGTCGAACCATGTGCTTTCTTCTGCTCCTCCTTCCGCTCTCATTCTCTCCCCTAAGTTGTGCACTGCGTTTATCACAGGGGAGAGTGTCCCGTTATCAGCATCTTCAGTTGGCGCGAATGTGCAACACGCCCCCCAATTTTTCAGCAAACACCGCCGTCCATCGCCGTGAGGAGATCTAGGGCATATTAGTTTTGCATTGTCATTAGGCGCACGTTGAACATCTCTTCAGTGTCGTTAGCCAGTTGAATGAGCTCCCAGCGCACTATCTGCAACCATTTGGCGTTCGCTCGTGCTTGCAGTCCTGGGGCAAGAAGTGAGGCGAAGAAAGTCTCTGCTGATGAAAAGAGCTTGTATTTCTGCGGGATCTCATCAAGGAGTTTTGATGATTCGGATGAGATGTAATTGGAAGACCTTTTATTCCGTGTCAATCTTTTCTTTAGTTCATATTCTGACAATAGTTCATATTCTGGAGCTTCTGTTCTTATTAGTTGGGGTGTTGTCGATGGTTCAGCCGATTGCCCTGCTGCCGATATGCCAGCCGATTGCCCTGCTGCCGATATGCCTGCCGATTGTTCTGCTGACCCCTGGATATGGCTTTCTGGTATTACCATCAGGGCTGTGTGGAGGGTCACTAGAGCACACGTTCCTGTCCACGATGCAGGGAGGTGCAGGTAAGCTTGTTTGCTGCAAACCCAATAAATGTCCATTACTGCAGCTGTGCCTTTCTTCATGTCGGGTATTATTACCATTTTGTTACATCTCCTTGCCTCCCCCATGTTCACTTTCCATCCCCACGGAAACACAGTTCATGTGGCACTTCTTTTTGTATTTTGATAGGTTTCTCTAATGCTGTGACCCACGTTAGCTTTGCGACATGCTGGGACCAGATGGGGTCACATACCTCTTTTATCCATTGGAAAGTCTCATTTGGTAGGCCTCGAAGTGCTTCTGCTTTGCATTCGATTGTTTCTTCGTGCCATTTATTTTCTGCATATCGTGTCCCCTTGATGACACAAAATGGTTCCTTGAGACAAATTACTCCTTGGCGCCTGTTTGTGCATGTTTTCTCATTCTCCATGTGACGGTGTGTGCCTGGAACGTGCTCTTTATTCTGCATAAACCAGATGAATTAAACATTGGGCCTCCAACAAGGGCACTTCCTGTGGTACTAACATTTTAGGTGTTCCTGATGTGTGCGGAATGAGTGAACAGACGTAGCAGCTTTAATTTGTTGCTTGCTTCGCTGTGGCACTCATATCAGAATACCATTTATTTGATTGATCAGGGTGGCGGGGATCTTCTATTTCGTCTAACCCAGGTCGTGATAGATGTCGTGTCTTTTCCCTCCCGCCCCCCTTTTTCTCCTCCTCCTCCCTTGCTGGTTATTGTTTTTCACCCTTTAAGCATTACTCATTTTACATTGAAATGTAACACTGACACACTTGTTGATCCTCCAGTGATGTATTCTGTGGGTTGCTTTACATCTGTTTTGTTGACATTCATTTCATGTGACTCCTTCCATATAGTCTTCACCCCAGTCCATATCATTTGCGATCCCTCTCGTATCATGTTAGCCCCGCCCCCCCATTTGCATGTGATTAACAAGAGATAAAAGGGTATAGTACCAAGCTGCAAAAAACAACATTACTGACATCAAAATTTGCAGCGCATTTCAAAACACATTCAACGTTACTGAACCTTTTAGCCCTAATGGCAACCCTATCACTATCTAGCATTAATTAGTTCTCTCCGATTGTAGGTCGTTGGGCCATTTTTCACCTGGTGAGGCGATATATATTCATTAAGTCAAAACAATATATACATATATTTACATTCTTGTTCAATTTCATGTTTAATCATAATTTTCAGTCATGCTTGTTCTTTTACTCCAGGGGTGCACAACTGATTTTGACAGAGGGCCGAAAGTACCTTACATGAGGGCTATAGTGGGCTGAAAAGTAAATGTGGGCGGGGCGGTAGGCGGGGCATGGCAGGAGGCTTTTTAAACCCCCAAGTTGTACTAAACACATGGAAAAAGAATGTTTTTGAGGGGTAACGATTTTTATCTGCATTTCAAACTTACATTTTGTACTACACATTTTCCATTGTTATAATTTATTTCTATTTAGTTATTGTATCTCGCCTGTTTAATTAACTTATATATATTTTATTGACCCTAGATTGGACATGCCGTTATTTTGGACTGCTACAGTTTGCTATTTGGGTTGCCCAAGAGGAGTATGGCCTTCGTTGAGTCAGGTTTCCTCAAAATGCCAAAGATGAACATCTCCTAACTGTGCCTGTTTTAGCTTTATTATTGGGTTCACTCTTGGAGTGCAACACTATGCCCCAGGGCCCACTTACCCCCAACCAAACACTATGCCCCATGGCCCCCTCACCCCAACCAAACACTATGCCCCATGTCACTCACCCCCAACCAAACACTATGCCCCATGTCCCCCTCACCCCCAACCAAACACTATGCCCCATGTCACTCACCCCCAATCAAACACTATGCCCCATGTCCCCTTCACCCCCAACCAAACACTATGCCCCATGTCCCCCTCACCCCCAACCAAACACTATGCCCCATGGCCCCCTTACACCCAACCAAACACAATGCCCCATCTCCCCCTCACCCCCAACCAAACACTATGCCCCATGGCCCCCTCACCCCACCCAAACACTATGCCCCATGTCACTCACCCCCAACCAAACACTATGTCCCATGGCCCCCTTACACCCAACCAAACACTATGCCCCATGGCACTCACCCCCAATCAAACACTATGCCCCATGTCCCTCACCCCCAACCAAACACTATGCCCCATGGCCCCCTTACACCCAACCAAACACTATGCCCCATGGCACTCACCCCCAATCAAACACTATGCCCCATCTCCCCCTCACCCCCAACCAAACACTATGCCCCATGTCACTCACACCCAACCAAACACTATGCCCCATGTCCCCCTCACCCTCAACCAAACACTATGCCCCATGTCCCCCTCATCCCCAACCAAACACTATGCCCCATGTCACTCACCCCCAACCAAACACTATGCCCCATGTCCCCCTCACCCCAACCAAACTATGCCCCATTTCCCCCTCACCCCCAACCAAACACTATGCCCCATGTCCCCATACCCCCAACCAAACACTATGTCCCATGTCCCCCTCACCCCCAACCAAACACTATGCCCCATGTCCCCCTCACCCCAACCAAACACTACGCCCCATGTCCCCCTCACCCCCAACCAAACACTATGCCCCATGTCCCTCACCCCCAACCAAACACTATGCCCCATGGCCCCCTTACACCCAACCAAACACTATGCCCCATGGCACTCACCCACAACCAAACACTATGCCCCACGTCCCCCTCACCCCCAACCAAACACTATGCCCCATGTCACTCACCCCCAACCAAACACTATGCCCCCTGTCCCCCTCACCCCCAACCAAACACTATGCCCCATGTCACTCACCCCCAACCAAACACTATGCCCCATGTCCCCCTTACACCCAAACCAAACACAATGCCCTATGGCCCCCTCACCCCCAACCAAACACTATGCCCCATGGCCCCCTCGCCCCCAACCAAACACTATGCCCCATGGCCTCCTCACCCCCAACCAAACCCCCCACCCCATGGCCCCCTCACCCCCAACCAAACCCCCACCCCCAAATCAGCACACACAAACCAGCACCAATACAGACCCGAACCCCCAACTCAGCACACACACAAACATGCACCCATAAAGACCCAAACCTCCCACCCCTCCCCAACTCCAAACCCCCCACCCCCCAACTCAGCACACACACTCTCAAGCATGCACCCATACAGACCCGAACCCCCCACCCCCCAACTCAGCACACACACAAACATGCACCCAAACAGACCCGAACCCCCCACACCCCCAAATCAGCACACTCTCAAACAACCACCCATACAGACCCGAACCCCCACCCCCCAACTCAGCACACACACAAACATGCACTCATAAAGACCCAAACCCCCCACCCCACCAACTCCAAACCCCCCACCCCCAACTCAGCACACAATCTCAAGCATGCACCCATACAGACCCGAACCACCCACCGCCCAGCTCAGCACACACACAAACATGCACCCATACAGACCCGGACCCCCAACTCAGCACACACACAAACATGCACCCATAAAGACCTGAACCCCCAACCCCCCCAAATCAGCACACTCTCAAACAAGCACCCATACAGACCCGAACCCCCACCCCCCAACTCAGCACACTCACAAACATGCACCCATACAGACCCGAACCCCCACCCCCAACTCAGCACACAAAAAACATTCAAATCAAAACATTCAAACACATCCGACAACCCCCCTCACCCCGCATCGCAACATACATACAAAAAACATTCAAATCCAAACATTCATACACATCCGACACACACCCCACCCCCGCAACTCAACATACACGCAAAATACATTCAAATACAAACATTCATACACATCCGACACACACCCCCACCCCCGCATCTCAACATACACACAAAATACATTCAAATACAAACATTCATACACATCCGACACACCCACCCACCCCCGCATCTCAACATACACACAAAATACATTCAAATACAGACATTCATACACATCCGACACACTCCCCCACCCCGCATCTCAACCTACAAACAAATACATTCAAATACAAACATTCATACACATCCGACACCCCCCCCACCCCCGCATCTCAACATACACACACAAACATAAAGCAAAAGAAACCCGAGACACAAACACAAACAGAGCACTTACCGGAGACGTGCTCGAATGCTGGAAGGCAGGTAAGCTGGAACGCTGGAATCATACTACGGCTGGCATGGTCCAAGGCTGAAATGCCTTCCGGCATCAAGCCTTATGGACCACGCCAGCCATAGTGCTGGCCCTCCATTGGTGCAGCACACACGCATTACGGGGCTCGTAGGAGCGACGTGGTGCGTGCTGAGCCAATGAGGGCCAGTGTTTTGTCCGGCCCGGAAGACAACAAAGACTTTCCTAATGGAGGCCGGACAAAAGAGCATGGCGGGCCGCGACTGGCCCGCGGGCCGTATGTTGTGCGCCCATGTTTTACTCTATTGCTCATGTACTTTTGCTATAGAGATAGTAATCGGAACGAAGGTGGGAGATAGAGAGGGAGAGATAGTTGAGGTGTATAGACAATATGTCGGCCAATTAAAGAGGAGAGGAGGAAGAGACAGAAAAGAAGGAAGGAGGAGATAAGCTGTGCAGAACAAAAATACATATCATCACATTTATCTCTGCATATTCTCTTTTACTGACGATTTTGTTATTTGCTTTCAACCTCATTTCTTGTCCCAGTGGCACTGTCTTGCTCCTCCTGGGGGATTGTACTATTGTATGCCCTCCTCACATCTGATAAGTGCACCCAATACTTCAATCCCTTTACCTTCACCGTGGTGGGTGTACTATAGATGACCTCATAGGGGCCATGAAACCTGGGTGAATTCCACCTTCTCACAAAGCTGCGGACATACACATGTACCCCTGGCATCAGTGGCCTGGTAGAACTGTCTGTGTCCGGTGTGGTAGCATCAGTCATCACATTTTCAGTAAAAGGCAGTGCTATTTGTCTCGCTATACTGCATACTGCGCGTGTTAGCTGGGTTAGGTATTCCTTGAACTCTTCCCCCAGCACTGTGGCAGCTCTGTGTGCATCTGAGGCTCTTCTAATTGGGGATACTGGTGTGTGTGTTCTCCTCCCAGTTACAATTTCGTGGGGGCTTAGATGGTGGTCTTCACATGGTTGCGTCCTGAGTTGGAACAGTGCTAGGGGCAAGCAATACACCCAATTTTTCTTTAACGTGTTACACAATTTAGATACCTTACTCTTTAATAATCTGTTGATCTTTTCTACCACCCCATTCACCATTGGATGACAAATTGAGCATCATTTGTGTTTTACCCCCAAGAGTAATGTCACTTCCTTAAAGAGGTCATTCACAAAGTGCGTACCGTTGCCTGATTTAATCACATATCATATTCCCCATCGTGAAAACACCTCCCGCACGAGGAACTTGGCTGCACATTTCACGTCTGGGTGGGGACATGGGCCTGCTTCCACCCACCTTGAAAAGGGGCACACCACCACAATCAAATATCTTGCTCCTTTACACCGCTCTCCCATATCAGCATAGTCTATGTGGAACTCTCTAAATGGTCCTGTTGGTCGGGGCAGGGTGCCACGCAGTGTTCTTAATGTCATTCCTGAATTATATGTTTGGCATGTTATACATTCTACAATGAATTTTGACAGGGGCTCTTGGAAATTGGGGACGAACCAGTGTTCCTGGATGTCTGCGGCAATGTGTTGTTTTGCTACATGGCCAGGGAAATGCAGCTGTTGAAATGCTATTTCTAGTAACTCTATGGGCATTACAACCTTTCCTGTTGTCTCTTGCCTCCAAAGGAGATCTGTGGCTGATTGTTTAGATCCCCGTTTGCTCCACAGTTCTTGCTCCTCTTGGGACGCTCTTCTTTGTAACTCTATTATCTGCGCTATTGTTGTATTATTGTATGATTCTTCTTGTGGATCTGTGGTGGTTGCTTTTGCGATACATTTGAGTGTTGGGGTCACATTGAAATACGAGGCCTCCTTCGCTGCCGCGTCGGCTGCCGCGTTTCCCAATGAGATTGCATCTGAGTTGTTGGTATGGGCTTGGCATTTCACCACTGCCACTACCGATGGTACTGCTAATGCATCTATTAGCTCATTCAACAATGTTACATGCTGTACTGGAGAACCGTCTGCCCTCCTGAATCCTCGTCTATGCCACCGTGACAACACTGAGTGCACCGTGGTAGTTGCATAGGCTGAGCCTGAGTATATTGTCACCGCACAGCCTTTGGCTGTGCGCAGGGCTTCAATCAGGGCAGTTAATTCCGCTGCCTGTGCTGAATAATGGGATGGGAGGCGCTTTTGCACAATTGTCTCATATTCATCTTCTTCCATGCGTACTAACGCCATTCCAACGTGTTTTTCCCCTGTTTCGGAGTTTATTGATGCTGACCCATCTATGAAATATATTTCTCCCTCCTGTAGGGCATTCTCGCTTGCTTTCGAGATGTCATCACCTTCCCCCTCATATGTGGCACAATCATGTTCCTGTATGTCCTCTGTCGTGCATGGCTCTGTAATAAATGTTGCTGGGTTCACTGTCTTGCACCTCACAACGTGTACGTTGGGGCTTGAAATTATTACTTCACATGCTGTTGCTCTTTGTGTCATTAGTGTCGATTTTGATTGCTCAAGGATGGCGAACAGGGAATGCTCCGCATATAGTGTTACCGAACATCCCATGACAATGGTGGCGCTTTTTTCAATTGCAAAGGCCGCAGCTGCGAGAGCCTGTTTGCACATGAAATTACCTTGCATTACTGGATCTAGTGTCCCACTGTAGTAAGCCAATGGTTTTTGACCTAGTGACGTTTTCTGTGTCAGTACTGCTGTCATCAGTGTCCCATTGCAGTGTGAAAACAAGAAAAATAACAAGAAAAATTCCCTCTCATAATCTGGGTTCGCGAGGACTGGGGCGTCAGCAATGAGGTCTTTTAATTTCAAATACTGTGTTATCATTTCCTGCGTCCATTTTATTGGCGCTCTATTTTTCTGTGCCTCTTTTAACACTTGTAGTAAGGGGCGTGTGTATGCCGCGTAATCAAGGGTCCATGCTCGGCAATAATTACAAATGCCAAGAAATTTTTGCATGTCTTTCACAGTTTTTGGTATTATTATGTTGCGTATAGCAGCTGCTCTGTCTGGAAGTATCCGCTTCCCATCTTTTGATATTAACTTTCCGCGTTATACAACCTCTGCGAGACAGTATTGCAATTTCCCTTTGTCTACCTTGTATCCCTTGGTAGCTAGCACATTCAGTAGTGCTATCGAGTCTTTTCAGCACTTTTCTTCTGTATGGCTACAGACAAGTAAATCGTCTACGTATTGAATGATGGTGCTCTCTACATCTACGTTTCCAATGTCTTCCCGTAACACCCAGTTAAAAATGCTGGGGTTTTCACAATACCCTTGCGGGAGTCGGTGATATTTATACCTGTTGTTCCCTAATGTGAACGCTGTCAGGTACTGGGATCCTGGGTCGAGTGGTATGGAGAAGAAAGCATTTTTCAAGTCAATTACAGTGAAACATGTTGATTCTTTTGGCACACTGCACAATATTGATGCCGGGTTAGGCACTAATGGGAACTCTTTTTGAATGATGTCATTGAGTGGGCGGAGATCCTGGATGATCCTCCACGCCCCTCTCTTTGCTTTTCTGATCGGGAAAATCACTGTATTACATGGCGAGTTTGATGGCACTATGATGCCTTGTTTCAGGAGTGCATTTATGGTTTCCCTAATTCCCTCCACCGCTTCTCTTGATATGGGATATTGTTTTACCCTCAGCAGTATTGCGCCTGGCTTGAGTTTTATTTTTATTTGTGTCACCTCATGCAGCAGACCTACATCGTGGGGCCCGGTGGCCCAAATTTCAGGTGCTACTTTTGCCATGTATTCCTCTAATATAGTCAGTGGGGCCTTAATGCTAGCCATCAGTGGGTTATGTACCTCTTTGTACTGGATCATAATGTCACATGGTACGCTTATTTCCATTATTATTTCTCCATCATCCTCACCATCAGTGAATAATTCCTCATCTGTTATATCTCATAGCATTATTTTTGGGTCTATGCATGACACAGTCCTCCACTCGCACCCATGCATGTCCAGTCCTATGACCACAATACGTTTTCTGGATACTTGAACTGCCTCAATGTCTATGGACATTATCGTGCCTGGCACAATGTCTGTGCGTGCAATTGGGCGGAATATGAAATCTGATGGTGTTCTCCATTCTTTTCTCGTTATCTCTGGCACCACTCGTGCTAACACTTTGATACCATATATAAACATGCTTATGTCAATGGGTATTCCTTGCACCACAACTTCGTTCATTACTGTGCTGATCATCAACATGGCTCGTACTGGGCATACTCCTGGTGTTGAGCACACTATTCCTCGTTCTGTAAACAAGATCGTCATATTTAATTTGCTTAACGCATCTCTCCCCAGCAAACTGATTGGTGCATCTTCGTGGTACAGTAAGGGGGCGCGCACAGTTTTTCCCCCCACCGTTATATCAAGATCTTTAGTGTAAGGAACTTTTAAAATAGCCCCAGAGAACCCCTGTGTCTCTAAATTCCTGCCTTAGAGCGAAAACCACCCTTCCATAAGACATGATTTCTCCGATCCAGAGGCTACCATAAAGATAAACTGCTTATTTCCTATCTCTGCCCCACTAGTGGTTCCTCCTCTGCACATAGGGTGGTGGATAGTGCTGGACATGCAAGTGTTCCCTGTGTGCTGTCCTAATCTGAATGTCTTTCTTGCCCTGGCACTGAGAAGACATTGTCTCCGATCACTGTCACACCACAGTACGGTGCGGGCGCACCGTTTGCAGATGTTGCATAACAATTATTGGTTGCGCTTCCCACTACATTTTGTCTTGCCATTGTTTGTGGTGGTGGTTGCTGTCCTTGCTGTACCTGAGGTTCGTTATAGCACTGGTCTTGCTGTCTCCCACTTCCCATCGGTAGTCCATAGGGGCTACCTGAGTGTGGGCACCTCCAACCTTGTTCGTTCTCCATGTGCTGTTGCCCCTGGAAATACCCTGAAGGCCGCATTCTACAATCTCTAGAGTAGTGTCCCCATCTCCCACAGTTCCAGCATGACCCTTGTGGTCTGCCTCTCATTCCTTGGCCGCCAAATCCCCTATATCCCATACCTCCAAACCCCCCTCTCTGGCCATGTTTCCCACCTCTTCCTCTTGCTGGTCTTTCTTGCCACTGTTGCCCACCATATTGCTCTTCTCCGTTCCACTGCCCTTGTCCTCCTGTGGCCCGTCTCGGTCTGTGGTTGCGCTGGCGTTGACGGCGGCGACCTTCATTAATTTATTCTGTACCAGCTTCGCCTCGCCTGCAGCCTTTTTTGTGCTATCTCCTTTTCTCTCTCTTTGATCCTCCTGCAGTGGTGCACAATTATACTCTGTATTTCAGGCCAGTGCTTGGCTTCTATCCCAGCTATTTTGTCCAAGGCCTTCTGCACCTCCTTCGGGATCCCCTTTTTGATGATAAAATAAAACAAGGCAGTGGACTGGTTTCACGCCGTGCCAGTTTCGCTTCTCCATAAATCCTGCACCCGTATTATGAATTGCGTAGGATCCTCATTCTTCTCCATTGTGCATTGCATCACTAAATGTAAATCTGGAATATCTGGAAACGTGCACCTCAATGCATCCCATACTTGTGCTCGAACGTTATTGAACGCCGATCCATCGTGGCAGTCACAACTCATCGTTACTCCGGGGAATCCGGCCTTTTCCCACACTGCGTCTGCTTGGTCACCAATTGCTGACAGTAATAAGCTCTTCACATCCCCTATCGCTAGCGGCACTCCTGCTGTGTTTTTCTCAAAGGCGTGTATCCATTTCCCAGCCCCTCCCGACAGTGGGGGGAGGACCTTTAGCAAGTTGTTTTTATCCATTTGAGCGCATGGAATGTAATGTGGCCTACCTGCTCCTTTACGTATAAATGGCATTTGTAACTTGTGTTTCTTCCCTACCTTACTTACCGCACATTTCTTTATTTTACTTACCATCATATTTCCCCCTCGCTGTCTTAGTCTACCCTGCCATAGTGGTGGTGATGGTGTGTCTGGGAACCAACGGTTTGGCAGTGGGGACCCGGTCTCGGCAGCTGCCTCTTCATATTCGTCTAAGTCACTCCCCACCTGTTCTATTTCTGATTCTTGCTCATTGTTCCCTTCACATCCTTCCCCTTTCTCACTTTCTGGGGGGGGGGTGGGCGTATATAATACTGACGGGTTTGTCATTTAGATGGAATAGGAACTCCCCTCACCGCCACTCTTTCTGTTGCCCTTGTGGTATGCGTGTTCCTTGTGATGATACTGACCGCGCTGGCTCTGAGATCGCTTGTGCCACTTCCCCTGCTGTGCTCAATGTTGGCGTTAGATCCGCTATGGATAATGGCAGCACCTCTCCTCCCCCTGGCAGCATTTGGCCTGAGTCGCACAATGCTCTCAGCCGCTTTATTTCCATCTGTGCATGCGCTAGCTGGCGGTCTAATTCTCCAGTGAGATGTGCCAAATTCACGGGGGGCGCGCTTGTTGGGCCATACAACCCTCCTTTATCATAGGGGGGTGGTGCTGTAGCAACTGCTCCGGTTGTGGGTGCACGAGTGGGACATGCTGGTATGTACAGGGGCTCACTATATCCTACTGCTGGTCTTGACATTAAAGGATATATTTTAGTTGTATCGCCTTAACTCTTCCTGCGTTTTCTGTGTTTCATTCACTCTATCTTTATTTACCTCTGCTGTAGGCGTAACTTCTGCTAACATTTGCCACAGGTCTAGTACTTCGCTTCTCTTTTGCAGTTGTTTCCCCTTGTACCTTGCTAACAAATGTGTAGATACTAAATCCAATACTCTCTTGTCGAATGACCCACCCTCTGGTCAAATTGGCGTCACACTGTCCCCTTTTATCTCCGTCAACCATTGATCGTGGTATTTTTGTATTTTCTCACTGTATAATGGAAGGTGCTGACAAATATGTGCTAGCGGTGTTATTCCTTCCATGACGAGGTATGTCCTTTCCTCTCTTGTCTGTACTTACCTTTCGACCTCCCTTTTCCCTTGACCGCTTCTCCACTAGTCTTTTTCCCTCCTAGTTGGATAATATATCACGGGTCATCTCAGTTACTTGTAATTGGTATGCACATATACGTATTAAGATATATATATCAATCACTTGTCAACGTTAACCTTATAGTTGTTGCATGTTCAAATTCAACAGTTCATTATTGCAGGTTTGCCACTTTAACCACAAATTAATCACAATACTTGAATATCCTTGACGAAGCAATGGACAGAATACAAAAGCACATACAACAATTACCATGCACATGCACTACCTGCGCGCATTTTCTCCCCGTTTTACTCTTTTGTTTTTCCACCCCTTTCCCGTTTCGCCTACACTTCTCATTCACTCCCCACCTCTTACACCCTTTTACTCTTTTCCAAGAATCCTTTCGTACCCAGAAAAAGAATATTCTAAATGACTACTCCAAGTCTACTCAATATATGAGACTCCTACTATTTTCTCTGTATCTTCACTTATTTATTCTGCAGTGGATGAGACAATGCTACGCGGCGCCGCCTTCTAGCCCATTCGGGCTAGGATACCACTTCTCTTTTTCTCTTCACTTCTTACAAAAACCTAATGGCCATATAAAGGACAGATCAGAAAAGCCTCATCATCACTCACAAAGACCCTACTCTTCCCTATTACCCGTTACCACCTGTCTCACCTATTTCCCCCTTACCTTTCCTTCGTAACCTTCGCAACCGGCACGCACATGTTCAGTCAGGTGACTCGAGGGTCGCCGCTCACAGTCTGACCCCAGTCAGGCTCGCACCCAACCAAGCCGTGGCCCACCTCGGCGAGTAGCTTTTCAGTTGGGTATTCGTCAACCGGGAACCCTTGACCCTTCTTCGTAGTGCGCATAGGCTGGTCGGCCGCGGAGGTGTTGGTTTCGCTGGGGGGCATCCCGGATCTCGCCGCTCAATGCCGGCCTCGAGGCACCTCTCCAATCATGTTGCAGGGGGTCACCAAATGTTTGTGCCCTCCCTGACTTACACGTGTGAAATGAATAAAAACAGACACTCCTTGGGCAGGGAATAAGGCACAAAAGAGCAAGCTGCGAGAGTTCAAGGAAAAGTTTATCTAGATCCTTCAGAGTGCTCTGGCCACATCAAGGTTACAACACATTTATATAGTACATCTACATCTTTAACATATGATGCTATGTTGGACCTGGATTGGTCAGCTGTGGTGGTGTTTTAGGTGTGGGCATCATCTCTTCCTCAGGGTTGGTTGCTTGGTTGGCGGGAGGATTGACGTCAGACATTTGTGCTCCGAATGGGTGAAGGTCAGGTCGCTGTGAAACACTGTGGTTACTATCTAAGCTAAGAAAATACATTCTGAGTAATGCATGCACTAAATAATAGTTGGCCAAAAAGACTCTAGGTAGTGTATCATGTCGTTATATAAATCACTCAAGAGTTTATATCATCTACACATTTGGGTTATACAGGTCACAGGTTTATGGGCCTTGACCACTATAATACTGTCATTGAACTATAGGGTTAGTCTTACAAGAATCTCAGGTATGTGGCACTTGTTAGTATTGGGCACGATATACTGCAACAGGGGTCTAATGTTAGTTGGGGGTCTGCTGGGTGGGCTTCATAGCATAATTGGCAGTCTGGCACATGAAAGGAATGCCTTGCAAGGACACAGGGTTAGAATGGCAATAAGTTTCAACTGGCGAGGGTAAGAGGGCAAGGACACTTTTGTGGAGATGAACGAGCTATGTGCTTGGCTCATGTTGGTTCACATGCAGGACAGTGATCTCAGAGGAAAAGGGATGTGTTACATTTGTTATTTGTTGCAAGCAGCTCCGGCTTCAGCGTGAGAATGGAGCTGCAGAGTTTTCCAGTTGGAGTGGGAACGAGGGTGGGGGCCATGTGCTCCGAGCTACTGCGGCGGGCAAAAGGGAGAGGTGCATTTTGTACTATTACAGTGAGGCCTGGTTACCAAGATGGAGTCGAAAGGGGGCACATAAAATGGATGCCCTGTGTCCTGCTTGGTGGTCCCATCTACGCGGATGTAACCCAAAGTTAACATTGCATAAGGGCGAGGGGCGTACCCACCACTAAAGGCACTTGGTCCGAGTTTTGTACTGTGAAGTCCCACACAACAGTAAGGATGTGAAATAAATGATTGTACTCAGCCTGATGATGGAAACAGACAGGCGACTATAGTACTAGGCCTGATGACATTTCTGGTAGAGCAGAGAAAAGCAAAAGGTGAGGGAGAGGGGTGCAAAAAGGGAGAGCAGGAACAGAACAAGCAACTTTCGTTCTGGGCCTGATGACATTTAAGAGAGTGCTGGTGGGGGGGGCAAGTAACAGGAGGGGGGGGGAGACAGACAAGGTTGCTATCATGCTAGGTCCAGGGACAATTTTGATAGAGTAAGTGCATAGAAGAAAGTAAGGGCAGGAAATAGGAAAAGGGAGAAAGGGAGAGGAGGATAGAACAGAGTAAGAAGTCAGAAAGAGTGGAGAAGCAAGAGAGGAGAACGAATACAATTGCAGAAGTCAGTAGTTACACATAATGTTCCAAGCCAGGATACAAGATGAAGATGGGAAGAGCATGATCCAAGGACACCATGAGTACAAAATGTAAAGGAAGTCCAACATGAGAGTTGAGAAAGGGTGACGCACTGTGAAACAATGAAGTCCATAAAGTCAAATCCAGTACTGGCCACAAGACGGTGATGGTCAAACCAGAATATATCAGGACAGACTCCTGCAGAAGTAGGCTGGAGATGGAGGGGAAGCAGGATAAAAGAATCAAGCAAAACAGGCAATCAAGTATGCTATGTGAAATGATAGGTTATTTTTAACACGCTTAATACCCCGGACCCGGGGATCGAACTGTGTTGCTCTGTGTCATTTCACTTCCAAGGCAAGCATGTTGCCCCTGAGCTATCTTCCTAGACAATTGTCCAATACTCCTCTTGGCCTTTAGAGACTTGTTCACTCTACCCGATATTAACTTCATGCCCTTTTAATTGTCCAATATTTGTCACCAGTAAATGTTCTTGTTCCTCCTAATCTTTGGCAAATATGTCCTTGCACATGGCCAGCTTGAAAACTCCCTTTGTGCTTTTGCTTCATCTCTCAAAATAGCTTCCTTGTTTTCGAGCCAATGTACTCCCCTTTTTCGCAAGGAAAACAGCTTATTCATCATCTTTCCAAGTTAGGACCCTGGGTTCGCATTGTGAGATGCTTGGGTTGATTGACATAAGTAGTCGTACATCATCTTCTAATGGTCATCCTAAACATTGAATATATAGCTCTCATAAGCAAGCTACTATGCATTCTTTCTACCTTGCGTTGCAGTGTACTTATAGTTATTGACCAGTGTGTCACTTCATTCTTCTGAATGTTCACACGTACTGCAGTATGCAGCACATGTTTTCCTTAGTACTCTAGTTACATTGTTTTTCTTAAGTATTTTCATATTGGTTCAGCATAGATTCATACATCTTGTATGGGACATTCTTTTCCTGTCATTAGACTTTGTTTAATGTACATCCATGCTGCGCACCATTTCATACATGGCTGCATTCCAGCAACTCGGCAAGTGAAATCCTTCTAGGTAACTATCCTGCACTGTTTCAATGTCAGGCTATCTTCTTAATGGCTGCCTGAGTCATTGTCGTCTTTCATGCAGTCAACATGGTATGGACATGTTGCATAAACTTGTGCATGGGTTCCCAATTGTGGCGGATCGTCTATCTTTCCAATAGGTTGGGCGTTAAGGGGCGTTGACTAGGGAGAATGCGTCCTCTTGCTCTTCTACAAAACTGAAAAATTTGAAGAAGTTGAGAAGGATTATGTGGTTAATGTCAAAAACAACATTGAGTAGGACCAGTACATGGATGGTGTCATTGATGACCTGGCTGGTGCCCGTTTCAATGCTCCATCTCAGATGGGAATCACTAACTAAGACAAGCACTATGATGCGAGAAGTTGTGGAATGTGTGTAATGTAGCTCACGTCAGTAACTCACTCCTTAGTCGCTGAATTGCTCATTAAGGCTCACACTCACTCACTGAGTTGCTCCCTTTCAATAATGGGAATCTATGTAAACAACTACCGAAATATCTCAGAAACAAAAATCCCTGGTGAATCAATTCGATAAAGAAACAGCACACGTAATTATTTGTGGGCCTTACGTTAGCATTAGGCAAGACAGGCATTTCCTAAAATGTAAAACATTATTTAAGCGATGTAGTGCCTGCAAGCTAGTGTTTTTGGCGAGCTGCTCATTGATTCAGTCATTACTTATTACCTGGTCGGTTGCTAGAATATTGCAATTTCTGTTGATGTTCCAAAAGGTTAGAAAGATGACAAACGAGCATCAATAAATGCCTTTTTTATAATTATATCGGAGGAGAGAGCAGACCGGGGAGCGTTGTCGCACTGGGAGAAATAGTCTTGATGACAGAAAAAGGCTTAAGTTGGTATATTTTATACCAAATTGGATTTTTCTTAGTTAAGCATGCACAACATTAATGCAAACACAACCTAAATAAAAAGAAAAAACACATGTGCAATTATATTTATTGACTGCACATCTGCTACACGAGTGTCATCTTGCTACTAAGACGATAAGTATAACCATTATATGCCAGGTATTGCCATAATATGTCCAGTTTCTGCAATATTTGGCCATGAATTTGCATGTTGTCCGCAGATATCTGCATGTTATTGTACATATTGATATGAAATACCAGGTATTGCCATCATGTGCTCATTTACTGCCCTCATTTGCCAACACCATTACTTCCAATTTTAGGTATTGTCATCATATGCCCGGGCCCTCATATTGTTCTCCGGATATGGATATCATATGCCTGGTTCAGATTACATGTATCAGATATCTGCAGCACGTGCCTATATACTGACACCATTTATCTGACATTGCCTCACATATTTACCATTAAGCAGGGTTCGCCATCATGTGCCACACTCTCAGTCCTGGTATTGCATCAAATGCCAAGGCACTCATGCTGTTTTCGAGGAATTGTATATTGTGACTCAGTTCTAGCACCATTTCCCAGGCATTACAAACCTATATGCAGGTACTCTACTATTTGTCTCTTATTGATATCTTGTGTCGAGAAGATCACATTCTTTTGGCAGGTATTTTCAGAATGTGCCATGGCACTGGCTTCATTGGCCTGGCATAGGCATCTTTTGAAGAAGTACTTAAGCAGTTTGCCAAATATTGTTGTCATGTGTCCCAGAACAAAAAAAGCGTGCCTGGTATTGTCATGATATGCCCAGGTGCACAAAGCATTTGCCAGGGATGACCATCACATACCCTGATATTCTCACCATTTGCCAGGAATTGATATCACATTCCAGTAGTCACCTCATGTTCTAGTTTTCTACATTCAATACAGAGAACCACCCACTATTTACTGTGTGATGACATTATTGACTTGGAAATGAAACAATATAACATGGTCTGCCATGAGGTTCCCATAAACTCACCAGCCAGCCTAGCAGTTTTACTAATTCCGCACTCTTTTCGTCTGTGTAGGACAGGGAGCTACCGTCCAAACTGTACGCAATCCAGCCAGTTTGCCTGAGACGACCAAAGATGTTTCAGCGGTGCCAACAGAAGAATGAAATAAAACATTCTTTGGAGCAGTGAACTTACAAGGTAAGCAGGAATAGGAGATGAGGCTAGGTATAGACTGTTTGGACTTGCACCAGTCTAATATGTGGAGTCTAATAGATGTGATTGGCCGTCTTATTTTTTAGATTATGCGCAGAATGATAAAGGTACACGAGTCCAGGACCACTCCTTCTGTGGAGCCTGAAATAAGTGAAAGAAAGAAAATATAAGTGAGCGCTTTGAGATGCTCCTGAAATGTTTTAAGAGGTGAGACCCGTGGACAGATTTATGTCTACTCAGAAACAGATTGAATTTACTTTTCATAATAGTAAACCTGTGGAATGAAGTTGGGAGCATGTTGTTTTTGGCAACAATATGACCGTAGTAGAAGTGATTCATGCAGTTATTACATGTTTTCCTTAGATGAACATTGTGTGATCAACTTATCATGATAGATACACCCGGCTCTGGATCACACCACCAAGAACTACCCATGAGGTAATTTATTTCCTGAAGGAGAGTGTATGTTGATGGATGGGCTAGTTCTTGCCAATTCTATTCATTATTAGCACTCTGAGCTAATGTTTGTTATTTCCTTTTTTGCAGTACAAGGGAGGACATAAGGAGGAAGACTTTTTAGAATGATATTGTTATTCAAGAACTTTGAAACATGAATAGTGACCTAGATAACAGCTCCTGAAGAATGTTCACCACTTTGAGAACAGAAACATGCTTAGTAGTGTTATTTGAGGGGGTTTGGGATAGGTTGTTAAATAGTCACTGGAGCACTTTAATTCTTTTAAGTGTTTTTTTGTATTTGTGATATGTTGTGTTGTTACTTGTTTTTTTATTATTATTTATTTATTGCATTCAATTTGTAAAAAAATTTTTTAGCAATGACATTTAGATGTAAACTGTGACAGAAAGAAATCGGAGTAAGAAGAAGGCAAAACCTTAAAGGATGCAATAACAGAACAGATTAGAATTAATTAGCTGAGTGTTCCAGTATCAAAAGATAATTGCTCAAGGAATTGTACCAGGGCTATAACATACTTGATTTTCACACAACCAATTAAAAGTGACCACCAAACTTGGGGATCAGAAGCAATGACATCTGAAAATAGATGTCTGAAGTAAAATGTGCGAAGATCTTTCAGCCCATTGTGTTTTGTAAAAATGTGCACCAATTTTTCAATCTCGTCAACTTGTCTACAAAAACGACACTTGTCGTCTTTCGATAATCCTTGTATTGCCTGAATCTTGTGTGTTGAGTGCAAGTTCAGCTGGGCCCGCAAGAAATTGTCTCTTTCATTTTTGTCCGGAAAATGTTTTAGGTATATGCACACACTGTTCAGTCCGAGAGCAAGTGCGTCACCAGTTGACATTCAGAACCCACTTGCAGCATTTGAATCCAGTCAAACCTTTTCAATTTTTCTTTCACCCTGTTTGGGTTGGTCAAGGGTTGATCAAGACAACTGCCAATGGCATCTAAGCAGCTGGACATATCCTGGAACCAGTCCTGCAAAGATGGGTTATGATATGATATGATATTTTATTTATATCGCGCTCATACACAGGTGTTTCAGAGCGGTTGTGTTGTTGTTTTGTCTCATTGTGAATCAGGTCCAAGATTGAAGGTCTTGATGAGGAAATTACTTTACCAAACAAGGCCAGTCTATTCCAAATGACTGAACATCTCAATGATGAGAGGCCCAGTTCTTGGCGAACAATGGAAATTGGGGTAGATTGTGGGACCCCAAGAACTCGCTTCTTGAAAAGACCCTCGACGCGAGACCAACAAACAAGGTCTGATATAGAGAACATGGCATCAGCCCCGTAAACTACTGTTGGGATGACTTTTTGCTTTATAAAACTGGATTACCAGTAGGATGGAGAAACGTCTGAATTTCCTGTTTAAGGCACACGCCTGAGATGTAAAGGTTTTCATTTTTCCTACCAAATTTGACAGCATCGGGGCTTCTGGCTTGGAGTTGCTTAGCCAAACCCCGAGGTATTTAAAGGAGTCCAAGTTCTCGATTATTTTGCCACTGAATTGCCAGGAAAGCCGGTTTTTGCCTTTGGGAGATGTACCAAAGCTCATGGTTTTGGTCTTGCCTTTGTTGATTTAGAGCCCATTCTGTCCAATGTAATTATTGAGGCCATTGAGTTGCCACTGAAGACCCACCGGCGTTTGGTCGATGAGTACTACATTGTCGGTGTAGAGTAGTCGAATGAGGTAGACCCCACCCACCTTTGGGGGGAATGATCTTGTCTAGTGAAAAGTCTCAGGCATATCTTCCAGAAAACAACTGAAGAGACCAGGCGCCATCGGGCACCCCTGTTTTTCCCTACGCAAGGTCTTGATTTCCTTAGACAGAAGACCGGCCTTATTTAACCTGACTCTTAAGGTGGTGTTGGAGTGCATGGCCTTAATTGGTTCCAATATAGTTGGCGGGCAGTTCTTTTTCTCCATCTTGGACCAAATCAGGCCTGGTCAAAAACATGCACGAGCTCAACAAATACCATATATATATCTTTACTGTCTGACGCCGAGCTCTTTCTTGCAGGACCTGCAGCAAAAGAATGTTAATGGACGTACCCAGGCCTTTCACAAATCCACACTGGAATTGGTGGTAACCCGCAGTGGCCCTGCACTAGGCATGGAGATTGTCCAGAAGGATCATACCAAACAATTTGCTGATAACATCCAGTAGGGCAATTGGGCGATAGTTCCTTGGATCCTTTCGATTCCCCTTCATGTGGAGCGGAACCACTATTGCCATCCTCCATGTGCTCAGAATATGATGAGAGATCACAATCTGATTGAACAAGTGCACAATGAACTTGGCCCAGTCCTCCGGGTGCTCTCAAAGCATAACATTTGTAAGACCATCGGGCCCCGGGGCACGGGAGATCTTAAGTTTCATGATGCATGCCATTATGTCATTGGTGTTCAGTGTGAGAGCCCAAGGACCCTCCCTCGTGGAGAGCAGGACCTCGTCCACTCTAGCCATAGTCGATGTGTAGAGCGTGGTAAAGTGAGTAATCCATGCATCCTCATCAATAGGATAAGATTGATCTGCCCTTAAGGATGTATCATTTGGTTTGGTGAGCGACCAAAAGGCGCGGGCATCTCTGCTCGCCAGTGTTCTTAACATGGCTTTGGCGTCATTCTGGTATCTTAGGTGTTTAAATGAGAAGAGCCAGTTTTTGTAGTCACGCTGGGCTGACCTAGCATCACTAAGGGCTTCAGATGAGTTGGTTTTGTTTGCCAGCCACCTCAATTTTCGGACCCATCTTCTTTTCGCCTCCAAGATAGGGTCAAATGTGTGGTGACCAGTTTTAGTAGTGTAACCATCGGATGTAGGGCTGGCGCAGAATACTTCCAACAACGGAGAATAGTCAACCGTAGGTATAGATTTTGCGAACGAGGATGCAAAGGCCCCTACTCCTGTTGCTGACATCCTCAGACGAAGACCCTTGTTACAAGAATCAACCACCATCGGAGTGTATTCGAGAACTAAAGAATCAGAAGATCGCCATTCAAGTAGGAGATTGCGGTCGCTCTGGGTGTTGGCAATTATCAGAAGGCTGAGGACCAAAAAAAAAGGAAGTAAGAGGACACATAGATATAGTCTAGAGTAGAGGCAGAGCCCCTACTTTGCCAAGTAGATTGAGCAGGCATGTTCCCTGTGATGTTACCATTAAGGAGGTGCATGGCGCTAGAGTTCATCAGTGTGTTCCACTTGTCATGTCTGGCGGTTTAGGGGTCATCATAATTCCATAATTGGCCCTGCTTTGACTGCACAAGATCAGGGATGTTAAGGACACCACAAAGAATGAGGTATGTGAACTCTTGATTTGTGTAAAAGTCATCCAAACTCGAAGCTATACAAGTAGTAACTGAATCGTCATCAATTGTTGCCGGGTTCCAGTAAACGTTGATGACCTGGATCGTAGATCTTGAAGTACTACCAAGTGAAGGTAGACCAGGATCCCATGCAATCGTGTTTGCTTGCATGGGAAAGTTGGAAGATACTGATTTCACCAGTTTCAGGGAACCACCTGATTTTACTGCAGCGAGTAAACCCACAGATGGATGACCCAAGACACCCTTCACAGCTGGAGCAATAGACAGAATAAAAACATCCAACATCGGTGGCTTCCTCAACCATATCTCCTGGACGGTTATTAAGTCGAAGTCGGCTAAATCTCAGTTACTAGGACGTGTCAGGTAGTGAAACCCCCTCGTGTTCCAGTATTAACCTGTCTGTGTTGGTTATTGAGGAAACATTCAACAAGTCTTTTGTTGGATGTTTTGCGCTGTGTCTGAGTTGCTAAGAGGAAGGATGAGACGCCAGGATGTTGGCCAGCCAAGACCAGTCAGAAGAAGGCAAGTTGGGTCTTTTAGTGGCTTTTTGCACGTCATGCTTCCCACTTCTCGGGACGAGGAGTCGCGCTTGAAGGTGACGTTCAATTTCATAACAGGGCCAGATGAGACCCTACCAATCTTCAAGGGGTCCTTAAACGGCAGAAAAGATTTGAAGTCTGTTGTTCCTTTATCCCCCCACATGTTTCCCCTGTTGGGAACAGCAATTTGTCGGCCTAGCGGAAGAGAGACTTTGGTCGAAGTACAGCCTGACAGGTCAAATCCTAGCAGTAACAAGCTTTCTGTAGAGTCCTGCAAAATATTTTTAACTAGTCGTGACGACAGATGGAGAAACACCAAATACATCCTTTGCTTGTCATAGAATTCAATGAGGTTAAAGTCAGATGAGCGCAATGAACACAAGTTTGGAATAGAGTGAAGAAGTTCCAGAATCGCTTGACTTTCTAAGATGTGGGAGGTGTTTTTGTCCAGGACCCTCTCCAGTTTCAATGATCGATTATGCGTATTAACTCGTTTTACGTTGGCTTGTTTGTGATCTAGCCAGTTGTTTTAGGGGTGTTACTTTTGCCACCACCTCCCTGCACTTAAATTTGTCGGCGTAGTTTGCGATTTTAGAATAAGCAACGGAGGGGGTGTTGGCCACCAATGTTCTTGCCTCTACTTGGGCCTGCTGACTGAGTCATTTCCATTTGTCTCTCATGGATTCAAAGCCATGGGAAACAGGCGACTCTTGTTTGTCAGTTTGGGGCACCAGTTTAATTACAGCATCAGGCTCAACTAGAGCAGGAGGCTCTATGTTCTGAACATCCTCCGGAGTGTCTTTGATCGAGTAGGTGGAGAGGTTCAGCAAGTACTGGGAGATGGGACTGGTATTAGGAGGATCTATCAAAGGCCCAAGATAAGCACCACACCTCTCTAAATCACCATCCTCCGGGGGTCCTCCCTTAGTTGAAACCACCCTACTCATGGCCGATTGCAAGGCCCGCCTTACCTCAGTTGGAGGGCGTCATGAAATCTTGTTTGGCACTGGTTTTATTCCCTCACCATCTAGCAATGGGCTCTTCAGCTCTTGCCATTGTTTTTGATTGGAGAAGATCGGGAAGGGGTTGTTATCCCCCACCCCGTCCTCCTCTATTGATAAGATTTGAAGATTTGTGTCCCTGACAATACACGGAGCAGTCACCATCATCTGAGTAGAAGGAGTACCTGCAGCAGCATTCTTAAGACCTAGAGGGTTTGTACAGTCCCTGGTAAAATCAACAGCAAGCAACTTGTTTCTTGTCTGAATGGACTGGTGCCTTGTCTGTGTAGATTGAGAAATTGGTGCGCCCATTTTGTTGACAGTTTGTGAGGTGGCATTAGAAAACCCCACAGGACTGCTAGGTCTTGAGTCATGCGATTCCTTGCCCGTTATGAAACCCTCTCAAAATATTAGCTTAGAATGTGTCATAGCTAAAAGAGTGGTGTGATCTTTGAGGGTGTTGTTCACTTGTTCGTATAATTTAGTGAACGGAGCAAGAGCAATAGCCAATGTAGACATAATGGAGAAGAGGTTGAGTTTGTCCTTTCCGAGTCGACGAAGTATTTGGGGTAGGAGGCTCCAAGAGTTGTTTTGACAAAGAAGAACCCAGATTGAGTTGAGGAGAAGGTAGCACAAGCCGGTCAAGCGGTCAATGAGCTTCCAGTACCCGTTGTCCAGACTGACCCGCTCCGAGAGACCCTGGCGTTTTAGAAACCACATCAACAGCCACTTCTAGTCGCAACTTTGGTGAAGCGGTTACCAAGGCTGGAACACCCAATTAACTGGGAATGGAGTCTAAGGGTGCAGGCAGCATCTCTGAAGTTGTCATCCTTCCCATGACCTTCCTGCTGGGCCCCTTGTTAGGGCTGAAAGTCATTGCCAGAAGTAAGTAGCTTCGCTGCACCTGGGACCCCAAGATTATTCAGAGTACGGGTGACTGGGGGCACGAGCGAGGCCTTTGTGCTCCTAACAGCAGCTTTGAAGTTGAAAGGGACTATCAAAGGGGGTGTTACTAAAGGACCCCCTTCAGCCACCTTTGCATGAGTCGGAGACCAGTTCCAAGTTTCAGTGCTTCTAAGTAACTCTGCGTCGGACACGTCACTGAACCGTGAACTGAATGTAGAGACAGCTGATTTTTTTTCATGGAGAACATAGAAGGAACTGTAGGCACAGTCTCATGCCCCCGCCTGACCAATTTGTGGTGGATACGGGGGTTGAGCAGCAAGTTACCAGTTTTAGAAGAAGAAAGGGCACGCGGGACCCCTGAGCCTCTCGTTCCTGGTTTTTGAACGTGGTGGTTTTTTGGGATGAGAAGGACCGCCCGAGACCCGGAAGCGTTCAACGTTGCATCTTCCAGTGTAGGTGAATTAGCCTCAAGGGCAGCTGGAACTCCAACAGGCGAGCCTGCCAGAGGGAGAGCGGAGGGAGAGGAATTTTGGTCAGCTTCAGCCGGCAGCGACACCACCGCAGGATACCATCCAACATTGACAGAGTTAGGCGGGTCGAGTTGTGGGGATGAGAGGCTTCGGCGGGCGGCAACAGGAGATGAATAAATCAGAGCCCTTGTCGTACAGGGTTGTTCTTGAACTGGCATGACAGCCAGGGACGCCCCTTCAACTGCCGGGGCACTTAGGTCTATTAGGCCTGGTAGTGCAGCAGGGAAGTCCCTGACTGGGGAGCCCAACTCCCCCAGGGTGACCCTCACTGGGCTGATGGCATGGGGGTCAGGCAAAGCACTTACATGCAGGATGATAGCAGAATCGAGACCTGGGACTACGTAAGTCAGTCGCTCGTGCCGGGTTAGGGGGTGATTCGCTGTGAAGATAGAATTGTGTTTAGGTACTGGGGATCCCGTGTCCCGTAGAGCATCCAGGGAGTTATGAGGTCTTGAGGAGTTCAGTAGGTAGGTAGTGAGTGGCAAGACTATCACAACATTTGCCCATCGGTGAAGAGCAACTGGAGGAAGGAAGGATATAACCCGTTGAGCAGAGCCAGATGTTGTACTCAGCAGCCATGTGTCAGAGTTTCTTCCCACAGGGGCAAGGTCGGACCAGTTGAAGAAGGCTGCAAAAGAGGCGTAGAATTTTGAAGACTCGCCAGCCGATGAGAAGAGCTGCGAAGGTGCATGTCCATGTCCATCAGCCATCGGAGACCAGCCACTCTACCACAATCCACCACGCTTCGCTATGCAGGAAGTATTAGAGCGAGCAAGAGCAGGAGGGGGAGTGTCTAGAAGACAAACACAGTGGGCAGACTCAGCGAGTCACGGCAGCTGCAGCCTTGAAACGTTGCAGAAAGCAGACTCAGCAAGTCAGCGCGGGTCGTAGTAGAAGTCCGAAGCAAAGTTCCGAATATATTCAAATTCGCCCAGCAAAGTTCGTGGTGTATGCAAGACACCAGACACTCTACCACACTTCTTGGTTTTATGTTAAATGAACTGAGATCACGTTTTGTGTGATTATGTAATAAAAATGTGTTTGATTTTATATCGCATAAAGGGTGACGTGATTTTGTGGTTCTTCCCCCTCAATACAATTTGATAGTAGGGTCAGTTCCATGAAACCGACAGTAGTCCTACCTTTTTTTCAAATATATTACAGTTCCTGCGGGCATAGGTCAGACTGGTTTACATACCTACTAGTAGTGGATGGTCGGGATTTTTTTGTTATGTATTGTGGGTGGCCCATAAACTCACACCATATACCAGACGTTGCCAAAGAATGCCCAGGCAGTGAGACCATTTGACAGCACTGCCCTATGCCTAGGAGCTCTGCAAGATTGTAAAGAAATGTCATTATACGCTTCAGTACTTATATCATTTTAATGCCACAGTGAGAGGAGACTTAAGATGCAGTATTCAAAGCACTGGGGGCTAAAAGCACACTAAAAACAATCTAAGGCCGTTCATGCTCACTCCCGCAGAGCTCTCTGTGCTGCAATATTAGTATTCACCATATTTAAGGTGGAACAAAAGCCCCCCCAAGTGCAAAAAATGTACAGTTCATGAGTCAAATATTACAGGTCTGGCAGCAGTGCAGTATAATTTGGAATGATACAAGGATTTGATCTTTTGAGGGGGACATTCATTTGATTCTCTTTTTAGTAGTATACAGTATGAGGCTTTTTGGACGGTTGTGAACCACAGTTGCTAATTTAGGAACAAGTTATGTTCACCTTTATGCACAGAGGGAAAGCCACAACCAGTGATCAGATAGTTACCACCCAGAGATCTCTTTGTGTAAACTAGGGATCACCAAGTGCTGTTCTCTATGCTGGATTTTTAGGATAAACACTGTATGCATAATTCCTGTTTACATGCACTTTATTCAAATGCATCTTGTTCTGATATCCTAAAATTTGGGCTCCAATTCAGAAAGAACTCATTTGCATGGGACAAGTGCAGTTGGCGCAAACTGACCCAGTGACCACCACCAAACTATGTGTGCATTCTGATCTACAAAGAATCACACGTGTCACATGCGATTCTAGTCTACCACATGTTTTACCCTTGGATGGGCCTGTTTCACAAACAGAACAGGCAGCATTCCCAATAGTAACAAGCATTGGCAATGCTAACAGTTTGCGCTTTTGTGATTGCATGGGAAAGGGACTTTGCTAGGCACATCCGTAGTGGTATTAACTACCCAATGTTGGAAACAA
This sequence comes from Ambystoma mexicanum, assembly GCF_040938575.1. NCBI lineage: Eukaryota > Metazoa > Chordata > Amphibia > Caudata > Ambystomatidae > Ambystoma > Ambystoma mexicanum. The sequence goes on from NC_090934.1 coordinate 511,298,684, forward strand.
GTGCAAAATGGTCCGAGCACCTCAGTATCTAATAACAATGTCTGGCAAAAGCTTAACACGTATGCACAAGCCAAAAGTGTTAGCTTTGCCAATGCTTGTTAGAAACAGAACTTCAGTGGCTTTGTCAATGCTTGTTTTTAACAGGACTTAATTGAAGGACATGCAGAGTGTTTATAAATGGAGTGGCCGAAGGAAGGTCTGGTAAGACATTTATATTATACCGGTAGCGTGTTTGCAACTCCAATTAAGTCATTAACTCTCAGGAGACTGTTTTGAACACACACTGGCAGCCACTTTGAATACAAAGCCTGATGGTAAAGCTTGATTAAAGGAGGTGCTTGGGGCCGGCAGAGTCATGAGTGGGTGGGAATGGCCACAGGGAGTAGCATGGCCTTGGTCAAGCAATGGAGGGGGGGCTAATAACCACACAACTGTTATAGGCTGCGTATCCCTCCTCATATGTCATTCCTCTGTGTCCACCTTATTTGCTGTTCCACCCTATCTGTACTCCAATGTAATAGTTTTGGCTCATAGGTGTCGCAAGGGACACCTAATAGCCCAAACTAAAGACATAAAGACTGGCAACCCTTCAAGTCGTCTTTTTGCAACTACAAAAAGTAAAGGCATTATGCAAATTAGTTTTGGTCCCACCCCAAAGGGGAATCCATCAAAACTGCTAGGTAATGTCCCTTCTGTAGGAGACCACATTCGGCCCAGAACGTTTGTCCTCTTAGGGCGAAATCAGTGAGCTGTAGCTTGGGGCACCTGGAACAATATGTATTCATGTTTGTGGATAGTAAGTACTGCAAACTACACAACAAGGTGCAATGAGCAGTTTACATCTGAATGTGTAAAGTAGTATGTTTTATTATATGGCATCTTCTACAGAGATAGCATATGCTTCCAATATTTACAGTACCTAATCCGAAATGGTAATTTAACTATCCTTCCGAACCATTTCCGAGTGTGTGTGCTCAAGCAGCTCAATCAGTGATCAGGACACAATTAGGTCAGGCACAGTGTGGTCATTTCTCATACTTCAGTGTTTTATCATACTGTATAGCTCTTTCATAAAAAAATAGATGTCTCCCCTGGCACTAACATGGCCACCAAGTTACTTAGTACTGAACACACACTATGTGAGATTCCTTTTTTTTAATCAATATGGACATAGAAGACGCACATGAATTAGCTAGCCAAGCTAAATTTTGCTATTTGTCATTTGTAATATGCTGCCATTCAAAATCCTTAAGGAGTACAACGAAATACCAAAGCAAATGAATAATTTCAAACAAAAATGCATATGAATGTTTTAAATGAAGATTGATCAATACAATAACTCCTATTTAAACATCTTCATACATAAAATGCATAGGCATGTTTCTGTACTCAGCTGATACCATTTATCAGTCATAGGTTGCCCTCTGCTGTCCAAATGGCAAATTGCACCTCTGTGTGCCCTTCCACTTCAACAACAGCTATAATTTTAACAAACAGATGAGCACGGTTCTACACATTCACCTGCATCTTCCACTATCACAAACATTCAAAATAATTTCAAGTTACTTTTTTTCACCCCCACTTCTCTTCACACAGGGCACAGCAGTTCCAGTGTCAATGAACAATTAATTACTTGCTCAACGTTTCAGTCTTTAACACGTGAAACGCTCTGGGACGAATGCCTCTTAACAAGCTAAAACTGAAAGTAATGCTGTAATGATGTCACTGTGCAATATTATGCCATCACAGGGACTCTGCAACGGAACAAGGTTGACAATTACACATCTACAAAGACACATCATAGAGGCCTGTGTAATTGATGGAACTTAGACACTGTTCTTATACCATACCGTGCATACCTCTAATTCCATCTGATACAAATATGCCTTTCAAATTCAAAAGGAGACAGTTACCCATATGTTAAGCATTTTCATTGACCATTAATAAGTCCCAGTTAATAACGCCCCCTTCTGTGAATCGATCAGTGGTAATTCCGATATTTAATAAGGGGTACAGAAGTAACCCTATGAATTACAAACCGATATTGACATTTAACATATACTAGAATGCCCTATGTTACACTGGGAACGGCTAGTATATTGTTATTTTCCTTGATATTTTAACAATACATTAATCCACAAAATGATAGAAACACAGGTTTTGCGTGAGTGGAATCTCGCAACTGTATGTCATAGTCAAGGCTCAGTTTCTGATAGAACTTCATCTAACATGGCTGCCAGCACGAACTAGACAATGACTGTATTGATATAAAATAAATCAAGCAATCGCAAAGAGTTCCCGTGAGGAGATGTGTTTGGGCAGATGCAGGAATGGGTGGGAATAGCCATAGGGATTAGCACGGCAATGGTCAGGCAATGGGTGGGCTCATCAGCAAAAAACACCTAAAAACTGCGTGTCCCTCCTCACATGCTATCCCTGTATGTCTCTCGTTATGTTATGTTAGCTGAGCTTGGAAAGTGCAACATAACGCTCAAAGGCATCTTGGTGCTGAGCTACAAGAAACAGTGAGCAGTGGTGGAATCACAGAGCAGGGTTTTCATCAATCGTCGAAAGGAGAAATGTACAGCAGTGTCACAAAGAAAGAGAGGGAGCAAATTCCATAGCTCAGGTTCTGATTCTGATATGGAGAAGGCTCTGGCCTCCAACACGCGCCAACCTCACGTCAGGGACTTGGATGGTGAAAGAAACTTGTGAGCGAAGGGCGTGCTTAGGCACATACGGCATAATTTGGACTGGAGGTACTAAGCCCATGAGCCATAAAATGCCGGATGCATTATGCATAAAGATTTAAACTGCACCCTACAAATGCTAGGGAGCCAATGCAGCCAGCGCAGAACCAGAGACATATGGTATGTGGCAGAGGCTTGGCGTAACAGCACACGATCAGACTGTAGGTAAGTCCTTCTCCACTTGAGTCTCAACAATTTAAGAGCTTCATCAAACCAAGGCTCTGATGGACGGCTGCGTTGTTTGCAAAGTTTGAGAGGAGGGGCAAGGCAATCGGCTGTGGTAGACAATACATGGGCCAGAGAGGAAAGGTCACCAGGCTCCAAAGCAGTGCAACCGTTATTAACTTTGTCATATGCCATTCCTCCCTAATTGTACTGAAATCTGTACTGAAATGCAATAGATTGGGTTCATAGGTGTCGCAAGTGACACCCAATAGCCCAACTTAAAATATGATGTGGATATGAAAAGTTTATTTTTAAAAGTATTTGTAACTTCGTGAAAGAGGGATCAAACTTGAGGAACGTGATCAACGTCAGAATTTTTATTTTTTTAAAGTTTACATTATTGTTGCACATTTGCAAGTGATTCAAATCAGTCAAAAAACAAGGAACAGGTGCAAATATGCTACGGTAGCTTTTTTTGTATTGCTTTGTGAATCAGTTTGCGCCATTTTGAGACAACATTTGCCAGTCCCCAGAGATACTCATTTTGTAAATGGAAAGTGGGTGCACGAGGAGTTTCAACACCTTCCCTCCCATGCAATTGCAGATAGTCATTTATACATTTTGCAGGGTCACAAATTGTGCCTTTTTGTACAGTTCTGGTGCAATTTGCGCACAACACAAATTGCACAATTATTCCAGGCACACATGCATTTTCAGCCAGAAAGATGTTATGGGAATGAGGGCCGTAGAGAGGATACTCTCTTGAAGACCAACCAGGAGACTTCTGATACAAAACATGGTTGCATCCCTGTTGACCCATATAACAATCCAATAAACATTACAGCAATGCGGTCCAGGAAAATGTTATACAAGGTTTGTAGAGAGGACTTAACAGTTGGTTTTGATATTGGTGGCAGCTGCAAACGCTGCACTTGTGTTCAATTTTATTGCATGGTGATAGAGTTATGATATTCCCAACTGGCAAGGGCTTGACATAAATTAAAAGAATTTTAATTACCGCAAGAAAGATGATTGATTAGAGCTGCCTGTTGTTAATTGCAGTTACATTCATTTAGGGTCTGACACCAGTGATTATGTTTTAATTACAACACCTTTAGCAAGTTTTTATGCAAAGTTAACAGAATATTTGATGCAAACATTTGTTGTAACCTAAATCATCCTCACTGCATGTGTGAATAGGTTATTAGTGTAGATACGTCTCGTTGCCTATTCCATATGAATGAAGAGAGGAATCCAACGGGGCGGGATATTGATCACAACATTAAGGTTAAAGAGGACTTCGGATATTTACTCGTGAAAAACGAAAATGGGCAAGAATAAAGGCAACATGGAGTGAGATCACTCACAGGAACGAACTATGCGATTTGCAAAACTTTCTCAAGCTTTTTGTCCGCAATATTAGATAGACCAGAAAATGACCTAAAGCATGCTCAAAGCGTTCCTACTGTGAGCATACTTTTAATAATGACAGTGCATGTTGCATAGCTAATGCGTTTCTGGATTCAATTTGCCACGATCCATGAGCAGTAGTCTTCGAAAAGAGCAAGGTTGGTATTACAGAAACTAAGAACGGGAGAAGTACAATTATCACTAGGGCTACCATTGGCCGAATGCATAAAAAAAAAAAACGATCTCTCATGGCATTTTTGCACCTGGTCAAAGGACTAGGACTAAGGCAAACATTGTGCTCTTGAAAGAAAATATGTAAAGCACGATGGTAATATTTGCACAAGTAAATTGCACTAGCATCACACTTCTACACAGGTTTGAATGATTAATTTGTGATTTGTTATGCTCCTGTACACATGTGTTTCGAGCACAACAAGGCAAGGGATGGGGCAACCAAGGGGGGACAAGACAAACGATCTTAGTAGGCCTAGCGTCATTTAGATTGTTGAAGTGCGCAACAAGATGTGCAGGTTAGAGGGTGCAGGGAGAAGTGCACCAAGAGCAGCAGGGCCCTGAGTTAAGTGCAAGGAACCTAGGACTACAGGGGGCAGTCCCAGCCCGGTAGTACAAAATAAACCTGGTGTAAGTGCAGGGGGACTGATCAGGGGGGGCCTGGTTGTTGGATATTTTTAACCATTCCAACGTGCCCCACTACATTACTTTACAAATGGGGAAAGAAACAGCCAAAAATGGATGTGCTAACCCGTGTGTGCACAAAAATCTGCAAAACTGTGTGTGGGTCACAATTACAAAAGGCTGCACACCCCTGCCAAACACAGTCAAAGTGGGGGTGAAAACAAAATTCGCACTGCAGGAGCATGCCAGTGGGTGGTGTGATATTTAACATGAAGCAAGGCCGCAGAATTGGGCTAAAAACCAAAAATGCCTTTTAAAATGCAGCTTTGCAACCTTCAAAGTGCTGTTTTGGTGCTAGATCCATTCATTTTCCACTGAGCCACTGAAATTACAGACCATCCAGGTGGCTCAGAGGAGCCGGGCCTCATTGACTGACAGCAGCTAAGACATGTAATGGCAACATGTAACAAGTTCCGCTTTTCAGAGAGAACTCCAAGCAAAGGCTGGATACATACCTACAGAATGCAAACAGATCCCAGCATTCAAGGGAAGAACTGGTGCTGAATAAAATGTATGTGCCTCAGAGGAAAATTTGATGTAAAGGACTCGGTTTTATGTGCTTTTTCAGGAAGGAAGTGTAAGATTGCCTGTTTAAAAGCATGTTTTTGTGAAAGGCCTAATTCTTTAAATGTCAAAATCCACCTATATACTGGGTTCATTTATATGTGTTAATAAAAGTTGTAGGTATCTTAAAGTAAAAACCCAGTCTTGAGTTAATTAAATCTTTAATTCTGAGCTGACAGCGTCAGCCTGGGAATGGTTGACACCTCACTACTGGCAGGAAATTACTAATGGCTGCTGGGAGGTTTTTGCATACTTATGATAAAGAACTCATCAGACTTTTGCCTGGGCCTCAGCCAAAGACAATGGCAGGCTTGAACAATCATCCCTACAGGGGAGGGGCAGGAAACTTCCCTCTGAAGGAGGAGGACCCCCCACCCTGATCAAAGGAATTTGACAGCTGTTGCCAGTTGAAAGAAAAGTAAAAGAAAAAACTACTAAGGACTTTTGGTGGTTAAATGTCTATTTGTAATCAAGTTTGAAAAACCTGTAACTTTGCCACATGAAGGAGGACAAATCTAAAAGTTGGTAGTTGTAAATTTAATTGTATGCTCTTTCTTTGAAGACGTGATTGAACCCTGTACTGCATAAGGATCAAAAGTTATACAGAAACATTAATTGCGCCAAGACTATTGATGCTGCAAATTTAATACTGTATACCCGTGTACAAGGGGTGATTGCACAGATATGTGCCGAATTAGGAATTGTTAGGCCAAATCTTTATGATTAAAATTAACAGAATTCCACAGAAACATAAAGCCAGCTCTCACTGATGTGGGAATTGGATGTAAAGGTAACCCACAAAATATGTAATGTATGTGTCTGATTTTATTAGAGGGCATAATTATAGAAATGTGTATTTGTGGGAAAGTTAATTGTTGGTCTAAATAACTGTGGGAGTTCCCAAGTCACATCATAAAATATGACAGCTCTTTCTGTCTTCCAACCAGAAAAAGGCAAGTGCCTTTGACCAATCACAGCCTCGTGGGTGTGGATTGTAATTCTGCCACTACCATAAACTGAGTGATGTCACTTGGCAGGATAAAATAGAGGAACCTCACAAAACACACAGACTGATTCCTGACTTCATCCTGATTTCCTTGTGATGCCCTGTTCCAGAATTCTTCATCCTGTCCTGTTACTTTGTTACAGACTATTTGGCAAATCCAAGGCCTCAGCAATTGCTGAACTCTTTTCAGCTAGGCAGAAATCCTGAAACCATCCCTAAAACTTCAGGGAAATAATTCTGATCCAGTTTGGCTTGCTACCATTCATGCTTGTCTTCTGAAAGTCGTGATCCCGCTAATCTACATTGTACAGTGACCAGAAGGGCCAATCCAATCCAGTCCAATCTGAAGGGGAAGTCCAATGGACCAAAACCGCCCAGCTGACCATCCCGCCAGAAGTGCCCTACTGTCTGTAGACCCGATCCGTGATGATCCTAGATTGGACCACCTGACGGTCCAATCTTAATATACAGTGGACTTTAAGTATGAACAGGAATCATAGTAACCCATAGTATATTTGCCTTGTCCTACCCCAATCTATAATCCAGCCTTTAAGTTAAGAACCTGTAATAGTGTCACACCAGTCTTGAAACTTTGCTTTGATTTCTTGTGCTAGTGATCATTTCTTTAAAAACCTTTTGTCTTGTGAAATCCCAAACCCTTAAAATCATCCAACGGGTAATCCGATTGAGTCCTCCAAGGCAGACGGAGGTGCAGGGATTGGTTTCCGCAGACCACTCTGGAGCTTACTGTGTTTCAAACTGGTAACCAGCCTGAATACCCTAGTTTAGAGCATAATTGTCATTGTAAAAACGTATTACTTTTATTCATTTTTGCGCCTTTATTTTCTAAAACACCTCTCATTTAAACGTGCATAACTTCTTCAATTTATAGCTAAAGACTTAATTTCAACTCTGAGTTAAACCTAAGACCTGCAGCTACACCCACAACCAAACTGCATCAAGAAACAGTATATTTGACCCATTTTTTAAAAATAAAATCGCATAGTGAAATTTAGGAGGGAATTCGCAGTTTTGCTAAAGTTTACATGTGTGTTTTCCCATTCAAAGTATTTCCAAACTCCCATTCTGATTTAAAGTGTGTTCTAGTACTCATATTGTAGCTTATGTTTGTAAGGACCTGTTCAGTAATGCTCCCTTAGGAATTTATATCAACTTAAGGATTTTGCACACTTTTCATTGTTTTCACAAAGCCATTTTCAACTGTCATTTGAAAAAGTGTAAATTTCCCAAAAACTTTTTTCTCTCTTGTTTGGGGAGGGAAGATCATATTCAAACACAGTATTCTGTTCTTCATTCCTGAATATCTGCTGCTTACTTACATCTGTGTAGAATTGCTCAATTGTGAATTAGTGACTTTGCAGGGGGAAATCTTAACCCAAACGCTATCTTTTCACAAGGCAAAACTGTTCTTTTCCTTGTGTTTTATCTTCTGTATTGCTATAAGTGAATTCAATTGCCTTACTTATTTTCTGAATTGTTTTGTCACCACATTGGTGATTGCTGCCCCATATATTAAAACGTGTATTTGATTTGAATTTAAATAAATAAATACATATTTACCTTTACCAACCAGCCTGATTCCCGATCCAGTGTGAGCTGGGGGGTATTTTGAGAAGGGTGTGATATGAGTGGTATATCACTCAGAATATTGAACCTATAGACACAATAAATAAGTATTTAATTTGTGCATTGCATGCTAGGCGAGAGCTGGGTATATTGCCTGATTGAAATCCTTAACAGATTTGGGGCTCGTGCCGTGATTTTGAGTTTGAGTTACCACCCGTGACAGTGTAGCACAGCATACTAGCCTCCAGGGTACAGACACCTTGCTGGGTTAGTGTACTGTGCTACACTGTCCAAGCAACTCTCAAATTAAATATTCCAAAGTAAGGTCTGTTTGTAAAAGTAAAAGCAAATTAACCATGAAATAAGTCATAAAGACATTGATATTTCTAAAATGGTGATCCCAGTTGAAATTAATATGGCTAGCGAACACCTCATGCACAAACTGTTTGTCAGGGGCTAGTGACCAGAACAGAATGAGAAGATCTGGCTGCAGGAAATAAAAGAACAGGTCACTGCCATGGACCTGGATAAAAGGCAGGACAAGGGCCCATTACACCAAGCTCTTAGTGAACTGTACATGGCCCCAAAAGTGAAAGAGGAGCAGAGTAAAATTGCCAAAATAGTGGCCTACCTGTTCCTCCACATAGAGTAATTCAAGAAAAGCATGCAGAAAACATAGTTCTGGCAAAGAATCAAGTGGAAACACTAGAGAAAATCCAAACTGATCTAGACTCTGCAGAGCAAAGGCTACTGAAGAGCCAAGAATCTGAGACAGAAGCTAGGCAGTATCTGACAAAACTAAAAGAAAATCTGGCTCTCCTACAGCAAGAGAAGCCAGAGCAAGATACAACAGAGTCAACAGAAACTGGCGCAAATATTAAATTTTGATTTAAAATTAAATTTGCAGAGCAGGTAGTCACCCTACAAAACCACATAGAATCCTTGAAAGAGGAAAATAATACTTTAATTATTAAAGACATCCACTCTCAAGAGGAATTTGATGTGGAGAGCCAGAAATCCAGTGTATTTAAAAAACAAAGGGACAACTTGGCTGAACAGAGGGGCACCCTAAGTCAGGAGAGGGACACCTTAGGCCAGGAAGTCAGCCAATTAAAAACCAAGCTAGAGCAAAGAAAGCTTGCCTTCCAGGAGCTCAAGGAAGTAAAAACAAAATATGAGAAGCTACTAGAGCACGCCAAGTGGGTGGAGGATGCTCTGGAAAAGAACACCCAGACCAATAATGATAAAACTCAGGAGGTGAGTCTCCTGCAGCAGAAATTGGCCCAGTATTTCCAAACCAGGCAGGAAGCACAGAGAGACAATGAGGCTCTCTGTGAAAAGAACGATGTGTTCCACTAACAGATAGCAATGCAAGAGCAAATTATTGAGACCAGTAAGGCCCTGATAGAGGAGCAAAAGAATCAGATTTTGGCATATCACCAGGGAATAGGGGCTGAAAGAGAATAGGTAGGGAGGAAGAGAGGAACCCCTGAGCATAACATCAGGACCCCGGTAATCAGGGACTCTAACCCCTTCAGTACCATGGACTCTGCCAGCTTCATGGCCACTGGCTCATATGAACCAAGGGCCATGGGGATGGTAGACTTTAGCTTAATTGGCAACATGGGACTGACAGATCAGCACCTCCCAGAAACTGATGGACGGGTGTCTCTGTACAGATCCCCAAATGTTAGGGCTAACCTCTCTGATCAGGAAGACTCCTGTGAGGGGAGAGCCAGGGAATTGGATCCTCAAAAATACTGTCTACCAAAGGATCAGTTTGTAAATTTGGTGGGAAACTCCAGGAAATCAAGCCCAAAAAGAGTATCCTACAGACCTCTTCCCAGATAGGGCAGTGGGGGGGGGGGGTACTCCGCCAATCCTGGGAGCAGGGGAGAGTCAGAAGACTCTTCTGAGCACCACAGGCATCAGGAAACTAGGCCCCCACATTCTGCATGCCGTTCTCAAACTCTCAGAATCAGGGAGTGCCTAGAGGATCAAATAGCCACCTCCTGTAGTAGTGCCTCTGAGTCAGAGGATGAGTGGACTCGAGTGACTAAGACCAAAAAGGCCAATACAATTAAGAGGGCTCTACTAAAAGATCCCCTGAAGCAGATCAAGGCCATCAGGAGTGTTCTAACTCCCTATTACAAAAATACCAAGTATTCAGTCTGGGAACACCTTCAGTTATACGAACAGATGATGGATACTTTTCATCTGAAAGATAGTCAGAGTTGCATCCAATATGTAAAATGGACATCCTCCCCTGAGTACTCCAGCTTCTTTGTGGGGCCGGAGGATCAGAACAACTCAAGATGGTCCACCTACAGGGCGGCCATCTTAAAACACTTCTCTGTCCATAGAAATCCCCAAGAGGACCGCAAGGTGGCCTAAAATCTGCAGTGTGTGGAAGTTCAGGCCCCACAAGAATTTGTGCAAGAACTTAAACGTGCCATTGCACAGACCACCAGGACAGTGAGCACAGACAGTAGGGAGTTCATTAACACCTTTTTCCATGCACTCCCCAAATACATCATGACTCAGCTGGTGAGGGACTTTCAGGAGAAGAGATCTCTGGACTGGGTCATTGAACAGGCGACCCGGATTTATGAAGTGCAGAAACCTGTAGAGAACAAAAACACCAATAAAAACCCAAAACCAGCCAACACCCCTGCTGCTGCTAAGGTGTCGGAGGTGATGGATGCCTCCATTTTAGATCTGGAGATGGGAGGGCCTAGAAATATTCCTGTACAGAATCCTTCCTGCCAAAGAACCAGAAGACCCTCGGGCCAATCCAATCAGGTAGTCAGGGAGGTAATCCCACAAATGGGACCCCCTAACTTCCCTGATTACATTAGCCCCCGTTACAAGGGCAACACACCCATCTTGGGGTATGTGTGGACTCCCCCAGCACAAGGGGGGATCAACCAGGTAGGTAACAACCCAGAAAACTTTCCTCCTACCTTTCCCCAGGAAGGCACTAATCCCCCAAATGCTGGATTGAGCTTCTTTCCCAGGTACCCTCAAAACTTCAAACCACAAAACAACCCTCCTTTCTTTCCCCCCTTTCCTGAGCCCAGAACGCCCAATCTCGTAGAGGGGAGGCCAAGGGTGGAGGGTTACCCAAACTATCCCAACCCAGGGTATTATGGGAGAAGAGACAGCTTTCCTTCCCGTGATCCACCTAGGATGGACCAGAGACCCCTGTACCAACCAGAACGGATGTCCCAACTGGAGCACCAGATCCAGAACTTGTCCCAGGATCTGGGTCACATGTTGAGGGCTCAGCAGAACCCTCAGATGAACATCTGGTGGCTCAGAACTCCACAAACCAAGGGTCTGGTACTCCAGAACAATGACAGGGAGAGAACCCCGACAATTTACCAGTTCCAAAGGAAGAGGCACGGAGGAAGGCAAGTGTAAAGCCTTAGAGGAAGTTTCCTTCCTCACTTGTGAAAAGCCCCTGGAAACCCAAGAACTGGAACCAAAATCTCCTGCCCCCGAAAGTCTGCAACCTAAGGAACAGAGGGCGGGTAGGAGAAATAAAGAACTTAAAAAGACCCATTTTGTGGAGGAGGTTAGCATCCTCCAGTTTGAAGGAGAGGGGTCCTCAGAGGTCTCTGGGGAAAATATATTCTCCTTCAGGGATGGGGGAACTCATCCCAAAGAAAAATGGGTCCCGGAAATCCTAATAAAGACTGGGTAAATGTGGGGACTGAGTTAGAATCGCCCATCATTGAACCCCAGAATGATAAGCCAGAAAACAACCTTGCCCAAACATATTCTGGGGACTGCCTCCAAAAAGGGGGGGGCGGCCCAAAACCAGAACCAGAGGAACCCCAAACTCACCCAATAACCAACTGCCATCATTTCTTTGCAACTCCCCAAGCTCCCACACAGAATCATGCCCAAACCTTTCCTGGTGACTGCCTCCAAAAAGTGGGGGTGGCCCAGAACCAGAGAAAGAAGATTCCCTAGCTCCCCAAAACCATTCTGAGGACTGTCTCCAAAAAGGGGGGGGAGCTCTCAATCAGAAAAGGAGAGCCCAAGACTCCTTGAATCACTAAGTGTGACATTTCCTGCTTGGATTCCCAAACTACCCAATTCCATTATGGGGACCGCCTCTTAGAAGGGGGGCAGCCCAGAATCAGCACAAGAGGAACCCCAAATCTCACCAACCACTTTTGTTCACTGCCTCCAGAAAGGAGGGGCAGCCCAGAATCAGAAAAAGGGGAGCCCGAAACTCCCCAAATAGCGGTGTGTCAAAATTCTTTGTCAGATTCCCCAATTCCAACACTGTCTCTTGACCCAACTATCCCGGTGTCTGAGTCAGAAATAAGTAAATTGACCATCCAGTTTACCAGGAACGCCATCACCTTTGCCCATTTGAGGAGGAAGAAGGTAGAATCTACGCCTCCATCCAAGTGCAAGGGCAAGGTGCAATTCCAGCACTGGTGGACACTGGATCCCAAGCAACCCTGCTGTCAAAGTGGACCTTTGAGCAGCTAAATTCAGGAAGGGGGAGAGATACCAAATCCCTCTCAACCCTCTTCCTGGACAACTCCAGAACTTCGATGGGAAGGAAAGCCTTGTCGAGGGGTCCGCAGAGCTGGAAATTAAAATTGGGTGACACAAGATGAAGCACCCGGTCATAGTCGTGGCACCAGAAGGAACCCTCTGTCTATTAGGGAATGATATCCTCTGTAGGTTGTCTCCCCTAATAGACTGTGTGAATAAGGTACTCTGAACCCAGACTCACAGGCCAATCAAATTAAAACAGAGTGTCAACCATGTTAGTCTAAATGGCACATGCCACATGGTTGAACAAAAACCAGACCAAATTAAGTTCTATCTTCAAAACAATGGCATACAAACTTTACCATAATTGCTTGAGACAACAAACTAGTGATGGGAATTCCTCTCTATTTCTGAAAATCAACCTTCCCTCCAGTCTCAACTGGCATTCCACACTCATAGGAAATAGTCAGAAATTCTATACTAATTCACAATCAGAAAATCCCAATTCCATAGCCAAAATTGATATCAAACCAGCACAAAGCTTAGCTGGCATTCTGAAGAAGGGTGAACAGCTCTTCCTCCCGATTCAGTTCAATGACGGGAAGGAGTCTCTCCTCGCTCAAGTTGACTTAAATAGCAAAGAAAGCTTCATTAGCAAAGTATTATTCAAGAAACTCCCAAAAGACCAGACCTTACCCACTGTAGAGTCAGTGTATCAATGGGTATGGGGCCTGGAAATCCCCCGTTACAAACATCTTCTGCTTAGCAGTTGTATGATCAACATTTCTATGGATGACAAAAGCATAGTGCATACTTGTTGAGTAGTGCAAGGTGCTCCTGCCACCTTTAACATGGGCAGTCATCTCCTCAACCAGCTCAAGAATAATTTGGACCCCAGTCAATGCCAAGCCCGGTCCCAACTGGAGAGTAAATCTCAGTGTCCTGGCAGTCCTAAAGAAAGCCTTCCGGTCAGCACTAGTGCTACGGTAGGAAATGGAATTCCAAAAATGGAGGAGAGGCCTCCATCCCAGGCCTCACCTACAGAATACTCATCCCCAGGGGAAATTTGACAGAAGGGGAAGACAAGTATGTCCACATAAATCATCTAAAGAGTTGCCATCCCAGGCATACTTTGCGGCAAATAGAAGAGTCTACAGGAAACCCAGAGGGAGAGAATGATGAAACCAAGGAAATAGTTAAATTATTATTGAATACATGCGAGGAACATTTTAAATTGTTATTAAATACATGTGGGGAATATTGTAAATTGTCACTGAATGCATGCATCTATCCCACTGCTGAAATCCCTATTGGAGCAGTAGTGGGAAAATGTTCATAACTGGGTAGTTCTGTTTTCTAGTATTGGCAGCAAGTATACATAATCACCAAGCAGGACCTCCTCGGGGACACGGGAGGAAAAACCAAAGAGATCCGGGGTGTCGCTCCACACTGGAAAAGCATGAAAGAAGACAGGGGTATCATTCCTATTCCAACCAGAGCCGGCGAGGAGAGCGTGTTGCATCAATCGCTGATGGGAGAAGAACTTACACCTGAAGAAACCTGTGTTCTTCACATGGACAGAAAGAAAAATCCTACGTGCCTGTCTTCCCCACAACAGGAAGTCAAGCCGAAGTTGGGGGGGGGGCTTCTGTGGGATATTTTTACCCATTCCAACGTGCCCCACTGCATCACTTTACAAATGGGGAAAGAAACACCAAAAATGGATGCGGCTAAACACTGTGCACGCAAAAATCTGCAAAACTGTGTGTGGGTCACAATCACAAAAGGCTGCACACCCCTGCCACACACAGTCAAAGTGTGGGTGAAAACAGAATTCTCACTGCAGGAGCATGCCAGTGGGTGCTTTTACATTTAACATTAAGCAAGGCTGCAGAATTGGGCTAAAAACTGAAAACGCCTTTTAAAATGAGTACTGTTTTGGCGCTAGATCCATTCATTTTCCAGTGAACCATTGAAATTAAAAGGCTACTGAAATTAAAATCATCCAGGTGGCTCAGAGGAGCCAGGCCTCATTGACTGACAGCAGCTAAGAAATGCATCTCATGAAAAACCAGCCAAACAACATTTGTTTTCAGTTCCATGGGAAAAATGCAGCTAAAAATTGCAACATGTAACAATTTCAGCTGTGCAGAGAGAACTCCAAGCAAAGGCTTAATACATACCTACAGACTGCAAACAGATCCCAGCATTCAAGGGAAGAACTGGTGCTGAATAAAATGTATGTGCTGCAGAGCAAAATCTGATGTAAAGGACTCAGTTATATGTGCTTTTTCAGGAAGGAAGTGCAAGATCGCCTGTTTAAAAGCATGTTTTTGTGAAAGGCCTAATTCTTTAAATATCAAAATCCACCTATAAATTGTGTTCATTTATATGTGTTAATGAAAAATGTAGGTAACTTAAAGTCAAAACCCAGTCTTGAGTTAATTAAATATTTAATTGTGAGCTGAAAGCCTCAGTCTGGGAATGGTTGTCACCTCACTACTGGCAGGAAAGGACTAATGGCTGCTGCAAGGTTTTTGCATACTCATGACAAAGAACTCATCAAACTTTTTTCTGGGCCTCAGCCAAAGACAATGGCAGGCTTGAACAATCATCCCTACAGGGGAGGGGCAGGAAACTTCCCTCTCAAGGAGGAAGACCCCCCACCCTGATCAAAGGAATTTGACAGCTGTTGCCAGTTGAAAGAAAAGTAAAAAAAACGTCAAAGGACTTTTGTTGGTTAAATGCCTATTTGTAATCAGGTTTTAAAAACCTGTAACCTTCCACTTGAAAGAGAACACATCTAAAAGTCGGTAGTTGTAAATTTAATTGTATGCTCTTTCTATGAAGATGTGATTGAACCCTTTACTGCATAAGGACCAAAAGTTATACAGAAACATTAATTGTGCCAAGACTATTGATGCTGCAAATTTCATATTGTATACCCATGTGCTAGGGGTGATTGCACAGATATGTGCCGAATTAGGAATTGTTAGGCAAAATCTTCATGATTAAAATTATCAGAATTCCACAGAAAGACAAAGCCAGCTCTCACTGACGTGGGAATTGGATATAAAGGTAACCCATAAAATATGTAATGTATGTGTCTGATTTTATTTGAGGGCATAATTATAGAAATGTGTATTTGTGGGAAAGTTAATTTTTGGTCTAAATAACTGTGGTAGTTCCCAAGTCACATCATAAAATATGACAGCTCTTTCTGGCTTCCAACCAGAAAAAGGCAAGTGCCTTTGACCAATCACAGCCTCGTGGGTGTGGACTGTAATTCTGCCCCTACAATAAACTGAGTGATGTCACTTGGCAGGATAAAATAGAGGAACCTCAAAACACACACAGACTGATTCCTAACTTTATCCTGATTTCTGCGTGATGCCCTGTTCCAGAATTCTTCATCTTGTCTTGTTCCAGACTACTTTGCAAATCCAAGGCCTCAGCAATTGGTGAACTCTTTTCAGCTAGGCCCAAATCCTAAAACCAAACCAAACACTTCAGGCAAATAATTCTGATCCAGTTTGGCTTGCTACCATTCATGTTTGCCTGCTGAAAGTCACCATTCTGCTAATCTACAGTGTCCAGTGACCAGAAGGGCCAATCCAACCCAATCTGAAGGGGAAGTCCAATTGACCAGAACTGCCCAGCTGACCATCGCACCAGAAGTGCCCTGCTGTCTGCAGACCTGATCCGTGATGACCAGAACCTGACGGTCCAATCTTAATTTACAGTGGACTGTAAGTATGAACAGGAATCATAGTAACCCATAGTATATTTACCTTGTCCTACCCCAATCTATAACCCATCCTCTCTTTAACTTAAAAACCTGTAATAGTGTCACACCAGTCTTGAAAGGTAGCTTGTGCTAGTGATAATTTCTTTAAAAATCCTTTTGTCTTGTGAAATCCCAAACCCTTAAAATCATCCAATGGGTAATCCGACTGAGCCCTCCAAGGCAGACACGGAGGTGCTGGGGTTAGTTTCCACAGACCACTTTTGGAGCTTACTGTGTTTCAAACTGGTAACCAGCCTGAATACCCTAGTTTAGAGCATAATTGTCATTGTAAAAACTGATTTCTGTTTTCATTTTCACGCCTTTATTTTCAAAAACACCTTTCATTCAAAAGTGCATAACTCCTTCGGTTTTATAACTAGAGACTTAATTTCAACTCTGAGTTAAACCTAAGACCTCTAGCTACATTCAAAACTGCATCCCAAAACATTATATTTGACCCATTTTCATGAAAAATCGCATAGTGAAATTTAGGCGGGAATTGACAGTTTTGCTAAAGTTTTACATGTATGTTTTCCCATTGAAAGTATTTCCAAACTACCATTCTGATTTAAAGTGTGTTCTATTGCTCATATTGTAGCTTATGTTTGTTAGGACCTGTTCAGTAATGCTGACATATGAATGTATATAAACTTAAGGATTTTTGCACACTTTTCATTGTTTTCACAAAGCCATTTTCAACTGTCATTTGAAAAAGTGTTAATTTCCCAAAAACGTTTTTCTCTCTTGTTTGGGGAGGGAAGATTATATTGAAACACTGTATTATATTCTTCATTCCTGAATACCTGCTGCTTACTTACATCTGTGTGGAATTGTTCAGTTGTGAATGAAGGACTTTTCAGGGGAAATTTTAACACAAGCGCTATCTTTTCACAAGCCAAAACTGTTCTTTTCCCTCTGTTTTATCTTCTGTATTGCTTTACATGAATTCAATTGCCTTACTTACTTTCTGATTTGTTTTGTCACCACATTGGTGATTGCTGCCCCATATATTAAAACTTGTGTTTGGTTTGAATTTAACTAAATAAATAAATATTTGCCTTTACCAACCAGTCTGATTCCTGGTCCGGTGAGACCTGGGGGTATTTTGAGAAGGGTGTGATATGAGTGGTATATCACTCAGAATATTGAACCTATAGACACAATAAATAAGTATTTCATTTGTGCATTGCATGCTAGGCGTGACACAGGTGTATTGCCTGATTGAAATCCTTAACATGGTGTCCTGTAAGACTCTGAAGACACTGAGCAGCTAGTCAGCAGATGGAGCAGGAACAAGGGTAGGTTAGCAGGGGAGCAGGAGCAAGAAAGAAGAGGAGAAAATTAAGGTCTTGAGGAGCTTCCCGATCATAAGGAGATCCGGCTCAAGGCAGAGAGAGGCATGGAGGCCATTCCAGAGGGAGGCATCTACAGAGGAGAGAGAACAACCCCCCATTCTCTGCTTGGAGAAGCTCCACACCCGCAGAGAATTAGAAGTAGATGAGCAGAGATCTTTAGGAGGAAGGTACTTAGGAAAAGAAAGTTGAAGGTAGTGAAGTCCAGGGACACAGAACGCTTTGTGGATGATGCAGATAGACTTAAACTTGATCCTTGCATCCACCGGGAGCTAGTGGAGGGATTTCTGACCTGGAGTTATGCAGTACCTGGGTTTGAGGCCAAGAAAAAGTCTTGCAGTCCTGTTCTGGGTGAGTTGAAGAGTAGAGTTAGGCAGATTGAGAAAGAGGCTATTGCAGTAGTCCAGCCTAGAGAGAACCAGGGCTCTAGAAAGAGTGAGCTTCTGGGGGAAGAATACCTCTCTGGAGGTTCAGCTGGATATGGGCCTTCATGGCAAGGTCTGTGATGTATGGAGAGAATTACAGAGTGGAGTTGTAGATGACCCCATGGTTTTTTGCCTCAGAAGAGGATGATGGCAGAGTGCCCAAGGAGGGCGGCGAGAGTGAGAAAGGATAAGTGGGAGCAGGGACCCAATGAGAAGGATCTCAGTCTTACTGGCATTAAGGCATAGACCGTTAGAGGCACACCATGCCTGAATAGCAGAAAGACAGTCACGGATGAGCAAGGAGAAGGAGGAGGCTAAGGGAAGCCTGAAAGAGAGCTGAGTGTCATCCACATAACACTGAAAGATAGAGGAGAGGGTTGAGATCAGGAGGGCTAAAGGGCACAGATAGATGTTTGAAGAGTCAGGGGGAGAGGATAGCACCCTGGGGAACACCACATGTGGAGAGAAAGGTGGTAATGAGAAAGGACCCAAGCTGAACCTGGGAAAGTCGGTCCAGGAGGAAGAAGGTCAGTCCTGCCAGAGCCTGATCCGTGATGCCCAGGTTCTCATGGAGACAAGTAATCAGAATGTTGTGGTTGACCATGTCAAATGCAGAGGAAAGGTCAAGAAGAATGAGGACAGCTAAAGTCAAGGTTATAGAGCAGATATTCACAGGTGTTCAGGAGTGCAGTTTCCTCTCCTCTGGCTGCTCTGAAGCCAGCCTGATTGTCATGGAGACAATCAACAGACTATCTGTGGATGGTTAGCTGGTAGATAGCCAACTTCTCCAGGGTTTTGGCCAGCAAATGAAAATAGAGATCAGGTAGTAGTTTTCCAGAATGGAGGGGTTGGAAGAAGGCTTTTTTTAGTAGGGGGTGAACAAGGGAGTCCTTGAGAAGAGAGGGAAAAGATCCAGTGGCATAAATACAAGGCTCGAGCGAGAAAACCAATGTTGTACTTAATGGTTTTGGAGGAGCAGTGGTGTCCCCTGTTTGGATGAGACTTTCATAGACTGGACTTGTTCAGAAACATCATCGGGTGTTTCCAGAGAGAGAGGAGAGAGAAGAGAGGAGGGGGGCAGCCAAGGAGGGCTTGAAAGTGGTAGAGGGAGACAGAAGAGAAGAGGAGGGGAGTGCAGACCGGATGCCTTGGGTTTTAGTGTTGAAACGAGAAGCCAGAGCAATGCACAGAGGCTAGGAAGGAGTAGAAGAAGTAGATACTGCAGGTGGATTGGTCAGCTCCTTGCAGATTTTGAACAGTTCAGCCATGTTGTTAGAGGCCGCAGAAATGCAGGATTAAATATGGGCCCTCTTCTTGGAGAAGATGGAGAGTCTGTTTTGCCTTTGGAGCAGGTGGCATGTGAGTTTCTCAGAGGGTGCACTTGAAGCTCCCCACTTCTGTTCAGCTACCCTGCACTTCCATTTCAGAGTGGGCAGATCAGAGTCATACCAAAAGGTGCACTTTGTGGCAGGCTTCAAGCTGATCTTCATGACAGGGGCAAGGATATCGACAGTGTTATAGATGGAAAGGTGAAGGTTGGAAAGGGCTGTACTAGGATGGTAGCCAGCCACAGGAGTAGATGGGGGAGAGAAAGTGGAGCCAAAGGCAGCCACTGACACTCGCTTCATAGGTCGAATAACCACAAAGGAAGGTGGCAGTTCTGGGTGGGCTTTTGCCAAGGGGACAGGAAGCTTCAAGTGAGAAGAAAGAAGAAAGTGGTCTGTCCAGGAGAGAGAAGTAGTGAGGGGATTAGATAAGGGCATGTCTGAAGATATGAGAACTTCCAAGTTGTGACTGGCAGAGTGAGTCCGACCTGAGGATAGAATGGAGAGGGAAAGAGAGTTGCATAGGTTGTAAAAAAGTCCAGAGGAGTCTGGGGAGTCCAGGTGGATGCTGAAATCCTCAAGTAGGAGAGGTTAGGAGGTAGAGGAGAGGGCACCCCATTCATAGAGGAAGAGTGTGACCTTGCCACGTGCCCTGTAAATGCTGGTCAAGGTCAGAGAGATACAAGGAGAGATAGAAAGCCTGCAAACTTGGCATCCAAAGGAGGAATAGGTCTGAGTGGGGATGATGGAAGCTGGGATTCAATCAGGAAAGATCAGGGCCACTCCGCCTCTTGCCCTATTGGGCATGGGCTCGGAGAGGATCTTGAAGCCCTCCGGGAGGAGTGTGTCAAAACCTGTGACAGAGCTTGCCTTGAACCATGTCTCGGTAAGAGTAGGAATATACAGGTCCAGAAGTTCAAGGAGGGGGTAGATGTCAGAGGAGTGTTTCACAACAGAGCGAGAATTAGGAGTAGCCATGTGGAGCAGTTTGCGCTTTTAAAAGACTTCTCGGGAGGCGTACAGAGGGCAGTAGTAACCATCAGAAGTGGCAGAGGAGTCAGAGAGGTAGTGGATGACAAGAGAGCCAGAGAGATGGAGAGGGAGGTGGCAAGGAGCCAGTGAAGAGGTAGCTGTCAAGAGAGCCAGAAGGGAGGTAGATGGCAAGGAGCACTGAAGGATGGAGGTGGCTGGGGTACCAGAGTGGTCGTAAATGGCATAGGAGCCAGAGCAGTAGAAGAAACATGTTGCAGAGGAGCCAGATAAGTGGTAGAAGGAATAGCAGGAGAAGGAAGGAAGTTAATGAGGCAAGGGAGGCACCTATCAAATAGTAGGAGATTGGGCTGTTGACCCTAAACATGACAGTGCCATTTAGATAGATATTAATGATGACTCTGGAGGACTGGAAGGAAGACAAGAGGACCTCCCAACTGGTGCCACCATTAATGGGGGAAGAGGAGGAAGGAGAGAGAAGTGCAACCATATGAAGGGACCATGGGTCAAAGAGGATGTTGGTGAGAGTCTGTCTGGAGGAGGCACTGACATAGGTGTGAGCGATGGGCAGGCTTGGATTGGAGACCAGGGTGTTTATTCCTTCCTTAATGAGAAGAGTAGGATAGGAGATAGAAAAGCAGTTAGAGGAGATTGGGGAAATTGAGAAAACCATAATGGGTGTAATAGAGGAAAGAACAAGGGCAGGCGAGAGGAGAACAGAGGGAAATAATGCATAGAGCTATGCCACACAGGGTGCACAAGGAGGTGATTGGGGAAAAAAGGGACGGGTAAAGAGAGGGATCAACGGGCAACAACAAAGCACAGGCAGAGACTAGTAAACAAGGGCAACACAGGCAGTGAATTGAAAACAAAGTATGGCCACCTGGGAGAAAGACAGCCTTCTGGTTGCGTAGAGACAGTGCAGGGTGAGAATAACACTGAAATGGAAGTAAGCGCAAGGTAGGGCAGTTCTTTAGGACGCAGTAATGGCTCTGCCCCCCAGTCGCACCTGTCTTACCTTGCGGTAGCTGCTGGTTGACGGCGCTGCATGCATTCTGCTCTCCGACCACTCTGTGGCCAAACACATGAATCGCACAACACTGCAGCCTTGTCGTGTGAGGTAGATATGGTAGATATGGTACCAGTTTCAAGCCACAAAACCTGAATAATTTAGCAGGTGTTGGATACTACATCACCTTAACTCTGAGCTGCTATGTGTGCAGCCCATGAGCGCAATGATGACATCACCAATGACATATCTTATGTTGTTTCTTCAACAGTCACTAACTATAGAGCAACACTACAAATCATATTAACCAATCAGTGATGAATAATCAATACAAAATGATTGTATTTTAAGTCAATACAAGACAGAAATCTCATGAGGAAGAGACTATAATACAGTAAATTATATAAAACAATCATGGGCACGGTACATCGATGATGTTTTTGTAGTCTGGACAGGGACATTTGATCAAGCTAATGAGTTTTTAGTGTGGCTAAATCAGCTCAACCGGCATCTAAAATTTACCATCAATATTCTGAAATATTCTATAGATTTTTGGGATTTGACCATTTTTCATGAGGCAGGCTGCCTCTTAGTGAAACCTTTTCATAAACCTATGGAAAGGAATTCACTTTTGCATTACCAGATTCATCATGTAAAGCATCTGAGGGATAATCTGCCCTATGGTCAATTTTTATGACTCAAAAGGAATAGCAGTCAGCAAGCTTCCTTTGAGGATGAAGCATCCAAACTGACTAAGAAACTAAAACAGAGAGGATACCTGAAAAAACATATTAAGAAATCTATGAAGAGAGCATTGAATAACAACTGGGATGCAGTCCTAGAAGATAAACAAAAAAAAAACACTTGGGGAATGGTTGGTTTGTGTTAATACATTCACAAACCTGAGCTTGAAAATAAGCCACATTGTCTGGAAACACTGGAGAGTGTTTTCTGATACTAACCTCAAGGTACTGTTGCCACTGTTTGCCTGTAAGAAGTCAACGACTATTGGTGACCGGGTGAGCAGTAGTAAACTCAGAAAAAAGGGCTAAAAAATCACGAGCCTGACACAATCCTGGGGTTTAAAAACACTGATCAGCCATTACTCATGTGGCCATTATTTGTAAGCAGACTAAGAAATCAAAAGAGGTAGACATTGGTCTACCGAAGCCATGGCAACAAAACCAGTTTTCAAACTGCAATTCAGATTATGTCATTTACATGATCACGTGCCCATACAATTTGCGGTATATTGGTAAAACCTTTAAAAAGGTGAAAAATTGTATAATAGAGCATAGAAGCTGCTTGAAGAATCAGGTCCTTTTAGCACTGATGGTGAAACACTTTATTGATAAATAACATAATCATGAGGAGTTCAGATGGACAGTGCTGCTAATGGTACAAGGGGCAAATCAACATATTAAAAGCAGGATTTTGTTGGAAAAAGAGCCAAGGCTCATTTTTTGACACAAAGTGACACCAGGGGCCTCAATGAGGCGATCAAACGGCATAGATTATAAGTATTAGGCCCGATGACTGAAAAATAAAAAATAAAAATGAAAAAACAAAAAACCGTCATGCTAGTCAGGGTATTTTAACGCTGACATTTGGTTGCCATAATTCAAGGCAGCCCTTAATGTGCATAGTATGGAACCCTAGTGGGTTTCAATGACAGCAAATTTTCATTTGAAAGCTGATGAATGGCAAAAGAGAGGTTAGGGTGGTAGCCATGTGCTGGCTGACCTCGATTGAAAACAAGTGTTTGTTTTACCATGCATGGGCATTTTTACTCTGTGCACAAAGGGTTTCCAAGATGGAGGCATTTATGTGAGAGATGCAGACTAGTCGTTATTCAAAATGGCTGACCTTTGTACACTCCTATGTTACCATTCCAAGATGGTGGCCATCTGAAATGTTTTGGCACCAAAACGAGTCTCTGCAGGCAGTAGAGAGGCCTACTTAAAGACCCTTAAAGTAGTAAGCAGTCTAGGACTAATTTTGCGAGACCGGCTGGAGGCTGTAGATGGTGAGAGGAAATAACTAAGGAAACTGAACCCCTCAAATTGGCCAGTTAAGAATGGAAGGGCATCCTTAACATAGCTGTGTGTTTTGAAGAATTGGGTAGGTTTTTCAAACATTGAACGAGGAATATTTAATTTAAGTGAAGAGAACCTTAGAAAATTGGCATATTAGAAAGCTTATGACTAGCCTTGTTTTAGCGCCAAAAGGGAGGACTAAAACTATAGAAGCAACCACTTAAGGGGCACCCACTTTTAATATTGTGTGTCTCTTACTTTGTAGAGCTGAATGTAACAAGAGTTGTCCCTTGGCCGCTGTAACAACATAAATCCTTTGGACAAGCCTCCCTAGAAAGGGTTTTAAGTAGATTGGTGACCCCGACCCGCATGGGCACACACTGCTTCTGTGAAATGGGCACTTACCCATAGGTAAGTTCTTGAGTTTTGGCTGTGTAATGTAGTTGAATGAAGATCCATAGTAATCCTAAGAATGATAATGAATGCATCCTTATAAGATAAGAGTAGCTTAACAAAGAAAAATCAATGATACATTTTGGAACAGACGGAATAACCAGTTTCTGGTAGTTTTGTGGTCTCTAAACCTTGTTAAATTCTATCAAAATAACAGGATAATTCTGGCATGAGGAAAGTGGCAATTTTAACTAGTACCCCCGTCTGTAATTGACTTACAGGTTCTGGTGAAGAAAAACTGATTTCACAGTAACTAGTTCATAATTGGACATATAAGCCGATGGCGGTCTGTTCGCACTAGTGTTCGCAGGTAAAAAAAACAAGGGTCCGCTTGGACAACTAGATAGTGTCCCGAACATACAAGCAAAATTGCTTATGTTTTGTTTTTTCTTGTTTCTATCAACAGTCATGTCTCCAGACAAGTGAATGTGTCTTCATTGAAAGAAGCTTTTGTAGTTTTTTTAAAGAACGCCTTTGTGATGACTACTCCTGAAGCAAGTCCCAGAGTTTTCAAGAGGACTGAAACATGTCGAGTGTGTAACTTGGAGTTGTAACCAAGTGTACTTTTCAATTTGTAAATCGATATTTCAGTGATAAAAATTAAGAGACGGATCTATTCCCTCATGATTATTGTCGTAAACAATTGATGCTTGTTTACTTTTCATGTTTGGTGATAAGCATATACAAGTATGCTTGTTTTGGGGTTGTTTTATGTAATTTACTGTATTGTGGTCGCAAACTCTTGAGATTTTTATCTCGTATTGAATTATAATAAAATAATTGTGTATTGATTATTCATCATTGATTGGTTAATGTGATTTGTAGGGATGCTCTAGAGTTAGTGACTGTTGAAGAAACTCTTTCTCTACCTTTTTCTTACTGATTAGCCTCACCTTCCCGAAATTAGGGTAGAGGACCATTTTTGTTAAAAGTGGATATTTGGGCTCTCTCAAACCCTTTTTTGAGTATCTCTTATGTCGTGACATATGACATATGACACCACTCTTAGGAGTATCGCTGAACTCAGTGGAAAATAGAGCATGCTGACATTAATCATGATATCACTGATGGCATCACTTATGATATTGTGGTAAAAGTGGAGATTTAGCGCTGCCACTGGGGTGCACCTACCAGTTTTGGAGTTTTGGAGTGATGGGAAAGGGGAAGAGGGAAAGGTGCATCCCTAGAAGGGACATCATTGACAGCTAAAACGTGTAACTCATGGTCTGTGTGCACAGGTGCAGCTAGATAAGTCTGTGGTGAAAAGCAGGGTGAGGACCCCCTTGGGGGATAGGGATCCAGGGAAGGGGGGTAGAAGTGGTAGTACATTATTTCATGAACCACACCGTAGCTATCGTGGGACATAAGCTGCAGGTAAGTAAGTCACCTGGATTTTCACACTGACAGGCCCTGTGTTTAGGGCAGACATGCATTTCTCTATCACGCACCCAAAAGCACTGTGTTGGAGAAATGTGGCAAGCTGATTGTTCCCAGGGGACTGTAGTCACTGGGAGATGGTTCCAGCTGATACTTTTCGAGGTCAACAAGCCAGGCACCTGGGCACTCGCTGGAAAGGAAGAATGTTAGCTGATAATGACAAATAGGAGCTAAATCACAATGTTATAAGCAGTTTCAAATCACCCCTTGGCAGAAGGACTTGAAAAGAGTGTTGTGGGGCGAGGGAATGCGCCAGGAGTTGACCAATCATGGAGTGGGTTTCGGTGTTGATATGGTGCAACAGTATTTTGTGTTCTTGCCGATGTCAGCAGGGCCCCTCATTGGTTAGATGCCATGTGAATGTCTCCTCATTGCTAAGTTCATGTTGCTTTGTGTGTCTCATGAGAACTGGCCACTGGCAGATGAATAAGGTTCTGGCAGTCACTACAAAGATGTAATGTAGTGACTGTCATTGTGGGGCGGTGTGGGAAGGTTCATCACATCACAGTGGGTGGTGTTGGACAAAGTGGGCCAAGCTGACCTTCTCCAATCACCAGTGGGTAGCATATAGGTAGCCATAAGGGACTGGCATAATCGCGACCAATTAGCATCGTAGGATGTTTTAACATTTGTTCCAAACTTTGCCCATGTTAATATTGTAAGAATCTATAAACACTTTAGCTGTAGTAGTGGACCTCTAGACATCCCATCATTCAAGTCTGTTCACCTGTGATGTTTGAATTGTGCTCTCCGAGTTTGCAACTGGGCCTGTAATTAACAGAGTTACTTCTTGCATAGTGTATGCTCCTTTTTGGATTACTTTGATGTCTCATCCGTTACCTGCCATTGGAGGACCCCTGATACAATATCATCAATGGCCTCTCTGGTAATCAAAAGTACAATTGAAAGTGAGAGCGATGAAATGCTTAAATACACAAATACCAGTAGACGATAACACAAACTCAATTGTAGGACTAAAGTGCTTTTGTGTCTTAATTTCAAATATATCCCCTAATACTATGAATGCCACTTTTTAGACATAAAATTAAATCAGTCTTGAATCAGATAGTACAAGATGAGGATTTGTTAATCACAGAAATTGCATTGCAGTTATTTGTTTTGAACCTCTCAGTTCATGAAAGCCATTTCAAATAAGTTGCATTCTTACATGTTTGAGGGTTTACAGATGGATACAATGCAGTTGTTTACTTAATACTGCAATTGTGATACTTGTATAGGACACTGGCATTTTTCTGAACGATAAGGTACATTTTGAAAAACCTGACACAAAGAGACGTCTTTATGGGAGGACAAAAGGGGCACTTGAATAGCACACTTGAGGATATTTAAAGGCTTGCTGCTGAGACTCCTATCCTATTTCCTGACTGTTGTTGAAAAATAATTCTGCTTTGATCCATTAATCATGTAATGCTTTGTGTTCACTGTGATATTCATAGTTTGTGTGTTCGCTAAGACACAATGATCACCTTTCTGTTGTGATTATATTGATCATGTGCAATAGCCAAAGTTCAAATGCGTATTGATAAATGTGAGTGCTCCAATAGTTTTAATATAGTTCAGTGAGTTAAGCACTCATTGCAGAGGTCTGTGTTCATATGCAAGATTACAGTAACACATCCCTGCAAGGTCAACTCATCATTTCCTATATCTGAATCTGATAATATCTGAGTATATGTAGTTTGTTTTTGAGCACAACGGGTGCTATTATTAGCAATGTACATGCACCACATAGTGGTTGCTGTAAAAGCAAACAAAGCATCAATGTTGTGAAGGTCTAGAAATTGGTTTGTTCTCATGGGGTTTTGTAAAACCTAGGCAGCCACCCCAAATGATGAAAATAAAGTGTTAGTTTCGAGAGGTGATAAGCTATCCATATTCAAAAATGTGGAGCCAAATTGTTCATGCTTGTATCCTGGCTATGCCAGCAGACGTTACAGTGATCCTGGACAAATCATTTATATCACTGACATTAGTGTGGTGTCTTTTGTGAAAAGGAATGCCTTTTCAAATGCTGGTGGCATTGTTTAGCCCATTACCATATCATCATTATTTTATGTAAACCACTTGTGTGGAAGGGCTTCTAGACAGAAGAGGAAGGACCAGATATTGAAGGTTCTGGCAAGCATATTGTAAAGTCTGCTTCTTTGGCATAAACACGGTTGGCTTTTTTGTACAACTCAAAGGTTTGTCTGCTCATTTATGAATAACAATTTCACAAGGCTGTGTTTTGGGTGAATTTAAAGCTTTAAAATAGAAAAGAGAAACCCAGAAAAAGTATTTTAAGATCATGCCAATGATCCCTTGTTGATGGAGACACTGAAGCAACAATCATTACCATTTTGCATAATACGCTTCTATATCATTTTGCTTTTCAAAGGTAACATGATGGGTTATACAATTTGTCTACTTTCCAAGTCAGTTCTATACAATGTGATTATTTTAGTTCATTGTAAGTGCTACAAAAAGAAAGTGGTGGAGTGCAGAAATTGCAGAGTGAGTAAAAATCCCAACTTCATATCTTAACAAATGCGTGATCCTAGGAATCCCATTCAATCTTTAATTGCCTAACCTATCAAAATTGCCAGTATCTAAAGCTTTCAAAATTGCCGGTATTTAGAGTTATTTCATTCTCATGGTTTCACTGGCTATAGCGCTGCTTCCTCTATAAAAATAGTAGGCATTGATATAATGCACACCAAATCCACTTGTTTCTTTGCTATATGATGGTAAATCTGCTTGAAAACCATGTCCCTCTTATAATCTCAATCTGTCTGGATAAGGACAGCTCTCTGGCAGCTTCTAATCTCCATCCATTATATACTAAATGGTATGTGTAGCTTACTCCTTCCATCCAATGTGTCTCCTGTAGCCATGCCTGAACACTTTTGCATTCTGTGAGGCAGCTAATCTGTCTATTCTGAATTATGTGCACATTTTTCATATGATCTGTGCCGCATTTATACTAAGGCAGGTATACCTTCCTCGTGGCAGCTATTGGTGAAAAGTGTACTGTACTTATGATAGACCATAAGTACCCTCATGATGGACTGCTAATGTTGGCCTTGAAATGCTATGTGTTCATCATTCTGATTACAGCAAGCATGAAGAGGGTAAGAGGACTGAAAGGGTACCTTTGCCTATTTTGATCGCTACGAGGCAGCATATCAACCAATGTATTGTGATTGTGATGTTGGGAGCGTGACCAGGTACGCTGCAGCCCTTAATTTCTTGGGTTCAGGGAGGGGGGCCCCAAAGGTATCTGCGCCCTGGGCCCCAAAAGTGCTAAAGATGGCCCTGTTGACACATTGAACACGTATCTTTGTTTGTATACACTAAATGTCTAGCTGTAGAATGTTTCCCAAATATCTTGAAATAAAGAAAACACATGTTTCATACTAAATCTTACTTTAAAGTGATGTCATAAGTGATTTAATGTGTGATGTCATCAAAGCTATATTTCCATTAATGTCACTGATAATAACATAAGTAATGCCATATGTGATGTCATTATTGATGTCAACATTGTGCTCATGTTCTCCGCCAGGGGTCAGCTCAGAGTTAAAGTGTTATATCTTCCAACAGCTGCTGAATTTGAAGGGGTTATTTCACTAATCTGATTCGACTTAACTGAAACTAAATGTTTTTCACTAAATTGCAACATTATATTTCACACCACCTGTACTACTAACATTTTTAATATCACAGGTCAAATGCAAAGTTGTCAGTGTGTTTCTAAGCTATCCATCAATGAACTCTAGAAATAGTGGCTCTGCAGGTCCCAAATATGGTGCGTGACCATGCGTAGTGGCTATTTTACCGAAGGCATGACCTTTGACTACTCGCTGTGGCCCACTTTGCACAAGCAATGAGGTAAAGGAAGACGAACAGAGACAAGGCATAGGAATAGGGAATGTGATGAGGATGTGCACAAAAGACACCGATGAGGATGTGTGCTCATGACTGTGATGAACATGGCCACGAGACAGTGATGATGATGCATCCAAGAGACTGTGGTAGGGATGACCTTAAAGGGTGTGATGTGATGAATGTGATGGTGATGTGTGTGAGGGACTGTGTTGTGGAATGTGCATAAGGGACCGTGACAGAGGATGAGTGAAAGGGACTGTATTGGAGATACAGATGACGGAAGGTAATGGGGATCCTTATTGGAAACTGTGATGGGAAATGCACTCAACTGTGATGGGGATGGGAGCAAGAGGCAATGTCAATGAATCACATGAGGAATTGTTACAGGGATCTGCACAAGGCACTGTTAAGGGCATGCATGTGAGTGACTGAGCCAATGACAATGGGTTCTTGGATAAGGAAGTGTGAAGCATAATAATGGAGGGCTGAGATGAAAGTGAGGCATGGTAATGGGAGACAGTTATGTGGAACAGTTAGAGGGTGATTTAGAAATGGGATGAGGATGAGCTAGGAAGGGGCTAGGTTTGGACTGGGACAAAGACGAGTGCTGAGGAGGTAATGGGGACAGAGATGAGGGTTGATAGGGAATTGGGATGAGGAAGAGTAAGGCATGGGTGATGGGTGACTTGGCAGAGGTAGAGGGAGGCAAGGCCAATGGGGGAGTGTGATAAGGAAGAGAGAGGCTGGGCTAAAGTGGGGCTGGGATTCATGATAATTGGTCTGGGGTAATACGTGATGTGGGTGACTGGGATGAGAAAGAATGAGGTGGTGTAATGGGGGACTGGGATCAGTATGAGTGAGTTCGGTAATGGGGTAGTGGGTTGAGGAAGAGCTAAAATGGGTGATGGATGATTAGGATGAGGAAGAGTAAGGTTTGGGCAATGAGGGATTGTAATGAGAAATAATGAAGAGAGTTTAATGTGCGAGTAGGGTGATGCAAGGTGAGACTATACTATTGGGTGCCAAAGATGACTAAGAGAAAAGTTGGGTACAAAAGATCTACAACTCTCTTTAGTTTCCTATTCTTCACAAATGGTGCACTGGGATAAGGATGAGTAAGGCAAGAGTAATGGATGACTGGTATGAGGAAGAGTGAGGCAAGCGTAAAGAGGACTGGGATGAGTTAGAGGGAGGTGTGGGTAATAGGATACTGGGATGAGGAGGAGTGGACAGAGTTAATAGGGAATGGGGATATGGAAGATGGTGTCCAAGGAAAGGGTGGGAGTGTTAATGGGGGACCGGGTTGAGTAACAGTGAGGAGGGTATAATGGTGGAGTAGGATGTGCATGACTAAGGAGAATGGGATCAGAAACAGTGGGGTGGGTGTAATAGGCTGGGACAAGAAAGTTTGAGGTAGGTGTAGTGTGGGCTGGGATGAGGAAGCGTGAGGTTTTAGTAATGGGTTCTTGAATGATGAAGTCAGCTTGGATAAGGAAAAACGAGGCATGGATAATGAGGGATCTGAACAATAATTATTTGCTCATGCATAATGGGATGCTTGGATGAGGAAACATTAGGAAGGATAATAGGGAACTATGATGATATGAAATGATATGGCATTCATAACGCGCCTATACACAAGTGTTTCAAGATGCTGGGTAAAATGGGGCTGGGGTAATGGGGATGGGTAAGAGGAGAATGAGGTGGGGTTATGCAGAACTTGGACAGGAAGGAGTGAGGTGGAAAAATGGGGTCTGGGATAAGGACCAATTAGTAGGAACAATGGTGCACTGTGTTAGGACTAATTTTCTATACTGTGGCCTGATGGACAGATGTATAGAAGTCCATCCTAGTATTGTGATAGGAACAACTATGAGAGCTGTCACCTAACCAGTCCATTGTAACAAGGTGAGTGGTCTAGGCTAAGTCTCAAGAGGTGGTAAGCTTGTCATGGGTCCCGAATGAGTACACAAAGTGAAAAGTCAGGGATTACACTTAGACATTCAGATAGAAAAATGACTACTAACTGGTAATACTATCACACAACACCAATAATAGACACACATGTGCAATCACTGGAGTACGTCAAAATACATGTGAAACCCCTGAAAAGGAAGGTACAGATTAGTATAAGCACTCAAGGTCCACAGAGATGTAATGCTAGCTTCAGAAGTCCATCCCTAAAATGGATGGGGCCTTGTGCACACAAGTTCACCAAAGTTCCATACAGTTTTGTGTGGCTGGAAACAATAAAGTTAGGGTCTCTGGGGTGCAATGAACATTTCCAAGTGGTAGGGGACAAGTTATGCTAACTACCAAAATGTGTACCAACTTTTGAAGTGATTCCGTGAACAAGAAATTGCAAAGCTAAACTACATAAACGTTTCTAAAAATTATCAAAACATTTGAGAGGGAGCTAGGGGTTCAGGTAAGTATCGCTACAGCCCACTCTAATACTCTGATTCTTCATAGGACTTAGCAGTTCTGCTGAAAAGGGTCTGAGGTCACGTTTCCCACATCAGTGTCAGCCTGTGATCCCCCAGGGCTGCATGTTCGAGCACTTCTTAGGTCAGCCACTAACACTTGTGCAAGTTCCTCTAGTTGGAAAATGCAAAATAACTCAATGCAGGGCCCTTCTCAGGACAGGATTGGATGCAGGTAATTAGTTTTGGATGATGGTCACTGATGCACGGCAATGCAGGAGGATTCACTTGCTGCAGTCAGACTTTCCTCCTTTCTCAGGTCCCCATGATGTTAGGACCACGTCATTTTGCAGAGGAGAGTCAAGCTGAGGATCCCCCAAGTTCCAGGACTCAACACAGAACAGCCACGTCTGCAGCACAGTAGTCCAAACTGTGAGCTGGTCAGCCACTGGCAGTCCAGGGGCACTTCTGAAGGCTCTTCTTCATAGGAATCTGAGATAACATCGAGGATGGATATTCCCTCCTCTCCATGTGTCACAGCTCCTTCGCAGGACTGCTGGAGATCTTTGACAAGACAGGGCCCTACCATGACAGCAGCAGAAGACAGTCACCAGGCCCTCTTCCAACAGGACTCTGGTCTCCTCAATGGTCTTGCAGCTGGACAGAATTCTTGACTCCTTCAGTTTCTTCCAGAATCTCTCTAGTGTGGGAGCCGGGGTCCTCTTCCTATACAAAATCCAGTGAAGATCTGAAACCCCCACTAGCCAATGACAGACCTGGCCTACATACACACCCCATATCTGGTCCAATTTGGACTACTGGTGGCACTACCACTCAGACACAGCAAAACCAGTTTGTAGACTGGGACCAGACAGTCCCAATCCACTTTCTGGCAGCACACACACAAGACCCTGCAGTAGCCCCAAAAGCCTCTGCTTCCCAGGCTCTGAAAGTCCATATACGGATTATCCTGACCTCACAGGCCAGGAAGTAGATAACAAGACACATTGGCGATGGAACAGGTGAAAATCCATGTGGTACCTCCACGTCTGGACACTAGCCACAGTTGGTAGCAAAACGTGGTAGCCAATAGTAAAAGCTAAAGTAAATTAGACTCAAAAATAGCATAAAGTAACTGCTGCCACCAGATTTCTCCTTTGGCACACCTAAAGTAACCACAATTCCTCTGAGTGTTAGTCTAGGGCAAAACACAAAGTGGACCCCAGTCTACTGCATTGTAAGATGCATGTACACTCATAAAAGTTACCAAAAGTAGCAACAAAGTAACACGACTAAGGGAAACAATGATTCGCAGTGCTGACAGCCTGCAGGACATGTCAGTTTCCCCATGACAAATTAGCAAAAGTCAGTGTAGTGAAGCGTAAGGATTCACTGCACAGCAAACAAGAATAGGTCAGAATCAAAAATAAAAACAACATGTTTGGGGGTCCATAGAAATGGAACAAAAGTTGCTGTAAAGAGAAATCTTTCCTAACAGACTGATAAAGAAGGGCCAGGTGCGACAAATTAAGGATGTGGATGAGGAAGAGTGAGGTGGAGGATAATGGGGATATGGTAGGTGGAATAGTAAAGCAATGTAATTGAGAACTGGTCTGAGGAGGAATGAAGAGAAGATAACAGGGGCTGGGATGAGGAAGATTGAGGATGGATAGTGGAGGAATGGCACAAGGAACAGTGATGCAGAGATAAGTAGGGGCTGGGATGAGGATAAATGAGACGTTGACAATGGTGGACTGGGAAGTGGACAAGTCTGTGGGACAAACAGGGGACTAGCATGTGGAAGACTGAGGTGAGGTTATGGGAGACTGTTATGTGGATCAGGCAGGTGTAATGGTGCACTTAAATGACTAAGAGCCAAGTGTCAGTAATGGAATAGAGGGGTGAGGAACAGTCAGGTGAGGTTAAAGGATGACCAGGACAAGGAAGAGTTTGGTGGGGTATTGGGGTGGGGTATTGGTGAATGTTAGGGAATATTTCTCTTTACTGCACTGTTCCTTCCATTTTTATGGAACCCCCAAACATGTTTTCTTTTATTTTTTTAATCTGACTTGTACTTTTTGCAGTGCAGTGAAGCCTTAAGCTTCACTACACTGGCCTTTGCCCATGTGTCATGGGGAAACTGGCATGTCCTTCAGGCTGTCAGTAGTGGGAAACATTGTTTCCCTTAGTCATGTTACTGTGTTATTACCTTTGGTTACTTTTATATCACATGTAGTAACTTTTTATCATTGTACAATACAGCTTAAACTGCAGTACAATGGGGTAGATGTTCATTTTTCCCTAGACTAACACTCAGAGGATTTTCGGTTACTCTAGGTGTGCTAAAAGTATAGGCTGTTGGCAGCAGTTTTTTTCCCCCACTTTTTGGGGATTTTTGTTTTAGCTTTACCGCGTTTACCGTGTTTGGCTACTAACTGACAATGGCTGCTGAGTCCTTTTGTGTCACTTTGCGCAGTGACCACTGCCTGAAAACTGATTACCTGACCTGAATCCAGTCCAGAGAGGGGTGCTACATTGAGTTTTTCTGCATTCTTTGACCGAGAGTCTTTGCAACAGTAAAAGACACCGACTAGAGATCAGTTTGAACCTGCAAACCCTGGAAATCAAGGACTATGACATTCAGTGGGAAAAGCAGCATGAGACCATCTTCCTTTGTTCTGCCAAGTCTGCGGAAGAATCGGAGTATAGGGGAAAGTTACAGAGTTTCTAACCTAACCCTATACTCCCATTATAATGGGCTTATAATAAAGCTTATTTCTAACACTTTTGGCTTTGCTGTTTCTTACTTGTGCAATACATCTGACTGTTGGGGCTACTTTTGGGCATTTGTCTAATTGAACCCTGGAGAGGCTACTGTACCCTGACAACGCTACATTCTGCTCTGCTGGTGATACCTGAAGAGCATGCAAAGGGGAAGCCGTGCATCACAACAAACTATGGGCACCATGTCCAACAGAAAGGCAACCCCCATCTATCAAATACTCACTGAAGAAGAAAAACCTGACAGCTTACAGCGAAGAAAGGGACACTCAAACTGCATATCACAAGAATCCCCTGACCTCCTTGAACAAATACCAGATCATTACAAACTGTTCAGCTCAGCAGAGATATTCTTTGCATCACTTGTGCCAAGCATCCAGACAAGAGCAAATGCCAAATTGCTCCAGATCTTGAGGTGGGAGCTCATCCATCTAGCCAATGACAATGAAGCGGGATTCAATGTCATCAAGGTAGAACTTTGAGCACTCTGACTAATGACAATGCAAAATCGCTATGTTCTGGACCTTCTAACTGCAATGGAAGGAGTTGTTTGCAAGAAAATAGGAAGTTCCTGCTGTACATTCGTGCCTTCTGTTGATGCAGAAAATGGGACATTACCACACGTCATAGCAGCAGTGCATGAACTCGGAGTAAGAATGAAGAAAGAA
This sequence comes from Ambystoma mexicanum, assembly GCF_040938575.1. Lineage (NCBI taxonomy): Eukaryota > Metazoa > Chordata > Amphibia > Caudata > Ambystomatidae > Ambystoma > Ambystoma mexicanum. The sequence continues at coordinate 511,333,954 of NC_090934.1, forward strand.
GGTGGTATCGAGGATAACAGATAGTTCATCATGGCATTCAGCTGGGTACGTTTGTGGCTTGGAATGGCTGTCAAGATGTTGGTTCCCATTACTGTCTTTTCCTGCTATTGTTCTGTGTGTGCCGATTAGGGTTGATGTGTTGCTCAAAAGCAGTGCCCAACAGTGCAATGATGATGGTGACAATCGGCAACCGCAGTGTAACATAAACACTGAAGAGGCCCAGGTGCAGACTGGTGAAAACAATGAGCCCAAATATCGTATGGTCACAATAGAATAAACAAGGGATGAGGTAGACAACTTGTATAACACAAAAATTAAGAAATCATTAGATCTTGAGCATTATAAGGAGGTGTTGGTAGACCTGGATATGGATGGATATTTTATTTACAGGACCTGCACTCCTGAAGAATATGGCAGACACAGGGAGAGTCTGAGAAAGGTTTGTAAAGCATGGATGCCCATAAAAGGTACTTCTGCCTGGGATGAAGCAGTAAAAAAGGCATAAGAATGCAGAAGTAACAGTGGGGGGCATTTGTTACTTTAGATGTAACGAAAGGGGGGAATGTTGAGAAGAGGTGATCTGTTTTCTCCCCCTCACCATTCCTGAGCTAACATGCCATGCAGAAGTTCCCTGCAATGCAATGTAACGTAGACACATGCAAGCATAACACAACCCATAGGTTTGCCCTAAGACTCCATCTAGTTCCACGATAGACGCCACCTTTTACTAGACCCAGAAATCCTCCCCCTGCGAAGAGCAGCTCTCCCATCCCCAGCGCCTGCACAGACAGCCCAGAGCCTCGCCTCCCTCTCCTGTCCTGCCAGCTCTACTCATGCCCTGTTCCAACAGAAGACTGGTGATTCATTTGATGCAAACAGAACAACATCATATTCTCACAGTGCCCATTCCGCAGAGCTTGAGATCAGAGCAGGCCTCTGCACCAGAACCCATCCATCTCTACTAAACTGCCTGTTCCCCCTTGACCCCCACCCAGCCAAACCACAGCCAACTAACAATGATCCTCCGATACAGTTACCTATCTGACCTGGCCTCACCCGGAACACACCAGAACCCCTAGTGAAATTCTAATCCTGCACAGCAGTATATTTCCTTGAATCAACACAAGCGCACAGGTAGCAGTAAGACAGATGGGAGAATAAACCTTGAGGGGACACCTGGGTGTGGGGCATTCAGCATCAAAAGCATTGAGGCAGGTAGGGGTTGAAATTCCTATAAACTAGCTCATATGACACAACCCCCCCTATTAATGTAAGATTGTATGTGTGCCATTACTATTTCATTATCAGTTCCTGTTGTTTAGTTTATATAGATATAAATGTGTCTTGTATCCTGACCTTCACCTCGAGGATGAGCCCAGATGACCCATGTGCCACCAGAGCGACACCCGGGCAGCAGCCAATCCAATGGGGTCAGCCCTTATGGAAGCATAATGTATTATTCCATTTCACCAATTGTATTGTACAATTTTGTACCCATAGCCTTTCATCACTGATGGCGTATCTTGCACTTATAATGTGCTGCCCGTGTACTGTTTGGCAGAACGCTCTCGGGCAGCAGAGATCTTTGCTAGCTATTATTCTTATACAAAGCTTGATATACTTGCAAATTATCTCAGAACTTTATTCCCTGGAAGGGGAGCGTCCTTTTTATTTGGTCTGTTGGATATTACGTGCATTGTTGGGTGTGTGCCTTCATCCCCACAAACCCCATCCCTGCGCCCCCTCACACACACACTCTGAACCCCCAAACAAACAAACCTGCTATTTATGGGAATGTGCAGTGCAGTGCACTGAAGTGCAAGCTTCAACATCTTCCTACACTTTTATTTTAAAACAAAACCAATCCAGAATGCTTTCTTTTTAATATAAAAGTATAGGAACGGTGAAACTTTAAAATAAAAAGTATGGGAGCATCGCTCCCTGATCGCTTCCGCCAACTTCGACCTCTGCTCATAAGCAGAAATGTGTCTATTTTAGTGGATGTGGCCATTCAAAGTGCTTGCGTCTATTGTACACAGCAGTTTAATCAAGACCGGTTAGAATCATGCATGTGTGCCAGAGCAAGGCAGCATGTCCACGTAGAGGGGATTGTTATAGGAATTGTGAGGGATCCCATTTGGCATGACCAAATTGCATTTCTCTGAGCTCTTAGGGAAAATGTCTGAATACTAAGTGCAGTTCTCTGTTTGCCTTCCACTCTGACACCTGTAATAATGCCTTTGTGATGACGTGGAGGTATTAGTGGTCACAGAATACGTAACTAGGTGCCTACTGTGGAGGGCCTAAAAATACACTGCATCTTAAGGGAGGACTTAAAACTCAACAGTTAGGGGCTCTCCAGGACACAGGAGAAGACTGCCTGCCCCTTAAACTGGCCATCAGATTTTCAGTGGCCCACACAATTTGCAACTTGCAGCCCTCACCCTCTGTGGTGACTAAGAGTAATTGGTCTCAGTATAGGCCAGCCTGCCCATGTGCGATCTACATATAGACTTTCCTTATTAAAAAAAAGGAATCTGGCATATCCAAACAATTACAGGCTGATGTCACTTTTATACGGTTCAAAGAACATTTTTAGTGCTTTTTATTTAAGAACTCCAGACTTGGGCAAAAGCGATGAACATCATTGATCCTTTTTTATCCGGTTTTAAAATAGGTGTCAACACTGCCTCAACTAGTCCTATTCTGCAGCTACATTTTAAAGCAGTCTAAAGATCTAAACAGGCCACTGTATGTGTCCTTCCTGGACATCTCTAAGACTTTTGATTTTGTCTGAGGAAATACTCTATGGAAAAAAAAATGCATTATCAGGGATGCCTGAGGTGCCTGTTTAATGTACTGATTGCTATCCCTTCTGAAAATAGGTTGAGGGTATGCCTGGATCAGGCAAGACCCTATTGTGATTGGGTCCTTGTTAATCATGGGCTGCGCCAAGGCTGTGTGCTAGCGCCCTTTTTTCTGTCTGTACATTTCTGATTTTAACCTGGCTTTTACAGACATCAGAGTTAATCCACCTAAATTGGGAACTGTGGCTTTTAAATATCTCCATTTGCAGATGACATTGGGCCTCATTACAATGTTGCCGGTCCGGAAACAAGGGTGCCGGTAAGCTCACCGGCACCCTTGTATCCAGACTGGCAAACTACATGTTTGTCTGCTGGAGCCACTGTGCCCGACCGGTCTGACCCGCCAGTTGCAGCGGTCATGGTAGGCAAAACCTTCACGGAAGCACCGGCACTGTTAGCAACGGTGCTGGTGCTTCCGTGTCCCCACTGTCATAGAGTCCTATGCGAATGGGGATTAACAAATATACCAGCACCGGATTTCCTGGCCGCCAGACTCATAATTAGCCAGTGGTGCCGGGAGGTCAGGCGCCAGTAAATTATTACGGGTCCAGAGGCTAGCCGCCGGTAGCACATCAAGGGTTACAGTCAGAGCCATGATGAGGCTCATTGTCCTTATTAATTATACCCCAAGAGGCCTACAGCATGCCCTTACTGCTGTTAAAGACTACTGCCAGAAGCTAGACTTTACCTTGAACGCAGAGAAATCAAAGATTCTGGTGTTTAATGAAAAGCAATGTAGAAGATTGAAGTCGACTAAGCCAAGTCCCCAATGGTTTATTTTAGGGCATACTTCAGCCTAGTTCAAATTACTAAGTGGCTATCAAGGACGCCCCCTCCCAATTCAGAGTGTTACTCTGCAGTTGATATGTTTACGCCTTTTGACTGTGCAGAACTTTTTTTTACCACAATGGCATGCGTTTGTGTGGGCTTTAGGTTTAAGTAACATCCTTGTTAGGGCAGAATTTCCTTTGTGGGAGTTTGCTCCTATTATGCCACCTCTATGCGTTATTTTCCCCTGTTTGGATTTTTGGAACTCTCATCTCATTATGGTAAGAGGAACCTCTACTGGAGGCCCCTTCCCATTGCAAACATTTTCTTTATGTACCTTTTTCAAAGGCATTGGCATTTTAATATACTTTATTTTTTGACCATTGTTTGTTCAGGGAAACCATGAGATAGGACTAAAATGGCCATTTTGTAAAATTCTAACACAAGCCTAGCCCTGCACCCTCAATTGTGGTCCAGGCTGGTTTAAACAAAACATTAGTAATAGGCAGGCCAATACACATACTTTTTGGTTGCACCTGGGTGATTGGCTGTTTTTAGCGTGAGGCTGCAAATTCCTTTGTTAGATTGTCTCACAGTGTGATTGGAGGGATGGCCCAAGATTGTTTGCAATATCTAGGAGAGCTCTAACCCAGGCTCAGTTCTACTTTAATAAATTAATTAATTTAGCATTTATATAGCGCTACGAACCCTCAGGTATCTGAGAGCTGCTTATTATTACCCACGGTGTGTGGTGCCCTTTTTTATTGACCTCGGAAGGATGAAAGGCTGAGTTGGACCCTGCCGGGCATTCGAACCTGTATCAGCCGGCTCTGCACGGATGTCAAAGCGAGTGCTCTACGTCGGACCAGCTGTATATTACTGTATATTATCTTGATTTACAATTCACTCTGCCCTCTCCGGGTTTTCTTACCTGTGTGATGATTTTTCACTGTTGAAGGCAAGCGTCCCCAACCAGCACGATCCTCCCCGCAATGAGAGACAATGAAGGACTCTCCCAAGATGGGAATAAGGCCAAGACAAAGTGCGGGTGAGCGTAAATGGGAGTTTATCAGAATAGGGCATGCAAAGAACTCTGCAAACTCCGAGAGCGCTCTGTCTGACAATAGCAAAGACAGGCGTATATATTCACAAAAAACGTCATCAGAACCTACATACTATAGCGGGCACAAGTTCAATGGGATTGGGTGGCGACGACTAGCTATAGGTGCTGCTGCAATGTGGTTGGCCTTGGCTGGAGGACGTCACTGGTCCGCCTCGTGGGTTGGGCTGGGCCTGGCAGGTCAGCCGGGTTCATCCGGCGGTGTTGTTGTGCCACTGTAGCCAGCGTCAGAGATGAATGTCTTTTCCTGACTTCTTTGCCCTAGGCCATGCGCACCGCAGTCATTCAGTTATTGCAATATTATCTTCTTTAGTAAATCTTCCAATAGGTTACTCTACAGGTTAATGCAACACAGCAGGAATGTACCTTGAGAGGGGTTCGATGGCGATTCATCAGTACATGGTTACCAGTGTCCTGTTGACCGGGTGCAATAGGTCGTGGGGCTAGGTCTCAGGGCATGGGACAGGCGGTACATGTCCTCTTGTCTTGTTAGAAGTCGTTATGAATGTGCTGCTGGGATGTTACCATAATATTGGGTGTCCTAATTTTACAGGGGCCATTAACTTAAGGTGATCCGGTGGGTTGTGGGGTTTAAGAGGGGGCGCCTCCGGGCTTGTGTATTCAGGCGGGGGTTTACTGCCGGGCTGTAAATAATGCAGGTGGCGGGCCGTGGCCTTGGGCGCTGCAGAGGGAACTACAAATCTTTGAAGCGGCTCCAGCCTAGTTGGGGGAGGTGGAGCAGCGCAGCGCGGGCCTCTGCTCTCTCGTCTGGCAGGCTTTGCTGGGAGGGAGGGGGAATGGTCTTGCTCATATTCACAAAGGTATCTTCCTCGTATGTTGCCGACTTTAGGTGAAAGCATCATAAACATTTGCGAACTATACAATACTCATTGAATCATTCCAAAGCTTACATTTTAACTTTGCTACATGCCTCTCAAATATAGCCAGTCTGAGCGCATTATTTATACTCTATGTTTTAACAACTACAACATTTTGTTATATGCATATACATTTACAGTAAGTGAGGTAGTAGTGAGATTGGTGGAGCACATAGAAAACGACTTGACACCGTACGTGACGGTAGTGGCACATAAGAGGCTTGGACTTACACACATGGAGGGTGCATTCCTGCGCGTCATTCACATGAGCCCTCAGTATGGTTGCATTTGTCTTTCTTTGCACTCTAGCAGCATTAGTTCGGTTATGGCGCGGGACCGTGGGGTGTAAACATTTCAATGATACGCATAACAAATAACCCCCCCCTGCCCCCGAGACACTTCTACTATTTGAGGTTTGTGGAGAAAATACGCCCATTGCAGGTAGTTTTAGCATTAGTATTTGGGAACTTCTGCTTTTATCTGATGGCCATTTTACAGTTCTTTTTCCACCCAGGCTCTGCTGGCCGGGTCATGTTGGGAGCAGTGATACACTGCGGAAGGTGAAATGTTACAGTGTTGGTATCTTACACTAGCTCATGTCCGTCTTGTTCGTGGGAACGGGCTCACAGCGGATCTGCCAGGGAGCTGCGGCCACAGGGATAATTGAAACTCTACAAAGGTGGGGGCCGTGCTGCAGTGCGCCGAGCTCACACCATCTTTATTAGACAAAATGGTTTCTTGAGGCCTAGCTAAATTCAATGCGTTTGGGCGATGTCTTCAGCAGGTGAGCCATCCACCACCTGGGCCCTGGTGGTAAGGAGGGGACCCCTGATGAGCCATGGCCCTTACCTGGGGAGGGGATGTAGGCAAGGGTTTTTTTTTGGACCAATCCTCCCCTACACTGTGAACCTGCTGTTGCAATGTGGGATCCATTTTGACCACCTAAGCTATTCATGTGTCCAAAATACCTAGCTCTGGTTCTGATTTTCGGCTTCTGGATGCTCTTCCTGGGCTATCTGCATCCTCCCCCTGTATCTCCTTAATGGCTGAACCAGACCTTCCATGCTGGGACAAACTCTTGGCTGTTTTATTGTTGTTTTACAACAGGATCACCTTAGCTGTTCTACTGGGGTAGGAAGTTGCTCCAGAATGATCTACTATTATTTGTTTCCCATCCTAGGTTGGCTCCACCATTATCTTTTTCTTGGGTCCCCTTTCTACTGGCTGGCTATTCTTTTTTCATCTGGGCCATCAGCATCTGCCTGGCTGGGTTCCTCTGTCTTCCTGGAGCTGCCTGTGCAGTTGTTTCCACTCCTGGTTAGTGGGTTCCACTCCAAAGAAGGCTGATTCTTCTTCTTTTTTCGTTGTCTGGGTTGCTGTTGGTCCAGGGTTCAAGTCAATGAGTGACCAGGTATTTTAAAACATCTTGCAAGAGATTATCTTTTACTAACTCATTTGTTTTGGCATTCCTGAGCTGTTTTCTTTTTTTTTCTGAACCACCACCATGCGTGGTTACCTATAGGCTCCCAGTTGTGAGGGTTTTACAAGATACTTTCCCTCAGGTGTTCTTGTGGTTGAGGCTTTCTGCAGATCTCCCTTACTGCATTTTGCCATTCACTTACAATAGGCAGAATCTTGCTTTGCTTCAATTTTCCTCTCTGGCTTCTGGGTATCAAACCTGACACTGGAGCTCTGTCTTCCCCCAGGGTTGGATTCTGCCTTCATTGCACCATTGTGGTAGAACTGGGTCTTACCTTCCTTTTCCCCCATAACCACTGTTATGCCTACTAACTTTGTTCTTTTATTTACCATTAGAAACTTTTCAACTTACAATGCTCTCTCATAATATGACGTTGAAGGTTCTTACCTGTCTTTGGACATTTGTTGCTGTTCCCCATTGGGTCCATGGAATTGTTAAGCCCATGACTAGAATTGTATCTAGTGCCATTGAATTAATCCGTATTTGTAAAGCCTTACATTACAATCCCTCAAATGAACACTGTCTTTTAACTATCTATTGCCAAATATATTTTGGTGTCTATCTATCTATCTATCTATCTATCTATCTATCTATCTATCTATCTATCTATCTATCTATCTATCTATCTATCTATCTATCTATCTATCACTTTATTGACGTATTTATTTATTTGTGTATTTACCTATTTATATAGAGGGAGGAACAATGCTATTTTGATCATAAAAAAACATACAATAGATAAGAAATCAGATTTGTTGGGAAGCAGTGATCATCTTAACATGGGGTGAATTAGAGAGGCATATTGCCTAGATTGTGGAAGGGAGCAAATAGAAGTCACCAGGGACAATACATGGGTGGACATACATAGATTAAGGCCAGTCAGCATTAAACATTTAAGTGCAGATAGGCCATACTGCAAGCTGTGTTAGAGATGAGTTAGAGATGTGACCATGATGGATGAAGTGCTAAAGTGAAGGCATTGATTAGTGAGTCATTGACGCGGGAAGAAAGTAGTTGTCCGACACCTCGACCTCAGCTAGTCAGATGAGGAGAGTGAATGAAGGATAGTTTCAAATTGTGTGGAGCCACCAGAGTGACTGTGTCAGAAGGAGAATTCTAGGTTTCAGTAATAACAAGGAGGTCTAGAGGAGGAGAGTTGGTGTGAACGCAGTCAGTGAGTGGTTTAATTACATACAGACTGAGTATTCCAGAGTGTTCAGATGATGCAGTAAGGAAGAGTGTAGAAGTTGAGTCTTAGAAGAAGAGAGTCAAGCTAGGTAGGCATTTTGGGAGGTATGGTTAGCTTGTTGGCTTGGTTTGTTTGAACTGTTCTATTTCCATTCTTCTAGAAGGGTAATGGGTTTGGTGCTATAAGGCTAACCTCTTGTGAACTTTTGTTGGTAACAACTGGGTGTGCGTGTGATGCTGGAAATGCATCGGAGGGACAGGGCCTCCATATCCTTGTCCTTTAGTTCTTTTTATTGTGTGTTCTGTAGTGTTTTCCACGCAGAGCTTCATGTGTGATGCAGGGCTTCATGTGCGACTCCTGGCAGTGTAGCTCTCTCTTTTGGTTTTGTGAACAGAACCTTGGGATACCCTTATGGTACCCTTGGGCGTGAGTACGACCCTGTATTCCTAGTGTATGTTTTTGGGCACCTGTGGGTGGCCCACAGAGCAGGGTATGGGCGGGTGGCAGCTCTGTGCTGAATTGACAGGTGCCCTGCGCATCCTCCATTTTGGGATGCCCAAGCCCTGTCATTGGAATCAGTAGATTCCTGATGAAGACAAGATGGCCTTCATGGCCTCTTGCCTTCCATCGCCTGTTACCGTGGTTTTCCCGAAGACCCGGGAAGCCCTGACTCTGTCCCTTCCCCCTGACTGGCTATTGGGTGGAAGCTCCATATATGGTAATGTGGGGATGTGCTGACCTGACTTGCTGGAGCCTTCCAAACGACCGTATGTTGTGGGTATGCCCGTGGGGTGGGACGTGTGTGAATGGAGTGAATGACAGATACGCATTTCTTGTTATGGATGTCTAGAATCTGGTATGTGACACAAAGACTGAGACAGCCCTGCCCAAAGCTGGTATGAATGCATAGTGGAGTGTTGAATGCTGGGTACTTGTCCCAATACACATTACTTGTTGTGAGTGTCTGGAGAGAAGTGAATGGCCTGAATGGACTGTGCACCTGATTGGCTGCCTGACTGCCTGAATGCCCTTCTGAGTGATTGGTGCCCTGAGTGTGACCCAGCCAGTAGAATTAATGGGAGATCAACTAGTATATATGGGGGCCTCTCACCACTAGAAATCATTCAGAAGCTGAAGTTGATACTTGATGCTTACTCTCGAAGCCGAGCTGAAAGAAGAAGGTGAACTGATATTCCCTTCTGTGTATTCTGAAAGCTGTTGTGCCTTCAAGAACAGATCCAAGAGAGGACCTGGTAAGGAGACCTCTTCCCGAGCTATGAGGGACCATTGTGCACGGCTAACCTTCGCTGAAGCTCCTTGGAATTCAGACCCTCGAAAGGTTGCCAACCGGAGAAGGGGACCGCTGAGGAGAATGAAGAGAAGCACCAGACAGCCGTCAACCGTCAACGACTACTGTCGCTGACCGGAGCTGCTGTGCACCCTTTGCCTAAGAACATTTGATCTAAGGACTCCCTTGTTCATCCTCGTCGACCGCTTTCATCCTGCCGGAGAAAAGCAAGGTCGCTGACGACCGAGGAGAATCTGCCGGTGGGTTTCCCATCACCCGAAGACCTCAGAGATGCAGACGAAGCTAATGAAGCCAGCCGTGGTCACGACCCATCCGTCAATGCCAGACACCAATGACTCATGTCCTTGCTGGGCCAAAGTTCTTCATCCACTCTTTGCATCAACAAACACTTATCGCCAAGGTGCACCGCACACCTCTCTTTCACAGGACGTTCACAAGCTTTCATCACGAGCACCACGAAGTTCGAAGCTGCTCCCTCAACGACCGCCGTTTACCTTTTTCTTCATCTCGGAAGTTCGACGACCCATGACTCCTGCCTGAAAGGGAGCACACTCAAGAAGGGCATGTTGATTCCCCGGTGAAGAACTCTACAACACAAGGTACATTTGGGTTGCAGCACTATAGAAGAAGATAAGACTCTAATTTACAATATACGGACTGGGCTTGTAGTGCATCTTCACTTACAGGTTGCTCTGGTGGGGGGATCCTCATACAGAACTGTGCCTGACGCCAGAGCCACAGTATTTTGCCAATTGTCTAACCAACTTGTATTCCTCCTAAGTCTATGGTTGATATCGTTTTGCTGTGTTGATTTGTATGCTATTTGAACTGAGTACAGTTGATGCATTTTAATGGAATCAGAGTAATCGTGGTACCACCTAGAACTGTACATATTTACCATTTTAGAATTGTCGGAGCACAAAGTGTATTATCGTGATTGTGTATATAACCTTGAACCTTATTTATATAAAGAGCTGTATTTTCACTAATACAGTGGGCCTCATTACGATCTAGGCGGTAGCCATGCCGCTATTGGCGGCATGGCTGCAGCCGAAATCGCATCCGGGTTCCCAGAATTAGGAATTACCGGGCTATTCCGAGTTCAGAGGGCCCAGTAATTCCTCCTTCTAGGAACCCGGGCCCAGACCTTCCCTATTCCCATTTCAGCCCCCATAGGGCTGAATGGGAATGGGAGAGGGAGCAAACAACGGGCCGATTACAAGCGGCCCGTTGTTTGCTCCCTCCTCCCCTTGCAGGACCCGCTCTGCACGTCTGGTAAAACCAGACATGCAGACTGGGTCCCGTGAGGGTACCTCGTAATGAGGCGGTATGGGGTTGACGGCGCCGGCACCTTTACCCGCGCCGTTAACCCTGTACCGCCTGGGTTATAATGAGGCCCAGTGTGTAGACATTCCTTTGTGGGTGCTTGGGGACTACACTGTACTTAAGAACCAGCCCGCATCACCTCTTGAGAAGCTAGGCCTTCATTGCTCGCCCATTGCTACCAACAATAGATAATCTTGGCTGGGGTCCTCTGTGCCTCTCCTCTGCCATATAGAGAGCAGGAGTTCAGACGCCCCCCACCAGTGTGTTTCTTTACAGTGCGTGTGAAAGTGTTTAACCAGCTTCCACCATCTAGGTACTATATCTTCTGTTTGGTGCACCATTGCATTAGTTATAATACCATGTCCTTGAGGTTTATAGATTCCTATGCCTGTATTTTTTGTGGCATATGAGGTCTTGATTATGACTTTAGTACTGTATGTGTTGATTGCCCAAAGTGACCACCAATCTGGCTTCAGAGCTGCCAGAAGTACGGAAACTGCTCTCCTGAACATCCGTGAAAACCTGCTCTCCAACCTCGATACTAACATTCCCTCTGTCCTCATCCTACTTGACCTCTCCTCTGCGTTTGACACAGTCAACCATACCACCCTGCTCAATCGTCTTCGTGACAAGCTCGGTATCACTGATCAGGCTCTGGCCTGGCTGACGTCTTTTCTCTCTGATCGACCCTCCCAGGTACAACTTGGGTCCTTCCTATCTTCTATCTCCCTCTCCACATGTGGTGTTCCCCAGGGGTCTATCCTCTCGCCTTGGCTTTTCAACCAATACCTGGCAACTCTTGCTTACTGCATCTCAATGTTCTGCTCAACTTTCCAGTGCTATGCTGACGACACCCAACTCATTTTCAGGCTTCCCTCAGCCTCCTCCTCTCCTTCCCTCATCTGCGATTGTCTAATCGCCATTCAAAATTGGTGTGCCGCCAATGATCTATGTCTAAATGCCAACAAGACTGAGATCCTCCTTATTGGTACACCATCTCCATCCTTTCCTCTCACTCTCTGGCTGGCCTCCCTTGGCCCTCCTCCCACCCCCACTTGCGCGGCTAAGAACCTTGGGGTTATCTTTGACTCTACACTTTCCTTCTCCGCATACATCTCTGATGTCTCCAAAAAATCTAACTTTTTACTTCACCTCCTTAGAGGTACTCTACCTTTCCTCTCCTTCCCTCAAAAGCTCACAGTCTTCCAAGCTCTGGTTCTTTCCAAACTGGATTACTGTAACAGCCTCTTTCTAAATCTCCAGCCTCCACTCTCCGCCCTCTACAGCTAATCCAGAACAGGACTGCGAGACTTGTCCTTGGCCTCAAGCCCTGGGATCGTTTCTCTCCAGCCTTGAAATCCCTTCATTGGCTCCCAATAGATGCAACGATTACATTTAATACCCTCTGCATTGTCCACAAGGCTTTCTGGGGCCTGGGTCCAATAATGTTAGTAAGGATAGGATATGCTCAGAACCAGGAGAAAGTGGTATCTGTGTGTGTTGTCCTGCATGTCGGAGTTGCTAAGCGGGACATCCTGTTGTAACAGTGGGGGTAGGATTCAATGCCTCGGATGTGTGCAATTTTTTATAGTGGGTGTGCTGGTCATATGTGGTTTGGGTGGAAGTGCGGTTGTGCACACTGGTTAGTTATATCCTTGAGAGGGGTCCAGTGTTGCAGTTGTCTGTTAGGTGTTTGATGGAGTTGTGGTGGTGTGCATGTGGTGTGTGTTGTGGATGGATTGATGGATTAAGTGCACTGGTATGTTCTTTCTAAGGTTATGTCCAGAGTCTCTGAAAGTTGGTTGAGTGTAAGAATTAAATGAATACTGGGTGTGTCTATGTGTATTGTGGTTAACCCATAGTTGTGTATAGTGGCGTAGGTTATGCTGGAAGAGCAGGAGTGGGGGTGATTGGTTAGTACTTTGGTTGGTCTCATCAGTACTTCACAAGTATGTCTTCAGCGCAAATCTGGTTTCCGCTCAGTGGTCCCTCCAACACTCCTGGCTGTGGTCCGTTAGCAAGCCCCCCCCTCTACAAGCATAGTAGCTAATTTCCCCCATGGTTCCTTTGAGTGCAATGAGTTGGTTGCACCTAGTAAGTTACTAGTTACTCGGCTGGGGTTAGTCAGCATAATTGTGCTTTTGTCTATTGTGAGATTGGCTGCTAAATGGAGGCACAGATGGTTTAGTATATTTTTGGGGAAGAGATACGTGAACAACATAATTATCTGGGTGAGAAATAGCTAGTCTAATGCTTCTGTGTATTGTGTTACCTGGCCGGTCTTGCACATGACATGTATTTCCCTGAAATGTTCTGCTTTGGGGCCGGCTACTCTTCACTGATCTCTCTTACTGTAGTGCATCTCTGATAAAGGGGGATAGTGGGTTATTTTTGGTCCGCCTTGATTTCAATGCTGTTATCTGTGACCACGTCCTGCATTTTCTTCGGTACTCTATGCTTTGCTGCCTGTGTCCTTTTGTACTTGATATGATATGATAGGTTATTTATAACACGCTTAATACCCAGAGGTTTCTAAGCGCGGACCCAGGGATCAAACCTGTGGTGCTCCGTGTCGTCTTGCTTCCAAGGTGAGCATGTTGCCCCTGAGCTATCCTCCCGAGACTTGTCATTGGCCATTGAATGACCATGTTTTTAGCTGTTTCCTGAAAGGGAGGTGGTCTAATGTGGTCTTCTGTGGGTCTAATTTCTTTGGCCATTATGTTCCATAGGTTAGTAATTAGGTCTTAGAATCCTGTCCCTCTGAATTTCCTCTTTTCATATTGTTGTGTCTCTATTTGGAGTTCGTCACTTGATCTTACGTCCTTCTTGGCTGGTAGCGGCTGATCTTGTCCTGGAGGAATTCCAGGCGAGAGGGCTTTGAATTTGATGTTTTTATTTTTTTTCAGTAACCAATGTAGGCTTCTCAGAGCTGGAGTGATGTGGACGCTTCTGTTTAATGTCAGGAGTATCCTTGCTGCAGTGTTTTGGATGTGTTGACGTTTATTGTTGAGTCTTGCTGGCTTTCCAAGTTAGAGAATGTTTGCATAGTCGACTATTGTTAATATCAGGGATATGATTGTGAGCGTTCTTTGTTTAGAAGAGAGACATCGGAGCAGCCTCTTAAGGAGTCTCAAGAGGTAGGAACACTTTTTTGTGATTGCGTTGACTTGCGGTTACAGGGATATTTCATTGTCAATGAGTATTCCTAGGTTATTTACCACATCAGAGGTTTCCAGTTGGGTTTCCTGGCGGACTGTCAGGTTGAGGTTTGGTTGTGTTGCTTTCTGGGGGTGAGCCCATTCTTTTCATATTAGCAGGGTTCAATTTGAGGTTGTTTGCTGTCATCCAGTTGTAGATGTCCTTGAAACAATTGTTGAGGCTGTTTGGTTCCTGGGTCATGATCATCTTCACAATCAGTTGTGTTTTGTCAGCATTGTTATAAGTGGTCAGTCCGTGGGTTCGAATGATTTTCCTGAAGGGGTACATATAGATGTTGCAGAATAGGGAGGCGGCTGGATCCATGTGAATCTCTGCAGGAGATGTTTTTTGTGTTTGAGGTAACAGACACTAGGTCGGTTCATTTGGTTCGATTTGTAAGGAAAGCCAACTTAGGGCTGATTCTTGTGTGCCATATTACATTAGTCTTTTTATTAGTGTTCCGTGGCTAATTATGTCGAATGCTACAGATATGTCCAGTAGTATAAAAGGCACATTAGGTGCCATTGCATGTGTTTATTTTCAGGTCATCATCGGAGTGCCGGTTCTGTTGCTCTCATTGGTCTGAAGCCAACTTGTGAGTGGTTGAGTATTTAAGTAAGATTTTGTATATATACAATGTCCAGGATCTTTGCTGGGTAGGGCAGGTTGGATATAGGTCTATAGTTGCTTGGATCTTCTGAACATTCTGTTTGCTTTTATATCAGTGGTTAGATGTATGCTGCTTTGAAGGGGATTGGTACTATCCATGTGATTAGTGACAAGTTCATTAGGTGCGGAAGTTTGACGCTGGGGTTTTGTGGTTGAGGATTTCTTTGTAGATGTTCGGGGGCCATGGGTCACTTGGATATCCTGTGAACTTGGTGTTCTTGATTAGTATGGAGAAAATGATATGATATGATATGATAGGTTATTTATAACGCGCTTAATACCCAGAGGTTTCTAAGCGCGGACACGGGGATCGAACCTGTGTTGCTCCGTGTCGTCTTGTATCCAAGGCGAGCACGTTGCTCCGAGCTATCCTCCCGAGACAAAAATGCCTTTGGTTATTGGTTCAAAGCAGGTAAGTCTTGCTGTAGCTGGTATTTCCCTCATTGTCTGTTTTCCAACGGTTATGGTTTTATTATCAAGGTTGTGTTGCTGGTCTGCTTGATTGTTTCTATTTTTTATCTCATATGGTTGCTGATTCTGTCACATAGTTCCTGAGTGGGGATGATGACTTTATTGCAGGATGAAGGGTATTTATCTCTTTGAGGATTTTCTTCTTTTTGTCAGTCGGTTGCTGGTTTTATTCTTTTAAAGTAGTATTTTTTGTTATTGCTTTGAGCACTGTTGATTTGTATAATATGAGTTGTCTTTGGTATTTTATTTTGTCCTGTCGGTTTTACTGTTCTCTCTATTTGTTTTGCATTTTGTGGTTGTTTTTTTAGTTCTTTCAGCTCTTCTGTGATCCATTTTTTGGGAAGTGTTTTTGTTGTGGCTTTGAAAAGTTTTGCTGGTGATAGACAGTCTAAGGCCTCAGTGATCCAGATGCTGGGTATGCATTCCGCTTAGTCTGGGGTTGATTAGTTAAGCTCTGTGGTGTAATGTTGGGTTGATTCTAGCAGATATGTGAGGGACTTCAGGTCTAAACTCTTCCAGTTATTTTCCTCGTGGCGTGGCCTTCCCAGCCGGTGTGCCGATTTGGAGTTTGATGTTGAATGGTATGAGTTAGTGGTCACTCCATACCATCAGTGTTGGTGTTGATGATGCACAGAGTGCTTCTCTTCAGAAGATTATGTCCAAGGTGAACCCGTTGTTGTGTACAGACCCTTTAACTATTTGCTTGAAACCATGTGTTTTCAGGAGTGAGCAGAGGGATTTCGTTGAGGTTTTGTTTTGTTTTTCAAATCAGATGTTGAAGTCTTCCAGTATGACCAGGTTGTCATGGTAGGATGCTTGTTTGGTGATGTAGTCTGACAGTTTTGTAGCAAATTTCGGCTAGTAGGATGGTTTTCTGTAGATCAGGGGGTGACACTATTTTGGCTTGGTCATTGATTTTGATCTTGATGAGGAGTGATTCACCGTCTTTGATGTCGGCTGAGGTGAGTGACGTGGAACGGATGCATTGCATGTTGCTATGTGCAAGGATCAAGATCCATGGGCACACATATTTATGAACATCAGGTCCGCCTCTCAGACCATCTGCACATTGATGGAGTGATGAATACATCTGTTTCAGAAGACTTGCTCTCATGTCCTAGATGGAAAAGGGGCCACATGTCTGCTTGTCAAGGACAACTGCCTTTTTGGGCAAGCCTGCTACAGTTCACTGGGTTGGTGGGAAGTGAAATATGGTGATGCATCTGTCTCATCAGTACTGACAAAAAATGTCAAATGAAGCAGGGGCAGCATTACATGTTGGTACCATGTGCCGGGGCCACAGTGTTATAAAAGGCGCCTCTCGCGGCACAGAAATGGAGCACTGTAAGCTGATTCAAAAGGTAGGTCTTAGAAGTATCAGCCAAACTCAATATACTGCTTGATTGATAAAGGGAAGTCAATGATGGTGGTCGAGTTGAGGTGTTAGATGGCAGGGATGTGCTGATCTCTAATGTCCTGCTGGGACTGCCTTTGCCTGTACACTCTTGGTGTGTAGGGATTTACATTTCTCATCCCCTTCTTCCTGTTCTGGTGCTGCATCAGGGGGCTGTGGTGCAGGCTGAGGGATGTCTGAGTGGTAGGCCTTAGGGGGAAGCCTGGTGGGCTGCCTGAGCAGCACTCCTGGGGTGCAGGCTTTTGGACTGCCTGAGTGGTGACTGGGTTGAAAGCTGATGGACTACCTTAGGGGAAACTGGAATGAAGTCTGGTGGGCTGCCTGAGAGGGGTTGTGGTGCAGGTTGATGGACCGTCTGAGGCTTGTTGGATGGCAGGTTAATATGATGCCAGATTGTAGAG
Source organism: Ambystoma mexicanum (assembly GCF_040938575.1). Taxonomy (NCBI): domain Eukaryota; kingdom Metazoa; phylum Chordata; class Amphibia; order Caudata; family Ambystomatidae; genus Ambystoma; species Ambystoma mexicanum. Next base: position 511,351,044 of record NC_090934.1, read on the forward strand.
TAGGGTGCCATCTGAAGGGCTGCTTGATTGGGGCTGGAATGCAGGGTGATGGGCTTCCTGAGGGGTGGCTGTTGTGAAGGCTGATGGCCTTGATAGGGGATGGTGAGACAAATAATGATTGGGTTACCCTGCACTCATGTGATATGTTAAAGAAGTTATGAGCAAAAGAATGTGGGTCAGTGTGCATTTTAACATTTCAACTTAACAATTAACATTGGGGTTGAGAAGAGTGGATTAGTTTCACTTAGGCAAGGCAAATAGTATCATAACTGCCTTAACATAGTTTGCTTCAGAACATCAAGCAAAATATAAGGTGTACCAGGAGTGCTGTTTGATGGAAGGATTCATAACATGCAGAACAATGTAACAGAAGCCAGATGGCCATGAAAGGAACACTCATTGTTAATGTAGAAACAGGAGTGAAGGAAGGAAAAGGGTGGAAGGAAAGTGCAACATTATTAGGATATTGAGCTAAACGGAACAATGCTCAAAGGTTGCAAGTGGCCGAAGTAGGTGTTGGGAGCTTCTGGCATTTGACGTGGGCAGAGGTAATAACATGAAAAAGGTTGGGAAATGGTAAATAAAACATACAGAATCATATAGAGTGGGTGGCGATGAATGAAGAGGGTTGAAATAGGGACAAAAAGGGAGAGAGAACAAAAGAGGAAAAAGGCAATCTCTGTCAGGAGGTGATCTTGGTGGAAGGGCTCTCAGTGTAATCCTGACTAAAGGGCCTTTTGGGTGGAACACGCTCTGATAGCTTCATGTGAGTCGGTGCTGGGTGGCAGCTGTGCAACGAGTTCGCTAGAGACCTTGACTGGGGAAGATCGGGTCTGAATCACGGGCACTGAGGCAGGACTAGCTGCAGGACAAGAAATCATTTGAATGGTGAGTATAAATAGATTCATAAATAAGTAGAATACCTCTCGCAGGATAATTGGACATGTGTCAGATTGGACACAAAGCCATACTTCCTGAGCCTTTACAGTAACAAAAGGTTAATGAAGTAAGCTGAATTCAACATTTTCGAGAAGACGTTTTTCCCTTTGGTGCAGGTTTTTTTTTGGTACAACAAACCATTCAATGATAAGTGAGGAAAGGACGATCACAGAAGGCTGAAATCCAAATGTTTTTATATTGCTGTAATAAAAAATGAATGCAGAGGAGGGTTGATTAGGGTTCTAACAAATCATATGTCCTGTGAATATCTTTCTAAAGTAAATGTTGATTTGCATGTGTGCTTTATATTTGGTGTTTGTATGTGTTAATGCGTATGTACAAGAAGTGATGTAACAAGATTGTGTATGTAGAGTAAGCCTCCGACAACCAGACAGATACATACAAATCCTCTAAGGAGAAAGGCTTGGTGCACCCTTTTGTAAGAAGAACAAGAGCATTGTTTGTGTACCAAAAGAAAATGGTGACAGGGTATTATAAGTCCTCTGCCGCAGAACTTTCTCTCTCTTCATCAAAGCAAACAGCACATTATAACTGTGAGAATTGTCATCTGTTACGCACATGAAATACAGTGCTCACCCCCACCCTTGTTGGCGACCACCTACATAAATACTACAGATTACCTATGATCCCCCATTTCATTGGTCACATTCTCTTCGACTTCAACTTCTTCACATGTGGGTTTCGATCCCTTCACCTTGGCCATCAACATGAGCTCAGTGTATAACTTTGAGAGCAGTCTCGTCCTTGCAAGTAAAGCAACTCTTCTCTCATCCCAGACACAGAGCCCCCCCACCAGGAATCCCCGTTGGAATCTTGCATGCGTTGGCATCACCATTTTGTCTCCATGGAACAAATCATAGGCCAGTTGTCCTCTGTTCCTCTCTTATCAGCTACTACGCCTGGGGAGAGGGCAGGTTTGGTTCCTCTGCAGTTCCCACTAATCAGTCTAATTAGTGAAGGATTTAGGATGTTTTCTCACGGGAATCTGTTAGTTCAAATGGGATGGCCATTATCCTGGGCGACTCTGGTGCCCAAAAACTCAACTTGTGTTTTGGCAGCTCAAGACCTCTGCCCTGGCTTCCATGAGGTTGTCCTTCACAATTGGCTGCAGTCGTACTCGTATTAGGCCGTTCACATTCCTTTCTAATTTCACAAAGCTCAAACAGGATAAATTTTTGTGTGTGTGTATGAGTTCACTACTTCGCCTGGGATGGGGTGAAATATTCGAGCACCAGGCCTTGGTGTTCTGTGTTCTCAACACGGCCTGTGAGGACCCAGGCCTAACTTCATATGTATTGACACTTCTACATTTCTCATCATTGGGCTGGGACTTATAGCATGTGTGATGTACACACACAGTATATATAACTAACGCTCTATTTGGCTGTTTTTAGTTTACCTTAAACCAACCTAATTATCTACAATCCATACACCCTGAGATATGTCCACATGACTCCTCCTAACCCCCTGTACCTGTTCATTTTTGTTTCCTGTGTAATAATATACTTTCTGCATTCTTAATTGTTTAGGAGGTGCTGGAATCTGAACGTGCATCCCAACACCTGATACAAGCTGATGAGTACCTATATGAAGTGCGTAACTGAAAAGTGTGTAGTTGTTTTTATTGTGTCTAGAGCCTATCCCTTTTGCGTCCAGGAGTAAATGCAGAACTACTTGTGGTTGTGCATAGCTGAAGCCCGAGGTAAAATAATAACCTTTGCAAAAAGGGAAGAGGAAATAAAGTTGTTCCTAACAAAAATAGGGTATGGTCAAAACACTAACTAAATGATTTTGTCACATGAGATAAATGTACAGTCATTCAAAATGTTTAAATGAATCTATCTTTATTTACCTGTGCAAAGAATCTGAGACTGTAGTTTTGTTTACAATTTTGTCCAATGGACCTTTAAACACTTACAAAACTATGTTTAATGCAAGAAATTCCTCAAAAGCATATATTAACATTTTCTATCAAAAATGCATCCTGAAATTATTAGTATGTTACAGGGCCTGTAGTTATAGTTCACTTGCTGAACTCATAGAAAGAGTACTTTTTGGGCAGCTTATAACTGTGCCCCCCTGGATGAATCCTCACCAAACCTGTCAACTAGTGATGTTAGTTCAGGGGGGCAAAGTTATAGAGGGGTGGGGTTAAAAAATGCGTGGAACCCTGATAGACACAATGGAAATAAATATGTGCTCATGCCTACAGCCCAAACTGCTGGACACAATTTTGCCAAATTTGTGCTAGGAGCAGCGGCTTGATTCCGAAAGCATGCTTTTGTAAATTTGGTGTAAATCCGTCCAGTAGTTTTTTTAAACATTGGCAAAAAGTATGTCAAAGTAAATTAGTGATAGCTGGGTCCGGTCCATGGACTAATTTCATGATTCAGGGTCCGCTGATGCCACTGAACCAATCGGGGTGTAACGTGATATCTGCAGTCATGGTATGAGCCTGTTGATTGGATGGTGAAAAAATGTGACCTGCATCCTTTTTCTGGAAATGGTCCCCATGTTGGATCTGTGGACAGCTGCTGGTGTCCGTGGATAGCGCAGTGAGGAAAAAGTGTGGAAAACACATTTGGGGTTATTTGGTGGCCAAAAGTAGAGCTGGAAAGGGTGGGGGAGTGGAGTAAAGTTGATATGGAGCTGTTTTTATAGTTGAAAAAAGGGTGTGCAGGTGCTGTTGAATCTGCGGACATGGCCGCTGGCCGGGAACATCGTGTTGAGAAATACAATTGGAAAACACATTTGGGGTTATTTGGTGCAGAAAGAGGGTCTGGAAAGAGCGGGGTTGTGGAATAAAGTGGATCTGGAGCTGTTTTTAAAGATGAAAAAACAGTATTCAGGTGTGCCATGTCCGCAGTCACTTTAGTGTCCACTGACTTAATTTGGATTGCAGGGGGTTCTGGGCGAGCCTTATTATTAGAATGTGTATTGTACATATTTGTTATATGGTTTAAATCTATTGTGTCCGTCGGCCATGCCCCCAAGAATCTGGCCACTAGCAACACATAGTATAGCCATATGTGTATAGTAATTATAGGTACTGTCGGGGTGTATACAGTATTTGTAATATGGTGGAATGATATAATTGGTGTGTATATGATATTTATGATTGTAGTGCAATTGAGGATACTGCTTATGGAATATGTATTTGTTTCTTTGTGAAGATAACAAATAAGTTAATACTTGGTATGGTTACTTAGTTGCATACGGTAATAAAGCTGGAATGTCTGGGTTTTTTTCTGTAATAAAACCAGTATCATTTGTTAAGCAGGGTAGTTTAAAAGCTTTAATTGCATACCATTTTACATATACATTTGGTTTTTAACAGTACTTCTAGGTACTATGTTTGGTACAACATTATTGTTTGCTGCACTGTTGTTGTATTGACATGAAATAATAATTGGGTAATTGGGAAAAATAATCCATAGAGGATTTAAAAAACCCTATTATAATTATGTGATTGTAAGTGTGATAGTATGTCTGTTTGAAGTGTGTTGTAATTAAGGGAATGTTTAAAGTAGTTAGTTACCTGTTGGCGTATTCTATCTATACTGCACTTAACAAGAAGTTTAGCAGTAAGAATAACTGTGATGGTTTATTTGAAGTTTATTGCGATGAAGGGTATTTTAGAAGTAGTTAGATACCGGTTGAGATATTCTAACATAATAGTCACACTTTGAACCCAACACAATGCAAATGTCAGTGCTCAAACAATGAATCTCTGTCTACCTAATGTTGGTTCTATTTCTTTGTCAAGTTGGAACACAAGAGGGTTCAGTCACTTGTTTTCTTCCTCTCTATAAGCTAATTGTTATATTATGATATTATTCTCCTACAGGAGACTTGGCTAATTCAGATCATATACTCCTGAACCCAGCTATCTCCTCCGCTAAGTGACGTCCGATGTCAGGACTTATGGTGCTTTTGAAAACGTGTCCTCATATCTCTTTAGTATTGCATGAAGCTCCAAACCCATATTTGCAATATCTTCAATTACATATTTCACAGCTTAATTATTTCATAATTAATGTTTATTGGAATCCGGTGGCCAAACAACTGACCTATTTCTGACAGCACTTGATTCTCTATGGGAGAAATTGATTCAATCTGCTCCATATAGCCATGTAATCCTAGCTGGAGACTTGAACTTGCACTGTTTTGATAGTTATAAAAAAACCTCTTCAGTTAGGCTGATGCGATGGAGGAGTTTTGTTGAGTCCAAAAACTTGGTAATGGTTAACAGTACTTTCCCTGAGGATTGTCCACCTCATCCAACTTGGAGGAGGGGGAAATCTACAGCGGTCATTGACTTTATCTATGTTAGCCAAAATGTGTTTAATTCTTTATCTGGCTTTCGTGTCCTACCTACTTTTGAAAGTGACCATGATATGCTGAATCTTAAATGGCTCATTTCCGATAATGATTCTGTCCAGTCCCCCCCTTCCATGTCAGGTGTGGTACAGGTAACTGTGTCCGGAATCAGTTATATTGGTCTGAATCTAAGCTTTTACAGTTTACTGAAGGGCTAAAAGTGCAAACTATGAGCCTGCATATATCATCTAACTGTAATTATTACTACGCTAAACTGTTATATCAATTTGCTACTAATTCAAAGCAATTTAATTTTCATTCAATTTATTAACGTTTTAATGAGAATATACATAAAAGAAAAGCGCTCTTTTGGAGAGAGAGGAAATTGGTACTAACCATCCCGGCTGAACTCAAATCTATCAAGACAAGTTACAAAAATTGGAGACGTCCCAATGAGCTTCTCTGTTACAAACAGATGGTGAATCTATGCTAGCCCAATTGTCTTCAAATAACTCTGCAGGAACTTGAGCATTAATAACTAAAACCTACAAATATTCACAATGCTCTATGCGAATTAACAATTTATCGCCATCTGATTGGCTAGCCCATTTCTCTCGTTTATATGCAGCAACCCCAATCCAATTCTACTTCATGTTCGCCTAATTTTGAGGGAATTTTTTCATTATCATTTTCCTTTGTAAATATACTTTATTATATTCGGAAACCAGTAGGTCAAGAGTGCCTGGTCAAGATGGACTTTCCAATTCCATGCTAAAACAATTTCCAGAACTGTGGGCTGCCAATTTATTTGAGCTTTTTTCCAAAATTATACTATCTCAAAAAATACCTAACTCCTGGTGTACCTCTTTGATTGTCCCTATTTTTAAGAAGGGCGATAGGCATGATCCAGCTAATTACAGGCCTATCGTCCTTCTGGATGGCCCAGGAATATTTTTTGTGTCTTTAATATTGCGGGACTTGCGCCAGTGGATCGCTTAAAAAAACCCATAAAAGATATGTTTCAAACCGGCTTTGTTGCTGGTAAGGGTACCACTATTAACATTGCTACAATTATATCAATCAAGGCACTGTTTCACCAACATAAGCAACCATTATTTATAGCTTATATTGACTTCAAGGAAGCCTTTGACTCTATTGATCTCATGCTACTATTATGTAAATTAATTGCTGTGGGCTGTCCGTTTTCAGTTGTTAAATTCATTTCCTTGCTTCATTCAAATACTTCTGTTCGTATTAGACTAACTCTTGATGGTCTGCTAACTGCCCCTATTTTACTTTTTGTGGCCTTAAGCAAGGGTGTATCCTAGCAGCCACTATTTTTAATCTTTTCATTTTTGATATGGGTGAAAAATTCAAAAACATTAATTCCGATGCACCGAAGTTGGGCTCTCATCAGATCCCTTGGGCCCTTTATGCTGATGACCTTATTCTTTTTTCCAAAACACAAACAGATCTGCAACGGTTGATCAAAGGCTTGTTTTCCTATGTTTCTGAAAACACTATGACCATTAATCTGGCCAAAACACAGATCATGGAATGTCAGAATAATTTTAAGTATCAGAAGCATTTTATCTGGACCCTACGTCGAGAACGTATTTCCATCACTCCGTCCTATAGATACCTAGGTGTCATGATTGGTAACACTGAGAGTGAAACTTTGTATTTAGCTGATATAACGTCTAAATTACAATCTCTAATTTTGCAATTCTATACAAATTTGGCAAATATACGCATCGTTATTTTCTGTTGTTTTTTTCCCTGAAGGTAACGTCTATCGTCACCTATGGCTCAGAGTCTCCTGTACCAAAATCACGTACCTTCTGGGATCAGCTTGAAGGCAAGTTTTGGCGCTCATTATTCAATTTGCCAAATTGTGTACCAATTGCTCTGATTCGTTTCGAATTAGGTATGCTATCATTATATAGTATGGTGGCCTGGAAATTGATTGCGCTTTTTAGAAAGTGTCTAATCTCGTTTCAATTTAATGACATTTCTTAGCACAATATCTGTTACAATTCAACCATAATTTTCCGAAAGTATGGCGGAAAACGGTTATAGATATTCTCACTGATACCAATATCTCAATTGATATACCAATTAACGACCCAAACTGTGCTCAAATTAAACTCTATCAAAGATATTGGATCTATACCCAAGAAACATGTCGTCTTTATAAAGATTGGAATCTTGTACAATTTGGACACAAGAGATATAGAATCACAGATTCACACCTAATTAAATACCCATCACATACATTTAGAAATGATTATATATGATTTCATTTTAATTTGTGGATCACTAAAGATATACTATGCAGATGACAGATATGGGAGGACAGGGTGTTCTGGATCTTGGGAGTTGCTACTGGGAACCTACTCCCCCCTGCCCTCATGGTCTTAAATCTTGGGGCGAATAACTGGTTGTTGGTATCATATCTCAGTGTTCTAGTGGAGCTTTTATGTAGGATAGCGTTATTCAGGTCGGGAGCAGCGATTTTGGTGATGCATTTATGGTGACACAGAGCTTTTTGAAGAGGATTCTAGAGTGTATGGGTAACCAGTGACCTTTCCTCAGGATGTGGGAAATGTGTTTGTTTCTTTTGAGACCATAGGCTATTTGTAAACCTTTATTTTGCAACAGTTGGATTTGTTTTAGTGGTTCCTAGGAGGGGGATGTTGCAGTAATCTAACTTGGATAGTATGAGGGCCCGGGCCAGTGTAAGGCAGCTTTGTTGGGTCAAGAATTGGCAGCTTAGTGCAATCAGTTTAGCTGTATAGGCAGTCGAAGAGGAGAGGGCACTGATATGTTTAGTTAGCATGAGCTTTGAATCTAGGTGGAAACCTAGAGTTTTGACATGGCTTTGAAATGGGATGGGAGTTCCATAGATGAAAATGGATGAGTAGTCTGTATGCAGAGACTTTTTTCTAGTAGGTGAGCCCACAATGAGGATCTCAATTATTTCATCATTAAGGCATAAACTATCAGTAGCCATCCATTTTTGAATAATAGAATATACCTTATTGCTGGAAGTCATGTCCTGCTCATAGTTTCCTGTGATGGGTATGAGAATCTGTTTCTTGTTAGCTAAGTTTGTATAAATTACACCTATGGCATCTGGGGCTGCAAAGAGGAGTTATGCGTATGCATTGTATAAAGTAGGTGACAGGTAAGATCCTTGGGGTACCCCTAGGGGTACCGTGATTGGGTCAGCGGTCTAGCTGCCAATGGAGACACTAGAGATACGTTCAGCTAGGAACAATTTAACCCAGCGGGTGGCGTTGGTGGAGAAATTAAAGTTAATTTCTAAGGCTTTACAGAGTTTTTCATGGTCTACCAAATCAAAAGCAGCTGAGAGGTCTAAAAGGAGGAGGATACACAGGTTGTCTGAATCTCTAACAGCATCCACTTGGAATTTTAGGTCTAATAGAGCTGTCTCTGTACTATGATTCGGTCTGAAGCCCGATTGTCTGGCTCCTAGTAATTTGTTAGTTTCAAGGTGGTTTTGGACCTGAGAATAGGCAATTTTGTCAATTATTTTAAGCACAGTAGTTATGGAGCAGTAGCTGGTTGGTATGGTGAGGTCCAGCTATGGTTTTTTTGAGGAGATGAGTGACCCATGCTTCTTTAATGCTGGCGGGAACCGAGTTGGTGTTAAAAGAGGCAATGACGAAGTTGGTGATGATGGGTGTTAGTGTTGGCGCACATAGCTAAACTAGGTGTACCGGAAAACAATCTCCTTCATAGGTAGATGGTTTTAATGTGGAGATGGTATTCAGGACCAGGTCTTGAGAGACCAGGGAGAATTTGAACGGTGTATCCATTTGGTGGTTGGTGGAGGAGGAGGCCGTGCAAGGGACAGAGACGGGGTCTGGAGGTGGGGATTCCACTGGTGCTAGTGGTGCAGTGCAGGGGCAGGGACAGGAGGCAGCACAGGCCGCCGCAGAGGTGCCGGTGGGTAATCCTGTCCCCGATCCTGTGACAGCATCATCCTGCACCAGCAGGGATACCTACGCCCAGACCCGTTTTCAGGCAGGGGATGAGCTTATGACAACTGGCCTTCCTCTGCCTGCGGACGTGGCTATCCGGGACCGGGTTGAGCCTGTCCTGGGTGGTGTGGCGTTGGGTCAATGGGCCATGCGAGGCGAAATGCAGTCTTTTCATTGGGAGACTGCATGTCGTCTCGAATGGCTCGTTGACCATGTCGACCTACTCGGACAGGTCACCAGGGCCGGATTCCTCCGTTTGCTGGGCCTTGCTCTGACCCCCTCCTCATCTGAAACCCCTATGCGCCAGTCATACTCTGTGTCATCTTCCCACCCATGTGTCACCTGGGTGCCCTGTAGAGCTGCCTCTAACCCTGCAGCCAGGCTGTTGGAGGACACATCCCTGCCACAGTCGGGAGTCGGACGTCCAGTAGGGGTGGCCACCTCAACAACTGCACCCCAGCCGGAGGAGGATGTGCAGGCAGCAAGAGCCAGGGCACGGGCAGAGGCACAGCAGCAGCAGCAACAAGGTGGGAGCCATGATGGCTCGGGGCCTTCGTCATCGGAGGGGCAGGCATCGGCCAGAGGACAGGAGGACCCAGGACGGGAAGTCTCTTCCATGTGGCAGCGGTTAGGCCATGCCATAGATGCGGAGCGGCAGCGGGCAGAAGAGGCACGGCTCACGATGGTCAGCGCAGAGAACTCCATGCAGAGGGCCCTGAGGCGGGCCGAGTGCCTCGAGGCAATTCGCAGGGAGTTGGCGGAGAACATGTCGTCGTCCATGCGAACCCTCGGGGCCATGGAAGAGGTCCGCCTCCGGGACATTGAGCAGGAGTTCGATGATGCCCTGGCTCGGGACATCAAAAAGTGAGCCATCGGACCAGCCCGCTGCCCTTGTAAATAGTTAGATAGTGTTAGGTTTCCTTTGTTTTTTTTCTTTATTTTGGTTGCGCTTGGACAATGCACCACGTTTCTGTATATAGTTTTTCATTAGGTGGTATTTTTGATAGGTTTCATTTCTTCAGTTGGGATCATGGACCCTGGATTGTTCATCTGTGTATAGTTCACTATTGGATTAATCTCTTTTTTTGGATTTCCCCATGGAGCAATGGTTCTCACTTTTGTTTTTCCCTTGGATTTGCTTTGTTGGACTGTGACTTTGGACACCTTTCCTTTGGATTATGATTTCTTGTTTTTCATTATTTTACGGACATGAAGCTTTTCTTTTTTTATTCCCATTGTTGTTTGTTTGATTTTAATTCCATTCATGTTTCTTCATACTTCGATGTGTGGTATTATCTCATTGGTTTCATGCATGTCATGATATGGTTTGTATCATGTAATTGCCTTTTCTATGTGGGTGGATGCAATAATACTTGGTTGGGTCTTTGGGCTGGGGAGGTTGGGCATAAGGGCCATGATTGAGGAGCGTCATGACCTAGGGGCAGGGGGACATGAGTGGGGGCCTGCTGGCAGGTGCCCTGCACTGCTGGGGGGTGGGGGTGCAAGGGGACATGAGTGGGGCATGAGTGGGGGCCTGCTGGCAAGTGCCCCTCAGTGCCTGGGGGTGGGGGTGCAAGGGGACATGAGTGGGGGGCTGCTGGCAAGTGCCCTGCACTGCTGGGGGGTGGGGGTGCAAGGGGACATGAGTGGGACATGAGTCGGGGCCTGCTGGCAGGTGCCCCTCAGTGCTGGGGTGTAGGGTGCTGGGGACATGAGTGGGGGCCTGCTGGCAGGTGCCCCTGACTGCTGGGGGGTGGGGGTGCAAGGGGACATGAGTAGTGGCCTGCTGGCAGGTGTCCTGCACTGCTGGGGGGGGAGGTGCAAGGGGACATGAGTGGGACATGAGTGGGGGCCTGCTGGCAGGTGCCCCTGATTGCTGGAGGGTAGGGGTGCAAGTGGACATGAGTGGGACATGAGTGGGGGGCTGCTGGCAGGTGCCCTGCACTGCTGGGGTGGGGGTGCAAGGGGACATGAGTGGGACATGAGTGGCGGCCTGCTGGCATGTGCCCCTCAGTGCTGGGGAGTGGGGGTGCTGGGGGACATGAGTGGGGGCCTGCTGGCAGGTGCCCTGCACTGCTGGGGGGTGGAGGTGCAAGGGGACATGAGTGGGGGCCTGCTGGCAGGTGCCCTGCACTGCTGGGGGGTGGGGGTACAAGGGGACATGAGTGGGACATGAGTGGGGGCCTGATGGCAGGTGCCCTGCACTGCTGGTGGGTGGGGCTGCAAGGGGACATGAGTGGGACATGAGTGGGGGCCTGCTGGCAGGTGCCCCTGACTGCTGGGGGGTGGGGGTGCAAGGGGACATGAGTGGGGGCCTGCTGGCAGGTGCCCTGCACTGCTGGGGGGTAGGGGTGCAAGGGGACATGAGTGGGACTTGAGTGACGGTCTGCTGGCAGGTTCCCCTGACTGCTGGGGGGTGGGGGTGCAAGGGGACATGAGTGGGACATGAGTGGGGGCCTGCTGGAAGGTGCCCTGCACTGCTGGGGGAGGGGGTGCAAGGGGACATGAGTAGGACATGAGTGGGGGCCTGCTGGCAGGTGCCCCTCAGTGCTGGGGGGTGGGGGTGCTGGGGGACATGAGTGGGGGCCTGCTGGCAGGTGCCCTGCACTGCTGGGGGGTGGAGGTGCAAGGGGACATGAGTGGGGGACTGCTGGCAGGTGCCCTGCACTGCTGGAGGATGGGGGTGCAAGGGGACATGAGTGGGACATGAGTGGGGGCCTGCTGGCAGGTGCCCCTGACTGCTGGGGGGTGGGGGTGCAAGGGGACATGAGTGGGGGCCTGCTGGCAGGTGCCCTGCACTGCTGGGGGCGCAAGGGGACATGAGTGGGACATGAGTAGGGGCCTGCCGGCAGGTACCCTGTACTGCTGGGGTGTGGGGGTGCAAGGGGACATGAGTGGGGGCCTGCTGGCAGGTGCCCTGCACTGCTGGGGTGTGGGGGTGAAAGGGGACATGAGTGGGACATGAGTGGGGGCCTGCTGGCAGGTGCCCCTCAGTGCTGGGGGGTGGGGGTGCTGGGGGACATGAGTGGGGGCCTGCTGGCAGGTGCCCCTGACTGCTGGGGGGTGGGGGTGCAAGGGGACATGAGTGGGACATAAGTGGGGGCCTGCTGGCATGTGCCCCTGACTGCTGGGGGGTGGGGGTGCAAGGGGACATGAGTGGGGCCTGCTGGCAGGTGCCCCTCAGTGCTGGGGGGTGGGGGTGCTGGGGGACATGAGTGGGGGCCTGCTGGCAGGTGCCCTGCACTGCTGGGGGGGTGGGGGTGCAAGGGGACATGAGTGGGACATGAGTGGGGGCCTGCTGGCATGTGCCCCTGACTGCTGGGGGGTGGGGGTGCAAGGGGACATGAGTGGGGCCTGCTGGCAGGTGCCCTGCACTGCTGGGGGGTGGGGGTGCAAGGGGACATGAGTGGGACATGAGTGGGGGCCTGCTGGCAGGTGCCCCTGACTGCTGGGGGGTGGGGGTGCAAGGGGACATGAGTGGGGGCCTGCTGGCAGGTGCCCTGCACTGCTGGGGGGTGGGGGTACAAGGGGGTAATGCGTTGGTGATCACTAGTGCAAGGTGACATGTGGCTTGGCTGGGGGGCATGCCCATGGTGGATGGGTTGCCTGCGGGACATGACCAGGGGTGCAGGGTAGTCCCCTGTGGTGTGGGCTGCCTGCAGGGGCCATGGACGGTGTAGATGGAACACCTGGGAGGACCCACACTGCCAATTCATGTGTAGGACTCCCCTGCACCCCAGATATACACGTACCCCACTCGCACAGGGCCGGTCGCGTGTGAAACTTCCCGCGCACCCCCGAAATACACGTACCCCGCTCGCCCAAGGCCAATAGCGTGTGGAACTTCCCACACACCCCAGATTTACACGTACCCAGGCCAATCGCGTGTGAAACTTCACGCGAACCCCAGGAATACACGCACCCCACTCGCACAGGGCCTATTGCGTGTGAAACTTCCCGCGAACCCCAGATTTACACGCACCCCGCTCGCCCAAGGCCAATCACGTGTGAAACTTCCTGTGCACCCCCAAAATATATGCACACACTATTTTTGACACAGCAGATGTGCGTGTTTGTCGCATACCCGTTTGCACGTCATTTGTCCTAGAGGTCCATGTTAGGGAGAATTCTCTGTTTAGGCTGAATTTCCTAACCTAGCGAGTCCCCCAGCAGCTTTGCTGGATTTCTGGAGTATGTTTTTTTCCATCCTGCCAAGAGTGAGACTCTTTTCTCCCACTCTTGGACATGTATGTGTGTAATTCCTTTGAAATGTCAATGTGTTCGATGGGTTATGGGGTCTTTTACTCCATAGGGTCTCATATGTTTTTCTATGTGTGTTACACCGCACCCTACGTGTGGTAACACGGGGGCGCCCTAGCGGGTCCCCCACCATAGACTCCATACCCGGGGACTGACTACTGTCTCCCCGGGCATGTAAAGTCACCATTGGCTTTACTAGACCTAAATTTACTAACAGAACTGGTACCAACCATCTTATTGTGGACGTACTAGTAGGGGTAATTCGATTACTCCTGGATCTGTTACTCGAGGGGGCACTGTCCCCCCTCGTCGAGTTTTGGCTGGTGGCAGTGGAAACTACTTGTTATGTTCGACCCCGAACATAACCCTATGGGATTCGTCCCATTGTTGGAGATTGATACTTTTTCTCATTAATCTCTGACGTACCACCGATCTACTTATCCTAAATAAGTTTATCGAGTGGTATTTTCTGCCAGAACTCGGTTTTAAAATGGCGTCTGTGTTCGTCTCTGTGACTCCTAAACCAAAGGTTGAGCCCTTTGTTCCACTTTTGGCGGGCCTCTGTACAGAGACCCTCCAAAGTGGTGCCATTCTGTCTGGGTTACCTCAGGGATGTGGGAGGGGGTTTAGGCACCCTGGACCGAGTTGCCTTGCCAACTCAGGTCACACTCTGGAGTGATTGGCCCAGGTGGTGAGCCTTCCCGCTCACCACTTAGCATGTGTTGATTGACAGCTAGGCTGAATGAATGGGGGTCTTCTGCATAAAAGCAGGGCTTTTGGGACTGGATCTTCAGAAGTCGCCACAGGACCTAAGAATCCGACGAGGGTAACGCTGAGCCAACCTGCAATGACGACACCTCCGGTGGAGCCCTGCTGAGCCGACTCACCACTTCCCGACGACAGAGGAGATCTCCCTGCCGGAGAGTCTCGTCCCCTGACTGGTGGGAACAACCAGTCCCCTTCACTTTTTATCCGCCTCAGGACGCAGTGGTCGAATTGCCCGTGCCGAGCACCTCGGCAACCGGATAGCCACTACCCCTGTACCGCGACCAAAAGGTGGTGCCTTGTGACGGAGCACTCCGCGGCTGGTCTCTTCCCTGGTGGTGCACCGGACTTCACTTTCCTTCGACGACGAGATCATCTCTACTCTTGGCCAAGACCCAACGTGCATCCACCACCAGGAACAACTGCCCCCACCGGAGCTGCCCTCCACAACAAGGTACCGTGTCCGCCTGGCTTCCCTTTCGTTCGGTTCGAGTGAGGTGTCTTAATCCTCTCCGTTCCGCTGGGTCGCCTCCAAGCTTTGCTCATTCTTTGTTCTGAACTGGTTCAATCTGCCGATAACTATTTGCTATAAAGACTTGAATGCATCTCCACTAGAGACTTTTTGGGACATCGTGCCTTGCCTCTCTCCGAGTGGGCCTGGCCTCTGAACTTTATGATCTATTGTGATTCTTGCCTTCCTGCCTTGCATTTTATCCGCGTAGGATTGAACTGTGTTGACTTCATAACCTGCCTATCTTTTTCTCTCCCGTCCTATCTAATATTCGAGTGTCATCTAGGTTGAGGTATACACCTCTGTCTGAAAATAAGTGGTACCGGTAGAACCTAGAGTTATCTATATTTTGCTAGGGGGATTGATCGTTTTCTACTTCGTAGATTAATTGTGTTTGATTTGTTTGCCGTGATTTGCTTAAGTGTTTTTCATAGATGTTCTGCTATAAATAAATACCTTACTATCTTTACACTAAGCCTCGTTGCGTGTTTGCTTGTCTTGCTGTGAAGAATTGCCCTATGTTGTAAACTCCACATACTGCTCAACTTTTCTTGAGAGAAGTCTGACTGCTCAGCCACAGCTACCAAATGAATCTGTGTGGTACAGACTGCTACCAAGTGGGTTCACCGCCAACGCCTGTAGTCCTAAACCTTTTGCAGTGGTCCCAGAGGGAACTGCACAGGTTTCCGCCTAACAGGCCACAGTATGGGACAATCATCAGAGCTGTATATACGTGCTTTTTTTTAGCGCACATTTTGGCGCACATTTTTTTCATGCGCAGGGACGCTACCACCTGCCTTCGTGTGGCGGACGTGTTTAGGCCTGTGCGCGTCTTCGCCCGTGTGCTGTTTTTCCCTATTCGATTCCATGAATACGTGTTGTAGGCAATCGTGTGGGCGTTCCGCGCACTTGCCTCCTGTACTTCCCCCGTGACGCCCACATTTTCACTCGTTGTTCCCCATTCCACGTGTCACGCCCCGTGGTACGCCTACTTTTTTTATGTGTGCCGCGCTATGTGCGCTTTCGCTGTGGCCATAGCGCACACCGTTAGATGACCTGTGCGCCACGCAGATTTTCAGCGCACATCCCAGATTTTACTCGCGCACGGACTTCCATGAATCGATGTGCGCGGGTTTTGCTTCGATTTTTCGCACTTGCACTGCAATTTTCACACTTGCACTGCGATTTGCACGGTTTCACACGCTTGCGCGGGAATTTTCAGCGCACATTAATTCCATGAATCGGCCTATAAATTGGCTTGGGTAGAGAAGAAAGAATGAGTGCTGTCTTTGCATGCAGTGCATTGATAAATAAGCCACTGGAATGTAGTATGAGAAACTTAAATGAAGAAGTGTTATAAAATAATGACTAACAAGCTAGCAGGGTCAAATGATATATTTGCATTAAGAAGGGGCAATTATCCATTATAAGGCCTATGTGCACTGACTATGTGTATTTAAGATTTTCCCACGCGAGTAGGTGAGCCCATCCACCTGCTCCCTAGGCTCTAAACATCCACAAACATCTGCACTGTATGTACAGGAAAGCTGAGAGGAACAGTTGGCACTCTTCGATGAGGATAACATTTGGTGTGTTGCACCAATGGGGTCTAGGTCTAGGCCGGGCTGCCTGGAAGGCCTTAAACTCTGCTGGGTGTTTTATGGGTTTGGTAATGCTAGGACAGGAGGATGGATTCTTCTTGGCATGAAGCTGGGCTCGCTGGGAAGTTAATTTAGCCGTGACTAGCCTTCCCAGCCTGTGCTGCAGTTAACCCTTCCTCTTAATTGAGGGCAACATAGTAATGTCAGGCACATAACAGTTGTAGAGTCTGCTTTTGCAGGTCTACATTGTGCGATTTGGCCCTTTACTGGCACTAAGTGCTGCTAACATGTAATATTAACACAATCTACACAAGCATGACAACATTATCCATTCCATGCTAGACCAGTCCTGGTTTTAACTGTGCATTCTCAGAATTTTTGTCCAGGATGTCCCCCTCATAAGCACAGAACTACAAGTCCCTGAATATGACGCTAAAACGTGAACCTGTCCAAAGCCACCCAAATGGAAGGAACATATTGGCATGTATGTCAATACCGGAATTTGGCTGCAGGCAGTTTATGTATTACTGCAATGAAATGCACTTGCTGCCTATTTAAATGTTGGGTATCATGTTGTTCAATTGTACAGCGCTTTGGCGTAAGGCGCTTAATAAATCAATAAATACAAATACAAAATACAAATATCTTCTGGTTGGAAATGAGGGCTGATTGATCACCCCATCACATACATTTTCTTTAATGTTCAAATGGCCTGTCTTTAGAGGGTTAGACAGTTTCCCGGTGATACAATGTAAAAAATTAGTCCAGTGCACATTATTTTTGTGCTGCTGTTTATTTATTTATTAATTTATTTTACAAACGTGTTTGTTATTAAAATTAAACTTTAGAACATGAGAAAAAAATAAGTACTTTACACATGTCATGCAATACGCTCCATACAATTCAACATAAGCTTTAAAGACCAGTAATAACCATTAATACAATTTCCCAAATATAAAAAACACAAAAATGTAAAACCAAATTCCTTCCTGGATATATACGACCATTATTGAAATTGGCATAGCTCTTTCACCAAAGCGCTGGACATTCATAAGAACAAGGTACACAAAACTGAGGAAAATGGAAGTGCAATCATTTGAGTCAATGGGCCTCATCACACGGACGGCGGTAAGGAAATAACGTTACTGGTAAGTGAATACCGGTAACGCTAAATTTCCTATCCAATTACGACCTGGACTTGCCTGTATTAGTGCCATCGTTAAGTACAGTGGCACTAATAGCGGCAAGTCCGTGGGCGCGCGACCCCCAGGTCGGAAATAGCGGCATGTCAATAATAGCATCCCATCACAAGGTAGGAGGACATGGTAATAGCGGCATGGTAAAGACCCCAAAACACCCTACCGCCATGGCGCTAATACCGGCATCTTGAACCACCAGTTAAGAGACCTGAGCAGTCCACCTGCCACAGGTGGACACATCCAGCACAGGTGTAGGGGATGGAGACTGTGACAGCACAAAAGGGCACACCACACCCCTTCCCACACCCCTTCCCACAAAAAATGCCTCCAATACTGCCCACATTACATGGGCTGGAGGATGTGATTGTAGTGCGGCACCATCAGCAGCACGAAGCACAGAGGAGACGCAGGAGGAGTAGGAGTAGGAGTAGGGCAAGACAGGCGCAGCAAGCACCAGCAGGGCACCCAGAAATACCACAGAACCAGCAGGAAGAGGACAAGAAAATTGCACATAGCCGTACCTGCGCTGTGATGGAGCAGGCATCCTGCCTCTACAACACACAGCACCGGTCCCTAAGCGTGCTGGGTGAAGCCCTCCTGTACGGCCATGACAAAGTGCCGAAGTAAACCATGGCATGTGTGTTGCGGGACTGAAATTACATGAGGCGGGATGTGACTATGCCACCTGACATGCAAGCACAAGATGAGGATGATGTGGATGGTGATGAGGATGGCACAAAAGGCCCGCAGGGACATGCAAGTGGCAATGTCCAGGCAGGACACGATGTGCGTCAGCATCTGATGCATCAGATTGCATGTCATACAAGGTATGACTGTAATGGATAAAAATGAGTATTACTGCCCTGATGCATGTGTTCAGTCCCACAAAGAACCATCTCCCCAATACAGTTTACACACACAATGATGAATACCAAGCCAGTGTAAACTTTCAAACAGTGTATTGTGAACAAAAGACAATAAGTGCAGGGCCCCAACTGTGAAAACACCCTTACCCCCCTCCCCCACAACACTCCCAAAATCACCCTTACCCCCCTCGCCCCACAACACTCCCAAAATCACCCTTTCCCCCCCTCCCCCCACAACACTCCCAAAATCACCCTTACCCCCCTCCCCCCACAACACCCCCATGTGAGCCTCATGCCGTGAATGTTTCCCTCTCCACATGTGGCACCCAGTCCTTGCTGGCACTAATTGCCAGTGCCTGCTCCGTCATCTTTTGGTTGTGAAGTGGTGTGCCGCAAGTTCCGCAGAGACCGGCATAGGGGGCTACTTTTCCGTGAACTCCCAGAGGAGGTTGGGCCCGGTTCTTCCTGGGTTGGGAGTGGGCATCGGCGCTCAATTGCGCTGCTATGCGGTTCATGGCCTTCCTGAGTTGGGTCATTTCTTTGAAGATTCGGTTGGTGCATGACTCCATGGCCTCCCTCGTCTGCTGTGCAAATGTACCGATGTCCTCCCTCAGGCGGCCTGTCTCAGCCACATGCTGCCCTACTAGACCAGTCATCTCGGTCTGCCTCTGAAAGATGGATGATAGGTCATGTCGCATGGTGGGTGCTGGTGGGATGGCTGATGTGCCTGGATCCATGGCACTTGCATCATGTAAGAATACCTGGGGGCTCCATGGCCCTTCAAGGGTGGGGATAGGTGATTCTCCTTGGCTACCCGGACCTGATGACAACCTCGGGCTTGACAGTAAGCGGCGTGTTGGTCTGGGGCTCTGGCTTAGATCCTCAATGCCAGGTGCTTCCTCCTCATCCGAAAGTGGGGCAGTGGCCGCTGCCTCACCCGTTGAGCTGGTGGCAGCAGAGTGCAATCCCTCAATGCTGCCTTCACTTGCTGGGAGACACACTCCCGTGGGTGCCACGTCGGCGGCAGGCATGGCCTGTGGCTGCGTGCAACTGGTGCTCCTGCTGCCTTTGTCCTTGTGGTCATGGTCACTCCTCCTGGCTGCCCTTGAGGATGTGGCGGTGTCCCCTGTGGCATCCCTCCTGGGTTTCTTGCTGGATGTGGGAGCAGGTGTGGAAGTGCGTGCCTCCTCAGTTTCTGTGTGTGATCCTGTATGGGCGAGAAATGTGGAAGATCATCATTAATGGGCTGACCTGTCTTATGCTGAATGAATACGTCATGCCGTTCTATGCATTTAGGGCTCTTTAGTGTGGATGCAGGTAATGGGGATGTTGGGTGGGTCATGCATGAATGGCTCTGCGTTGAACGGGTATGTGGTGATGCATGCATGTTTGTTTGTGGCTTGATCCACGGCATTCATATGGACACATGATTGGGGGGACCATCACACTTCACTGTGCATTGTTTGATGCATACACTCACCTCCATTACACGAAATGGCCACGCCATGCTCCATTTGTCCAACTCCCTCAATGGATTGCACGCCTATTGTCGATGCACAGGTCTCCTCCCACTCACTGAGCTTAATCAGCGATTCGCTGCCTCCTGCTGTGCCCGTAGCCAGGTTGCGGTTTACGGATAGGATGTTCCTTACACGTAGCCGGAGGTTGTCCCACCTCTTTCGGCAGTCTTTAACTGTGCGGGTGGTGGTGCCTACCGCGCTGACCTTGTGGGCTACCTTTTCCCAGATAGCCTTCTTCTTCATGATGGTCGTTGCAGAAGACCACCTGTGCATTTTCTGTTAGTGTCTGAGTGAGCATTATGAGCTCCTCCTTGCTGAACTTCTCCTTGCGTTGCCGCTCTGACGATTTTTTAACGGCCTTGGGCATCTTTACAGTGTCCTGGAAGGATTTCCGAACGTGTTTCCTGGTAAGGTGTCCTGGATAAGGATGATGGCAATGGATTGTGTTTTTAAAGATGGCCGCCGTGCTGTTTCCCGTTCCTGTGCGATGACGCTATTTCCGGTTCCGCAAAATAACGGTGACCGCTATTAGCGGTGACCGCTAATGCTGATGTCCGCTGATTGCGGTGACCGCTATTTGCAGGTGGCGGCAGGTCGGAAGTGCTAACAGCGCTTTCAAGGATGCCGTTAAGGGACTTTTTGGGGACTTTTGCGGCATGGCGGTAGGATCATTACCGGCATGGCGCTATGCTCGTGCCCGCGAACTCGTAATGTCACGCAAATGGCGGCCTCTTGCGAGGGCGGACACGCAAATTACGCCATGCCGGTAAAATCCTATTTTTACCACACAACGTGTAATGAGACCCAATGTTTTAGAATCAGATAGAAGGGATAAGAAATCAGCTTTGACGCGAGTCCGGAAAATGTTAAAGGTTGAAGATGAGTGAATACCCAGAGGGAGAGAACTCCAGTGGTAGGAGGCAAGTAATAAGAAGGAGTGAAAGCGACAGGAGGCACAGGGAGGTTTAGGGACAATCAGACGAAAGTTATTTTTTAGGACGAGCAGGGAAGTGGAAGGTGACTAAAGATGAGAGATGAAGTGAAGGCAGACCATGTAGACTTTTGAAAAGGTTAGACAGAAAATGAAAGAGGAGTTGTGATTCAAACGATAGAAAAGAAAGGAAAGAAGTGAGGATGCAATTGATGTATGGGGAAAAAGACAGATAAGGAGACGAATAGAGGAGTGGTAAATAGAACAGAGAGGGGTCAGTCAGGACTCAGGGATGTCAATCGGGAGGGCCGAGCAGTAATCAAGATTGGAGAAAATTAAGGCAGAAATAAGGAATTTAGAGGCAGAAAAAGAAAGAAAGCGACAAGCGTGACAATGGTTGAAGAGAATAAGTGGCAGTTATGTGCAGTGAGAGAAATGTGAGAGGTGAAATAGAGATATGAATCAAACAAGCTACTTAGGTTATGGGCTGAGGAGGAGAAAGGGAGCTTGGAGGGAGGTAAAGAGATAGAAGAGGGAGGGATGGGGAGGGGTTAGAGGGAGAGGATGGAGGAAAAAAGAGCATCTCTGTTTTAGATGGGATACAATGAAGAAAAATGGGTTGTCATCCAGGATTGCATGGCAGAATGACACATTGGGATGATTGGGAGTGAAGGGTGACAGTCAATTCAGGAAAAGAAAAGAACACTTGAGAGTCATCTGTATAGAAATCATAGGATAGGCTAAAAGACGAGATAAGTGAAGACAGAGGGAATTTGTTGAGGGAAAAGAGTAGAGGGCTAAGAACTGACCCTTGGGGCACACCGTGAAGAAGAGGGCGAGGGGAGGAATCCATTTATTTTAATTTAATAATCCACCCAACCAGGTTTTCAGCATCATTCAAAGGATTTCATTCTTACATTATACTACTGTCACATTTTTTAGAGTCTCAGGATGTGGGGTAAATCCTTTGACATCATTGTTCCATCATTCAAATGAATTCTAGTCAACCCTCTATCCCTATCAATCAGTATTTGGTGGTAGGGGCCATCTTTATTGGGTACTGGTGAGGTCATGCATTTTGCTAGGAAGTAGCAATAATCTCTTCATTGTAGTGATTTAGAGGGAGGTGAAAGTTGATGTCAAGCCAGATGTCAGAACCGCCCCCACAGAGCTCAGAAGAGATTGAAAGGATGGTGGCCCAAAAACTGGGAGATAAAAACAATCCAAAATGTGCCATATTTACTGCACCTCTTTGCAAAGAATAACAAGGTGTAATATATGCAAAAAGGGCCTCAGACGGTCCCGTAAACCGAACTGACATGGAGCTCCAGTTATCAAAAAGAGTTATAGAGTATATAGTGGAAATTCCACAAATTAACAATTCTATGCATAATAATGAGTACAGCATAATCCCACCACCCTCAATGGATACCACCCATCGAACATGCTAATCATCCCTGTAGTACCATGACGAATTGGCCACATCTATGCTACCCCCATTCCCCTAGAAACGTGGTCCCCTACATCATCAATGACGAACTAGGTATATTATTGGTGGGTTCTTATCAATAAGTTCATAAATGCGGGTCCATCATGTGATGTGCACCCTCCTGTTTCAGACTCAATCAAAGTAACTTGGCTAGGACAACTCTGCATTGATAAGGCAATAGGCTTCCTCATTAACCCATATGCTGTGGCGCACACAAGCTGCACGCCCAACCTTGTACTAAATCTATTGGCATCACCTCCACTCCTCCTGTCCCAAACTACAAGACGTTCTCCCCTTACCTCCTCCCAACCCCAGGTGCCCAGGGATGATGTGTTCAGGGCACTGCTCTCGAATCTGAATTTCAAGTATTTGTTTGCTTATGTCGTGTGACTAGGTGTATTTCATATGGGTTTCTGCTCCAGGATGAGGACAATAGTGTTCTAAATCTTTGCCTGGCTCTTTGGCATCACAGTGCGTATCTAATGTGCCAAACCTAACTAAGACAACATATGTGCTGTCTACCGCACAAACTTCACTCTGCTCCTCCAATGTTGCAGTCTAACAGGTTTTCCTTAACATTAACCTTTTTGCCTGGCTGAGATGCTGTACGTGCATCCCAACAAGTCTGAAGTCCCTTGCTATTGAAAGGTGAAGGGATTATTCCAGTGACTCCCAAGAGCATCAAAGCCAGTAGTGCCACATGAACTCTGCTTGGATATTTTTCCTGCATGCCCATGTAACAGCCTGGAGACACGTGCAGAATCAATCGTATTTTACCAGTTTGTGAGCTAGTCACACCACCGTCTGTGTTCCCAGCCTTACATTAGCTGACACAAGTGTTGTCAGGTTCAGCAACAGGAATAATCCATCTTGAAAACTCCACTTCCACTAACACATTTGGAAAATAAAAGTAAAGCCACAATACATCTGCTGAGAAATGGGCCTGAGTGAGAGGTCACTGATAGATGGGCTGGTTAGGTCACCAGTACTACCTGTCGTTCCCACCTCCCGATCTAGGTTGTACAACTCCTGACGAATAGACCATTTAAAAATCAGGACACACTTAACTTTATGGTTAAATGTAATCAGAAACACACACAGTTTGAAAACAGCTAGTTTACCATCCATTCCAAAATGGGAAAGAGCTTAATTTGCTGAGTGGTTGTTCTGATGCTGTATGCAGTCCTCTTCCAAGCAGGGACATCAATCAGGCACTCTTTATTTTAGGTGCATCTATATTCTAAGCTCACAATCACAAACTGCAACAGGAAACAGGCATGGAAACTTCCTACGGAGCTTTGGGCTGTGCGATGTGGTACATGGGTGCACAACTTATGGCCAGTGGGCCAGTTACGGCCTGCCATGCTGTTTTTGTCTGGCCTGCCTGCAGCTAAGACTTTCCTAATGGAGTGCAAACCCATAAGAAGCATTGGCCGCCCTCCATTAGGAAAAGCCTGTGCTACTCTTCCGGTCTGGACAAAACCCTGACGCTAATTGGCTCTTTGCACACGCACCACGTAGTTCCTACGAGTCACATAGTTTGTGTGTGCTGCACCAATGGAGGGCCAGCCATAGTACTAGAAACCTCACCAGCTTCCCAGCTAGCCTGCCTTCCAGCATGTCCGGTAAGTGCATATTTTTTTTTTGTGGGGGGGATCTGGTCTGTCGTGCCTGTATGTCTGTGTGTTTATGTTGAGATGCAGGGGTAGGAGGGTGTCGGGTCTGCCTGTATGTTTGTTTTTGTGTGTATGTTGTGATGCGTGTTGGGGGGGGGACTTCAGGTCTGTCTGTTTATTTATTTAGTTATTTATTTATTTATTTGAATTTAGAAAGCGCCCAACAGCCCGGGGGCATCGTGGCACTGTTACAGCATATTCACTTAGTACAAGTTAAATTTCAGAGCAGCAATACAGATTTGGGAAGGATATCTACCTAGGCAGTAATACATGTTAAAAGCATTGTGCAAGCTGTTTAATTAAACAGATTCGTTTTTAGTACCTTTCTGAAAACTGTGAGGGATTGTTTGTGCCGTAGAATGGACGGGAGTGTGTTCCAGGCTTTAGGGGCTAATACTTCAAAACTAGAGCCGCCAGCTTTGGCTGTGTTGAATGCTGGGACTGAGAATAGGTGGGAGTATTGGTCCCGCCTTGGTCTGTGGGCCGGAGCATTGTGTATTCTGTCAGTCAGGTAGGCAGGGGCAGTCTGGGCAATGCATTTGTGAGTGATTGTGAGGGCTTTGAAAGTTATGTGTTCTTTGATTGGGAGCCAACATGCATTTTTTCTCGCCTGTGAGATGTGTTCTCTCCTAGGGATGCTAAGGGCGGCTCTGCGCGCGTTGTTTTGTGCTGTTTGCAGTTTGTTAATGTTCTTTGCGGGGGTGCCTAGGAGTAAGATGTTGCAATAGTCAAGTTTTGCGTCAATAGTGGCTCTCGCGATGTTAAGGCAATTGGTTGGTGATAAGTGGGGTTTTACTGCATTTATGATTTTTGTTGTGAATGCTGCGGAAGATGAAATGGCACTGACTTGCCTGTCCATAGACAGGGTAGCATCCAGATATACCCAAAGGGTTTTCACTGTGGTGGAAGCTGTGATAACAGTATTCTCAATACTGAAAGAACTGTATTTGTCGTCTAGTTTTTTTAGGGATTCTTTGGGGCCTCTCAGTAGGATTTCAGTTTTTCCCCATTTAGACAGAGACCATTGGCTGCCATCCAAGCCTGGATGCATGCATATGTCTTCTGGAGTGTGTTGAGGTCTTGATCATAGTTCCCTGTAAGCGGAAGAAGAATGTGTGTGTCGTCGGCATAGTTAGTAAAGGCTATGCCGAATTCTTCTAGGTCAATGAAAGTGGGAGGGTGAATAGATTGTATAGAGTGGGGGAGGTACAGGATTCTTGTGGCACTCCACACTCAATGGGGGATGGAGTGGCTGAGGCCTGGTCGGAGAAGACCCTCATCGCACGGCCTTCTAAGAAGGAGGTTATCCAGGCGGTGGCTTCTTGGAAGAAGTGGGCGGTGTCAGTGAGATGTTTACATAGGATCTTGTGGTCAACCAGCTCAAAGGCAGCTAAAAGATCCAAGAGTAGGAGTGAGGATTTGCCTTTGTCCATGGCTTCGAGTAATTGTTTCTTGAGGTCTAGAAGTGCTGATTCTATGCCATGACGGGGGCGGAAACCCGAGTGTCTTTTTCCGAGGATGTTGTGGGATTCCAGGTAAGATTGGATCTGTAAGTAGGCAGCCTTATCCAGGATTTTTAACATGAAGGGCACGGTGGTAATAGGACGGTAGTTGTTAGGGGAGTCTGGGTCAAGGGTAGGTTTCTTTAGTAGTGGGCGAACCCAAGCTTGCTTGACGGTGAGTGGGACGGTGGTGTTGGTGAAGGAGGCATTGATAAAGGTGGTGATGAAAGGGGCTAAGACTGTAGCACAGTCCTTGACTAAGTTGGCTGGGCATGTGTCCCCTTTACATAGCGATGGTGTGATGTGTTTCATGATCAGTAGGACTTCCGGGATTGTTACTTCCCTGAATGTAAAGGGTGTGGGAATGTTTCTGCCAGGTTGATCGTCAGCCGCTGGTCGTGTGGCTGAGGCTTAGGTGTGGGTAGGGTGGCTTTAGGCAGATTGTCAAATTGGGTCTTGATTTTGTTTTGGAGTGTTTTGATTTTGTTTAGCATGGTGTGTTGAATATTGTTGCACCAGGATTCGTTTTTCTCATTGGATTGTGTGGAGGTGGGGGGGATGGTCAGCTCGTTATAAATGGCAAATAACTCTTTGGATTGGGATTGTGCTTTCTCAATTATAGAGTTGTATGTGGCAGCTTTAGCTTTGGAGATGGCCTGCTTCTGAAGTCTGGTGGTTATGCAGCAGGTGTCTCTTGTGGTGGTGGAGGGGTTCTTTTGCCAAGAGGTTAGTGCTGCTCTTTCAACAGAAAGGGCACTAAGAAGTTTTTGAGTGAACCATGAGTTTGCATGGAGAGTATGCTTGACTTTTTTCTTTCCCAATGGAGCGATGGTATCTAATACCTCTTTGAGAGTGGTGTTATAGATTTCAACTAGTTATGTGGGATCATTGGAAGTGGGATGGGCGAGTGCAGAGGTTTCAATGAGGGGGATGATTCTTTCTGCATGGGCGTGGGGTGTGGGGTGTTGGAGCTAAGGTCAGCGGCACAGTTGTGATCTGTGACCCAATCTAATATTCGACCTTCGGTGTGGGTCGGGTTGTTGATTAGTTGGGTGAAGCCTAGGTCTTGGAGAGCTTTGGCGAGGACTTTGCCTTTCTTGTCTTTGGGGTCTTGGAAGCCCAGGTTAAGGTCGCCTAAGAGCATAGCTCTTGTGTTCATTTTTAGGTTGTCTCCTAGGATATGGGTGATTTTGGGTTGGAAGTCATTGGTTGGGCATAGACGACGGTAGACAATGTGGAGTGTTATGGTATCATTTGGCGAGGATGATATCTTTACTGATAGCAAGTCAAAGTTGTCCGACTCAGTGGTTTTTAGTTGCCTGGCATTAATAGATTCCGTGAGAATTAATGCTACCCTTCCGCCTTTGCTGGAGGTTCTGTCTTGGCGCAGGATGATGTAGCCTACTGGTAGGGTTTGGCAGATGGCTGGACCAGAGACTTTGTGTAGCCATGTCTCGGTGATGGCTAAGATGTCTAGTTCTAGATCGGTGATGAGATCGTGAATCTCTATGGCATGTGCTGGTAGGGAGCGTACATTAATAAGTGCACATTGGAAAGGAATTTCCTTGTTTGTTTCTGGTTTGGTTATAAGAAGGATGCTAGTAGGATTGTCCGATTTGGAAGTACTAGGCATTAGCGTGGTTGTAGGTGATGGTGGGTGGAAGTGTTTTCCTGGGTGAGTTTTAGAGGTGCTAGCACAGTGGGCAGATCTAGAGCCTAGTCTTTGATTTCTCATGTGAGCTTCCATGGGATGTGATTTGGCTTGTGAGCTGTAGTAAGGTTTGGGTGGCATGGTGCTCTGAATCTGCTTGAGGGCTTGGAGTCCCGGAGTGGATTCTAGTGTCTGTGTGCCTCTGTGTAGTGCTGGTAGGAATGGTGTAGGTGGCACGTTGTGGGAGTGTGGGAGTATGGGGGACATGATTAAGCGTTGGTGCTACTGAGTGGGATGGAGTGATATAGTCAGTGGCTGGGACTGTGTATGACTCGCCTAGTGGTTTCACAAGGTAAGCAGTGTGCGGTTAGGTGAGGGCAGCGTACAATTTGAGCTGGGCATTGGCTGTTTGGAGATGGCGAGCAATAGTAGGTGGTAATCATTCGGTATGGTCAACAATTTTTAAAGAGGTGGTTAGTGAGCTGTTCTAAATGGGCAGCATGTCTTTCAGAGGAGGATAATGCACATTTCAACAGTGGGCAATTCTCAATGGGCAGCATACATTTCAAAAATGGTCTGTGCACATTTCAGCAGTGGGCAGCAAGCATTCGGCATATGCAACAATTTTTTAAGAGGTGATCTGTATGTTTGTTTTTATGTGTATGTTGAGATGCAAGGATGTGGGTATGTCAGATCTTTCTGTATGTTTGTTTTTGTATGTATGGGCAGTGTATGTTGAGATGTGGAGGTAGTGGAGTGTCGGGTATGATCTGATATATGATATGATATGCCATTTATAACGTGCCTATACACAAGTGTTTCAAGGCGCGATGTGGCAAGGGGGAACAGAGGGCAGACAGAGACAATGATCTTACTAGGCCAGGTGACATTGGGAAAGATCACTTTCTTTGTCCTGGAAGTAGAAGGGTATCCTTCCTGTGGACTGGGAGTTATAGGTACTTCTGTAACTATCCATTGAGAGTCATCCAAAGTTGCCCCTGTGGCCAGTCTAGTTTGCTCCTGCTTCCTTTTATTGGGAGGCCTGGGGGTGCTTGATACAGCTCCAAGAGCTTTTAAGTCCTCACCCAACAAGACTCTCATAGGCACCTCATTTTGTACACTAACAGGTATTCCTACAGTCGTGTTGTTGCACTGGATGAGAACTGGTAGTGTTGGAACCAGGACAGGGCCTCAATCAAGCTTAGTGGGGCCTTTGGGTCCCTTAGCAACATCCTCTGGTTTAAAAAAAGGTTTCATCCACCACTGTAATGCTGGCCCCAATGTCTCTAATAGCAGGGGCACTGTCCTTGTAATATTATTTAGTGTTATCTGGAATAGAGTTATACACATGTACATTCTGCTGTTCCCACAATCCCAGGGACAGTAAAGAAACACTGGCTGAGACTCCAATGGGGTCTTCACCCAATAGATGAAAGTTTCCACTTGCCATATGAACTTCTCCCTCAGGGATGAAGGCTAAGGAGGCAGGGTGGACCACTGAAGGTTTACCCTTGTATCTGGGATTCCCTTTCACATGGTCAGTTGACCCACAAGCATAACATTTACCAAATGTTTTCTGGAAGGGGGCTTCTGCTGACCTCCCTATGGTTTAGCACCAGAGGTTTCACTAGATTGACCTGATTTCCCATATGGATTACCCTTCTTATGTTTGTTGGCCTCTTTTGGGTGGTTGGATTTAGAATTCTCTGTGTCATCTTTTTTCTGCTGTTTCCCTCATCCTTTTTATAAGTGACTCAAAATCCTTGTGAGTGGCCCTGTTGGCAACCCACAAGTCAGCAGCTTTTTCTAGCTTCTTGGGATGAATCTCTTTTGAGCCAGCCAAGGGCTGTCTCAGCTCAGGAGAGCATGCATCAAAAATAGATTCCAACACAAATAGAGTACTCATTTGTTCAAAGGAGTTTACTTTGTAACCCTTAACCCATCCATCTAAGTGTTTCAAACATTCACACACCCAGCTAGCCCAAGGAGTACCATCAGTCTTTTTGTGGGTCCTAAACCTCTTAAGGTACTGGGAAGGATGTTCCCAAATCTGGCTATCACAGCTTCACATTCTCATATTCCTGTCTTTCAAGTTCACCCACCTCCATTACAGGATCATTTGCAATCTAGGGAAGCATAGGCAAAAGCCAGGGAATCAGCTGATTCCCTGTGAGACCCTGAATCCCATGATTGTATTCAAAAGCACCTAACCAATGCAAAATATCACGTTTCACATCATACATACTGCTTTTTTGGGCAGGCGAGGCCTCTTGCGTCTGGAAAACCTAGAGGACTCTGGCAGTGAAACATTTTCAAGAAACAATCTTTTCATTTCAAGAGCATTTTGCATTTCCAATTCCCTCAGTTTGATGTCCTGATGTTTGGCTTCCGCTTGAGCTTGCAACCTTTTAAATTCCAATTCAAGTATCATTTTCTCAAGAGACACATATTCTGGTCCTTGTGGGGTCCCAGTGGACATAGGCTGTGGCAAAAGGACCTGCTGAGTCAAAGTTGGGCTCCCTTACTGCGACTCCTCTCTCTCCTCTGATTCTTCTAAGACAGAGTTAGACTCTGAATTATCATCTTCATTATCAATCTCTGCATTTTCTGGATTAGTAGGAGTTACAGGCTTACTATCCAACATTTGGTGATCTAACAACCTTGTGATTAGTTCATTTTTCTTTCCTTTAACAGAGAGATTTGTGATCCTACACATTTATTTCAGTTTTTCTGCTGTTAGAACGAATATGGCTTTCTGCTTGATGTTACAATTGCTATCCTAGTGGAGCTTAGCCTTGTGAAGGTTTTAGTTGAACAACAAGCAAAGCAAATACTCAATGTAACAACTCTACAATAGATCCGCACCGCCTGCCACCAGTGTTAGGCAGAAGGCTAATATGGTTAAGTTTAGTCAAGGCCAGCTAGTTCTAGTTATGGTACCTACAAGGCAGAGGGCCTTACTGGACAAATGGATTGGACCCTTCAAGGTTGTGGGCAAACTTGGAGAGGTCAATTATTTGGTGGATTTGGGCAATCCCAAGGAGGCCCCCAGGGTCTTTCACACCAACCGCCTAAAGGCATATATATCCAGACCAGAACTAGGAGCTTTGCTCTTAGCATCTGATCAAGAGGAGGATGGGAGTGAACCTCTACCTGACCTTCTCAGGGGACAGACTTTAGATGGAAAAACAGGAGTACA
The DNA here is from genome assembly GCF_040938575.1 of Ambystoma mexicanum. NCBI lineage: Eukaryota > Metazoa > Chordata > Amphibia > Caudata > Ambystomatidae > Ambystoma > Ambystoma mexicanum. Next base: position 511,381,501 of record NC_090934.1, read on the forward strand.
TCTTTCTTCTGATCTGGCTCTGGATCAACAGGAGGAGTGCAAAGCTCTATTAAATCAGTTTGCCTCCCTGTTTTCATTGACACCAGGCTTGACTCCTTGGGGCAAGCATGATATCCTCACTGGTGACTGTCTCCCTGTCAAAAGCAGGGGTTACAGAATGTCAGACCATATAAAACACAACATAAAGGAGGAGGTCCAGAAGATGCTTGATCTTGGGTTAATAGAGCCATCTCCAGGTCCATGGGCTGCTCCAGTTGTGCTAGTACCAAAGGCTGCATCCAAGGAGTTGAGCTTCTCTGTGGACTATAGAGCTCTTAATGCTGTCACCACAACTGATGCCCATCCTTTACCTAGGACAGATGAACTGGTGGATAAAACTAGTTCAGCCATGTACCTCAGTACATTTGACCTAACCTCAGGCTATTGGCAAATACATCTGACAGGCCATGCCAAGGAGGAAACTGCATTTTCCAACCCAGGAGGCTTCTACCAATTTAATGTCATGCCTTTTGATCTAAAGAATGCACCTTCTACATCTCAAAGGATGGTAAATCATATTCTAAATGAGATGGAGGACTTCTGCATGGCATACTTGGATGACATAGCCTTGTTCAGCCTCACTTGGGAAGAGCATATTGACCGCCTAGGATATGTATTTCAGGCTGTTGAGCAGGCCCATCTGACCATAAAGGTAAGCAAGTGTCAAATTGGACAGAACAAAGTGGTCTACCTTGGACATGAGGCAGGAGGATGTGCCATAAGGCCATTGCCTAGCAAGGTACATACTATACAAGACTGGCCCACCCCTACTACTCAGACCCAAGCGAGATACTTTTTAGGTCTCACTTGTTACTATAGGAACTTGAATGAGAACTATGGGACCATAGTTTATCCCTTGATTGTGATCTCCTCACCCAAATTCCCCAAGAAGGTCAGATGAAATGAGGAGTGCACCAAGGAATTTGAAGGACTTAAGAAAGCCCTTTGTCAAGCTACAGTCTTGGGAGCCCCTGACTGCATCCCATTGTTTATTGTACAAACAGATGCTTCCAGTACAGGGATGGGTGCAGTTTTGAGTCAGCTGGTTGAGAAAGGCAGGGAACACCCTATCTGCTTCATCAGTAGGAAACAACCGAGAAACAAGGTCGACAACCATAGAAAGTGAATGTTTTGCCATTGTGTGGTCTTTGAAGATGTTTAGAACATACTTGTATGGATCTACTTTTGTGATTGAAACAGACCACCAACCCTTCACATAATTAATGCAGATGAAAGGGGAAAATCCTAAATTGTTAAGATGGCCAATCAGCCTTCAGGGTTTTTCACCATAGAACACAGGTCAGGGTCTAATCACCAACATGCTGATGGTCTCTCCAGAAAGTATGACCGACTGGAGTAAGGAGATTCATGCAGGAGTGGATTAAATCCTCCTGTACCTTAGTCTGGGCGGGACGAGTGTTAGGGAGAATTCTCAGAAATGTGTTAATTCCCTTGTACCTTGTACCTTAGAGACCCCCATCTGTTTTTGCTGGACTTTAACACTGTTAATTTCTAACCTGGAGAGAGTGTGACCTTTTGCCACTCTCTCATGTATTTTTCTGTGATGTGGACTCTGTGTTTATTTTGACTTTGTAGTCTGACAAACTCCATAGGCATCATCTTTACATTGTAACACACGGCACCTTCAGTGCAGATGCACAGGGAAGTCTCTTAGATTTCACAGAGGTTTAAATACCTTCTGTTGGTGAAAATACTGTTTCCAAGAGCAGTGAAGTGAAATTGACTTAGCTTACATTGTGTAACTTTCTAGACCCAGCACACACTATCTTACCATGGGGTGCTGGAGAGGTTACTTAGTATCCCCTTGGTCTAGTTTCTCATGTAAGATTTTCATGTTACCCTTTCTACAATTAATGGCTGGGGGCAGTGGGTTACTTTTTAGTACCACTGTGTATTTTTACTGCAGGCTGCAATTGCAGCTTCAGTAAGACACCCATGGGTGCCCATTTTGTCCAAATGTTACCTGTCTTCTTTTTTCGTAATTTCTTGTTGGAAAGGTTCTGTTGAGATTTTCTCTGCGCGCCAGACCAGGTTTGGTCCCTTTGTTCATTTTGTCTTTAGAAACCTGTATAAAATGCAAGGCTTTTCGGCTTGGAAGGCAGAGTCGACCACTGGATGAAGGAATCCGAAGAAGAACTTGAAAGAGATGCCTGCTGCATCTCCTGGACCATTGGTTTGCCCGGTGAAACCCTGCTGCTGTGCTGAAGCTCCAAATTAGTTTTCGACTAGAGAAACCCTGCAAGGATGACTTCTCCCCCAATCAACCCCAAAGTGAACTTGTTTGTACATCCTCTCAGAGCTGGCTGTACTTCCACTGCTGCTGCTGGAACCCAAGTGCCAGGGAGAGGAAAACCAAAATGAATGCATTGCTTTTAAGTCAGCCCCGTGTTTCAGGAAGAGCCCCGGACTCCCTTGAAGCAGGACTGACAAAGCCTGAGCCACCTCACCAGAGTGCTGGACACCAGATGTGAGGAAAATCAAGAGTGGTATCCGTGAGACCACAGTGGTGCTATTTGCTATAGACTTGAGGAGCTGAAACCGGGAAGTGCCGCTGAATAGAAGTTTGCCCATTGCTGCCGCTGACATTCAAGTTGTAGTGCAGGAGTCCCCAGACGTTCTCCCTCTTGTCCCCATGACTGAGGTCCAGGAACAACAGGATCTGCAGAGCTACACAGGAACAGAAGCCAGGTGGAACCATTTCTTCTAACCAAAGGTACTGTAATGTTTAAGAGGACTTACCTCTTGTGGTGTAGCCTTGCTTGTTCTCAGTTGAGTCTTGTCTTGGTTAACCTTGCAGAGTTGCGTGCAGCTTTGCCACTTACAAGCCTCCCAGCTTGTGGCCCTTCAAGTGATTTTATTTCTACAAACCTTTCCAAAAACGCTGTGCAAGACTTTTACTTACCTGCAAAGAAGATCTTCAGCTCCTCTATACTTTGCTCAACTAACATTGGCTGTCCTGGCGCCCTGAGAGACTCTTCTTACCTCTAACTGTATGGCTTTACCTTTCCCTGAGGAAAGGGTTAATTTACTTTGCATTGGAGGGTTCAAAAAGTACTTAACAGTTCATGAATTATTTGTTAACCTTTGTTTTATTCCCTTCTCTAACCTTTGCAAAAAACTCAGTATTGCTCTAAATGTACCAGTGATAAATCAATTTCGACAGTGTCCTAGCTATTTAAGTCACCTGAGGATGTAGGAAGTGTCTCTGTGCCATCCCCAATGGCTATCAACTGATTAGAGAAACTAAGAGTGTGATTTGAAGTATATGTTGAAGTGTCACATGTTTTGCTCCCTTCTGAAGAAAGCTTATATAACTGACTGTGGAATAAATTAATAAGTGTTTAATCAAGACACCTTGAGTGTAAGAGTTTATTTGAATACGTGTCACTGTAAATCTCTTTGTAAGTACCCTACTACTCACATTGACCCCTCTTGAGATAAGCCTGGCTGCTCAGCCACACTACCAACCTGTGTAGTGCAGACATATACATAAGGCTGTAGTCTCCCAAAGGGTACTGCACACAATACTGCACACAATCTTGCCTAACAAGGGTCTGTCTGTATGTTTGTTTTTGTATGTATGGGCAGTGTATGCTGAGATGTGGGGTGGGTGTCGGTTCTGTCTGTAAGTTTGTTTTTGTGTGTATGGGCAGTGTATGTTGAAATGCAGGGGTGGGGGGTCGGGTCTGCCTGTATGTTTGTTTTTATATGTATGGGCAGTGTATGTTGAGATTAAGGGCTAGGGAGGTGTCAGGGCAGTCTGTATTTGTTTTTGTATGTATGGGCAGTGTATGTTGAGATGCAGGGGTGGGGGGTGTTGGGTCTGTCTGTATGTATGTTTTTGTATGTATGTGCAGTCTATGTTGAGATGCAGGGGTGGGGGTGTCAGATCTTTATGTTTGTTTTTCTATGTATGGGCAGTGTATGTTGAGATGCAGGGGTGGGAGGTGTCGGGTCTGACTCTGTTTTTTTTTTTGTATTTTGAGATGGATGGTGAATGGGTTGGGTCTGTGGATACACTACGTTGTATGATTTTGAATACAAGGTCGCTGGTTAAGCATGCACATGAGGTATCTGATTATATCGAACTGCACCATCTTGATATATGTGCTGTTATAGAAACTTGGGGAGCAAATGCAGTGGGACCAGCCCTGCACCTTTCGATCCCAACAGGCTATAACATGCTAAGACAGGACAAAATTACAGGAAGGGGAGGAGGAGTTGCACTTATATTGAAAAACATGCTATAGTCATGGGAAGTGAAAGGTCACTTGATGGATGGTGTGGAATTTCTGATGTGAAAGTTGGTATGAATGTGGTCTGAACTATAAATATTATACTTGTATACCGCCCCCCAATCTCCACAGATAACTTTACTTTAGCACTACCTAGCTACTTACTGCGCTTTATGAAACCTAAGGCATGTATTATAGTCTTGGGAGACTTTTTAACTATTACTTAGGACACAAGGACAAGCCAATTGCAGCAGAACTTTCACAATCCCTTTCAGATCTGGGTTTTAATCACTTAATTCACTAACCTACTCGTGTATTGGGTCATACCCTTGACTGGGTATCAGTAGTGAACACGCCCTGTCCGGACGTCTGGGTATCCCCCTGTCCCTGGTCGGATCATGCATTTGTGCATTTTTCAGTCTCTGCGCCCTTTCCCATTAAAATCAAGTGGAAATCCGCACCGGCAATGATGGAACAGAGTGTTAAGTTTTTGACTTATGAAAAAATGGAACCCATGTTTTGCTCCCACCTAACATTTTAGATACAGAGACTACAGAGTCCATGGCTCGTAAACTCAAGGCGACACTGGACATGGTGGCCAATACTCTTGCTCCACTTAATCGTAAAAATAAATTTACTGAGAGTAAAAAAAGTAAACCTTGGTTTTCCCCTGATTTACAAATACTTAAAGCTGCGTCACTTAAACTTTTCTATATTTGGAAGGCTAATCAGATGCCTGTGTTCTTAGCTAATTTTAAAACTGCATCCAAGAATTATAAGGTGGCAATAATAGCAGCCAAGATATCCTTTCATGATTTAAGAATCTCTCAGGCTACTTCTGATTCAGAGAATTATTTCAAATTCTCAAAGAACAGGAGACGACACCTCAACCCAAGATTTCTACCATTATTAGAGATGATAAATGGTTCCTTGAGGAGATCCAGAATGCCATTTCATGGAAACTGGAGGGGATCTGAGAAGGCATTGCTAGTAAAAAAAAGCTCAAATCTCTGATATTGGGGACAGTAGGGCCCATGCTTTTTTTGAGAGGGAAAAAGACATTCCCATATTTAGTTTTAGCCCCATCACTACTGAGGAATTAGATTTGGTCATTTCTAAACTTAAGGCCACGAAATGCCCACCTGAGACCTTACACCTCTCAGGACAATGCGGAAGCGATCGCGCAAGCCATAATTGGTGGAAAGATTGATTATTGTTGTAGTCTTCTGGCGAGAGCTAGAAAAGCCTCTATCAACCCGCTTCAAGTTGTTCAAAATGGGACTGTGAGAGTAGTATCGGGCCTCTCGGCACAGGCCCACCTAACAGAGTCTCGGCGTGTATTGCATTGGTTACCTGTGGAAGCTCGCATAACATTTAGGATACTAGTAATTACGTTTAAGTGCCGAATGGACATGATGCCGACCTATTTACAAGACCATGTTAAGGAAAAACCTAACCATAGAAACCTGAGATCTAGAAATCAAAAGCTATTATTTCTGCCTAGATGTAAGACTAAGAAGGTGCAGGTAGGAGCATTTTTCAGTAAAGCCACTTCCTTATGGAACGCATTACCTATCACTCTGAGAACCCATCAATCCCTGGGTGTGTTCAAAAAGGAGTTAAAAACATGGATGTTTCGCTAAACAATCAGACTCTGGTGCCTGCCTGTCCGGTCATCTGGCTGGACAATTTCTTGACTTTCCATCTCATCTGGACCTATCTGTTGTTTGTGTCATGAGTATTGTCTTGTCCGCACCCTCAAACCCAAGGGTTTATGGTTGCGCTTTATAAATTAATTAAAGTAAAAAAGTATGGGTGTATGTATTCATGGTGTATGCTTGTTAGTCTGTATTCTGAGATAGGTGGTGGAAGGGTTTGGGTCTGTATGGGTGCATGCATGCATGGTGTATGCTTGTTATCCTGTATTCTGAGATGGGGTTGGGGGATCTGGATGGGTGTATGTATACACAGTGTATGCTTGTTAGTCTGTATTCTGAGATGGGTGGTGAGGGTTGTGTCTATATGGGTGTTTGAATGCATGGTGTATGCTAGTTAGTCGGTATGCTGAGATGGGGTGTGGGGGGTTTCAGTCTGTATCGGTGCATGTATGAATGGTGTATATGTGCTAGACTGTATGATGAGATGGGGGTGGCGGTTTTGGTCTGTCTGGGTGCATGCATGCATGGTGTATGCTTGTTAGCCTGTATGGTGAGATGGAGTTTGGGCGGTCTGGATGGGTGTATGTGTGCATGTTGTATTCTTGTTAGTCTGTTTGCTGAGATGGGTGGTGAGGGGTTGTGACTGTATGGGTGTATGTATGCATAATGTATGCTTACTTTGTATGCTGAGATGGGGTGGGGGAGTTTGGGTCTATATGGGTGGATGTATGCATGGTGTATGCTTGTTAGTCTGTTTGCTGAGATGGGGGTGGGGGTTTGGGTCTGTATGGGTGTCCGTATGCATGGTGTATGCTTACTTTGTATGCTGAGATGGGGTGGGGTTTCCGGTCTATATGGGTGTATGTATGCATGGTGTATGCTTATTAGTCTGTATGCTGAGATGGGTGGCGGGGGGTTTGGGTTTGTATGGGTGCATGTATGCATGGTTTATGCTTGTTAGTCTGTATGCTGATATGGGGTGTGAGGGGTTTCAGTCTGTATCAGTGCATGTTTGCATGGTGTATGCTTGTTAGTCTGTATGCTGAGATGAGGGTGGGGGTTTAGGTCTGTATGGGTGTATGCATGCATGGTGTATGCTTGTTAGCCTGTATGCTGAGATGGGGGTGGGGGGTCTGGATGGGTGTATCTATGCATGGTGTATGCTTGTTATTCTGTATACTGAGATGGGTGGTGGGGGGCTGTGTCTGTAAGGGTGTATGTGTGCATGGTGTATGCTTACTTTGTGTTCTGAGATGGGATGTGGGCGTTTGAGTCTATATGGATGTGTGTATGCATGGTAAATGCTTGTTAGTCGGTATGCTGAAATGGGGTGTGGGTTTGGATCTGTATGGGTGTATGCATGCATGGTGTATGTGTGTTAGCCTGTATGCTGAGATGGGGGTGACGGGTTCTGACGGGTGTATGTATGCATGGTGTATGCTTGTTAGTCTGTATGCTGAGATGGGTGGTGTGGGGTTGTGTCTGTATGGGTGTATGTATGCATGGTGTATGCTTGCTTTGTATGCTAAAATGGGGTGGGGGTTCTGGTCTATATGGGTGTATGTATACATGGTGTATGCATGTTAGTCTGTATGCTGAGATGGATGGTGGTGGGGTTGGCTCTGTATGGGTGCATGTATGCATGGTATGTGCTTGTGAGTCTGTATGCTGATATGGGGTGTGAGGGGATTGGGTCTGTATGGGTGTATATATGCATGGTGTATGCTTGTTAGTCTGTATGCTGAGAAGGGGCGGGAGTTATGTCTGTGTGTGTGTGTGTGTGTATGCATGGTGTATGCTTAATTTGTATGCTGAGGTGGGGGTGGGGGAATTTGGGTCTATATGGGTGTGTGTATGCATGGTGTTTGCTTGTTAGTCAGTATGCTGAGATGGGGTGTGAGGGGGGTTCAGTCTGTAACAGTGCATGTATGGTGTATGATTTTTAATCTGTATGCTGAGATGGGGTGTGGTTTGGGTCTGTATGAGTGTATGCATGCATGCTGTATGCTTGTTAGCCTGTATGCTGAGATGGGGTGGGGGGTCTGGATGGGTGTATTTATGCACAGTGTATGCTTGTTAGTCTGTATGCTGAGATGGGTGGTGGGGGTTTTGTCTGTATGGGTGTATGTATGCATGGTGTATGCTTACTTTGTATGCTGAGATGGGGTTGGGGAGTTTGGGTTTATATGGGTGTATGTATGCATGGTGTATGCTTGTTAGTCTGTTTGCTGAGATGGGGTTGGGGGGTTCGGGTCTGTATGGGTGTATGTATGCATGGTGTATGCTTGTTAGTCTTTTTGCTGAGATGGGTGTGGGGAGTTTGGGTCTGTATGTGCGTATGTATGCATGGTGTATGCTTACTATTCATGCTAAGATGGGGTGGGGGTTCTGGTCTATATGGGTGTATGTATTCATGGTGTATGTGCATTAGTCTGTATGCTGAGATGGGTGGTGGGGTTTGGGTATGTATGGGTGCATGTATGCATGGTGTATGCTTGTTAGTCTGTATGCTGATATGGGGTGTGAAGGGTTTGGGTCTGTATGGGTGTATATGTGCATGGTGTATGCTTGTTAGTCTGTATGCTGAGATGGGGTGTGGGAGTTTTCTATATGGGTGTGTATGCATGGTTTATGCTTGTTAGTCGGTATGCTGAGATGGGGCGTGGGGGGTTTCAGTATGTATCAGTGCATGTATGCATTGTGTATGCTTCTTAGTCTGTATGCTTAGATGGGGGTGTGGGTTTGGTTCTGTATGGGTAATGCATGCATGGTATATGCTTGTTAGCCTGTATGCTTAGAAAGGGTGGGGGGTCTGGATGGGTGTATGTATGCATGGTGTATGCTTGTTAGTCTGCATGCTGAGATGGGTGGTGGGGGGTTGTGTATGTATGGGTGTATGTATGCATGGTGTATGCTTACATTGTATTTTGAGATGGGGTGGGGGAGGCTGCGTCTATATGGGTGTATGTATGCATGGTGTATGCTTGTTAGTCTGTATGCTGAGATGGGGTGGGGGAGTTCAGGTCTGTATGTGTGTATGTATGCATGGTGTATGCTTGTTAGTCTGTTTGCTGAGATGGGTGTAATGGGTTTGGGTCTGTATGTGTGTATGTATGCATGGTGTATGCTTGTTAGCCTGTATGCTGAGATGGAGTGGGGGGGTCTGGATGGGTGTCTGTCTACACGATGTATGCTTGTTAGTCTGTATGCTGAGATGGGTGGTAAGGGTTGTGTCTGTATGGGTGTATGTATGCATGGTGTATGCTTACTTTGTATGCTGAGATGGGGTGGGGAGTTTGGGTCTATATGGGTGTGTGTATTCATGGAGTATGCATGTTAGTCAGTATGCTGAGATGGGTTGCGGGGGTTTTTAGTCTGTATCGGTGCATGTATGAATGGTGATTGCGTGCTAATCTGTATGCTGAGATGGGGGTGGCGGTTTTGGTCTGTCTGGGTGTATGAATGCATGGTGTATGCTTGTTAGCCTGTATTGTGAGATGGGGGTGGGGGGTCTGGATGGGTGTATGTGTGCATGTTGTATGCCTGTTAGTCTGTATGCTGAGATGGGTGGTGGGGGGTTGTGAATGTATGCGTGCATGTATGCGTGGTGTATGCTTACTTTGTATATTGAGATGGGGGTGGGGGAGGTTGTGTCTATATGGGTGTATGTATGCATCGTGTATGCTTGTTAGTCTGTATGCTGAGATGGGGTGTGGGAGTTTGGGTCTATATGGATGTATGCATGGTGTATGCTTGTTAGTCTGTATGCTGAGATAGGGTTTGGGGGTTCGGGTCTGAATGGGTGTATGTATGCATTGTGTATGCTTGTTAGTTTGTTTGCTGAGATGGGGGTGGGGGGGTTGGGTCTGTACGGGTGTATGTGTGCATGGTGTATGCTTACTTTGTATGCTGAGATGGGGTGGGGTTTCCGGTCTACATGGGTGTATGTATGGATGTTGTATGCTTGTTAGTCTGTATGGTGAGATGGGTGGTGGGGGGTTTGGGTCTGTATGGGTACATGCATGCATGGTTTATGCTTGTTAGTCTGTATGCTGCTATGGGGTGTGAGGGATTTCAGTCTGTATCAGTGCATGTATGCTTGTTAGTCTGCATACTGAGATGATGGTGGGGGTTTAGGTCTGTATGGGTGTATGCATGAATGGTGTATGCTTGTTAGCCTGTTTGCTGAGATGGGGGTGGGGGTTCTGGATGGGTGTATGTATGCATGGTGCATGTTTACTTTGCATGCTGAGATGGGGTGGGAGAGTTTCGGTCTATGTATGTGAATGCATGGTGTATGCTTATTAGTCCGTATGCTGAGATGGGGTGTGGGGGTTTCAGTCTGTATCAGTGCAGGCATGCAACGTGTATGCTTTTTAGTCTGTATGCTGAGATGGGGGTGTTGGTTTGGGTCTGTATGGGTGTATGCATGCACGGTGTATGCTTGTTAGCCTGTATGCTTGGATGGGGGCGAAGGGGTCTGGATGGGTATGTGTATGCATGGTGTGTTCTTGTTATTCTGTATGCTGAGATGGGTGGTGTGGGGTTGTGTCTGAATGGGTGTATGTATGCATGGTGTATGCGTACTTTGTATGCTGAGATGGGGTGGGGGTTCCGATCTATATGGGTGTATGTTTGCACGGTGTATACTTGTTAGTCTGTACGCTGAGATGGGTGATGGTGGGGTTGGATCTCTATGGGTGCATGTATGCATGGTGTTCGCTTGTTAGTCTGTATGCTGATATGGGGTGTGAGGGGTTTGGGTCTGTATGGGTGTATATATGCATGTTGTATGCTTGTTAGTCTGTATGCTGTGATGGGGAGGTGGGTTGTGTTTGTGTGTGTGTATGTATGCATGGTGTATGCTTACTTTGTATGCTGAGATGGGGGTGCGGGAGTTTGGGTCTATATGGGTGTGTGTATGGATGGTGTATGCTTGTTAGCCTCTATGCTGAGATGGGGTGGGGGGTCTGGATGGGAGTATGTATTCATGGTGTATGCTTGTTAGTCTGTATGCTGAGATGGGGGTGGGGGGTTCGGGTCTGTATGGGTGTACATATGCATGGTGTTTGCTTGTTAGTCTGTTTACTGAGATGGGTGTGGGTGGTTTGGGTCTGTATGTGATTATGTATGCATGGTGTATTCTTACTTTATATGCTGATATGGGGTGGGGGTTCCGGTCTATATGGGTGTATTTATTCATGGTGTATGCTTGTTAGTCTGTATGCTGAGATGGAGGTCTGGGTTTGGGTCTGTATGTGTGTATGCATGCATGGTGTATGCTTGTTAGCCTGTATGCTTACATGTGGGTTGGGGGGGTCTGAATGGGTGTATGCATGCATGGTGTATGCTTGTTAGTCTGCATGCTGAGATGGGTGGTGGGGGTTGTGTATGTATGGGTGTATGTTAGCATGGTGTATGCTTACTTTGTATGTTGAGATGGGGTGGGGGAGGTTGCATCTATATGTGTAACGCTCACCTGGTTCCCACGGGGGCGCTGGTCTAGTCTGGATTGCTGTGGCCTCTTCTAGCGTGATGCGCAGGACCCTGAACACCGATTGGACAGGACCTCCAAATCGTGCTTGCCTGGCCCATAGGAATATCCTTCTGCAGATGAGAAAGGGGATTAACAGTCTGCAGAATAGTGTGCTAGCTCCCCCCTTTCCCCCTGTGTTCCTCTCTAACTTCCTCCAAACCCTGGTTTAAGCTCACCTTATGGTTTGGAAGGATGAACTCTCCATCCTGCTTCTGATGCAGGGGCGCACGTTCGTCCAGTTACTTCACTGGTTTTCAAAATGGCGCTGGCAAAATCCACTTGACTTTCCTGAGCGATGCGTCGTAAGTATGAAAGTACAAAGTTCAAGTGAGGCCCCCTTTATGTTGTTTTTCTAACCTGTGATCTGTCCTTTATTTCAGGTGCAGAATGAAGGTGATGCGTTGAGGGGTTAAACTGCTGAGGTGAGTAGTGATGAGGGCGATCCCTCTAAATGTCCTTATCATTCCCCAGAAATGTCTCTTGTCCTTTCCCCATAGGGGCCGGGGTACGGTACCTGCCAACTGGGCGGCGCCGACCCGAAATGTGGAAGAAAAGCCGGTAAGTATTATGGCTGTTAATCAGGCTTTCCTTCTGTGTTCCTTCTGCTCACCTTTTGTTTCTTCCTCTCTCCCCTAGGTGCAGAGATGCTGACAGCCGCAATGAAGTCGGGAGATGTCTCGAGGACAGGTGAGAGAAGCGTGGCGCTGCAGCGAGCAACGCAATGCTTTTAAATGGAAGTCTTTCTTCAGGGATGCTGGCGAGAAGATTCCGGATGCAGGTAAGAAGTTTGAAATAGTCCTTGGTTTTCACCTTTCTCTTCTCTTCCTTCCTTGCAGGTCTTCCAGGTTCGAGGCGGGCGTGGCTGGAGTCCAGGAGCAGGAGCAGACACGGTGAGCGTTAAACTGCAGGAAGCAGAACAACGCAAAGCATGAGCTGCTGTCTGGGCGTGGCTTAAATAGCCTCCAAAGAAGTCCCAGGTATGTATCCTTCCCCAACTAGGTTTGTATCCTTCCCTGGCCACGCCCGAGTGAAAAAATAGTCCCTATGAAAAAATAGTCCCTTTCAGGTCTCAGGGAGGCCTGAAGCGTGCAGCATGGTCTGCATCAGGTAAGTGCACAAAACAGCTCCCTTTATGAGCCTGGCGCCTATGGCGCCAGGACTGATGTCCAACATGAGCCTGGCGCCAAAGGCGCCAGGACTGAGTCCAAAGAGCCCCTATAAGGGGCCGCTGGGCTTTTACCCGAGGGCATGATGCCTGCTTCCGGGGGTGCTGGGCCTGGCCTGGTGCTCCGGAGGTAGGCATCATGACAGCACTCCCCGCCAGGGCCCCTCCCAAGGTCCTTCCTTCTGGAGGTTTCGGTTTGTTTGGGAAATTCCGATGGAACCTTTTTACCAGCCGAGGTGCATGTACGTGATCACTGGGTTCCCAAGACTTTTCCTGAGGATAGAAAAGTTTTGATTTTGAGATCTTAGAATCGAAAATGTTCTTCACCTCAAATTCAGGCTCCCCATCTATCTGAATCGGTTCTGGTGGCTTTGTTAATCTGGTTCCTCGGTGCACTGGTTTCAAAAGTGACACATGAAAAACGGGGTGAATCCGCATGTTAGCTGGTAGATCGAGCTTGACTGCCACTGGGTTGATTATAGCTTTGATCGAGTAAGGGCCTAAATACCTTGGATTAAAAGTTCGAGGCCCCTTGAGTGATAGGTGTTTGGTAGCCAACCATACTTGATCCCCTATTTGGTATGGAGGCGCCTCTCTTCGATGCAGATCCGCAGTCTTTTTGTATTTCCCTTTCGCATGTTGCAAATGTGCAGTTGCATCCTTGAAGGCTTGAGTAATCGTAGAATGCAAATGGTCCACTGCGGGCATTTCAAGGCTCAGAGGTGAGTCCAAGTCTGAAGTACGAGGGTGATGTCCATTTAGGGTATAAAAGGGGCTCTGACCAGTTCCAGAGTGTATCGAGTTATTGTATGCATATTCAGCCACCCATAAAATGTCCTTCCAATTACCCTCCGATTGGTGCAACATACATCGTAGATATTGTTTAAGGGTCTGGTTCGTTCTCTCCGTCTGACCATCGGTCTGTGGGTGGTGGCTGGTCGAGAGTCTTACGTTGATTTGTGCCAGTTGACAACACTTTTTCCAAAAATGAGAAATAAACTGGCTTCCCCGATCAGAGACTAGTATGGACGGGAATCCATGCAAACGGATGATATTTTCGAGGAATTCCTTGGCAAGAACAAAGGCTGAAGGTAATCTTTTCAACGGAATAAAGTGGGCCATTTTGGAAAATAAATCCACCACGACCAGAATAGTATTGTAACCATTACAAGAGGGCAGGTCTGTGATAAAATCTAGTGACAGGGTGTGCCAAGGTGCTGGTGGAATGTCTAAGGGCTGAAGAAGACCGTGCGGTCTTGTCTTTTGACCTTTGTTTTGGGCACAAACTCCACAGGACATCACAAAAGATTTAATATCCTTTCGCCAGGAAGACCACCAGAATTGTCGTTTAACCTTTTCCTCTGTTTTGGCAATGCCAGGATGTCCTTCCATCAGGGTATCATAATGACGGGAAATAACCAGTTCTTGCAATTCCTTTTCTGGCAAAAATAAGCGTCCTTGGAAGTAAGGTAAGCCATCCTTGACTGAAAAGTTAGACCCCCTTTTGATCCAATCCTGCAAGGCTGAAGAGTCCAGGAATTGTTTCACTCGTGCTTGAATGTCTTCAAGGGTTTGTAAAGTGGTTATCCCCAAAATTCTTTGTTCGGGAATTATCGGCACAGGTTCTGAGTTTGTGTCTATTTCTTCCATTCCAATTCGGGATAGAGCGTCCGCCTTACCATTCTTATAGCCGGGGCGGTAGGTGATTACAAAATCGAACTCAGCAAAGAACAAAGCCCATCGGAGCTGTTGAGACGATTGAGCCTTGGCAGTTTTTAAATATTGTAAATTTCGGTGATCAGTGATCACGGTGATGGTATGCCGGGCGCCGAGGAGATAATGCCGCCAAGCCTTAAAGGCGGACTTAATGGCTAATAGTTCCTTATCGGTGATCGCATAATTAATCTCCGGCGGCAAGAACTTTCTGGACCAAAATGCTACGGGGTGCAGTTGGTTGGTTTCAGGGTCTCTCTGAGACAGGACAGCTCCCATGGCTAAGCTGGACGCGTCGGTTTCGACTATATATGGGAGATCGGGACGAAGGGTGTTTCAAAATAGGTGCGGACGTGAACTTAGCTTTCAACTCCTGAAAGGCCTGTTCGGCTTCCTCGGTCCATTCAAAACGTTTATTTTTTCGCAAGAGTGCAGTGATGGGTTGCACCACAAGTGAAAACTCCGGGATAAACCTGCGATAAAAGTTGGCAAAACCAAGCATGCTTTGGACACCTTTCACCGAACTAGGTGATGGCCAATTGAGGATGACATCCACTTTCCGTGAATCCATTCGGACCCCTTTAGGTGTCAGGATGAATCCAAGAAACTCAACCTCGGTGGTATGGAAAACACATTTTTCCAGCTTGGCAAACAGTTTGTGCTAGCGCAGTTTCTCTAGGACGGCCCTGACATGCTTTCTGTGATCAGATTCCGAAGAGGAGTACACAAGAATGTCATCAATATACACAACAACACAGACATCGATGAGTTCCCGAAGGACATTGTTCATGAAGAATTGGAAGGCTGCAGGCGCGTTGCACAACCCGAAAGGCATCACCTGGTATTCGAATAGTCCATATTTTATACGGAAGGCCGTTTTCCATTCGTCGCCTTCTTTTACTCGTACCAGATGATAAGCCCCCCTGAGATCTAACTTGGTGTATACGCAAGCGTCCTTCACCTGGTCAAGGAGTTCAGGGATCAGAGGCAGAGGGTAACGATTTTTAACAGTTATCTGGTTCAATGCGCGGTAATCGATACAAGTTCTAAGGTCGCCTTCTTTTTTAGGCACGAAGAACAAAGCTGATGATGCCGGGGACTTTGACGGGCGAATGAAACCATTGGCGAGGTATTGATCTAAATATTGTCTCAAATGCAGATTCTCTGGTTCAGTAAGGGCGTAAATCCTGCTACAAGGGGGTTGTGCACCGGGCACCAGATCGATTTGGCAATCGTACGATCTGTGGGGAGGTAACGTGTTGGCCTGTTCCTTTTGGAAGACGTCCTGAAAGTCTTGGTACTCTGGAGGTAGTTGCACAGGGACAGAGGTTACTGATGCTAGATTAATCTTTGGATTTTCTGGGTAGCAGGTTTGTGCACAATCCAGGAAGGTTATTCTCTTCGCTCGCCAATCAATTCGAGGATTATGTGTCTCTAACCAAGGGATTCCGAGAATAAGCTGAAACTGTGGAGCCTTGATTACATCAAACACAACTGCCTCCCGATGGCCATCCAGACCTACAAGTGTCACCTCAGCTGTGGAATGTGTTACCGGTCCAGAGGCAATTTCGGTTCCATCTACTGTGGTGATGACATCTTTGTTGGTTTTAGGATGCAGAGGGAGGTTTATCCTAGAGACCAATTCACGATCCACATAGTTTCCTATAGCCCCGCTATCGATGTATGCCTTTATAGCATGCAACCGTTTAGGCTGTTCCGGATCTACGAGGACCATTGGCACAATGAAATGCGAGGTCTGAGAGTTAGTTTTCAAGCTTGGCAAGCGGACCCCTACGCTTGCCGGGCGTGGTCGTTTCCCGATACAGAGTTTCCATGGATTTTATAAGCAGCTCCTACCACCTTCTTGGGCGGCTTAACCGGGCAATCTCGTAGAAAGTGTCCAGAGGACCCACAATAAAGGCATAATTTCATCTGTCGTCTTCTTTCCCGTTCTTTTTGAGTTAGGGGTCCTTTAACCCCTCCGATTTGCATAGTCTCCGAGCCATCAGCCCCCTTGGGGTTAGCGTGGGTCTTGGCCAACACCCGGGTTTCAAACTTGGACCGATCTGCTTTTCTGTTTTGCAGCCTGTGATCCAATTGGACCACTAAGTCTATATATTCAGTGCATTCTTGGGGCGGATTTACAACTTGTGCCAGGACATCTTTAAATTCTCCGCGTAGACCTCGATAGAATAACGTGATTCTTTTATCCTCTGGCCAACCAGTTTCCACAATTAGTCTATTGAAGGTTGCAATGTAGGATAGAAGGTCTTGATTGCCCTGTCGCAGAGATAGAAGTTCGTCATCCAGAGCCTGTCCCTGGGAGTGTCGAGCAAATAACCTTTCCATGCTTGTTTGAAATCCTTGAAAATCACGAAGAATCGGGTCATCTTGAGTTACCAGTGGGACTGACCAATCGGCAGCACAGCCGCTGAGATATGACAACACAAAGGCTACCTTGGTCTGATCATTAGGGAAGGCCCCAGGTCTGCATAGGAAGTGCAAACGACACTGATTCATGAATACGGCGAATCGTTTGGGGTCCCCAGCAAAGCGTTCAGGTGGGGCCAGCGGCATGTTTCCAGGTAGATTAATCTGCACCGGGTTACTGGAAACCACAGGAGCGGGGTTCCCCCCGCAACCGGGTAAAGGAGTTTGTCCAGCTTGACCTTGCAAAAGCTATCTAGCCAGGTCATCAGCTCTATCCTTTATTACAATCACTTCCCTCCTGAGGGCACTAGTCTCTTGACGAGCGGCATGTACTTCGGCCCGTAATTCCCCCAGTAATTGGGCCAACTGGTCAGTTTCGGAAGTTTCCATAGCGCCTGGGTGGGAATTTGTAGGAAGGCTTCGCGTTCTGTAATGCTCACCTGGTTCCCACGGGGGCGCTGGTCTAGTCTGGATTGCTGTGGCCTCTTCTAGCGTGATGCGCAGGACCCGGAACACCGATTGGACAGGACCTCCAAATCGTGCTTGCCTGGCCCGTAGGAATATCCTTCTGCAGATGAGAAAGGGGATAAACAGTCTGCAGAATAGTGTGCTAGCTCCCCCCTTTCTCCCTTCGTTTCTCTCTAACTTCCTCCAAACCCCGGTTTAAACTCACCTTATGGTTTGGAAGGATGAACTCTCCATCCTGCTTCTGGTGCAGGGGCGCACGTTCGTCCAGTTACTTCACTGGTTTTCAGAATGGCGCTGGCAAAATCCACTTGACTTTCCTGAGCGATGCGCCGTAAGTATGAAAGTTCAAAGTTCAAGTGAGGCCCCCTTTATGTTGTCTTTCTAACCTGTGATCTGTCCTTTATTTCAGGTGCAGAATGAAGACGATGCGTCGAGGGGTTAAACTGCCGAGGTGAGTAGTGATGAGGGCGATCCCTCTAAATGTCCTTATCATTCCCCAGAAATGTCTCTTGTCCTTTCCCCGTAGGGGCCGGGGTACGGTACCTGCCAACGGGGCGGCGCTGACCCGAAATGTGGAAGAAAAGCCGGTAAGTATTATGGCTGTTAATAAGGCTTTCCTTCTGTGTTCCTTCTGCTCACCTTTTGTTTCTTCCTCTCTCCCCTAGGTGCAGAGATGTGGTGTCCGATGCTGACAGCCGCGATGGAGCCGGGAGATGTCTCGAGGACAGGTGAGAGAAGCGTGGCGCTGCAGCGAGCAACGCAATGCTTTTAAATGGAAGTCTTTCTTCAGGGATGCTGGCGAGAAGATTCCGGATGCAGGTAAGAAGTTTGAAATAGTCCTTGGTTTTCACCTTTCTCTTCTCTTCCTTCCTTGCAGTTCTTCCAGGTTCGAGGTGGGCGTGGCTGGAGTCCAGGAGCAGGAGCAGACACGGTGAGCGTTAAGGTGCAGGAAGCAGAACAACGCGAAGCATGAGCTGCTGTCTGGGCGTGGCTTAAATAGCCTCCAAAGAAGTCCCAGGTATGTATCCTTCCCCAACTAGGTATGTATCCTTCCCTGGCCACGCCCGAGTGAAAAAATAGTCCCTATGAAAAAATAGTCCCTTTCAGGTCTCAGGGAGGCCTGAAGCGTGCAGCATGGTCTGCATCAGGTAAGTGCACAAAACACCTCCTTTTATGAGCCTGGTACCTATGGCGCCAGGACTGATGTCCAACATGAGCCTGGCACCAAAGGCGCCAGGACTGAGTCCAAAGAGCCCCTATAAGGGGCCGCTGGGCTTTTACCCGAGGGCATGATGCCTGCTTCCGGGGGTGCTGGGCCTGGCCTGGTGCTCCGGGGGTAGGCATCATGACAATATGGGTGTATGTATGCATGGTGTATACTTGTTAGTCTGTATGCTGAGATGGGGTGGGGGAGTTCAGGTCTGTATGAGTGTATGTATGCATGGTGTATGCTTGTTAGTCTGTTTGCTGAGATGGGTGTGGGGGGTCTGGGTCTGTATGTGTGTATGTATGCATGGTGTATGCTTGTTAGCCTGTATGCTGAGATGGGGTGGGAGGGTCTGGATGGGTGTATGTTTACACAGTGCATGCTTGTTAGTATGTATGCTGAGATGGGTGGTGAGGGTTGTGTCTGTATGGGTGTATGTATGCATGGTGTATGCTTACTTTGTATGTTGAGATGGGGTGCGGAGTTTGGGTCTATATGGGTGTGTGTATTCATGGTGTATGCATTTAAGTCGGTATGCTGAGATGGGCCGCGGGGGGTTTCAGACTGTATCGGTGCATGTATGAATGGTGTATGCATGCTAGTCTGTATGCTGAGATGGGGTGGCGGTTTTGGTCTGTCTGGGTGTATGAATGCATGGTGTATGCTTGTAAGCCTGTATTGTGAGATGGGGGTGGGGGGTCTGGATGGTTGTATGTGTGCATGGTGTATGCTTGTTTGTCTGAATGCTGAGATGGTGTGCGGGCGGTTTTAGTCTGAATCGGTGCATGTATGAATGGTGTATGTATGCTAGTCTGTATGCTGAGATGGGGTGGCGGTTTTGGTCTGTCTGGGTGTATGAATGCATGGTGCATGCTTGTTAGCCTGTATTGTGAGATGGGGTGGGGGATCTGGATGGGTGTATGTGTGCATGTTGTATTCTTGTTAGTCTGTATGCTGAGATGGGTGGTGGAGGGTTGTGAATGTATGGGTGCATGTATGCATGGTGTATGCTTACTTTGTATGCTGAGATGGGGTGGGGGAGTTTGGGTCTATATGGATGTATGCATGGTGTATGCGTGTTAGTCTGTATGCCGAGATAGGGGGTGGGGGTTTGGGTCTGAATGTGTAACGCTCACCTGATTCAGGTAGAGGCGCCGGTCTTGACTGGGCGTATACCGTATCTTCAAAGGTGACGTGTAACACACGGCTGGCTCTTTGGGCTGGACCTCTGTGCACTGTATGTTTGACTCGAAGGGTAAGATGTCTGCAGATAGAAAATATGGGATTAATGAACTGGGTTATTGAATGTCTCTCTCTTCTTCCCTTTCTCTTCTCCTGTAGAACCCCGAAGGTTAACGCTCTCACCTTAGGTAAGTGAACGCTGTGCTCTCCATCTGCCTCGGGGCAGGGTGCTGTAACCAGTTTCTTCACTGGATAAGGGGAGCAGGCCTCTTGACTTCAGAGGACTGCTGTCCGTCGTTTACTGCACGAACGGTAAGTTTCGAGTAATTCTAATGTCTTTAAAGTCTTTAGTAATGATGTCTCTTGTTTTGCAGGGTTCCGGCGATGGTGGATGACGGGCTGAAGTGAGTTGAAGATGGAGCCCGTGTGATGAATAGAAGCGCCTGGAAGCACGTAAGTAAGCGCTTGTTGCCTGCTTCACGATGCGCTCTAACTGTCTTTTTATTTTACAGGTACAAGTTCGGAGCGGCTGCAGGGTGCCGGAATACCCACTGGGTTAGATGTGGAAAGGAGTAATGGCACGTGAGTATTAAAGTTCCCCAATGTCTTTAAACGCACCTTGTTTTGTCTTTCAGATGCGGGATGCAGCGCTGAAGGCCTCCGGAGCGTGAGAAGAGTTGGTAAGCTTTTGTCTTTCAGAATGCAGCGCGAGGCATTGGTGACAGCCGATGGCCCAGGTAAGTGAAGAGCTGTCACTGAAGACCGTAATGCTAACCTGTTCTTTCTTGTCTTTATAGGTGTTGCTGAAGACTGGATTCAGGATGGTAAGCCTTTTTCCTTAGGCCCAGGATCAGATGCAGAAGACACGATGAGCGTTCTGCTGCAGAGGATGCAGAATAACGCAAAGCAAGATTCATCCATCGGGTGTGGTTTAAATAGCCTCCTGTAGTGCTTAGGTGTCTCCTTCCACAGCCACGCCTAGGTAAGAAAAGAGTTCCTGCTTTCCAGAAGAGTTCCAGTGTTCTGAACCTAGGGAGTGGCTCCTGCCCCACCCAACAGGAAAAGTAGTTCCAAACAGAAGAGGATCAGAGGCTCAACTGGCAGGCAAGTACGCAGCATGGTCTGCTGCAGGTAAGTCCACCCAAGCATTATGAGCCCGGCGCTTCCAGCGCTGGGACTGGGCATATTTATGAGCCTGGTGCCACTGGCGCCAGGACTGGGTCCAAAAGGTCCCAATTGGGACTGGTTGGCACTCGGAACCTGGGTTATGAATCTGCTTCCAAGGGAGTTGGGAAAACCCTGACCTTTTGGAAGCAGAGATCATGACAGTACCCCCCCTCAAGGCCCCTCCCAAACCGGGCTTCTCCGGGGGTTTTGGCTTGTCAGGAAATGTTCGGTGAAATCTTTTGATTAGGCGAGGAGCGTGGACATATTCAGCAGGCTCCCAGGATCTCTCTTGGGGGCCGTAGCCTTTCCAGTCAATTAGGTAAAATAGTTTAGATTTGGAGATCTTGGAGTCCAGAATGCTTTTGACTTCAAACTCGAGTTCCCCATCAACTAGGATAGGTTTTGGAGATTTAGTTAGTCGGGTTTGAGGTTGCACGGGTTTTAATAGAGAGACGTGGAAGACCGGATGTATCTTCATGTGCGGGGGCAAGTCCAACTTGACCGCTACTGGGTTTACTATGGTAGTGATGGAATAGGGACCAAGGTATCTTGGGTTGAATGTGCGTGGCCCTTTTAGAGGTAGATATTTGGTGGATAACCAGACTTGATCCCCTACTCGATATTGAGGGGCTTCCTTCCGATGTTGATCTGCTCCTTTCTTGTATTGTTCTTTAGCCCTTTGAAGGTGAGAAACAGCTTCCTTAAAGGCTTGGGTGATTGTAGAATGCAGGTAGTCTACTGCTGGTGTATCAAGATCTTGGAGGGGATCCAACTCTGAGGTTCGAGGGTGACTGCCGTACAAAAGAAAAAACAGGGTTTTCCCAGTTCCCGAATGGACAGAGTTATTGTAGGCATATTCGGCTATCCAAAGGATGTCTTTCCAAGTTTTTTCAGTTTGTTGCAGCATGCAGCGTAAATACTGTTCCAGAGTTTGATTGGTCCTCTCGGTTTGTCCGTCGGTCTGAGGGTGGTGACTGGTCGATAGTCTCACATCAATTTGAGCCGACCGACAGCAACTTCGCCAAAAATGAGAAATAAATTGACTACCTCGATCCGAAATTAGAACCGAAGGAAAACCGTGCAGTCGGACGATGTTTTCGAGAAATTCTCGGGCCAGAGTTGCTGCTGTTGGCAAGCCTTTGAGCGGAATGAAATGCGCCATCTTGGAGAATAAGTCCACGATTACTAGAATCGTATTGTATCTGGAGCATGGAGGTAGATCGGTGATGAAGTCCATAGAAAGCGTATGCCAAGGGCGAGGTGGGATGTCAATAGGGCGTAAGAGACCTGCTGGTCTTTCCTTTTGACTCTTGTTTTGGGCGCATACTCAACAGGACATTATAAAGTCTCTGATATCTTTTTTCCAAGACGGCCACCAGAAGTAGCGCTTGATCTTTTCTGAGGTCTTGGCTATACCGGGATGTCCTTCCATTAAAGAATCGTGATAACAAGAGATTACTTCTTTCTGTAAATCTGTGCTGGGTAGGTATAATCGTTCTTGGAAATACAATAAGTTGTCCTTTACTGCAAAGTCCTTTCCTTGCAGATGCCAATTCTGTATGTCTGCTGGAGTTACAAGTTGCCTGGCTTTATCCTTAACTTCCTCTATGGATTGTGTGCCGATTGCACCCAGAATTCTTTGTTCGGGAATGATTGGTACAGGTTTAGGGTTGATCAAGTGTTCTTCCACTCCCATCCGAGAAAGGGCATCAGCTTTACCGTTTTTTGTACCAGGTCGATAGGTAATTATGAAGTCAAACTCGGCAAAGAATAATGCCCAACGGAGTTGTCTAGAGGATTGGGCTTTTGCGGTTTTCAAATATTGCAGGTTTCGGTGATCCGTAATCACAGTAACGGTGTGTCGGGCCCCCAGCAGATAATGCCGCCAAGCCTTAAAGGCAGACTTGATAGCCAGAAGTTCCTTGTCAGTAATCGTGTAATTGATTTCAGGAGGCGAGAATTTGCGGGACCAAAATGCCACGGGATGCAACTGATTGGTTACCGGGTCCTTTTGTGATAGAACTGCCCCCATGGCAAGGCTTGAAGCATCAGTTTCCACGATGTAGGGGAGTTCGGGGCGAGGGTGTTTTAAGATTGGTGCAGAGATAAATTTAGTCTTCAAATCCTGGAAAGCTTGTTCCGCCTCGGTAGACCATTCAAAACGTTTGTTTTTCTTTAACAAGGCAGTGATGGGCTGGACTATTCGAGAGAATTCGGGGATAAACCTGCGGTAAAAGTTAGCGAAGCCTAACATGCTTTGCACACCTTTTACGGAGGATGGTGATGGCCATTTGAGAACTGCATCAACCTTCTTTGAATCCATACGCACTCCGCCAGGTGATAATATGAATCCCAAGAATTCAACTTCAGTCACGTTGAAAACACATTTTTCCAACTTAGCGAAAAGTTTGTGTTGACGCAATCTTTCGAGGACCATTTTCACGTGTTTCCGATGTTCAGATTCCGATGAAGAATAAACGAGGATGTCGTCAATGTAAACAACAACACACACATCTATGAGCTCTCTGAGGACATTGTTCATAAAATATTGAAAGGCGGCCGTGGCATTGCAAAGTCCGAAGGGCATGACCTGATATTCAAATAGCCCATACTTGGTGCGGAAGGCCGTCTTCCATTCATCGCCCTCTTTTACTCGTACCAAGTGGTAAGCTCCTCTAAGATCCAGCTTTGTATATATGGATGCTTTTCTGACTTGGTCCAGGAGTTCAGGGATCAAAGGTAACGGATATCTATTCTTAACGGTGATCTGGTTCAGGGAGCGATAATCTATACAAGTTCTAAGGTCTCCTTCCTTTTTTGGAACGAAGAACAAAGCTGAAGAAGCAGGGGACTTGGAAGGACGAATAAACCCATTTGCCAGGTATTGATCCAGGTATTGTCGAAGGTGAAGGTTCTCAGGCTCGGTGAGGGCATAAATTCTACTACAAGGAGGAGTAGATCCAGGTATCAGGTCTATCTGGCAGTCATAAGACCTATGAGGAGGTAGAGAGTTAGCCTGATCCTTCCGGAAAACATCTTGGTATTCTAGGTATTCGGGAGGTAACTGGGGAGTCTCTGAAGAAATTGCTGCCAGTGCAACACCAGGTGGAGGGTGACAAGTAAAGACACATTCTGGAAACTGGACCGTTCTTGCTCGCCAATCGATCAGAGGATTGTGTTTCTCTAACCAAGGTATTCCTAGAATAATCTGAAACTGAGGGGCCTTGATCACATCGAACACAATCTTCTCATGGTGTCCATCTTGACTTATTAGCGTCACTTCTTGAGTGGTATGCGTTACTGGCCCGGAGGCTATCTCCGTACCATCCACCGTAGTAATGACGTCCTTTACAGCCTTGGGACAAAGAGTTAGATTCATCCTCAAAACCATTTCATGATCCACATAATTGCCGATGGCACCGCTGTCGACGTAAGCTTCAATTGCATGTAATCAATCCGGATTATCAGGGCTAATGAGGACCATAGGTATCACGAAATGCGAGGTCACGGAACTGGTTTTCACGCTCAGCAAGAGGACCTCTATTCTTGTCGGGCAAGGTCGTTTCCCTGCTCAGAGTTTGTAACTTTGGTAACTGCAGCTCCTACTGCCTTCTTAGCAGGTTTCACCGGACAGTCTCGAAGAAGGTGCCCTGAGTTTCCGCAATAGAGGCATAATTGCAACTGTTTTCTCCTTTCCCGCTCTTTTTGTGTTAGAGGACCTTTCAGACCCCCTATTTGCATGGGTTCCCCGGAGTCTACTCCTTTGGAAGGAGTTGGCGGTTTGGAAAATACTCGAGCATCAAACTTGGAACGATTGGCCTTCCTGTTCTGCAGTCTGTGATCTATTTGAACGACTAAGTCTATATAATCCGAACAATCTTGTGGGGGATTCACTACTTGGGCTAACACATCTTTGAGCTCTCCACGTAGACCTCTATAAAACAGCGTAATCCTTTTGTCCTCAGGCCATTGAGTTTCCACTATCAGTCTGTTGAAAGACGCAATATAAGCCAAAAGGTCTTGATTACCTTGTCGCAACGAAAGAAGCTCATTGTCCAAGGCCTCCCCCTGTGAATGTCTTGCGAACAGTTTTTCCATACTGAGCTGAAAAGCTTGAAAATCATGGAGGACCGGATCATCTTGATTTACTAGAGGGATCGACCAGTCTGCCGCATTGCCACTAAGGTACGAAAGCACGAAAGCTACTTTAGCTTGATCAGTTGGAAAGGCTGTTGGCCGGCATAAGAAATGCAACCGGCACTGATTGATAAATACTGCAAACCTCTTTGGGTCACCAGAAAATCGTTCGGGCGGAGCCAGAGGTACATTCCCAGGTAGGTTGATCTGCACTGGATTCATAGAGGATGTAGAAGGAAGATTTCCCCCAGATGCGGGTAACGGGGTCTGTCCGGCTTGTGACTGTAGCAATTGTCTAGCGAGATCATCTGTTCGCTCCTTGGAAATAATCAGTTCCCTTCTTAGAGCGTTCGTTTCCTGACGGGCTGCATGCACTTCTGCCCTTAGTTCCCCAAGTAACTGGGCTAGTTGGTCGGTATCCGAGGTTTCCATAGCGCCTGGACGGGAGTTTTGTGGTAGGCTTTGCGTTCTGTAATGCTCACCTGATTCCCGTAGAGGCGCCGGTCTTGACTGGGCGTATACCGTATCTTCAAAGGTGACGTGTAACACACGGCTGGCTCTTTGGGCTGGACCTCTGTGCACTGTATGTTTGACTCGAAGGGTAAGATGTCTGCAGATAGAAAATATGGGATTAATGAACTGGGTTATTGAATGTCTCTCTCTTCTTCCCTTTCTCTTCTCCTGTAGAACCCCGAAGGTTAACGCTCTCACCTTAGGTAAGTGAACGCCGTGCTCTCCATTTGCCTCGGGGCACAGTGCTGTAACCAGTTTCTTCACTGGATAAGGGGAGCAGGCCTCTTGACTTCAGAGGACTGCTGTCCGTCGTTTACTGCACGAACGGTAAGTTTCGAGTAATTCTAATGTCTTTAAAGTCTTTAGTAATGATGTCTCTTGTTTTGCAGGGTTCCGGCGATGGTGGATGACGGGCTGAAGTGAGTTGAAGATGGAGCCCGTGTGATGAATAGAAGCGCCTGGAAGCACGTAAGTAAGCGCTTGTTGCCTGCTTCACGATGCGCTCTAACTGTCTTTTTATTTTGCAGGTACAAGTTCGGAGCGGCTGCAGGGTGCCGGAATACCCACTGGGTTAGATGTGGAAAGGAGTAATGGCACGTGAGTATTAAAGTTCCCCAATGTCTTTAAACGCACCTTGTTTTGTCTTTCAGATGCGGGATGCAGCGCCGAAGGCCTCCGGAGCGTGCGAAGAGTTGGTAAGCTTTTGTCTTTCAGAATGCAGCGCGAGGCGTTGGTGACAGCCGATGGCCCAGGTAAGTGAAGAGCTGTCACGGAAGACCGTAATGCTAACCTGTTCTTTCTTGTCTTTACAGGTGTTGCTGAAGACTGGATTCAGGATGGTAAGCCTTTTTCCTTAGGCCCAGGATCAGATGCAGAAGACACGATGAGCGTTCTGCTGCAGAGGATGCAGAATAACGCAAAGCAAGATTCATCCATCGGGTGTGCTTTAAATAGCCTCCTGTAGTGCTTAGGTGTCTCCTTCCACAGCCACGCCTAGGTAAGAAAAGAGTTCCTGCTTTCCAGAAGAGTTCCAGTGTTCTGAACCTAGGGAGTGGCTCCTGCCCCACCGAACAGGAAAAGTAGTTCCAAACAGAAGAGGATCAGAGGCTCAACTGGCAGGCAAGTAAGCAGCATGGTCTGCTGCAGGTAAGTCCACCCAAGCATTATGAGCCCGGCGCTTCCAGCGCTGGGACTGGGCATATTTATGAGCCTGGTGCCACTGGCGCCAGGACTGGGTCCAAAAGGTCCCAATTGGGACTGGTTGGCACTCGGAACCTGGGTTATGAATCTGCTTCCAAGGGAGTTGGGAAAACCCTGACCTTTTGGAAGCAGAGATCATGACAGTACCCCCCCTCAAGGCCCCTCCCAAACCGGGCTTCTCCGGGGATTTTGGCTTGTCAGGAAATGTTCGGTGAAATCTTTTGATTAGCCGAGGAGCGTGGACATATTCAGCAGGCTCCCAGGATCTCTCTTGGGGGCCGTAGCCTTTCCAGTCAATTAGGTAAAATAGTTTAGATTTGGAGATCTTGGAGTCCAGAATGCTTTTGACTTCAAACTCGAGTTCCCCATCAACTAGGATAGGTTTTGGAGATTTAGTTAGTCGGGTTTGAGGTTGCACAGGTTTTAATAGAGAGACGTGGAAGACCGGATGTATCTTCATGTGCGGGGGCAAGTCCAACTTGACCGCTACTGGGTTTACTATGGTAGTGATGGAATAGGGACCAAGGTATCTTGGGTTGAATGTGCATGGTCCTTTTAGAGGTAGATATTTGGTGGATAACCAGACTTGATCCCCTACTCGATATTGAGGGGCTTCCTTCCGATGTTGATCTGCTCCTTTCTTGTATTGTTCTTTAGCCCTTTGAAGGTGAGAAACCGCTTCCTTAAAGGCTTGGGTGATTGTAGAATGCAGGTAGTCTACTGCTGGTGTTTCAAGATCTTGGAGGGGATCCAACTCCGAGGTTCGAGGGTGACTGCCGTACAAAAGAAAAAACGGGGTTTTCCCTGTTCCCAAATGGACAGAGTTATTGTAGGCATATTCGGCTATCCAAAGGATGTCTTTCCAAGTTTTTTCAGTTTGTTGCAGCATGCAGCGTAAATACTGTTCCAGAGTTTGATTGGTCCTCTCGGTTTGTCCGTCGGTCTGAGGGTGGTGACTGGTCGATAGTCTCACATCAATTTGAGCCGACCGACAGCAACTTCGCCAAAAATGAGAAATAAATTGACTACCTCGATCCGAAATTAGAACCAAAGGAAAACCGTGCAGTCGGACGATGTTTTCGAGAAATTCTCGGGCCAGAGTTGCTGCTGTTGGCAAGCCTTTGAGCGGAATGAAATATGCCATCTTGGAGAATAAGTCCACGATTACTAGAATCGTATTGTATCCGGAGCATGGAGGTAGATCGGTGATGAAGTCCATAGAAAGCGTATGCCAAGGGCGAGGTGGGATGTCAATAGGGCGTAAGAGGCCTGCTGGTCTTTCCTTTTGACTCTTGTTTTGGGCGCATACTCCACAGGACATTATAAAGTCTCTGATATCTTTTTTCCAAGACGGCCACCAGAATTAGCGCTTGATCTTTTCTGAGGTCTTGGCTATACCGGGATGTCCTTCCATTAAAGAATCGTGATAACAAGAGATTACTTCTTTCTGTAAATCTGTGCTGGGTAGGTATAATCGTTCTTGGAAATACAATAAGTTGTCCTTTACTGCAAAGTCCTTTCCTTGCAGATGCCAATTCTGTATGTCTGCTGGAGTTACAAGTTGCCTGGCTTTATCCTTAACTTCCTCTATGGATTGTGTGGCGATTGCACCCAGAATTCTTTGTTCGGGAATGATTGGTACAGGTTTAGGGTTGATCAAGTGTTCTTCCACTCCCATCCGAGAAAGGGCATCAGCTTTACCATTTTTTGTACCAGGTCGATAGGTAATTATGAAGTCAAACTCGGCAAAGAATAATGCCCAACGGAGTTGTCTAGAGGATTGGGCTTTTGCGGTTTTCAAATATTGCAGGTTTCGGTGATCCGTAATCACAGTAACGGTGTGTCGGGCCCCCAGCAGATAATGCCGCCAAGCCTTAAAGGCAGACTTGATAGCCAGAAGTTCCTTGTCAGTAATCGTGTAATTGATTTCAGGAGGCGAGAATTTGCGGGACCAAAATGCCACGGGATGCAACTGATTGGTTACCGGGTCCTTTTGTGATAGAACTGCCCCCATGGCAAGGCTTGAAGCATCAGTTTCCACGATGTAGGGGAGTTCGGGGCGAGGGTGTTTTAAGATTGGTGCAGAGATAAATTTAGTCTTCAAATCCTGGAAAGCTTGTTCCGCCTCGGTAGACCATTCAAAACGTTTGTTTTTCTTTAACAAGGCAGTGATGGGCTGGACTATTCGAGAGAATTCAGGGATAAACCTGCGGTAAAAGTTAGCAAAGCCTAACATGCTTTGAACACCTTTTACGGAGGATGGTGATGGCCATTTGAGAACTGCATCGACCTTCTTTGAATCCATACGCACTCCGCCAGGTGATAATATGAATCCCAAGAATTCAACTTCAGTCACGTTGAAAACACATTTTTCCAACTTAGCGAAAAGTTTGTGTTGACGCAATCTTTCGAGGACCATTTTCACGTGTTTCCGATGTTCAGATTCCGATGAAGAATAAACGAGGATGTCGTCAATGTAAACAACAACACACACATCTATGAGCTCTCTGAGGACATCGTTCATAAAATATTGAAAGGCGGCCGGGGCATTGCAAAGTCCGAAGGGCATGACCTGATATTCAAATAGCCCATACTTGGTGCGGAAGGACGTCTTCCATTCATCGCCCTCTTTTACTCGTACCAAGTGGTAAGCTCCTCTAAGATCCAGCTTTGTATATATGCATGCTTTTCTGACTTGGTCCAGGAGTTCAGGGATCAAAGGTAACGGATATCTATTCTTAACGGTGATCTGGTTCAGGGAGCGATGATCTGTACAAGTTCTAAGGTCTCCTTCCTTTTTTGGAACAAAGAACAAAGCTGAAGAAGCAGGGGACTTGGAAGGACGAATAAACCCATTTGCCAGGTATTGATCCAGGTATTGTCGAAGGTGAAGGTTCTCAGGCTCGGTGAGGGCATAAATTCTACTACAAGGAGGAGTAGATCCAGGTATCAGGTCTATCTGGCAGTCATAAGACCTATGAGGAGGTAGAGAGTTAGCCTGATCCTTCCGGAAAACATCTTGGTATTCTAGGTATTCGGGAGGTAACTGGGGAGTCTCTGAAGAAATTGCTGCCAGTGCAACACCAGGTGGAGGGTGACAAGTAGAGACACATTCTGGAAACTGGACCGTTCTTGATCGCCAATCGATCAGAGGATTGTGTTTCTCTAACCAAGGTATTCCTAGAATAATCTGAAACTGAGGGGCCTTGATCACATCGAACACGATCTTCTCATGGTGTCCATCTTGACTTATTAGCGTCACTTCTTGAGTGGTATGCGTTACTGGCCCGGAGGCTATCACCGTACCATCCACCGTAGTAATGACGTCCTTTACAGCCTTGGGACAAAGAGTTAGATTCATCCTCAAAACCATTTCATGATCCACATAATTGCCGATGGCACCGCTGTCGACATAAGCTTCAATTGCATGTAATCGATCCGGATTATCAGGGCTAATGAGGACCATAGGTATCACGAAATGCGAGGTCATGGAACTGGTTTTCACGCTCGGCAAGAGGACCTCAATTCTTGTCGGGCGAGGTTGTTTCCCTGCTCAGCGTTTGTAACTTTGATAACTGCAGCTCCTACTGCCTTCTTAGCAGGTTTCACCGGACAGTCTCGAAGAAGGTGCCCTGAGTTTCCGCAATAGAGGCATAATTGCAACTGTTTTCTCCTTTCCCGCTCTTTTTGTGTTAGAGGACCTTTCAGACCCCCTATTTGCATGGGTTCCCCGGAGTCTACTCCTTTGGAAGGAGTTGGCGGTTTGGAAAATACTCGAGCATCAAACTTAGAACGATCGGCCTTCCTGTTCTGCAGTCTGTGATCTATTTGAACGACTAAGGCCCTCATTACGACCCTGGCGCAAAGCGAAAAACGATGGCGCTAAACGATTACCGCCATCGTCTTCCGCTCGTGCCGATTACGACCCGTGACCGTAAACTACAATGTCACTAGCGGCATCGTAGCTAACGCTGCCGCTGACTGCGCCAAGGGCGCGCGCACGCGAACATCCACACCGTACTTAGCGCCATGGCGGAAAGGTGCGGGAATGCCGACCCAAGCGGACATGCCCCTAACGCCATCACCCAGGCCGTTAAGTACCTTACCGCCATGGTGCAAATTACGCCATCGCGAACCAACCGTAAAGGGCCGTGTAAAGTGAATGCAGCTGCCACAGGTGCACAGAAACAGCACAGGTGAAGGCAATACAGACACAAGAAGTACAAAAAGAGCACACCCCACCCCTTCCCACACCCAGTCACACTCCACAATGATACCAATAGGACTAGCAATGTTGGGGCTGGAGGACCTGATAGCAATGCGAGTGCTACAACAGCAACTACAACAACTACAACAACAACAACAACAACAACAGGCTGCACAGAGGAGACGCAGGAGGAGAAGGAGGGCAAGGCAGGCCCAGCAAGCCCCACCAGCACAGCCAGTGCCACCACGCAGGCAGCCCCCAATCCCACGCATCAGACCCAGCCCATTCAACCTCACCGCTGAGCAGATCCACACCCTGTACCGTTTGGACCGGGACACCATCACCACCATTGTGGACATGATACACAACGACATCGTCAGCATGATTGATACACCCACTGCCACCCCCCCCCCTACTGAAGGTAGTGTCCGTGCTCCACTTCCTGGCCACAGGCACCTACCAGCACACAGTGGGGCACTTGCATGGCATATCACAACCATTATTCTCGCGTACACTGATGCAAGTGCTCGATGCCCTCCTCAAGCACACAGATGACCACATCTCATTACCACGGTCTGCCCAGGAGATTGCCAACACCAAAGTGGGTTTCCATGCACTGGCCGGCATACCTGGTTGCATTGGTGCCATTGACTGCACCCATGTTGAATTGGTGGTCCCACATGCCATGGAGGTACCGTACCGCAACCGTAAACATTTCCACTCAATCAACGTGCAAATGGTCTGTGACTCCAACAGGATCATCACACATTGTTGTGCCAGATTCCCCGGATCAACCCATGATTCTATGATCCTTCGGAACTCAACAATACCACCCTACATGGAGCGACATGCAGGCCCAAGATCCTACCTACTCGGTGAGTCTAATGACATGAGCATGGAAATGCAAAGTGGGTGTTGAATGACGTACCAATGCATATTACATCTGGCAGATACAGGGGGGTGGGTGCAACTAGCAGTAGCCAGATCATTCCCTGTGGCAGCACTGACGTCAACAGAGAAGTGTACACATCATGCCTGACCTAATCATCCCAACATGTGAATGAAAGTGCATCCCAAAAACGACACAACCATTTGCAAGTGCATTGTGCAAATTGTGGCCGCATTGACCCTAAAGAATAACACCAACATGCATGTCACCATGCACCAACTACTGAAAGGCCTGTCCCCCACAACTGCGCACAAAGGAGGCACATGGCAGACAGGGACATCAATGCACCACTACAAGACCCACAAACTGTCCCCATTGACACCAGTAATGCTCACTGGGGTCATAATGAGCCAGACATCGATGTTGCTATCATGTGAGCTTCAAGCTCACAGGACACGTGCAAGGTCACATGAATGACGTCCTGAACGGACACAGTGGATGGCCACTCACAAGGCAATCGTCCCCCCTGCATTGTGTTTTAGCATGCAAAACAGTACATGAGAGCCATGAACACATACTGGCTGCACGGTGTAAATCCATATCTACAACTCCAATTGGTGCACAGTAACAGTCAGAATCAAGGCATGGTTGTGCGTCTTGTTCACATATCAATCTCGTTCATGACACAATCTTTTCTCACATTTTACAGGTGATGCGGGCTATCCCCTGAAGAGGTGGCTCCTCACACCAGTCCGGAACCCATCAAACCAGCATGAGGAGGACTACAACCATAACCATGCACGTACCCGTGTGGTGATAGAGCATGCTTTTGGCCTACTGAAGGCACGTTTCCGCTGCCTCAGCAGGTCTGGCGGGGCACTCCTGTACCGCCATGAGAAGGTTGCAAAGATCGTCATGGCATGTGTCATGCTACACAATATGTGCATCAGACGAAACGTGCCTCTGCCCCCTGACGCAGAACCACAACCACCTGATGATGGGGATGATGGGGAAGGGGCAGCACCTCAGGGAGGCAGCGATGCACAGGAGGGCCATATAATGCTTCAGAATGTCATTGACCGATTCTTCTAGCACACACAGCGAGTGTGTGACATATGGATGGCACTTGGGGCACTGTGTGTGTCTGCTATGTCAACACTGTGGACTGTAACAATAAAGCACAGATACGCAATGAGCAATGTCCACACTTTTAGTTTGTGAGAAAAGAAAAAGTGTATTGTACTACTGAATAGGTATAACAGTACCCCTCCCCCTCCCCCCTGCACACTCCAACACACCCAATACCCCCCTCCCCCTCCCCCCTGCACACTCCAACACACCCAATACCCCCTCCCCCTCCCCCCTGTACACTCCAACACACCCAATACCCCCCTCCCCCTCCCCCCTGTACACTCCAACACACCCAATACCCCCCTCCCCCCTGTACACTCCAACACACCCAATACCCCCCTCCCCCTCCCCCCTGTACACTCCAACACACCCAATACCCCCCTCCCCCTCCCCCCTGTACACTCCAACACACCCAATACCCCCCTCCCCCTCCCCCCTGAACACCCTGCAAACATGTGACAGTGCCCGTGGTGAAATGAGTATAGTTCAGCACACTATTGACTGCCCCCTCTCCCGGAACCTGGGGCCCCCCTGCCTGTGCTCCTCAGGGTCCTGGATGACCTGCGGACGGGAGAGGCTTGTGCTGAACTTGCAGCCGAGGATGTACCGGGCTGCTCAGTACGGCATGTGTCCAGAATTGTCTGGATGAGCTGGCTCATCATCTGCCGCCCTGCAGCAAGTTCGGTGCAAATGTCCCTGCTGGCAGTTTGGATGGCAGCCCTGATGCCATCAGCACTCCTCTCCATGGCTGCACTGGTACTTACACATTCTGCTACATGCTGCGTGAGGAGTGTGCCCAGTGCTTCCTGCCTGTTGGCAATCTGCTCCAGCGACAGCTGGAATTCTGGCCCAATGGGGGGTGCCAATGGGGGACCAATGGGGCTACTCCCATCTTCCACAACTCCCACTGGGCTTGGAGTTGCTGGCCATGAATTAGCTGGCGATGGGCCCTGGGTGTAATCTCCATGATGGCTGATTGGGGATAGGTGTGGTGAGTGCAGTTGTGTGTTGTGGTCAAGTCCGGTGTCATCCTCCACATCACTGTCGGAGCAGGCAGCGATGGCTGCAGTCTCCCCAACAGTACTGCTCCCTGCTGATGCATTGCCCTCAGTGGGCAACAGTGGGTGTGGTTGGGCTGCAGGTGCTGTCACGACCCCTTCCTCGGGGGACTTTGATGCCCTGGGCTCTTCAGCCTGGCGTGGATTCTGCCTGGGTCCAGCAGAGGTGGATGCATGGTTGCCCTCTCCCACTTTCCTGGCCTTCTTGGCTGGGGTGCTGGTGCTGTCGTCCCTGCCAGTGTCCGATTGCGAGCCTGTGGTGGAGCAGAGGAGGGTGACTGTTATTGATGGTTCAGCGGACATTGAGCAGGCATTGTGAAGAGTGAAATGGATAGATGGTGGAGTTAGCAGCCCGTGACATACAGGTTGCCTCCCTTTAGGTTCGGTTTTGCATGCAGGTGTGTGTCTGCCTACTGTACAGTGTACATGCTGCATGTGCGCAGGGTGTGGCTCATCTGCTGATGTGTTGCGTCTGCCACATTGTGATTGTCACGTGCACGTGTATCAGGGTGTCTTGCAAGGCTGGATATGAGGCACCTACCTGTGTCTCCAGATCTCGGGGCCCCTCTCTCCATCTCGCCGACACCTTCGATGCACTCAATGCCAATCAGAGAGGCACATGTCTCCTCCCATGGCTGCATCTTCAGTGGGGAGTCTGCTCCCCCGCCAGTTCCCAGGGCCAGGTTACGGTTGGCAGACATAATGCCCCGGACCCTGATCCGCAGGTCGTCCCATCTCTTGCGGCACTGTTTGGAGGTGCGTGGGGTGGTTCCAACAGCACTGACACGTTGTGCCACAAGTTCCCACACCTCCTTTTTGCGGCCTATGGCTGTTCGGGTCATCTCATTGGAGAAGACAACATCAGCCTTCTCCTGGAGCGTGTCTGCAAGCATTTGCAGTTCCTCTCGACTGAAGCGCTCCTGCCGCTGCCTGTCACATGCCTTCTTGACAACTTTAGGCATGGTTGGCTGTGGAAATGGGTGGGTTATGGGAATCTCAGGGTTTGAGGGTTGGTTGTGGTGTGGTTGGGTAGGATGGCAATGGATTGTGTTTTTTAAGATGGCCGCTGTGCTGTTTCCCGTTCCGCCGCGATTACGCTATTTCCGGTTCCGCCTAATTGCGGTCACCGCTAATTACGGTGACCGCTGACTACGGTCGGCGCAATGATGGGTGGCGGTAGGTCACCCTGCGCTGTTAACGAGGGCGGTAAGGGCTGTTTACGGCATGGCGTAGTTTACGTTACCGCCATGGCGTAATGCTCGTGCGCGATGGGTCGTAATGTGGCGCTCTTATCGCCATCGGACCATGGCGTTAACGCTCATTATGCCATGGCGGTAATTTCTATCACTTACCGCCTGAGTCGTAATGAGGCCCTAAGTCTATATAATCCGAACAATCTTGTGGGGGATTCACTACTTGGGCTAACACATCTTTGAGCTCTCCACGTAGACCTCTATAAAACAGCGTAATCCTTTTGTCCTCAGGCCATTGAGTTTCCACTATCAGTCTGTTGAAAGACGCAATATAAGCCAAAAGGTCTTGATTACCTTGTTGCAACGAAAGAAGCTCATTGTCCAAGGCCTCCCCCTTTGAATGTCTTGCGAACAGTTTTTCCATACTGAGCTGAAAAGCTTGAAAATCATGGAGGACCGGATCATCTTGATTTACTAGAGGGATCGACCAGTCTGCCGCATTGCCACTAAGGTACGAAAGCACGAAAGCTACTTTAGCTTGATCAGTTGGAAAGGCTGCTGGCCGGCATAAGAAATGCAACCGGCACTGATTGATAAATACTGCAAACCTCTTTGGGTCACCAGAAAATCGTTCGGGTGGAGCCAGAGGTACATTCCCAGGTAGGTTGATCTGCACTGGATTCATAGAGGATGTAGAAGGAAGATTTCCCCCAGATGCGGGTAACAGGGTCTGTCCGGCTTGTGACTGTAGCAATTGTCTAGCGAGATCATCTGTTCGCTCCTTGGAAATAATCAGTTCCCTTCTTAGAGCGTTCGTTTCCTGACGGGCTGCATGCACTTCTGCCCTTAGTTCCCCAAGTAACTGGGCTAGTTGGTCGGTATCCGAGGTTTCCATAGCGCCTGGACGGGAGTTTTGTGGTAGGCTTTGCGTTCTGTAATGCTCACCTGATTCCCGTAGAGGCGCCGGTCTTGACTGGGCGTATACCGTATCTTCAAAGGTGACGTGTAACACACGGCTGGCTCTTTGGGCTGGACCTCTGTGCACTGTATGTTTGACTCGAAGGGTAAGATGTCTGCAGATAGAAAATATGGGATTAATGAACTGGGTTATTGAATGTCTCTCTCTTCTTCCCTTTCTCTTCTCCTGTAGAACCCCGAAGGTTAACGCTCTCACCTTAGGTAAGTGAACGCCGTGCTCTCCATCTGCCTCGGGGCAGGGTACTGTAACCAGTTTCTTCTTTGGATAAGGGGAGCAGGCCTCTTGACTTCAGAGGACTGCTGTCCGTCGTTTACTGCACGAACAGTAAGTTTCGAGTAATTCTAATGTCTTTAAAGTCTTTAGTAATGATGTCTCTTGTTTTGCAGGGTTCCGGCGATGGTGGATGACGGGCTGAAGTGAGTTGAAGATGGAGCCCGTGTGATGAATAGAAGCGCCTGGAAGCACGTAAGTAAGCGCTTGTTGCCTGCTTCACGATGCGCTCTAACTGTCTTTTTATTTTGCAGGTACAAGTTCGGAGCGGCTGCAGGGTGCCGGAATACCCACTGGGTTAGATGTGGAAAGGAGTAATGGCACGTGAGTATTAAAGTTCCCCAATGTCTTTAAACGCACCTTGTTTTGTCTTTCAGATGCGGGATGCAGCGCCAAAGGCCTCCAGAGCGTGCGAAGAGTTGGTAAGCTTTTGTCTTTCAGAATGCAGCGCGAGGCGTTGGTGACAGCCGATGGCCCAGGTAAGTGAAGAGCTGTCACTGAAGACCGTAATGCTAACCTGTTCTTTCTTGTCTTTATAGGTGTTGCTGAAGACTGGATTCAGGATGGTAAGCCTTTTTCCTTAGGCCCAGGATCAGATGCAGAAGACACGATGAGCGTTCTGCTGCAGAGGATGCAGAATAACGCAAAGCAAGATTCATCCATCAGGTGTGGTTTAAATAGCCTCCTGTAGTGCTTAGGTGTCTCCTTCCACAGCCACGCCTAGGTAAGAAAAGAGTTCCTGCTTTCCAGAAGAGTTCCAGTGTTCTGAACCTAGGGAGTGGCTACTGCCCCACCCAACAGGAAAAGTAGTTCCAAACAGAAGAGGATCAGAGGCTCAACTGGCAGGCAAGTAAGCAGCATGGTCTGCTGCAGGTAAGTCCACCCAAGCATTATGAGCCCGGCGCTTCCAGCGCTGGGACTGGGCATATTTATGAGCCTGGTGCCACTGGCGCCAGGACTGGGTCCAAAAGATCCCAATTGGGACTGGTTGGCACTCGGAACCTGGGTTATGAATCTGCTTCCAAGGGAGTTGGGAAAACCCTGACCTTTTGGAAGCAGAGATCATGACAGAATGGGTGTATGTATGCATGGTGTATGCTTGTTAGTCTGTATGCTGAGATAGGGGGTGGGCGGTTTGGGTCTGTACAGGTGTATGTATGCATGTTGTGTGCTTACTTTGTACGCTGAGATGGGGTGGGGTTTCCGGTCTATATGGGTGTATGTATACATGGTGCATGCTTACTTTGTATGCTGAGATGTTGTGGGATGTTTGGGTCTATATGGGTGTGTGTATTCATGGTGTATGCATTTTAGTCGGTATGCTGAGATGGGTGCGGGGGGTTTCAGTCTGTATCGGTGCATGTATGAATGGTGTATGCCTGCTAGTCTGAATGCTGAGATGGGGTGGCAGTTTTGGTCTGTCTGGGCGTATGAATGCATGGTGTATGCTTGTTAGCCTGTATTGTGAGATGGGGGTGGGTGGTCTGGATGGGTGTATGTGTGCATGTTGAATGCTTGTTAGTCTGTATGCTGAGATGGGTGGTGGGGGTTGTGAATGTATGGGTGTATGTATGCATGGTGTATGCTTGTTAGTCTGCATGCTGAGATGGGTGGTGGGGGTTCTGTATGTATGGGTGTATGTATGCATGGTGTATGCTTACTTTGTATGCTGAGATGGGTGATGGGGGGTTTGGCTCGGTATGGGTGCATGCATGCATGGTTTATGCTTGTTAGTCTGTATGCTGATATGGGGTGTGAGGGGTTTCAGTCTGTATCGGTTCATGTATGCATGGTGTATGCTTGTCAGTCTGTATGCTGAGTTGGGGATGGGGGTTTAGGTCTGTATGGGTATATGCATGGATGGTGTCTGCTTGTTAACCTGTATGCTGAGATTGGGGTGGGGGGCCTGGATGGGTGTATGTATGCATGGTGTGTGCTTGTTATTCTGTATGCTGAGATTGGTGGGGTTTGTGTCTGTATGGGTGTATGAATGCATGGTGTATGCTTGTTAGCCTGTATGCTGGGATGGGGTGAAGGGGTCTGGACGGGTATATGTATCCATGGTGTATTCTTGTTAGTCTGTATGCTGAGATGGGTGGTGTGGGGTTGTGTCTGTATGGGTGTATGTATGCATGGTGTATGCTTACTTTGTATGCTGAAATGGGGTGGGGGTTCCAGTCTATATGGGTGTATGTATGCATGGTGTCTACTTGTTAGTCTGTATGCTGATATGGGGTGTGAAGGGATTGGGTCTGTATGGGTGCATACATGCATGGTGTATGCTCGTTAGTCTGTATTCTGAGATGGGGCGGGTGTTATGTCTGTGTGTGTGTATGTATGCATGGTATATGAGATGGGGTGGGGGAGTTTCGTTTTATATGGGTGTGTGTATGCATGGTGTATGCTTGTTAGTCTGTATGCTGAGATGGGTGTTGGGGGTTGTGTCGGTATGGGTGCATGCATACATGGTGTGTGCTTGTTTGTATGCTGATATGGGGTGTGCAGTGTTTGGGTCTGTATGGGTGTATATATGCATGGTGTATGCTTGTTAGTCTGTTTGCTGAGATGGCAGTGGGGAATTTGGGTCTGCATGGGTGTAGAACAGGATAGGGGGATTCTGTTTTGTATGGTTGTATGTATGCAGGATGTATGCGTGCTAGTCTGTATGCTGAGATGGGGGTGGCGGTTTTGGTCTGTCTTGGTGTATGCATGCATTGTGTATGCGTTTTAGCCTGTATTGTGAGATGGGGGTGGGGGGTCTGGATGGGTGCATGTATGCATGGTGTATGCTTGTTAGTCAGTATGCTGTGATGGGGTGTGAGGGGGGTTCAGTCTGTATCAGTGCATGTATGCATGGTGTATGCTTGTTAACCTGTATGCTGAGATGGGGTGGGGGGTCTGGATGGGTATATGTATGCATGGTGTATGCTTATTAGTCTGTATGCTTAGATGGGTGGTGGGGGGTGGTATCTGTATGGGTGTATGTATGCATGGTGTATGCTTACTTTGTATGCTGAGATGGGGTTGGGAGGTTGGGTCTATAACGGTGTATGTATGCATGGTGTATGCTTGTTAGTCTGTATGCTGAGATGGGTGTGGGGGTTTGGATCTGTATGTGTGTATGTATGCATGGTGTATGCTTACTTTGTATGCTGAGATGGGCTGGGGGTTCTGGTCAAATATGGGTGTATGTATGCATGGTGTATGCGTGTTAGTCTGTATGCTGAGATGGGTGGTGGGGGGTTGGGTATGTATGGGTGCATGTATGCATGGTGTATGCTTGTTAGTCTTTATGGTGATATGGGGTGTGAGGGGTTTGGGTCTGTATGGGTGCATATGTGCACGGTGTATGTTTGTTAGTCAGTATGCTGAGATGGAGTGTGAGGGGGGTTCAGTCTGTATCAGTGCATGCATGGTGTATGATTTTTAATCTGTATGCTGAGATGGCGATGTGGGTTTGGGTCTGTATGAGTGTATGCATGCATGGTATATGCTTGTTAGCCTGTATGCTGAGATGGGGTGGGAGGGGGTCTGGATGGGTGTATGTATGCACGGTGTATGCTTGTTAGTCTGTATGCTGAGATGGGTGGTGGGGGGTTGTGTCTGTATGGGTGTATGTATGCATGGTCTATGCTTACTTTGTATGCTGAGGTGGGGTTGGGGAGTTTGGGTTTATATGGGTGTATGTATGCATGGTGTATGCTTGTTAGTCTGTATGCGGAGATGGGGTTGGGGCGTTCGGGTCTGTATGGGTGTATGTATGCATGGTGTATGCTTGTTAGTCTTTTTGCTGAGATGGGTGTGGGGGTTTGGGTCTGTATGTGTGTATGTATGCATGGTGTATGCTTACTTTGTATGCTGAGATGGGGTGGGGGTTCTGGTCTATATGGGTGTATGTATTCATGGTGAGTGTGCATTAGTCTGTATGCTGAGGTGGGTGGTAGGGTTGGGTATGTATGGGTGCATGTATGCATTGTGTATGCTTGTTAGTCTTTATGCTGATATGGGGTGTGAAGGGTTTGGGTCTGTATGGGTGTATATGTGCATGCTGTATGCTTGTTAGCCTGTATGCTGAGATGGGGGTGGGGGATTGGATCTGTATGAGTGTATTTATGCATGGTGTATGCTTACTTTGTATGCTGAGATGGGGTGTGGGAGTTTGGATCTATATGGGTGTCTATGCATGGTTTAGGCTTGTTAGTCAGTATGCTGAGATGGGGTGTCGGGGGTTTCAGTATGTATCAGTGCATGTATGCATTGTGTATGCTTCTTAGTCGGTATGCTTAGATGGGGGTGTGGGGGGTTTCAGTATGTATCAGTGCATGTTTGCATTGTGTATGCTTCTTAGTCGGTATGCTTAGATGGGGGTGTGGGTTTGGGTCTGTATGGGTGTATGCATGCATGGCGTATGCTCGTTAGCCTGTATGCTTAGATGGGGGTGGGGGGTCTGGATGGGTGTATGTATGCATGGTGTATGCTTGTTAGTCTGTATGCTGAGATGGGTGGTGGGGGTTGTGTCTGTATGGGTGTATGTATGCATGGTGTATGCTTACTTTGTATTTTGAGATGGGGTGGGGGAGGTTGCGTCTATATGGGAGCATGTATGCATGGTGTATGCTTTTTAGTCTGTATGCTGAGATGGGGTGGGGGAGTTCAGGTCTGTATGGGTGTATGTATGCATTGTGTATGCTTACGTTGCATGCTGAGATGGGGTGGGGGGTTTGGGTCTATATGGGTGTGTTTATTCATGGTGTATGCATTTAAGTCGGTATGCTGAGATGGGTGGTGGGGGGTTGTGTCTGTATCGGTGTTTGTATGCATGGTGTATGCTTGTTAGTCTGAATGCTGAGATGGGGTGTGGGGGGTTCAGGTCTGTATGGGTGTATGTATGCATGGTGTATGCTTGTTAGTCTGTATGCTGAGATGGGTGTGGGGGGTTTGGGTCTGTATGTGTGCATGTATGCATGGTGTATGCTTGTTAGTCTTTATGCTGATATGGGGTGTGAGGGGGTTGTGTCTGTATGGGTGTATATGTGCATGGTGTATGCTTGTTAGTCTGTATGCTGAGATGGGTGTGGGGGGTTGCAACTGTATGGTTTTATGTATGCATGGTGTATGCTTACTTTGTATGCTGAGAGAGGGTGGGTGTGTTTGGGTCTATATGGGTGTGTATGCATGGTGTATGCTTGTTAGTCGGTATGCTGAGATGGGGTGTGGGGGATTTGGGTCTGTATGGGTGTATATGTGCATGGTGTATGCTTTTTAGTCTGTTTGCTGAGATGGATGTGGGGGGTTTGGATATGTATGTGTGTATGTATGCATGGTGTATGCTTACTTTGTATGCTGAGATGGGCTGGGGGTTCTGGTCTATATGGGTATATGTATGCATGGTGTATGCGTGTTAGTCTGTATGCTGATGTGGGGTGTGAGGGGTTTGGGTCTGTATGGGTGTATATGTGCATGATGTATGCTGGTTAGTCTGTATGCTGAGATGGGGCTGGGGGGTTGCATCTGTATGGGTTTATGTATGCATGGTGTATGCTTACTTTGTATGCTGAGATGGGTGTTGGGGGGTTGGTATGTATGGGTGCATGTATGCATGGTGTATGCTTGTTAGTCGTATGCTGAGATGGGGTGTGGGGGGTTTGGGTCTGTATGGGTGTATATGTGCATGGTGTATGCTGGTTAGTCTGTATGCTGAGATGGGGCTGGGGGGTTGCATCTGTATGGGTTTATGTATGCATGGTGTATGCTTACTTTGTATGCTGAGATGGGGTGGGGGTGTTTGGGTCTATATGGGTGTGTATGCATGGTGTATGCTTGTTAGTCGTATGCTGAGATGGGGTGTGGGGGGTTTGGGTCTGTATGGGTGTATATGTGCATGGTGTATGCTTGTTAGTCTGTATGCTGAGATGGGGTGGTGTTTTGCATCTGTATGGGTTTATGTATGCATGGTGTATGCTTACTTTGTATGCTGAGATGGTGTGGGGGTGTTTGGGTCTATATGGGTGTATGCATGCATGGTGTATGCTTGTTAGCCTGTATGCTTAGATGGGGGCGGGGTCTGGATGGGTGTATGTATGCATGATGTATGCTTGTTAGTCTATATGCTGAGATGGGTGGTGGGGGGTTGTGTCTGTATCGGTGTATGTATGCATGGAGTATGCTTACTTTGTATGCTGAGATGGGGTGGGGAGTTTGGGTCTATATGGGTGTGTTTATTCATAGTGTATGCATTTAAGTCGGTATGCTGAGATGGGTGGTGGGGGGTTGTGTCTGTATCGGTGTATGTATGCATGGTGTATGCTTGTTAGTCTGAATGCTGAGATGGGGTGGGGGGTTCAGGTCTGTATGGGTGCATGTATGCATGGTGTATGCTTGTTAGCCTTTATGCTGAGATGGGGGTGGGGGGGTCTGGGTGGGTGTATGTTTACACATTGCATGCTTGTTAGTATGTATGCTGAGATGGGTGGTGAGGGTTGTGTCTGTATGGGTGTATGTATGCATGGTGTATGCTTACTTTGTATGCAGAGATGGGGTGGGGCGTTTGGGTCTATATGGGTGTGTGTATTCATGGTGTATGCATTTTAGTCGGTATGCTGAGATGGGGTGTGGGGGGTTTCAGTCTGTATCGGTGCATCTATTAATGGTGTATGCATGCTAGTCTGTATGCTGAGATGGAGTGGCAGTTTTGGTCTGTCTGGGTGTATGAATGCATGGTGTATGCTTGTTAGCCTGTATTGTGAGATGGGGTGGGGGGTCTGGATGGGTGTATGTGTGCATGGTGTATGCTTGTTAGTCTGAATGCTGAGATGGGTTGCGGGGGGTTTCAGTCTGTATCGGTGCATGTATGAATGGTGTATGCATGCTAGTCTGCATGCTGAGATGGGGTGGCGGTTTTGGTCTGTCTGGGTGTATGAATGCATGGTGTATGCTTGTTAGCCTGTATTGTGAAATGGGGGTGGGGGGTCATGATGGGTGTATGTGTGCATGTTGTATGCTTGTTAGTCTGTATGCTGAGATGGGTGGTGGGGAATTGTGAATGTATGGGTGCATGTATGCATGGTGTATGCTTACTTTGTATGCTGAGATGGGGTGGGGAGTTTGGGTCTATATGGATGTATGTATGCATGGTGTATGCTTGTTAGTCTGTATGCTGAGATAGGGGGTGGGGGGTTTGGGTCTGTACGCGTGTATGTATGCATGGTGTATGCTTAATTTGTATGTTGAGATGGGGTGGGGAGTTTGGGTCTATATGGGTGTGTGTATTCATGGTGTATGCATTTAAGTCGGTATGCTGACATGGGGTGCGGGGGGTTTCAGACTGTATCGGTGCATGTATGAATGGTGTATGCATGCTAGTCTGTATGCTGAGATGGGGTGGCGGTTTTGGTCTGTATGGGTGTATGAATGCATGGTGTATGCTTGTAAGCCTGTATTGTGAGATGGGGGTGGGGGGTCTGGATGGGTGTATGTGTGCATGGTGTATGCTTGTTAGTCTGAATGCTGAGATGGTGTGCGGGGGGTTTTAGTCTGTATCGGTGCATGTATGAATGGTGTATGCATGCTAGTCTGTATGCTGAGAGGGGGTGGCGGTTTTGGTCTGTCTGGGTGTATGAATGCATGGTGCATGCTTGTTAGCCTGTATTGTGAGATGGGGTGGGGGGTCTGGATGGGTGTATGTGTGCATGTTGTATGCTTGTTAGTCTGTATGCTGAGATGGGTGGTGGGGGGTTGTGAATGTATGGGTGCATGTATGCATGGTGTATGCTTACTTTGTATGCTGAGATGGGGTGGGGGAGTTTGGATCTATATGGATGTATGTATGCATGGTGTATGCGTGTTAGTCTGTATGCTGAGATAGGGGGTGGGGGTTTGGGTCTGAATGGGTGTATGTATGCATGGTGTATGCTTGTTAGTCTGTATGCTGAGATAGGGGGTGGGCGGTTTGGGACTGTACAGGTGTATGTATGCATGGTGTATGCTTACTTTGTACGCTGAGGTGGGGTGGGGTTTCCGGTCTATATGGGTGTATGTATGCATGGTGTATGCTTACTTTGTATGCTGAGATGTTGTGGGAAGTTTGGGT
This sequence comes from Ambystoma mexicanum, assembly GCF_040938575.1. Classification (NCBI taxonomy): domain Eukaryota; kingdom Metazoa; phylum Chordata; class Amphibia; order Caudata; family Ambystomatidae; genus Ambystoma; species Ambystoma mexicanum. Next base: position 511,425,988 of record NC_090934.1, read on the forward strand.
CTATATGGGTGTGTGTATTCATGGTGTATGCATTTTAGTCGGTATGCTGAGATGGGGCGGGTGTTATGTCTGTGTGTGTGTATGTATGCATGGTATATGCTTACTTTGTATGCTGAGATGGGTTGGGGGAGTTTCGTTTTATATGGGTTTGTGTATGCATGGTGTATGCTTGTTAGTCTGTATGCTGAGATGGGTGTTGGGGGTTGTGTCGGTATGGGTGCATGCTTACATGGTGTGTGCTTGTTTGTATGCTGATATGGGGTGTGCAGGGTTTGGGTCTGTATGGGTGTATATATGCATGGTGTATGCTTGTTAGTCTGTTTGCTGAGATGGCAGTGGGGAATTTGGGTCTGCATGGGTGTAGAAAAGGATAGGGGGATTCTGTTTTGTATGGTTGTATGTATGCAGGATGTATGCGTGCAAGTCTGTATGCTGAGATGGGGGTGGCGGTTTTGGTCTGTCTTGGTGTATGCATGCATTGTGTATGCTTTTTAGCCTGTATTGTGAGATGGGGGTGGGGAGGTCTGGATGGGTGTATGTATGCACGGTGTATGCTTGTTAGTCTGTATGCTGAGATGGGTGGTGGGGGGTTGTGTCTGTATGGGTGTATGTATGCATGGTAAATGCTTACTTTGTATGTTGAGATGGGGTTGGGGAGTTTGGGTTTATATGGGTGTATGTATGCATGGTGTATGCTTGTTAGTCTGTATGCTGAGATGGGGTTGGGGGGTTTGGGTCTGCATGGGTGCATGTATGCATGGTGTATGCTTGTTAGTCTTTTTGCTGAGATGGGTGTGGGGGTTTGGGTCTGTATGTGTGTATGTATGCATGGTGCATGCTGAGATGGGGTGGGGGTTCTGGTCTATGTGGGTGTATGTATTCATGGTGTATGTGCATTAGTCTGTATGCTGAGATGGGTGGTGTGGGTTGGGTATGTATGGGTGCATGTATGCATGGTGTATGCTTTTAGTCTGTATGCTGATATGGGGTGTGAAGGTTTTGCGTCTGTATGGGTGTATATGTGCATGGTGTATGCTTGTTAGTCTGTATGCTGAGATGGGGGTGGGGGTTTGGGTCTGTATGAGTGTATTTATGCATGGTGTATGCTTACTTTGTATGCTGAGATGGGGTGTGGGAGTTTGGATCTATATGGGTGTGTATGCATGGTTTATGCTTGTTAGTCGGTATGCTGAGATGGGGTGTGGGGGGTTTCAGTATGTATCAGTACATTTATGCATTGTGTATGCTTCTTAGTCTGTATGCTTAGATGGGGGTGTTGGTTTGGGTCTGTATGGGTATATGCATGCATGGCGTATGCTTTTTAGCCTGTATGCTTAGATGGGGGTGGGGAGTCTAGATGGGTGTATGTATGCATGGTGTATGCTTGTTAGTCTGCATGCTGAGATGGGTGGTGGGGGTTGTGTATGTATAGGTGTATGTATGCATGGTCTATGCTTACTTTGTATTTTGAGATGGGGTGGGGGAGGTTGCGTCTATATGGGTGTATGTATGCATGGTGTTTGCTTGTTAGTCTGTATGCTGAGATGGGGGTGGGGGGTTCGGGTCTGTATGGGTATACGTATGCATGGTGTTTGCTTGTTAGTCTGTTTACTGATATGGGTGTGGGTGGTTTGGGTCTGTATGTGATTATGTATGCATGGTCTATTCTTACTTTATATGCTGAGTTGCGGTGGGGGTTCCGGTTTATATGGGTGTATGTATGCATGGTGTATGCTTGTTAGTCTGTATTCTGAGATTGGTGGTGGGGGGTTGGGTCTGTATGGATGTATATGTGCATGGTGTATGCTTGTTAGTCTGTATGCTGAGATGGGGTGAGGGTTAGGGTCTGCATGGGTGTATGTATGCATGGTGTATGCTTGTTAGCCTGTATGCTGAGATGGGGTGCGGGGGTCTGGATGGGTGTATGTATACACAGTGTATGCTTGTTAGTCTGTATGCTGAGAACTGTGGTGAGGGTTGTTTCTGTATGGGCGTATGTATGGATGGTGTATGCTTACTTTGTATGCTGAGATGGGTTGGGGGAGTTTGGGTCTATATGGGTGTGTGTATTCATAATGTATGCATGTTAGTCGGTATGCTCAGATGGGGTGTGGGTGGTTTCAGTCTGTATCGGTGCATGTATGAACGGTGTGTGCGTGCTAGTCTGTATGCTGAGATGTGGGTGGCGGTTTTGGTCTGGCCGGGTGTATGAATGCATGGTGTATGCTTGTTAGCCTGTATTGTGAGAATTGGGTGGGGGGGGGTCTGGGTGGGTGTATGTGTGCATGTTGTATGCTTGTTAGTCTGTATGCTGAAATGGGTGGTGGGGGGTTGTGAATGTATGGGTGCATGTATGCATTGTGTATGCTTACTTTGTATGCTGAGATGGGATGGGGGATTTTGGGTCTATATGGATGTATGTATGCATGGTGTATGCTTGGTAGTCTGTATGCTGAGATACAGGTTGTGGGGGTTCGGATCTGAATGGGTGTATGTATACATGGTGTATGCTTGTTAGTTTGTTTGCAGAGATGGGGTTGGGGGTTCGGGTCTGTACAGGTATATGTATGCATGGTGTATGCTTATTTTGTATGCTGAGATGGGTTGGGGTTTCCGGTCCATATGGGTGTATGTATGGATGGTGTATGCTTGTTAGTCTGTATGCTGAGATGAGGTTGGGGGTTTAGGTCTGTATGGGGGTATGCATGCATGGTGTCTGCTTGTTAACCTGTATGCTGAGATGGGGGTGGATGGTCTGGATGGGTGTTTGTATACATGGTGTATGCTTGTTATTCTGTATGCTGAGATGGGTTGGGGGGTTGTATCTGTATGGGTGTATGTATGCATGGTGTATGCTTTTTAGTCTGTATGCTGAGATGGCGTGTTGGTTTGGGTCTGTATGAGTGTATACATGCATGGTGTATGCTTATCAGCCTGTATGCTGGGATGGGGTGAAGGTGTCTGGATGGGTATATGTATGCATGGTGTATTCTTGTTATTCTATATGCTGAGATGGGTGGTGTGGTGTTGTGTCTGTATGGGTGTATGTATGCATGGTGTATGCTTTCTTTGTATGCTGAGATGAGGTGGGGGTTCTGGTCTATATGGGTGTATGTATGCATGGTGTCTACTTGTTAGTCTGTATGCTGATATGGGGTGTGAAGGGTTTGGGTCTGTATGGGTGTATATATGCATGGTGTATGTTTGTTAGTCTGTATGCTGAGATGGGGCCTGTGTTATGTCTGTGTGTATGTATGCATAGTCTATGCTTACTTTGTGTGCTGAGATGGGGGTGGGGGAGTTTGGGTCTATATGGGTGTGTATGCATGGTGTATGCTTGTTAGTCTGTATGCTGAGATGGGTGGTGGGGGTTGGGTCCGTATGGGTGCATGCATACATGGTGTGTGCTTGTTTATATGCTGATATGGGGTGTGCAGGGTTTGGGTCTGTATGGGTGTATATATGTATGGTGTATGCTTGTTAGTCTGTTTGCTGAAATGGGGGTAGGGTGATTGGGTCTGCATGGGTGTAGATCAGGATAGGGGGATTCTGTTTTGTATGGTTGTATGTATGCAGGATGTATGCATGCTAGTCTTTATGCTGAGAATGGGGTGGTGGTTTTGGTCTGTCTGGGAGTATGCATGCAATGTGTATGCTTGTTAGCCTGTATTGTGAGATGGGGTGGGGGGGCGTCTGGATGGGTGCATGTATGCATGGTGAATGCCTGTTAGTCAGTATGCTGAGATGGGGTGTGAGGGGGGTTCAGTCTGTATCAGTGCATATATGCATGGTGATTGCTTGTTAGCCTGTATGCTGAGATGGGGTGGGGGGTCTAGATGGGTGTATGTATGCATGGTGTTTGCTTGTTAGTCTGTATGCTGAGATGGGTTGTGGGGGGTTGTGTCTATTTGGGTGTATGTATGCATGGCGTATGCTTTTTAGTCTGTTTGCTGAGATGGTTGTGGGGGGTTTGGATATGTATTTGTGTATGTATGCATGGTGTATGCTTACTTTGTATGCTGAGATGGGATTGGGGTTCTGGTCTATATGGGTGTATGTATCCATGGTGTATGCGTGTTAGTCTGTATGCTGATGTGGGGTGTGAGGGGTTTGGGTCTGTATGGGTGTATATGTGCATGGTGTATGCTTGTTAGTCTGTATGCTGAGATGGGGGTGGGGGTTTGCATCTGTATGGGTTTATGTATGCATGGTGTATAATTACTTTGTATGCTGAGATGGGTGGTGGGGGGTTGGGTATGTATGGGTGCATGTATGCATGGTGTAGGCTTACTTTTTATATTGTGATGGGGGTGGGGGAGGTTGTGTCTATATGGGTGTATGTATGCATGGTGTATGCTTGTTAGTCTGTATGCTGAGATGGGGTGGGGGAGTTTGGGTCTATATGGATGTATGCATGGTGTATGCTTGTTAGTCTGTATGTTGAGATAGGGTTTGGGGGTTCGGGTCTGAATGGGTGTATTGATGCATGGTGTATGCTTGTTAGTTAGTTTGCTGAGATGGGGGTGGGGGTTGGGTCTGTACGGGTGTATGTATGCATGGTGTATGCTTACTTTGTATGCTGAGATGGGGTGGGGTTTCAAGTCTATATGGGTGTATGTATGCATGGTGTATGCTTGTTAGTCTGTATGCTGAGATGGGTTGTGGGGGGTTTGGCTCTGTATGGGTGCATGCATGTATGATTTATGCTTGTTATTCTGCATACTGAGATGAGGGTGGAGGTTTAGGTCTGTGTGGGTGTATGCATGAATGGTGTATGCTTGTTAGCCTGTTTGCTGAGATGGGGGTTGGGGTTCTGGATGGGTATATGTATGCATGGTGTCTGCTTGTTATTCTGTATGCTGAGATGGGTGGGGGTGTTGTGTCTGTAAGGTGTATGTATGCATGGGGCATGTTTACTTTGTATGCTGAGATGGGGTGGGAGAGTTACGGTCTATATGGGTGTGTGAATGCATGGTGTCTGCTTGTTAGTCGGTATGCTGAGATGGGGTGTGGGGGTTTCAGTCTGTATCAGTGCATGCATGCAACGTGTATGCTTTTTAGTCTGTATGCTGAGATGGGGGTGAAGGGGTTGTGTCTGAATGGGTGTATGTATGCATGGTGTATGCATACTTTGATTGCTGAGATGGGGTGGGGGTTCCGTTCTATATGGGAGTATGTTTGCACGGTGTATACTTGTTAGTCTGTATGCTGAGATGAGTGATGGTGGGGTTGTTTCTCTATGGGTGTATATATGCATGTTGTATGCTTGTTAGTCTGTATGCTGTGACGGGGAGGTGGGTTGTGTTTGTGTGTGTGTATGTATGCATGGTGTATGCTTACTTTGTATGCTGAGATGGGGTTGCGGGAGTTTGGGTCTATATGGGTGTGTGTATAGATGGTGTATGCTTGTTAGCCTGTATGCTGAGATGGGGTGGGCGGTCTGGATGGGTGTATGCATGCATGGTGTATGCTATTTAGTCTGTATGCTGATCTGGGTGGTGGAGGGTTGTGTCTGTATGAGTGTATGTATGCATGGTGTATGCTTACTTTGTATGCTGAGATGGGGGTGGGGGAGGTTGGGTCTATATGGGTGTACGTATGCATGGTGTATGCTTGTTAGTCTGTATGCTGAGATGGGGGTGGGGGGTTCGGGTCTGTATGGGTATACGTATGCATGGTGTTTGCTTGTTAGTCTGTTTACTGAGATGGGTGTGGGTGGTTTGGGTCTGTATGTGATTATGTATGCATGGTGTATTCTTACTTTATATGCTGAGATGGGGTGGGGGTCCCGGTTTATATGGGTGTATGTATGCATGGTGTATGCTTGTTAGTCTGTATTCTGAGATTGGTGGTGGGGGTTGGGTCTGTATGGATGTATATGTGCATGGTGTATTCTTGTTAGTCTGTATGCTGAGATGGGGTGAGGGTTAGGGTCTGCATGGGTGTATGTATGCATGGTGTATGCTTGTTAGCATGTATGCTGAGATGGGGGCGTGGGGGCCTGGGTGGGTGTATGTATACACAGTGTATGCTTGTTAATCTGTATGCTGAGATGGGTGGTGAGGGTTGTGTCTGTATGGGTGTATGTATGTATGGTGTATGCTTACTTTATATGCTGAGATGGGGTGGGGGAGTTTGGGTCTATATGGCTGTGTGTATTCATGGTGTATGCTTGTTAGTCGTTATGTTGAGATGGGGTGTGGGGGGTTTCAGTCTGCATCGGTGCATGTATGAATGGTGTATGTGTGCTAGTCTGTATGCTGAGATGGGGTGGCGGTTTTGGTCTGTCTGGGTGTATACATGCATGGTATATGCTTGTTAGCCTTTATTGTGAGATGGGGGTTGGGGGTCTGGATGGGTGTATGTTAGCATGGTGTATGCTTACTTTGTATGTTGAGATGGGGGAGGTTGCATCTATATGGGTGTATGTATGCATGGTGTATACTTGTTAGTCTGTATGCTGAGATGGGGTGGGGGAGTTCAGGTCTGTATGGGTGTATGTATGCATGGTGTATGCTTGTTAGTCTGTTTGCTGAAATGGGTGTGGGGGGTCTGGGTCTCTATGTGTGTATGTATGCATGGTGTATGCTTGTTAGCCTGTATGCTGAGATGGGGTGGGGGGGTCTGGATGGGTGAATGTATACACAGTGTATGCTTGTAAGTCTGTATGCTGAGAACGGTGGTGAGGGTTGTTTCTGTATGGGCGTATGTATGGATGGTGTATGCTTACTTTGTATGCTGAGATGGGGTGGGGGAGTTTGGGTCTGTATGGGTGTGTGTATTCACGGTGTATGCATGTTAGTCGGTATGCTCAGATGGGGTGCGGGTGGTTTCAGTCTGTATCGGTGCATGTATGAATGGTGTGTGCGTGCTAGTCTGTATGCTGAGATGGGGGTGCCGGTTTTGGTCTGTCCGGGTGTATGAATGCATGGTGTATGCGTGTTAGCCTGTATTGTGAGAATTGGGTGGGGGGGTCTGGGTGGGTGTATGTGTGCATGTTGTATTCTTGTTAGTCTGTATGCTGAGATGGGTGGTGGGGGGTTGTGAATGTATGGGTGCATGTATGCTTTGTGTATGCTTATCTTGTATGCTGAGATGGGGTGGGGGAATTAGGTTATATATGGGTGTGTGTATGCAAGGAGTATGCTTGATAGTCTGTATGCTGAGATGGGTGGTGGGGGTTGGGTCCGTATGGGTGCATGCATACATGGTGTGTGCTTGTTTGTATGCTGATATGGGGTGTGTGGGGTTTGGGTCTGTATGGGTGTAGATATGCATGGTGTATGCTTGTTAGTATGTTTGCTGAGATAGGGGTGGGGTGATTGCGTCTGCATGGGTGTAGATCAGGATAGGGGGATTCTGTTTTGTATGGTTGTATGTATGCAGGATGTATGCGTGCTAGTCTGTATGCTGAGAATGGGGTGGTGGTTTTGGTCTGTCTGGGTGTATGCATGCAATGTGTATGCTTGTTAGCCTGTATTGTGAGATGGGGTAGGGGGTGTCTGGATGGGTGCATGTGTGCATGGTGTATGCTTGTTAGTCAGTATGCTGAGATAGGGTGTGGGGGATCAGTCTGTATCAGTGCATGTATGCATGGTGATTGCCTGTTAGGCTGTATGCTGAGATGGGGTGGGGGGTCTAGATGGGTGTATGTATGCATGGTGTTTGCTTGTTAGTCTGTATGCTGAGATGGGTGGTTGGGGGTTGTGTCTGTATGGGTGTATGTATGCATGGTGTATGCTTACTTTGTTTGCTGAGATGAGGTTGAGAGGTTGGGTCTATATGGGTGTATGGATGCATGGTGTATGCTTGTTAGTCTGTATGCTGAGATGGGGTTGTGGTGTTTGGGTCTAAATGGGTGTATGTATGCATTGTGTATGATTTTTAGTCTCTTTGCTGAGATGGATGTGGGGGGTTTGGATATGTATGTGTGTATGTATGCATGGTGTATGCGTGTTAGTCTGTATGCTGATGTGGGGTGTGAGGGGTTTGGGTCTGTATGGGTGTATATGTGCATGGTGTATGCTCGTTAGTCTGTATGCTGAGATGGGGGTGGGGGGTTGCATCTGTATGGGTTTATGTATGCATGGTGTATGCTTACTTTGTATGCTGAGATGGGTGGTGGGGGGTTGGGTATGTATGGGTGTAGATCAGGATAGGGGGATTCTGTTTTGTATGGTTGTATGTATGCAGGATGTATGCGTGCTAGTCTGTATGCTGAGAATGGGGTGGCGGTTTTGGTCTGTCTGGGTGTATGCATGCAATGTGTATGCTTGTTTGCCTGTATTGTGAGATTGGGGTGGGGGGCGTCTGGATGGGTGCATGTATGCATGGTGTATGCTTATTAGTCAGTATGTTTAGATGGGGTGTGAGGGGGTTCAGCCTGTATCAGTGCATGTATGCATGGTGATTGCTTGTTAGCCTGTATGCTGAGATGGGGTGGGGGCTCTAGATGGGTGTATGTATACATGGTGTTTGCTTGTTTGTCTGTTTGCTGAGATGGGTGGTGGGGGTTGTGTCTGTAAGGCAGTATGTATGCATGGTGTATGCTTACTTTGTATGCTGCGATGAGGTTAGGAGGTTGGGTCTATATGGGTGTATGTATGCATGGTGTATGCTTGTTAGTCTGTATGCTGAGATGGGGTTGGGGGGTTCGGGTCTGTATGGGTGTATGTATGCATGTTGTATGCTTTTTAGTCTGTTTGCTGAGATGGGTGTGGGGGGGTTGGATGTGTATGTGTGTATGTATGCATGGTGTATGCTTACTTTGTATGCTGAGATGGGCTGGGGGTTGTGGTCTATATGGGTGTATGTATGCATGGTGTATGCGTGTTAGTCTGTATGCTGATGTGGGGTGTGAAGGGTTTGGGTCTGTATGGGTGTATATGTGCATGGTGTATGCTTGTTATTCTGTATGCTGAGATGGGGGTGGGGGTTTGCATCTGTATGAGTTTATGTATGCATGGTGTATGCTTACTTTGTATGCTGAGATGGGTGGTGGGGGGTTGGGTATGTATGGGTGCATGTATGCATGGTGTATGCTTGTTAGTCATTATGCTGATATAGGGTGTGAGGGGTTTGGGTCTGTATGGGTGTATATGTGCATGGTGTATGCTATTAGTCTGTATGCTGAGATGGGGGTGGGGGGTTGCATCTGTATGGGTTTATGTATGCATGGTGTATGCTTACTTTGTATGCTGAGATGGGGTGGGGGTGTTTGGGTCTATATGGGTGTGTATGCATGGTGTATGCTTGTTAGTCGGTATGCTGAGGTGAGGTGTGGGGGGTTTGGGTCTGTATGGGTGTATATGTGCATGGTGTATGCTTGTTAGTCTGTATGCTGAGATGGGGGTGGGGGTTTGCATCTTTATGGGTTTATGTATGCATGGTGTATGCTTACTTTGTATGCTGAGATGGGGTGGGGGTGTTTGGGTCTATATGGGTGTATGCATGCATGGTGTATGCTTGTTAGCCTGTATGCTTAGACAGGGGCGGGGGTCTGGATGGGTTTATGTATGCATGATGTATGCTTGTTAGTCTGTATGCTGGAATGGGTTGTGGGGGGTTATGTCTGTATGTATGCATGGTGTATGCTTACTCTGTATGTTGAGATGGGGTGGGGGAGGTTGCATCTATATGGGTGTATGTATGCATGGTGTATGCTTGTTAGTCTGTATGCTGAGATAGGGGGTGGGGGGTTTGGGTCTGAATGGGTGAATGTATGTATGGTGTATGCTTCTTAGTCTGTATGCTGAGATAGGGGGTGGGGGTTTGGGTCTATATGGGTGTGTGTATTCATGGTGTATGCATTTTAGTCGGTATGATGAGATGGGGTGCAGGGGGTTTTAGTCTGTATCGGTGCATGTATGAATGATGTATGCGTGCCAGTCTGTATGCTGAGACGGGATGGCGGATTTGGTCTGTCTGGGTGTATGAATGCATGGTGTATGCTTGTTAGCCTGTATTGTGAGAAGGGGGTGGGGGGTCTGGATGGGTATATGTATGCATGGTGTATTCTTATTATTCTGTATGCTGAGATGGGTGGTGTGGTTTTGTGTCTGTATGGGTGTATGTATGCATGGTGTATGCTTACTTTGTATGCTGAGATGGGGTGGGGGTTCAGGTCTATATGGGTGTATGTTTGCACGGTGTATACTTGTTAGTCTGTACGCTGAGATGGGTGGTGGTGGTGGGGTTGGTTCTGTATGGGTGCATGTATGCATGGTGTATGCTTGTTAGTCTGTATGCTGATATGGGGTGTGAGGGGTTTGGGTCTGTATGGGTGTATATATGCATGGTGTATGCTTGTTAGTCTGTATGCTGTGATGGGGCGGTGGGTTGTGTTTGTGTGTGTGTATGTATGCATGGTGTATGCTTACTTTGTATGCTGAGATGGGGGTGGGGGAGTTTGGGTCTATATGGGTGTGTTTTTGGATGGTGTATGCTTATTAGCCTGTATGCTGAGATGGGGTGGGGGGGTCTGGATGGGTGTATGTATACATGGTGTATGCCGGTTAGTCTGTATGCTGAGATTGGGTGTGGGAGTTCAGGTCTGTATGGGTGTATGTATGCATGGTGTATGCTTGTTAGTCTGTTTGCTGAGATGGGTGTGGGGGTTTGGGTATGTATGTGTGTATGTATTCATGGTGTATGCTTGTTAGCCTGTATGCTGAGATGCGGTGGGGGGTCTGGATGGGTGTATGTATACACAGTGTATGCTTGTTAGTCTGTATGCTGAGATGGGTGGTGAGGGTTGTGTCTGCATGGGTGTATGTATGCATGGTGTATGCTTACTTTGTACGCTGAGATGGGGTGGGGGAGTTTGGGTCCATATGGGTGTGTGTTTTCATGATGTATGCATGTTAGTCGGTATGCTCAGAAGGGGTGCGGGGGGTTTCAGTCTGTATCGGTGCATGTATGAATGGTGTATGCGTGCTAGTCTGTATGCTGAGATGGGGGTTGCGGTTTTGGTCTGTCTTGGTGTATGAATGCATGGTGGATGCTTGTTAACCTGTATTGTGAGATGGGGGTTGGGGGGGTATGGATGGGTGTATGTGTGCATGTTGTATGCTTGCTAGTCTTTATGCTGAGATGGTTGGTGGGGGGTTGTGAATATATATGGGTGCATGGATGTATTGTCTATGCTTACTTTGTATGCTGAGATGGGGTGGGGGATATTGGGTCTATATGGATGTATGAATACATGGTGTATGCTTGTTAGTTTGTTTGCTGAGATGGGGTTGGGGGTTTCGATCAGTACGGGTGTATGTATGCATGGTGTATGCTTACTTTGTATGCTGAGATGGGTTGGGGGTCCCGGTCTATATGAGTGTAAGTATGCATGGTGTATGCGTGTTTGTCAGTATGCTGAGATGGGGTGTGAGGGGGGTTCAGTCTGTATCAGTGCATGTATGCATGTGTATGAATTTCAGTCTGTATGCTCACATGGGGGTCTGGGTTTGGGTCTGTATGGGTGTATGCATGCATGGTGTATGCTTGTTAGCCTTATGCTGATACTGTGTGGGGGGGTCTGGATGGGTGCATGTATGCATGGTGTATGCTTGTTAGTCTGTATGCTGAGATGGGTGGTGGGGGGCTGTGTCTGTATGGGTGTATGTATGCATGGTGTATGCTTACTTTGTATGCTGAGAAGGGGTTGGGAGGTTGGGTCTATATGGGTGCATGCATACATGGTGTGTGCTTGTTTGTATGCTGATTTGGGATGTACAGGGTTTGGGTCTGTATGGGTGTATATATGCAGGGTGTATGCTTGTTAGTCTGTATGCTGAGATGGGGTGGGGGTTTGGGTCTGCATGGGTGTAGATCAGGATAGGGGATTCGGTTTTGTATGATTGTATGTATGCAAGATGTATGCGTGCTAGCCTGTATTGTGAGATGGGCTGGGGGGTCTGGATGGGTGTATGTATGAATGGTGTATGCTTGTTAGTCAGTATGCTGATATGTGGGTGGGGGGTAGAGTCTGTATGGGTGTACGTATGCATGGTGTATGCTTGTTAGTCTGTTTACCGGGATGGGTGTGTGGGGTTTGGGTATGTATGTGATTATGTATGCATGATGTATGCTTACTTTGTATGCTGAAATGGGGTGGGGGTTCTGGTCTATATGGGTGTATGTATGCATGGTGTATGCTTGTTAGTCTGTATTCTGAGATGTGTGGTGGGGGTTGGGTCTGTATGGGTGTATATGTGCATGGTGTATGCTTGCTAGTCTGTATGCTGAGATGGGTTTGGGGGTTTGGGTCTGTATCAGTGCATGTATGCATTGTGTATGCTTTTTAGTCTGTATGCTGAGATGGGGGTGTGGGTTTGGGTCTGTATGGGTGTATGCATGCATGGTGTATGCTTGTTAGCCTGTATGCTTGGATGTGGGTAGTGGGATCTGGGTAGGTGTATGTATGCATGGTGTACGCTTGTTAGTCTGTATGCTGAGGTGGGTGGTGGGGGGTTGTGTATGTATGGGTGCATGCATACATGGTGTGTGCTTGTTTGTATGCTGATATGGGGTGTGCAGGATTTGGGTCTGTATGGGTGTATGTATGCATGGTTTATGCTTACTTTGTATGCTGGGATGGGGGTGGGGGAGTTTGGGTCTATATGGGAGTGTGTATGCAGGGTGTATGCTTGTTAGCCTGTATGCTGAGAAGGGGTGGGGGGTCTGGATGGATGCATGTATGCATGGTGTATGCTTGTTAGTCTGTATGCTGAGATGGGGTGGGGGTTTGGGTCTACATGGGTGTAGATCAGGATAGGGGATTCTGTTTTGTATGGTTGTATGTATGCAAGATGTATGCGTGCTAGTCTGTATGCTGAGATGGGGGTGGCAGTTTTGGTCTGTCTGGGTGTATGCATGCATTGTGTATGCCTGTTAGCCTGTATTGTGAGATGGGGTGGGGGGTCTGGATGGGTGTATGTATGAATGGTGTATGCTTGTTAGTCTGTATGCTGATATGTGCGTGGGGGGTTGGGTCTGTATGGGTGTACGTACTCATGGTGTATGCTTGTTAGTCTGTTTACCGAGATGGGTGTGGGGGATTTGGGTATGTATGTGATTATGTATGCATGGTGTATGCTTACTTTGTATGCTGAGATGGGGTGGTGGTTCTGGTCTATATGGGTGTATGTATGCATGGTGTATGCTTGTTAGTCTGTATTCAGAGATGTGTGGTGGGGGTTGGGTCTGTATGGGTGTATATGTGCATGGTGTATGCTTGCTAGTCTGTATGCTGAGATGGGTGTGGGGGTTTGGGTCTGTATCAGTGCATGTATGCATTGTGTATGCTTTTTAGTCTATATGCTGAGATGGGGGTGTGGGTTCGGGTCTGTATGGGTGTATGCATGCATGGTTTATGCTTGTTAGCCTGTATGCTTGGATGTGGTTGGTGGGGTCTGGGTAGGTGAATGTATGCATGGTGTACGCTTGTTAGTCTGTATGCTGAGATGGATGGTGGGGGGTTGTGTATGTATGGGTGCATGCATACATGGTGTGTGCTTGTTTGTATGCTGATATGGGGTGTGCAGGGTTTGGGTCTGTATGGGTGTATAAATGCATGGTCTATGCTTGTTCGTCTGTATGCTGAGATGGGTGTGGGGGTTTGGGTCTGTATCAGTGCATGTATGCATTGTGTATGCTTTTTAGTCTGTATGCTGAGATGGGGGTGTGGGTTCGGGTCTGTATGGGTGTATGCATGCATGGTTTATGCTTGTTAGCCTGTATGCTTGGATGTGGTTGGTGGGGTCTGGGTAGGTGAATGTATGCATGGTGTACGCTTGTTAGTCTGTATGCTGAGATGGATGGTGGGGGGTTGTGTATGTATGGGTGCATGCATACATGGTGTGTGCTTGTTTGTATGCTGATATGGGGTGTGCAGGCTTTGGGTCTGTAAGGGTGTATGTATGCATGGTGTATATTTAGTTTGTATGCTGAGATGGGGTGGGGTTCTGGTCTATATGGGTGTATGTATGCATGGTGTATGCTTATTAGTCTGTATGCTGAGATGGGTGGAGGGGTTTGGGTCTGTATGGGTGCATGCATACATGGTGTGTGCTTGTTTGTGTGCTGATATGGGGTGTGCAGGGTTTGGGTCTGTATGGGTGTATATATGCATGGTCTATGCTTGTTAGTCTGTATGCTGAGATGGGGGTGGGGGTTTGGGTCTGGATGGGTGTTGATCAGGAAAGGGGGATTCTGTTTTGTATGGTTGCATGTATGCAGGATTGTTGCGTGCTAGTCTGTATGCCGAAATGGGGGTGGCGGTTCTGGTCTGTCTGGGTGTATGCATGCATTGTGTATGCTTGTTAGCCTTTTTTGTGAGATAGGGATGGGGGGTCTGGATGGGTGCATGTATTTTTAGTCTGTGTACTGATATTGATATGGGGTGTGAGGGGTTTGGGTCTTTATGGGTGTATATATGCATGGTGTATGCTTGTTAGTCTGTATGCTGAGATGGGGGGGTGTTATGTCTGTGTGTGTGAATGTATGCATGGTGTATGCTTACTTTGTATGCTGAGATGGGGTGGGTGAGTTTGGGTCTAGATGGGTGTGTGTATGCATGGTGTATGCTTGTTAGCGTGTATGCTGACATAGGGTAGGGGGTCTGAATGGGTGTATGTATGCATGGTGTATGCTTGTTAGTCTGTATACTGAGATGGGTGGTGGGGGGTTTTTTCTGTATGGGTGTATGTATGCATGGTGTATGCTTACTTTGTATGCTGAGATGGGCTGGGGGTTCTGGTCTATATGGGCGTATGTATGTATGGTGTATGCGTGTTAGTGTGTATGCTGAGATGGGTGGTGGGGGGTTTGGTATGTATGGGTGCATGTATGCATGGTGTACGCTTGTCAGTCTGTATGCTGATATGGGGTGTGAGTGTTTTGGGTCTGTATGGGTATATATGTGCATGTGTATGCTTGTTTGTCTGTATGCTGAGATGGGGGTGGGGGTTTGCATCTGTATGGGTTTATGTGTGCATGGTGTATGCTTACTTTGTGTGCTGAGATGGGGTAGGGGAGTTTGGGCCTATATGGGTGTGTATGCATGGTTTATGCTTGTTAGTCAGTATGCTGAGATGGGGTGTGGGGGGTTTCAGTCTGTACCTGTGCATGTATGCATTGTGTATGCTTTTTAGTCTGTATGCTGAGATGGGGGTGTGGGTTTGGGTCTGTATGGGTGTATGCATGCATGGTGTATGCTTGTTAGCCTGTACGCTTAGAATTGGGGTCGGGCGGGTCTGGGTGGGTGTATGTATGCATGGTGTATGCATGTTAGTCTGTATACTGATATGGGTGTGAGTGATTTGGGTCTGTATGGGTATATATGTGCAAGGTGTATGCTTGTTAGTCTGTATGCTGAGATGAGTGTGGGGGTTTGCATCTGTATGGGTTTATGTATGCATGGTGTATGCTTACTTTGTATGCTGAGATGGGGTGGGGGTTCTGGTCTATATGGGTGTATGTATGCATGGTGTATGCTTGTTAGTCGGGATGCTGAGATGGGGTGTGGGGGGGTTTCAGTCTATACCAGTGCATGTATGCATTGTGTATGCTTTTTAGTCTGTATGCTGATATGGGGGTGTGGGTTTGGGTCTGTATGGGTGTATGCATGCATGGTGTATGCTTGTTAGCCTGTACGCTTAGATTGGGGTCAGGAGGGTCTGGGTGGGTGCATGTATGCATGGTGTATGCATGTTAGTCTGTATGCTGAGATGGGTGGTGGGGGGTTGTGTATGTATGGGTGTATGTATGCATGGTGTATGCTTACTTTGTATGCTGAGATGGGGTGGTGGAGGTTGAGTCTATATGGGTGTATGTATGCATGGTGTATGTTGAGTTTGTATGCTGAGATGGGGTGGGGGTTCTGGTCTATATGGGTGTATGTATGCATGGTGCATGCTTGTTAGTCTGTATGCTGAGATGGGTGGTGTGGGTTGGGTCTGTATGGGTGCATGCATACATGGTCTGTGCTTGTTTGTATGCTGATATGGGGTGTGCAGGATTTGGGTCTGTATGGGTGTATATATGCATGGTGTATGCTTGTTAGTCTGTATGCCGAGATGGGGGTAGGGGGTTTGAGTCTGCATGTGTGTAGATCAGGATAGGGGGATTCTGTTTTTTATGGTTATATGTATACAGGGTGTATGCGTGCTAGTCTGTATGCTGAGATGGGGGTTGCGGTTTTGCTCTGTCTGGGTGTATGCATGCATTGTGTATGCTTGTTAGCCTGTATTGTGAGATGGGGGTGGGGGGTCTGGATGGGTGCATGTATGCATGGTGTTTGATTGTTAGTCTGGATGCTGATATGAGGTGTGAGGGGTTTGGGTCTGTATCGGTGTATATATGCATAGTGTATGTTTTTTAGTCTGTATGCTGAGATTGGGTGAGGGTTATGTCTGTGTGTGTGTATCTATGCATGGTGTGTGCTTACTTTGTATGCTGAGATGGGGTGGGGGAGTTTGGGTCTATATGGGTTTGTGTATGCATCTTGTATGTTTGTTAGTCAGTATGCTGAGATGGGGTGTGAGGGGGGGTTCAGTCTGTATCAGTGCATGTATGCATGGTGTATGAATATTAGTCTGTATGCTGAGATGGGGTTGTGGGTTTGGATCTGTATGGGTGTATGTATGCATGGCGTATGCTTGTTAGCCTTATGCTGAGATGGGGTGGGTGGGTCTGGATGGGTGTATGCATGCATGGTGTATGCTTGTTAGTCTTATGCTGAGATGGGTGGTGGGGGTTGTGTCTGTATGGGTGTATGTATGCATGGTGATGCTTACTGTGAATGCTGAGATGGGGTTGGGAGGTTGGATCTATATGGTTGTATGTATGCATGGTGTATGTTTGTTAGTCTGTATGCTGAGATGGGGTGGGTAGTTCGGGTCTGTATGGGTGTATGTATGCATGATGTGTGCTTGTTAGTCTGTTTGCTGTGATGGGTGTTGGGGGTTTGGGTGTGTATGTGTGTATGTATGCATGGTGTATGCTTATTTTGTATGCTGAGATGGGCTGGGGGTTCTGGTCTATATGGGTGTATGTATGCATGGTGTATGCTTACTGTGTATGCTGAGATGGGGTTGGGAGGTTGGATCTATATGGGTGTATGTATGCATGGTGTATGTTTGTTAGTCTGTATGCTGAGATGGGTTTGGTAGTTCGGGTCTGTATGGGTGTATGTATGCATGGTGTATGCATGTTAGTCTGTATGCTGAGATCGGTGGTGGGGGGTTGGGTATGTATGGGTGCATGTATGCATGGTGTATGCTTGTTAGTCTGTATGCTGATATGGGGTGTGAGGTGTTTGGATCTGTATGGGTGTATCTGTGCATGGTGTATGCTTGTTAGTCTGTATTCTGAGATGGGGGTGTGGGTTTGCATCTGTATGGGTTTATGTATGCATGTTGTACTTTGTATGCTGAGATGTGGTGGGGCAGTTTGGGTCTATATGGGTGTGTATGCATGGTGTATGCTTGTTAGTTGGTATGCTGAGATGGGGTGTGGGGGGGTTCAGTCTGTATCAGTGCATGTATGCATTGTGTCTGCTTTTTAGTCTGTGTGCTGAGATGGGGGTGTGGGTTTGGGTCTGTATGAGTGTATGCATGCATGGTGTATGCTTGTTAGCCTGTATGCTTAGATGGGGGCGGGGGGTCTGGATGGGTGTATGCATGCCTGGTGTATGCTTGTTAGTCTGTATGCTGAGATGGGAGGTGGGGGGTTGTGTCTGCATGGGTGTATGTATGCATGGTGTATGCTTACTTTGTATGCTGAGAAGGGGTTGGGAGGTTGGGTCTATATGGGTGCATGCATACATGGTGTGTGCTTGTTTGTATGCTGATTTGGGATGTACGGGCTTTGGGTCTGTATGGGTGTATATATGCATGGTGTATGCTTGTTAGTCTGTATGCTGAGATGGGGTGGGGGTTTGGGTCTGCATGGGTGTAGATCAGGATAGGGGATTCTGTTTTGTATGGTTGTATGTATGCAAGATGTATGCATGCTAGTCTGTATGCTGAGATGGGGGTGGCAGTTTTGGTCTGTCTGGGTGTATGCATGCATTGTGTATGCTTGTTAGCCTGTATTGTGAGATGCGGGTGGGGGGTCTGGATGGTGTATGTATGAATGGTGTATGCTTGTTAGTCTGTATGCTGATATGTGGGTGGGGGGTTGGGTCTGTATGGGTGTACGTACGCATTTTGTATGCTTGTTAGTCTGTTTACCGAGATGGGTGTGGGGGGTTTGGGTATGTATGTGATTATGTATGCATGGTGTATGCTTACTTTGTATGCTGAGATGGGGTGGGGGTTCTGGTCTAAATGGGTGTATGTATGCATGGTGTATGCTTGATAGTCTGTATTCTGAATTGTGTGGTGGGGGGTTGGGTGTGTATGGGTGTATATGTGCATGGTGTATGCTTGCTAGGCTGCATGCTGAGATGGGTGTGGGGGTTTGGGTCTGTATCAGTGCATGTATGCATGGTGTATGCTTGTTAGTCTGTATGCTGATATGGGGTGTGAGGTGTTTGGATCTGTATGGGTGTATCTGTGCATGGTGTATGCTTGTTAGTCTGTATTCTGAGATGGGGGTGTGGGTTTGCATCTGTATGGGTTTATGTATGCATGTTGTACTTTGTATGCTGAGATGTGGTGGGGCAGTTTGGGTCTATATGGGTGTGTATGCATGGTGTATGCTTGTTAGTTGGTATGCTGAGATGGGGTGTGGGGGGGTTCAGTCTGTATCAGTGCATGTATGCATTGTGTCTGCTTTTTAGTCTGTATGCTGAGATGGGGGTGTGGGTTTGGGTCTGTATGGGTGTATGCATGCATGGTGTATGCTTGTTAGCCTGTATGCTTAGATGGGGGCGGGGGGTCTGGATGGGTGTATGCATGCCTGGTGTATGCTTGTTAGTCTGTATGCTGAGATGGGAGGTGGGGGGTTGTGTCTGCATGGGTGTATGTATGCATGGTGTATGCTTACTTTGTATGCTGAGAAGGGGTTGGGAGGTTGGGTCTATATGGGTGCATGCATACATGGTATGTGCTTGTTTGTATGCTGATTTGGGATGTACGGGCTTTGGGTCTGTATGGGTGTATATATGCATGGTGTATGCTTGTTAGTCTGTATGCTGAGATGGGGTGGGGGTTTGGGTCTGCATGGGTGTAGATCAGGATAGGGGATTCTGTTTTGTATGGTTGTATGTATGCAAGATGTATGCATGCTAGTCTGTATGCTGAGATGGGGGTGGCAGTTTTGGTCTGTCTGGGTGTATGCATGCATTGTGTATGCTTGTTAGCCTGTATTGTGAGATGGAGGTGGGGGGTCTGGATGGGTGTATGTATGAATGGTGTATGCTTGTTTGTCTGTATGCTGATATGTGGGTGGGGGTTGGGTCTGTATGGGTGTACGTACGCATTTTGTATGCTTGTTAGTCTGTTTACCGAGATGGGTGTGGGGGGTTTGGGTATGTATGTGATTATGTATGCATGGTGTATGCTTACTTTGTATGCTGAGATGGGGTGGGGGTTCTGGTCTAAATGGGTGTATGTATGCATGGTGTATGCTTGTTAGTCTGTATTCTGAGATGTGTGGTGGGGGTTGGGTGTGTATGGGTGTATATGTGCATGGTGTATGCTTGCTAGTCTGCATGCTGAGATGGGTGTGGGGGTTTGGGTCTGTATCAGTGCATGTTTGCATTGTGTATGCTTTTTAGTCTGTATGCTGAGATGGGGGTGTGGGTTCGGGTCTGTATGGGTGTATGCATGCATGGTGTATGCTTGTTAGCCTGTATGCTTGGATGTGGGTGGTGGGGTCTGGGTAGGTGTATGTATGCATGGTGTATGCTTGTTAGTCTGTATGCTGAGATGGGTGGTGGGGGGTTGTATATGTATGGGTGCATGAAAACATGGTGTGTGCTTGTTTGTATGCTGATATGGGGTGTGCAGGGTTTGGGTCTGTATGGGTGTATGTATGCATGGTGTATGCTTAGTTTGTATGCTGAGATGGGGTGGGGTTCTGGTCTATATGGGTGTATGTATGCATGGTGTATGCTTATTAGTCTGTATGCTGAGATGGGTGGAGCGGTTTGGGTCTGTATGGGTGCATGCATACATGGTGTGTGCTTGTTTGTATGCTGATATGGGGTTTGCAGGGTTTGGGTCTGTATGGGTGTTGATTAGGAAAGGGGGATTCTGTTTTGTATGGTTGCATGTATGCAGGATGTATGCGTGCTAGTCTGTGTGCTGAAATGGGGGTGGCGGTTTTGGTCTGTCTGGGTGTATGCATGCATTGTGTATGCTTGTTAGCCTTTTTTGTGAGATGGGGATGGGGGGGTCTATGTATTTTTGTGTGTGTACTGATATTGATATGGGGTGTGAGGGGTTTAGGTCTGTATGGGTGTATATATGCATGGTGTATGCTTGTTAGTCTGTATGCTGATATGGGGGGTGTTATGTCTGTGTGTGTGAATGTATGCATGGTGTATGCTTACTTTGTATGCTGAGATGGGGTGGGGGAGTTTGGGTCTATATGGGTGTGTGTATGCATGGTGTATGCTTGTTAGTCAGTATGCTGAGATGGAGTGTGAGGGGGGTCAGTCTGTATCAGTGCATGCATGCATGGTCTATGATATTTATTCTGTATGCTCAGCTGGGTGTGTGGGTTTGGGTCTGTATGGGTGTATGCATGCATGGTGTATGCTTGTTAGCCTGTATGCTGAGATGGGGTTGGGGGGTCTGGATGGGTGTATGTATGCATGGTGTATGCTTACTTTGTATGCTGAGATGGGGTGGGGGAGTTTGGGTCTATATGGGTGTGTGTATGCATGGGGTATGCTTGTTAGTCGGTATTCTGAGCTGGGGTGTGGGGGTTTCAGTCTGTATCAGTGCATGCTTGCATGCTGTATGCTTTTTAGGATGTATGCTGAGATGGGGTGTTGGTTTGGGTCTGTATGGGTGTATGCATGCATGGTGTATGCTTGTTAGTCTGTATGTTGGGATGGGGCTGAAGGGGTCTGGATGGGTATATGTATGCATGGTGTATTCTTGTTAGTCTGTATGCTGAGATTGGGTGTGAGGGGTTTGGGTCTGTTTGGGTGTATATATGCATGTTGTATGCTTGTTAGTCTGTATGCTGTGATGGGGCGGGGGTTCAGTCTGGGTGTATGTATGCATGGTGTATGCTTACTTTGTATGCTGAGATGAGGTGGGGGAGTTTGGGTCTATATGGGTGTGTGTATGCATGGTGTATGCTTGTTAGTCAGTATGCTGAGATGGAGTGTGAGGGGGGTCAGTCTGTATCAGTGCATGCATGCATGGTCTATGATATTTATTCTGTATGCTCAGCTGGGTGTGTGGGTTTGGGTCTGTATGGGTGTATGCATGCATGGTGTATGCTTGTTAGCCTGTATGCTGAGATGGGGTTGGGGGGTCTGGATGGGTGTATGTATGCATGGTGTATGCTTACTTTGTATGCTGAGATGGGGTGGGGGAGTTTGGGTCTATATGGGTGTGTGTATGCATGGGGTATGCTTGTTAGTCGGTATTCTGAGCTGGGGTGTGGGGGTTTCAGTCTGTATCAGTGCATGCTTGCATGCTGTATGCTTTTTAGTATGTATGCTGAGATGGGGTGTTGGTTTGGGTCTGTATGGGTGTATGCATGCATGGTGTATGCTTGTTAGTCTGTATGTTGGGATGGGGCTGAAGGGGTCTGGAGGGTATATGTATGCATGGTGTATTCTTGTTAGTCTGTATGCTGAGATTGGGTGTGAGGGGTTTGGGTCTGTATGGGTGTATATATGCATGTTGTATGCTTGTTAGTCTGTATGCTGTGATGGGGCGGGGGTTAGTCTGGGTGTATGTATGCATGGTGTATGCTTACTTTGTATGCTGAGATGAGGTGGGGGAGTTTGGGTCTATATGGGTGTGTGTATGCATGGTGTATGCTTGTTAGAGTGTATGCTGACATGGGGTAGGGGTCTGGATGGGTGTATGTATGCATGGTGTATGCTTGTTAGTCTGTATGCTGAGATTGGTGTTGGGGGGTTGTGTCTGTATGGGTGTATGTATGCATGGTGTATGCTTACTTTGTATGCTGAGATGGGGTTGGGGAGGTTGGGTCTATATGGGTGTATGTATGCATGGTGTATGCTAGTTAGTCTGTATGCTGAGATGGGGTGGATGGGTTTGGGTCTGTATGTGTGTGTACGTATGCATGGTGTATGCGTGTTAGTCTGTATGCTGAGATGGGTGGTGGGGGGTTTGGGTCTGCATGGGTGCATGCATGCATGGTTTATATTTGTTAGTCTGTATGCTGATACGGGGTGTGAGGGGTTTCAGTCTGTACCAGTGCATGTATGCATGGTGTATGCTTGTTAGTCTGTATGCTGAGATGAGGATGGGGGTTTAGGTCTTTATGGGTGTATGCATGCATGGTGTATGCTTGTTAGCTTGTATGTTGAGATGGGGCCTGGGGGGTCTGGATGGGTGTATGTATGCCTGGTGTATGCTTGTTATTCTGTTTGCTGAGATGGGTGGGGGGTTGTGTCTGTATGGGTGTATGTATGCATGGTGTATTCTTGTTAGTCTGTATACTGAGATGGGTGGTGTGGGGTTGTGTCTGTATGGGTGTATGTATGCACGGTGTATGCTTACTTTGTATGCTGAGATGGGGTTGGGAGGTTGGGTCTGTATGGGTGTATGTATGCACGGTGTATGCTTGTAAGTCTGTATGCTGAGATGGGTGTGGGGGTTTTGGGTCTGAATGTGTATATGTATGCATGGTGTATGCTTGTTAGTCTGTATGCTGATATGGGGTGTGAGAGGTTTGGGTCTGTATGGGTGTATATATGCATGTTGTATGCATATTAGTCTGTATGCTGTGATGGGCGGGGGGTTGTGTCTGTGTGTGTATGTATGCATGGTGTATGCTTACTTTGTATGCTGAGATGGGGCGGGGGAGTTTGGGTCTATATGGGTGTGTGTATGCATGGTGTATGCTTGTTAGCCTGTATGCTGAGATGGGGCGGGGGGTCTGGATGGGTGTATGTATGCATGGTGTATGCTTGTTAGTCTGTATGCTGAGATGGGTTGTGGAGGGTTGGGTCTATATGGGTGTTTGTATGCATGGTGTATGCTTGTTAGTCTGTATGCTGAGATGGGGCGGGGTTATGTCTGTATGTGTGTATGTATGCATGGTTTATGCTTACTTTGTATGCTGGGATGGGGGTGTGGGAGTTTGGGTCTATATGGGTGTGTGTATGCATGGTGTATGCTTGTTTGTCAGTATGCTGAGATGGGGTGTGAGGGGGGCTCTGTCTGTATCAGTGCATGTATGCATGGTGTATGAATTTCAGTCTGTATGGTCACATGGGGGTGTGGGTTTGGGTCTGTATGGGTGTATGCATGCATGGTGTATGCTTGTTAGCCTGTATGCTGAGATTGGGTGGGGGGGGTCTGGATGGGTGCATGTATGCATGGTGTATGCTTGTTAGTCTGTATGCTGAGGTGGGTGGTGGGGGGTTGTGTCTGTAAGGGTGTATGTATGCATGGTGTATGCTTACTTTGTATGCTGAGAAGGGGTTGGGAGGTTGGGTCTATATGGGTGCATGCATACATGGTGTGTGCTTGTTTGTATACTGATTTGGGATGTACAGGGTTTGGGTCTGTATGGGTGTATATATGCATGGTGTATGCTTGTTAGTCTGTATGCTGAGATGGGGTGGGGTTTGGGTCTGCATGGGTGTAGATCAGGATAGGGGATTCTGTTTTGTATGGTTGTATGTATGCAAGATGTGTGCATGCTATTCTGTATGCTGAGAAGGGGGTGGCAGTTTTGGTCTGTCTGGGTGTATGCATGCATTGTGTATGCTTGTTAGCCTGTATTGTGAGATGGGGTGGGGGGTCTGGATGGGTGTATGTATGAATGGTGTATGCTTGTTAGTCTGTATGCTGATATGTGGGTGGGGGTTGGGTATGTATGGGTGTACGTACGCATGGTGTATGCTTGTTAGTCTGTTTACCGAGATGGGTGTGGGGGGTTTGGGTATGTATGTGATTATGTATGCATGGTGTATGCTTACTTTGTATGTTGAGATGGGGTGGGGGTTCTGGTCTATATGGGTCTATGTATGCATGGTGTATGCTTGTTAGTCTGTATTCTGAGATGTGTGGTGAGGGTTTGGGGCTGTATGGGTGTATATGTGCATGGTGCATACATGGTGCATGCTAGTCTGTATGCTAGTCTGTATGCTGAGATGGGTGTGGGGGTTTGGGTCTGTATCAGTGCATGTATGCATTGTGTATGCTTTTTAGTCTGTATGCTGAGATGGGGGTGTGGGTTCGGGTCTGTATGGGTGTATGCATGCATGGTGTATGCTTGTTAGCCTGTATGCTTGGATGTGGGTGGTGGGGTCTGGGTAGGTGTATGTATGCATGGTATATGCTTGTTAGTCTGTATGCTGAGATGGGTGGTGGGGGGTTGTGTATGTATGGGTGCATGCATACATGGTGTGTGCTTGTTTGTATGCTGATATGGGGTGTGCAGGGTTTGGTTCTGTATGGGTGTATGTATGCATGGTTTATGCTTGCTTTGTATGCTGGGATGGGGGTGGGGGAGTTTGGGTCTATATGGGTGTGTGTATGCATGGTGTATGCTTGATTTTCAGTATGCTGAGATGGGGTTTGAGGGGGTTTAGTCTGTATCAGTGCATGTATGCATGGTGTATGAATTTCAGTCTGTATGCTCACATGGGGGTGTGGGTTTGGGTCTGTATGGGTGTATGCATGCATGGTGTATGCTTGTTAGCCTGTATGCTGAGGTGGGTGGTGGGGGGTTGTGTCTGTAAGGGTGTATGTATGCATGGTGTATGCTTACTTTGTATGCTGAGAAGGGGTTGGGAGGTTGGGTCTATATGGGTGCATGCATACATGGTGTGTGCTTGTTTGTATACTGATTTGGGATGTACAGGGTTTGGGTCTGTATGGGTGTATATATGCATGGTGTATGCTTGTTAGTCTGTATGCTGAGATGGGGTGGGGTTTGGGTCTGCATGGGTGTAGATCAGGATAGGGGATTCTGTTTTGTATGGTTGTATGTATGCAAGATGTGTGCATGCTATTCTGTATGCTGAGAAGGGGGTGGCAGTTTTGGTCTGTCTGGGTGTATGCATGCATTGTGTATGCTTGTTAGCCTGTATTGTGAGATGGGGTGGGGGGTCTGGATGGGTGTATGTATGAATGGTGTATGCTTGTTAGTCTGTATGCTGATATGTGGGTGGGGGTTGGGTATGTATGGGTGTACGTACGCATGGTGTATGCTTGTTAGTCTGTTTACCGAGATGGGTGTGGGGGGTTTGGGTATGTATGTGATTATGTATGCATGGTGTATGCTTACTTTGTATGTTGAGATGGGGTGGGGGTTCTGGTCTATATGGGTCTATGTATGCATGGTGTATGCTTGTTAGTCTGTATTCTGAGATGTGTGGTGAGGGTTTGGGGCTGTATGGGTGTATATGTGCATGGTGCATACATGGTGCATGCTAGTCTGTATGCTAGTCTGTATGCTGAGATGGGTGTGGGGGTTTGGGTCTGTATCAGTGCATGTATGCATTGTGTATGCTTTTTAGTCTGTATGCTGAGATGGGGGTGTGGGTTCGGGTCTGTATGGGTGTATGCATGCATGGTGTATGCTTGTTAGCCTGTATGCTTGGATGTGGGTGGTGGGGTCTGGGTAGGTGTATGTATGCATGGTATATGCTTGTTAGTCTGTATGCTGAGATGGGTGGTGGGGGGTTGTGTATGTATGGGTGCATGCATACATGGTGTGTGCTTGTTTGTATGCTGATATGGGGTGTGCAGGGTTTGGTTCTGTATGGGTGTATGTATGCATGGTTTATGCTTGCTTTGTATGCTGGGATGGGGGTGGGGGAGTTTGGGTCTATATGGGTGTGTGTATGCATGGTGTATGCTTGATTTTCAGTATGCTGAGATGGGGTTTGAGGGGGTTTAGTCTGTATCAGTGCATGTATGCATGGTGTATGAATTTCAGTCTGTATGCTCACATGGGGGTGTGGGTTTGGGTCTGTATGGGTGTATGCATGCATGGTGTATGCTTGTTAGCCTGTATGCTGAGATGGGGTTGGGGGGTCTGGATGGGTGTATGTATGCATGGTGTATGCTTACTTTGTATGCTGAGATGGGGTGGGGGACTTTGGGTCTATATGGGCGTGTGTATGCATGGGAAATGCTTGTTAGTCGGTATTCTGAGCTGGGGTGTGGGGGTTTCAGTCTGTATCAGTGCATGCTTGCATGCTGTATGCTTTTTAGTATGTATGCTGAGATGGGGTGTTGGTTTGGGTCTGTATGGGTGTATGCATGCATGGTGTATGCTTGTTAGTCTGTATGTTGGGATGGGGCTGAAGGGGTCTGGAGGGTATATGTATGCATGGTGTATTCTTGTTAGTCTGTATGCTGAGATTGGGTGTGAGGGGTTTGGGTCTGTATGGGTGTATATATGCATGTTGTATACTTGTTAGTCTGTATGCTGTGATGGGGCGGGGGTTCAGTCTGGGTGTATGTATGCGTGGTGTATGCTTACTTTGTATGCTGAGATGAGGTGGGGGAGTTTGGGTCTATATGGGTGTGTGTATGCATGGTGTATGCTTGTTAGAGTGTATGCTGACATGGGGTAGGGGTCTGGATGGGTGTATGTATGCATGGTGTATGCTTGTTAGTCTGTATGCTGAGATGGGTGGTGGGGGGTTGTGTCTGTATGGGTGTATGTATGCATGGTGTATGCTTACTTTGTATGCTGAGATGGGGTTGGGGAGGTTGGGTCTATATGGGTGTATGTATGCATGGTGTATGCTAGTTAGTCTGTATGCTGAGATGGGGTGGATGGGTTTGGGTCTGTATGTGTGTGTACGTATGCATGGTGTATGCTTGTTAGTCTGTATGCTGAGATGGGTGGTGGGGGGTTTGGGTCTGCATGGGTGCATGCATGCATGGTTTATATTTGTTAGTCTGTATGCTGATACGGGGTGTGAGGGGTTTCAGTCTGTACCAGTGCATGTATGCATGGTGTATGCTTGTTAGTCTGTATGCTGAGATGAGGATGGGGGTTTAGGTCTTTATGGGTGTATGCATGCATGGTGTATGCTTGTTAGCTTGTATGTTGAGATGGGGGCTGGGGGGTCTGGATGGGTGTATGTATGCCTGGTGTATGCTTGTTATTCTGTTTGCTGAGATGGGTGGGGGGGTTGTGTCTGTATGGGTGTATGTATGCATGGTGTATTCTTGTTAGTCTGTATACTGAGATGGGTGGTGTGGGGTTGTGTCTGTATGGGTGTATGTATGCACGGTGTATGCTTACTTTGTATGCTGAGATGGGGTTGGGAGGTTGGGTCTGTATGGGTGTATGTATGCACGGTGTATGCTTGTAAGTCTGTATGCTGAGATGGGTGTGGGGGGTTTGGGTCTGAATGTGTGTATGTATGCATGGTGTATGCTTGTTAGTCTGTATGCTGATATGGGGTGTGAGAGGTTTGGGTCTGTATGGGTGTATATATGCATGTTGTATGCATATTAGTCTGTATGCTGTGATGGGCGGGGGGTTGTGTCTGTGTGTGTATGTATGCATGGTGTATGCTTACTTTGTATGCTGAGATGGGACGGGGGAGTTTGGGTCCATATGGGTGTGTGTATGCATGGTGTATGCTTGTTAGCCTGTATGCTGAGATGGGGCGGGGGGTCTGGATGGGTGTATGTATGTATGGTGTATGCTTGTTAGTCTGTATGCTGAGATGGGTTGTGGAGGGTTGTGTCTGTATGGGTGTATGTATGCATGGTGTATGCTTACTTTGTGTGCTGAGATGTGGGTGGGGGAGGTTGGGTCTATATGGGTGTTTGTATGCATGGTGTATGCTTGTTAGTCTGTATGCTGAGATCGGGCGGGGGTTATGTCTGTATGTGTGTATGTATGCATGGTTTATGCTTACTTTGTATGCTGGGATGGGGGTGGGGGAGGTTGGGTCTATATGGATGTGTGTATGCATGGTGTATGCTTGTTTGTCAGTATGCTGAGATGGGGTGTGAGGGGGGCTAAGTCTGTATCAGTGCATGTATGCATGGTGTATGAATTTCAGTCTGTATGGTCACATGGGGGTGTGGGTTTGGGTCTTTATGGGTGTATGCATGCATGGTGTATGCTTGTTAGCCTGTATGCTGAGATTGGGTGGGGGGGTCTGGATGGGTGCATGTATGCATGGTGTATGCTTGTTAGTCTGTATGCTGAGGTGGGTGGTGGGGGGTTGTGTCTGTATGGGTGTATGTATGCATGGTGTATGCTTACTTTGTATGCTGAGAAGGGGTTGGGAGGTTGGGTCTATATGGGTGCATGCATACATGGTGTGTGCTTGTTTGTATGCTGATTTGGGATGTACGGGGTTTGGGTCTGTATGGGTGTATATATGCATGGTGTATGCTTGTTAGTCTGTATGCTGAGATGGGGTGGGGTTTGGGTCTGCATGGGTGTAGATCAGGATATGTTATTCTGTTTTGTATGGTTGTGTGTATGCAAGATGTGTGCATGCTATTCTGTATGCTGAGAAGGGGGTGGCAGTTTAGGTCTGTCTGGGTGTATGCATGCATTGTGTATGCTTGTTAGCCTGTATTGTGAGATGGGGTGGGGGGTCTGGATGGGTGTATGTATGAATGGTGTATGCTTGTTAGTCTGTATGCTGATATGTGGGTGGGGGGTTGGGTCTGTATGGGTGTACGTACGCATGGTGTATGCTTGTTAGTCTGTTTACCGAGATGGGTGTGGGGGGTTTGGGTATGTATGTGATTATGTATGCATGGTGTATGCTTACTTTGTATGTTGAGATGGGGTGGGGGTTCTGGTCTATATGGGTCTATGTATGCATGGTGTATGCTTGTTAGTCTGTATTCTGAGATGTGTGGTGAGGGTTTGGGGCTGTATGGGTGTATATGTGCATGGTGTATGCTTGCTAGTCTGTATGCTGAGATGGGTGTGGGGGTTTGGGTCTGTATCAGTGCATGTATGCATTGTGTATGCTTTTTAGTCTGTATGCTGAGATGGGGGTGTGGGTTCGGGTCTGTATGGGTGTATGCATGCATGGTGTATGCTTGTTAGCCTGTATGCTTAGATGTGGGTGGTGGGGTCTGGGTAGGTGTATGTATGCATGGTGTATGCTTGTTAGTCTGTATGCTGAGATGGGTGGTGGGGGGTTGTGTATGTATGGGTGCATGCATACATGGTGTGTGCTTGTTTGTATGCTGATATGGGGTGTGCAGGGTTTGGGTCTGTAAGGGTGTATGTATGCATGGTGTATACTTAGTTTGTATGCTGGGATGGGGGTGGGGGAGTTTGGGTCTATATGGGTGTGTGTATGCATGGTGTATGCTTGTTTGTCAGTATGCTGAGATGGGATGTGAGGGGTTTCAGTCTGTATCAGTGCATGTATGCATTGTGTATACTTTTTAGTCTGTATGCTGAGATGGGGTTGTGGGTTTGGGTCTGTATGGGTGTCTGCATGCATGGTGTATGCTCTTTAGCCTGTATGCTGAGATGGGGTAGGGGGGTCTGGATGGGTGTATGCATTCATGATGTATGCTTGATAGTATGTATGCTGAGATGGGTGGTGGGGGGTTGTGTCTGTATGGGTGTATGTATGCATGGTGTATGCTTACTTTGTATGCTGAGATGAGGTTGGGAGGTTGGATCGATATGGGTGTATGTATGCATGGTGTATGCTTGTTAGTCTGTATGCTGAGATGGGTTTGGGGGTTCGGGTCTGTATGGGTGTATGTATGTATGGTGTATGCTTGTTAGTCTGTTTGCTGAGATGGGTGTGGGGGGTTTGGGTCTGTATGGGTGTATGCATGCATGGTGTATGCTTGTTAGCCTGTATGCTGAGAAGGGGTGGGGGGTCTGTATGGGTGTATGTATGCATGGTGTATGCTTACTTTGTATGCTGAGATGGGGTGGGGGAGTTTCTGTCCGTATCAGTACATGTATGCATGGTGTATGCTTTTTAGTCTGTATGCTGAGATGGGGGGTGGGTTTGGGTCTGTATGGGTGTATGCATGCATGGTGTATGCTTGTTAGTCTGTATGCTGAGATGGGGTTGGGGGTTCGGGTCTATATGGGTGTATGTATGCATGGTGTATGCTTCTTAGTCTGTTTGCTGAGATGGATGTGGGGGGTTTGGTTCTGTATGTGTATATGTATGCATGGTGTATGCTTACTTTGTATGCTGAGATGGGCTGGGGGTTCTGGTCTATATGGGCGTATGTATGTATGGTGTATGCATGTTAGTCTGTATGCTGAGATGGGTGGTGGGGGTTTGGTATGTATGGGTGCATGTATGCATGGTGTACGCTTGTTAGTCTGTATGCTGATATGGGGTGTGAGTGTTTTGGGTCTGTATGGGTATATAGGGTGTTTGCTTGTTAGTCTGTATGCTGAGATGGGGTGGGGGTTTGCATCTGTATGGGTTTATGTATGCATGGTGTATGCTTACTTTGTATGCTGAGATGGGGTGGGGGAGTTGGGTCTATATGGGTGTGTATGCATTGTGTATGCTCGTTAGTCAATATGCTGAGATGGGGTGTTTCAGTCTGTACCAGTGCATTTATGCATTGTGTATGCTTTTTAGTCTGTATGCTGAGATGGGGGTGTGGGTTTGGGTCTGTATGGGTGTATGCATGCATGGTGTATGCTTGTTAGACTGTACGCTTAGAATTGGGGTCGGGGGGGTCTGGGTGGGTGTATGTATGCATAGTGTATGCATGTTAGTCTGTATACTGATAAGGGGTGTGAGTGTTTTGGGTCTGTATGGGTATATATGTGCAAGGTGTATGCTTGTTAGTCTGTATGCTGAGATGGGGTGGGGGTTTGCATCTGTATGGGTTTATGTATGCATGGTGTATGCTTACTTTGTATGCTGAGATGGGGTGGGGGTTCTGGTCTTTATGGGTGTATGTATGCATTGTGTATGCTTGTTTGTCAATATGCTGAGATGAGGTGTGGGGGGTTTCAGTCTGTACCAGTGCATGTATGCATTGTGTATGCTTTTTAGTCTGTATGCAGAGATGGGGTGTGGGTGTGGGTCTGTATGGGTGTATGCATTCATGGTGTATGCTTGTTAGCCTGTACGCTTAGATTGGGGTTGGGGGGGTCTGGATGGGTGTATGTATGCATGGTGTATGCATGTTAGTCTGTATGCTGAGATGGGTGGTGGGGGGCTGTGTATGTATGGGTGTATGTATGCATGGTGTATGCTTACTTTGTATGCTGAGATGGGGGTGGTGGAGGTTGAGCCTATATGGGTGTATGTATGCATGGTGTATGCTGAGTTTGTATGCTGAGATGGGGTGGGGCTTCTGGTCTATATGGGTGTATGTATCCATGGTGTATGCTTGTTAGTCTGTATGCTGAGATGGGAGGTGGGGGTTGGGTCTGTATGGGTGCATGCATACATGGTGTGTGCTTGTTTGTTTGCTGATATGGGGTGTGCAGGGTTTGGGTCTGTATGGGTGTATATATGCAAGGTGTATGCTTGTTAGTCTCTATGCTGAGATGGGGCGGGGGTTATGTCTGTGTGTGTGTATCTATGCATGGTGTGTGCTTACTTTGTATGCTGAGATGGGGTGCAGGAGTTTGGGTCTATATGGGTTTGTGTATGCATGTTGTATGCTTGTTAGTCAGTATGCTGAGATGGGGTGTGAGGGGGGGTTCAGTCTGTATCAGTGCATGTATGCATGGTGTATGATTTTTAGTCTGTATGCTGAGATGGGGGTGTGGGTTTGGGTCTGTATGGGTGTAGGCATGCATGGTGTATGCTTGTTAGCCTGTATGCTGAGATGGGGTGGGGGGTCTGGATGGGTGTATGCATGCATGGTGTATGCTTGTTAGTCTGTATGCTGAGATGGGTGGTGGGGGGTTGTGTTTGTATGGGTGTATGTATGCATGGTGTATGCTTATTCTGTATGCTGAGATGGGCTGGGGGTTCTGGTCTATATGGTTGTATGTATGCATGGGGTATGCATGTTAGTCTGTATGCTGAGATCGGTGGTGGGGGGTTGGGTATGTATGGGTGCATGTATGCATGGTGCATGCTTGTTAGTCTGTATGCTCAGATGGGGGTGGGGGTTTGCATCTGTATGGGTTTATGTATGCATGGTGTATGCTTACTTTGTATGCTGAGATGTGGTGGGGCAGTTTGGGTCTATATGGGTGTGTATGCATGGTGTATGCTTGTTAATCGGTATGCTGAGATGGGGTGTGGGGGGTTGGGTCTGTATGGGCGTATGCATGCATGGTGTATGCTTGTTAGCTTGTATGCTTAGATGGGGGCGGGAGTCTGGATGGGTGTATGAATGCATGGTGTATGCCTGTTAGTCTGTATGCTGAGATGGGTGTTGGGGTGTTGTGTATGTATGGGTGTATGTATGCATGGTGTATGCTTGCTTTGTATGTTGAGATGGGGGTGGGGGAGGTTGTGTCTATATGGATGTAGGCATGCATGGTGTATTCTTGTTAGTCTGCGTGCTGAGATGGGGTGGAGGGTTCAGGTCTGTATGGGTGTATGTATGCATGGTGTATGCTTGTTAGCCTGTATGCTGAGATGGGTGTGGGGGGGGTCTGGATGGGTGTATGTATACACAGGGTATTCTTGTTAGTCTGTATCCTGAGATGGGTTGTGAGGGTTGTGTCTGTATGGGTGCATGTATGCATGGTGTATGATTACTTTGTATGCTGAGATGGGGTGGGGGAGTTTGGGTCTATATGGGTGTGTGTATTCATGGTGTCTGCTTGTTAGTTGGTATGTTGAGGTGAGGTGCGGGGGGTTTCAGTCTGTATTGGTGCATGCATGAATGGTGTGTACGTGCTAGTCTGTATGCTGAGATGGGGGTGGCGGTTTTGGTCTGTCTGGGTGTATGCATGCATGGTGTATGCTTGTTTGCCTGCATTGTGAGATGGGGGTTGGGGGGTCTGGATTGGCGAATGTGTGCATGTTGTATGCTTGTTAGTCTGTATTCTGAGATAGGGGTGCGGTGGTTCGGGTCTGAATGGGTGTATGTATGCATGGTGTATGCTTGTTAGTCTGTTTGCTGAGATGTGGGTGGGGGGTTTGTGTCTGTATGGGTGTATGTATGCATGGTGTATGCGTACTTTGTATGCTGAGATGGGGTGGGGATTTCGGTCTATATGGGTGTATGTATGCATGATGTATGTTTGTTAGTCTGCATGCTGAGATGGGTGGTGGGTGGTTTGGGTCTGTATGGGTGCATGCATGCATGGTTTATGCTTGTTAGTCTGTATGCTGATATGGGGTGTGAGGGGTTTCAGTCTATATCAGTGCATGTATGCATGGTGTATGCTTGTTAGTCTGTATGCTGAGATGGGGTTGGGGGTTCGGGTCTGTATGGGTGTATGTATGCATGGTGTATGCTTCTTAGTCCTTTTGCTGAGATGGATGTTGGGGGTTTGGGTCTGTATGTGTGTATGTATGCATGTAGTATGCTTACTTTGTATGCTGAGATGGGCTGGGGTTCTGGTCTATATGGGTGTATGTAAGCATTGTGTATGCTTTTTAGTCTGTATGCTGAGATGGGGGTGTGGGTTTGGGTCTGTATGGGTGTATGCATGCATGGTGTATGCTTGTTAGACTGTACGCTTAGAATTGGGGTCGGGGGGGGGTCTGGGTGGGTGTATGTATGCATAGTGTATGCATGTTAGTCTGTATACTGATAAGGGGTGTGAGTGTTTTGGGTCTGTATGGGTATATATGTGCAAGGTGTATGCTTGTTAGTCTGTATGCTGGATGGGGGTGGGGGTTTGCATCTGTATGGGTTTATGTATGCATGGTGTATGCTTACTTTGTATGCTGAGATGGGGTGGGGGTTCTGGTCTATATGGGTGTATGTATGCATTGTGTATGCTTGTTTGTCAATATGCTGAGATGAGGTGTGGGGGGTTTCAGTCTGTACCAGTGCATGTATGCATTGTGTATGCTTTTTAGTCTGTATGCAGAGATGGGGTGTGGGTTTGGGTCTGTATGGGTGTATGCATTCATGGTGTATGCTTGTTAGCCTGTACGCTTTGATTGGGGTTGGGGGGTCTGGATGGGTGTATGTATGCATGGTGTATGCATGTTAGTCTGTATGCTGAGATGGGTGGTGGGGGGCTGTGTATGTATGGGTGTATGTATGCATGGTGTATGCTTACTTTGTATGCTGAGATGGGGGTGGTGGAGGTTGAGCCTATATGGGTGTATGTATGCATGGTGTATGCTGAGTTTGTATGCTGAGATGGGGTGGGGCTTCTGGTCTATATGGGTGTATGTATCCATGGTGTATGCTTGTTAGTCTGTATGCTGAGATGGGAGGTGGGGGTTGGGTCTGTATGGGTGCATGCATACATGGTGTGTGCTTGTTTGTTTGCTGATATGGGGTGTGCAGGGTTTGGGTCTGTATGGGTGTATATATGCAAGGTGTATGCTTGTTAGTCTCTATGCTGAGATGGGGCGGGGGTTATGTCTGTGTGTGTGTATCTATGCATGGTGTGTGCTTACTTTGTATGCTGAGATGGGGTGCGGGAGTTTGGGTCTATATGGGTTTGTGTATGCATGTTGTATGCTTGTTAGTCAGTATGCTGAGATGGGGTGTGAGGGGGGGTTCAGTCTGTATCAGTGCATGTATGCATGGTGTATGATTTTTAGTCTGTATGCTGAGATGGGGGTGTGGGTTTGGGTCTGTATGGGTGTATGCATGCATGGTGTATGCTTGTTAGCCTGTATGCTGAGATGGGGTGGGGGGGTCTGGATGGGTGTATGCATGCATGGTGTATGCTTGTTAGTCTGTATGCTGAGATGGGTGGTGGGGGGTTGTGTTTGTATGGGTGTATGTATGCATGGTGTATGCTTATTTTGTATGCTGAGATGGGCTGGGGGTTCTGGTCTATATGGTTGTATGTATGCATGGTGTATGCATGTTAGTCTGTATGCTGAGATCGGTGGTGGGGGGTTGGGTATGTATGGGTGCATGTATGCATGGTGCATGCTTGTTAGTCTGTATGCTCAGATGGGGGTGGGGGTTTGCATCTGTATGGGTTTATGTATGCATGGTGTATGCTTACTTTGTATGCTGAGATGTGGTGGGGCAGTTTGGGTCTATATGGGTGTGTATGCATGGTGTATGCTTGTTAATCGGTATGCTGAGATGGGGTGTGGGGGGTTGGGTCTGTATGGGCGTATGCATGCATGGTGTATGCTTGTTAGCTTGTATGCTTAGATGGGGGCGGGAGTCTGGATGGGTGTATGAATGCATGGTGTATGCCTGTTAGTCTGTATGCTGAGATGGGTGTTGGGGTGTTGTGTATGTATGGGTGTATGTATGCATGGTGTATGCTTGCTTTGTATGTTGAGATGGGGGTGGGGGAGGTTGTGTCTATATGGATGTAGGCATGCATGGTGTATTCTTGTTAGTCTGCGTGCTGAGATGGGGTGGAGGGTTCAGGTCTGTATGGGTGTATGTATGCATGGTGTATGCTTGTTAGCCTGTATGCTGAGATGGGTGTGGGGGGGGTCTGGATGGGTGTATGCATACACAGGGTATTCTTGTTAGTCTGTATCCTGAGATGGGTTGTGAGGGTTGTGTCTGTATGGGTGCATGTATGCATGGTGTATGCTTACTTTGTATGCTGAGATGGGGTGGGGGAGTTTGGGTCTATATGGGTGTGTGTATTCATGGTGTCTGCTTGTTAGTCGGTATGTTGAGGTGAGGTGCGGGGGGTTTCAGTCTGTATTGGTGCATGCATGAATGGTGTGTACGTGCTAGTCTGTATGCTGAGATGGGGGTGGCGGTTTTGGTCTGTCTGGGTGTATGCATGCATGGTGTATGCTTGTTAGCCTGCATTGTGAGATGGGGGTTGGGGGGTCTGGATTGGCGAATGTGTGCATGTTGTATGCTTGTTAGTCTGTATTCTGAGATAGGGGTGCGGTGGTTCGGGTCTGAATGGGTGTATGTATGCATGGTGTATGCTTGTTAGTCTGTTTGCTGAGATGTGGGTGGGGGGTTTGTGTCTGTATGGGTGTATGTATGCATGGTGTATGCGTACTTTGTATGCTGAGATGGGGTGGGGATTTCGGTCTATATGGGTGTATGTATGCATGATGTATGTTTGTTAGTCTGCATGCTGAGATGGGTGGTGGGTGGTTTGGGTCTGTATGGGTGCATGCATGCATGGTTTATGCTTGTTAGTCTGTATGCTGATATGGGGTGTGAGGGGTTTCAGTCTATATCAGTGCATGTATGCATGGTGTATGCTTGTTAGTCTGTATGCTGAGATGGGGTTGGGGGTTCGGGTCTGTATGGGTGTATGTATGCATGGTGTATGCTTCTTAGTCCTTTTGCTGAGATGGATGTTGGGGGTTTGGGTCTGTATGTGTGTATGTATGCATGTAGTATGCTTACTTTGTATGCTGAGATGGGCTGGGGTTCTGGTCTATATGGGTGTATGTAAGCATTGTGTATGCTTTTTAGTCTGTATGCTGAGATGGGGGTGTGGGTTTGGGTCTGTATGGGTGTATGCATGCATGGTGTATGCTTGTTAGACTGTACGCTTAGAATTGGGGTCGGGGGGGGGTCTGGGTGGGTGTATGTATGCATAGTGTATGCATGTTAGTCTGTATACTGATAAGGGGTGTGAGTGTTTTGGGTCTGTATGGGTATATATGTGCAAGGTGTATGCTTGTTAGTCTGTATGCTGAGATGGGGGTGGGGGTTTGCATCTGTATGGGTTTATGTATGCATGGTGTATGCTTACTTTGTATGCTGAGATGGGGTGGGGGTTCTGGTCTATATGGGTGTATGTATGCATTGTGTATGCTTGTTTGTCAATATGCTGAGATGAGGTGTGGGGGGTTTCAGTCTGTACCAGTGCATGTATGCATTGTGTATGCTTTTTAGTCTGTATGCAGAGATGGGGTGTGGGTTTGGGTCTGTATGGGTGTATGCATTCATGGTGTATGCTTGTTAGCCTGTACGCTTAGATTGGGGTTGGGGGGTCTGGATGGGTGTATGTATGCATGGTGTATGCATGTTAGTCTGTATGCTGAGATGGGTGGTGGGGGGCTGTGTATGTATGGGTGTATGTATGCATGGTGTATGCTTACTTTGTATGCTGAGATGGGGGTGGTGGAGGTTGAGCCTATATGGGTGTATGTATGCATGGTGTATGCTGAGTTTGTATGCTGAGATGGGGTGGGGCTTCTGGTCTATATGGGTGTATGTATCCATGGTGTATGCTTGTTAGTCTGTATGCTGAGATGGGAGGTGGGGGTTGGGTCTGTATGGGTGCATGCATACATGGTGTGTGCTTGTTTGTTTGCTGATATGGGGTGTGCAGGGTTTGGGTCTGTATGGGTGTATATATGCAAGGTGTATGCTTGTTAGTCTCTATGCTGAGATGGGGCGGGGGTTATGTCTGTGTGTGTGTATCTATGCATGGTGTGTGCTTACTTTGTATGCTGAGATGGGGTGCGGGAGTTTGGGTCTATATGGGTTTGTGTATGCATGTTGTATGCTTGTTAGTCAGTATGCTGAGATGGGGTGTGAGGGGGGGTTCAGTTTGTATCAGTGCATGTATGCATGGTGTATGATTTTTAGTCTGTATGCTGAGATGGGGGTGTGGGTTTGGGTCTGTATGGGTGTATGCATGCATGGTGTATGCTTGTTAGCCTGTATGCTGAGATGGGGTGGGGGGGTCTGGATGGGTGTATGCATGCATGGTGTATGCTTGTTAGTCTGTATGCTGAGATGGGTGGTGGGGGGTTGTGTTTGTATGGGTGTATGTATGCATGGTGTATGCTTATTTTGTATGCTGAGATGGGCTGGGGGTTCTGGTCTATATGGTTGTATGTATGCATGGTGTATGCATGTTAGTCTGTATGCTGAGATCGGTGGTGGGGGGTTGGGTATGTATGGGTGCATGTATGCATGGTGCATGCTTGTTAGTCTGTATGCTCAGATGGGGGTGGGGGTTTGCATCTGTATGGGTTTATGTATGCATGGTGTATGCTTACTTTGTATGCTGAGATGTGGTGGGGCAGTTTGGGTCTATATGGGTGTGTATGCATGGTGTATGCTTGTTAATCGGTATGCTGAGATGGGGTGTGGGGGTTGGGTCTGTATGGGCGTATGCATGCATGGTGTATGCTTGTTAGCTTGTATGCTTAGATGGGGGCGGGAGTCTGGATGGGTGTATGAATGCATGGTGTATGCCTGTTAGTCTGTATGCTGAGATGGGTGTTGTGGTGTTGTGTATGTATGGGTGTATGTATGCATGGTGTATGCTTGCTTTGTATGTTGAGATGGGGGTGGGGGAGGTTGTGTCTATATGGATGTAGGCATGCATGGTGTATTCTTGTTAGTCTGCGTGCTGAGATGGGGTGGAGGGTTCAGGTCTGTATGGGTGTATGTATGCATGGTGTATGCTTGTTAGCCTGTATGCTGAGATGGGTGTGGGGGGGGGTCTGGATGGGTGTATGCATACACAGGGTATTCTTGTTAGTCTGTATCCTGAGATGGGTTGTGAGGGTTGTGTCTGTATGGGTGCATGTATGCATGGTGTATGCTTACTTTGTATGCTGAGATGGGGTGGGGGAGTTTGGGTCTATATGGGTGTGTGTATTCATGGTGTCTGCTTGTTAGTCGGTATGTTGAGGTGAGGTGCGGGGGGTTTCAGTCTGTATTGGTGCATGCATGAATGGTGTGTACGTGCTAGTCTGTATGCTGAGATGGGGGTGGCGGTTTTGGTCTGTCTGGGTGTATGCATGCATGGTGTATGCTTGTTAGCCTGCATTGTGAGATGGGGGTTGGGGGGTCTGGATTGGCGAATGTGTGCATGTTGTATGCTTGTTAGTCTGTATTCTGAGATAGGGGTGCGGTGGTTCGGGTCTGAATGGGTGTATGTATGCATGGTGTATGCTTGTTAGTCTGTTTGCTGAGATGTGGGTGGGGGGTTTGTGTCTGTATGGGTGTATGTATGCATGGTGTATGCGTACTTTGTATGCTGAGATGGGGTGGGGATTTCGGTCTATATGGGTGTATGTATGCATGATGTATGTTTGTTAGTCTGCATGCTGAGATGGGTGGTGGGTGGTTTGGGTCTGTATGGGTGCATGCATGCATGGTTTATGCTTGTTAGTCTGTATGCTGATATGGGGTGTGAGGGGTTTCAGTCTATATCAGTGCATGTATGCATGGTGTATGCTTGTTAGTCTGTATGCTGAGATGGGGTTGGGGGTTCGGGTCTGTATGGGTGTATGTATGCATGGTGTATGCTTCTTAGTCCTTTTGCTGAGATGGATGTTGGGAGTTTGGGTCTGTATGTGTGTATGTATGCATGTAGTATGCTTACTTTGTATGCTGAGATGGGCTGGGGTTCTGGTCTATATGGGTGTATGTAAGCATGGTGTATGCGTGTTAGTCTGTATGCTGAGATGGGTGGTGGGTGGTTGGGTATGTATGGGTGCATGTATGCATGGTGTATGCTTGTTAGTCTGTATGCTGATATGGGGTGTGAGTGTTTTGGGTCTGTATGGGTATACATGTGCATGGTGTATGCTTGTTATTCTGTATGCTGAGATGGGGGTGGTGGTTTGCATCTGTATGGGTTTATGTATGCATGGCGTATGCTTACTTTGTATGCTGAGATGGGGTGGGGGAGTTTGGGTCTATTTGGGTGTGTATGCATGGTGTGGGCCTGTTAGTCGGTATGCTGAGATGGGGTGTGGGGGGTTTCAGTCTGTACCAGTGCATGTATGCATTGTGTATGCTTTTTAGTCTATACTGAGATGAGGGTGTGGGTCTGGGTCTGTATGGGTGTATGCATGCATGGTGTATGCTTGTTAGCCTGTAAGCTTAGATTGGGGTCGGGGGGTCTGGGTGGGTGTATGTATGCATGGTGTATGCATGTTAGTCTGTATGCTGAGATGGGTGGTGGGGGTTGTGTATGTATGGGTGTATGTATGCATGGTGTATACTTACTTTGTATGCTGAGATTGGGGTGGTGGAGGTTGGGTCTATATGGGTGTATGTATGCATGGTGTATGCTGAGTTTGTATGCTGAGATGGGGTGGGGTTTCTTGTCTATATGGGTGTATGTATGCATGGTGTATGCTTGTTAGTCTGTATGCTGAGATGGGTGGTGGGGGTTGGGACTGTATGGGTGCATGCATACATAGTGTGTGCTTGTTTGTATGCTGAAATGGGGTGTGCAGGGTTTGGGTCCGTATGGGTGTATATATGTATGGTGTATGCGTGTTAGTCTGTATGCTGGGATGGGGTGGGGGGTTAGGGTCTGCATGGGTGCAGATCAGGATAGGGGGATTCTGTTTTGTATGGTTGTATGTATGCAGGGTGTATGCGTGCTAGTCTGTATGCTGAGATGGGGGTTGCGGTTTTGCTCTGTCTGGATGTATGCATTCATTGTGTATGCTTGTTAGCCTGTATTGTGAGATGGGTGTTGGGGAGTCTGGAAGGGTGCATGTATGCATCGTGTGTGATTGTTAGTCTGAATGCTGATATGGGGTGTGAGCGGTTTGGGTCTGTATCGGTGTATATATGCATGGTGTATGTTTGTTAGTCTGTATGCTGAGATGGGGCGGGGGTTATGTCTGTGTGTGTGTGTATCTATGCATGGTGTCTGCTTACTTTGTATGCTGAGATGGGGGTGTGGGTTTGGGTCTGTATGGGTGTATGCATGCATGGTGTATGCTTGTTAGCCTGTATGCTGAGATGGGGTAGGGGGGTCTGGATGGGTGTATGCATGCATGATGTATGCTTGTTAGTCTGTATGCTGAGATGGGTGGTGGGGGGTTGTGTCTGTATGGGTGTATGTATGCATGCTGTATGCTTACTTTGTATGCTGAGATGAGGTTGGGAGGTTGGATCGATATGGGTGTATGTATGCATGGTGTATGCTTGTTAGTCTGTTTGCTGAGATGGGTGTCAGGGGTTTGGGTCTGTATGGGTGTATGCATGCATGGTGTATGCTTGTTAGCCTGTATGCTGAGAAGGGGTGGGGGGTCTGTATGGGTGTATGTATGCATGGTGTATGCTTACTTTGTATGCTGAGATGGGGTGGGGGAGTTTCTGTCCGTATCAGTACATGTATGCATGGTGTATGCTTTTTAGTCTGTATGCTGAGATGGGGGGTGGGTTTGGGTCTGTATGGGTGTATGCATGCATGGTGTATGCTTGTTAGTCTGTATGCTGAGATGGGGTTGGGGGTTCGGGTCTATATGGGTGTATGTATGCATGGTGTATGCTTCTTAGTCTGTTTGCTGAGATGGATGTGGGGGGTTTGGTTCTGTATGTGTATATGTATGCATGGTGTATGCTTACTTTGTATGCTGAGATGGGCTGGGGGTTCTGGTCTATATGGGCGTATGTATGTATGGTGTATGCATGTTAGTCTGTATGCTGAGATGGGTGGTGGGGGTTTGGTATGTATGGGTGCATGTATGCATGGTGTACGCTTGTTAGTCTGTATGCTGATATGGGGTGTGAGTGTTTTGGGTCTGTATGGGTATATAGGGTGTTTGCTTGTTAGTCTGTATGCTGAGATGGGGTGGGGGTTTGCATCTGTATGGGTTTATGTATGCATGGTGTATGCTTACTTTGTATGCTGAGATGGGGTGGGGGAGTTTGGGTCTATATGGGTGTGTATGCATTGTGTATGCTTGTTAGTCAATATGCTGAGATGGGGTGTGGGGGGTTTCAGTCTGTACCAGTGCATTTATGCATTGTGTATGCTTTTTAGTCTGTATGCTGAGATGGGGGTGTGGGTTTGGGTCTGTATGGGTGTATGCATGCATGGTGTATGCTTGTTAGACTGTACGCTTAGAATTGGGGTTGGGGGGTCTGGGCGGGTGTATGTATGCATAGTGTATGCATGTTAGTCTGTATACT
The DNA here is from genome assembly GCF_040938575.1 of Ambystoma mexicanum. Lineage (NCBI taxonomy): Eukaryota > Metazoa > Chordata > Amphibia > Caudata > Ambystomatidae > Ambystoma > Ambystoma mexicanum. The sequence continues at coordinate 511,467,990 of NC_090934.1, forward strand.
GATAAGGGGTGTGAGTGTTTTGGGTCTGTATGGGTATATATGTGCAAGGTGTATGCTTGTTTGTCTGTATGCTGAGATGGGGGTGGGGGTTTGCATCTGTATGGGCTTATGTATGCATGGTGTATGCTTACTTTGTATGCTGAGATGGGGTGGGGGTTCTGGTCTATATGGGTGTATGTATGCATTGTGTATGCTTGTTAGTCAATATGCTGAGATGAGGTGTGGGGGGTTTCAGTCTGTACCAGTGCATGTATGCATTGTGTATGCTTTTTAGTCTGTATGCTGAGATGGGTGGTGGGGGGCTGTGTATGTATGGGTGTATGTATGCATGGTGTATGCTTACTTTGTATGCTGAGATGGGGGTGGTGGAGGTTGAGCCTATATGGGTGTATGTATGCATGGTGTATGCTGAGTTTGTATGCTGAGATGGGGTGGGGCTTCTGGTCTATATGGGTGTATGTATCCATGGTGTATGCTTGTTAGTCTGTATGCTGAGATGGGAGGTGGGGGTTGGGTCTGTATGGGTGCATGCATACATGGTGTGTGCTTGTTTGTTTGCTGATATGGGGTGTGCAGGGTTTGGGTCTGTATGGGTGTATATATGCAAGGTGTATGCTTGTTAGTCTCTATGCTGAGATGGGGCGGGGGTTATGTCTGTGTGTGTGTGTGTGTATCTATGCATGGTGTGTGCTTACTTTGTATGCTGAGATGGGGTGCGGGAGTTTGGGTCTATATGGGTTTGTGTATGCATGTTGTATGCTTGTTAGTCAGTATGCTGAGATGGGGTGTGAGGGGGGGTTCAGTCTGTATCAGTGCATGTATGCATGGTGTATGATTTTTAGTCTGTATGCTGAGATGGGGGTGTGGGTTTGGGTCTGTATGGGTGTATGCATGCATGGTGTATGCTTGTTAGCCTGTATGCTGAGATGTGGTGGGGGGGTCTGGATGGGTGTATGCATGCATGGTGTATGCTTGTTAGTCTGTATGCTGAGATGGGTGGTGGGGGGTTGTGTCTGTATGGGTGTATGTATGCATGGTGTATGTTTACTTTGTATGCTGAGATGGGCTGGGGGTTCTGGTCTATATGGTTGTATGTATGCATGGTGTATGCATGTTAGTCTGTATGCTGAGATCGGTGGTGGGGGGTTGGGTATGTATGGGTGCATGTATGCATGGTGCATGCTTGTTAGTCTGTATGCTCAGATGGGGGTGGGGGTTTGCATCTGTATGGGTTTATGTATGCATGGTGTATGCTTACTTTGTATGCTGAGATGTGGTGGGGCAGTTTGGGTCTATATGGGTGTGTATGCATGGTGTATGCTTGTTAATCGGTATGCTGAGATGGGGCGTGGGGGGTTGGGTCTGTATGGGTGTATGCATGCATGGTGTATGCTTGTTAGCTTCTATGCTTAGATGGGGGCGGGAGTCTGGATGGGTGTATGAATGCATGGTGTATGCCTGTTAGTCTGTATGCTGAGATGGGTGTTGGGGTGTTGTGTATGTATGGGTGTATGTATGCATGGTGTATGCTTGCTTTGTATGTTGAGATGGGGGTGGGGGAGGTTGTGTCTATATGGATGTAGGCATGCATGGTGTATTCTTGTTAGTCTGCATGCTGAGATGGGGTGGAGGGTTCAGGTCTGTATGGGTCTATGTATGCATGGTGTATGCTTGTTAGTCTCTTTGCTGAGATGGGTGTGGGGGTTTTGGTCTGTATGTGTGTATGTATGCATGGTGTATGCTTGTTAGCCTGTATGCTGAGATGGGTGTGGGGGGGGTCTGGATGGGTGTATGTATACACAGGGTATTCTTGTTAGTCTGTATCCTGAGATGGGTTGTGAGGGTTGTGTCTGTATGGGTGTATGTATGCATGGTGTATGCTTACTTTGTATGCTGAGATGGGGTGTGGGAGTTTGGGTCTATATGGGTGTGTGTATTCATGGTGTCTGCTTGTTAGTCGGTATGTTGAGGTGAGGTGCGGGGGGTTTCAGTCTGTATTGGTGCATGCATGAATGGTGTGTGCGTGTTAGTCTGTATGCTGAGATGGGTGTGGCGGTTTTGGTCTGTCTGGGTGTATGCATGCATGGTGTATGCTTGTTAGCCTGTATTGTGAGATGGGGGTTGGGGGGTCTGGATTGGCGAATGTGTGCATGTTGTATGCTTGTTAGTCTGTATTCTGAGATAGGGGTGCGGTGGTTCGGGTCTTAATGGGTGTATGTATGCATGGTGTATGCTTGTTAGTCTGTTTGCTGAGATGTGGGTGGGGGGTTTGTGTCTGTATGGGTGTATGTATGCATGGTGTATGCGTACTTTGTATGCTGAGATGGGGTGGGGATTTCGGTCTATATGGGTGTATGTATGCATGATGTATGTTTGTTAGTCTGCATGCTGAGATGGGTGGTGGGTGGTTTGGGTCTGTATGGGTGCATGCATGCATGGTTTATGCTTGTTAGTCTGTATGCTGATATGGGGTGTGAGGGGTTTCAGTCTATATCAGTGCATGTATGCATGGTGTATGCTTGTTAGTCTGTATGCTGAGATGAGGGTGGGGGTTCGGGTCTGTATGGGTGTATGCAGCATGGTGTATGCTTGTTAGCCTGTATGCTGAGAAGGGGTGGGGGGTCTAGATGGGTGCATGTATGCATGGTGTATGCTTGTTCTTTTGTATGCTGAGATGGGTGGTGGGGGTTGTGTCTGTATGGGTGTATGTATGCATGGTGTATGCTTACTTTGTATGCTGAAATGGGGTGGGGAGTTTGGGTCTATATGGGTGTGTTTATGCATGGTGTATGCTTGTTAGTCGGTATGCTGAGATGGGGTGTGGGGGTTTCAGTCCGTATCAGTGCATGTATGCATTGTGTATACTTTGTATTCTGTATGCTGACATGGGGGTGTGGGTTTGGGTCTGTATGGGTGTATGCATGCATGGTGTATGCTTGTTAGCCTGTCTGCTGAGATGGAGGTAAAGGGGTCTGGATGGGTATATGTACGCATGGTGTATGCTTGTCAGTCTGTATGCTGAGATGGGTGGTGTGGGGTTGTGTCTGTATGGGTGTATGTATGCATGGTGGATGCTTACTTTGTATGCTGAGATGGGGTGGTGTTCCGGTCTATATGGGTGTTTGTATGCATGGTGTATACTTGTTAGTCTGTATGCTGAGATGGGTGGTGGTGGGGTTGATTCTGATGGGTGCTTGTATGCATGGTGTATGCTTGTTTGTCTGTATGCTGATATGGAGTATGAGGGGTTTGGGTCTGTATGGCTGTATATATGCATGGTGTATGCGTTTTAGTCTGTACGCTGAGATGGGGTGGTGGGTTGTGTCTGTGTGTGTATGTATGCATGGTGTATGCTTACTTTGTATGCTGAGATGGGGTGGGGGAGGTTGGGTCTATATGGGTGTGTGTATGCATGGTGTATGCTTGTTAGCCTGTATGCTGAGATGGGGTGGGGGGGTCTGTATGGGTGTATGTATGCATGGTGTATGCTTGCTAGTCTGTATGCTGAGATGGGGTCGGAGGTTTGGGTCTGTATGGGTGTATGCATGCATGGTGTATGCTTGTTAGCCTGTATGCGTAGATGGGGGTGGGGGGTCTGGATCGGAGTATGTATGCATGGTGTATGCTTGTTAGTCGGTATGCTGAGATGGGTGGTGGGGGTTGTGTATGAATGGGCGTATGTATGCATGGTGTATGCTTACTTTGTATGCTGAGATGTGGGTGGGGGAGGTTGGGTGTATATGGGTGTATGTATGCATGGTGTATGCTTGTTAGTCTGTATGCTGAGATGGGGGTGGAGGGGTTCGGGTCTGTATGGGCGTATGTATGCATGGTGTATGCTTGTTAGTCTGTTTGCTGAGATGGGTGTGGGGGTTTGGTTCTGTATGTGTGTATGTATGCATGGTGTATGCTTAGTTTGTATGCTGAGATGGGGTGGGGGTTCTGGTCTATATGGGTGTATGTATGCATGGTGTATGCTTGTTAGTCTGTATGCTGAGATGGGTGGTGGGGGTTGGGTCTGTATGGGTGCATGCATACATGGTGTATGCTTGTTTGTATGCTGATATGGGGTGTGATGGGTTTGGGTCTGTATGGGTGTATATATGCATGGTGTATGCTTGTTAGTCTGTATTCTGAGATGGGATGGGGGTTTGGGTTTGCATGGGTGTAGATCAGGATAGGGGGATTCCGTTCTGTATGATTGCATGTATGCAGGATGTGTGCTTGTTAGTCTGTATGCTGAGGTGGTGGTGGTGGCTGGATCTGTAAGGGTGTATGTATGCATGTTGTATGCTTGTTAGTCTGTATGCTGAGATGGGGTGGTGGGTTCGGGTCTGTATGGGTGTACATATTCATGGTGTATGCTTGTTAGTCTGCATGCTATGATGGGGCTGGGGTGGTTCGGGTCGGTATGGGAGTATGTATGCATGGTGTATGCTTACTTTGCATGCTGAGATGGGGTGAAGGAGTTCAGGTAGGTATGGGTGTATGTATGCATGGTGTATGCTTGTTAGTCTGTATGCTGAGATGGGGATTGGGGTTCGGGTCTGTATGGGTGTAAATATGCATGGTGTATGCTTGTTAGTCTGTATGCTACGATGGGGGTGGGGTGGTTCGGGTCTGTATAGGAATATGTATGCATGGTGTATGCTTACTTTGCATGCTGAGATGGGGTTTGGGAGTTCAGGTCTGTATGGGTATGTGTATGCATGGTGTATGCTTGTTAGTCTGTATGCTGAGATAGGTGGTGTGGGGGGTTTGGGTCTGTATGAGTTTATGTATGCATGATGTATTCTTACTTTGTATGCTGAGATGGAGTGTGGGGTGGGTTCGGATCTGCATGGGTCCTAAGAGTATGGCCAACCCAAACAGCAAAGTATTGCAGTCCAAAATAACAGAATGTCCAATCAAGGGTTGTCAGGCAGAATTGCATGCAGTACTGTCTGGGAACATTAAAAAAAAAAGAAATGTTAAGAAATGTCTCACAGAGAGATAAGAAGCAGAACTCATTTTTTCTAGACTCAATATACAAGCAATAACAGAAACTGGTGAACAAACCAAATCACTATGATAACTCTTTCAAACACAAGAAAAACTTCTCAAACAAGAACTGTCCTCTTGGTGGGAAATTATAACTTTTGAGAAATATCTAGAAATTGGTCGCACACCACAAGGTTCAAGAATCTGCATGTTTCCACCTTTTGATGACAATGACACATGCAAAATACTTGACTGGGAAAAATGACTAACCACAACTTCAAATGAAATGATATTTAGACTCATCAACCACGCTAAAACAAAACATTGCAAAACTCATTTTGGACATAACTCAAGTTAAAGAAGACATTGAAAAACTAAATATCCCAGAAAAACCTTTAAACATTACGAAATATTGGATGATATCATTGATAAATATTCAACACAAATCAAAATTAAGAAGCAAAGACAATTCCTAAGAGACAAGTTGGATTATCAATTTAAAACAGTATATATTTTCAACAATAGACTATGTTTCCAAACCCAACAACAAATTGTGAAATCAAAAACTTTAGCACCTTCAACTGCAACACTGTCAACATCAGATAAGGATACCATCAGTGAATCAGAATTAGAAGACAGGAACTTGGAACTGCAGGACCAACAAGCATAAGGTAGCACACATTTTCCCTCATCTAAACCAATTACAAAAACGGGCTCTTCTTCTTTTTTAGAAGAATTCCAGCAACAAAAGTTCATGAGAAATTGCCAGAGATCAACAAGCATAAGAAACCCTACCACAATACCCAATCTAAACATAGGAGAAGCAGGAGAGGCGGCAGAATCAAACTTACAAACCTCTCTCAACAAACAGCAAAAAACAGGAGTACAAACCCACTCTCAAACTCCTCTACCTCAATGCAAAACCTAGTTATTAATCACATCAATGAGGAACTATCGTTACCACTTATTACAGCACTCAACAAATGACTAAACTTTTGTCCTCACAACACCTATGACTACTTTTCTACAACTGTAGAATTCTTTCACTTCTGCAGGAAACTTAAACTTAAGAAGTTTTTTGCCAACATTGATCCATTAAGACATCCTGCCATTCGAAAAATCCCATCAGACCTAGCTGTACAGCACGTAGAACAAACAGTCGATCTTCTCAACATCCCGGACCCATATGATCAGTTCACTTTACAAAGATTCACTTCAGAACAAGACATTGACATGTATCTAGAAATGTGTACCAAACTCAAGCCAAAATCAACCTTCACGCCATCCTCATCGGTTGACAACATGATAGATATTTTATTTAAAGCAATACAAAATGAACATAGACTCATTTACCTCAAAGGTACCAAGAACCATCCAAAGAAAAGATGCCCCTACAATTTGACGCTTGAACAAAACAAATCATTTACAGAACTTCTAGAAAATCGAAACATCATGATTAAAACCTCAGATAAAGGTGGCAACATTGTATTACTTCGAACAAGTAATTACATTAAAATGGCTATGCAACATCTTAACGATACCAACTGTTATGAATTACTTTCAACTTACCAGAATTGATTGAGGATTGGAGATTATTGAACCAACATTGGAGAGATCAATCGCTATTAACAAATGAAGAATACATTTACATGAATACTTCATTTCCTATAATTTCCACAATCTATTTTTTACCCACAATCCACAAACCTTACACAAATCTACCCACAGGCAGACCCATCATTAACAGCATGTTTTTCTTTAACAGAACATATCTCAGAGAACATTAATCATCAATTACAACAACTAGCCACCTCACTCTCCTCGTACATCAGAGACACCACTCGCATTATTCAACAGCTTGAAACTATACCCTGGGACCAGAATTACTGTCTTATCACAATGGACATCTCAGCTCTTTAAATGAGCATACTTCACCACAAAGAATTTAAGACAACAGAATATTTCCTTAAAACCAGATCTATCTCATTTCATGACCAAAACCAGATGATCCTGGAAATGTTGCATTTTATTTTACAAAACAACATATTTATTTTTGACCCGAAACTATTCAAATAAATTCAAGGAACAGAAATGGGCGTGAGATATGGCCATTTGATACGCAAATCTGTACATGGACCACTATGAATTGGAACACGCGTGGCAACACCAATCCTTCACTCAGTTCTATAATATTGTCTTCTGATTACGCTCCATTGATGACATTTTTCGGATTTGGAATGGAACAATAACGGATTTCCAAGAATATTTTCAATATCTCAATAACAATACCTACAACCTACAATTTAAAACGGAATACAGCCAATCACACATTAACTTTTTGGATTTTAGTCTTTACATTCATGACAATATTATCTACACAACTTCATACACAAAGCCAACTGCTGTTAACAGCCTACTCCATGCATCAAACAATCATCCTAAACATGTTATAAACAATATACCTTTTGGAGAAATGTTACGGATAAAAAGAAACTGCACCACCAATGACAAATTTATTAAACATGTATCCCAAACAATGATAAACTTCAGAGAGAGAGGCTACAGTGAAGAGCTTGTAACCAAGAGATACCACAAAACTCTCAGCAGATCAAGACTAGCGCTTCTACAAGTTAAAAATAATAAAGGAATCCCCAAAGTGCAGCGCAAAACCAGCTTTGTGACAACATACAGGTCAAACAATTCAATAATCAAAAAATGGTATCTAAAAATGGAACATCCTAAGAGCAGACCCGAAACTCTATACTACACTAGAAGATCACCCTACTATAACTTTCAGAAAAGCCAAGAATTTGAAAAATAGACTAAGCCCATCACACTTTGTAACCAAGAAACACCTTACAGACACATCATCAGTGACAAAGTGGCTTTAGCAACCTTTACGAGGCAATTACAAATGCGGTTAATGCTCACTATGCCAGTAATCAGAAAATGCCAAAACCATCATGATCAAACCTAATGGAACCAAACACCTTATTCAACAACTTATCAATTGAATAGTAAATGCATAGCGTATGGCATCAGATGCATATATGTGATCTTCTCTACATAGGAAGCACAATTCGTCCGCACAAGATCAGAATTGGCGAACACACCAGGGCCATTAAACATCAGGACCAAAGATCAACATTAGCAACTCATTTCCAATCCCTGCACAGACCTGATGAACTGAATAGATTGAGATTTTTTGGCATAGTAAACGTATTGCCACCTCCCAGAGGGGGGAACATTGAACATTTACTGAGGAAACATGAAGCACAATGGATTTGTTCTGTGGGCACCTGCCATTCGGGATTTAACTCTGATCAGGAACTTTTTCACTTTCTTTAAATGATCAATTGTAAACCCTTAAGTCAAAAGTTATATGCATAATCAATATGTAACTCATTGTATCATATTACCTATCCAGTTCTGCTTCTTCCTCTCAAAGTGTTGCTTTTCAGGCTAACATAGTTTCATAAGTTAAACCCTTCATACCATTTTAATAAATACACCAGACCTTTTTTTTCTCTTGCCCACAGCAAGGACATAACATATTCATAATTGAGACGCTATGTTACTTCAACTAGCACTATTAACATATAGAATCAGCCTTCATTGGACACTACATTTTTTTTTAAATTCAGGTACAAATAAAAGCAAAAAGAACCTATTTTATTTAACAAGATACTTATTCAGAGCTAAACTTAGCCCAATTAACTACGAGCAGGATTGTTGCACAAATTGCGATGCAGGTTCCAAAATGCCCATTGTACGCGTATGTGTGACATCATCGCGTCAATTTTTGACAGGATGATGTCACTGCACGCTACTTAAGACGCCCTTCTTTTGGAAAACAAATTCCCGGTAATGAAACCACATGTTTGATTTTCCAGCAGACCATTTCTCCTCTACTAGGTAAGCAACCCCTATTTTTTTCTCTAAGCAACAATTCCCTACACCGTTGGCCATAATTGCTAGAATTATCTAGGATTGACAATCAGTATTGTAAAAGCATACATGCACATATACTTTCTTTGCAGGATATCACAGTTCTAATTATGTGAATAATCAATACATAGCAACTCAAGAGGGGATTTTTGGAAACTTATGAACTAAGATTTTAAATCACAGTTTAAAATTCAACATAATCACCATGTACCGCCCTGAGAATCAATAAGTGAGTACAAGAACTCTTTATCACTAACTTCTTTTCCATTTGCAACCAAATATGGTTACAATTTTATAGGTTGTGTCTTGCTTTGTAGGGCTTCATCCTCATATATGACAATACAGAGCCTCTGGAAATAGTGATTCAACTATAAAACAATTTAACCATTGGCAGTATCAATTCATTTCATTCCTTAATACACACTGTCTGAAGTATGCCTTATTAATGTAACAAACTCTACTATGGAGCACTGTTGACAAACACACCTCCTGAAGAATCACTCACAACAGAAAGCGTGGAAACAAGTGTTGAGGGCACTAGCAGAGTTATTTTTTTATTTTAGTGATCTGATTTCATTCTTTGGACTACAAAACTCAACAATTGAGCAGAGCTATCTCAGTTATTCAGAAAAAAAGAGGCAAACACCTTTTCAGCATCTCTGAGAGAGTAAATGGACTCTATAAGAAAACCAATTCTTTACCTTTGCAACTTGATTTCATTCATAATTTTGAATACTTAACCATTGACAATCAGTGTTTTAAACTTGATTATCAAAGGAATCCTATTTTTGAACATTGTAATGGAGTAACCTTCTGTTTTTCATGTATCAATAATAAAATTGAACATTTCAAGTATAGCATTCGATTTTTTTCAGAAAAAGCACAACTAAAAGTCTATTCTTTTTTTCCAGTCCTGGGACTCACCATTTAAACAGTTTTATCCCATTCATTCCAGCCTAGTTGTCACCCACCCAGAATTTGGGTCTCTTGGGAGACCAAGCACAGGGAGTTTCAGGCACCTCCCTCACTTCCTGCCCACCCCAGTCACTCAGACGCCATGGGCAGACTTCAGTCCTGAAGCCCGACAAAGGCTCACAAAGGGACCAAACCTGGTTTGGCGCGCAGAGTTAAACACCAGAAGTACCTTTACACAAAGATACAGCAAAAAAAAGAGCGACTCAAGTCTGTTTTTACAGAGGGGTCTTGGCGCCATATTGAAAAACATGGCAGCCCCGATTTTTAGCTACCGGTGTTCGTGGTCGGGGAAAATCATGTTAGTTCGCTATACAACCACTGCCACCAGCCATTTCAATAGGAACAGGTAGCTTTTGACAGCTACAAGAGTGATTAGACATAGGGGATACTAAGTATCGCCTCCAACACTCTATAGGAAGATAGTGTGTGCTGAAGCTATGAATTTAAAAAGACTAGTAAAGTCAATTTAACTTTATATTGTCTGGGAAAAGTAATCCATCCCAGAGAAGGTATTTAAACCTTGGGAAGTCCAAAGGACACCCCTGTGCCACTGCACTAAATGTGCTGTGTGACACAACAATAACACGATGATGCCTATGAATTTATCTAAAACTTTATAACCAAAGAGCACAAGTGTAAAACACACATCATAATACATGAGAGAGTGGGAATAAAGGCTCACACTCTCTCCAGGGAAAAAAAACAAGTCCTCAAAATCCAGTAAAGTTACTGAGGGTCTCTAAGGTGAAGGGAATAAGCACATTTCTGATAATTCTCCCTAACACTTCCCCCACACCCCTAGACTAAGATACAGGAGGATTGAATCCACCCCTGGATGAATCTCCTTACTCCAGTCGGTCAAACATTCTGCAGACCATCAGCATTTTGTTGATTACACCCTGACCTGTGTTTAATGGTAAAATCAAACCCTGGAGGCTAATTGACCATCTCAATTATTTTGGGTACTCCCCTTTCATCTGAAATAACCATCTCAAGGGTTGGTGGTCAGTCTGAATCACAAAGTATGGTCTAAAACTCTTCAGTGAACACACAATAGAAACATATTATCTTTCAATGGTTGCCCACCTTGTTTATCGTTCCTTCAGCTTCCTTCTGATGAAGCAGATGGGGTGTTCCCTACCTTTCTCATCCAGCTGACTCAGAACTGCACCTTTACCTGCATTGGAGGCATCTGCACAATGAAGGTTTGGCTATAGTCAGGAAATCTTAGAACTGGAGCTTGTCAAAGGTCTTTCTTAAGTCCTTCAAATGCCTTACTGCACTCCTCATTCCATCTGACCTTTTAGGAAAGTTGGGTGAGGAGACTACATTTAAGGGAGCAGCTATGGACCCATAGTTCTCAATGAAGGCTCTCACTTGGGTTTGAGTAGTAGGGGTGGCCCATTCTTGTACAGCTTTTGCTTTTCTACGCAATGGCCTTATTTCACCTCCTCCTACCTCATGTCCAAAGTAGACCACTTTGCTCTGTTCAATTTGACATTTACTTGCCTTTATGGTGAGATGGGCCTGTTCAAGAGCCTACAAAACATATCCTAAGTGATCAACATGTTCTTTCCAAGTAGGGATGAATACTGCAATGCAATCTAAGTATGCCATGCAAAAGTCCTCCATCCCATTCAGAACTTGATTAACTATCCTTTGGAATGTTGCAGGTGCATTCTTCAGTCCAAAAGGCATTACCCTAAAAAGGTAGAGGCCTGCTGTGGTCAAGAATGTAGTTTTATCCTATCTGACATCCTGCAACCTCTGTTTTTGACAGATAAACAGTCACCAGTGAGTGGGCCAGCACCCAAGCGGTCATGCCAGGTGATAGTGAAAACAGGGAGGCAAACTGATTTAACAGAAAGTTGAACTCCTCCAGTTGTTCCAGTGTTGGATTAGAAGAGAGATTAACACCTTCTATGTTCTCATCTAAAGTTCGTCTCCCTGAGGAGGTCAGGTAGGGGTTCACTCTCTTCCTCCTCTTGAGCTGAAGCTAGAAGCAAAGCTCCCACTTCTGGTCTGGTGCCATAAGCCTTTAGACGGTTGGTGTGAAAGACCCTGGAGGCCTCTTTAGGATTGCCTAAGTCCACCAGATAGTTGACCTCTCCAAGTTTTCCCACAACCTTGAAGGGTCCTATCCATTTGTCCTGTAAGGCCCTCTGTCTTGAAGGAACCATAACTAAAACTAGCTGGTCTTGGGTAAACTCAACCATGTTGGCCTTCTGGTCATGCCAATGCTTCACCAGAGCTTGACCTGCTTTTAAGTTATCTAATGCCTCTGTCATCATGTGTGTCATTCTCCTCCGGAGACCTAACACATAGTCAGTGACTCTCACTGGCTTGGGGGAAGGAGCACTCTCCAACCCCATCTTAATTAGGGCCAATTGACCTCTAACTAGATGACCATAGAGAAGCTCAAAGGGACGAAATCCAACTCCCTCCTGGGTGACTTCTCTATAAGCAAAGAGAAGGCATGGCAGTAGATGGTCCCACTTTCTCCTAAGGGGTTCCTCTAAAGCACCTATCATGTTCTTCATGGTATGGGTTAACCTCTCTACCAATCCATTTGTCTGAGGATGGTAGGCAGTTGAGAACTTGTAAGTCACTCCACAGTTTTTCCATATGGCCTGCATGTAGTGGGACATAAAATTAGATCCCCCTGTCAGAGATGACTTCCTTAGGAAAACCTACCCTTGTAAAAATACCAAGTAGGGCCTCAGCAACAGCCTCAGATGTAACAGTCCTCATAGGTATGACTTCAGGATACCCAGTAGCATGGTCTACTACAACCAATATTAATCGGTTGCCTGAAGAGATTGGAGGGTCTAAGGGACCAACAATGTCGAATCATACCCTCTCAAAAGTGACTCCCACCACATTCTTGGATCCACCCTTGCCAGATGTCTGACAGGTGTGACAGCTCCTACAGAATGTATCTACATAAGACCCCAACCTAGGCCAGTAGAAATAGAGAGAAAGCCTGTCCTTGGTCTTTGTGAAACTCAAGTGACCAGCCAAAGGGATCTTGTGGGTTAACTGTAGGAACTGTAGTCTGCTCTCCAGAGGCACTACAAGTCTCTTGTAGTCCCTTGGGATTGATTCAGTTGGTTCACTGTAGAAGAGGCCATCTTCCCAGTATAACCTATGCTTCCCTGGTTCTTGCCCGTCCAGCTAGGAAGCTACCTATTGGCGAATAACTTCAAGAGTAGGACAATCTCTTTGACCTCTGCTGAAGTCTGCCCTACAGTGGCCACCTTCTTCCAGTAAAGACTGCAGCTCAGAATGGTCTTTAGAGTCCAGATCTCCAACAGGGGCAAGGTCTTCTTCCAGCTCTGATTCCTCAGCAGCTGATCAACCTTTCCTGGTTGGTTTTCACACTCAGCCTCAGCGGGTGTACTAGTCACAGGTGTGACTTTGGACATTCCTCTCGGGAATGTCCTTGTTGGAAGCACAGGAGTGCTTTCTGGCTTCTTCTGTAGACCTTTGGGGGTCATTCCAACCATGGCGGTAGGGGGTTAATGGTACCGCTAAGGATGCTGGTGCCGTTAACCCCTTATCACCCTATTACAAGGTCCCTTAGCGGGTCCCTCTAAGGGCAGCTGGTTTACCAAACGCCATTAGTGGGAGCCGCTAAGGGACCAGGGAGCAAATAACAGGGCCGCTATTAGCAGGCCAGTTATTAGCTTCCTCCCCATTCCCATGAGCCCTATGGGGGCTCAAATGGGAATTGGGATTGCTTTTTTGAATGGGGACTTACCAGGTCCTCCTAGGTTGGAATGACCCGGTAAATCCCTATTCAAGGAACCCAGACCGGACCGATTTTGGAGGCAGGCATGATGCTAATAGCACCATGGCTACCTCCAAACTCGGAACGACCCCCCTTGTGTTTCCCCTTTGGTGCTTTCTTTTTAAGAAATTGCAGTCAGTAACTCCTGTGGGCTGGGTGTTATAGTTTCTTCTACAACAACCTTTGGAGAGACATCTAATGTACTCTTCCTGGCCCTCCTTGTCTGCTCCTGTTTCTTTTTGCTGGGAGGCCTGGGGGTGCTTGATACAACTCCTAGAGTTTTAAGTCATTCCCCAACAGGACTCTCCCAGGCACCTCACTCTGCACACTAATAGGTATCTTTTCAATCATGTCATTGCACTGGATGAGCGCTGGTAATTGTGGAAGCATTTGAACAGGGCCTCAGCAAGCTTAGCGAGTTATTTGGGTGCCTTAGCAACATCCTATACCTTGAAAAAAGATTCATCCACTACAGTAATGCTGGCCCTAGTCTCTCTAATGGCAGTGGTTACCTGACCATTGACACAGACACTGTCTTTATAATACTATTTAGTATTGTCTGGGATGGAATTATAGACATCTAAGTTCTGCTGTTCCCACAGACCCAGGGACACTAAAGAAACTCTGGCAGAGACTCCAATGGTGACTTCAGCCAGTAGGTGAGAGGTTCCACTTGGCATTTGCACTTCTTTCTCTGGGGAGAAGGCTAAGGAGACAGTGTGGATCCCTGAAGGTTTACCCTTGCATCTGGGATCCCCTTTCACATGGTCAGTAGACCCACAAGCATAACATTTTATAAATGTTTTGACAAATGAGGTTTTCTGCTGACCTCCCTCTGGTTTGGCACCAGAGGTTTCACTAGCCTGATTTGGTTTCCCTTGTGGCTTACCCTTCTTATGTGTGGGGCCCTCTTTTGGATCGGAGGTATTAGAATTTTCTTGTGTATATTTCTTGTGCTGTTTCCCTTCATCCTTCATCTGCGTTACCCTAGAATCCTTGTGAGTAGCCCTATTGGCAACCCACAAGTCAGCAGACTTTGCTAACTTCTTTGGATCAAGTTCCTTAAAGTAAGCCAAACGAGGCTGTCTCAGCTCAGGAGATCAAGCATCAAAAATAGTTTCCAACAAAAATAGATTTCTCATTCCTTCAAAGGTGTCAACCCTGTAACCCTTTGCCCAACCATCTAAGTTTTTCAAACATTCACATACCCAGGTTGCCCAAGGGGTACCATCATGCTTTTGTGTGTCCTAAACCTCTTAAGGTACTGGGAAGGAGTTTTCCCAAATCTATCTATTAAAGCTAGCTTAACATTTTCATGGTTCAATCGTTCAACTTCCCCCACCTCCATTACAACATCATTTGCAACCTGGAGGAGCCTAGACAAAAGCCAAGGAATCAATTGATTCCCTGTGAAACCCTGAATCCCATAGTTATACTCAAAAGCAGCCAATCAATCCAAAATATCATGTTTCACCTCATACATACTCACAGCCTCTTTAGGCATGCAAGGCCTCTTAGGGCAGTAAGACCTTGATGATTCTGGGAGAGAACCATTTTCAAGAGACAATTTCTTCATTTCAAGTGCATGATTCAATTCCATTTCTCTGAGTTTGAGTTCTTGATGTTTGTTTTCAGTTTGCATTTGGAACCTTTTGAATTCTAACTCCAGTCTCATCATTTCAAGAGAGACACATTCTGCACTCATTACTGGACCTGGTAGTGTGCCTGTGGCTAAAGGTTGAGGCCCAAGAACAGGTAGAGGGGCAGTCATGCTCACATCCTGAGTCTCCTCTGACTCATCTGCCTCTTCAATAATATCAGAGTTAGACTCTACCTCATCATTTTCCTCATCAGCAGTATTCACATGTGGTGAGACATTGGGGTGTACAGCCCAATTTCTCAATCTTTGGTGTTCAAACATTTTTTCAATCAATTCATTGTTCTTTCCTTTAACAGCCAGGTTCCTCACTTTACACATATCTTTCAGTTGATCTACTGTAAGAATGACTAGTGCCTCCTGTTTATAGTTATCCATATTAGGCATTATAAAACAGTTCATTCTCTAGTGGAGCTTAGCCTTGTGAAGGTTAATTTGAACAAAGGTAAGAGTAGCCCACTCAATGTAACAACTATACTTTATCCCTCCCACTGCTGCCAACAGTGTTAGGCATAATTGCACAAAGTACCCTCTGGGAATACCACACAGAATTAGGAATGCAGGTGTAAGCAAAAACCAACCTTTGGTATAAGTCTGTACCACACACATTTGGTAGCGAGCAGAGCAGCTAGGCTGATCCCAAGAGGGAATGTGAGCAGTACAAGAGGTTACACAGAAGTACCACAATCACAGTGGTTCAAGTAGACACTTACACTCAATGATTCTTGGCAAAAATACTTATGCATTTATTTACACAATTATTTAGAAAACATTCACTGGTAGAAATCAACTCAATATTAAACACCAATATACTACATTACAAAACTCTTACAGGGTAATTCATAGAATTTCGCAGAAAAGTGTCGCAAGCGGCTGGCGCAGAGTGTCCGCGTGCGATTGACTGCGCCAGGCACGTGCGCTAAAACCGATTTCCGCGCACAGCGTATTCATGGATTTCATGCTCCCAAACCAGCCGTGGCGCAGAGTATCGCAGCGACCCTGCAGCAGCGCCAGTAACGCCCCCAAGAACGCCCTCGCGCAAGGAAAAGCCAGCAAAATCGCTAAATCATCGCAAAGGGCTGCGCTAACCCTGGACCAGTTTACAGGGCAGCCAAACAAGGAACGCAAAGCGGGTAACGTGCATATCAGGGGTACACGTGAAGTCATACACGCGATTAGCCAGGGTACGTGTATTACAGGGGTACGCGGGAAGTTTAACACGCGATTGGCCAGGGTACGTGTATTACAGGGGTACGCGGGAAGTTTAACACGCGATTAGCCAGGGTAAGTGTATTACAGGGGTACACGTGAAGTCATACACGCGATTAGCCAGGGTACGTGTATTACAGGGGTACGTGGGAAGTTTAACACGCAATTGGCCAGGGTACGTGTATTACAGGGGTACGCGGGAAGTTTAACACGCGATTAGCCAGGGTAAGTGTATTACAGGGGTACACGTGAAGTCATACACGCGATTAGCCAGGGTACGTGTATTACAGGGGTACGCGGGAAGTTTAACACGCGATTGGCCAGGGTACGTGTATTACAGGGGTACACGTGAAGTCATACACGCGATTAGCCAGGGTACGTGTATTACAGGGGTACGCGGGAAGTTTAACACGCGATTGGCCAGGGTACGTGTATTACAGGGGTACACGTGAAGTCATACACACGATTAGCCAGGGTACGTGTATTACAGGGGTACGCGGGAAGTTTAACACGCGATTGGCCAGGGTACGTGTATTACAGGGGTACGCGGGAAGTTTAACACGCGATTAGCCAGGGTAAGTGTATTACAGGGGTACACGTGAAGTCATACACGCGATTAGCCAGGGTACGTGTATTACAGGGGTACGCGGGAAGTTTAACACGCGATTGGCCAGGGTACGTGTATTACAGGGGTACGCGGGAAGTTTAACACGCGATTAGCCAGGGTAAGTGTATTACAGGGGTACGCGGGAAGTTTAACACGCGATTAGCCAGGGTACGTGTATTACAGGGGTACGCGGGAAGTTTAACACGCGATTGGCCAGGGTACGTGTATTACAGGGGTACGCGGGAAGTTTAACACGCGATTGGCCAGGGTACGTATATTACAGGGGTACGCGTGAAGTTATACACGCGATTAGCCAGGGTACGTGTATTACAGGGGTACGCGGGAAGTTTAACACGCGATTAGCCAGGGTAAGTGTATTACAGGGGTACGCGGGAAGTTTAACACGCGATTAGCCAGGGTACGTGTATTACAGGGGTACGCGGGAAGTTTAACACGCGATTAGCCAGGGTAAGTGTATTACAGGGGTACGCGGGAAGTTTAACACGCGATTAGCCAGGGTACGTGTATTACAGGGGTACGCGGGAAGTTTAACACGCGATTGGCCAGGGTACGTGTATTACAGGGGTGCGTGGGAATCATCACACGCGATTAGGCTGGGTGGGTCCTCACAGGTGTTCCCTGTACACCCTCCACGGCCCCTGCAGGCAGCCTACAAAACAGGGGACTACCCTGCACACCTGCTCATGTCCCCCTGCACCCCCACACCCCCAGCAGTGCAGGGGCAGCCTCCACCAGGCCCCCACTCATGTCTCCCACCACCCCCACCCTCCCGCCACCAGGGGCAGCCTCCACCAGGCCCCCACCCATGTCTCCCACCACCCCCACCCCCCCGCCACCAGGGGCACTCTCCACCAAGCCCCCACCCATGTCTCCCACCACCCCCACCAGTGCAGGGGCACCCTCCACCAGGCCCCCACCCATGTCTCCCAACACCCCCACCCACCAGCACTGTGGGGCACGTGGCCAGCAGGCAGTCAGGCAGCAGCAGATGGCAGGTGGGAGCGTGCTCAGGGCTCTGGGGGGCAGTAATTTCGCCTCCTGGCCAGGAGCATGGTCTCTCGTGTGTGAACGCGTGGACAGCCTGATAGGTAGTGAAATCCCACACGTCAGCAAAGGCCCTTAGCGCGTAAACCCGTCAACAGCATATGCGCGCCTATAGTCACCTGCACGTGCAGGAAATTGTTGCGTGACACGTCCCAGTGTCAAAGCGTGTGATTGGTGAAAATGGATGTACACGTAGAAGTGACAAAGCATGTGAATGGGGAAAATGGATCTACACGCAGAAGTGACAAAGCATGTGATTGGTGAAAATGGATCTACACGCAGGAGTGACAAAGCGTGTGATTGGTGAACGTACACGCCGCGTAAGTGACGCTGTACGTGTGGGCCTGTATATAAGGTACATGTAGAACACCATTTCCTTGTACGTGCTTTTCGTGGAGAGCGAGTGGGTGAAATCTGTACTTCTTGTCGTTTCACACGCGATTTACTTCACGGCGTTTCCAGTTCGTATTCCCTATTACCTCTGACAGCTTTTTCTCTTTTTTCTCTTTTACTGGTTTACCTGGGCCTGTTCCCTCAAACAGTGTCCCCTTCTACTGTTGTCCTGTCTTCTCAGACAGCGTACACATCTTCTTTTGGCGGGGGTTTAGCCAGCCAAACGCGCTCATTCTTCACGCTCTTTTACCTGGCAGACGGTGAGTCACGCACGTATCCAACTTCTGTGCTTGCCCCGTGTGTAGCCTACCCCTTCAGAGGTCATTCTAGGCTGCGTGTGACACGCATACGTTCATTCTTGTGTTACTGGGTGCCACAGCGTAGTGCAGGTTTTTCTTTCTGCACACGTGGTCTAGGAGGGGTTGCGTGCACGTCATCTCCCTTTTTTGGGCCTCCTGTGCGTTGCGTGACCCGTCATCTTTCCCCAGGGGTTACAATCAGCCGTGCTAGAGCACTAGGGTACAATTACCATCTGGTACCCAACCCCTTTGACCCCCAATTGCCCAGGACAATTGTCTACAGCCACTCCCATACGCACATTAATATCAGTGCCATGGCTGGGAGGCGAGGATTCCGTAAGGGTGGCAAAGGTGGAAGAGCCACAAGTGGTGGCCGTGGTGGATCCGGTAGGGGACGTGGTCGTAACTTGCAGGGTGAGCCTGTCCCCCCATGTGTGGAGGACCAGTCAAGGGCACCCATCACCCCCCCCCTCCCCCCCTCCCCCCCTCCCGTTGAGGCTGAAGTGGCTGACACCATCCATGCTCAGCCCTTGTTGGACCAGCCCATTGTGGCACCAGACCTGGCTGACTCCATGGCTGACTTCCAGGTCAGCAGGGCTACGACACGTGCGCTGGTGCACGTTGATGCCATCATGCCACGTGGATCTGGGGCAGCAAGGTCATCTGCTGCACCAAGGAGGCAGGGCGGAGTGGCTGCAGGGGCAGCTGCGGCTCCATCCACCCCAGCCCTCACACACCCAGCCAGGACAGTGTCGGTCCTAGTCCATGCTGCTGACATTCCCCCTGACACCATCACACTAGAGCCAATGCCTGCACCAACTCCCATGCTGAGTGTGCAATCCCACACTCCTGATACAGAGTCCACCAGGGCTCCTGCCCCTAGTGTCCAGAGCGGCGCAGGACACTCAGGATCACCACCACCTTCCAAGCGGAAGAGGAAGAGTGCTCGTCCGGCACAGGCTGATGCCCCAGACACGGCTACACAGTCCGGCCCGTCCAGGAAGCCCAGCTTCACGGATGACGAACTGAATGCACTTGTCGAGTATGTGTCCGGACATGACAACGAGATGGTCATTGTTGCAGGATCCAAGACCACACCTGCACAACGCCAGGCACACTGGCAGACCGTTGCGGACATCGTAAGTGCCCTTGGAATCGTGAGGCGCACAGCCAATGATTGCTATAAGCGCTGGAATGACCTAAAGCGCAGGGCAAAGAGTAAGCTGGCCTCAAGTCATGCCGCAACTCTAGTGACTGGAGGTGGGTCTCCAGTAGTAGACATGGAACTCACTCCACATGAGTCAGTCGCTGGGACCTACGTCACGGAGGAACAGATCCAAGGCGTGGGAGATCTGGCTGATTACGAGGCATTGTCCGGTGAGTGCACATGCATGTGTGTGTCATACATGTGCATGGTGTGTGTGTGAGGGCTTCTGTTTGGGTGCCAGGTGAGAGTGTGTGCGCCTCAGTCGTATGGGTCAGCCATGTGCTTCATGCAATACTTCCTGCGCAGCTGCATTTGGCCATAGCAGTATCCCTTCTGCCAACAGTAGACATCTAGCACAACTGCACGCCAGTTGCCCTTGAAGTGTCACCTTGACACAACAGATTTGCTTATTTTTCACTGTTCATTCAGTCAGTTTGTTTGCATTCCACCACTTTCACTAGGCATGTCGCTGTCCACTAGTCACATGTCTGACATGGGTATGGTAAAGGGGAGTGACTTTGTTACCTGGATATCATTTGTACACACATGTCCCTGTGCAATTTGACCATTACAGACTGGCAGCTCCAGGTGAAAAATCTGACCTGTTAGAATCAGAAAAGCTATTACATGCGGGAACTGGACTGAATGAATAGGTGCTGCCCTCCTCTCCATCTTCACTCAATAGCAATGGTACATGCCATCTGTGTGATGGCATGTGTGTTTCACCTGCCAATCACAGGCCAATGTGTGATGCCACTGCCAGGCAGCATGCAGAAAATTTGTTCATCTTCCATCTTGGTGTCATCAGTGTGTGCCGTTTGCCTGCACTTCATACGCAGTGAGGGTGCATGCATGGGAGGGTTTTAGTCATGTGGGACATGTCAATCAAGTACTGGTTCTCTTGCTTCTCAGCCCTCAATGTGTGCCATGGTGCTAATGCCTGTTTCCATTACTTTGTTTTCATGTCTTTGCAGGGGAAGACGCACCTGATACTGCTGGGGTTGTGGAGATGGTGCAGACCCAGGAGGTGTCCCAGGGCCGACCAACCACCAGTGAGGGATGTGGTGTGGTGGTGGGGGAGAACCCACAAGTGCTGCAGGTCGTGCTCTCAAGGGGTGTCTCTGGCTGCACCTCCCCCGAGCTGTACTCAGGTGTTGATTCGGATGAGACCTACGTGCCGTCGCTGGTGAGTGTTCCAGGGAGGGATTCTGTTCTGTCTCACCCACCTGCACCAGGGTCAGTACCCTCCATGGGGATGTCAGTGTTGGCAGCTACGCCTTCGGTGGTTACGGATGCAGGGTCACACTCCGCGACATCTGATCCTGTTCCTGGGCCAGCAGATCAGAGGGGGAATGCAGTCCTGCAGCCTCAGGCAGTGCCGGCACAGCAAGGCGCAGTTCGCCTTGCCCCAGACAGGTGTGGTGCCCGCCGACGTGGTGGCCGTACGCCACCTGGCAATACCGCATGGGAGCAATCCATTTACGGTATGGCTACCCAACAGGCTGCATCATCCGAGATGATGGCTCAGGCCATGGATAGGGTGGCCACTTCCATTGTCCCCCCAGAAAGGCTGATGGAGCGACTAGAGCAGGCAACTGACTCCATCTGCCAGTCACACAGGGAGGACATGTTGGGGTCCAACAGGGACAGGCGGGCGGCACTGGCGACTCTGCAGGAGGCCATCTCCATTGAGTCCCAGGGCCACAGGGAAGCCCTGAGGCAGGAGCTCCTACACCTCAGGACGACTCTTGTTGAGCTTGAGGCTTCAACACACCAAAGGACAGAACAGCAGCTGGAGCGTCTCACCCGTACGCTCTCAGCTGAGATGCAGGCAACGAGGGCGGAGGTCCGGGCATCCCGTGAGTTGTTGCATGGGGACCTCCGCACACTCATCCTCCAGAACCAGACCTACCACACCCGCATGCTTGCAGCCATGGAGGAGCAGACTAGGGCCTTGCGTGGGCTGCCTCCCATAGTGCAACCACCTCCGGATGCAGCTGCACAGGGTGATAATAGCGACAGCAGTGACACTCCCACAATAGGGTAGCCGTGTGGGCCATGAGCCCATGGAGGTGTTTTATTTTCCCAGGATCCACGCAGGTGGGTTCTGGTGTGCATCCTGTCCTCGGACCTCCTGGGTGGCCTCCCCAACCCCCCCGGGCCCATCAATGGCCATTTTTGATTGTTTCTTATTTTTATTTTTATTTTGATTTCTTTTATTCCCAATTTTTTTGGGAGGATCTGTTGGCTCCGATCTGTTGGCTCCGATCTGTTGGCTCCGATCTGTTGGCTCCGATCTGTTGGCTCCGATCTGTTGGCTTCCGTGGTTCCTGTGGGCATACGCTGCATTGTGGCTGGGCACATGCAGGCTTGTAATGTATTTGGTTCAGATGCTTGGGTTTGAGTCACACACACCCCTCCTGCTTCCCGTTTCCATGGGCTTGCAAAGGGTGTGCCCAAGTGACAGTGAATTACACAGTGACGTTGGACTCCCATGAGCTGTGTGGCCAGTCTGTAGTCAATACTGTGTATACATTCATAGTGCATATTGCTGTTGTGTTGTACACTGCATGTTGCATTGATGTGTAACTCTTCTTCTGTGTCTACCTCCCAATTTGCAGGTCCCTTCCTCAAGTCCACACAAGGACCTCTAGTCTGGCGATGGGGACCATGTTGGCAGCAGTGCACCTACAACTCTACATGGCGCCAACACTGCACAGTTGGTAGTGGTGGGAGTGCAGGCATTTCCAGGTGGTGAGACTACTAATATGTAACATTTTTGATGTCATGTTAATGGTACTACGTGCTCAAGTATGTTGTTGGTCCGGCATTGCTGTGAGCATTTCAGGTGTTGCAGGTTTCTAATAGTGCCACTGTACATAGTGAGAGTGATGTCATGTTGTGGGGATTACTTTGTTTACCTGCAATTAGCATGACATGGCACGGTGTGTCGTGTGGCAGTGCTGGGGTTGGGTTGGCTGACATGGCACTGTCCTCTTGTTGCATTTTGCAAGTGGGTATTCATTTTAGCTGCTTCAATGTGTAACTTCACAAAACTGCATTGGTGGTGTCTGTGTGGGTAGGGATGCACACATTGTGACACTTCCAGGTGAACAATCTCAGGCTGACATGGAATTCCCGGCTCATTCTCCACACATTCAGGATCAGTGTCAGGTTGAGTCATCATTGATTGTCAGATGGAATGTGCCAGGGCAGTGTGCACTCCACAGGGGTGTGATTTCTATGTGAAGTAATTAGCCACTAGCTGTGTACGGGCTGCCTCCCCCCGTGCCCTTTCCCCTCCCATGCGCAGCGGCTGTGCATGTGGTTGGGGATGTGGGGCCACCACCATGTCCACGGCCAGGCCCCGGCGTGTTGCAACGTTGTGCAGGACACATGCTGCCACTATGATCCTGCACACTACTGGGGGAGCGTATAACAGCTGCCCGCCAGAACGGTCAAGGGAGCGAAAGCGTGACTTCAGCACTCCGAATGTGCGCTCCACTATGCCCCTGGTTGTAATGTGGGCTGTGTTAAATCTTACCTGGGGTGGCGTGGTGGGGTTCCGAATTGGCGTCATCATGTGGGGGCTGAGAGGGTAGGCACTGTCCCCTGTGGAGGTGGGGATTGGTATCATTGGTGAGGTTGTGACCTTGCTCAGTATCCAACATGCATGCATGTGCAGTGGCATACATACTCACCAAGCAGCCATGTATCGCCATGCCGCCCAGCTTCTAGGTCCCGGCTTAGGGTGGACATTCGGTAAATGAAGCTGTCGTGGGTGGAGCCGGGATAGTTGGCATATACTGAGGTGATGATTCCCTTGGCATTACATGCTACCTGCACGTTGATGGAATGCCAGTGCTTGCGGTTCCTATAGATGTGCTCAGATGCCCTGGGGGGACGTAGAGCCACATGGGTGCAGTCGATGGCACCTAGCACTTTGGGGAATCGTGCCACTGCGTAAAAATCCAGGGCGGCAGCATGCCTTTCTGCAGGTGTTCTGGGCAGGTATATGTGCCTGCGGACTGATGGGCGTGCAGTCATGATGTTCAAGACCTGGTGTAGGCAGCGTGACTGGGTGGCCTGTGACACCCCACCCACTATGGCACTTGTCCGCTGAAATGATCCAGTGGCTAAGAAATGCAGTACATTGAGGACCTTCTCCAGGGGGCTGAGTGCTTGGGAGCACAGGGTGGGTGATGTGAGGTCATCCTCCCACTCACTCACCAGGTCCAGTATGATGTGTGGTGGAAACCTGTACCTCCCATACACCTGGTCATCAGGCATCCCGAAAAGGCTGGTTCTGGGTGTGAATATTCTGGCCCTGACTATCCTCCTCCTCCTCCTTTGGTAGCCCACTGCCACTGCTGCTAGGAACGGTATGTTCATCCTGGCGTCTGAGCTTGTTATTGTTAAAGTCCGCAATTTATGCTTAGCGCGTGTTCTAGGCGAGCGTGTGACCCGCGCAGCCCTGGAATCCTGTTGCCAGTCCAATAGCGTGTGGAAATTCACACGCACCACGGGATACAGCGTGTGACCCGCGCAGCCCTGGAATCCTGTTGCCAGTCCAATAGCGTGTGGAAATTCACACGCACCACGGGATACAGCGTGTGACCCGCGCAGCCCTGGAATCCTGTTGCCAGTCCAATAGCGTGTGGAAATTCACACGCACCACGGGATACAGCGTGTGAGCCGCGCAGCCCTGGAATCCTGTTCCCAGTCCAATAGCGTGTGGAAATTCACACGCACCACGGGATACAGCGTGTGACCCGCGCAGCCCTGGAATCCTGTTCCCAGTCCAATAGCGTGTGGAAATTCACACGCACCACGGGATACAGGTTCGCTGACGTACTTGCGTGTATAAGTGGCCGCGCACCCATTAAATACACGTACATAGGCCAATCGCGTGTACGCGCACTTTTGTCCAATTACACGCGATGACACTCTGACGTGCAGTATCTCCACGTGTGCCCCGTCATCACGTCCTGAGTGGGGAACACCCGTGCGGGTCACGTCACAGACGCGCTTCCGCGCTGAGGGACTCTGGTCCAATAGAATCGCGTATGCGTGCTGACGCGCTTACGCGCTAAGGGCCTTTCCTCGGATTTCACGCTGACGTGCAGGATTTTCACGTGCCAAATCACTCCGTATCAAGCTGGCCACGCGAAAACACACGGAAGCCCACGCTCCTGCCCAGAAGGCCGAGTTACTGCCCCCCAGTGCCCCGAGCAGCCTCCCACGTGCCATCTGCTGCTGCCTGCCTGCCTGCCTGCCTGCTGCCACCGTGCCCTGCCATTTGGTGCCTGCACATCAGCCATCTGCAGGGGTCCAGTTGCTGTGTCCACCCCTGCTGGAACTGAAGACTCCCGACTGGTATTACATCGCTCCACAGCCCAGCCCCAGGACCCAGTTGCCCACCCACACCTGCCTCTGGGGTTGCCATGTCGGGCACTTCCACATCTGGCACCAGTGGCAACCCCAGGCCAGAGGGGCAGAGGGGCACCAGCTTCACTGTCACCGAAGTTGGTGTCCTGGTGGAGCATGTCCTGGGGCAGTATGATGCCCTCTTTGGATCGTCCCGCGCCAGCAAGGAAGGACGGCAGAGGATCTGGGCCGACTGTGTGGTTGCCATCAACGCGGAGGGGGTGGCAACCCGCGACGTCCTGAAGATCAAGAAGCGCTGGGAGGACTTGAGGTCCAGGACCCTTGTGAAGGCCCGGCGCCTCGTGGAGGGGGGCCGGGGCCGCATGAGTACCATCCAGATGAGGGTCCTGGAACGCGTACGCCCAGCGCTCCACGCCCAGATCCTTGAGAGGGAGGCCCGTCTGGAGTTGAGCGGTAAGTGTCCATGCATTACTGTGTGAGACAGGGCATGTTGCGGTGTGCTGGTTCTATGATACTTGCCTGTATGTGTGCCATAGCCCATGTATGCATGTATGTGTGCAGGGACATCATGGTAATGCATGTGCGACCAGTGATGTGTGATGCACATGGTTGTTGCATGTGTTGAAATGCCGCATGGGGAGCCCTAATCAGATTATGAACATGAGAGCATGCCAGTCTCTGTACCTGAACATGGGTGGGGGTGAGGGATGGGTGCTGATGCCAGGTACATATATGGTAGCCATGTCTGTGTGCCTGACCTGCGTGTCTGTGACTTGTGCATGCCATGGATGCATGACACATGTGTGTGACAATGCAGAGATTCAGTAAAGCAGCAAAATTACCCTTGTATCCGCTGTGTTTGGTGTGTTTGGGGCCAGATGGATGTGACTGAGGTGAAGTGTGTGCATGTGATGGGCATAAGGCATGATGCATGTGAGTTACATATCATTGAATGTTTCAAGAGTCCATTGGACATGCATGGAAATGTCCATGGCATGCACCATGCCTGTTACTGTGTGTGTTTTGCCTGGACTGGCCCATGTGTTGTGGAGGGACATGATGGAAGTGTACTTTGACAGTGGTGCTCATCTGCTATTGCTTCCTGTCTAGGGGACCATTGTACAGTGCCCTGATGCTTGTGTTCTTTGTCTCCCTCTACGCAACGGCTAGTGAAGAAGAGGGCGGAGACGGCGCTGTGGAGCAAGGCGGCGGGGATGCCCCCACGGCTGCAGCGGAAGGGGTGGGTGAGCCCCCACAGGGGCCTGCTACAGTGGGAGACGGTGAGGAGCCATCCAGGTTGGTGGTTTGCACAGAGGAGGAGGAGGCCGCCACTGGGGCACACATGGGGCCTGGTGGGGGCATCCCTGCTGGTGCAAGTGGTGCAGTCCAGGGCCAGGGGCAGGAGGCAGCACAGGTCACCGTGGAGGGGCCTGTGCATGTCGCTGTCCCTGACCCTGTGAGTGCACCACCATGCACCAGCAGGGATGCCCCGTCCCAGGCCTGTCCGCAGGTAGAGGGGATGTCCATGTCACCTGACTCCCCTCCACCTGCGGACGTGGGAACCCCTGGCCGTGCGGAGAAGGTCCTGATTGGGGTCGCGTTGCGCACGGCTGTGATTCGTGATGCCGTGCGTGCTTCCCGGGAGGAGCACGCACGTCATCACGAAGTGCACCGTGCCGACGTGGCCCAATTGGGATCGGCCATGTTCGGGGGTTTCCTGCATGTGTTGGCCAATGTGGCGGCCCTCTCCTCCTCTGTGCAGGCTATCCACCAGTCGTTCTCCTTGCCGTCTTCCAGCCCAGATGCCACCAGGGCCCCCTGTGGACCTGCCCCGACCAATGCAGCCAGCTCGGTGGGGATCCCATCCCTGCCACAGTCGGGAGTCAGAGATCCAGCAGGGGTGGACACCAGAGCAACTGGACCCCAGCAGATGGAGGATGTGACGGCATCATCGGGCAGGGCACGTGCACGACGGCGTCGGTGGTTTCCATCAGCCTGGATGCCGTCGTGCTGGCACAGGCAGTTGCGTCGGAGGCAGCAGCAGGCTCAACGTGGGAGGCATCATGGCTCGGGGCCATCAACATCAGGGGTGCAGGCATCGGCCGGAGGGCAGGAGAACCCTGGAATGGGAGTGGCTTCCGTGTGGGAGAGGTTGTGCCAGCGGATAGGTGCGGAGCGGCAGCGGGCAGAGGAGGAACGGCTCACGATGGTCAGGGCGGAGGACTCCATGCGGAGGGCGCTGAGGCGGGCTGAGTGCCTCGAGGGTCTTCGCAGGGAGTTTGAGCTTGACACTGCATTATCCCTGCGGGACCTCGGGGCCAGGGAACATGCCCGCCTCCAAGCCATTGACCAGGAGTTCGAGGATGCCCTGGCCCATGACAACAACCAGTGAGCCGTCCGAATAGCCCGCTGCCTTTGTATATAGTTGTATAGTTAGGGTTAGGTTTCCTTTGTTTTTTTGAATTTTTTTTTGGTTGCGATTGGACAATGCACCACTTTTTTGTATATAGTTCCCTTTTTAGTTAGTAGTCAGTTAGGTTTAATTTGGTAGGGCTCATGGACCCAGGATGATCTTCTTGATTGGCTTATTTTAATTTTTCATAATTTTTTCTTGGACATTCATCTTGTTTTGTTTGATTTGCTTTGTGTTTTTTCTTATTTGCTGTTCAATACATATTATTTTTTTAATCTTCAATGTGTCGTATCATCTCATTGCTTTCAGGCATGTCATGTTGGGTGTTTTGTCATTCACTTGCAGCCATTGTGTGTGACAGACATGTGTTAAATTGCATTATTTACATTGGGGGTGTAACATGTAATTGCCTTTGATATGTGGGTGGATGTGATAGTTGGTTGGGCCTTTTGGCAGGCGAGGATGGGCATTACGGACATGATTGGGGAATGTTGGGACCCAGGTGCAGGGGGGCATGGATTGGACATGGGTGGGGGCCTGCTGGCAGGTGCCCCACAGTGCTGGGGGGTGGGGGTGGTGGGAGACATGAGTTGGACATGGGTGGGGGCCTGCTGGCAGGTGCCCCACAGTGCTGGGGGGTGGGGGTGGTGGGAGACATGAGTGGGGCACTGGTGGAGGGTGACCCTGCACTGCTGGGGTGTGGGGGTGGTGGGTGACATGAGTGGGGGCCTGGTGGAGGGTGACCCTGGTGGCTGGGGGGTGGGGGTGGTGGTAGACATGAGTGGGGGCCTGGTGGAGGGTGACCCTGCACTGCTGGGGTGTGGGGGTGGTGGGAGACATGAGTGGGGCCCTGGTGGAGGGTGACCCTGCACTGCTGGGGTGTGGGGGTGGTGGGTGACATGAGTGGGGGCCTGGTGGAGGGTGCCCCTGGTGGCTGGGGTTTGGGGGTGGTGGGAGACATGAGTTGGACATGGGTGGGGGCCTGCTGGCAGGTGCCCCACAGTGCTGGGGGGTGGGGGTGGTGGGAGACATGAGTGGGGCCCTGGTGGAGGGTGCCCCTGGTGGCTGGGGTTTGGGGGTGGTGGGAGACATGTGTTGGACATGGGTGGGGGCCTGCTGGCAGGTGCCCCACAGTGCTGGGGGGTGGGGGTGGTGGGAGACATGAGTGGGGCCCTGGTGGAGGGTGACCCTGGTGGCTGGGGGGTGGGGGTGGTGGGAGACATGAGTTGGACATGGGTGGGGGCCTACTGGCAGGTGCCCCACAGTGCTGGGGTGTGGGGGTGGTGGGAGACATGAGTGGGGCCCTGGTGGAGGGTGCCCCACAGTGCTGGGGGGTGGGGGTGGTGGGAGACATGAGTTGGACATGGGTGGGGGCCTGCTGGCAGGTGCCCCACAGTGCTGGGGGGTGGGGGTGGTGGGAGACATGAGTTGGACATGGGTGGGGGCCTGCTGGCAGGTGCCCCACAGTGCTGGGGGGTGGGGTTGGTGGGAGACATGAGTGGGGCCCTGGTGGAGGGTGACCCTGGTGGCTGGGGTTTGGGGGTGGTGGGAGACATGAGTTGGACATGGGTGGGGGCCTGCTGGCAGGTGCCCCACAGTGCTGGGGGGTGGGGGTGCAAGGGGACATGTGTTGGTGTTCATTAGTTCAAGGAGACATGTGCCTTTGCTGGGGGGCATGCCCATGTTGGGTGGGCTGCCTGCGGGACATGACCAGGGATGCAGGGTAGTCCCCTGTGGTGTGGGCTGCCTGCAGGGGCCGTGGAGGGTGTACAGGGTACACCTGGGAGGAGCCACACTGTCAAATCACATGTGGAACTTCCCGCGCACCCCTGAAATACACGCGCCCAGGCTATTCGCGTGTGGAACTTCCCGCGCACCCCTCAAATTCACGCGCCCAGGCTATTCGCGTGTGGAACTTCCCGCGCACCCCTGAAATACACGCGCCCAGGCTATTCGCGTGTGGAACTTCCCGCGCACCCCTGAAATACACGCGCCCAGGCTATTCGCGTGTGGAACTTCCCGCGCACCCCTGAAATACACGCGCCCAGGCTATTCGCGTGTGGAACTTCCCGCGCACCCCTCAAATTCACGCGCCCAGGCTATTCGCGTGTGGAACTTCCCGCGAACCCCTGAAATACACGCGCCCAGGCTATTCGCGTTTGGAACTTCCCGCGCACCCCTGAAATACACGCGCCCAGGCTATTCGCGTGTGGAACTTCCCGCGCACCCCTGAAATACACGCGCCCAGGCTATTCGCGTGTGGAACTTCCCGCGAACCCCTGTAATACACGCGCCCAGGCTATTCGCGTGTGGAACTTCCCGCGCACCCCTGAAATACACGCGCCCAGGCTATTCGCGTGTGGAACTTCCCGCGCACCCCTGAGATACACGCGCCCAGGCTATTCGCGTGTGGAACTTCCCGCGAACCCCTGTGATACACGCGCCCAGGCTATTCGCGTGTGGAACTTCCCGCGCACCCCTGAAATACACGCGCCCAGGCTATTCGCGTGTGGAACTTCCCGCGCACCCCTGAAATACACGCGCCCAGGCTATTCGCGTGTGGAACTTCCCGCGAACCCCTGTAATACACGTAGCCCGCTCCCCCAGGCCCGATCGCGTGAGGAACTTCCCGCGCACCCCTCAAATTCACGCGCCCAGGCTATTCGCGTGTGAAACTTCACGCGAACCCCTGAAATATACGTAGCACGCTCCACCAGGCCCGATCGCGTGTGGAACTTCACGCGAACCCCTGTAATACACGTAGCCCGCTCCCCCAGGCCCGATCGCTTGAGGAACTTCACGCGAACCCCTGTAATACACGTAGCCCGCTCCCCCAGGCCCGATCGCGTGAGGAACTTCACGCGAACCCCTGTTATACACGTAGCCCGCTCCCCCAGGCCCGATCGCGTGAGGAACTTCACGCGAACCCCTGTAATACACGTAGCCCGCTCCCCCAGGCCCGATCGTGTGAGGAACTTCACGCGAACCCCTGTAATACACGTAGCCCGCTCCCCCAGGCCCGATCGCGTGAATAACTTCACGCGAACCCCTGTGATGCACGTACCCTGCAAATCGCGTGTGACACTTCCCGCGCACCCCGGTATACATGCACACGTATTTTTTGTCAGCGGGTGTCCGTGTTTGTGGGTACCCCTTTGCACGTCATTTTTCCTGGAGGGCCACAGTATGGGACATTCATCATGGCAGTATATAGGTGCTATTTGTTGGCGCACCTTTTGGCGCACATTTCTTACAGCCGCAGAGACGCTACCGCCTCCTTTCTTGTGGCGGTCGTGTTTGTGCCTGTGCGCTGGTTTGAGCGTGCGCTTTTTTCCCCTATTCTATTCCATGAATACGTGTTGTAGGCGAGCGTGTGGGCGTTCCGCGCACTTGTGCCCTGTACTTCCCCCGTGACGCCCACGTTTTGGCAAGTTGTTCCCCATTCCGAGTGTTACGCCCGTGTTCCGCCTACTTTTATTGCGTGCGCCGCGCTATGTGCGAATTTCGCTGTGGCCTGTGCGATTTTCGCTGTGACCTGGCGCACGCTGTTAGATGGCCTGTGCGCCAACGTGCGCCAACGTGCGCCAACGTGCGCCGCGCACTTTTTTTTCGCACATCCACTGGTTTTCTCGCGCACGGCCTTCCATGAATCGACGTGCGCTGCTTTTCGTGCGATTTTCGCACGTTCACTGCGATTTTCGCTATTCCACTGCGATTCGCACGTTTTTGCCCACTTGCGCCGCGCTAATTATTCCATGAATCGGCCTCTTAGCTGTAGGGACAGTTGGAGCTCCGCTGAAAAGGGAGCCGAATGGCACTTCACTTATTTTAAATGGGAATAAAAAGGCAGAAGTTTGTACAATGGGTTAGAAAACACTTCTTTTAGATAATGCAAAGGTTCAATGTACCAGGAGGATCAGTTCAATTCAATAGGCCAGGCCAAAGTCAATAGTCTGGTGTTCTTGAATAGGACAGCACGGTTCTGGTACAGATGGAGGAGTTTTTAAAAGTAGTTTAGACGAAAACAAATGATATGCCGGGTCACAAGCTGAATAGACCTGCAAGTTGGGAAAGTTTCACAAACTTTCACCGTGAGAGTTAGGATCTCTGAACCGGATGGCACAATACCTTAAAGTGAAGCAAAAAGATGTAGCTGAAGACGTCGGTAACTGGCAGTTCCTGCAGATCTCGCTGTTCCTGAGCCTTAGTCATGGGGACAAGAGGGAGGACGTCGGGGGACTCTTGCACTGCGTGAGTTTGTCATCGGAGCAAACAAAATAGAGACACTTTGGTTCAGTAGCTGTTGCTTCAAAACACAAACTGGTTTCCCTCTCCCTGGCTCAACCTTAACCAGCATTGAGAATGGTATCCAGGTGTCTTCTGAGCTGGTTGGTTGCATCAACTCAAAGGAAGAAGCCGTCCTTGAAGGATATTCTCTGTCAAATGGAGATCTGGTGATTTGGAGGTGCAGCAGGACTTCACCAGGCAAACCAGCGGTCCAGTGGTTGCAGCAGTCGTCCTCTTCCAGCTTGTCTTCGGTTCTTTTGTTCCAGTGGTCGACTCTGCCTCCCAGTCCAGGAGACTTACCTTTTAAACAGTTTTCTCCCATTCATTCTAGCCTATCTGTCTGTAAAGACTGGAGGGGGTGTCTGTTCTTCTGCTCTCTATATGGTAGAGGAGAGGCACAAAGACCCCAGTCAAGATTCTCTATTACTGTAGCAATGGACAAGCAATCAAGGCCTAGCTTCTCAGGAGGTGATGCAGGCTGGTTCTTAATTACAGTGTAGTCACCAAGCCCCACAAAGGAATGTCCACACACTGTATTAGCTAAAACACTGGCCCTCATTAGGACCCAGGCGTTAAGGGGTTTACGGCGCCGTAAACGGCACCGACCCTTAACACCTGATTCCAAGGTCCCTTTGCGGGATGGTGATTTTAACGCCTGCTTTTTGCAGGCGTTAAAACCCATGCCGCAAAGGGACCTTGGTGCTAATTACGCCACCGTAATTTACGGTGGCGTAATTAGCGCCTTTCCCCATTCCCATTATGCCCTATGGGGCAAAAATGGGAATGGGGAAGGGTAAAATGGGAAATGGGGATTTACCACCCCACTCACCTTGGAATGGGGCGGTAAATCCGCCAACCACCATGCCGTAAACGTAGTTTATGCCATGGTGGTAAGGGTACGACCCAGGCGGTAACTTACCGCCTGGGTCGTAATGAGGGCCACTGTCTTTATATAATTAATATTCAAGGTTATGTACACTATCAAAATAACTCACTTTGTGCTCAGAAAATCAACAATGGTAAATATATACAGTTCTAAATTGGTACCACAATTATTATCATATCTCATTAAAGTGCATCAACTATACTCTGGTCAAATGTCACACAGATTACTTAATAAAGGCAACCAACCATAGACATAGGAGGAAAGCAGTTGGTCAGAACAATTGGCAGAATAGTGGCCCCCTTACCTAGACACAGTTATGTGTGGAGATACCCCCACCTGGTCAACCTGTAAAGTAAAGATATATCACAAGCCCAGTCCATATATTGTTCTAGAAGTCTTATTTCCTTCTAAAATAGTTCTACGACCCCAATGTACCTAGAATAGCAGAGTTCTTCATTGGGTCGTCGGCAGATCCTTCTTGAGCGGCTCCCTCTAAGGCAGGAGTGACGGATCGTCGAGATCCCATGAGGAAAAGGGTTGAACGATGACAGTGAGGTGGCAGCTTCATTCCTAGCGGTGCTCATCGACGACGGATCATTGGCATCCTGCAAGAAAGAGGAGTGCGGGGCACCTCGGTGACGATAGTTCTGGACCGCAAAGAGATTGTGAAGAACTGTGGGCCAGCAAGGGCGTCGAGTTGTCCGGCATCTCTACGGTCATCAGGTGGTGAGAAAACCCCCGGCAGATGCTCCTCAGCATATCGGCGGCCTCGACTTTCTCCGGCGGGACAAAGCGGTCGACGGTGCAGGCAATAGCATCCTTGGATCAAATGTTACTAGGCAGAGGGAGCACGGCGGCTCTGGTCGGCGACGGCGATTGTCGACGATGATGGACAACAGTGTCCAGACGCTTTTCCTTGTGATTCCGCGGCGGTCCCCATCTCTGGTCGGCAGCCTGTCATAGGTCTGTCTACCAGGGAGCTTTGGCAAAGATCAGCTGGTGCACGATGGTCCATCATACCTCAGGAAGATGGCGCCTAAACTGGTCCTCTCTGGGTCAGTCCTCTTCCAGCAGGGCTTCAAGTTTAAGCTTCAGTTTCAACTCCAGTTTCTCTTCAGCTTCTGAACATGAATTTTAGCAGTAAGAGGCCCCCAGATATACTAGTTGATCTTCCATTCATTCTGCTGCGTCACACTCAGGAAACCAATCGTTCAGAAGGGCATTCATGCAGACAGGCAGCCAATCAGGTGTATAGTGCATTCAGGCCATTCACTTCTCTCCAGACACTCGCAACAAATTATGTGTATTGGGACAAGTACCTAGACATTCAACCCTCTACACTGCATTCATACCAGTTTCGGGCAGGGCTGTTTCAGTCATTGTGTCAACCACCAGAAACTAGACATCCACAACAAGAAGTGCATATTGGTCACACACTCCATTCACCCAGGTCCCACCCACAGGGTGTACCCACAACATACAGTCACTGTATTTGTATTTATATTTTGTTTATTTGTATTGCGCGCATTGCCCCGGGGCATCTGGGCGCATGTTTACAAGCAGTTACAGGTTACAGAGGATATATACAGTACACATTTTACATATATTTACATGAGGTTCAGAACAACGAATATACCAGAAACGACCAAATCTAGGTATACCGTAGAAACAGTCTTACAGTGAACAAACAGTGGTGTGGATAACGGATGTACGGATTATAGAGATGAGTCAAGTGCATCCCGTTCATGTAGCCACCGTTTGGTTTTAGCTTTGAAGGAGTGGATGTGAGGCACGTTTCTGAGAGCATTAGGTAGGGTGTTCCAGAGCTTAGCCGCAAGGACTGGGAAGCTTGTGCCACTGGCTGTCTGTAGCTTGAAACTAGGAATAGTCAGGGTGTGAGCCTGAGACAATCTTAGTGGTCTAGTTGCAGTATGTTGTATGAAGTGCATGGATATGTAGGCCGGGGCTGCGTTGTTCTGGGCCTTGTGTTTTAGCATAAGTGCTTTGAAGGATATGCGGTGAGTGATGGGTAGCCAGTGCAGGCTGCGTCTAGTGTTAGAGATGTGGGAGCACCTGGGAATGTTGAGGGTTGCCCTTATGGCGTTGTTCTGTGTGACCTGAAGTTTATTGATGTTTCTTTGACTAGTCCCTAGGTAAAGGGTGTTGCAATAATCGATTTTGGACATTGTAAGTGTTCTGGCGAGAACCAGACAATTATCCGTTGTCAAAAATGGGCGACATGTTGTAATCAATTTACAGGTATATGAGGATGCTGAGACAACTGTGTTGGTTTGTCGATTGAGGGATAGAGTGGAATCTAGATATATTCCAAGTGTTTTTATGACGTTGGAGACTCTGATATTGTTTCCATCAATGATGAAGGACTTGTATTTGGGGTCAAGTTTAGTGAGTTTGTATTGTGAACCCAGAATGAATAATTCCGTCTTTTCATCATTGAGGCAAAGCCCATGATGCACCATCCAGGCCTGGATGACAGTGTAAACTGCATTGAGTGCTTTTGCATCTGTTACATAATCGCCAGTGATCGGGATGAGTATCTGGCTGTCATCCGCGTAATTAGTGAATGAGACACCCAGATAATCTAGTATATCAAAGAGCGGTTTAGTAAACACGTTGTATAGTGTTGGAGATACACACGATCCTTGTGGAACTCCGCAGGACACGTGGGCTGGGTCAGCTGCGGCTATGTGAGAGAAGACCCTCATTGTTCTGTTTGCCAGAAAAGAGCTGATCCAAGATGCAGCTGCATCAGAGAAGTGTGCCGCAATGTGGAGGTGGTGGCAGAGGATTTGGTGATCAACCAAATCAAAGGCTGCTGAAAGATCA
This sequence comes from Ambystoma mexicanum, assembly GCF_040938575.1. Lineage (NCBI taxonomy): Eukaryota > Metazoa > Chordata > Amphibia > Caudata > Ambystomatidae > Ambystoma > Ambystoma mexicanum. The sequence goes on from NC_090934.1 coordinate 511,503,941, forward strand.
AGGAACAGCAAGAGTGCCAGTTTGCCCTTGTCTTTCAGTTCCTCAATTTGGGTTTTTAAATCAATCAAGGCTGTCTCTGTACCGTGTCTCGGACGGAAGCCAGATTGTCTAAGCCCTAATAGATTTTTGGTTTCGAGATAATCCTGGATTTGGAGATAGGCTCCGCGGTCCAGAATTTTGAGAAGGTAGGGCACTGTGTTAATGGGCCTGTAGTTAGAGGGGTTACTGGGATTGAGGTTTGGTTTTTTGATTAACGGGATCACCCACGCATCCTTAAGGTTGTCAGGTACAATGCCCATTTTGAAGGAGGCATTAATGAAAGAGGTAATAAATGGGGCGAGGTCACAGGCAACTGGGAAGGCTCCAGCCAGTCTGACCTGGACTTCACAACAACACAATATATGGAACTTCCATCCAACAGCCAGTCAGGGGGAAGGGACAGAGTCAGGGCTTCTGAGGACTTTGGGAAAACAAGGTAACAGGAAATAGAAAGCAAGAGGCCACAGTGGCCATCTTGTTTCCTATCAGGAATCAACTGATTCCAAAGGCAGGGCCTGGGTATCCCAAAATGGAGGATATTCAGTGTACCTGTCAAATTCAGCATTGAGCTGCCACTAGCCCATACCCTGCTCTGTGGTCCACACAAATGTGCCCAAAAACACACACTAGGGGCACAGGGTTGCACTCCCACCCATGCGTGCCATAAGGGTATCCCATGGGTCTGTACACCAAATCTGAAAAACATAGAGCTGCACTGCCAGGAGTCCCACATGGACTCCTGTGCAGAAAACAATACAGAACACAAATGAAAAAGGACTACAGGACAAGGACAGGGTGGTCCTGTCCCTCCAATGCATTTCCAGCATCACACTGTCACTCACGCAGCAGGGTGGCTGTCCATGCCAGACAGTCATCCAGCCAATTACGCCAGAGTGCATTTGGGTCTCCTAGGAGACTAAGCACAGGGAGTTTCGGGCACCTCCCTCACTTCCTGCCCACCCCAGACACTCAGACGCCATAGGCGGACTTCAGTCCAGAAGCCTGCCAAAGGATCACAAACAAAGTGACAAAACCTGGTTTGGCAGGCAGAGCTAAACACCAGTGGACCTTTCCACAAAGAAACGGTGAAAAAAGATGACTGGATTCTGTTTTACAGATGGGTCTTGGGCTCCATATTGAAAAACTTGGCAGCCCCAATTTTTAGCTACCAGTGTTTGCGATTGGGAAAAATCATGGTAGTTTGTTATAAAACCATTGTCACCAGCCATTTCAATAGGAAAGGGTACCTTTTGGCATCTACAGGAGTGTTTAGACATAGGGGATACTAAGTAGCCCCTCCAGCACTCCATAGGAAGATAATGGCCCTCATCAGGAGGTTGGAGGTAACCATGCCGCTTTTAGCGGCATGGTTACCTCCATACCGCAATCCGGGCCCGGGTTCCTCTAATGAGGACTTACTGGGCCATTGCAACCTTGGCGGACCCGGTAATTCCCCGTCCGAGGAACCCGGACCGGGTCGATCCCCATTCCCATTCGGGCCCCCATAGGGCTCAATGGGAATGGGGATGGAGCTAACAACGGGCCAGGTAATGACAGGCCCGTTGTTAGCTCCCTGGTGTCCTCGCGGAACCCGGTATGGACGTCTGGTTTTTCCAGGCACCCATTGCGGGTCCCGCGAGGAGACCTCGTGGTAGGGCGCAATGGGTTTACCGGCACCAGCACCTTTACCGGTGCCGGTAAACCCATTCTGCCAACCTTTTGATGAGGGCCAATGTGTGCTGGGTCTATGAATTTAAAAAGACTAGTAAAGTCAATTTAACTTTACATTCTCTGGGGAACAGTAGTTCATCCCAGACAAGATATTTAAACCTTGGGAAGTCCAAAGGTCACCCTTGTGCCACTGCAAAAAGATGATGCCTATGGAGTGATCTAAAAATCCATAACCATAGAACACAAGAGTAAAAGACACATCAAAATACACGAAAGAGTGGGAAAAAAGGCTCACACTCTCTCCAGGGAAAAGAAAAAAAGTCCTCAAAATCCAGAAAAGTTGCTGAGGGTCTCTAAGGTGAAGGGAATAAGCACATTTCTGAGAATTCTCCCTAACAAGGGTCAATACAATATACACACTTTTAATTAAAAAGACCAAATGCAATAACTAAATGGAAAGAACTATAAATACCCACACCCAAAGAAAGAACACTGTGTAGGAAAGTTTAAAGCATTAACACAGAAGGGTGTGCTAGTGCTTCTCCATACTGTCCCTGCCACTACCCTCCTATATTGAGCACTAACTTCCTGGGCATGTACACCTTGTGGCAGTTGTAGTTTTTGGTCAATGTTTGTTTCAAAAGTGGGGATTTGTGCGGCGCACCTCTGCCACAATTTCAAATGGCTACTGTAGTAGAGCCAGCCAATCCCTGCATGCACCATCTTAATCTCAAACATAGCAGTTTGATATGCTATACATCCCGCTATTCTTGAAGGAAGTATCCATCAACAAGTGCATAAAAAGGTATGCCAGCAAGGCTATGTTCTTTATCTGATCTTGTTGTTTTGTCACTTCTATGCTTGACTTAAAAGTATGTCATTTGTATATACTCTAAACATGGACCATTGTAGTGGGAGCAACAGTGGAGTTTGTATCTTCCCCAAAGTACCATTGAACCTGCCCTTCACTATTGCTGGTCCATCTCAGTACACAGGCCCCAGGGTGCATTACATCACTGTTTGTGCTCCAAAGATGTCCATGCCAATGTCAAGTGCAGTTAAAAAAGAATGATTGACCAGGAGCACTGCCAATTTAAGGATGAATCTGAATGTGCCACATTTGTGAGTTATAAGCTTGCACAGTTTATTGCAAGGTCAGCACATCCTTTCACAGGTGGGGATTTCATAAAAGTATGGAGATTTGCGAGGCAGTGTGTAAAGAAAGAAAATATGCTTTTACAAATGTTTCCCTTTCACAGATGAGTATACAACAGTGTATTGTGGAAATGGCTGACAATTGTTACAGCCAACTGAAAATGCAATGTTAGGATATCAAATTCTTTTCAGCTGCCCTTGATGAGAACACAGATGCAAGTGACACAGCCCAACTCTTAATTTTCATTTGGGGGTCAATAACACATGCAAAGTAATTCAGGAACTGGCTTCCTTGGTATCTTTGCATGGCAGAACTACTGGTGCTGACATTTTTAATGCCTTTCAAAAAGTAATGGATCATTTAAATTTGCCATGGTACAATCTGGTAGGTGTGACTACTGATGGGGAACAGCCATGGCTGGGGAGCAAAATGCTTTTATTGGCTGCTTGAAAAGACACTTGGGTGAGAAGGCTGTCCATTAAAAAAAGTATCACTGCATCATAAATGAGGAGGCATTATGTGCAAAACATTTGAAATTCACAGAAGTCATGGACGTCATTGTGAAAACTGTTAATTTTATCCATGCACGCTCTTTAAATCACAGATTGTTTCAGGCATTTTCAAATAGGCAAAGGGGGATTATGGTGATGTCCTATATCACAGTGATGTTCGATGGCTTAGCCGTGGAAATGTTCTGAAGCAATTCTTTGCTTTACAGCAGGAAATAAAAGCATTCTTTGATGAAAAGGGAATGGGTACTTCTGTCATGCAAGATATTGACTGTGTAGCTGAGCTTGCTTTTCTGACTGACCTGACAGGCCATTTGAATGATTTAAATTTAAAGTTGCGAGGAAGCCAAAATCTAATATTTGATCTGTTTGAGGAAGTTGTGCCTTTCAAATCAAGTTAAGACTTCTGACAGCAGAACTGGAGAAAGGGATGCTGGTACACTTCCCCACATGTGCAGTGGTTTTCCACCATGACAATTATGTTGGATGGCTGTGGCATGTTAAGGTCCTGAATGAACTGCAACATATTTTTGAAAATCGTTTCACACAATACAGCAAGCCTATTTTAAACTTTTTGCAGACCCTTTTTCTGCTGATGTTAACAATGTGCAACCTGAACCTCAACTAGAAGCGATTCAACTTCACTGCTGTAGTGACCTTCACAAATGAAACTACATACATCCAGTCTAAGGACAATACTGACTGACAAACATCTCCATGCTATCCTGAGATCCAGAAACTGACAGCTGAGAAACTCTGCAGTGTTTCTCACTGATCAAGTATGTCTGGTTCACTGTTCATCTCTCAAATATTCATGGTTCATTGCTCACTTACAGCCGTGCCAGTTGCTGTGCAAAATGGCAGAGCTTGTGCCTTGCAAATCTAAATCAACGTAACTTGTGAAATGTTTGAGGGTAGTCTTTTCATCCTGTATGATGTGATTTGCATATTTATTTTAGTGTTAATATGTCTTTTGCAAAAAATAAAATGATAAAAGTGGAATACAAAATGTGTACTACAAAATATAAGTCTGAAATACAAAGACCGGTACACCTCCAAAAAGGTTTTCTTTTTTCATGTGTTTAATAAAAATTGGGGGTTGAAAAGGAATCCCGCCACTCCCACATTTACTTTTTAGCCCAGTATGGGCAGAAAGTAAGGTACATTCGGCCCTCTGGCAATATCACGTGTGCACCCGTGATAGTGCTACTCTCAACGGTGGCTTACATTGTTTAGGCAATTGACTTTCAACAAGCTAGACATACACATTCTATTTTGTAAGGCACCTCAAGAGAATGAAGCAGGTACACAAGGGACAGGGGAAAACATTTAAGACCTTGTAAGGTGGATTGTTCCAGTAGCGCTCCTCGGTTAAGCATCTATCATGACAGATTCTAGGTTTGATTACCTGAGAAAAGCCTAAAGACAAAACACTGTTCATGATGGATCTGGTTTGGTTGTTCATTTCCAGAAAGTAAAACAATGTACATTATCAGTGATTGAAACTGTTAAGTTAAATTGAATTTTAAAAAATACGATTAAAACTTTGAAATGGCCTGAAGGCAACCACATCACCTTTTCACTCAAATAATAAAATGTTTTCTTTTCTTCAAATTTAAAGCAACGCTTCGAAATGTATTCAATTACAGTTTTAATTTAAATCCTGCAAAAAGGTCCCTGTTTTTTTGACAGAAGGTGGAAATAGCGTGAAAAATGATGAAATAAGCAACACGTTTCTGGCAGCTTTGCCAGTCTTTCTGATGCATCCCTGGAGAGACTGTGGCTGGAAAGGAGCACAGAGAAAAAACCTCAAAGGCAGGGATGAACACAAATAGAAATTGTTCTGTGAAAAAAGCACACTCTTTCGCCACCACATCCCTGTTCATTTGCTCTTTCGAGAGAATCATTAGAGAGTTCTGTGTCTAAGCAGAAAACATGTCCCCCAGAAAAATAATCACAACATGACCTGTTGTTATTTTTTGGGTCTGTTCATATTAGACTAGCATTTTCGTTTGCAGTTACCTCTGCATTTATTAATGCTGCGGAAAGGGACCAGCCCCCCAAGGGCGTGTGGTCTTGTTGATCCGTGAAGAATGTTTTAATGAGTTGCCATTGATTACCTTTAAAGCTCAGGGAAATTATTTCTTTCTGCACTAGCATATTTCTTATCATTCAGCGGCAGAATCCCTGTTTCTTTGCTGTATGTATACACATGCAATAAAAGATGTTAGTGCCAAATGCACTGAGGAATCCAGTGATCCTGCACCATACCAAAGGCTCATGATACTTAAATGCAATATGCATCCTCGTGGTTATTTATTTTTTTAACTCATTTTTTTATTTTTGCATTGTCAAACTTACACAACATTGAACTCTGCACAACGTGAACATACTCCCATGTCCATCTACCCCTATCCTCCGTCTTCCTCCTCCCATTTTCCTCCCTCTAGTTCGATAAAAAAAAGTCTATGCTCCGGCAATGTTCCAGGCTTCTCTGCTTCCTCTACTTCCTCCTCCTTCCTCTTCATATTAGCCCCCCTTTTCCTTTCCAGTTTCCCTGTTATAGTTTGGGTGTTCCCTCTAAGCACTGTTTCATATGCCTCCATATCATTGTTTGACTGTCTACCGTGTCCAGGTTATTCTCAAAATATTCCCCTCTCTTTCCCTTCCAGCACCATTTGTAGCAGGCCATGGTCTAACAATCCCCTGGGCAAGTAACCTGCCTCCCTCACCCTCCCTGACATTGTACCTGGCATTAGTATATAGTCAAGCCGTGATTGAGCATCGTGGGCCTCTGAATAGTATGAAAAGTGTGTCTGCTCCGGGTGGAGATGCCTCTGTACATCTCGAAGTCCGGATGGTGAGGAAGGACGCCAACCTTGTAATACCTCCTGCCCCCAGCGGGGGGCTCCCTTTGAATCTTTGATCTTTCCCTCTATCCACCACATCTTTAAAGTCCCCACCCATCATGGTGACCTCTGCTTCCTGAGTTGCTAGCAAGGTTTGGAGGTCCGTTAATAGTTCTGCCTGTAAGGTTGCATATACTCTGGCTAACAGGAGTGATTCCCCCCACAATTCCCCAGCTACCCCTGATATCTCCCCTATCATCCCTTGTAACCTTTGTAACCTGGATGGGTAAAGATTTATGTATTAATATTGTAACTCGTTGTGATCCCTGATGGTAGCCTGCATGTTCCACGAAGTGGTATTGCCCTCTCCCCAGGAAACGGCAGACCGAGCCCAGGAGGTGGGTATCCTGCAAGAAGATTATCTCTTCCTTGTGCCCTTTCAGATATTCCATGACCAACCCCCTATTTATTTTATCCAACATGCCGTTTACGTTCTATGTGAGTCATTTTACAGTTTTACATTCCATTCCCTCTTACTCTTGACTGTTTGTTCCCTTGATGTATGGGTTATATTGTTCCTTCCCATATGCCCACTGGTAGATGATTCCCTCCCCCAATTGTGCATTTCCACCCATAAATCCCTGTCCCAACTCTCTATCCCCCTAACTGCCCCTTCACCAGTCCCAACCCACACTCTCCAAGCTTAGAAGCATCTGTCATCCCGTAATAACTAAACCACCCCTCTCCCTTGCTGGGAGATGGATTCTATGCAGGGGTAGTGCGAAATAGTCATTCTGCCCTTACTCCCATCACTTGACCGCTTCCATGGAGGGGCCCTCTACCTTTACCGTTAGTCTACTCAGTGTTACATTGTACTGGTATGACCGCCCCTCGGCTTCTTCCGTCCTGCTCTCTAGCATCTCTGGTCTCTTGAGGAGCAACTGGGTGTCTCTTTGTAGCGATGCTATGGCATCCTCCACTTCTGATATGCGGCCTTCGGCATCTTGGACTCTGATGGACACGTTCTTTAGGTCCTGTCTTAGAAGTCCCACGTCCATCCCCATTGAATCTATTCTCTGTTCCAACTGTGTTTTCGATTCTTTGATTGCCAGTATGATTTCTTGTATTGCTGTCATTGTACCTTCTTTATTACTCGTATCAATCCATGGGTCCGGTTATTCGGAGGATCCTCCTGTTTTGTACACATCTATCTTCATCTGTGTACTGTTCACTTTATCTCTTATTGCTCACTTTTCTAGCTCCTGGATTCTCAAATTATAACTGTTAGTGCCTCCCTGAACTACCAGGACAAGCTCACTCCCCGTACGCTCTTTCTTATTGCCTCTATGTTGTTTCTCCCTGGCTTTGCCTCCGTCTTTGTCGTTTGTCCTTCCTCCAGCCGTTCTGACCCACCTCTCCTTCCTGGTTCCCCCAGGGGCCTTGTATTGGGTAGCGTCCTCTATACGTGTGCTGCTTGTACCCCAGTCTCCCTTCTCCCCACCGGCACTTGGGATCATGGACCCAAGTTTCTCTGGTTGGCTGCAGCTGCCAGGGAGTAAGTTCTCACTGTCTCCTTTTTTAGAGAATCCTTCCTCTTTCACCTCCAGAGGTTTGTTGCCTTTAACTGTGCTGGCATTTTTCATGTTATATCAGGTCAGTTACTGGGAGGATTCCACTGTGGCTCACTGCCGTCCGCTTTCAGGTTGGGTCTGTGGTGCTCTAGCCTTTCCTTGCACACTTCCATAATTGGGGAGGTTTTGTTCTTTTCCCCCTTTTCCCCTTATTTTACCGGACTCCACTCACAATTGTGCCCTAATCCTTGCCCTGCCACCCTTCTCCTCTTTGCTTTCACTGCTGCGCAGCCACAGTTTCAGATCCTTCTCCACACAATCACCCTTTCGGCTGAGGCCGTGGTGTTGCTGCCCTCCCTTCCACGCTCATGTGTTGCAGGAAGGGTATACACTTTTTTGGTGATTCACCCCGTGGTGGGAGAAGGGCTGGTCTGCTCTCCCTCTTTCTCTCCACTCCACTCCCGTCCCATTGCAAAGCCGGGGCGGGTCTGTGGATGCCACCCATTAACTCATCCCCAGGTGCGGGCACCTTTCCCTGTGTCACCGCCGCGGTCCTCTCACCTCTGCAGACCACTGCACCCAGGTTGGTCCTCGCCTCGCCATACCGTTCCTCCTACTCCTTTACCATCATGCGGCCACCATGTTTGGCCCTCCTCCTCACTGCTTGGGCTGTGGATAAATCTTTAATAACTCGTCAATCTGGTCCTGCAGCCTTCTGAATCTCTGTCTGCATATGCAGGTTGAAAATTGTTCAAATAATATTGATTATTGGATCTATTTTGATTATATAATATAGGGCTCTGCCCTGATGAAGGTGAAATTGCCTCTGAAAGGCATTGGCACATGAGCCCGTATTGATGAGGCAACAGCTGGACTCACCCATTTATTTTACTTTAGATTAATACTTAATTTCTCATTTGCAAAGAAAAGTCTCTGGACTCATTGCATTGGAAGTTACCAATCAATTATAATTAACTTTGAACGTGAGCATATTTAAGAAGATACTTAATGTTATCTTAACTAATCCGACATTTTGCTCACCCCCATCAAGGGAATACAGTGAGAGCAACTGGAAAACTGTCTATTGCCCTCACACCTTCTTCTGAATGTATGGACTGTGTCATCCTCATTCAAACTCACATCAACAAGAAGCATGTCACTAAAATGCTAACAACCCCCTTCACCTGAAAAATAAGCCCAATCTCCTTGAAGCACACTCCAGTGCCAGTCTATAAGGACTTGACATCTCTTTTGGGGTATCACCCACCTCAATAGTGTGCCCACTACCATACTAGCCCCACTGAAGTTAGACAACAACGGATTGAGTAGAAACATTCATATCTCTCTGCCACTGAGGGATCTACAGTGGCTACTGTTCTAGGAAGGCGTTCTTTTAAAGTCAGTCTGCATGACCTACTAACAATGTTGCTGACAAGCTTAACTTTTCTCTGGGCCAGCGTAACACCAGAAGGCTGGATATCACAAGAATTCAGGCTCAAAACTGCAAACATTAAAAGACCAGGAAGCAAGCCTTTTTTGTAACATTCATGCCTAGCTTCATTCTATCTTGTCCCCTCATCGCTTCATTTCAGGAAAAGGTTACCGACTAAAGAGCATCAAACTGAGCAATAATATGGCAGAATGTCCCAGACTAGCTTTGCCTTTTCCTTTCATCCAGAATTCACTGACTGTCACTGTATGTATACCAATTTTCCATGTGATTCTTAATGTTTCTTTAATTCTCTTTCCTAATTGTGTCCATCGTTGTTATTCAATTACTGTATCCTTTTGGCAAAGTGTTCCATTGATTCCAAGCTAGGGTTGCACTATGTAAAAACTAAAACATACATATGCACATACATACTGACTGTCGGTGGTAATTCTGTACCATCCTACTAGTGAATGATTGCAGAACCTCTGAACTCTAGTGTAGTTGAAGGTGTGTTTTACTGACAGTAGTAATTGTTAAATATGCATGGCAAAACTGTTTTTTTGCTGCTACTCTCCAATATACATTCTTCATTTGGTGTGCACAATTTCATTCTCTCTGTCAGAATATCTATTTCGGTTACAACTATAAAAAATGCAATATGTAAAATGGTGCAATAGCAACTGAATAATCCACCGAAATAAATATAGACAATTACCATATTTAAGATCAATACCTAAAAGACTGTAAAACATGTACTTCTCAATTTGCAGGGTCTACAACACAGTGTGGAAAACCCAATGTAAAGAATACCTGAAGGATGTAAAATAAAGAAGACTAGCCATGCTTATCATCCAAGCATATCATTTAATACCCAAACTAAGTAAACACTAAGATGAAATAATAAAACTCATTGCAAGAAGGAAACAAGTCCATACATATACAATTATATTATCACAGTGATATCTTAAAAGCACCTGTTGAATAAATATATGATGGTGAAAATAACGCAGCTGCAGGCACTGACACTGATGTGTATTACACCTTTAATTGTAACCTAAGAACATTGTTAAAACATTCCTATATTGGCCATACGACACCTGGTTCGTTTATCAATTGAAAGGACAAACCAGTCTGGTATAAAGAATCTCAGAACTTCGATCTTTACAATTGCTACGAGATTCTTCAATCTATAATAATGATGTTTTGAGCAGAGGAACAATACGTTCTGCATTTATTCTGTAAACCAGTGCAGAAATGGCGCAAGCAAAGATGATAGACCTTTGCAGAACAAGTGCCACTCAATCAGCCGATTGGTCACAGGTTAAATCATAAACAGTGACAGCCATTACCTCTGTACTGGGTCTTGGCATCAGAACAGGTACGAGTCACTGGACCCATAAAGACATAATTAAAGTTCAAACTATTCTTAACATCTTTGCAGCTCGTGGGTTTCGCTGGTATCCTCTTAATTGTCAAAGGAGTGTGCTTTTACATTTATTAATATCGTGTTTATTAAATAGAGCTTGGAGTTAGGAACCCGTTAATTTGATCAATTGCCTTGAGAAGTACATATAAATAATGTAACCAAGAAATATTCCTAGAGCAGTTGGTCATTCTGCAGCAAAATGCACAGCAAACCTTACTGACATAAAGCAGCAGTCTTATTAGCAGTACAATGTGAATAACCTGGAATTGTTTTTGTATCTGTTGTAAAATGCACACCGTTGTACACCACTTACAGCAAGAAGGATTATGGAGGCAGACCACTGAATTACATGGGTGTTCACTAAGCCCACAAATAATATGTTACAGGTTTCAGCACAACCCCAGGTGCTACGAGATTCACTGTAACAATCCTCTCCAACTGCTCTTCTTGCCTGGGAACAGTATCGAATGCAGTTATCAGGTCAACATAAACTGCATAAACACCTTCCTGCGAACTGCATGTTTATCGATAACCAACGGTAACCACAAGCTCTGCTCAATTGTGCTCAGGCCCTCGCAAAATCCAGCCTGCCAGTGGTCGATGATATGATTACTATTTTCCCAGGCCTCTAGACGGAACTATAGAGCCATAGCAAATGTTTTGCCACTGGCATCTAACAATGACATTGGTCTGTAATTAGAAGGCAGATCTCCCAAGCATTTCTAATAGATCAGGACCAACTCCGCGCTGGTCCAAGACACAGGCACCACATTATTACTAGAATGGCAATGTAAAGTTTGGTTAAATTAGGGTACCCAAACAGGCGGCTCATTCACATAAGAATCTATTTGGGCCCTGTCGGGACCTGGCACCCCCGCCAACTTTTGGCACATCAATGCTTTTTCCACCTTTTCACGGGTCAATACCAGTGGTAGATGATTATGCATGTCTCAATGCCTTACATTAGCCTCCTCTTCGAAGGTCACTGTGCCACAAAGAGTGCTCTCATCACCATATAGTCTACTGAAGAATTCCACCCAAGTATGCTCAGTTTGGGCTTCTGTATACCCGGTCCCCTTTAGGACCCAGAAACCCTTTGAATACCCCTTGCTGATAGCCTTAAGTAAAGTGCTTCAGGTTTCATTGTGCCATACCCTCTTTTTAACCCTAAGTAACCTTTGTTATTCAGTTATAGCCATGCTTAGCCCTTGAATCTTCAGGGAGGATACAGACCTGGCTTCACTGATCAATCGTCCTTTAGCCTATCTGCACTCCTTATCGTACCATGGGGGGGGGGGATCTCAGCTAGTTTGTGTGCTACTTTTGAAGACTTCGAAAACCATGTCCCGTCTTTTGCTGTTAAACTCTCGTGGACGGTAACCAATGCATCAGCATCATTGGGATCTATCGTGGCCAATTCTTCCAAGGAAGGGACAATATTGTGATATGTCAAAGGCAGGATTGTCTCTAAATCAAGCTTGCCCAACCTGATATTATGCCTAACATGCCCCTCTACCTCCAAATCTACAGCTCCTTCCACATTACTGAGTTTTCCGCCTGAAGCTCCCAAAATAACATACTTGCCTCAATAACTAGTGGATGATGATAGCTCTCTATCCTTCTACAAATATGAAAGGTTTTTACGAGGTCCCAGGTATCGATGTCTAAAAAAATGAAATCAATCTTATTCTTACCATGGCTATTTTCATAAATTGGTGCAGCTTGGACATCTTCCAGCAATCAGCCATTACACGCCCTTAAATTAGCCGCCATCAGCAGGATGGCTAGCCTTTCTGCTTCCTGTGTTGTCTAGGTGGGTAGTCTGCATTAACTGACCCTATTCCCCAATGGCTGTCCTCCTCATCAATGATATCAGACATACCATATAGGGGCTCAAACTGAATATTGAGATCCCATGATCAAGATCATCAAAAGGATCGAGGGGCATAATATCCAGTTCAGGACCACTCTACCCTCCTGCCAATCAATTCCCGCACCCCTACCTGGCAGTATCCTAATGTAGAAATTAATCAACAATAACTTATCTTATTTGTTTACCCCGGCTATGTTCCACGAGAGAACCCGCACCACAGGATCAGTCTGACTGGGGCATCCACCAAGATGTTGATCTGGCATTTCCCGGGCAGTCTCTGAATCCAACTCGTTCAAAAGATGGGATTGATTCTGTTCTTGCCTAGGGTGCCCAGTCTGTCAATTCCAATAGAATATGTCAGGACCCCAACTAAGTTGCATCAATCTATGCTGGATCCCAGTAGTGGGAATTCGGCTAACCCTATGGCCCTCTTCACAATGGGCATGGAAATTGGCCCTGGCTTCCACTCTCTGTGCTGATAGAATGCCAAGACTCCACTCATACTCATCTGCCCTATAGTTTTCAACATGCCAACACTGACATTTGCAATAATTACTGTTCCATTTCAAAGAGACTCTGAATATTTAAAGGGTCCCTCATTTGAACTCAGATAGCATTCACCTCATGTTGGCCCATCAGTTTTTCACAAAGTGCAATTTCACTTTATATAATCGAGACACATCCTCTCTTTATTCTCGACCAATGAGTAACCTTGTTAATAAGGCCTTCATCCTTTTCATAGCTATTTTCCAAATGTGTGGGGACATTTACTAAGTAGAAACAGGCAAGCCAGTGATGGCTGGTTGCGCACCTTATTATCTAATCTTTACAAGCTTGGCGGAAAAATTGGAAGGTGGCCCTTGATTCGCCTGGACATACTCTTGCTCGGTTACCCCGTTCGAGGGCTGTTTTACATGGTGTACCCCTCTTCTCATTTTCACTGTCCCAGTTTCCTCTGCTGCCTCCTCAATCACATGCAAGGATGGGGTGGTATACGTAATGTCAACCCCTCAACTATCTTAGACAATCTACTCAAGCTGTTTTTTAGTTCCTCGTTCACCTTCCGCAGCAATGCTATAAATTTAGAGCACACTTACAACCCTCACAACCACAGGGCTCTACTTCACATAATGGATTTGTAACTTGAACAGCCTCCCCAGGCTTTGTAGAAGGGAACTCAGGAATGGTGCAGGTTGAGACATAGTAGATGCAGTAACTGTGATATAACTGATATCATCACAGTTGGTGTTCAGAGCCTCAGACCTATTACTAATACTCACCTTGGGAGGATAACTAATACTGGTTTTAACTTTTTGATCCACCTTCTGCAAAGCATTGGCCCCTTCCTCCTCTCCACCTATGCCCACTCCACTAACGCCAGATGAGAGAAAGTTAACCTCATTTTTCTTTGCACTTCAAGTGCCTGGCCGCTTTTGATTCCATGAATCAGCTCGCAGAGCAGTACATTAGTACAGCACAATGTTTTGGTTCGCGCTAACTACTTACCATTAGTGGTTTTTTTTTGTAAACATGGCCAAGTGTATCTCAATCTGCTCCCTTTAGGATTGGAGCCTTTGGAAGCAAAATGGCAGTAGTCTGCACATAAATCTCACTAAATGTTCAATGTTCTAAGACTAGCGTATAGAAATCATACAGATCAAGTACCAGGAAAGTCAAGAATGGTCACTGTTTTCCCTCACTACTGCGACTCGTAAAAAGCTGCACTTCTGCACACTCACAGTGGCAATTGTGATTTGAGATGTCACTTTTTACACTTTTCAAATGCTGATTTAGCATTTCCATTGGAAACGCATATGCCATGTAGTAAAATGAAGTTACTGCGTCTTCATTTTTATTTTAAGGGTATTTCTGCTGTTCTCTCAGCTCGTCCTTTTGCTATCTACTATGTAACAAGCAATCCAGAAGAACCTGGATGTGATATCTTTCCATATCTCCTTCCATGAATTTCATGCCCAAAACTATACATGATGAAGTCATCTAATGTTTCCTTCACCCGGAACCAGTCGTGGTGCCTCATTCCCCTGCACGAAGGTGCGATAAGGGTGAAATGACAAATTCTCCAATAGAGATTCCCCTTATCAGACGGTGCAGGTTTTGTACTTAATGCTGTGTGCTATCACAAACACAGAGGGTTGCAAGAGAAATCAACACACATATCCTATCAAGGCCGACATTAACGTGTTTTCATGAATGTACACTTGTTTTCTATAAACAATACATATTGCAATACATGTGCACACAACTACTCAATTTCATGATAAAACATTCCAATAGGCAGTTTGGAGATGCAACTCACGTATACAGAGTATTGCAGTTCATATCATCTCTACAAAGAAGTGGGACTTGACTTTTCTCATGCATTGTGAATGGAGGACAGATTACGAAGGCAAGTTCTCCCATTAGTTTACATTATTTGATATACATAGAAGTAGCAGCCATGTTCAAGGCACAATGAGTATAGACATTACACTTTATATTACATTCTTTAAGAGTTAACAGTACAAGCATTAATTGTTCAGTGTATATAGCCATAACCTCCTTAACCAAAGAATGTATGTATTTGTATTTATTTATTTGGATCTGTAGAGCACACTATAGCCCACAGACATTGAGGCGCTATTACAGGAGAATGAAGTAGGCTTGATTCGGGGTTACAACGAATACGGCCCAACAGTAAGGTTTCCTGGGTACAATACAGGTGGTGGAGTGAAGTAATACAAGCAGAGGTAATAGTGTGCAGATGGACTTTTAAAACCTATTCCTAATCACATTGTATTAAAAGATATATTGCTGAACCTCAGGGTAGTCATTGGAACTCCCCAATTCAGGTTACAATACAATAAGGTAGGGGAAGACGGCTGCACCAAATCCAAGCAAACACAGTCGGTTGGTTAAAAATATGTTATATGACATTTCAGATTGCAATGCTACCAGCTGCGAAGATGTATGGAAACGCATTTTAGCCAAACAATCAAAGAAATCAATGTCAAGACCACCGACACGCCCACAGAGTTACTCATTTGCTTGTCGCCCATTTACAAGTTATATTGTATTAGTAGGCTTTTTTGATTACTCATTGCTGCCCATAGTTGTTTTTCTGCCCAATATCATTTCTCAATTCACTTGCACACTCTTTTTCTTTGAAATATTTCTGCTGATGTGCTATTTAAAACGTGTTCTGCTATTAATAATGGCATTGTTAAAAATGTTGTTCTTAACATAGCTGTACTGCTAGCCGCATTAATTACCGAATGACGTCCTTGTAGGAGTTATTTTACTCTGCATCTTGTTTTGTGTCTTCTCAATAAGAATCTTCTTAATTTCAATACATAACTTCCCCCAGTAAAAACAGATTAAGGATCATATTTTTGCTAAACTAAAACAGGAATTGCGGTATTATCGAAAACCAGTTCTTGCAGTATTATAGAAACCAGTGCAAGTGTGACTAGTAGCAGTGCATAAATTGCTTTATTTACAGACACTTTTGCGTGGCACAAATGCACTTTGTGCCCAAAAAGTGCACTCTGTCACGCAAAAAATAAATTCACTGATTTACAGATCTGACTTTGCACTTGAATCTGGCACAATGCGCAATGTTCGCGCCTATTGCGGGAGGCGTGAGGGAATGCCCAGCCTAAAGAAGAAGGGGCCGGAATAAGAAAATGTCCTCATTAAAGTCGGAAAATGAGGGATAACATGGGCATTGAAAGGGGTGCACTGTGCAATTATACAAACACACCCCATGAATTGCAAACAAACTCCTATTTACAAATTCAAGTGTGCATCTGCGCAAACTGTTAAGGACTCAGATTTTACCGCCACCCGTGACCAGCCACAAAGGAGCACTGTGTCATGCAATTCTGCATAAAAAGCATCATTTAATTCTAGACAAATGTTGTGACTATGCCCATTTCTGCATTGCTCACACTCATCCTACTGTATGGAAGGAGGAGGAGGAAAAGGATGAGGAGAGCCAGAATATTCCATGCACACAAAACAATATTCAGTATGCCAAATGAGGAAGTGTATGGCACATACCACTTCCCAACATGTTTCTCATCGGGCACTACCCCTGTGGCTCATGTGGTGTCTGTAAATTGACTTCTAAAACTCAAATGATAGATGTTGGCCTTTCAAAACTCTGGACCCAAAAGAATTTAACAAATTGTAACACTGAGTTTGTGGTGTATATGATCACCTGTACATGTGGATTACACTATGTGGGCAAGACCACTCGTAAAGTTAAAACCAGAATCATGGAACATCGAAGCTGTCAGAAGAACAGAACTGAAAATGCTCCTATGGTGAAACACTTCAACTTGCTAAAGCACAGTCATGAAGACTTTAAATGGACTGTACTCATATCCCTTAAAGGAACTAATTTCTCAGCTCGTGAAAAGAAACTGTTGAGGATGGAGCAAAAAATGATATATACGTTGCATAGTATTGTGATTGGTCTTAATGAATCTATTGATTGGCAGAATATTTAGCCACTTTTACGCTTTAGTCTTTCTCTATCACAGTAAGGTTGGCACGCTTCTCCATCTAGACCTATATATGTCGAGTACACCTCCGTATAGACCTTCTGTTCACACTTTCGGCCACTGGTTCACAGGCACTCACTCTACTTCTTAAGATGGCCGCCGCCGTGCTCTTTGTTTTCCCAGGTTCTGGCAAGATTTCACTGAACATAGAGGTAGGACTACCAAGTTACTATGACTACCTGTTAGCATCGGCGGCGGCGAGCCTCCTGAGTCACTCGGGGATTTGTTCCCGTTGAGTACAGAGCACTTACCCTCTAGCGGTTATTTTGTACAGGTAAGCGATATTTAATTATTTTAATAGCGCTCATTTACGAGTTTAAGTGAGATGGGCTACGAGCGAATATTTATGCTAGCACCGCTCGTTTCTCTTTATCCTATTCTAGTGCCGAATGAAGGATTCCTGCGGAACTGTTGCCTCCTTGGGCTCTCCGAAGGTATATCTGTGTTGCTTTATACCTCACACTAGCACGTCCCTGGGTGTCATCTTTGGGCTCGGGACTTAATTGACTTCCACATTCTTCTTTACCTTTTGGAACCTTGCATGGCCCTCATAATAATCTCGAGCTATGTTGGGCGTCTGTATCTTACACTGTGAACGTAGCATCTTTCTAACTTACATTACTCTATCAGTTACGAAATGATTTCACCATTTGTTTACTTAGTGATCTACCCTTATGTACCCTCGTATTTCTGATGTACCCTTGTGACGTCTGCCTTACAGTACTTGGCATTTGTATTTTGGTCTCCCATTCTGCTGTGTGTTATACACAATTTCTGCTTTTCGGTAAGCGATTAATTACGCTTACAAGGTATTTATTATCTCTTGTAGGATTGACCATATGATCTTCTACCTCCTACTATTCAGAGTAGCGAGCACCCACAGGCGGCATTTGAGGTATTTGTTTCCTCTTTTTGTATGCCTCTGTTCATTGATTTTGAACTTTTCATAGTATCTTGCTACTCATGAGCTGACTATATGTTTGTTTGTTTTATCCCCACAGATGCTAGAGAGTGTTCACTGTTATGTGCTATTTCAACTGTTACTGGGTTACGTTAATATCTTCCTCCTGATGAATGTTCCACACTTGTTTTAGGAACAGAAACATGTCGAGATACATCTCTGTATTGTAACCAGAGACTTAAACGTATTACACATTTATTCCAAACTGAAGTAGGGTTCTATACAATTTGTTTAATAGGTACCCCCTTGTGCTCTTTTAACACACTGGTTGTGTCACTAGCCGAACTAGTTTGTTCACGTAACTTCTGTTCTAGTTTAGTTTGGTTTTATATTGAATACTGTATGTTTTGTACTGTGGACCACCCCATTTAATTGGTTGTTTTAACTTTTATGATTTACCATTAAAATTTGATCTTAATTGTGATTGGTCCCTGATGTGATAAATCGTTTTCATGTACCTCTAGCATCTACACTTTAGCTTTGTCTCTCTTTATATATACATACCACTTCCCCCCACATGTCATCCTTGCTTTGCTCAGAGAGTAGAAGAATTACTCCAACCTTATGCTCACAACCAATACCACCCCTATTAAAAGTGCCATCTGCCCTTCACTTCCTGGCCACTGACACATTCCAATGGCCCACAGTCATTGCCGGGGGTATTTCACAGCCCAGAGAAACAGGCTGCCCCCACCAGGTCTTGTGATGCATCATAGCACATGTGCATAGCCACATGGACTTGCTGCACACTGTGCAGGCAAGGCAAAGAGTGGCTCAAGAATCCTATGTAGTTTCCCCCTTCCCACGGGTACTTGGAACCATTGAGTGCACACATGTTGCACTTCAACGCCCATGAGCTACAGAATATATATATTGGAAAAGAAAAGATTATGCTTTCAATCAATGTGTAGGCCATCGGGGATGCGAAGGGACACATCATGCATGTGAATGCAAACTACCCTGGATGCATCCACAGTAGCTATATATTACGCCATTCCCCCATCCCCCAGCCACTGGCAGCGGGAATGTTCAGCAGCAAGTAGCTCATTTGTGGGTATTAACTAGCAACATCCCTAAACACTGATCAGGTCACATTCAATACAAAACACTGTTAAATCACATAACATTACAATATTTGAATATTGTCATTTACAGGGGACAGTGCCTACCCGCTATCTCCATTCAATATGACTCATATCCAAAATCTCACCACCCCACAAAGGATCGCTAAAATGCAGCCCACATTGCCATCAGAGGCATAGTGGAGTGCACATTTGGAGTGCTCAAATCATGGCTTCTAGCCTCGACCATTCTGGTGGATTATTGCTGTATGCAAAATTATATTAACATTACGTATCTTGCAAAACATAGCCGCAAGTCATGGCACTTCAATAGAGGTGCATGAGGGGTTACGTCCACATCCACATGCACTGCCCATATCCTTAGCAAGCCAAAGGGTGAGGGGACTGCACATAAGCAATGAGCTCATCCAGACATACTTCAGATGAATTACATCCTGTGTGAAACGCACACACCATAGCCACATCTCTGATGGCAACATGGCAATGATGAAACATGGCAACTACAGTTGGGCAATAAACATCAACTTTATACTCAATCACACATTCCCTCCATCTACATCCTTGAGATAAAATGCAGAAAACGTGAGCAGACTCATTTGTATTTCATACTGCATTTTCAAAGTCACTCTCCCAAGCATACAAATACAGATAACAGGGTCACTCTGCCTCACAAACTAACAAAGAAGTAACATGGACATGGCTCATTGAACATTGTCAAACAAACAGCCAGCCAGCCACATCATCCCACATTCACCTACTTACATTACCAGTTACTGGCTCATCGGCCCTCATTAAAAGAATGGTGGTTTGGAAATAAGGGTGCCGGCGGTAGTAACGTGCCAACACCATTTCTGGACTGCCATACCTCAATAATGCTGGTAGGGGCCACGGAACTCCCGACAGGCCTGACCTGCAGGGTGTTCAAGCCCCTACCGCCACGGTTGTTACCGAAGCACCTGCACTGTTAGCAATGGTGCTGCTTCATCAGTGACCCCATTTCCATGGAATCCTATGGGAGTCCATGGAAATGGAGATTTACCATTACTGCCGGTGCTTGTGATATCCCAGTGGCACCGGGATTTCAGGCAGTGGTAAGGGTGTTTAGGGGTTGCCGGTAATGAGCCCCATGAACCCTCAATATGTAAATCATAATTGACTAATTGTCTCACTGATCATAAGCATGATCCCTCTAAATGCCTCCTTTCCCTGTGAAGTAACCCTTACCTTGCATGTCTCTCTGAACAGCAACAACCACATTACTCCATGACTTAGCAAACTCCAACCTTCACCCAACTATAACAACTTGTGGTGGACCTCTCCCCCAAAAATATTATGCCCAGAGAAGATACAACTATCCTGCCATCCCTACACCTATCAACGCCAATACCACCTCAAAACTACCATCTGCAATTCAAAACATATAGCTCCAATCACCAATATAAAAAAAACAACACTATGACCAGCATACACGAATGTACCACGGCACACATAATATCAGTTCTGTGCACCTCATGCACAATATATACCTTGATGAACAGCAGAATGATCTACTTACATGTATGGCTACTCCTTGCCACTGGCCCCTCATCTAAGGACCCCCACATTTGCTGTTTTGGTGACAATTCAGTGATCAGTACCCTGCCCAATGGACAATAAATGAGCAACATTAACATGTCCCTATCTGACCACTCCATCAGTGCTGCCCCTGGCAGCTACATAAAAGTATTCTTACATGAGTGCAAAGGTTTTGCTGGATGACTATCATGCCCCTACCCCTTACAGCTAAACATTTGAAGGAGATGTTCCCACTGGATTTCACCCAAAACTGGAACACCTCGCCCACACATCTACATATCTGCACCCAGTCAAATTTCAAAACATTCCTCTTTGCCTTGTTTTGCTTAGCCACACAGATCACAATTGATTGACCATACATCCATATCCATGGAGCATCACTGCATGATTCACTGTATGCAAAATTGAAAGGAAACTACAATTTCTTCACCAGCACCCTGACATCCACATCCCAGACCTCTCATTTAATATATCACTCCTGATGTTGCACTCACCCATGATATATGTCTGAGTCCTAGGGCCACAAAAATAGCATATTGGTTGCCCCGACCACAGTACCTTCACTTGTAATGCTGTGTTTACCCTTAAAGAAAAAATCCTGTAACCAAGTCCATCTGCCTGACACTGAGACCAATGCCCTGCACAAAACACACTCAATGTATGACTGGAAGACATATCCACACCTTTCTGAGGGACACAACAATATCAATGATGGACTGAAAATATACAGACAGGCATTCACAATCACTACTGGACATGACTGTGTTTTCCATAACACAAGTTGTGAACCACCACATCATTGCTCTCTCACCCCTCTCGAACCTTGCAACAAAGATATGTTGCACCTTGTGAGATTGCCTCAAATAGTTACACCCTACACCATCCAAACCTTTCACTTGAAACAATCATGCCATTCAGAAGTCCATTAATCAACAACATATAAAGAAAAACTTACTCCATGACTACAAGCACACTCTTCCGTTACACTTCCAAGGTCGTTACCAGTAATATATCACTAAAGGGCTCCCGCCTGACACCACCAAGCCCACTCTAGATCACAGCCATACAACACAGAACTGCCCATCTCTCACCCATCACCTATAAGCACCAGCATCATTTCACCAAAATACATCCCCCATGCAAATATAAGTACCATTGCCATTCAGTACCAACACAAATCATTCTGACTCTGCATGGAAGCTGTTAGAATATCTCTTCCACTTTCATCTGCATCATCTCTATTCCCATCATGACAGCAGATACAACTGCTAATCACCAGTAAAATTACAGCAATGCAGTTTTGTATGTGGGTCAAAGACTACTGGCTTGCAATAACACTCCAGTACCCTCATTTGGCCACACAACATATTTCATCCTGCACATGGCAACCTTCTGTGTCCACCTCTAGTAACAGCCTATGGTATACCACCCACTGAAAAGGAGACAAGCCATCAGCTTGACAGTCATCTTATCATGCCTGGTGCTCTGCCATGAAGCCAACATAGTATGTCAAACACTTGCTCATCAGTCCTAGGCCTGGCAGGTACCTTGTGAGTGCTTTCCTTTGATTCCAATCACATGTTGGCTACAATTTGGGTGCCTTTTTGAGGGATTTGTGATATTTTTTAGCTAGCTGTTGATTGTCAGGGTAATATATGTGTTATTTCCATTTGACTATCAACACATTTTTTTTGCTGGTCTGCCTGTAGAGTTTCCTTTCCCCATCCAGCCATTTAGCAATTGGCTGAGGTGGTCAGGTCCCCGTTTGCCTCTGTCCTGGCGGCCTTCTTTTCCTGATGACCTCTCCCTTCCTGAATGGAATCTGCAGCCTTCCTGCACAGATACCACTTGGTCATCAGTCATGGGGCATGGCAGGCGCCGTGTTAGTGGTTTGCTTTGATTCCAATGCGATGTTGGCTAGAATGTGGGTGCCTTTTGTAGGGATTTTTGAATATATTGCAATTGTTTTTTTGGGGCTTGTTGTGGATTTTCAGAGGGATTTTTGTGTTGTTTCCTTTTGACTGCCAGCCCGCTTTTTGTTCTTGTCTGTCTGTAGTGTGACCGGCTTGGTGCTGTAGCCCTTTGTTTTTTCCTGGTGTTTTTTTCTTTCCTCACCCAGCCCTTTAGCAATTGACTGAGGCAGTCTGGTGCCCCGTTGTGCACTAGTCGTGTCCCAGCTGGCAGCCCAACCCGCTAACTTGTTCCTGTAGCCGCTCGCCTCCCTCCCCGACCCTGAACGCTGATTAGCTCGAGTAACCCTATTTGACAAAGACCCCCAGGGCAGCCCCTGTGTGGGCAGCACACGGCTAAAGGCCTCAAGGCAAAGGGTGGCTCCGAGGCAACACCAGTCCGTGTTAGCCCGTGTTCACCTGGAAAGCCTGCCACAGTCAACGAGCAGCGACTAATAAGGAAAGTGTGGTGTGGCGGGGAGTACAGCCATTTTGGTAATCAATTACATTGGCACCCCTCATATTACCTATTATAAGTACACCCTATCCATCTAAGGTATTCATATGTTGCCTTTTTTGTAAAACCTCACCTCTCATATTAACTAATATCATATGCCTACATGCAGTTAGCCCAATTGTGTCAGCTAGCCAAATTCAGCTTTTAGCTTAATTGTGCAAGGTAGCAATTCTCTGCTGTTAGCCCTATTGTGTCATGTAGCCACACTCTGCATTTAGCTATTGCAAGGACCCCTACGCATCTCACTTAAATAGAATTGTTTAGATTAACAACGCTGCAAGCTTAGTTACATTCTGAAGTTTAGCCATGAAACACAGTGGGCCTCTCATTATGACCCTGGCGGTACGGGGTAAACGGCACCATAAAAGGTGCCGGCGCCGTTTACCCCGTACCGCCGCATTACGAGGTCCCCTCGCGGGACCCAGGAAGCATCGCCTGGTCAAACCAGACGTGCTTACCGGGTCCTGCGAGGGGAAGAGGGAGCAAACAACGGGCCAACTCGTAATGGCCCGTTGCTTGCTCCCTCTCCCATTCCCATTCAGCCCCCTATGGGGGCTGAATGGGAATGGGGAAGGACCGGGTCCGGGTCCTTGGAGGGAGGAATTACTGGGCCTTCCAAACTCAGAATGGCCCGATTATTCCTCATTCTGAGGACCCGGACGCGATTTCAGCGGCAGCCATGCCGCCAATAGAAGCATGGCTACCGCCGAACTAGTAATGAGGGCCAGTTAGATAGATTTGTGAATGTTAGCCATGCAACACTTTCAGATACATTTGTGAAGATTAGCCATGCATCACATTTAGATAGATTGTGAAGTTTAGCCATGCGGCACATTTAGATAGATTTGTGAAGATAAGCCATGCAGCACTTTTAGATACATTTGTGAAGATTAGCTATGCATCATATTTAGATAGATTTGCAAAATGAGCCATCCATCACACAAATCATGCTTCACAAATTTGGTAAACTGCATGCAAACCTATGCAAACTATAAGCTTACAAAGGTTTATGAGTGTCTAAAACCTTTTTGTAAACCTTGCCATGGTTTACAAATCTTGAATACTTTGTAAGCCTAATGTACACTTAATGTTTCATGCATAATTGAACATTTCATTTACAAAAACAAACTATTTTTTAAAACTTTGCAAACCAAGTGTACACCTCAAATTTGTCAATATTTGTAAACATTTCGTTTACATAATTTACTATTGTTTGTAAACCTAGTATACACCTAAAAACTGTCATTATTAGTAAACATTTGGTTTACAGAATTTACAATGTTTGTAAATCTTTGCAAATAGTGTTCAGTTCAGTCTTTTGAGTGCACTTTTACTATATTAAATAGTAATTTTGTATACCCCTTAAAACACAATGTTTTAAAGGTTATGTTTT
This sequence comes from Ambystoma mexicanum, assembly GCF_040938575.1. NCBI lineage: Eukaryota > Metazoa > Chordata > Amphibia > Caudata > Ambystomatidae > Ambystoma > Ambystoma mexicanum. The sequence goes on from NC_090934.1 coordinate 511,528,509, forward strand.
AGGAGTTTACTAACAAAACCTCGTAAATGCAGACCTGGAATCTACTGCAGTAGCTGTTCTCCCCTCTCTGCAGTGACTTAGAAAAGGCACATATGATTTGAAAAAAAAATCGATTGTGCATCACTGGCAGCACACAAAAAAAAAGGTTATACAAATATTTAAAGCATCTCAACAATGTGATTGCATGCCAACATTACACTGCAGACATCACATTAGATGTAGATCCATAAAAAAGAAAACATGCAAAACAATAGCAGCGATAGAAATTGCCAAGAGCTACGAGTTATTTAGCTCCTGGTTATAGCCAAGGAGAGCCTGGTTACCTCAAAACCAAGAGCTACCAGGAGCTACTTCTGACACCCCAGGCAAGTGGTGCTATACAAACATGGTTATGTAATATTAACTGGGTAGGTTTGGGTATGTGTTTAAAAGAGAATCATGGACACACTTAAGAGACATTTAAAGCATATTGGATAATATATAAATGTACAATAAGTTAGAGTTTGTGTCTTACATGAAGGTTACATTTGCTGTGCTCTATGCACTAGCACCTGGTTCCCATACCATAGCTCCTGCCTAATTGGTGATGCCTGATACACAGAAGCTGAAATTTGCTCCTGGTCAAGAAATCGTAATTTCGACCCCTACAATTGTAACCACCAATTTTCTCTAGGGCGCTAGACTCTTGCTACACCATACCCACATCACCTACATGTCTTACGAATTGTTGGTTAATCCTCCAGTTATGGCTCTTTACTTGTCTTTTTTAATCTAAATTCCCCAGTAGCTCAAATGTCATAAATGCCCTCAGTGTGCCAGAGTACCAAAAATAACTTTCACAGGGCAAATCAATGTAAGCAACAGCTACAAATCATGTTTACAGCCATGTGAACGAATGGATTAGTTGGTTTAAAAGTCAAAGGAAATGTTGTATGCTGACCATTAGGCATATGGTAAATGGCCACTGGCAAATGTAGTAACAAAAAAAAAAACACTGATGAAGCCAGATGAGGTCCTACAGCACATAGAAGAGAACTATAGGTGAAGCTAATGTATTCTATATTGGAAACCCACAATAAAAAGCAATTTGAAAAACAAGGTCCTATATTTAGACAAGTCCAACACATGCTTCTCCTAGCCTGCTAAAGTATTGGTGTGCACCTCATCCCTGCTTAGATGCAGAGCACAAGCTCTGACCTCCGAGAGTTTTCGTGAAAATCACACTTCTAATCCCAGACAGTATCCAACATGATTTCACATCCTTTGATTGGAGTAGGGAAATCTGACTAAAACGCAAGCAACATACAAGGCACATGCTTTCGAAACAGAATAATGGCAATTACAATGTGTATGAATGTGGTCAAGTAGTTGTACAAATTAAGCCTTCCAGGTATTGGGGCATGTTGAATGCGGTCATTAGAAATATAGAAACAAACCAATTGGGCAGTCAGAAGCATCTGTTCTGCCAATTCCCTGTTGCAGCAACAATATAGTCATAAAATAGTAATATTAACCACGTACAAAGCAAAAATAGCAAAATATTCCATCTTGAGGCTTAAAGTGTAGAGAGTATCCGATAGTTTTTCGGAATAACATTCCCTGTTGGAAGGCAACATCATTTGTGGCATACAAGGCATTAGAGATAGTAATTTGACCAAGTGGGGGACTTAAAAATAAAGTCTGCTAATTCTCCTGTTTATTGCGGCATGTCACATACTCCTTCAGAACCAGGTGTGCACAACAATGAGTTCCTCATACCCACTTTGTAAAGTTTGGACTCTCCATTGTGAAGGTCTTACTTCTCTGTGCCCTCATCGTGGGACTATGGTTCCCTTAGCCACTATGTGAAGCCCTGTATCTCCCTTATGAACGTGGGTTTCAAATTGGAATGGTGTGAATGACCACATACCTCAAACTCATAACTCAAATTCTTAAAAAGCAAAACGAGGACCATTAGCTAATTGTGACTTACTGCTTATAATGAAAAGGAAGGAAGAAAGAGAAAGCGAGGGAGAAAGAGAAAAAGGGAGAAAGAGAAAAAGGCAGAGAGAAAGACAACCATTAGCACAGAGTGGCAGACCGCTTATAGCGAGCACCTCCTCCATGGCCTATTGTAAGAAAGTAGGCTAACCATTAGCAATGAATGGCAGACCGCTGTTATGCGCTTACCTGAAACCATTGTCCCCTTTTCTGATGGTATCATTTCAACCTCCATCCAGATCCCCTCTTCATCGTACCTTAATGCATGTGCCCTGCTCACTAAAAGAATGCTGAGTGTGGGTGAAATTGACACTTTTTTGTGACTTTCCTACAGTTTTTATAACTGTAGTAAATGACATCTTTCTTAGGTCCTTATTCACAGAGCGTTTTAGGCAGCAGGGGTTTTGCCGCCATAAAACGTTTCTTCGAATTAGGCCCTCAGTGTATAATGTTTTAGGTATATGCTATAACCATAAAAATAAGGAACTAACACCTGGAGTGACCTGCACCAAAAATAGATGTCTTGCTAATTGGACCTTTATATTATTCTCTGATGGAATAGTAGGTCCATTGGACTTCATGGTCCTTAGAAATGAGTTTATCTCTTCCTGAAGTCCTTAAGAAGACTCCTTTACCAGGTTTATACTTTATGGGGCTGATTCATGGAATTTTTAGCAGGGTGCAAAGTGACTTTGCACTGACAACAAACACCCTGATCCACAGAGCTGTTCAAAGTGTATTTTTGCAGTGTAAAGTGAGTTTGCACTGACTTTGCACTGGTCCAAAGTCACTTTGCACTGTAAAAATACACTTTGCACTGCTCTGTGAATCAGGGTGTTTGTTGTCAGTGCAAAGTCACTTTGCACCAGTGAATCAGGCCCTTCGGGTGCAATTAGTCGTGCAGTTTCTACAGTCTCACCTTGCCGTGTCAAACAGCCTACACAAATGAAACCCTGCCTCCATTACAGAAAGTATCAAAATGATGCCAAACACTGTGGCAAGGCTGCTTTCAAGAACCTCATGCCCGGTGTACATTGTTCCTACACTGGCAATGTTTCACTGTTTACAAATGGAAACAAGGCCTGCTCCAGTTTAGTCCTCAAGGCCTTCCATAGAAATTCCACCTTTTACATAATCATAAGTCAAGGTACCCTTACACAGTCACAGTATTACAGCTCAACCTTCCCTTGTAAAAAAAAAAGCCCAAATGACGGGTTGCTCCCTCCATGGTCATTCTGCCACAGTGTGGAATTCGCTTTCAGCTTCTATTTCCACTTTTATGAAAGGCTTCACATCCATAATAAGCAGCAGTCTGATTATTCTGCTAGTAGAAATTATTCATTGTTGTTAGAAACAGCTACCAGAAGCAACGAACGCCCTTGCAGGAAAGCACATAGGAGTTATACAAGCTGCAACTGCATCCTTGACAGCTAATAACAATAACATCACATTTGTATGTAGTGTTTCACCCGGGATTGATGCCACGTCAAACTTCTGAAATAATAGGCATCATTATTTAAACAGTAAGGCCCCATTCCTGAGCATGTCACAAGGTGCAAACGTTCCATAGCTTTGTTCTGGCCTTTAACTAGGGACAAGGGACGTTGCCAATTAGTAAGAGATAAGGTGGGTGGTGTTTTTGCTATTTGTACACAATGCAACGCCTCGATGTGCTCATGGCACTAGAAAATAAAAATAAAAATGGGCTTTGGCAACTTGGTGGCCAGTGGAAACAGGAACACGACAAAAATGAAAAAAGACAATTCTACCAACAACATGGAACTCAGGACTCAAACGTAAGCTTTCTTGCACGTCCATGGCCCAGTGAGTGGGAATCGGGCACGTGGAGGAGGCATTAGAGGCAATAAAGAGCCTGCGGGCCACCAGTGTGAGCCAGGGTGTGAAAAGTCAATGTGGAGGTGAGTGCTTGGCTGGTTGGTGAGGAAGGAGTGCGGGTATCCGGGGTCAAGCCAAACAGAACATTCCTGCGACACTGAAGCCCGCAGCATGGATCACAGGCGTATATCCATAGATAACGCTTGCTGACTGGCAACTTAACATTCCCTGGGTGCTAACATATAAATACATGATACCGAATATATTAACCCTAGGATGGATGAAAGAGTCAGTCAGAGCAAGGATTTGAAGCAGTGACTTCAAGCTGCACATAGATCTGGTATAGCCCCATAAGCTGTTTTAACACCTAGGGCAGAGGTCTGCACCCTGTGGCGCCCCAGATGTGTTGGACTACAACTCCCTCACCATTGACTATGTCAGTTAGTACTGATGTAAGTTTGATTCCAAAATGTCTGGAGAACCAAATGTTGGAGACATCAGAGCTGCAGATTTGTTTGGGGAGGATAGCTCGGGGGTAACGTGCTCGTCTTAGGTGCAAGACAACATGGAGCAACCCAGGTTCGACTCGAGTCCTTGCTTGGAAACCTCTGGGTATTAAACGCGTATGAATAACCATTCATATCATGGCAAGACAAAACATGCGGTATCTAAGGTCTCATTGCAAAATATGTGCACCCTGCACTACAATACGTCATGGGACAGTGCAGGGAATGAATGTGCTAAAACACTGTGGCCCTCATTACGACCCTGGCGGAAAGGGGTTTACGCCAGCGTAAACCATGGCGCCCCTTTCCGCCTGACTACGAGTTCCCGTAGCGCCATGGTGATTTTTACGCCTGCTTTTTGCAGGCGGAAAAATCCATGGCGCTACGGGACTTGTTGTTAATTACGCCACCGTAATTTACGGTGGCGTAATTAACGCCTTCCCCACTCCCATTATACCCTATGGGGCAAAAATGGGAATGGGGAAGGGTAAATGGGGATTGGGGACTTACCGCCCCGCCAAGGTCGGAATGGGGCGGTAAGTCCGCCAACCCCCATGGCGGAGTTGGCAGCTTTGCGCCATGGACCATGGTGCAAATTGCACCATGGTTCTCCGCCAGGGTCGTAATGAGGGCCTGTGTAATGCTTGTACACCTTTATTTGCTGCTCTGGTCCATTTTTGAGTGCTTACAGGGAGGCGAAGGCGCCCGAAGTTGAGTTTAGTCCTCTGTTGTGCTTTCCTCCTCATCTTTTAAGTGCACTTCGATGTTTCCTGCTTGTGAGCAAAATGTATGGATTCCTACGCAATCCTCCTTCATTTAGCAATTGCTAAAAGCAGGCCTTCTCCTTAGTAGCCATTAGTAAATGCAATCTGAAAAGTTTAATTACCTTTGCACAAGACGGAGTGTAAAAGTGAAGCGTAAAGATGATTCCTGGTTTTGGATGCACCAAACAACACGTAAGTGCTAATGTTGGTGTCTCCCTGTATGCAATTTGAACTTCATAGAAAACATCACTCTTGTGTTGTCTGCCCGGTGGCGAGGAGACAATAAGGGCCTGATGTACAAAAAGAATTTTAACATGGGAAAGTCCTGTTGAAAACATTTTTGTAAATCAGCCCCCAAGGCTATGGGTCTGAGTCACAGAGCGTTTTGCAGTGGCATTGTCCCTTTATAAAAGGCGTCTGTGACTCAGGCGTAATGCCTTTAATTGTAGTAAATGAAAGGAACAGCAGTTAGCTAAAGGAAGATTCAGAAGCAGGACCAGCAGCATTAAAGTCACGGAGCACATCATGTTATCATGGCAAATGTCCCGGGAGGATAGCTCAGAAGCAACATGCTCGCCTTGGGAACAAGACAATCCTCAGAGAGTTTTGCATTTTTAGAATAATCAAGACATTGGGCATGCATTACAAAAACGTTTCAGAATGTCACATGCCCATTGAAAAACGCTTTGTAAATCAGGCCCTTTGTCATGAATGGATCTCCTGTAATGTCTATGAAGTGTTAAGCACTTTGTTCGCCTGTATCTTTTCACCACCCTTACAGTGTGGAGCCATGTAAAGTCCATGGCAGATGTAGCATTGGCGCACACATAGCTGCTCTTCACGCAGTGACGAATATTGAGTAAAGTGTGTAGGACAACTGATTTGCCCCTTGCCAGCCTCTGCTCTCCATTGTCCCCATCGGATGCCACTCACTAACTCCCAGTCCGCGTCCCCCAAAGGCATTAGTTAATAGCCCGTCCCTGACAGGCCAAACAGGCCGCTGCGCTCAGAAACCAATCCCTCGGGCTATATGTACGAGAGACCTGGCAGCCAGGGGAGTTATCTGCGCAGGATAAGTCGGAATTAACATATGTTTGTGCTCTGGAAGCAGTGGACTGGAAACTCATTTCCATAGCAAAACCGAACTTTCATCAAAAACAGCAGTGAGCACCACGTTGCGCCTTCTGAAAATACGCACGGATGAAATGTGCGTTTTCAGGCAATATTGTAGTTTTTTTATGTTGCTCTGGGGCTGTTTACTGTAAATTGTGTTAGGAGGAGCAACTAGGAACTGATTAGTTCACAGGATGTACCAGTTGTGTGTTTTTCGAAGCCATATTCGATTTAATTATCCGGAGCATGTCCGAGTCCCACTTCTACCAGGATATTTGTGTGTACATTAGACATTGTGTTGTAACTCTAGTTGATCAGTTTACGCAAGTTTTTTTTGTTCTTCTCATAAACAAGATTAATAATACACCTTTTGAGATTCAACGTTTTAGAATGCAGACATTGAATCATACATGTGAGCATAAACGAACCATGTGTGTACAGAGAGGCATGCATGTATTTTACTTTCCGAAGTGCTTTTACAAATAGCCGTGCATGCAACGTTTTTAAAAGTAGAGCGGCAAGTAAGGAGTGGAAGAAATGGACACATACATAGACAAACTGGGCCTGTTTAACAACAGCACTTGTGACTGGGAAAACCATGTTGAAAAGGGCACTGTACATCAGGCCCACCGAGTGATATATATATATATATATATATATATTTAGAAAAAGGGAAATAGAGAGCTGAGAACCAAAGGGAGATAAAGGGAGAGAGAGACAGTATGGTTGATGGAGGGAGAGATGAATAACTAATGCAATAGCAAAACAGAAAAAAACGAGTGAGGAGAGGGAGAAGAGTTAGCGAAAGATGGCGGAGAGAGGACGTGCGATTAGAAGTAAAAGATTAATAAAATAGCCACTATATTGACACAAAGGGTAATACGGTCACTGTGCCGAAACCCAGTGCTCAAGAAGAGAATCCTGCTAAGAACAGCATCATGCAAACCAAAATAATGACGCAGCAATGTTTCATCACTGAGCGCTGCTCCCTGTCTTTACACTCTTTACTTCAGAAGATCGGGTGTCTGGTTTACACAATCTTTTTTCAATGGGAAAGTCCCATCGGAAAAAAATAAAATAAAAAGGCTTTGTAAACCAGGCCCCAGGTGTCAGTTTGATGAACATCCGCAGGCTATTGTGTAATATAGAAGACAGCTAGCAAAGATTTCACCCTTAGAGGCTGGCATATCCAAATGCATGGCCAAATGGTAATCAGAGGGATTTAAGTGGAGAACGGCACCCCACAAAGGGAGAGAAACAATCAAAATGGAGTGTTGGCAAATTACTACGCATCTGAATTGGTCGAATCCCATTTGGGCGCAATTTTTTAATCGACATTGACTGCAAATATATGTTGGGGGGAACCTAAATATAAATATAGGGGGTGTGCTGGAGGCCAGTAGGGATTTTCCCCAAGCATATATTTGCGGCCGACATAGAGAAGAAAAAATAAATAAATAAATAAATAAATAAATAAATAAAACTCGACCAAATCAGATTCAAGTAATTAGATCCGATGAAATCAACCGAAACGCAAAATTGCAGACAGGGTCCTTTGTATGCGTTGCAAAATAAATCAATTTTGCATCATACCTGGCATGTATGATATTCTGCTCTGTCTTCTGCCCACCTCACCATCCCTGTGCAGTCTCTCTTGGCCCTCCCCGGATCTCTGCCCTTTGCTTCAACCCTCTATGCCTCTCTTTTCACCTTCTCATCATCCCCCCCTCTCATAATTCAGTAAGGACGTCATCAGGGTCTTACAAATGTTTAGGTGAAAGGGGGGCTTCCTGCTGTCACCTCCTTCTTGCAGTATCCAGCAACGTTCTTAGCACCCCCTTGCCTTTTTATTCCAGTTTCCCCGACATTATCACCTTACTGTCAAAAAAGCAATTACGAGCTTTTCAGGGGACATTTAGGGCCCAATTCACGGAATTATATGTGCAGGAAATAGGGAACTTAAGCACCAAACAGCAGGCAAAATCCCGTTCATGATTCAAGGAATCGAATGCGCTGGAATTTTGTGGAGTCTTGCGCGAGACAAAGAGGGCTGGGAAGGGGGTGGTACACAAAAAATGGAAAAGACATGCAGTCCCTCACACGCCCACAATTGCAGGAAGTGACATTTATTCATGGAACCACCAAGCAGCCTCTCAGCTTCGAAATGACCATGTAAATCCCTCGATATCTACGCCACCCGAAGGCAGGTGAAAAGACACTTGTGCATAGGAATCGCAGCGTAGAGGTGGGTTTGCATGTCAGATTTTGGGGTATGTGTACACAACTGGGGTTCCGATCTAACTTAGTAGTGCACATACAGAGTCTAGTAGGGTGAAAGAACGGTTTATGGGGGTTCACACGCAGATTTTCTGAGTTTACCACAAATTACACATTTTCATATGTATGTTGTCGGGTGCCTGCAACAGTTGTGGGGTGACCCTGCACAGGGTTCTTGAGATGCAGGCCTGCTTGCTGTGGACCCCATGCATTGTTTTAAGTGTGTATGTATTGGTGCCCGGGGGCGCGGCCAATGGTAGGTGTCTGGCTGCTTATGTTTTGTGTGGGGGCGTTTTGGGGGTGTTCGTGCATGACTTGCGAATACGGTTACTCTGCGCAGTACATTCTTAGGAATATGCAGGGCATGCATTTTTATTCTTCACGCAGGCTTGCACTGTGTCGATCTCAGCGTGTGGCAATTGCGGGAGAATTGTGCACTTTTCCATGAATCGGGCCCTTTGTGTTTCAGATCCCTGTTAGCTTCCTTGCCCATGCTGATCTGCAGCTATTAATCACCTCACTGCATTCTTTTGACTTCAATAGAATGTAATTGCAGTCGACCAGTTTTTTTTCGACCAGTTGACTGGACACCATCCCTTGTAATGTAGTCACTCATGGGTGCCTAAAACTGTTTATCATAGCTGTAAGGGAAAGGTGGGGGGTGGGGCATCATGCTGAAATGACCCTCCACCAGCCCTGCAATATCTGCAGCCTGCCCTGTCATCTGGGGAACACCTCCAGAATCCCTGCCTCAACCCCTTCTCCCTCGCTGCCATCTCGCCATCTTCTACTCAACAGTCTGATTTTCCCCTCCCGGATCCACTGCTTCCCACTTATTTCTCCTCTGCTGCCACATGGTCTTGGCTCCTCTGTGTCCACACATCACACAGAGGATGTTTTCCACTAGATTACACCCAAAAACCTCCCATGAGCAATGCGTGGAATGCACCATAGAAAGGGGATGGGGGGAATGCCATGAATAAGAGATTAAAAAAAACATTACTGGCAATCCGCTTGGGACCTGGGAGTCAGTGCATTTACTCTAAGGACAATGGAAACTGGTAAATTGGTCCTAATTTACAAAGCGAATTGGCAGAACAATTATGAACCCTCATCAGATTATTGATAGTTTCAAGGTTTCTGATTTGTGGCAATTTGAAACAGTGACGCACCATGAAATAAAATAGCAATATAATAGGCCTGCTTTAAGTGGACTAACCTGTGTATGGCTGGTTTTGGCTTTGTTCTCGTAATGGGTCCCCCTAGTTGGCGTTTTCACAGTGCTACTCTTCGCTGGCACTGATGAGTTTCATTCACGTTTCTCGTCAGGGCGCAGTAAAGCCAGAGTACAGCTTGAGGTAGAATGTGCTAGAAAACAGTATGGGTTGGCACATGGATATGACTATCTAACCCTCTAGCGCAGGGCCAGAATTAGGAAGCATTATACAAATAATATGGAGTCTCCGCAGGGAAACACGCAACAGTGTCTTAAACTTGAACAAAAAACAGGCTCAATCGTTATAATAATTATACTTCATTGTGATATAATCCAAATGATTAGGATTTTACATAAATTAACACATACACACAATATAAGCCATATAAACCATATCCTTTTTTTTAGATAATGCATTTACATAAGGAAATAGTTTCTAAAAGTATAAATGAACAATACCATATTTAGCCACTAAATAAATCAGAAGAGAAGCCAACATATTACAGTCCCGATTCTCCTAGCCAAAGGGACTTTACTTGGGACCATATCCTAAAAAGGGCCAATTGGAGACCGAGGGCCTCAGAGTTTAAGCAACTGATCCAGAAGTCTTCCTCCATTATGGACTCATAGTTGTGGACCCATTTTGCAAAAGCACACATGTACAGCGGGCCAAGTTTATGGCAGAGGGTTAAGACGTGTCTGGTAGTTTCCAGCAATCCTGCAATCTGACAGATCCAGCAATTTCTCGCTTCAAACAGAATCTTCAAGCGACCCCCAATAATGTCTATTACCGGCACCTGATTGGTCCTAAATCTCAGTACAAAGTATCTCAGTATCCGGGCATAAGAGCAAATAAGGCTGAGGTTTTCGGTATCTGTGTGTTACCTGAACGACTGCCTCATACCCACTTAACTTAGTCAGATGGGTGGTGTTCATACTCCAGTCCCACCTGTTCAGTTTCTTCTCAAACAATCTTTTTTGATGGATATAAGGCAGATGTGTCTTATTCTCATATGTCCAATCGATCTCCTTGTAGAGGGCCTCATTTAGTTCTTTAAAATTTAGGCCCCCGGGATATCTCTCAGACTCATAGTTTTCCCCAGCCAGGCTCAGGAGTCTGCAAGCAGGCTCAGAACGCGCTTTGAGGTAAAAGCCTCCTCTGGTGCATAGTGCCATACCTCTCAGCGATATAAGGCCAAACTCCAGGCGTAGGTACTGAATTGAGCAGGAAGGGCCCAGCACCGCCCACCAATAATGGCCATCCAATATATTAAGCCACTTCAGGTCTTGCATGGCCAGAGCCCACAGGCCATAAAGAATGGCAGGGACAAAGCACTGCTGGTATAGTTTTAATGCTCCTGCCATGCTAAAGCCTGCTGTACCCCTTCCAAATTTGCATACCTGGAGTGTAATCAACTTAGCTCTGTGTTTTTTAGATATGATTATTTCTTCATAATTAGCAGGTGCTTTAAAGTCCAGCCCCAAGTAGGGATAGGAGTCTACCCCTGCGATAGTCCCCAGTTTTGTATCAATGCCAGTGCGATTAGGACCTTTGCGAGCTATCACAATGACTTTGGTCTTATCCAGGTTAATTGTCAGCCCAAGCTGGGAGGCATAGTCTGCCAGCTCGTTTAGCATGCTCTTAATGCCGGATAAAGTCAGATTGAATAGGATTAGATCATCAGCATAGAGCATTCCAGTAATTGGTGTGTCACCTAGCTTTGGGGGGGGGGCAATTTGATTTTAAAGCCATGCGTTCTAGAAGATCTGTGATGTAGAGATTATATAGCATAGGCACCGTCACACAGCCCTGCTTCACCCCCACATTAATAGAAATCGAAGTGGATAGTTCACCATTGTCATTAAGGCATACTTTAGTAGAGGTGTTGCTGTGGAGTTCAATAAGAATACGTAGAAGCCAAGGCGGCCAGTTCATATTTTTGAGTTTGACCAAAGAGTATCTCGAGCCAGCAAGTCAAAAGCACTGCTGAAGTCTATGAAGGCGATATATATAGTGCTCTCCCGGCTGCTGGAGGTGCTGTTGATCAACTGATCGAGCACCCGAATTTTGTGGGTGGTGCTAGCCCCAGGTCTAAAACCTGTTTGAGCGTAATGGAGGATCTGATTTTCAGTGACCCTAGCTTCTACTTCTTTCAGTACCAGAGTCATAAAGATTTTGCTTGTAACATCTAGCATAGACAATTGTCCATAATTAGCTGGTGAGCCCCTGTCGCCCTTTTTATGTACTGGAATCAATAGAGATTTTTTCCTCGAGCATTGGACTAGACGTGAACTGCGAAAGGCGAGAGTATAAAGTAAGCATTCCTGGGCCCAGTTGTTAGGATCGTTTTTCAGAACTGCATTTGCCCGCCCATTGGGGCCCGGGGCATTGGAAGACTTCAATTTCAGAATTGTTTGTTTTATTATGTTGTGGCTAAGTTGACGTGGCCACAGTTTATCACTCACAGGCAGCCTAGTGGTTGTCACCCCATCCTTGTAAAATGTATTAGCAATGAAGTTAATCCAAGTATCCCCTGAGATGGGATTCAGTACTTTTAACTTCTGCTCGCCCCTTGCCTTAGCTAGGAAGTGCCATATATTGCGGGTGTTTCTGCTACGGAGTATTTTGGTGAATATTTGCCACTGCACTCTCTGGAAGGTTGGGTGATAAGCTCGTAGCCAGGAGTGTAATCTTTATTTTATCACCTTAATTTGGTCCTTTCGCGGACCATAATCATCCACAGTCACCATTGGCCTTCTAAGTGCTCCAATAGAGCGGCGCATCTCCCGTTTTTTGTTGTGTATATTGACATCAAAGGCAGCGTTTCCTCCCGCCTTCCATCCTATCCCAGGGGCAGTGGCTCCCTTAAACAGTGACAGAGTAGTTTGCTTTATCCACTGTTTAATCTCCTCTGGGTATTTTTCCCAGAGCAACTGTTTATTTTCTATTTGAGACGGGAAAGTGATGGTATTAATTTTTTCAATTTTGCGCTGGGTCCACCGTATCCTGGTTCCAGCATGATTAGGTGTTACCCCTTGGCAAGCCCCCGCGTATGTGATCTTTGTTCTTCCTTCCATAATTAATTTTAAAGTTTCGTGGTCACTGTAGTTATTCAGGGAGGTACTTAATTGCAAAACATGTCCCAAGAGGCACTCTGACACTGCCATATAGTCTAGCACTGTGCGCTCTGCCCCAACAGCCCATGTGCAGTTACCCGGGGAGTCACCCAGGATGCAACCATTAAGCAATGTCATGTTCCATTCCTTACAGTTGTCCAGCCACATTTTCCCTTTTAGGTTACTCCTAGCCACGGCAAGGCTACATTGATCAATAACGTGGGCATAATTCCCACACCATTACGGGTCAACGATATTGGCGTTTAAATCTCCACAAAGTAATACAGGTGCTGTAGCTTTTCCCATGGACCAGGAGGTCAATATTGAGTCCAATGTGTCCCCAAGGGCTTCCGTGATTGATACACCTGGGGGATCATACATATTGGCTACCAATATGTCTTTGTACCCTCCCCAGCCCCCGGGCGGGGATATCTGTATTGCCAGTAAATTCCCCCCCCGGGTAACCCCCATGGATCAACCTGGGGTAAGAAGAGGATTTGACACTAGTCAGTAGGCCACCCCTTGGTCTTGCCAGAGGTCCCCCTTTTTTGCCAGAGACTGGAAGGTGACAAAGCCATCGAATTCCACATCAAATGTGACTCATGATTCCTGCAATAAAAAGAGTTCTGATTACAAAAGCCAATCGCGAGAGCCCCCCGCATTTAACCAATGGCTAAAGCCCCTAGTGTTCCAACTTTTTACTGTGGAAATTCACCCTCCTTTCCTATGCGCAAACATTTATTGAAGCCACTCCTAGCCTTGTTCATCTGTGAGTTTGGCTTCAACTCTTCCTCTTCCTGAATTTGGAACAACTGGAGTGGCAACACAGTTACACTTCCAGCATTCTTCTCTGGCTGGGGCTTTAGGAAGGGGTGGATCCAGACTGTATCCTAAGTAGCCCAACGACACCAGGTTCGCCCTTATAACTGATGCAGTTTCCGGCAGGCAGCAATGAATTGTGGTGAATTTTACTCCAGGTATCCATAGGGGTTCCACAAAGCTGACGTCACTGGAGTTAAGTATGCAGAGAGATGGAATTTTGGCGAACAGTGCGAACAAAGTGGGCCGATTCAATTGGACCCCAAGCTTGCTTTGTCACCTTTCTTATGTCAACATTGCTAACTGACACACCCTGCTCCTTTCTGCCTGCTAGTGATTGGGATAAAGTTGAGCGCGACAGTTCCTCGGGGGCCGAGGGTTGCACCATAGCTGATTGGAGTGGTGGGCACGGGTATGGTCAGCTGGAGGTATATAATTAAGTCTCTTGTCTCCCTGCGGATGGCCCATAGATACTAGATCTTCTTGATTCGGTGTCTCTTCTAGCAGCCAGCTTGTTAAAGTGCCAACAGTCTGCGCTGACCTTCTCTTTCTCCTTGCTGCCTGCTTGCATTGTTTTTTTGATATGTTGTTAACCATGGGGCGAGGGGTTGAGTTTCGCGGTGGGAGTGGGGCACCACCTGCACACTTTCTTGCAAGCTCAGCAGAATCGACTTTGGTTGGTTGCGGCCATTTGTCAGGTGTTTATTCGCCAGTCGGGTCTGCCTCCTAGATATAGGGACCGCAGCAGGTTTTTCTCCATTTCCTCCCGCTGCGGTTCTCACCACACCCTGGCTAGGGTCACACACTTTGTCCACAGCTGGTGTGGTCTTTTCATCTCCGTTGCTACTCGTTGGTTTAGTAGGAAGTGTATCACTCCTCAGGTCAATGATGGACGGCTTGTGCTCTTATTTTCCCTTCTCAGGTGTGAATAGAGGGCAGCAATCACCTTCCCCTGATCTTTCAGGTCTTCATGGATAATGCCACATGGTTTCAGTAGAATTTTCACCGCAAAGCTGAGGACCGCCTGGCTTGTATGCATGTGTGCTAAACTCTGCGTAGACTCATGGGTTGGATTTGCAGAGTCGAATAGCATATTTGGGCTTGCAGAGAGCCTGGGCCCCCCAGCTGGGGACAGTGTCTGCAGTGGCCCATTGTGCAATTCCAATGGGGACTCATTTGGCATATCCTGCGTTCCATTTATCTCTGCAAGATGCTCCTCTCCTTGTGTCTTTTCTTTAGGACTTTGTGTACTTTCCACCTATCCTGTTTTCGGTGGGGGGCATTCTGCAGCAGGCATATTGGGTATAGCTTCCTCTTAATGTACTACCACCTGCGTGGTCACTCGGTCCTGCAAGGTGTAGCAGAGATGTAGAAGGGAGTCATTATCCAAGTCCAGTGGAACATAACTACCCTCACTCTTCAGTTGTGGTATACTGCAGTCCTGATTTGCAGCAACAGTTTCAATTTCATATGTTTTTGCAGGGAAGAAGACATCTAACAGGCCTTTTTGTAGTGCCTGAGATCATTCACCAAGCTCCTTTGCCCTTACATTATCGTTAGGTGTGGTCTGTTTATTATTGGATCACAGTCCATAGGGTCTTTTACCCCATATGCCTACCGTTTTGTTACGGCTTGATGCTGTACAAGGCACAATGTGTCCATGTCCCTACTCAGGTATTTTCAGAGAAGGAGGGAGGGGGGTGTGGGGGTGGCGGGGAGGAAACAGGGTGGGAAGTGGGGAGGGAGGAATGGGAAATAAGCAGATTTCGCACGTGACAGCCGTTAAGCTAAAAAATGCAATAGAATGCAAGCGCTCTCCCTCCTAGGCTTTTTCCTTTCCATCACTTCTAGCCCGCAAGCAGGGGGGACTCCACTGCCAAGATACAGCTTAGCCCGCACGTACAGTAGAGAAGGGCCAAGAGGGTAGTGAAGGACCGGGGTCTCCTTCTTAAGGGCAAATTCACCCAGTCGTATTACCATGTTAGTGAAGTGTACCTAAAAAGGAAAGGAACAAATTATTGTTGTTATTATCTGCTCCTCTGCTCCAATGAGGAACATGAGAAGCACACTACGCACTAAAGTAAAGTGCATATACTGTACATACACAGCAGAAATGAAAAACAAGGTGTGAGGTACAGCTATGGAGGCAAGTGCCTCACGCGAAACCACACACAAAGCCACACACGGAGCGAAGCGAGGTCAGCTGCTCCGCCATGTTTGAATATAATACAGATGCCTACAGGTGTACAGTAGAGGTAGGGGCTGGGAGCCACTGACGGGCCCCTGAATGGAGGAGGCCTAAGCAACCAGGGGGAATAGGGTGATGGGGGCGCCCTTACCCCTGTCTGTATGATTTTGGCCGCACTGGTCAGCTCTGGGTCAGTGTTCCACAGCTCCTGTGGCTCCCACGCTCAATCCTCAGATCTCTCACGCAAGTGTTTCAGGGCTCGGAGGGCTCACAGGGCTAGAGGAAAGAACCTCCACTCTACACATCAGGAAACAGACTGAGACAAGCCGCACCTCTCTCTCACATTCGAACCAGAACGAGGCCGCTTCTGACACCAGTCACCATAACCATAGGTTATTGTGGGTACTATTTTTATTATTCTGTGGAGTATTTTAATCCACACCACTGCGCCACACTGCACCCCTTTGCCAATGGGGAAAGGAAATTGCCACAAATGGAGGCAATAACTCCTGTGCACACTAAGTCTGCAAAATTGCACAGAGTTCATAACCCATCAAAAGAGATGCACGCCCTGCCACATACACCGGCAAAGTGGTGTAAAATCAGGAATCACTCCCGTCATTTGTCATCACTGCTGTCATCTGTCACTGGAAACAAGCCCACAGAATGGCTAAAATCCAAACAAAAAATTACCCTAAATACAGTTTCCTAATCACGGCAATCTTCAAAGGGTGGTTTTGGCACTAAATTCAGTTATTTTCCCCAGTGAATTGTTGAAGGGCAAGTGTGCTGAAATCATGGATCATTCAGGCAGTCATTGGAATCCAGGCATCACAGCCTGACAGCTGCCTAAAGGAATTGGCTGTAAAACCTAGCTTAGATGTATTTTCTTTGTCCTGAAAAATTGCAAAATTCACTATTTCAAACATGTTGGTGAAGGGCTAATTCTTTTAAAATGTTTAAATCCTTTATACACTGTACTTATATTTTATATGTGAACTGAATAGATTTTAATGTATAGGAATCCAGTCTGAAGCCAATCCAAATGTGAACTCTGATCTGACAGGGCCTAGCCTAGTAAAACTGACATCCCCGTTGACACTCCCTTGAGAACAGGAAGGCTAATGGCTGTTAATGGTTCATGCATAATCCCAGCAAGCCACTCAATGGGGCTGAATTAGACATTTGTCTGCAGGCTGACCAAAGAACAAAGGACATGCTGAGAATTGGCCTCTGCAAGGAGGAACAGGATGTGGGGGAGGTTTCTCAGTGAACTTCAAAGGACTGGCATCTGCTCACTTTGGAAGCAAGAAAAAAAAAACCCTGGACTGGATTTTGAATGGAAATTACTTGTTTTGCTTAAGAACTTTATGACATTTAACATGACAGCCAAAATAAGTAGACAAGTGAAAAATACAAACTTATAAACCTGAACCCATGCTAGACAGTTGAAGATGTGATAGGAGTTCTTATTACATAAGGGACCAAAGATACACTAAAACACTGTGGCAAAAATATGAATGTTGCAAGATTAAAATTGAATGTACACGATCCACTGATCAGCGCCCAGAGATGTGACAAATTAGATATGATTAATCCAAAGTGTTATGGGTAAAACTAATAAAAATCGATAAAATGACCAATACAGCTCTCACAAAGATGGGAATTGAATGTAAATGTAGACAATCAAATGTGAAAAATATGTGTACATTTATGAGGTTACATAATGGTAGAAATGCACATTTGTGCAAATGTATGTTTTGGGTAAAAATCCATGTGGGAGTTCCTAAATCCTGTCATAAGATGACAGTTCTGTTTAGGCTGCCAACCAAAACAAAGTGCATGCCTGTAGCCACTCACAGACACGGGGTGTGTTTTGAGGTTCTGCCCATGCCATAAATGTGTAATGGATAAATATAGGAGTTTGACTACACATAGACACACACTGCTTCCATAACACACTGCTTCCATAGAGACTGCTTCCAGAACACCCTGCTTCCAGAACCCGTCCACATGTCTGTGCAGTACCTTATTCAATAACTCTTCATTTTGTAGCTGACTCCAGAATTCTTTGAGAGATCCAGATTTCACTACAGAATCCACATTCTAGCACTGCAAAATGATTGCTAGCCTGACCAATTGCAAAAATCCCAAACTTGAAGGGACTTAATTTTAATTCAGCTGGGCTGGCTTCTATTAGGCTTACCCACAGAAAACTTGCATCCGGCTATCTACCATGTTCGGTAACCAGAAGGGGCCCTTCCAAATCCGGTCTGAGGTGCAGTCAAAACTTGACTGCAGAGGTGGCTGTTTGCCGGTGGACCTGCCCAATCCAATGACCAGAACTGATGTTCTAATTTAATTACAAAGGACTGTAAGTATGAATAGGAAGAACAGTGACTCACAACATATCTGCATTGTATGATCCCAATCTCAAACCCATCCCATCTTTAATTCAGGACCATAGTATTGTTAGAACTATCCTTGCACTGACGTTTCTCTCATCTGTGTTACTAAACCATAATTACTTATTGATTTGATTAAAAAAGTAATTCCCAAACCAAACGGAAACTAGGGAATCACGCATGAGGAGTTATGATCGGCCGTGTATAACTGATTCCTGCGTGGCATTCTCTTTTTCGTAGTCCTTAATATAGAATAAGAAAACCTATCTGTCATTTTTAAACCCAAATTTCTGTGTTCCATTTTTGCGCATATTTTGAAAAAACGCCTCTATAACTCCTTCAGGTGTACAGATAGAAATGAAATTTCACCTCTCACTTGTACCTAACATCCTTAGCTATCTATAGAACCCGAAACAACAGGGCGCAAAACAGTGCGATTGACCCGTTATATGAAAAATTGTGTAAGGAAACGTTTGCCGCAAATTGACATTTTGAAAAGTTTTACACGTGTGAATTAGCTTTACATTATTTCCCGCTTTGACTTTGAGATTCCAAGTGTTTCCTTTTGATTAAATCATCGCTGGTGTTTGCTTGCATCTGTCCAAAGCGACTCCCGTAGAAATTCATAATAATTTAAGCATTTTTGACCACATTTGGTGTTTTTGCTCAGCCAATAGCAAAGCCATTCTGACAGTGAAAAGTCAATTCCGTTTTTCTCTTGTGTCTAAAGGGGGAAGGTGAGAGTGATTTTCTGTTTGATCTGTGTTATTCCTGAGTACCTGCTCTCTCCTCATATATAGTTAAATTGCCTATTGGTGGGTTGACGGGTTTTGCAGGGGGAACCCCTAACCCTAAGTGCTATCTGTTCTAAACTAGTCCAAAATTATTCTTTTCTTTGCTGCATTGTTTTCGGTGCTCATTTCCTGATTCCTAGAGCATTAAAGATATTATTCAGTGTTCTGTCACCCCATGGTGATTGTTGTTACCTATTAAAATATATTGTGATTTAAATTCTAAATACATAAATAAATATTTACCTTTGCAAACTAGCCTGATTCCTGGTTCAGTGTGGTCCGGGGGGGGGGGGTCTCAGGAGAAGGGTGTGATATGAGTGGTATATTGTTCAGAATATTGAACTTATAGATAAAAATAAATAAGGGTTTCATTCGCGCACTACATGCTGGGCAAGACTCGGGTGTGTGCCAGATTCAAATCACTTGCAGCTTGGGGGCTTGGGTCCGGGATCCTGAATTTGACTTACCACTCGTGACAGTGTAACACAGCGTGCTACCCGACGGGGTACATACATCTTGCAGGGTTGCCATACTGTGCTACACTGTACAAGCACCCCTCAAAAGAAATACTCAAAGGAATCGGGCCAGTTTGCAAATATAAATGAACCCTGAGATAAGTCAGAAGGAAACTAATATTTCCAGAATGGCAACCCCAGTGGAAATTAATATTGCTATGGAACACTTCCTGCAGAAATTGTTTGTCTGGGGTGATTGGCCAGAACAGGACAAACAGGTATGGCTGCAGGGAATAAAACAACAAATCATTGCCATCGATCTTGATACCTGGCAGGACAAGGGTCCATTACATCAAGCGCTTAGTGAACTATACATGGCCCCAAAAATAAAAAAGGAGCAGTGTAAAATTGACAAAATAACAGCCTACCTGTACCTCCACATAGGAATTATACAAGGAAAGCATACAGACAATATAGATTTGACAAAGAGGCAAGGGGAAGCGCTGCAGACAATCCAGACCAATCTGGACTCTGCAGAGCAAAGGCTCCAGGAAAGCAAAGAATCAGAAACAGAGGCTAGGCAGTATATCACCAAACTCCACGAAGATCTGGCTCTCTTGCAGCAAAAGAATGCAGAACACGATTTGAAATTACAGGTACTGCAAGAGGAGTATCAGGAAAGAGTTGACTCTCTACAACAGAGTCAACAGAAACTGGAACATTAATTGAATTATTATAGAGTCTGTGCAGAATAGATAGTCACCCTAAAGAACCGCCTAGAATCCTTGAAAGAGGAAAACAATAAATTAATTATTAAAGACATCCACTCTCAAGAGGAGTTTGATGAGGAGCGCCAGAAATCTATGCATTTAAAAAACAGAGGGGTGACCTGGCTGAGCAGAGGGGCACTCTAACTCAGGAGAGGGACGCCTTAGGCCAGGAAGTCAGCCAATTAAAAACTAAGTTCGATGATAGAAAGCTGTCCCTTCAGGAGTTTGGTGAAATCAAAACTGATTATGAAAAGCTACAAGAGCACACCAGGCGGGTGGAGGATGCTTTGGAAAAGAATACTCAGGCCAATAAGGATCAAACTCAGGAGGTGAGTCTCCTGCAGCAAAAATTGGTCCAATATTTCCAATCTAGGCAGGAAGCACAGAGAGACAATGAGGCTCTCTGCGAAAAGAATGACAGGCTCCACAAACAGCTAGTTGTGCAAGAATAAATCATAGAGACCAGTAAGGCCTTAATAGAAGAGCAAAAGGGTCAGATTTTGGCATGTCATCAGGAAATAGGGGCTGAAAGAGATGAGGTAAAAAGAGAAAGAGAAACCCCTGAGCATAACCTCAGGACCCCTGTTATCAGGAACTTTAATCCCTTCAGTCCCATGGACTCTGCCACCGTCATGTCCACATGCTCCTATGAACCAAGGGCCACAGGGATGGTAGACCTCAGCACAATGGGAAATATGGGACTGACAGATCAGCGCCTCCCAGAAATGGATGGGCGGGCACCTATATACAGATTCCCAAACATTAGGGCCAGCCTCTCTGATCAGGAAGACTCCAGTGAGGGGAGAAATAGAGAACTGGATCCTCAAAAATATCACCTACCAAGGGACCAGTCTGTCAAATTTGGTGGGGAATTCCATTAAACTAGGCTCACAAAGAGCATCTTAAAAACCTCTTCCCAGCTACGGCAATGGGGTGGGAGGTACGCAGTCAATCCTGGGAGCAAGAGAGAGTAAGAAGACTCTTCTGAGTGCCACAGGTCTCAAGAGACTAGGTCCCCACATTCTGCAAGCCATTCCCAAGCTTGCAGAATCAGGGAGAGCCTAGAGGATCAGATAGCCACCTCCTGTAGCAGTGTCTTTGCGTCAACAAAGTGGGCAAGGGTGACCAAAACTAAAAAGGCCAACAAAATGAAGAGGGCCCTATTGAAAGATCCCCTGAAACAAATCAAGGCCATTAGGATCGTCATAACTCCCTATCATAAAAATGACAAATATTCAGTGTGGGAGCACCTCGAGTTGTATGAGCAAATGATGGATACTTTCCACCTGAAGGATAGCCAAAATTGCATTCAATATATTAAGTGGACATTTTCCCCTGAATACTCCAGCTTCTTTGCAGGGCTGGAGGATCAGAATCACTCAAGATGGTCCACCCATAGGGCGGCCACCTGAAAGCATTTCTCTATACATAGAAACCCTCAAGAGGCCCGCAAGGCAGCCTACAATCTGCAATGTGGGGAAGGCCAGGTCCCACAAGAATGTGTACAAGAGTTGAAACGTGCCTTTGCGCAGACCACCAGGAGGGTGCACACAGACAGTAGGGAGTTCATAAATACCTTCTTTTATGCACTCCCTAAATACATAATGACCCAGCTGGTGATGGGCTTTCATGAGAAGTGATCAGTAGACTGGGTCATTGAACAATCAACTCGCATTTATGAAGTGCAGAAACCGGTAGAAAATAAAAGTGTCAATAAAAGCCCAAAACCAACCAACACGCCTGCTGCTGGTAAGGTGGCGTGGGTGAAGGTTGCCCCCATTTTAGATCTGGAGATGGGGGGGCCTAAAAATATTCTTGCGCAAAATCCTCCTAACCAAAGACCCAGAGGGCCCTCGGGCAAATCCCAAACAGGTAGTCAGGGAGGTAACCCCACTAATGGGACCCCTAACTCCACTGACAACATCAACCCTCGTTAGAAGGGCAGCAGACCCATCCTGGGCTATGTTTGGACTCCCCCAGTCTAAGGGGTGGGGATCCAACCAGGTAGCTGCCAACCCAGGAAACTTCCATCCTAACTTTCCCCAGGAGGGCAGTAATTCCCCAAATGCCAGGTTGAGTTTCTTTCCCCATTACCCAACAAACATCAACCCCCAAAACAACCCTTCTTTCTTTCCCCACTTTCCTGAGCCCAGACAACCCAATCCGGGAGAAGGGAGGCCAAGCGTGGAGGGGTACCAGAACTACACCAACCAAGGGTATTATGGGAAAAGGGACAGTTACCCTTCCCATGACCAACCTAGGATGGACCAGAGACCCCGTACCAGCCAGAGCATGTGTCCCACTGGAGCGCCAGGTCCAGAACTTGTCACAGGATCTTTGTTGCATGGTGAGGGCTCAGCAGAACCCTCAGACGAACATGGTGGCCCAGAACCCCTCAAATCAAGGGTCTGGTACTCCAGAGCAATGACAGGGAGATAACCCTGACAACCCACTGGTTCCCAGGGAGGAGGCACAGGGGAAAGGGGGTTTGAAGCATTAGAGGAAGCTTCCTATCCTACTTGTGAAAAGCCCCTGGAAACTCAGGAACTGGAACCAGAATCTCCTGCCCCTGAAAGTCTGCAACCTAAGGAACAGAGGGCAGGTAGGAGAAATAAAGGGCCTAAAAAGACCCATTTTGTGGAGAAGGTTAGAATCTTCCAATTTGAAGGAGAGGGGTCCTCAGAGGATTCTGGGAAAGGGATCTTCTCCTTCAGGGAGGGGGGAACTCCTCCCAAAGAAAAATGGGCCCGAGAGATCCTGATGAAAACTTGGTAGATGTGGGGACCAAATTAAAACCGCCCATCATTGAACCCCAGAATGACCAGCAAGAAAATCACTGTCCCCAAACCAATTCTGGTGACTGCCTGCAAAAAAGGGGGGCAGCCCAGAATCAGAAATAGGGGAGCCCAAAACTCCCCCCATATCCAACTGTCACCTGTTTCTTACAGGTTCCCAAGATCCAAAACAACATCCTGCCCAAATCAACCCTCTGTCAGAATCCAGAGCAAAGAAATTAACCCACCAATTGACCCAAAACGCGCCTTATCTTTGCCCCCTTGAGGAAAAGGAGGGAAGACTTTATGCCCCGGTCCAAATACAGGGGCAATGTACATTTTTGGCACTGGTGGACACTGGATCCCAAGCCACCCTTCTGTCAAAAAGGGCCTTTGATCAGCTGAATTCAGGAAGAGGGGAGAGATACCAAATCCCTCTCACCCCTCTTCCTGGACAACTTCAGAACTTTGATGGGAATGAAATTCCTGTCAAGGGGACTGCAGATTTACACATTAAAATTGGGTGATACAAGGGGAAGCACACGGTCATAGTTGTAACTCCAGAGGGCACATCATGTTTACTAGGGAATGACATCCTACGTAGATTGTCTCCCCTCATAGATTGTGTAAACAAGGTCCTCTAGACCCAGACCAACCAACCAATAACATTAAAACATAGTGCCAACCATGTTAGTTTAAATGGCACATGCCACATGGTTGAACAAAAACCTGACCAAATTGAATTCCATTTTTAAAACAACAGAAGCCCTGACATGACAGTAATTGCAGTAGGTCAACAAACTGGTGATGGGAAGTCCTCTCTATTTCTGAAAATCAACCTTCCTTCCAGTCTTAAGTGGCATTCCACACTGGAAGGGAAAACTCTGAAAGTCTATAAACATTCACAATCAGAAAATCCTACTTCTATAGTCCAAAATGATGAGAAACCAGCTCAAAGCTTGGCTGACATTCAGAAAATTGGAGAACAGTTGTTCATTCCTATTCAGTGAAATGAGGGGAAGGACTCTGTTCTCGCCCGAGTGTGTGTGAACAACGGTAAGAGCTTCATCAGTGAGGCCATGTTCCGCAAACTCCCAAAAGATCCAGCCATTCCCATATTTAAAATGATAGACAGATGGGAAATGGACCTGGGAACACCCAATTACAAATGTCTCCTGCCTAGCAGGTGTATGCTCAAAATTTCTATAGGCAACAAGAGTATAGTCCATAATTGTTGGGTCGCGCGAGATGTCCCTGCTGCATTTTGTTTAGGCAGTGACATTCTCAATCGCTTTGCCATTAGTTTGGACCTAATAAACTTCAAAGCCTAGTCCCGAGTAGCGGGTAATCCCATGGACTTTGATGACCCAGAGAAAGCATTTCGGTCAGCTCAATTGCTGCCACATGCAGTTGAAATTCAGATTGGAGAGGAAGTCACCATCCTAGAACGTACCCGACAATTCTCACTTAAAGTAAAAATGAAAAGAGCACAGAAACTGAAAAATCCTGACGCATATGTTCACCTCAATGCCCATTTCCAACAGCAAAGGTTGGGGTTAAACCCAACACCCCTAGTCAATACAGAACACAACACAATTCCAATAGAGGTGGATAACAGCGACCTTAGAAGTAATACTCTGGGCGCAGGCACCTTTATTGGAATGGCGGTTGATGACCAACATTTTTCCATAGATTTAGATAATAAACTGGTAGTGGCAAACCCCAATGACTGTTTTGACAGTGATAGGGACAATGACACAACACCAGACAGGATCTGCACCCGGCATGGGGGAATGTCCTGGTGTACTCTTCCTGCCCTTATGGTAAGGAAGAGGTGACCTGTGACTTCAGGAGGGATGAGGTGATCTTTCAAGTCCACCAGGACTGCCTTCCCCACCTGAAGCCATCAGTCCAAGTCAGTACTTTTACCAGGGACTTCTCCACCCAGGTGGAGGAGGCAGGTGAGATAGCCAAACCAGAAGTCTTTCCGGGTTTCAGGCAGATGGTTCAAGAGAGAGTCAACCTAGCTGATGCCTGTGAGACTCTGGAGCAAAAGCAAAAATTGAAACAAGTTTTCTTAGATTTTCAAGATCTCTTTGCGGTGGACTCATATGACTGTGGTCGCACCGACATCCACACAACAATTCCCACGGACCCTTGCTTGACTCCAGTGTTTGTGAAGCTATAAATCATGCCTCTCGCATCAATGGAGTCCCTTACAGAAATAATTAAGAGTCCCGTGGGATAATTTGTCCAGTCCACAGCACCTTCAATAATCCGGTGCTGGGGATTTTGAAACCAAACAGCCAGTGGAGACTCTGTACTGACCTAAGGGAGATCAAAAAACGGATCCATACTTCCCGATGGCCTCTTCCCTACATTGACCAAGGGCTGGCCCAGATCCAGGGGTGAAAGGTATACACTGCAATTGACCTGACCAATGGGTACTGGACTGTACCTGTCAGTAGGGAGGACCAATACAAGCTGGCCTTTACCTTCGGTGGGCAGCAGTATACTTCGACCCAGAATCCCTTTGGATACATCTACTCTGGCAATTAATTTAATATCTTTCTGCATAAGGCCATGCTCGACTTCGGTGAAAGGGGTAACCTGGCCTACGTAGATGATGTTCTAATCAAAAGCTCAACTGTGGAGGAACACATACCGGAGAGCCGTTATGTTCTGACACATTTGGGGGCAGCCGGAGCAAAACTCTCTTTCCAAAAGGCACAGTGGTGTAGGACCCGTGTCAATTTCTTGGGGCATGAGATAACTCCTGAGGGTCTCTGTCCCCACGAAAGAAAGTAGAAGCACTCCAGAAACTAAAAGACCCCACAACTCTGCTGGAGCTAAGGATCCTCCTTGGACTGACTAATTATAGCAGAAAGTTCATTGAGGACTACGCAGAGATCACAAGAGCCCTGATCCATCTTTTGAAGGGGGGGTCAAGTGGGAGTGGGGTCCAGAACAAGCCAAGGCAGTAATTCGACTCAAAAGAAGCCTCTCACAAGCACCTTGCCTAGCTTACCCTGTCAAAAACAAAGAGTTATTCTTGGAGACAGGGTTCTCAAATCCATGCTTGACTGCAGTATTAAACCAAAAGCATGACAAGGTCAATAAAGTAATCTCCTATGCGAGTAAGACTTCATCCTCTGTGGAGGAAAAATTCAACGATTGTGAGAAGGCACTCCTGGCAACGGTGTGGGAATTGAAGAATTACTGCCTGTTTATCCAGGGGCAACACATCATAGTGGAAACTCCACACCAGCCTCTGCAATATCTTCAAAGTGACAGAATCCGGGCCGGAAAGGTGAGTAATTCCTGAATTACTTCCTGGATCTGTCAATGCAAGGCTTTCCTGTGGAGGTCAGATATGGCCAAAACAAGAAGAGGCCTCTCGCGCAAGGTCTGGCTGACTTGCATGATTGTGCCAGAGAAAACTGTCTCGAGGACGAAAATCTTAAAATCAAGGACAACATGGAGGTATACCTTAATTCCCCACACAAAGTCTATGAAGAAGACAAGTGTAAGGGAATGCCCACTGTCTATTAGGATGGGTGCTCCTACCATGTTTACAACAATGGGGAAAATGAACTTGTAGCTGGCGTGGGGTATGCATGGGTGAATGATGCCCCAGAACAAAATTGCCCCAGTACAAAATTGATCCCCGGAGTAGTCAAGTGGCAGAGCTGATGGCTGTGCATCAAGCTATCCTCACGGCTGTCCAACACCAACTCCATGAACTGGTCATAATCACTGATTCAGATTATGTACGGAACAGGTTGAGGAGCACCTGGTTAATTGGAAAACCAGAGGCATGCTATGTGCTAACAATAAACCACTGAAACATGGAACATTAATACAGAATATTGATGATCTTGTCATCTCGAATGGGATGACCATCTACTGGAAAAAGATTAATGGTCATTCTAAAGTAGAGGGACCAGACAAAACTGGAAATGACCTAGCTGATCAGCTGGCCAAAACCAGAGCCATCAAAGGGGATTTACTTGAGATTGATTCCCTGTTGGGGGAAATCCAGGTCACTGTTATCACTAGGTCCCAGACAAATGCTCACAATGAACTCTCAACTGCCCAATGGAGTAAGGAGACCCCAGATGCTGATTTGATTACGGCTCAAAAAGGGGAGCCAATAATTGCTAAATTTTATCAACACATTGAGGACCCTGAGAACATTCCCTTGACGGATACTGATTACATTGGGAAAGAGGACCTCAGAGTGTTGATGAAATGCCCAAAAATATTTTGAATCTAAGACTGTTTGTTGGTGAGGAGGTCCATATCTGGCCATGACCAGTGTGGGTCCCTACCTCCTTCTGAAGCCTGATGCTAAATCACGCCCACGATGCGGCCACATCCGGTCATCGGGGGTTTCATACGATATTAGAAATTTTGCGAGAGGTTGCATACTGGCCACACATGGGGCAGGACCTCGACCAGTACTTGAAGGGGTGTCTGTGTATGCACAATTTCATCCAACATCACTCACACACCGTGCCCCCCTCCAAAAGAGGGGGATGACACTGCCTTGGTCAGATTTGCAAGTCGATTTTATCAGGCCGTGATTCACTCCTCTAGGGGGAACAAGTACATGTTGACCGTAACATGCTTGTTTACTGAATGGGTGGAATGTCTCCCGGCCCCAAATTGCAAGGCAGAAACAGCAACTGCCCTGATAATAAATTGCATCTTCTTGCATTTTGGACTACCCCAAAGGATTGAGTCAGACTGAGGTAGCCACTTCACTAGATGTTGGAGATACTTGGGGCAAAAACAAAACTACACATTGGGCCTCATTACGACCCAGGCGTTAACCATGGTGCTATTAGCGCCATGGTTGATGCCGGTATTTTACCTATTGCGCCATGGTGGATGTCAGAATTACCGCCCCATTCCAAGGTTGGCAGGGCAGTAATTCCCCATTCACCATTTTCCCTTCCCCATTCCCATTCTTGCCCCCATAGGGCTCAAAGGGAATGGGAAAGGCGATAATTACGGTACCGCAAATTGCGGTACCGTAATTACCTCGAAAGTCCCTTTGCGGGTTCCTTCCTTAACGGCTGGTAAAACCAGACATTAAGGTGGGGACCCGCAAAGAGACCTCGTAATTAGGTGGTAAGGGGTTAATGGCGCTGCCACCTTTTACGGCGCCATTAACCCCTAACCGCCTGGGTCGTAATGAGGCCCATTGCCTACAGGCGGTCCTCTAGTGGTGGAGTTAAGAGGTACAATAAAACTATTGTGAGCATATTAAAAAAGTTTGTGGCAGATTCTGGGCCAAGTTGGGACATTCCATTACCCCTTGTCCTGATGGCCAACAGATCTACCCCTTCTTCTGCAACATAAATGTCTTCATTTTTTAGTGGATGACTGAACGAAGGATGGTGCTACCCCAGCATCTGCTCTACAGAACCCAAGAGCAGAGCTTGATAAATGCCTCCACAACTCATGAGTATGTTGAGAATCTGAGAAAACACCTTCAGCATGCTTTTGCCTATGCTCAGCGGAATCTAGAAAGATCTGCAGACAGTATGAAGACCCACTATGATCTTAAGACAACTAAAAAGGAATATCAAGTAGGAGACTGGGTCTACTTGTACAATTTCCAAAGGAACCAAGCCAAAGAGCACAAATTCCTCCCAACATGGTAGGGTCCTTTTGAAATTATGGACAGAATCTCACAAGTTGCCTACAGAATCTGCATCCCCAAGGGCAGTTTGACAGAAGTAGAAGACAAGTGGGTCCACATAAACCAGCTAAAGAGTTGCCACCCAAGCCATACTTTGCGTCTGATAGAAGGGCTTACCAGAAACCCAGAGGGGGAATTTCCAGACACCTAGAAAAATTATTAAATCTTCATTGATTGCACCTAAGAAAAAGAGTAAAGGATCAATGTGTAATAGATGGGAAATATTGCCAATTGTTAAGTAATGCAAGTGTCTTTCCCATTGCTGACACCCCCCAAAGATGTGTGGACACAGTAGTTGGAACATTTCCATAACCATGCTATGTTCTGTTTTCTAGCACTGGAACTAAGGATCATCTAATCACCAAGGAGGACTCCACGGGGACCAGAAAAAGAACCAAGAGCCCAGAGTGTTGCTCCATACTCCCAATCAGAACCAGCAAGGAGAGCATGTCACACCTATCGCTGATGGGAGAAGCAACCAGATGTTTCACATGAACTGGAAGAAAAATAATCCCACTTGCCCAACTTCCCCAAGACCGGAGGTCATGATGAAGTCGGGGGGGATATGGGGAGTATTTTTATCCATGCCACTGTGCCTCACTGCACTCCTTTGCCAATGGGGAGATGAAATTGCCAAGAATGGAGACAATAACCCCTATGCGCACTAAATCTGCAAAATTGTGCAGAGTTCATAACCCATCAAAAGACATGCACGCCCTGCCACATACACCTGCAAAGTGGTGTAAAAGCAGGAATCACTGCCGTCATCTGTCATCTGTCGTCACTGCTCTCATCTGTCATCACTGCCATCATCTGTCATCTTCCATCTGTCATCTGTCACTGGAAACAAGCCCACAGAATGGCTAAAATCCAGAAATGACCCTAAATACAGTTTCCTAATCAATGGCAATCTTCAAAGCTTGCCTGGCACTAAATTCAGTTATTTTCCCCAGTGAATTGTTGAAAGGCAAGTTTGCTGAAATCATGGATCCTTCAGGCAGTCAGAGGAATCCAGGCATCACAGTCTGAAAGCTGCCTAAAAGAATTGGGTTTAAAGCCTAGCTTAAATGTATTTTCTTTGTCCTGAAAAATTGAAAAATCCACTATTTCAAGCATGTTGGTGAAGGGCTAATTCTATTAAAATGTTTAAATACTGTACTTATAATTTATATGTGAACTGAAAAGATTTTAATGTATAGGCATGCAGTCTGAAGCCAATCCACATGTGAACTTTGATCTGACAGGGCCTGGATGGGAAAACTGACATCTCCATTGGCACTCCCTTGAGAACAGGAAAGCTAATGGCTGTTAATGGTTCAGGCTTAATCCCAGCAAGCCACTCAATGGGGCTGCATTAGACATTCATCTGCGGGCTGACCAACGAACAAAGGGCATGCAGAGAAAGCAGGATGTGGGGGAGGTTTCTCCGTGAACTTCAAAGGACTGGCCATCTGCTCACTTTGGAAGCAAGAACAAAAAAATCTGGACTGGATTTTGAATGGAAATTACTTGTTTTGCCTAAGAACTTTATGACATTTAACATGCCAGCCAAAATAAGTAGACAAGTGAAACATACAAACTTGTAAACCTGAACTCATGATAGACAGTTGAAGATGTGGTAGTAGTTCTTATTACATAAGGGACCAACGATACACTAAAACACTGATTGTGCCAAAACTACCAATGTTGCAAGCTTAAAATTGTATGTACACGAGCCACTCACAGACATGGGGGTGTGCTTTGAAGTTCTGCCCATGCCATAAAATTTGTAATGGATAAATATAGGAGTTTGACTACATATAGACACACACTGCTTCCAGAACACGCTGCTTCCATAGAGACTGCTTCCAGAACACCCTGATTCCAGAACCCATCCAGATGTTTGCTCAGCACCTTATTCCAGAACTCTTCATTTTGTAGCTGACTCCAGAATTCTTTGAGAGATCCAGATTTCTTTGCAGAATCCAGTTTCGAGCATTGCAAAATTATTGCTAGCCTGACCAATTGCATAAATCCCAAACTTGAAGGGAATTAATTTTAATTCAGCTGGGCTGGCTACTATTAGGCTTGCCCGCTGAAAACATGCATTCGGCTATCTACCGTGTCCAGTAACCAGAAGGGGCCCTTCCAAATCCAGTCTGAGGTGCAGTCCAAACTTGACCAGGACTGCGCCGCTGATCCAAATCCCTCCAGAGGTGCCTGTTTGCCGGTGGTCCTGCCCAATCCAATGACCAGAACTGACAGTCCAATTTAATTACAAAGTACTGTAAGTATGAATAGGAAGAACAGTGACCCACAATATATCTGCATTGTATGATCCCAATCTCAAACTCATCCCATCTTTAACTCAGAACCATAGAATTGTTATAACTATCTTTGTGCTGATGTTTCTCTCATCTATGTTACTAATGAGGAGTTATGATCGGCCGTAAATAATTGATTCCTGCGTGGCATTCTCTTTTTCGTAGTCCTTAATATAGTATAAGAAAACCTATCTGATATTTTAAAACCTGAATTTCTGTGTTCCATTTTCGTGCCTATTTTGAAAAAACGCCTCTCACGAAAACCTCTATAACTCCTTCAGCGCGAAACAGTGCGATTGATCTGTTATATGAAAAATCGCGTAAGGAAACGTTTGCCGCAAATTGACATTTTGAAAAGTTTTACACGTGTGAATTAGCTTTAAATTATTTCCCTCTTTGACTTTGAGATTCCAATTGTTTCCTTTTGTTAAAATCATTGCTGGTGTTTGCTTGCATCTGTCCAAAGCGGCTCCCATAGAAATTCATAATAATTTGAGCATTGGTGATTGTTGTTTTCTATTAAAATATATTGTGATTTAAATTCTAAATACATATATAAAAATATTTACCTTTGCAAACTAGCCTGATTCCTGGTTCTGTGCGGCCGGGGGGGTCTCAGGAGAAGGGTGTGAAATGAGTGGTATATTGTTCAGAATATTGAACTTATAGTTAAAATAAATAAGGGTTTAATTTGCGCACTACATGCTGGGTGAGACTTGGGTGTGTGTCAGATTGAAATCACTTAAAATTCCTGCAATCAAATAGTGCATGCAAGTGGAAGCACCTGATATGGAAGAAAGAACAAACAGACGTTCAGACAATAAAGCAACAAAAACATGAACACAGTTGGGGTAAATAGTAGGAACTACAATACAGACTGTGAAAACAAGTAACATGATCACAATCCTTGATTGAAAGCATTACCCACAAGCCCCACTTGCTCTTTACAGTACTGACTCAAAGAATGCCACCTGCCTTCCCACAGCAACCCCCACGCCCACAGCAATGAAAGAGGTTTCTTCCCTTCCTTGGGCCTGTGTTTTTTATGCCGGATGGAGAGATTTCTTGAGGGCCTGCTGGGCTGGTCTTCTTAGTGAAGAGTACCTTTCTGACATCTCCTACTCCTGGTGCAGGGTTTGTGGGGTTGTTGAGGTTGAGAGAGTAACAGGCTCGGCTAAGTGGTTGACCCCACCTTGGCCTTCTGAGCAGTGTCAAAGATGTTGTGTTATATGATGTTATGTTATGTTATGTTATGTTAAACGTACTTATATAGTGCACCGTCACCAACAGAATTGGTCCCCAGGCACTCTGGTGGATCTGTAAACAGGATGGAGGGCGAGTAGGGTTAGTTGGGAGGAGGGTAGTATTAGAATGGGAGAGGTGGTGCACTGTTGGCAGCTTCAGCTCGGTATCCACCGGGTGCTGGGCTTTGGTGCAAGTATCGGATCCGACGAGACCTCATGTGATGTAGGTGCTGTTTATGTGTTGTTGATGCAGTGTGGTGAAGTGCGTGCGGATTGCTGGGATAGAAATGGTTGTCTGAGTTTGTGTGGTTTGAGTATGCAGAAAATTGAGGGTTTGGATTAGTGGGGTCTGTATCCTGATTCCGGTACTTCTGGTTCATTTTCAGCTGTAATCTTGTGGGTGGGTTGTTGCTGGTATCTTGTGGGCCGTCTCATTGCGGTGATGCTGTGCAGATCCAGCTGTATCATAGTGAAGATTGTATGAAGTGATAGGTGTGTCTGAACCTTTTCTTTGGGTGTGGAGCTGGGTTGGTACTATCTATTCTCTTGTTTTCCAATGTGACACTGGTCAGTAGGAGTTTTCAATGGTTCAGGATCAGAGTGCTGTTGGTGAGGCGTCTTAGTGCATCCTTCTCAGTCGGCCTGTGTATTCAGTCGTTAGTTTCCTTCTATCATGACTATCTTTCAGTTAGTTGTTTGGTTACTGTTGGGTGATTTCCTTAGGGCTGTTGTTTAGTTGTAGTTTGCGTGTGATGGCGCATTGTGCTTCTCGCTGTGTCTTGATGAGTATTGTGTAATGTGAGTGCCTATTCCGATTCTCACCCTCTGTATGTGAGCTAATGGTAAGGGTTTCCAATTCCCTTGCTGTCTGCCGAGGATAGGTCTGTTGGGAATGGCTATAGTTTAGGGTCAGATTCCTATTGATCAGTTGTCCTGGTGTTTCTCTCTACGTCTTTCTATGTATTGGGTCTATGGTCCTATCACAGCTGTCTCGGTTAGTCGTTTGGTATGTCGTGTGTATTTTCCTTAGGGTATTTTCTGTCGATTGCTTGGTGTGGATCATGGTCTGTCTCTTCATTCATCAATGTTTTAGTTGCGAGTGTGCCCCTGTGGTCGGTCTTTCTAGTTATGACGTGAAGAGCCAAGTTTTGACTAGTTTCCTGAATAGTAGGTGGTTTCTTGTGTTACGTATGTACCTATGATCATTCCAGGCTTTCAGCGCTTGGTGAGGGAAGGAAGATCCTCAGAGTTTTCTTTTGTTGTAGGGTTTTGGTTCCAGGTGGATGTCAATGCTTGATCTGAGCGTTCTTGTCGGTTAATGTAGATGCAGTTTGTCTCTCAGGACCTCTGTGCCTTGGTTGTGTACTGCTCTGTGTGTGATGCACATTGTTGTGAATTTTATTTGTTGTTTTATGGGTAGCTAATGTAGTGTTTTCAGTGCTGGTGTGGTGTGTTCTCTTCAGGGTAGTTTCAGAAGCATTGTGGCTGCCTCATTTTGTATGCATTGTATTTTTTTTAAAAGGTGTTCAGGCATACCTAAGTATAGGCTATTGGCGTAGTCAACTCTGGACATGATGAGGGCGATGATGGTGGTTGTTTTGTTGGCGAATGATAGGAAGGGTAGGATCCTCTTTGCTGCTCGCAGGAGGAAGAAGCATTTCTTGAGAAGAGCGTTTACTTGTGTCTGTAGCGTGAGATTCTTGTCCATCAGGACCCCCATGTTTTTTACAATCAGCGACGGTGCTGGGGTTGTGCCGAGTTGCCTTGCCCAAGGGATGAAGTGGTTTTCTCCTCCATTTTTTGCGACAATCATTATTTCTGTTTTGCCTGGGTTGATTTTGAGGCAGTTGGAGTTCATCCAGATGAATACATCGTGGAGGCAGTTTTCTAGCGTTGAGTTTATTTCAAGGTTGTCTTGTAATTTGAAGATTATTTGTGTATCGTCGGTGTAGTTGTAGCAGGTGAGGCCGTCACTTCTAATGATTCTGATAAGGAGATATAGATAGATGTTGAATAGTAGTGGGAGAAGGGTGATCCTTCTAGTACTCCACAGGTGGAATCTCTCATACTGGATTTTAAGCGTTTCATCCATACGGTTTCCGTTCTGTTTCTTAGGGCGATGTCAGTTATTCTGAGACCTTCTAATCTTGTTATGAGGGTGTTGTGGTTAACTGTCGAATGCTGCTGATAGGTGTGTGAATATCAAGGTAGTGCTGTTGTCCGAGTCTGCAATCAATTTTAGCTGATACAGTCCCTCTCATTGGTCTTAAGCCGACTTGTGCCTGGTCTAGTAGGCCATGCTCTTCTATGAATTCCTGTGTTGTTTTGTATATGTACGTTTCGAGCAGCTTGGCTGTGTACGGGATGTTGGAGATGGGTCTGTAGTTGGAGAGGTCCTCCACGGTTCCTGCTGTATCTTTGAGTAGTGGCCTGATGTATGCGGATATGAAGGCTTGTGGCACTTTCCCAGTTGCGATTGAAAGGTTGAGGATGTTCCTGTGATATTCCACGGGCATTCCTTGTTTAAGAATTGATTTGTATATGTCTAGCGGGCAGGGGTCTTTGGGAGACCCTGATTTATTGCTTTCATTCACCAGTTTGACAAATGTTTCCACTGATATTTCTGGAAAGCTTCGTAATTTGTTTGGGTGTTGCTCCTGAGTGTAGGTAGGTGGGGTCGCAGTCAGATTGGGTGATCTGCTTTGTATGGTTTGTTGGATGCTGTGATTTTGTTTTTGAAGTGGTCTGCAAGGTCATTGTATAGTTCTGTAGATGGAGTTGGTGTGTTGTTGCATTCCTGGGCATTTTTAATTGAATTTTTGATTTTGAAGAGTCCTTTTTGGGTATTTGGTGCTTCAAAGATTCGGTTACCATAGTGTTTCCTCTTCACTTTTTGTATTTCCTTTTTGTATGCACAGTTGTGTTGTTGGAATTTCAGCTTATTTGCAGCATTGTTTTGTTTTCTCCAGTCAAGTTCTAGTCTTCACTTTTTCCTTTTCATCGTGCTGAGTAGTGGGGTAAACCATTTTGCCACTGCCCGTTTATGAGAAGGAGTGAAAGGTTTTTCTTTGGCAATGTTGTCCATAGTTGTTATGATCCAGGAGTGCAGCAGGATAACTTTTTTGTCCAGGTAATCTTCTTCCATAAATGTTGGGTGTGGTTTGCTGAGCTCCAGGAGTTCAATAAGGTTGGAGTTTTTGATGGTTCTCCAGTTTCTATTCATGGTGGTCAGTGTTTTATCTGGCTGACTGTTTACTGGAGTGGCCATTTTGATTACGAAGGGGATGATGAGGTGGTCACTCCAGAGTATTTGAATTGTGGGTGCCTTGGTAAGGAGTTGTTTGTTTGCAAAGATTGCATCAAGTGTATGCCCTGCCAAGTGGGTTGCTCCTTTGACTAGTTGTTGTAGGTTCATTGCTGGTAATTGGTTGGTTAAGGATTTTTGTATGGTCATGGTTTCTTCTTCAAACTAGATGTTGAAGTCTCAGAGGATGATCAGGTAGTTATGTTTGATGGCTAGGATAGTGATTGCTTCTGAGAAGGCATCTCCGAAGGTTGCATTGTATGTTGTTGGTCTGTATATCAGTATGAATTTCAGGTTTGTTTTGGGGCTTACTGATAGGCGTATGATTAAGGATTTGCATTTATTGATGTTTAGTGGGTCTTCCAAATTGATATCCAGGTGTTCCTTGTGGATGATTGCCAGTCCCCCCTCGTTTGTTTTTTCTGTTTGCTTGGACACATTTGAAGTATTCAGGCAGGCAGTTGTTGATAGTGATCTTGTAGTTGTCGTCTAGCCATGTTTCTGTTACAAATAGGATGTCGATCCCTCTGTCGCAGAGCAGATCGTATATTTCGGTGGCATGTTTGGACATTGACCTTGTATTGATTAGGTTGCAGTGGGTCTTTTTGGTGTGATTTTGCTTGTTAGTAGTTCCTTGTTTTGGTTTGCAGTAGTTTGGTTGAGGTTCATCTTTATTGGCATTGGCTGGGGGAGGATGAGGATTGCGAAGGCTGCATCTTCATCGAAGCACTCTGCTAGATTGAAAGATTGGCTATTCAATAGCGGTGCTTCTCTATTCATTCTGGTTCGACGAGGATCCGCAAAGGCATCTTCATCATTGAATTGGTCAGTTAGGTTGATGTTTGGGTTGTTGGGAATTAGAGCTTGATCATTTTGTCCAGTGTGGCGTGGATGTTGATGGCATCCTTCTGTTCTTGGGATGTATGGGGTGATAGGGTCGAAGTCCACCCACAGTCTTCTTGGTGCTCCCATCTTTTTCCTGGTTGTCTCAGGCAGTTCTTTGTGTGTCTTGATGTCTCTGTGTTGTTGGGATATCCAGGATCATGGGTTATTGCGAGGTAAGGTGTCAGATATAAGGATTTTTCCCTTTGGAGGGTCGTTTTGGTTGTTGGCGGTGTGTTTCCTTCATTTGCGGTTGTTGCTTTAGGTGTAAGTTGGATTTGTGTGTCTCTGTCCAATGTGGCCTTGTCGTGTGCTCTTTTTCTGTGACCCTTCCTGTTCCAAGGCATTTTGGTGTTCGGTGCGGAGATGCTGGTTGAGTGGTTGGCTGCGGTGTCTTGTGATGGCAGTACTGGTGCTTCTCTTTTTGTTAGTAAGCTTGGGTGCTTTTGTGCTGTCTATTCTTCAGGTGGGTTGGCTATGTATCCTCGTAGCACTGTCTGATGGGGTTGGGTTGCTGGGCGTACATTTGCTGGGTGGAGTAGGGCTATGTTCGATAACTGTCTATGTAGATCTCTCAGGTAATAGTGAGCCATAGATACTATACTATACTATCATAGGGCCTCATTACGACCCTGGCGGAAAGTGACTGACCGGACCGCAACAGCGTAAATAGCGTTTCCGCCATTGCACGAAGGAGCAAAGTGCGGCCAATCACGACCCATCGGGCACGAGCATTACGCCATGGCGGAATCCGAAAGGCTGCGATGGCGGAAATGACCCCAAAACGGCCCTTACCGCCGCCGTACGCTGCACCAGGTGCAATACCGCCACCCATCTTAGCGGTCACCGTAATGAGCGGTCACCGTAACGAGCGTGCACCGCAAATTACGGCCACCGTAAATATACGGAAACGGAAGTAAAAGCATGTGGCCGGAACGGGAAACAGCACGCCGCACAACTATAAAATCCGAATCCCAACACAACCATAAAAAATCCGACCCTGACACACATCCCAACCCGTTAGCAACCCCAGTTAAAAAAATAAATATGGGAAAGGTAGCCAAGAAAGCGTGTGACCGCAAGCGGCAGGTACACTTCTCCCGAGAGGAACTGACCGTGCTCACCGAGACCCTCCAGGAAAATTCCGCCGTCGTCTTCTCCAGTCAAATGACCAGGACGGCCCTTGCCAACAAGAAGGCCATATGGGCCCTGGTGGCACAGCGCGTAAGTGCGGTGGGGACAACACCCCGCACGCCACAGCAATGTCGCAAGCGGTGGGACGACCTGCGGATCCGCGTACGCAGCATACTTTCTGCGAACAGGAACATCGCCACAGCTACCGGGGGGGGTTCAGAGTCGCCCATCAAGTTGACCCCCTGGGAGGAAATCTGCGCCTCCACCATAGGAATGGAGAGCATAGAGGGAGTCGGAGGGATGGAGAAAGGAGTGCCGACATCCGGAGAATCAGGTAGGTTGGCCAAGAGAAACAATGCGAAATCCACAAACCACGAACATGTGCAGTACCATGTGACCCCATAGTGCAATACATACTTTGCCCTGACAGCGCCCTCTAAAAGTCAGAATGAACAAACAAATCAATCAAGAAGCCATAAACAACCCCTACATGTGCAGCATGCACCCCCTAACTGCAGGCAGCCAAATGAATGCATCCTCAATCCACACGAAAATGAGACCACCTCCAAGGCCCAGTCCCAAATCAGCCTCATGTACCACCCCAATGCATTTGATACGTTGCCATTCCAAATCCGACAGACCCATAACTAACGCTCGCCCCTCTTTACTCCACCACAGGGTCCGATACCAACGACGAGCTGCAGGACACCCCTACCAGCACGCCTGCAAAGAGGGCCAGGACCAACGTCCCAAGAGCCTCCACCTCAGGTGCAAGGATCAAGACACGGCAGCAGCAGGAATCAAGTGGCAGCACACTGGAGGGGACTGCAACAGGCACCCCAGCAGCCAGCAAGTCCACAACCCCAGCACCACAGGTCCCCCCAAAGAACGTATCTGATGGCACTGCCTCTGGTGGTAGCAGCACCATAGGTGACACAGCTGTCATGCCAGCATGCTCCGACACGGAAAACAGTGCTGGCGACGTAGGTACCATCCATGACCTTTCCCAATCCCCCTGCATGTTCCTTCCCCTACACCATGACGAAACCACGCAGGGGCACCCTGAAGACGACGACTGGCCAACCCCCACAAGTCCTGTGCCAAGGCAACATGTGTTGAGCAGCCCCCCTGTCACACCACCGCAAATGTCCATGGCCCAGCAGAGGCAACAGTCCCTCGACCTGCTGATCGAGCAACAGCAGGAAGCGTCCTCGCTACTCAAGGACCATGCAAATGAATGCGGGGGTTCCAGGGCAGCCATGGAAACATCCACCGAGACACTCAGGGCACAAATAGAGAAAAGTAGTGAGAGCCTCAGGGGAGAAATGGAGAGAAGCACCGAGAGCCTGAGAGCACAAATGGAGAAAAGCACCGAGAGCCTGAGGGGGGAACTGCATGCGACGTCCAAAGACGTTTGTGCTGAACTTGCTGCTGTGCGCCGTGTGCTCTCGGAGCTCTCACAAACCCTCAGAGACATGCATGGACGCGAGCAGGCAGAGACATCATCCGTGGCAAGTTCCGTCCAGGGCAGCCCCCAACGCAGATCTGGCAGGAACCTGCGCTCCACGGGCAGGGGTGCCCCTGATACCCGTAGAGGGGGCTTGCAATAGCGTCTACCCACGGACAGCATGCATATTTGGACACTGGTGTTGGGGGGGGAGGTAGTAGGGTGGAGGGGGTGTGTTGGGCTTCACTGGGTGGCGGGTCCATAGGGTGTATAAATCAAATCACATTAACAATACAGCACCTCATTATCATCCAATGACATGTGTGGACATTGATATTTGCGTACGAGGCCTTCATAGGCGTACAGTCCACAATGTGCCTGTACTACACACACACAGTGCCACAGGTCCCCTTTCCGTGTAATAGGCACCATGCGTGGTTGCTAGAAGCATGCATCTATGATGCTCTGTCGGATTGCACGTGCATCCTGTGCCTCATGGACTCCTTGAGGTGCCTCCACATCCCCACCCTCATCATCATCATCATCTTCAGGTGCATGCAGTACAGCGTCAGGGGGCATGGGCACATTCCTACGTATGCACATGTTGTGCAGCATGACACATGCCATGACCATCTTAGAAACCTTCTCATGGCTGTACATGAGTGCCCCGCCAGACCTGCTGAGGCTGCGGAAACGAGCCTTCAGTAGGCCGAATGCCTGTTCAATGACCACACGGGTACGTGAGTGGGCATGGTTGTAGTCCTCCTCATGCTCGTTCTGTGGGTTCCGGATTGGTGTAAGGAGCCATCTCTTCAGTGGATACCCGGCATCACCTGTATGAGACGAATAAAGGGTGTCAGTGGAATGATAGTGCTAAGTAGCCCCCCCCCCCTGCAAGGTCATTGACGCATCAAATGGGCCACGATGTCATGCATGGAATGAGACTCGCAGAGTAGCCAGGATCTGTGCCCTGCGTGTCGCTCCATGTAGCGTGGTATTCTTGTGTTCCTCAGGACCATAGAATCATGGGTAGATCCTGGAAATCTGGCACAACAATGCGTAAATATCTTGTTGGAGTCACACACCATTTGCACATTGATTGAATGAAATTGCTTCCGGTTGCGGTACTGGACCTCCATGGCATGTGGGACAACCAATTCAACATGGGTGCAGTCGATGGCACCAATGCAACCCGGGATGCCGCCAAGTGCATGGAATCCCACTTTAGCGTTGGTAATCTCCTGGTACGTGCGTGGTAGTGTGATGTGGTCGTCGGCGTGCTTCAGGAGGGCATCGTGCACTTGGAAGAGTGTCCGTGAGAACAGTGGCTGTGAAATGCCATGCAACTGTCCCACTGTGTGCTGGTAGGTGCCTGTGGCCAGGAAGTGGAGTGCAGACACCACCTTCAGTAGGGGTGGGATGGCGGTTGGGCTATCTATCATGCTCACGAGGTCAGCATGTGTCATGTCCACAATGGCGATTATGGTGTCCCGGTCCAAACGGTAGAGGGTGTGGATCTGCTCAGCAGTGAGGTTGAACGGATCGGCTCGGAGGCGTGGGATTGCGGGCCGCCTGCGTGGTGGTAGTGGCAGTGCTTGTGGGCCTTGCTGACCCTGCCTTGCCCTCCTCCTCCTCCTTCTCCTCCGTCTCCCCTGTGCGCCCGGTTGTTGTACCTGTTGTTGTTCGTCGTCTTCTTGTAGTTGTAGCACTTGCAGTGCTATCTGGTACCCCAGGCCCAACATCGCTAGTCCTGCCGGTAGCATTTTGGAGTGGGAGTGGTTGTGGGAGGGGTTTGGGTCTGCAATATATGTGCTGTCGGCCTGTATGGCCTCCACCTGTGCTGATTGAATGAATCTGTGGCAGATGCAATCCCTTCTGGCCGAGCACGTCCCGCACGTAAGGCTGCATTTGGCCGCATGGCATCTTGGGATTTGAATCATGTATCAAATCCCGATGGCAGTGTGATGTACTTTGACTGATTTTCATGCTATGCTCCCATTGTTACACATGCTATGATTGCAGCCGCTTACATACCTGTGAAGAGTCAGTGGTATGTAGGGCTCGATCGATGGCCGACCCTCATGCAGCACAGTAACGTACTTCACCGACGGGCGTGGCGTGCCATTTGTGATTGCAGCCAGTTAGCATCATGACACACAGCCGCACTACATTGATGTAATTGTGAATGCAAGCGTTCACAGAAGCCTTTTCGACGTAATGTTGCAAGTGAGGAATTCGAAGGCCAGCATTTTGGGTTTTGAAGTAGCGGCGAGGATACGCCCACAGGTCTGGCTGGAAATGTAACGTTCTATTGTAGAATGTCCTTGGGACATGGCCCATAACGAGCAGGCAATGAATGATATGAATTGAATGGGATGCGCAACAGCGTAGTGGACGATAAGGCAGGACGTTCCCAAATCCATCTTGCTTCACAACACTACAGATCCGGCCAGGGGCACAGTGGTTTTTGCGGACTGCATTACGCACAGACGCGATGGAAGTTTCACATATTATGTGAGTGAATATTCATGCGTTTTCATTGCGGGATGAGGGAATGATGTGTGGATGCATGGACTGATGAATCCGTTTAGGGTCTGCCATGTACATGGGTTTTTTGATTCA
Source organism: Ambystoma mexicanum (assembly GCF_040938575.1). Classification (NCBI taxonomy): domain Eukaryota; kingdom Metazoa; phylum Chordata; class Amphibia; order Caudata; family Ambystomatidae; genus Ambystoma; species Ambystoma mexicanum. The sequence continues at coordinate 511,570,169 of NC_090934.1, forward strand.
CTCCCCTTCCCCTGCGTTATGTGATGCAAGGCTGCCATAGTGGGACATACGTCTATCTGCCCTTGTCGGATCCTCCCTGTCTCGACGCGCCTTCATACACTTGTGTCTAGGCACGTTACTAATCCCATGTCATGGGTTCTATCTTGACGGACGCATGCACAGTAACCGACGTTGACAATGGTGTATTTAGCTCGATTGGTTTCGTTATGATTCGATACTGATTTAGGGGTGTGTATATTCCTTTGGAGTGGGCTAGCATGCATATGGGTGTGGATTTGGTGTGTTGAATGAAGATTGTAATGCATCATGAGTCCCGTAATGCAATCGGTTAATTTGTGTTTCTTTTGGGTGACAGGTATCTCCTGCCCTATTGCAGATGCCATCTCTACGCCACTCCTCCAGATGGTTTTTACTCTCGACTCCTGCAGCTTCGGGTGAATCAGTGGAGCACCATTTCGATCTTATGGGACGATCGCCAATGGGCCACATGCCCTTACGCTGTACTGGTGGCTAGGTGCAACATTTCGGCCTTTCAGCTCGACTAGTGCCTGCCTCATGGGACGGACCTGCGGTTCTTGCCGCTTCCATGTTGCCTTTTGGAACGTTGATGTAGGCCCTGTGTGCCATGATGGTACAGGGCGTCACACAAGTGGAAGCCGGTCAATTATTGCAGATGCAGCCCTCGGTGATGATGGTTGTTTTGGTGGTATTTTGCAAATTGCTGTGGGGCCTTTGTCATTTGGATGTGCATTTAAATTGTATTCCGATATTTGTCGTGTTGCGTTGTTCTTTGCAGGTGATGTGGCGATTTTCGCTTTGTGGCGGTATGTATTGCGTGATGATCTGCATTGTGTTCCGCCTTTTGAGTTGAGTTGTGTGGTACAGTACTGGCCGCGTTTGCCTACGTAGCACAGTATGGTCACGGATAGGGGCTGCCATTGTGACTGTTTACATGATGTGCTGTTCAGGGGCGGGGGATTGGCTTTTGGCCGACTGGTGCCTGTCAGCCAGGTCGATTGGTGGAATGATGGGTTGTTCAGAATGTGGCTGGTCACAGGTGACTGTGTTTGCGTGCGTTTGTTGGAGGGGGACTGGGGTCATGTCCATTGGAATAGCTTCTGTATTGATGCCATCTGTGCCCTGCAGCTCCCATCGGCCCCTCTTGGGATGAGCCTGGCTGCTCAGTCACTCTGCCGACTTGTGTGGTACATGCTTCTGCTGATGGTTGGTTTGTTTACTGGCATGAGTACAGGGCTGGTGCAATCCCCCTCAGGATGCTGTTTTGGATGTTGCCTTGCGCTGGTGGCAAGCGATGGGGGACTACTGTTGTTTTGTGTCATGTGTTCTTGATTTTCAGTTTGATGTATTGTACCTTCACATGCCTGTGCTGCGTCAGTACGGCTATGGTGACATGCCGTACATGGATGCCCACTCACGGGGCGCTTTGAGCCCCTGCATGCTTTTCTACGTTGGCATGCATGGGTGGATTGTGGATTTCACTGGTTGCATAGTGTGAGTACATTGCGCCTGCCAGGAGTTGTGCAATGAGGCCAGGGAGTGGAGTACAGGCACTCAGTGGGCCATTTACGGTTGGTTCGCGTTGCCGTATTTCTCGCCATGGCGGAATGGTACTTTACGACGTGCTTGATGGCGTTCAGTACATGTCCGCTAGGGTCAGAATTCGCGTACCGTTGCGCCATGGCGGTGATTCCGGTTTTGCAAGGCGCGCGTGCGCGTACTTGGTGCAGTTAGCGTTGCCGTTCACTGCGGTGTCGCTAATGGCATCGTACTTTACGGTGACGGGTCATGATCGCAACGAGCGGTGTTCGATGGCGGTATTGCATTTCCGCCATCATTTTTCCATTTCCGCAAGGGTCGTAATGAGGCCCATAGTCTAGTTCTCTATAGGAGTGCGTTAAGTTGTTTGTCTAAGTGTGGGCTTCAGACCAAACCTAACTATGCTCGAGAATCCTGTATAGTAGGAGGGAGGACCACCCCCTATGGTGCAAATGAGCACAGGACCAAGCACAGCTAGACTTGAGAGTCCTGTATAGTGGGAGAGATGCCTGCTCCCAAAAATGTGGTTTGAGTGCCAACCTAGACGCAGTTAGGGCCTAACAATGCAATTGAGTGTTACTTAAATGCAGTTAGATTTGAAATCAGCACCTCATTTCACCAAGACCTTGCCCTCACACCCAAGTGGGTATGCTGAACGAGGCGAGGGTGCATCTCTTTCCATCCTTCAATAGCTGGCTAATCCAGGGACCCTATGAATGCCAAGCAGCAACATTAGTCACCCACACCTGTGACATGATATGAACCCAGGGCCTGCTTTTGAACCTAAAGTCCCATGTGGTTCTGTGGCAGATGTTACAGTTCATGGGCGCTGTATTCCACACCAATGTGTTCTGGTTCCATTTCCCCGATGACCGAGCTACCTCCCACTGGCCAATGTATGCCAACTTCCAGAAGCCTCAGCCAGATCCTTTTCGAGGGTTCAGGGGCTGATGGTAGCCATGGGATTACCATCTATGATATCAACAACCCTTTTTGTGGTCATATTAAAAAAATGGGCATGGGGAGCTGCAGATGAACTGGTAGCATTTTTGATCTGGCTCAATGACCAAAACAGATTTTTGAATTTCACCATAACAAGCAGTAAAATGAGTGTTATTTTCTAGACTTAACTATTAACAATTGTGTGGGACAATTAATTATGTATGATCAAAACTCTCTTTTACAGTTCCAAAATTACCACCCTAAGAGTCTTAAGCTTAATTAGCCTATTGGCCAGTTCTTCTGTTACCGTAGACACTGTTCCACACTCAGAGAATAAGATACACAATCTAAACATATATCAGAGAAATTACGGACATGAGGGTACCCAAAAAGAACAATACGGCAAGCTTGGAAACACACAAGGAACATACCTAAAGGCATTACCTTGAAACAACATACTCCTCGTTCTTTGAGTGCAGACGAAATCACGGCAATACTAAGCTATTCACCTTTAGAAAATTGCATAAAACATGAAGTTGTGAAACTATGGCCAATTTTAAATGTGGGTAAAACACAGAAGGAACCTGTCAGATTAACTGGTCACTACTTTTCCTGAAAAAGATTCAACAACTCAAAGCATGCTAAGGGACACTTCAAACCCCATTGAACATGCCTCTTGGGCCCTTGTTGAAATTGCTGTTCATGCCCACAGACAAAAAGAACAAAAAGAAGCACACCTATTGACATTGGTTGGCGTTTTCTGTGGTGCCAGAAAATGCTTACCAATTGCAACACCTCAATCGTCATATACCTCATCAAGTGTACATGTGGACTTTGCTATGTGGGTATGATTACCAATAAAAGTTCACATCTCTTAACGCAGATCATGCATCGGAACAAAAAAAAGAAACAGTTCACCAGGGTCGGGCTGGGACAAGAAGTGACCCACCCGTCGCCTCCCAAAAGTGCCCACCCCTCGCTTCAAAAAAGTGGCCCACCACGCGCCTCAAAAAAAGTGGCCCTCAAACCATCATCTGTGAATCGCATCAATTCACGACTTTACAGAAAATGCTATTTATGGAGGGTTCATGTGACTGTTACATTACACCACATCTCATAAAATAACATAATGTTGCATACAGTTCTGTGACAGGGTCCACAGCTATGAGGCGCAGGAGTGGCATGAACACAACCTTTCACCCCTTGACAAAACAGGAAGTGGCATCAAGTAGCATTGTTCATAAGTACACTACGAAAAATATGGTTGTGATATACATTTCATACAAGAATGGATCATCATATGTATTATTAATATCTGTGTGCATAGATCCATATTGTCAAATTACTGTGAATGCAGGCAGATTTCGAAGGCCAAATGATATGTTATTGTATAGCACTTACGCTTAAGCTCTTTTTTTATAGAACACATATGCATACAATATCAATGAACCTGTGTTGATACTCATTTATTCACCTCAGAAGAATGAAAGGCTAAGATAGTTCGAACCTGTAGCCTACAGACCACATTGCAACAGCGAGCGCTCAACCCACTGAGCTATCATATCGGCTATAGTAAAATGAGCAAAGGTCTTGATATTCTGAGGCACCAACAGGCAGAATTAACCCAAGACTAATCTATACACAATTCATTACACTGATAAGAGAAATTGAGTGGTGAATTGAGACCAGCACTTTGGGCAATGCCTCAAATTGGCCAAATCTAAATTTCCCAATTTCCCAATAGACGAAAGCCAGGCCACTCAAGTAGTGGCCTCAAGCAACCACCAAGCTCCTTATCATATGCAACAATAATACTTCTCAACCCCCTATTGCCACCAGTAGTGCCTGTGCCTCAAAACACTGACAGCAGAACATACATGGTACACTCTGAAAGGAGCACAACGTTGCCCATTTTATAGAATCTGGAAATAGCACAAGAGCGGCCTCTGTCGCAGAGCAGATCGTATATTTCGGTGGCATGTTTGGACATTGGCCTTGTATTGATTAGGTTGCAGTGGGTCTTTTTGGTGTGATTTTGCTTGTTAGTAGTTCCTTGTTTTGGTTTGCAGTAGTTTGGTTGAGGTTCATCTTTATTGGCATTGGCTGGGGGAGGATGAGGATCGCGAAGGCTGCATCTTCATCGAAGCACTCTGCTAGATTGAAAGATTGGCTGTTCAATAGCGGTGCTTCTCTATTCATTCTGGTTCGACGAGGATCCGCAAAGGCATCGTCATCATTGAATTGGTCGGTTAGGTTGATGTTTGGGTTGTTGGGAATTAGAGCTTGATCATTTTGTCCAGTGTGGCTTGGATGTTGATGGCATCCTTCTGTTCTTGGGATGTATGGGGTGATAGGGTCGGAGTCCACCCACAGTCTTCTTGGTGCTCCCATCTTTTTCCTGGTTGTCTCAGGCAGTTCTTTGTGTGTCTTGATGTCTCTGTGTTGTTGGGATATCCAGGATCATGGGTTATTGCGAGGTAAGGTGTCAGATATAAGGATTTTTCCCTTTGGAGGGTCGTTTTGGTTGTTGGCGGTGTTTTCCTTCATTTGCGGTTGTTGCTTTAGGTGTAAGTTGGATTTGTGTGTCTCTGTCCAATGTGGCCTTGTCGTGTGCTCTTTTTCTGTGACCCTTCCTGTTCCAAGGCATTTTGGTGTTCGGTGCGGAGTTGCTGGTTGAGTGGTTGGCTGCGGTGTCTTGTGATGGCAGTACTGGTGCTTCTCTTTTTGTTAGTAAGCTTGGGTGCTTTTGTGCTGTCTATTCTTCAGGTGGATTGGCTATGTATCCTCGGAGCGCTGTCTGATGGGGTTGGGTTGCTGGGCGTACATTTGTTGGGTGGAGTAGAGCTATGTTCGATAACTGTCTATGTAGATCTCTCAGGTAATAGTGAGCCATAGATACTATACTATACTATCACAGTCTAGTTCTCTATAGGAGTGCGTTAAGTTGTTTGTCTAAGTTTGGGCTTCAGACCAAACCTAACTATGCTCGAGAATCCTGTATAGTAGGAGGGAGGACCACCCCCTATGGTGCAAATGAGCACAGGACCAAGCACAGCTAGACTTGAGAATCCTGTATAGTGGGAGAGATGCCTGCTCCCAAAAATGTGGTTTGAGTGCCAACCTAGACGCAGTTAGGGCCTAACAATGCAATTGAGTGTTACTTAAATGCAGTTAGATTTGAAATCAGCACTTCATGTGCTCACCAAGACCTTGCCCTCACACCCAAGTGGGTATGCTGAACGAGGCGAGGGTGCATCTCTTTCCATCCTTCAATAGCTGGCTAATCCAGGGACCCTATGAATGCCAAGCAGCAACATTAGTCACCCACACCTGTGACATGATATGAACCCAGGGCCTGCTTTTGAACCTAAAGTCCCATGTGGTTCTGTGGCAGATGTTACAGTTCATAGGTGCTGTATTCCGCACCAATGTGTTCTGGTTCCATTTGCCCGATGACCGAGCTACCTCCCACTGGCCAATGTATGCCAACTTCCAGAAGCCTCAGCCAGATCCTTTTAGAGGGTTCAGGGGCTGATGGTAGCCATGGGATTACCATCTATGATATCAACAACCCTTTTTGTGGTCATATTAAAAAAATGGGCATGGGGAGCTGCAGATGAACTGGTAGCATTTTTGATCTGGCTCAATGACCAAAACAGATTTTTGAATTTCACCATAACAAGCAGTAAAATGAGTGTTATTTTCTAGACTTAACTATTAACACCTGTGTGGGACAATTAATTATGTATGATCAAAACTCTCTTTTACAGTTCCAAAATTACCACCCTAATAGTCTTAAGCTTAATTAGCCTATTGGCCAGTTCTTCTGTTACCGTAGACACTGTTCCACACTCAGAGAATAAGATACACAATCTAAACATATATCAGAGAAATTACGGACATGAGGGTACCCAAAAAGAACAATACGGCAAGCTTGGAAACACACAAGGAACATACCTAGAGGCATTACCTTGAAACAACATACTCCTCGTTCTTTGAGTGCAGACAAAATCACGGCAATATTAAGCTATTCACCTTTAGAAAATTGCATAAAACATGAAGTTGTGAAACTATGGCCAATTTTAAATGTGGGTAAAACACAGAAGGAACCTGTCAGATTAACTGGTCACTACTTTTCCTGAAAAAGATTCAACAACTCAAAGCATGCTAAGGGACACTTCAAACCCCATTGAACATGCCTATTGGGCCCTTGTTGAAATTGCTGTTCATGCCCACAGACAAAAAGAACAAAAAGAAGCACACCTATTGACATTGGTTGGCGTTTTCTGTGGTGCCAGAAAATGCTTACCAATTGCAACACCTCAATCGTCATATACCTCATCAAGTGTACATGTGGACTTTGCTATGTGGGTATGATTACCAATAAAAGTTCACATCTCTTAACGCAGATCATGCATCGGAACAATAAAAAGAAACAGTTCACTATGGCCGGGCTGGGACAAGAAGTGGCCCACCCGTCGCCTCCCAAAAGTGCCCACCCCTCGCTTCAAAAAAGTGGCCCACCACGCGCCTCAAAAAAAGTGGCCCTCAAACCATCATCTGTGAATCGCATCAATTCACGACTTTACAGAAAATGCTATTTATGGAGGGTTCATGTGACTGTTACATTACACCACATCTCATAAAATAACATAATGTTGCATACAGTTCTGTGACAGGGTCCACAGCTATGAGGCGCAGGAGTGGCATGAACACAACCTTTCACCCCTTGACAAAACAGGAAGTGGCATCAAGTAGCATTGTTCATAAGTACACTACGAAAAATATGGTTGTGATATACATTTCATACAAGAATGGATCATCATATGTATTATTAATATCTGTGTGCATAGATCCATATTGTCAAATTACTGTGAATGCAGGCAGATTTCGAAGGCCAAATGATATGTTATTGTATAGCACTTACGCTTAAGCTCTTTTTTTATAGAACACATATGCATACAATATCAATGAACCTGTGTTGATACTCATTTATTCACCTCAGAAGAATGAAAGGCTGAGATAGTTCGAACCTGTAACCTACAGATCACATTGCAACAGCGAGCACTCAACCCACTGAGCTATCATATTGGCTATAGTAAAATGAGCAAAGGTCTTGATATTCTGAGGCACCAACAGGCAGAATTAACCCAAGACTAATCTATACACAATTCATTACACTGATAAGAGAAATTGAGTGGTGAATTGAGACCAGCACTTTGGGCAATGCCCCAAATTGGCCAAATCTAAATTTCCCAATTTCCCAATAGACGAAAGCCAGGCCACTCAAGTAGTGGCCTCAAGCAACCACCAAGCTCCTTATCATATGCAACAATAATACTTCTCAACCCCCTATTGCCACCAGTAGTGCCTGTACCTCAAAACACTGTCAGCAGAACATACATGGTACACTCTGAAAGGAGCACAACGTTGCCCATTTTATAGAATCTGGAAATAGCACAAGAGCGGCCGACTGCAGTCCTCTCCATTCTATGTGGATTGCGTTTGTGAAATGGGGCAGAGGGGAATGGGCAGTCAATTCAGACATGGGACTCTGGGTGGTCTTTGCTTTCCATAGCTGCTTACACCCCTTCAGAATAACCATTGTTGCTGCCGCTTGTCATGTCATGCTGGTCAGACCATTTCTGCATCAACGTTCTCATCGAAACTTCACCAGGACCTGCCAAACCCACCAGCCTTCTTCCTGCAGGGCTCTCAAGGAGCTCTAAAAAACTAACCAAAGATACTCTCCTTCAACTCCTGCTCATCCCAGCTCTGCAACCTCCATTCCCCAATGATCCCACCCTCTTAGCTAACACTTTTAGCCAAGTCATAACCACAGCTGTAGATGCCATCGCAACCCTCACGGCAAAGAAAGCACAAAAAAAAACTAAGCATTCCAATGCCTGGTTCTCACAAGAACTCTCAGATCTATACACTAAAAAGAGAGCGCTACTGGCCACTTGGAAAAAGTATCCCACAGGCTCCAACAAAATGGCCTTCAAGTTCATATCCAGAGACTATAAATTAGCCACCACACAGGCTAAGGCAGACTCCTACAACACCAGGATTAGCAACGCTAACTCAGGCACTAAGGAAATCTTTGCCATCTTCAGGGAACTAGAGTCACCCTCCGATCCCTCATATACCCTTACCAAGGACGAGACCTGGTGCAACCAATTTCAAGCAGCTATGCTACACAAACTAGATACCCTACACGCTAAAATTTTAGCCCACAAAATAGTCTTATCTGCCCTTCTAGATCGCACAGTGACACCTCCAACCTGTGACGCTCCCAGTCAAATACCTAAATTTGAATTCTCTAATATGACTGAATCTGAAGTCATTGCACTCATAAAATCCATTAAGTTGTCCAACTGTAAGGGAGATACCTGCCCTTCCCACATTATCAAAGATTGCGCATCAGCCCTGGCTCCCTTCATTACCGCATTCATCAACTCATCATTCCAATCGTCGCATGTACTGACGTCCCTAAAAGAAGTTTGGGTCAGACCTCTCCTAAAAAAAATGTCTCTCGACCCATCTATCCCAGGGATCTAACCGACCTATCACAGCGGTCCCCTTTCTGTTAAAGATTCTGGACAAAGCAGCCTATCTGCAGGTTCAAAAATGTATTGAAGACAACCACCTCCTTGGCCTACACCAATCCGGTTTCCGCCCCTGACATGGCACAGAGACAGCACTACTTGACCTAAAAAATCAAATAGACGACCTCAGGGACGCAGGCAAACCAGCTCTCCTCCTGCTTCTAGACTTCTCAGCGGCCTTCGATTTGGTAGAGCATACAACTCTATGCCACCATCTCACCGCATCAGCCCACTTCTCAACCAAAGCATGTGACTGGATTTCCTCATTCTTGCAGGAGAGAGTAATGAAAGTTTTCTAAGACTCTGCTAACACTACACCCAGCCCTATCAAATGTGGAGTCCCACAGGGCTCCTGCATAGCCCCCACACTATACAACCTCTTCACGAGACCCTTGTTCAGGATACTTGAATCTCTGGGCATCTCATATACAAATTAAGCAGATGATACACAGGTTCTCATCCCCCTGTCGAGTGACTACACTACGGACCTGAACACACTTAACAGTATCTACTCCACCATTCAATCCTGGATTGCTGAGAATTGGCTCTGCCTAAACAGTGATAAGACAGAACTCCTGCTGGTCGGCTCCCCATCCACATTGGGCAATCTTGATAAAAAGTACCAATCATTCACCGTGGATAATATTCCTATCACAGTCTCTCACACTATTAAAACATTGGGTGTGTACCTCAAACCCAGCCTCACCATGGATAGACAGGTCAATGCCGTCGCCTCCTCCACAGCATACCACTCCAAACTCATCACTGTCATCAGACCCTTCCTATCACAGCAAAATTGCATCTCCATAGCCCGAGCCATCATTGGTTTTAGACTGGACTATTGCAATGCCCTGTACATTGGAACCTCTAAAAAAAACCTTGCCAAACTCCAGATTGCCCAAAATAATGCCTTAAGGGCTGCCACAGGCACCTCGCACAAGGAGCACATTTCAGGGGTCAGGAGGCAGGTACACTGGCTCCCCATCAAGGAAAGGGTGGTTTTCAAAACTCTGGCCCTAACACATAAATCTCTTCACGATCAGGCCCCTCCCTACCTGGCACACAGGATCACCAAACAAACAGCCGCCAGACCATCGAGGGCGGCCTATGCCAGCCGCATCTCGGTTCCACACACGTGCAGAGTATGTGCAGGAGGCACCAGCTTCCCCACTATGGTGCAACCCTATGAAACAACCTCCCAGCTCAGATTAGATCTATCGACTCACACACAGCCTTCCAGAAGGCCTTAAAAACCCAGCCCTTTGTCTAATGAGCACTTCCCCATTGGATCTGCTCCACTGTATCACCAGGTAAATGAAATGTACCTGTTTTGCAATCTAATACCTAGACAAGAATATGAGTAAACAACTGTAACGTCCAATGTGGTGCATCTGTAACCGAACAAATTGTAACTAAGTGAATGTATCTAAGCATACTTTCTTGGGCCGCTTATTGTAACCCTCAAGCAAGGCTCCTTAAATTTCCTTTACAGCGCCTCGTTGCCTGTGGGCTGTCGTGCGCTCTACAAATACAAAAATAAAATAAAATAAATGTATGTGCAGAGCTGGGGACATAACATCGATCACTGTGGCTTCCGCCTGCATTCGCCTGCATTTTGGAGGTGTAAAGCAGGCGGAAATTGGCAGAAGCAGATTTGATGCCAAGCTCCACACCTCTGCTTTGCACAGACCGCAAATGACTGTGGAGTCCATGTCTCTGCCAGCAAATTATGACCATTGCCTCTCTCCGCACACTACCACATAAGCACCAATGAGTTTTAAGAAATTCGGAAATGCCTGCCGATGAGATGACAGTGGAGACGATTGAAAAGCAAAGGACAGGATATTAGATTAGATGAAAAATAATTAATAGTATAGCTGGCTCTAACCACTTCTATTGTTGGAGCACAGAGCATCCACATGATATTGTAACCAGGTTTATATTCATATGTAAACATGACATGGGGCATGTGTAATTTCATCAATAGGTCAAATGATAACATAACAAATCTACATCACATTGGAAAATGAACACTAAGAAAAATACATGATCACGTATTAACAGAAGCTTTTAGGCACAAGAATTATGTCAAGTGACTGAGGACACCGAGATAGAATGTCTTGTGATGATTGTAACAGAGACAACAGCAGAAAAAACATGCTATTACCGCAACATGCGATGCGAAAAGCAAAATACATAGGAGATCCCGCCTACTGTGGGTCTGCCGCCTGCCGGAATCGCTTGGAAGGCTTGCCCTTGGACACAGTCACACAGAAATTCTGGCTGAACTGCTTCAACTTGGTGGAGAACAGAGTCTGTAATACAAAACACTGGGAGGGAGCAGGCTGGGGTGGAGCAGCCCCGCCCAGTCCTGCCGCTTCCTCCCCCAGTGTTTTGTAACACTGACTGCTGCTGGCACCATGGTGTCCTGGGCCACGGCAGTTGGCTGCCGGCCCGCCGCATTTATCAAAGAAAGCTAACACTTTGGTGGGCAGGGCTGCAATTGCAAAGGATCTGTAAATTGAAACTTGCATCCGGCGAGGCCCTGGGGGCCGATTCCTGAAGTGAAGCCCACACCTTGGCCAGAGTCCGGTCCAGGCATGGGCTTCATGAACTGGCTTCCAGGTCCTCACCATGATTTCAGACAGGCAACGGGCCGATTGGCCCACCCTGAAGTTCACATGGTGCAACATTTTGTTGAACAAGGTCATACACATACGGATTGTACATGGGCAATAGTAGAAAAGGTGAACATCATTCAAAAAGGAGGGGACATAACATCCCTCCTACTTAAAAGAGAACATATTTACATTTTCCACTTGAAGACCGTCACTGGAGGATTGAATGAAAGCATTTGCTAGCTGTTGTAAAAAGAATGTAGAAAACTCAGATGCCCAGACACAGACAAGCGTTGTAGGCTCTAGTATAAATCCAGGCATTCTTTATTGAACATATTTGCAGTTCAAGGTTCCAGTTGCTATTTGCTATTTTAAAAGAAAGAAAGCATGCAGAATACCCACCGGCCATCCTCACAGTCCCCAGCTCAGGCCCAACTGATACTCATGGAACAATCAAATACAACACTCACCAACATTCTCCTGAGCTACCAATCATCACAGTCCCGAACACTCTGTCAGCATACATTGGTGGCCAGCAGGACAGAACAAGACTGGACATACATTACAAAACTGGTATAACCTTGCAACACTGTAATTCCATTAACCTGTAAGATACGTAAGTCAAACTTACAACATGCCCTTTCTAACAGTTGCACTGTATGCAGGCATTCTATGATACATCATGACACCTTACCAGTCATACTGAATCATCTGGACTGGTTTGACTATATCAGCACTAAATGAAAAAATAACTATCTGTATGGCCATACCTTAGTTACTAATGTAACTTTAATGTGTTCTCATGAAACAACTATATTTATACACTAGATGTGATAAGGCAATATCTATCTCACTTGAGTGAACGGGGAGTGATATACCCTGCCAATTATGGCTGTTTTATGAAAGCAAGTAACCCTGAGAGTTTTTGCTCCACTTTCTAGGCAGTAACCTATGGTTCGAGCATCAGGTACACATATAAATATGCACTGTGGCCTCTAAATCCAGGTTCAGCATCAAGTAATGGTCCTAGATTGTCAGCAATCATATTATAACCTAGAAGGATCTTTGCACGGTTATTCCTACTTCAGTCCTAGTCTGAAATGCATTTAATGAAATAAACCAATTCTTCTTTGTAGACAATATTGCTAGTCTTTCCTGTAGGAGCTAGTGTGAACAAATTGTCTTTGTTTCCAAATCTGGAGCAAGCCACATAATGCTGACCATGAGAAAAGCATGAATCCCGTAAATCGATTCGAGCTACTTTGAGTTGGAGCATTGACATTGTGCAGCAACTTTATTGGTGTCCCGATCTACAGCCAAGGTAGCAGCGACCTCAACATAAGTGCTGTACGTGCAGGGCTGAATCGTGTAAGCTTGAAGTACCGTACTCGTATTTGTAAGCATGTAAGCTTTGTACTGTGGAGATGGCATACATTCATCAACTTCGGTGGGAAATGAAGTTCCTGTAATTATCATAAGAGATGTGACACAATGGGATGGACAATGTAACTGCGGACACTATTGAAGAAACATGCACCATGTCCTGTCAGCGATATTACTACAAAGCACTTTTTTGTGTCACCTGCATGACTTCAAATTGAGTGCTGCTGATGTCAGCTAGAATGCTGATAGTGTGGAAAGTTTGGCATAATGAACTGCTGACGTTTTCATGAGCTGCTGAACTTTAGGAACAATGAGCGTAGAACTATGACATAGTTCTGCCATAGTTCTAGGTTCATTGTTCCTAAAGTTCAGCAGTTCATGAAAACTTCAGACTGCTTAAAAATAAATCAGGAAAAGGTAGATTTTATACTTGTTACAATGTCTACACCATAGAATATACCCACACACCAAATTACAGTTTTGTAGCAAGTTGGGAAAATATGCTGAACATTTCAAACAGACACGCACACATATTCACAAATGCCCATTTTAAATATAGAGAAATTCTGAATCCCAAGTGCACCTACATGAGTGGAATGCAGATATCTTCATGTGTTAACTAACATGCCCAGCCACCATCTTGCTTACCCCTTTCTGCCTGAAACTTCATGAGGGGAAGCAACACAAAAACTGAAGATAAATATGGTTGTCCATGGCAGTCTTGAAATATCCAATGCACAATGTGCGGATCCCTGTAATAAAAAAAGAAATTACAAAAAAAAAACGACAACTGGTTTAGATAAATATGCTTGAGAAGGAACTTGAAATAATAATTAAATAAGTTAAATATAATCATGTTAGTCTTGATTGTGCTATGACATCAAAGACAGTACCCATTATAAAGACCCACTGTCAGTGGATTAGGAATGTTACATATTCTTGTTCATATTCTTATACTTGAAGACAAACTAGACAGTGGACAATGAACACGATGCATGCACTCCATTTTTAGATGGCCTCCATATTCCATTTATTATGCAGACAACTAAAGGCATGCAACGCTTGCAAGGCACAGCGCAAACACAGACCTCACGCAGTGGTGTAACACAAAATGTGGGGGCCCCCCTGAGAGCCATGCTGAGGGGGCCCACCAACTCAGCAACAAATCACTGGACGTGCCACACTCTGGGCTGGCATAGATGATCAAGCTTGCGCAATACACACAAACGTGCTGCTGAAGGTATATGCTGCACACTGCACTAGCAGAACAATATAAATATGTATTTTAATGCACACACCCTTGCTCCAGCCTTGGCCGATATCTGTAATCACACTTTCACCACTGGCACGTTTCCCTCTCCCTTTAAGCAATTCCGTATGCATCCACTCATCAAGAAGCTGTCTGCCGATCCTGCCTGCCCGGCAAACTATCGCCCAATCTCCATCACCCCTTTCCTGGGCGAACTGTTGGAAAAGCTGGCCATCTCCAAGCTTCCTTTCCACACGGAATCTATTGGTTGTGCTCCATGACCTTCAGTCTGGCTTCAGAGCTGCCAGAGTCACGGAACCGGCTCTCCTGAACACCTGTGAAGATCTGCTCTCTAACCTTGATTCCAGCATTCCTTCTGTCCGCATCCTCCTTGATCTTTCCTCTGCTTTCGACATGGTCAATCACACCATTCTGATCAATCCTGATAAATCGACTCCATGAGAACCTGGGCATCACGGATTATGCCCTTGACTGGCTGACCTCCTTCCTCTTAGACAGCCCCTACCAGGTCCAACTTGGTCCCTTTCTCTCTGCTCCATCCTCTCACCCTGGGTTTTCAATCTCTACCAGGCCCCTTTCGCCCACCTGATCTCTACCTTCACCTCTAACTTTCAGTGTTATGCAGAGGAAACTCCGCTTTCCTTTAGGCTCCCCTCATATTCCTCTCCTCTCTCGTTCATTCCTGAATGTCTATCCACGATTCCGGATTGGTGTGCCTCCAATGATCTCTGCCTTAATGTCAGTAAGATGGAGATCCTTCTGATTTGGACTCCTGCCCCTTCTTTCCCTCTCTCACTCTGGCCGCCTGCCTTGGGCCCTCTTCCTTCATCATTCTGTGAGACAAACAACCTTGGTGTCATCTTTGACCAGCTGCTCCTCCTCAAAGGTACTCTTCCCTTTCTCACTTTCCCCCAGAAGCTCACTGTGTCCAGAGCCTTGGTTGTCTCTAGGCTGGACTACTGCAAAAGCCTCTTTCTAAATCTGCCTTTCTCTACTCTCCACCCTCTGCAACTAATCCAGAACAGGACTGGAAGATGTATCCTTGGCATCAATCCCAGGGATCGTATCTCTCCAGCCCTGAAATCTCTCCACTGGCTCCCAGTTGCTGCAAGGATCAAGTTCAAGATCCTTTGCATTGTCGACAAGACTTTCTGGGCCTTGGGCCCACACTACATCCAACGCACTCTTCCAAAATATCTTTCTTCTCAAGCCCTTTCCTCTGCTACCTACAACTCTCTAAGGGTTAAACACTTTTCCAGGCAGAGAGTGGGTGGTAGATCTATATCCTCTGCAGGCAGCTCCATCTGGAATAGCCTCCCTGCCCCTCACAAACTTGAGCCGGACCACCTGAAGTTCCGGAAGAAGCTCAAACCTATCCTCTTCTCTTTTGCTTTCTCTCTCACCCTCCCCTGCTGGCCTACCTGACCTACCTGTCTGCTGTACCAACTGGTTGCTTGGCTACCCTCAGAGTCTCACTGAGTCCAGAATTTTTCTTGATCATTCACCCTTGTACGGCCTCTGGGCCTACTCCGCACTTAGGGGCTGTAACTGTAACCCTACAGTCCGTTGTTCTCCTTGCACTACCCAGAGGCGAGCTGCCCTGGCTGCACTTACTCAGAGCATTGCTGCCTGTTTTTCCCTCTCCTCTCCCTTGCATTTCCCCCCTTTTTTTACCCTTGCACTTCTCGTTCTTGCACTTGCATGATCTGAATGACACAAGGCCTAGTAAGATTGTTTGTCTTGTCCTCCCTCGATTGTCCTGCCCTTGTCTTGTTGCGCCTTGAAATACTTGTGTACATGCGTGTTATAAATGACTTATATCATATCATTTGATCACAGATGCCCAAAAAATATACAAAGCCGCAGTAAGAAGCGGCTAGACTGGTAGCACCCAAATGGCAGTCTAGCCAGGTAATTCACTTAGCAGGACTGCTGTATCAGAAATGCCTAGTTAAACAAATGTCATACCAAACTGAGGAATGACTAGACCGGCTACACCAAAATGCCTCTCTAGATACTAATACCACATATCATGCCTGCTTAGCCTGGACATGGACAGCCTTTATGATTTGTTGCACAATCATGTCCCCCCACACATCCCCTCTCCTTCCCAACCCTACTCCAACCTCCAAACTCAGCTCCTGGGCACAGAATTACTTCCACGTCCCTCTCCCTTGTCCCAGAGCTTATGTATGAGGCTCTTTGCCTCATAGTTAAGTACTAGGATGAGGAAAAGTGGGACTAGGAATAATGATGATTACAGGTAGCTAATTCAGGCATTACCTCCATGTACCTCTACCTCATCCCAGTACTTGTGTAGAAGACACTCTGCTTCATACACAAGTACTGTCTCATACACACTGGGACGAGGAAGAATAGGGCACGGAGTAATGAGTAATCAAGGCATTAAACACAAGTATTGGTGCAACACCATTGAGTTGACTGGGATTCAGCACTCCCTCCCCCTGAAATTTTGGGCTATGTTGACAACCTGGTCGACCTTCGCAACAGTTGCCAGACAGAACAGGACACAGATGTTAAATGGCTCCTGGGTTTTGCTGTTAATAAGAGCCCAGCAATTACTAACATAAAGCATTTCACTGTTAGTACCTGCTTTCAAATGCCACATTTTTTAGGCAATTGAAATTGTGATGTGGGTTTAATACTTGCTTGCCAAGGGAGTGATTGGATGGGTAAGGAGGCAGCAGGAGACCACTCATTCTCACAGCAGTCCAGAAGTGGGTGCTTTCAACCTTAAAGGAGATAGTTAACTGCTTGTAACATTGAAGCTGCACTAGAATAATCTCATTAAAATGCGTAAAGAAATTAGATGCCCCAAACAAATAAGTTTGCCCCTCCCTCACCACCCATGAAGTTAGCGCCTCTCTCAACATTTGAAGGGTTAGCCCCCCGAAATGTAGATTTGTTGCGCCCATGAACGCAAGCACAAACACCATTCACCATATACACACACCCAGCCATCCATACATTTGAGTGTGCATTATTTCACCATACAGAGACACCCAAGCAGCCATCCATACATTTAAGTGTGCACCGTTTCACCATACAGGCACACACTGGCAGCCACCCGTACATTTAACAGTGCACCCTTTCACCATAGAGGCACACACTACCAGGCACCCACCCATACACTTAAGTGTGAAGCCTTTCACCATATGCTCACACAGGCAGCCACCTATACATTTAAGTGTGCACCCTTTTACCATACAGGCACACCCAGGCAGCCACCCGTGCATTAAAGTGTGCACCCTTTCACCATACACTCACACAGGCAGCCACCTATACATTTAAGTGTGCACCATTTCACCATGCACTCACACACACACACACACACACACGTCATGGGGTTGAGGGGAGCCCTAATACTTCCCAAACAATTGGGCGTCATTACAACTATGCCAGTCTGGAAACAATGGTGTGGGTAAGCTTACTGGCACCGTTGTTTCCGGACCGGCATATTACAGCTCTGCAGGCAGTTGCTATCCCGCCCGGCAGGTCAGACCGAACGGCACCAACCCGCAGAGTTCTCACGGAAGCACCGGCACCGTTATTAATGGTGCCGGTACTTGCATGGACCCCATTCCCATAGAGTCCAATGGAAATGGGGACTTACCATTTGCCGGCGCCTGACTTCCCGGACCGCCGGGCTTGTAATCCCCCATGTTCCCGGGAAGTCAGGCACCGGTAAATCATTACGGGTCCAGCAGTAACCTGCCGGTAGCACCAGCACGGTTACCGCCAAACCCGTAATGAGGCCCATTGTTTCTTTTTGAAGTCACTCTGACTTCATGAAGAAATTATTTCTGTTAAGGACCGAACCATAACAGCAATAATTTCTTTGGGAAGGCAGAGTGACTTCAAAAATGAACTATTTCTTTTTTAAGTTATAGGGCTCCCCCGACCCCATGACATGGAGGCCTCCAGCATAGGGTCTTCCATGCCATGGGGGGGCGGAGCCCTCAGGCTTAAAAAATAATGTTTCTTTTTGTAGTCACTGCCTTCATAAAGAAATGATTTTTGTTACAGAAATCATTTATGTATGAATGCAGAGTAAATAGAAAAAGAAAAACATTATTTAAAAAAAATATATATTTTTCTTTTTTTTCCTCCAGGGGGGCCCCCTCCCAGGAAATGTGCTGGCGAGCCCCCCTCCCACCCCCTGCTGAGGGATCCCCTGTTACGCCAGTGACCTCATGGCGTCTATTTCAAATGCTAAAATGCTACTAACAAGGATTCCCCTTTAACAACACAACTCTATGTGAGCAAGCAACTTTTGAAATTGGTAAGAGATAATCGCAGGAGCTTTGTTTGAAGTAATAGATTTTTCCGTTTAAATAGCCCTCTGATCATGAATTTAATATTTACAGAGAAGAAAAATATAGCAAGCTGAATTTTATACATGTCGCTGTCTCACATCATATTGAGTATGAGAACACTAAGAGGAGAGCCCCTTTCTGCTTTCTGTTTACCTAGACTTGTTGAATAACTAAGTAATAGCTATGGGCTATAAATAAATAATTATTTGTTTTACAAACACAGCTATAAGGTATTAAGAGTGGTATATGTCTTTGTTATTCGATTTGTTAGGTGCCCAATTTTGAAATGAGGGGAATTACAGGATGTTGAGCTCGATGTCCTAGGCCTTTGACCACTGGCACTAATGAATGAACAGACAAGTGATTTGTGGTCCTGAAGAAAGTGGTGAAAGTAATCAAAAGACCACTAATTCTTGAGCAGATGAGAAGGGAGCATTAAATAATTGGGAAATAACTCCCTTCTATGGTCACCCATTCAGCCTCTTTGTACTGAACTTCTACCCCATGACGGGTAACAAACGTGTCTATATTTAGGCAGGAATTGTATTTTCTCCCCTATTCTACACCCTAGATAGGGAGCCAACCATTGTTACCTAGCGTTAATACATACCCAGGTTCAGTTAGTATTGGTTGGAGGGATATAATTAAGCAATAGAACCCGAGCGTCAGGGGCATTACCGACACAAGGGTTCTATTGCTAATAGTACCCCGGCCTGGAAAAATTGGGTGACCGGGGCAGTAAAAGCTTTTTTTTTTGTCCCGAAACACTGCAGCGTTTCGGGCGCAGCGGCGTTTCGGGAGAAAAAAAAAAAAAGAAAATGGCCGCCGCCATGGAAATGGAAAACGGAGTCCGTTTTCCCTTTCCATGGCAGCCATCGGGAGCGGACACGCTGGGAACACAAGTGTGTTCCCAGCGCGCCCACTCCCGAAAAAGGATCAAAAAGAAGGTAAGTGGGGTTGGGAGGGCGGGAGTGGGACGGGGGGAAGAGGGAAAAAAAACAAAAAACGTACCTGCCACCCTGGCGGGGGACGAGGGAAGCCCCCAGCCATGTGGAGGCGCAGAGCGGGTATGGCCCCGCTCCGAGTCTCCTCACAGCTGGAGGCTTCCCTCGCCCTCCGCCGGGGATGCAGGACCAAGAAGGTAAGTTGGGGGGGCGGGTTTACAGGGAGGGAAGGGAATTTTAAAAAAAAGAAAAAAAACATACCCGAGTCCCCGGCGGGGGACGAAGGCAGCCTCTCAGCCGCGGGGAGGCTCGGAGCGGGGATGGCCCCGTTTCGAGCCTCCTCATTGGCTGAGGGGTTGCCACGCCCCCCTGTTGGGGACAAAAGCCGTGGAATCCCGACAGAGGGATTCCCGGCCGGGTAGGGACCTGGTGAGAGCCAATCAGAATGTTGCATTCAGATTGTCTCTCGCCGGGTGACTAATAATGATTAGTGAATGAATAAAACTGCATTAGTGGACCTATACTCTCATTGTCTGTGACGATTAGGGCAATGTATTCAGTCTAGCTGCCCTTTTTTGGTTCTTTTGTGATGATAATGCTGCCAATAAATAGGTGTAATAATGGCCAGACATATCTCATCCAAGCAAGTCAATCAAATACAGATCGGTGCTTTTACCGACAGAGGTTGGAAAACAATTTTTCAAAGAATACCTTGATAGGAATGTAGCCAAGAAGATTCTGTGTCCAACTAAATACATGCCAGCCTCGCCATATTGCTTTGTGCTGGATTGAAATTGGGATGGCTACCTCGGTAAGGATTACTCTATGCTCAACAGTAACATGCACAATACAACATACCAACTTTTCTTGATCTTGTATGTATCCTATAAAAGAGCAAATAAGGGGTGAGAGGAAATTAGCATTGAGACATTGGGCCTCACTACGAGGTTGGAGGTAAGGGAAAAACGATGCCGGTAAAGGATTACCGGCATCGCTTAACGCTCCGGGCCATTCTGACCTGCCAACCCGCTATTAGCGGCACCGTAAATAACGGTGCCTCTAATAACAGCATGGGCGCAGGCATGCAACCATTAATGCCGGCAATACCGGCATGGCATAAACAGGAAGACATCACAAGTCAGGCGGACATGCAAATACCGGCCTGAAGAAGGCGCTAAAAGTGGATACCGGCATGGCGGCAATACCAGCATCGCGAACCACCTGTAAACTGCCATGTGCAGTGTTCTCAACTGTCACAGGTTCACACAATCAGCACAGGTGGAGTCAATGTACACTGGGCCAGCACAGTAGGAGCACACCACACCCCTTCCCACACCCCTTCCCACACCAAAATTATTCCAATACTAGTGGCTATACTGGGGCTGGAGGACATGCTGGCATAGCTACAACAGCAACAACAACAACAACAGGCAGCACAGAAGAGACCAGGAGGAGAAGGAGGGTGAGACAGGCACAGCATGCCCAACTGCAAGCAGTTGTACCACGCAGGCAGCCTCCAATCCCTCGCATCAGAGCCAGTCCATTCAACCTAACCCCTGAGCAGATCCACACCCTGTACCATCTGGACCAGGACACCATCACCACCATTGTGGACATGATACACAATGACATCGCCAGCCTCATAGACATCCGTACCGCCATCCCCCCTCTACTGAAGGTGGTGTCTGTGCTCCACTTCCTGGCCACAGACACCTAGCAGCACACGGTAGGAAAGATGCATGGCATATCACAACTATTATTCTCCCGCACGCTGAACCAAGTGCTCAATGCCCTCCTCAAGCACACAAGCGAACACATATCCCTACCACGGACCGCCCAGGAGATCTCCAACACCAAAATTGGCTTCCATTCACTGGCAGGCATCCCAAATTGCATCAGTGCTCTCGACTGCACCCATGTGGAATTGGTGGTCCCACATGCCATGGAGGTAGTGTACCGCAACCGTAAAATATACCACTCCATCAACGTGCAAATGGTAGGTAACTCAAACAAGACCATTACACATTGTTGTGCCCGATATCCCGGATCAACCCATGATTCAATAGTCCTGCGGAACTCCACGATACCACACTACATGGAGCGGCATGTCGGGCAATGTTCCTGGCTACTTGGTGAGTTGCAGGGCAAGCACATGGCAGTGTGAAGGGGAGAGATGCATACTTCACCTGGGTGAGATTGGGGGGGTGCATACTTCACCTGGGTGAGATGGGGGGAGATGCATATTTCACCTGGGTGAGATTGGGGGGGAGATGCATACTTCACCTGGGTGAGATTGGGGGGGGGGATGCATACTTCACCTGGGTGAGATTGGGGGGGAGAGATGCATACTTCACATGGGTGAGATGGAGGGGGGGAATTGCATACTGCACCTTGGTGGTATTAGTTGAGAGACTGAACAATGCCCATGCTGCAATACATTGTGACCCAAGCCAGCCCAGACTGTACCTGACACCTGAAACCAATATGCAAGACGTAAGCTGCACAATAACAGCAAGCCAATACACCACCCATACCATATCCATCCACATGTACACTGCACATAATCAGACCGTACCCTCTGCAACGCAATGCACTGACATGATGACAATATGCCCAATGTAAATGACCGCTGAATAGCATCACAACGGACATGCGTCCATGAGTGCGTACAAAGGAATCACATGAAGCCAATACATAGAATGTCACTGGCACACCACCACATAAGTGCAGCATGGCAACATGTGGACATCAAGCACAACATGGCAGATCATCAAGAGTCTGTTACCAATGGTGACAGGATCAAAGCATACGATTGACTACACATCACCTAGATCATGCCAACAAGTGCCATAGGCAACCACAGTGCATGAACACTACAAAGGAATAGGACACTCCTGCATCAACTAGACGATGCAACGCACACCTGTGGATAATGTGAATTCACACATTGCAGTTACCTTGAATATCTCAATTTTTGCAGGGACCTGTGGATGTGAGCATCAATGGAGACTTGTGTGTGATAAGTACAGGTTACATTTGATGAGATCACTTACACATAACCATTTTTGCACCCATGAAGGTGATGCTGGCTATCCCTTGAAGAGGTGGCTCCTTACCCCTGTCCGTAACCCGCAGAACAGGCACGAAGAGGAGTACAATCGTGCACATACCCATACCCGAGAGGTGATTGAGCAGACCGTTGGCCTTTTGAAGGCACGGTTTCGATGCCTCAGCAGGTCGGGGTGGGGCACTCCTGTACAGGCATGAGAAGGTGGCCAAGATCATCATGGCATGTGTCATGCTGCCCCCTGACATTGAACTGCAACCGCCTGGTGAGGTTGAGGAGGAAGAAGAAGATGGGGTTGCGCATCAGGCAGGTGGTGATGCACAGGAGGGACGTGTTTTGCGCCAGAATCTGATAAACCAATATTTCTAATACACATGGATGCAGAGGGTGCAATGGATGTGGGACTCAGGGCACTGGGTTTTGGGGGGACATGGACACTGTTCACTCTTCACCAATAAAGCACACATTCACAATAACCAATGTCCAGTCATGTGATTGTTCTTGACACAACAGGTGTATTAACCATGAAGTGAATAGGAAGTGCATGACTCCTCCACCCCAAACACCGACTCCCCCCTCCTGCCACAGCTCCCCCAAACACCCTCTCCCCACTCCCGCCACAACTCCCCCAAAAACCCTTTCCCCCCTCCCACCACAACTCCCCCAAACACCCTCTCCCCCGCCCGCCACAACTCCCCCAAACACCCCATGCCCCCTCCCACCACAACTCCCCCGCACATGGCATGCACCTCACTGCAGCATTTGTCTGCAAGAGTCACCAATAACAGGCTGCCCCTACTTCCCATGTCCTCTTCTAGCATTGGGTGGTTGCATGTCTGGCCGGCGCAAGGTCCGTGCGGACCTGCGCATGGGGCTGGTCTGCCTGGAGCTGGCAGAGGAGGAGGTGCCTGGTTGCTCCTGTGTGGGACGCTGGCTCTCCATTGCATCCGCAATGCGGCTGAGGACCTGCCTCACAGCTGCCAACTCATTGCAAATGCATGTTGTACTGGCTTCGATTGCCAGTTTTATGCCTGTAGCGTATTCATGCCACTCCTCCCTCGCCTGGGCACCCTCGCTCACAAGCTGCCCAACCAGCGCAGTGAGCTCCTCCTGGCGCTGTTGGATGAGTCTGATTCCCTGGTCTCTTTCCCTGCCTTTGGTTGATGTTGGCATAGCTTCCGGCATGGGTCCGCCATCAGGTGAGCTCTCCCTGGGGCTCCATCTCCCTGCCAATGACTTTCCACCAGACAGCTCATGGCTGCTGGCATTGGATGTGGGGCATGGGCTGAGGTGGGGTGACAGCTACGGGCTGGGTGTACCCTGTCCTACGGGTGTTTGCCATGTTCGCTCTACATCCAAGAGGGGTGCCATGGCATCTGCTTCTCCAACTGAACTGTTGGCAGCAGACAGTGAGCCTTCTGCCACTTGCTCCGGTGTAGTGGGAGCAACAGGTGTGGGTGCTATTGCATTGTCAGTACCCCTTTCACGCCTTGTTGATGTGTCATCCTGTGTGGCTTTTGCCTTCTGCAGCATTCCTGGTTTGCCTGTGCCCCTTGATGTACTAGGCCTGTTGCCTCCTTCCATGCCCCTGGCCTTCTTCATTGGGGTTGTGGCCTGTGCTGTGGAGTCCTGGTCCTCACTGTCAGATTGTGAGCCTGTGGGGGACCAAGAGAGGGACAGCATTGATGATGGTTCTACGTGCATCATGCATATGTTGGTATTGCTGCAGTTCTATGCATTTGGACTTTGCGTTGTGACATACAGGTTGCTTGTCATATAGGTGGGTCATACAGGCATACGTCTGAGTGACACATGTATGAGGGGCTGCATGCATGGGGGTGTGATGTGGATGTGGACAGCCTATGGGCAGGGTTGTCTACATGTGTGTGATGCCACATGCATTGGCTCATTTTAGTGTCACATTTGGGGAACATCGTCATGCTTTGCATTACAATGTTTTGTTTGGACACTCACCTCCATCAGCCGATGACGGCACACCACACTCCATTTCACCCACTCCCTCAATTGTCTCTATCCCTATTGTGCTGGCACATGTCTACTCCCAGTGTGTCATCTTGATCGGGGACCCTACTCCGCCACCTGTTCCCACGCCCTGGCTCCGATTGGCTGCGAGTATGCTCCGGACATGGAGGCGCAGGTCATCCCAGCGCTTGCGCACGTCCTTTACAGTGCGGGGGGTGGTACCCACAGCACTGACTTTGCATGCCACCTCCTCCCAGATCTCCTTCTTTCTGTTCTGGGCGGCACGCCGCATGTCTTGCACGAACAAAACCTCTGCATTTGCAGCTAGAGTGTCGGCGAGCATATTTTGCTTCTCCACCGAGAAGCGGACCTTGCGCTGGCACACATCGCCTTTCATCAGGGCCTTGGGCATCTGATATGGTGTTGGGTGAAGTTGGGGCAGCTGTAGTGCTGATGCAGGTCCTGGGTGCTGAGTATGGCAATGGATTGTGTTTTTAAAGATGGCCGCCATGCTCTTTCCCGTTCCTGTGCAATGATGCTACTTCCAGTTCCACTTATTTACGGTCACTGCTATTAGCGGTGGCCACTAATTGCGGTCACTGCTAATGCCGGATCCATGGATGGCGGTCGTGCTATCAGCGCTTCCCTTGATGCCGCTAAGGGCCATTTTTGGGTCTTTAGCGGCATGGCGGTAATGTCCTTACCGGCATGGTGCAAAGCTTGTGCCCGCGAACTCGTAATGGCCCGCTATTAGCGGGCTCTTTACTACACAGACACAGTAATTGCTCCATGCCGGTAAGGACCGTTACTTACCTCCAACCTCGTAATGAGGCCCATTGTATGTGTGAAATAGGTAATTGCATGTGCCTTCTGGCTCATATATTGTTCATGACATTGTCTGTGAAGACCTAGATTGACAAATCATTGTACACTGTCAAGAAGCCCAGTAAGCCCAACATAAGGGGGGACATGAAAAGTGAAAGTTCAGCAAAGGTTTATTTGGATTATTTACATGGTGAATACATTAGAACAGCTCAACATAGTTCTTTAATAAAAACACCAGATGGCTTTTCAATACTTGCAATAAGGCCTGTGTTTTAGGTTGCAAATCTTTGTCCAGGTTTGCTTCCGATTGGCAACAATCGGTTCACAGTCACTCATTTCTAGACTGGTTTAAGTGTCCCTTGCACATCCTTCATCTCTCCTTGGTTGTGCATCTCTGGGTCTGTGGTTCCTGTCCTCGATCCTAGAAGTCCCCACCTCTCTACATTAGGCCAGGGCAAGTTTAGAGGTTGGGGTACAACAGTATGGATTAAACGCCAACAACTTATCACATATGGAGAGTACTCTAAGTGGGTATAGTGGAAGTACTCCTATTCTCTCACCCTCCTTCCTTTCTCAGTGTCTGCACTGCTCCCCAATGTCCTGTACTGTCTCTCCTTCTCAATGGATAGCCACATACTCATACCTTGAGAATTTCCTAGCACCTGTCTCTCCAACTCATTGGTGCTCTGCTTTGTGCTCTTACCTCCCTCCCTCTAATGAACAGTCGTTTTAGGGGCTGAGTAGGCCTGCTCCTGTTCTTACACCATCTCTACCTCAGAGGTTCTTCTAGCCTCCTTTTTAGCACCTCCTTTTACTCTCGGCTCTCTCTAGAATGTCTCCTTCTGATAATGCGCTATACGCAACTCTCTTCATCAAATCACTGTATGATGTATTTTTTGTATTTCCTATTTTGCTTCAATCTCTCCCCCAACCTCTGCAATCCTGTCTCTTCCTTTTCTTATTATGCTTCCTTCATAACCCTCCTACTCCACCATAACCCTCACAGTTCCTCTCCTTAAAATCTCCTTCTGCCTAAGTGATTTTGCCTCACATTGTCATCAATCACCACTGCTTCTCAAAATCTGATTGCTTTCACCCATGCAACTCTTTGGATGTTGTTACTTGTATAATGTCCTAGGCTCTTCCACCATTCTGCTCTCTCCTTCAGTGCATGCATCTGAGTTTGATAATTGTTGTGATTTATGGACTGATGTGTCATGGATTGGTGATTCATTTCAACTTTATATTGTTTGGGAGCAACATTGCTGCACATCTCTAAGGACTGAGATTTCTTTAGGCTCCACTTCTAGATTAGATATCATACCGACAGCTCTACTATTGCAGACTAAACCATATTTACATATCATTCCCCTTCTGGGCTCCCACAGCAATCTGGCTCCACAGAATCTCACTAACCCTGTACTTCTTCTGTTTAGAGTTTAAGTCAGAGTCTCTCACTCTTTTCCCAGCTTGGGTGGCCACATTAGGATGGGGATATTATGTCCAAAACCAGTCTCTTATTTTCTGCATGGGCAGGAAGAAGTCTGAAAGGAGGAGGCAATGGGTTTGAATGTCTTTGGAGACCCAGGGTGAGGTGAGATATTCTGGGTGATCACCCATATACATCTTCAGTGTGCAGGATCACAGCACTGGTGGCAGAATATGGCCCATCACCATCCCATCCTTCACCCACCAGGCACAAGCAGGGGAACATGTAAAAGTACATTGATGTAAACTCCTATCGTACAGATGCACATTTTCAGTCAAAGTTGGGAGGTGTTTGAATGGTGGCGTTAGTATTCTGGGAGAAGTAGATCTAAAATATTGACAGTGGGCATTTAGGTTCCAACTCTGAGTTGTGTAAACATTTCTGATATTGTACAGTCAATGGAGTCAGGGTCATCCAACCATTTTTAACCATTTAACCATTTTAAAGTTGTGTTTAACCATTCAGTTTTCAAATATGTTTTAAGCTTTAGGAAACTTGTGTCTGACTTTGTTTGGCATTTAATGTATCCCACAGACTAGGGCTCTGGCCTCCAAGTGTTCATTATCTATGTTTTGTAGGATGGATTAATGAACGAGGGGTACACATTTCTCATGTATTGAATTCCTTTTATCATCCTGGGACCCCCAATTTAACAGAATTGATTGACTACATCCTCCCTCCTCTTTCGGGACAAGAAACATGCAGGGTTGCATGGACGGTCTATTTATTTACGTAATAGAAATAATATAATCAATTTAAATATAAACAAATTATGCATCTATGAAAATCCAACATCTAGTGTCAAAACAGCATTAATCTGAAAGTGAACTTTTAAAGCATGTGCATAACCATATGTACAATTCAATTATCCGGAGCGTGCATCCAGCATGCATTGAACAATGATTGAGGGCCTGGGATAGAATTGTCATTTTATAGGGAACCAAATTAATCAGAACATCCCAGCCTATCTAAATCTCTCTACCTCCAGTGTAAATAATCCCCCACCCACACTCAAAGAGCATGTCAGAATTTCAAACAGCATTCTAGAAAACTCAGTGAAAGACAAGCTACTTAACATTCCTGCATGTGAATCACTCAAAAATGAGACCATATGTTTGCGAAATGTCCTTTAGTGGTGTTTCTATTGCTTCACAGTGTAAGAGTGTGCCTTTGTCATTTTCAATGCACATCTCACAGAAGGGAAATGGGGAGCCGTTAATTAAACATTACCCTTTGTTTTGAATGAATTAACACCAGGAACACGTCTCTGCTTGGTGATGTAACCAGGGATGACTTCAATTACATTTTTTTTTAGGTCTGCACACAGTGAGATATCCTTTTGGCTCCCAAAACATTCTTCTGGGTTTGATCACTAGACAGGGAAAACGTTGGGAGATTTCCCAGAATACACACTATAGGACCTATATACCTCAAGAAGCACAAACACTTCTGCTGAAATATTCCCTCCTAAATTCTGAGGATGTACAGTCAATCTATATACTGCCACCCATCAGTACTTAAAAATGGCAGGGGCGGGGTTTAATCTAGTCCCCTTTAAAGTATCACTCGCATCAGGATTATTTCCTCTTAACATTATACTTAGACAGGAAAGTCCTATAGTTGTCTCCCAGACAGGTGAGCACACTCTTAGGGACTGGTTCAACTCTACCCCTCTAGGAACGGGTGGGCATCAGTAAGCAAGATGGGATAAGCTTTGCTCTACAGCCTGGTTCCCCTTTTTTCTATTTTGGGCATGTCTGTTGTCTCTTCCACTGAAGAAGGCTTAGATCATTAACACAAGGTAGGCCTCTCTTACAGTGTGTTTCTTGTAATTCAAAAATGGAATGAAAGGAAGGCAATCTATTATCTTTTCCTCTCTGTTGTTATGAATTTTCCTTTCTGTCCTTATTCCACTCCATCAGCAAGCCAGTCAATGAGTGAGTGAGTGAGTGAATGTATCTGTCCTCAGAATCTATGGGATTGAACTTTTGTAGAGCAGAAAACAATCCCTCTGGAGGTGAGCATCATTTCTCTAATTTAATTGGTCAATGTATGTGATTAAACATGTTCCAAAAGTGACATCACATTAAATCACCCCATTCATACTCATTGGGCATTTTAATGAAGAGGTTACCATCTGACAGTTTGGCTATCAGTTAGGAGAATGTGGCTCCTCTGAATTTTCTTTTCTCATATTGTCCTGTTTCTATTTGCAAGTCAGTGCTCGATTTCCTACTCAGTTGGTATCATTTTTTTTTTGCTTGGATGAATTCAGCTCCTTGTCCATTTAATGATTTATGGGCAATGCATAGGGTTTTCAAGTTGGTGAATTTCTTTACTGATAGCCAGTGTAGACTTCTTAGGGCTGGTGTGATGTTGTCTCTTCTATTTAGTCTCAGGAGTAATCCTGCTGCAGTATTTTGGATGTATTGTAGGCATTGAGGCGTTCAGGCATTCCCAGGTAGAATCTATTTGTGCAGTTATTCCTACATAATACCAAGGAGCTGATTGCAAGGGTTATGTGTGCACAATTTTGGTAGGGGAGGATCCCTCTTACTAATCACAGGAGGTAGAAACATTTATTTGCTATTGTGTTGACTTGTGGTTCCAAGGTAACAACTTTGTCTAAGGGGATTCCCAGATTTGTTATCACTGTTGATTGATGGCTCTGGTGGGGTACCCATACTCGGAGGCCAGGTGAGAGATGTGTGTGTTGGACTGTCTTCTGTTTTTTATTGGGCTTTGTTTGACATTGTTGTTTGACATTCAAGTGTTTATGTCAGTGAGGCATTTATTGAGAATGTTGTCAGGGTTGTTGGTGTTAGTTATCTTGAGGAGGAGTTCAGTGTCTGCGTAGTTGTAGACTGTCAGGCCATGGGTTTGAATTAGCTTTTTTCATGGTGTCATATACATTTTGAAGAGGATTGGGAGAGTCTTGATCATTGTGGTACACTGCAGGTATTATCTTTTGTGTTTGATGTAAATGGTTTAATGTGGGTTCTTTCAGTTCGGTTGGTGACACCAGCCATTGTAGTGCAGAGCTTTGAATACCAGATTCCTCCATACTGTTGATTAGAATTGAGTGTTTGATCGTATCAAAGGCAGCTGATAGGTCCAATATTATGATTGCTTATTGATCCATGTTAATTGTTAGGTTGTCCATATGGAGAGGAGTGCTGATTCTATTCCTTTTATGGGTCTGAATTCAATACATGATTTGTCAAGTTTTCCATTGCTTTCTGCATGATTGAGTAGTTCTTTGTACACATTGCTCTCCAAGATTTATTTTTTAAGGAACTGTAGTTTTGCTATGCGTCTGTATTTAGTAGGCTCATTTGGATTTCCCATCTCATCTTTTTGGAGAGGTTTGATGTACGCTGATTTGAATGACTTTGGCACTATTCTGACAGGGCAATGAATTACTCAACTTGAGTAAAAAGGAAAAGACAAATTAAGTATCCAACACAATACATTTTTCATCCCTCTTCTGCTGGAACATCGGAACATACAATGGGATTATTATCATCAGTCAGCCATGGATATTAGTCTGCCACACTGGAATACCTGAAAGCAAATGTATCATTATACAAATCAAAGACATGCATATCATATCATGCAACCAAAACTATTTTAAAAATACACACATCCCCACATTATATCTCTTCATACCAGACATCCTTAATATTTTCCAGGTTTAACTTGATTCCCTGATTAGAGCAACCTTTCACTCTGCACTCATTTTCTTTTTAACTAGCCTCAACTTGCTCAAGCCTTTTCACCAAATTTTTCAGGCAGAGAGGTTTTATCTGGTTTACATGGACACATTGTTTCACTGTCACCTCATCCTCCTCTTTAGCTATCCTGTACACCATAGTGGAAATATTGCTTATTATTCTGTATGGAACTTGCCATGCAGCAAAACATTAATGTAGAGTTTTCATGTTTACTCTTTCCAAGATTACATTAATAAACCTTCTCTCATACCTCATACTCTTTTGTAGATGTCTTCCTATAATAATGTGTTTTTCTACTGTCAGTTCCGCTCGACAAATGCAAATGCATGTTGTAAGTGCTTCCTCAACTCTTCTACATATTCGTGAATTGTGGAGACGTTTACAAGTGTCTGCTCATGCATCCTGTACAGTAAATGTGGTGGCAACACCATTTTTCTTCCTGTCAGTATTTCATGAGGGTAGTGAAAAATTACACCATTACTCATCTGAACCATGGGTCTTTTATTGTGGAACTGTTGAAACATAATGTGTTTTAATTGTCTTTTGCAAAGGATGCAGTAGTATCAGTAGGTGGGTTGACTCTGTTTCATGCTGATGGTGATCTGTGGGAGGGGAAGGTAGAGAATATCGAGTTTTTTCAGAAAAATATGTTTCCCATTGATCCAGATGTGGAGTTGTTATTGAATCATAAGACGGTGCATACAATTAGGATGAATCTGAAGAAAAATAATATAACTGTAAACAGTCTAGGTGTGGTGGAGGGGAATACATTCAGGGGGTGATTCATGGAACAAATGTGCGCCGAAAATCATGGCGCAAGCGTGAAAAAGCAAGCGCACGCGCACGCATGCGATTCATGGAAGGCCCTGCGCGTGTTTTCACCCGGGATGTGGGCCAAATACATGCATGGCGCACACGGGCGCACACGTCATTGCAACATCCAGAACGCCATGCGCACACACCAAAAAGGGGGCGGAACATAGGGCGAAACGCACGGAATGGGAACAACGTGTGAAAATAAGGGTGTAACTGGGGAAGTACTGCTGGGAAGTACACGGAACGCCCACACGCAGGCAAACTACACGTATTCATTGAATCGAATAGGGGAAACCTGCACATGGCCAAAGACACGCACCGGCCTAAACACGTCCACCACATGAAGGCAGGTGGTAGCGTCCCTGCGCATTACAAAAGTGTGCGCAAACAACAAACACGTACATACAGCTACGATGAATGTCCCATTCTCTGGCTCCCTAGGAGAAATGACGTATCACGCAACGCTCAGGCATCCCAAAAAAGCAAGAAAAAGAAATATGCAACCCCTGTAGCCCTCGTGCATGTAAAAAAACACACGCAGTACGCTGTGGCAGCCAGGAACACAAAAAATGCGTACGTGATCAACACGCAGACTAGTATGCCTGAAAAAAGGGGAAAAAGACTAACAGGGACACCCACAGTAGGGAAAATAGTGCGTGCGACTCACCGTCTGCCCTGCGTGTAGAAGAAGAATGTGTAGCCAACACCCACGCCAAAAGAAGAAGTACGCACTTTAGCCGCTGTGAAGTAATCGCGTGTGAACCCCAACGTCTGGAAAACACACGCACCATTTTCCACGAAAAGCACGAACAGAGCGATGGAAACCCATGTGGGACCTTCAACCCGTGATGAGGGGAACGCCTGCGCACACCTTACATCACAGACGCGCTGACGCGCTAAGGGCCTTTCCTCGAATTACATGCTGACATGCTGTTTTTTCACGTGCCAAATCACTCCGTATCAAGCTGGGCACGTGACAACACATGGAAGACCACGCTCCTGCCCAGAAGTCCGAATTACTGCCCCCCAGAGCCCCAAGCCTACTCCAACCAGCCATCTGCTGTTGCCTGCCTGCTTGCTGGCCACGTTCCCTCCTATTTGGTGCCTGCACATCAGCCATCTGCAGGGGTCTAGTTGCTGTGACCACCCCTGCTGGAACAGAAGACTCCCGACTGAAGTTCCATCGCTCCACAGCCCAGCACCAGGATCCAGTTGCCCACCCACACCTGCCTCGGGGGTTGCCATGTTGGGGGAAACACTATCAGAGACCACTGGCAACCCCGAGCCAGAGAGGTAGAGCGCTACCAGCTTCAGTGCCGCAGAAGTTGGTATCCTGGTGGAGCAAGTCCTGGTGCATTATGATGCCCTCTACAGAAGAGGATGCACCGACAAGGATGGACGTGAGAGGATCCGGAAGAACATCGTGGCTGCCATCAACGTGGAGGGGGTGGCAGCCCGTGACATACCACACGTCTGGAAGTGCTGGGAGGACTTCAGGTCCAGAACCCTCAGGCAGGCCCGGCACCTCTTGGAAGCAGCGCATACAGTGAGGCGCCTTGTCCACCTTACCACAGATGACATGAGGGTCCTAGAACGCATTAACCCAGCACTTCACTGCCAGATCCTCGAGAGGCAGAGCAGTCCGGAGTCGAGAGGTAAGTGTCCATGCGTACTTATTGGATGCAGTGCATGTTGAGGCGTGCCAGGAGTGTGCAGCTTGGACATATGTCTGAAAAGGGCCATGTATGAATGTGTATGCGCAGGGACATGACCCTGCTGCATATGAGTCCTGTCATGTATGATGCACATCAATGGTGTATGTGTTCCAAAGCATGATGCACAACTGCATGTGGAGATGCACACATGTTAGCATTTCTGTGTATGTACTATGTCATGGTTGGGGTGTGACACATGGATGCTGGTTCCACCTTGATGTACGTGCACGGCATACATGTGTGTGTGTGTGTGTTTGACATGTGTGCGACTGTGATACGCCATGGATGCATGTGACACAGACATGTAGGAACCCGATTGGCAGATGTGACATTGTTGCCGATGATTGCACTGTGACAGGTGGTGGAGATGTACAGATGCATGTCTGTCTGTTGGCATGTGTGCATGTGTTCAGCACTTCCCATGTTGCTTGTGACGTCATGCCAACATTCGGATGTTCATGCTGTTGTGTGTGTGTATGCTGCTTGCTGCACGATTCCTGTTAATTTGTGCATGTGTGTGGGTTCAAATGATATGAGTGTTGGGGAGTGTAATGCCATCTGTGAAGATTGACACTGCCACTCATGTACAACTATCATGTGTGTATCTGACCATTGTACAGTGCCCTGATGCCTGTGTTCTGTCTCTCCCTGTCTGCAGCGTCGACTGATGAAGAGGGCAGAGACAGTGCTGTGGAGCACAATGGCAGGGATCCCACTACCAGCCGGAGACGCAAGGCCCAACTCTCCTCCCACGTAGTCATCTCTTCAGGGAGTGAGGAGTGTGGTGCCACGTCCAGGGATGCAGCTGCCGAGGGATGGTCCAAGAGGCAGAGGTTGGAGGTGGACTCCTCGGCAGCAGTAGGGGCAGCTGAGCCTACACAGGGGGCTATGGAGGAAGATGGCACAGAGTCATCCAGGTTGGTGGGGGGTTCAGTTGAGGAGGAGGCCGTGGAAGGCCCATGCACAGGGCCTTGAGGGGGGATTTCACTGGTGCTAGTGATGCAGTCCAGGGACAGGAGGCAGCACAGGCTGCTGCGGAGGTGCCTGTGTGTAATCCTGTCCCCGATCCTGTGACTGCATCATCCCGCACCAGCAGGGATGCCTTCGTCCAGACCTGTTTTCAGGGAGGGAATGCGCGCACAACAACTGGCCTTCTTCTCCGTGCGGACGTGGCATTCCGTGACCGTGTTGAGCTTGTCCTAGTTGGGATGGAGTTGCGTCAACGTGGTATTCGGGGTAACGTGCAGGGTTCTCGTGAGGACAATGCACGTCATTTCGAATACCTCATTGACCCCGTTGGCCTACTAGGACAGGTCACCAAGGCTGGGTTCCTCCGTGTGCTGGATCTTCTAGCGACCCCCTCCTCAACTAAAACCCCTACGTGCCAGTCGTCCTCCGTGCCATCTTCCTGCCCAAGTATCACCTGGGCACCCTGTGTAGCTGCCCCTGAGCAAGCGGCCAGGCTGGTGGAGGACACATCCCTGCCACAGTCGGGAGTCGGAGGTCCAGCAGGGGAGGCCACCCCACCATCTGGACCCCAGCAAGAAGAGGACGTGCAGGCATCGACAGGCAGAGCACATGCACGGCAGCAGCAAGCTCAAGGTGGGAGCGATGA
Source organism: Ambystoma mexicanum (assembly GCF_040938575.1). Taxonomy (NCBI): domain Eukaryota; kingdom Metazoa; phylum Chordata; class Amphibia; order Caudata; family Ambystomatidae; genus Ambystoma; species Ambystoma mexicanum. The sequence continues at coordinate 511,605,072 of NC_090934.1, forward strand.
TGGCTCGGGCCATCAACATCAGTGGGGCAGGCATCGGCCGGAGGGCAGGAGGACCCTGGATTGTGAGTGTCTTCCATGTGGCAGCGGTTGGGCCACTAGATAGATGTGGAGCGGCGGCAGGTGAAGGAGGCACAGCTCACTATGGTCAGGACAGAGAACTTCATGCGCAGGGCATTGAGGCAGGCTGAGTGCCTCGAGGCAACTCACAGGGAGTTGGAGGAGGCCATGGCTACATCCCTGCGAGACCTCGAGGCAAGGGAAGAGGCCCGCCTCCGGAACATCGATGTGGAGTTCGATGATGCCCTGGCCGGGAACATCGAAGAGTGAGCCGTAGGACTTGCCCGCCACCTTTGTACATAGTTCTTTAGGCTTAGGTTTCCTTTTTTTCATTTTTTTTTGGAGTTCATGGACTTTGCTCCACTTTATGTATATCGTTTTTTATTGATAGATTTTTTGGTAGGTATCCTTTTCTTTTGGGATCATGGACCCTTTGGACTTGCATTGTAAATAGTTCAAGACTTGTACATACTTTCGTTATTTGAACTTCCCATGGATCAATGGTTTTTATTTTTTTTTAAATGTACTTCATATGGACAATGGCAATGGACCACTTTTCTAGTTTCCTGTTTTGGATTTTTGTTTTACATTGGAATTCTTTCTTTTCATTTTTTTCCTTTCATTATTTCTTAATTTGCACATTTGATTTTTCATTTTGTTATTTCATTACCTTTTTCAATACATTTCATATTCCTTCATTATTGGTGTGGTGTACTGTCATTGGTTTTGTGCATGACTCTATGAGCATTGCCTCATTCATGTGTTGCCACTGTGTGGCTCTGTTGTACACTCATGCATGGCCATGCTGGTTCTTTTGTGTCTCTCATGGCATGGCTAATTTGGGAGTGGGTGCAGTGGATTGTTGCGTGCTTGTACTGGGGGGCAGGAGGGATTTGGGTTGGCATTAGGGCCATGTGTCTGTTTTGTTATGACATGTTTGGTAGGCCATGTGTCGGGCCTGCTGGCAGGTGCCTGTCACTGGTGGGTGGGTGACATGTGTCAGGGCCTGCTGGCAGGTGCCCGTCAATGGGGGACTGGGGGAACATGAGTCAGGGCCTGCTGGCAGGTGCCCATCACTGGTGTGTGGGTGGGTGGGGGACATGTGTTGGGGCCTGCTGGCAGGTGCCCATCAATGTGGGTGGGGTGGGGGGCATGTGTCGGGGCTCCCAAGTGCATGGTGCCATGTGGCCTGCCTGTGGGGCATGCCCAGGGGTGATGGGCTAACTGCGGGGCATGCCCAGGAGTGTGGGGTGGTCCCCTGTGGTGTTGGCTGCCTGTGGGGCATGGGGAGGGGGGGCAAACCCGGGAGGGCTCACACTGCCAAACTGCATGTAAAACTCCCTGCGCACCCCTCGGAATACACATACCCCACTTGCGCCAGCGAAATCATGTGTAAAACTCCCCGTGCACCCCTCAGAATACACGTACCTGCTCGCACCAGCAAAATCGCGTGTAAAAGTCCCTGCGCACCCCTCGGAATACACGTACCCCGCTCGCGCCAGCTAAATCGCATGTAAAACTCCCCACGCACCCCTCGGAACACACGTACCCCACTTGCACCAGCGAAATCGCATGTAAAACTCCCCGCGCACCCCTCGGAATACACGTACCCCGCTTGCTCCAGGTCTATCGCATGTGAAACTCCACGCGCACCCCCGGAATACGCGCAGGTGCCCATCCACCCTCCCCATGTCCTGCAGGCAGCCCATCACCCCAGTCCATGGCCTGCAGGCAGCCCATCACCCCAGCCATGGGCCGCAGTAAGCCCATCACCCCTGGGCATGCCCCGCAGGCATCCCATCACCCCATTCCATAGCCCGCAGGCAGCCCATCACCCCTGGGCATGCCCTGCAGGCAGCCCACTCCACATGGGGGACTTTTTCCACGTGTTTTCGCTGGCACGAGCAGGGTACATGTATTCCGAGGGGTGCATGTGAAGTTTTACACCCGGTAGGCCTGGCGCGAGCAGGGTACGTGTATTCCGGGGGTGTGCATGGAGTTTCACACGTGATAGGTCAGGCACAAGCTGGCTACGTGTATTCCGAGGGGTGCATGTGAAGTTTTACATGCGATTGGCCTGGCGCGAGCGGAGTACGTGTATTCCGAGGTGTGTGCATAGAGTTTCACAAGCGATAGGCCTGGCGCGAGCGGGGTACGTGTATTCCGAGAGGTGCGCATTGGAGTTTTACACATGATTGGACTAGCGCAAGTGGGGTACGTGTATTCCGAGGTGTGAGCAAGGAGTTTTACATGCAATTTCACTGCCGCGAGCGGGGTATGTGTATTCCGAGGGGTGCACGGGGAGTTTTACACACGATTTCGCTGCCGCGAGCGGGGTATGTGTATTCCGAGGGGTGCGCGAGGAGTTTTACACACATTTTCACTGTGTGAGCGGGGTACGTGTATTCCGAGGGGTGCGCAGGGAGTTTTATATGCGTTTTCGTGGTTGGGGGGGCTGTATGCTGGTCCACTGGCCTTTGCGCCATGTACTGGATTTGTGCGATGTTTTTGGCGCACGGGGCGGGCTGGGGACGTAACTGGTGCTGCTGCAGGGTCGCTGCGCCACTCTGCAACATGGCTGCTTATGAATGTATAAATCCATGAATATGCTGTGCACCTAAATGGGTTTTGGGGCACGTGGCTGGCACAGACTGCCGCACGCGCACTCTGTGCGCCAGCTGCGTGCGCCATTTGTGCACCAAAGTCTATGAATTACCCCCACTATTGGGGCACATGGGTTGAGAGAGCTTTAGTGATTTTGGCAGTTCCTATAATACTGATTGCGGGGTGGCTAATTGTTCTCACCATTAAGATGAAGATGTTGATCCTGGTTTTGATAAGAATGGGGAAGGAAAGAATTCCATTGGGAACAGTACATGAACTTTATAGAGTTTGTTTGTTTTCCCCTGCAGTGATGATCGGGGGATCTCAGCAGTAGAAAAAAGGAGGGATATGTAGGATCACAGATGAAGCCATAAATAGTGGTAGTGGGTTTATGTAGAAAATACAAAAGCATGATTGGCCGGTGCACATTGTAAATGAAATGCACACTTTCTGACACTGGCACATATTTTAAAATGGTCTACTTCAGGGTAAAAAGATCATCTGTCTGGTGTGCACTATGTACATACATACTAACATGAACTAATCAATTACCAACCCCTTCCCCCTAAACTCGTAACATGTCATTAACAATTAAGTCCAAAATTGACTCAGATGAGATTAACTGAATGTGGGTGCTTTTCTGCAAGAGTGTTAAAATGTGCACATACATTTTACTAGCTGTAATTTCTTTCAGCATGGCACAAACTGCGAGGCTGAAATAAGCACTGTTGAAAAAGCACCAATGTATGCTGTTGGGTGTCCTGACCCACGTTTGAACTATTATGCTGCAACATTTGGTGCTGTGGGCTTAGAAAATCCAAGATGGCGGAAAAGCCCACATTTGCGCCAGAATACGGGAAAACCGCGCTGTTTTGCGCACACAAAAATGGTCCACTGACCTGCCATCCACCAGTGCAAAGAAAGATGGTTCTGTTCAAAATCGGTTTTATTAATGTCAAAAACTGCTAAGATCATGGGCCCGGAACCATCAAACAAAAATACAACTCTGGTTGAGTGTTTTACTTTACTCTACTGCAGATCCACATCAATGCCATGTCAAGCAAGGATCATATACTATCAAGTAAAATCCTTTCTTTTTGAAATGTATTAATTCAAGACGGCTTTCAAAAATAGGTGCAGTACCGGCATTGGACACTGACCAGCGCTGGCGCTCTATAAATCCTGACAGGAGAGCTGTCTTGCAGAACTGTGCAGTGAACAGAAGGGGGTCTTATGTAATTAAAAGTTCAGAGACTTGCTTTTCCTGAGAACAATTAACATCTCAGAGACACACACAACAGCCCAGGATATCACATGGCCTGTTGATTGAGAGGGAGGAGTTTCCCCTGCAGCCTGCAGGACACAACACAATAGTCCCTTTCAATTGAATGGGGTATGCTGATTTTGGGTGTGGACTGTAAACAGTCTTCTGGAGAAAGGAGAGGCCTGTGATCTCTGAATCACCAAGATTCTGGGGGCGGGCCAGACTGGTATGTGAATTCAATTAAGGGCAAATGTATGTTTGATTAAATTGCTTATAAAATCTTGTATTAAGCTCACAGAAATGTACAATTTGCGGGTCCTTAATATGGAAAATGCCCTCATGATTTGAAACCAAACTCCACTTTGTGCGGTGTTCTGGGATCGAACCCCGCTATTTATTAATATTGCAGACACTGTGTTTATGCTAGAGACATAGTAAATTACTGTAATATGCTCAGGGAGAGGGTACAGGTCTGTGTAAAGATTTGATGAAAAACCAGTGTTGCTAAAGCTACCAAAAACAAAAAAATGTTGTCATTTCATAACCCAAGCTCCTAGAAAGATCAGAGTTGGGCAAGAATGTACCTTAATCCATCTGCAATGTGTACATGTAGTTTCAACAAACTGTGTATCTGGGAAATATGTGTTTTGGGTAAAATTGATTTTTCTAAGTAAATGCAAAGGGGAGTGTTCTTTCTGTATGGCATAAAATTAATGCCTGATGACACTTCATTCCTTCCCCCAATCAAGGGAGAGAGGAGAGCTTGGCCAATGATAAGTTGTGAGTGGCAGGCTTAGTTATGCCCACACACACACCCATTTTCAAAACACATAAAAAGAGACAGCTTTGGACAGGCAAGACATTCACTTTTCACTTTCTTGCTAAAGAATTTTGTCGATCCAGACAATATACAGAAGGACCATCTCCAGAACTTAGAATCCAGACTTCAGAACTTTTTCAGCAGTGTCAAGAACTTTTGCCAGAACCAGAGATCAGACCGCTGTGAAGTGCAGAGCAGAGCTGACCCAGAGAGCTGTGACTTCGGAACCACCCGCCAGGAGTCCAGTCCAAACCTGATCAGACCTTGACGGCCTATTTCAACTTTATAGTTTGAGTACTCAGCTAGAACTGTGCAGAACCCATCTCTTAGTTTAAAACAATCTGATTCAAAACATTTGAACCTGTCCAGAACTGCATCAAAGGAATCATGTGTTCATTCTGTCATTTCAAAGCTGTAAAAGTGTCAATTTGTCCTTCTGAAGTTTACTTTCATTTCGAGAAACTATCTCCACAAAATCATTCGTATCTGTGGGACCGCGTGTGCTAGGAACGAGATTTTCATTTTAAAGCTAAGATTCTAAGCTTTCCAACAAGCCTAAAACTGACTTTCTATTCATTATAGTTTTTCTGTAATCGCGCTCGATGCACTCGGAAAAAGTGCCGCAATTTGCGATTTGGTCCAATTAGCTCCTGTCAAAATAGTCGCTTTTGCTTGAACTGCTAAAATTAGTTTTCAACATGATAATCCCTCATTGAGCATTGCCAGTGTGACTTGAACTAATCTTAAATAGCAATCACCTACCCTGAACCTCCTACAGGGAATTAAAATCATTTTTAGCATATTTTTTCCTTCTTTGCATACCACATTTAAAGTATTTTGCCTGTGTTTTAAAATCATCCCTGTTCTCTAAACTTGCTAAGGGGGGAACTGAAATTCGTATTGTATTGTGATTGTATTCCTGAAAACCGTGTGCTTCACTTCCATCTCCTTATATTGCATAGGGAGGGAGTGAATTGCCACCAGGGGAAAAGTGAACATATTATCTCTTGTGAAACCCTATCAGTTATTTCTGTACTGCATTCTTTCTATAATTGTTTTCCTTGAAACCATCAAAGCATTCTCAGTTACCTTTTCCTCCCTATACTAACTCTTAAGTAATTAAATCAGTGTGCTAGTGTAACATTATCCATTGTTGATCACTGTCATATGCCTAAGTGTGCTATCAAATATTAATTTATTCATCAAAGTGTGATATATATATATATATATATATATATATATATATATATATATATATATATATATATATAGTTTAATTTTTCCAATAAATCTTTTAAATTGCAAAAAAAACCTACTTCTTGGCTCAGTGAGGTCAGGGGGATTCAAAGAGAGGGGTTTTGTGTAAGGGTTTATCATCCAGAGTATAACTTGTCCTAAAAATATATAAACAAGGGCTTCCCTTGGGCGTCCCAGACGAGGCACTGACTTAGTGGGATTACTGAATTGAAGTCATTTAACAGATTGGGGGCTCGTCCGGGATTCTGGATTAGATCTATCACTTGTGCTAACTGACAGGATACATAATCCTGTTGGATCACCACGCCGTGTTACACTGTAAAAACACCCCTCAAAGGAATGCTCTAAGGTAACGGTCTGTTTTGCAAAATAAAATACAAACTTCTGTAAGTCAGGAAGGAAATCAATTTCCAGAATGACGACCTTGGTAGATATCAAGATAGCCAGAGAACACCTCTTACATAAGCTATTTGTGAGAGGCGAGTGGGCTCATCAGGACCAGGCTGTCTGGTTGCAGGCAATCGCACCCCAGATCACTGAAACAGGGTCAGATATATGGAGGGATCAGGGTCCCTTACATGTGGCCCTGAGTGAACTATATATGGCCCCTAAGGCCAAGGATGAGCACAACAAGATTGCCAGGGTAGCGGCATATTTATATATGGGAGCCATACAGGACAAATGTGCTGAAGGCCATGATCTGGCAAATAGGCAACTGATGGCATTAGAGAAGGCCCAATATGACCTGGTCTCTTCCGAGCTGAGGCTGCAGAGGAGCCAGGAGTCAGAAAATGATAGTAGGCATTATATCATTAAAATAAAAGAGGATATGGGTATACTGTAACAGGAAAAGTCTGACCAGGATAACTGATTTCTGGCCTTGCAGAAGGAGTACCAAGAAGGTTTGGACTCCCTACTGCAGAGCCAGAAAAAGCCAGAGCAACAACTAGACTTTAAAAGGGCATGCACAGAGCAGGTAGCTACCCTTCAAAGTCATCTAGATAGGGAAAAGGCAAAGAGAAATAAACTGATTTTGAAAGACCTGGATACCTAGGCAGAGTTTGATCAAGCACGCCAGAAAGCTGGTGCCTTTCAAAGGCAGAGGGACGACCTGGCGGCACAGATGCAGGCTCTTAGTCAGAAAAGGGACACCTTAGGCCAGGAAGTCCGCCAATTAAAAGAAAAAATTGAAGAAAATCACCTGGCCCTCCAGGGGCTGGGTGACCTCCAAAAAGAGCATCAGGACTTGCTAGAGCACACCAGGAGGGTGGAAGATGCTCTGGCAAGAAAGTAACAGGCCAGTAGGGATGGGACTCAGGAGGTAACCCTCCTGCAGCAAAGACTGGCCCAGTATTCCAGGACCAACCAGGAGGCACAGAGAGAGAATGAGGCTCTCTGTCAGCACAATGATAGGCTCCAGCAACAGGTAGCCATGCAGGAGAGACTGATAGAGTCTAGTAAGGCCTTAACTGAGGAACTGAAAGTGCAGGCTCTTGCATTGCAACAGGGAGCAGGGGCTGACAGAGATGAAGTTCGCTGGGAAAGGGAAACACCTGAGCATAACCTCAGGAGCCCTAGTACCAGAGGCCTTCATCTCTCCCAGTCCATGGACTCTGCCATCCCCATGTCCCATGGTGCACATCAGCCCAGGGCCACGGGGATGGCAGATTACTATCCAGCCAAAAGTATGGAGTTCATAGGCCAGTACCTCCCAGGAATGGATTGGCGGGCATCCGGGTATGGGCACCCAAGCACAGTGCTATTTAGTGGGGAACCCCAGGAGAGTAGCCACATTACAACAAGAGCATCCTAAAAACCTCTGCCCAGTTAGGTCAGTGGGGGGTACCCATCAAATCCTGGCAGCAAGGAGGGATCTGAAGACTCCGCTGAGCGGCCCAGGACACAGGAGACTAGGTCCCCACATTCTGCCAGCCATTCCCAGGCTTGCAGAATCCGGAAAACCTGGAAGATCAGACGGGAACCTCTGGGAGCAGTGCTTCTGAATCAGAGGATGAATGGACCAGGGTTACCCGAACCAAAAAGGCCAATAAGGCAAAACGGGCGTTGCTTAAGGACCCCTTAAAAGAGATTAAGGCAATAAGCAGTGTCATCACCCCTTATCACAAGAACGCCAAGTATTCTGTTTGGGAACACTTGGAGCTTTATGAGCAAATGATGGAGACTTTCCATTTGAAATACAGCAGTAGCTGCATTTAGTATGTAAAATGGACATTCTACCCAGAATACTCCAGTTTCCTTGCGGGGCTGGAGGACCAAAATCATTCAAGATGATCCACCTACAGGGAGGCCATCTTGAAACATTTTTCTGTTCAAAGAAATCCCCAAGAGGCTCGCAAGGCAGCCTACAATTTGCAATGTGGGGAGGATCAGGCCACACAAGAATTTGTGCAGGAGTTAAAGTGTGCATTTGCACAGACTACAAAAAGGGTGCGAATGGACAGTAAAGAATTTGTTAATACGTTTTTCCATGCCTTACCCAAATACATAATGACCCAGCTTGTGAGAGATTTTCACGAGAAAAGATCTTTAGACTGGGTCATTGAGAAAGCCACCCGCATCTAAAAGGTGCAGAAACCGGTGGAAAATAGGAATCAGCCCAAAAACCACAAAACCAACAGCACCCCTGCTGCTGCCAAGGTGACAGAGGTAAAGGTTGCCCCATTTTAGATTTGTAGTTGGGGGGGCCTAAAAACCTGCCTGCACCGAATAATTCTCAGCCCAGAAGGCCCTCAGGCCAGTCACAGACAGGGAGTCAAGGAGGTAGTCCCACAAATGGGGTCCCTCGCTCCCCTGACTATGTAAGTCCCCGCTACAAGGGAAACAGACCCATCCTGGGGTATGTGTGGACTCCTCCAGCCCAAGGGGGGGATCCAACCAGGCACCCAACCCAGGGAACCTCCCTCCTAACTTCCCATAGGAGGGCATAATTTCACCAAACCCTGGGCAGAACTTTTTTCCCAGGCATCCCCCCAATTTCCAGCCCCAAAATCATCCATCCTTCTTTCCCCAATTCCCTGAGCCCAGACAACCTAATCCGGGAGAGGGGAGGCCAAGCGTGGAGGGGTACCCAAATCTTTCCAACCCGGGGTACTACCAGAGAAGGGATAGCTACCCTCCCCGGGATCAGCCCAAGGGAGAAAACAGAACCGCGTATCAGCCTGAGCGGGTTTCCCAACTTGAGCGCCAGGTCCAAAATATGGCACAGGAGCTGGGTCGCATGCTGAGGGCTCAGCAGAACCCTCAGATGAGCATGCCAGCGCAGAATGCCCCAAACTCTGGACCTGGTGCTCCAGAACAATGACGGGGCAGCACCCCGATATCCCACCGGTTCCCAGGGAGGAGGCACAAGGGGAAGGGGGGTGTAAAGCCTTGGAGGAAGCTTCCTTCCCCACTTGTAAACAGCCCCTGGAAACCCAGGAACCGGAAACAAAATCTCCTACCCCTGAAAGTCTGCCACCCAAGGAGCAGAGAGGAGGTAGGAGAAATAGAGGACCCAAACAGACCCATTTTGTGGAGGAGGTACAGGTCTTCCAATTTGAGGGAGAGGGATCCTCAGAGGATCCTGGGAAAAGGATCTTCTCCTTCAGAGATGGGGGAACTCCTCCCAAGGAAAAATGGGTCCCAAGGGATTCCAATCCAGACTGGGTAGATGTGGGGATTGAGCTGTCGCCGCCCATCATTCTATCCCAGAACCAACAATACAAAAACCCCCTGGTCCAAACCCATCCTGGTGACTGCCTCCAAAAAGGGGGGGGGGGTGGCCCAGAACCGGAACCAGGGGAACCCAAAACCATATCCATTTGTGAACTTTTTCTTTCAGATTCCCGAGACTCTCCACAGAATTTTGCCCAAATCTCTTCTCTCTCAATGTCCAAAACCAGAAAATTAGCCCCCCTGTTGTCCAAAAATGTGCATTATCTGTGCCCCTTGAGGAAAAGGAGGGAAGATACTATGCCCCGGTACAAGTACAGGGGCAGGGTACAATTTTGGCACTGGTGGACACTGGATCCCAAGCTACTCTTCTGTCTAAAAGGGCCTTTGATGAATTAAATGCAGGAAGGGGGGAGAATTACTGTATTCCTCTCACCTTTCTTCCTGGACAACTCCAGAACTTTGATGGGAAGGAAATTCCCGTCGAGAGTACTGCAGATTTGGATATCAAAATTGGACGACACAAGGTGAAACACCCGGTCATAGTAGTGACTCCAGAGGGCACCCCTTGTTTACTAGGGAATGACCCCCTGAGAAGGTTGTCACCCCTAATAGATTGCGTAAACAAGGTGCTCTGGACCCTGACTAGCCGACCAATAAAATTAAAACAGAGTGTCAACCCTGTTAGTTTAAACAGCACCTGCCACATGGTTGAACAAAAATCTGACCAAGTAGAATGTCACTTCCAGAACAACCAAATTCCAGATGTGACAGTAATAGCAGTAGGACAACAGACTGGTGATGGGGGGGTCCTCTGTATTTCTGAAAATCAACATTCCCTCCAGTTTAAGGTAGTATTCCACACTGGAAGGAAATACTCTGAAATTCTTTACTAATCCACAATCAGAAACTCCGACTCCTATAGTCCAGAAAGATGTGAAATCAGCTCAAAGCCTGGCTGATGTTCAGCAATTTGGAGAGCAGTTGTTCATCCCTGTTCAGTTAAACGATGGGAAGGACTCTGTTCTCGCCCGAGTGTGTGTGAACAACGGCAAGAGCTTCATCAGCGAAGCCATGTTCCGCCAACTCCAAAAAGATCCAGCCATTCCCACATTCAACCTGATAGACAAATGGGAAATGGACCTGGAAGCACCCAATTCCAAACATCTCCTGCCAAGCAGGTGTATGCTCAAAACCTCCATTGGCAACAAGAGCATAGTCCATAATTCTTGGGTCGTGCAAGACGTCACCGCCGCCTTTTACTTAGGCAGTGATATTATCAATCGCTTTGCCACTAGCTTGGTCCCGATTAGCGGATAATCCCATGGGCATTGATGATCCAGAAAAAGCATTTAGGTCAGCACAATTGCTACATTATGCAGTCGAAATTCAGGTTAAAGAGGAAGTCACCATCCCAGAAAGTACCCGACAATTCTCCCTGGAAGTGAAAGTTTAAAAGAGGACAAAAATTAAAAAACCCTGATGCTTATATTCATCTAAATGCTTCTCTCCAACAGCAAGGGTTGGGGGTAAACCCAACAACATTAGTCAATATAGAACATGACACGATTCCAATAGAGGTGGATAACAGCGACTTAAAGAGTATTACTCTAGCCGCAGGCACCATTATTGGAATGGCGGTTGATGACTGACATTTCTCCATTGATTTAGGAAATGAACTGTTAGGACCAATCCCCAAGGACTGTTTTGACAGTGACAGTGATGACAATACAACACCAGACAGGATCTTTACCCGGCATGGGGGGAACTTCCTGGTGTACACTTCCTGCCCTTATGGTAAGGAAGATGTGACTTGTGACTTCAGGAGGGATGAGGTGATTTTCCAGGTCCATGAGGGCTGCCTTTCCCACCTGAAGCCTCCAGTCCAAATCAGCACTCTGACCAGAGACTTCTCCACCCAGATGAGATAGCAAAACCAGAAGTCTTTCCAGGCTTCAGGCAGATGGTGGAAGAGAGAGTCAACCTAGTTGATGCCTGTGTGACTCTGGAACAGAGGCAAAAGATGAAACAAGTTTTCTTGGATTTCCAAGATCTCTTTGCGGTAGACTCATATGACTGTGGTCGCACCGACATCCACACAAGAACAATTCCCACAGACCCTGGCATGACTCCAGTGTTTATGAAGCAATATCGCTTGCCTCTGGCATCCATGGAGTCCCTTACTGAAATAATTAAGAACCTTGAGTCCCGGGGAATAATCCGTCCAGTCCACAGCACCTTCAACAGTCCGGTGCTGGGAATATTGAAGCCAAAAGGCCAGTGGAAACTCTGCGCCGACCTTAGGGAGCTCAACAAACGGGTCCATACTTCCCGATGGCCTCTGCCCTACATTGACCAAGGGCTGGCCCAGATTCAGGGGTCACAGGTATTCACTGCAATAGACCTGACCAGTGGATACTGGACCGTGCCTGTCAGTAGGGAGGACCAATACAAACTGGCTTTTACCTTTGGGGGCCAGCAGTACACATGGACCCGGACTCCCTTCGGATACCTCAACTCCGGCAATGAATTCAACATTTTCCTACATAAGGCCATGCCTGACCTGGGTGCGAGGGGTAACCTGGCTTATGTAGATGATGTCCTCATCAAAAGTTCAACTGTGGAGGAACATATAGCGGAGATCCGTTATGTTCTAACCCAGTTGAGGTGTGCCGGAGCAAAACTTTCCTTTCAGAAATCACAGTGGTGTAGAACCCGTGTTAATTTCTTGGGGCATGAGATTACTCCTCAGGGTCTCTGTTCCCAGGAAAAGAAAGTGGAAGCACTCCAAAAATTGAAGGATCCCACAACTCTGCGGGAACTAAGGAGCCTCCTTGGACTGACTAATTACAGCAGAAAGTTCATTGAGGGCTACGCAGAGATCACTAGAACCCTGATTCATCTTTTGAAGGGGGGTCAAGTGGGAATGGGGTCCAGAACAATCTGAGGCAGTAAGACAACTCAAACGAAGCCTCTCACAAGCGCCTTGCCTAGCTTACCCTGTCAGAAACAAGGAGTTCTTCCTGGAGACAGGGTTCTCTAATACGTGCTTGACGGCAGTATTATACCAAAAGCATGACAAGGTCAATAAAGTAATATCCTATGCGAGCAAAACTTTATCCTCTGTGGAGGAAAAATTCAACGATTGTGAAAAGGCACTCCTGGCAACGGTGTGGGCATTGAAGAATTATCGCCCATTTATCCAGGGGGAACACATCATAGTGGAGACTCCACACCAGCCTCTGCAATATCTCCACAGTGACAGAATCCGGGCCGGAAATGTGAGTAATTGCCGAATTACTTCCTGGATTCTGTCAATGCAAGGCTTTCCTGTGGAGGTCAGATATGGCCAAAACAAGAAGAGTCCCCTCGCGCAAGGTCTGGCTGACTTGCATGATTGTGCCAGAGAAAACTGTCTTGAGGACGAAAGTCTAAAAATCAAGGACAACATGGAGGCATACCTTAATTCCCCACACAAAGTCTTTGAAGAAGACAAGTGTGAGGGGATGCCCACTGTCTATATGGATGGATGCTCTTACCATGTTGACAACAACGGGGAAAATAATTTGTGGCTGGCGTAACGAATGCATGGGTGAATGAGTCCCCAGAACCCTCCGCTTGGTACAAAATTGGTCCCCGAAGTAGTCAGGTGGCAGAGTTGATGGCTGTGCATCAAGCCATCCTCACTACTGTCCAACATCAACTCCACGAACTGGTCATAATCACAGATTCAGATTATGTACAGAACGGGTTTGTGGAGCACCTGGTTAATTGGAAAACCAGAGGCATGTTATGTGCTAATAACAAACCCTTGAAACATGGGAAGTAAATTCAAAACATTGATGATCTGGTCACCTCGAATGGGATGACCATCTACTGGAAAAAGATCAAGGGCCATTCCAAAGTAGAGGGACCAGACAAAACTGGGAATTACTTAGCTGATCAGCTGGCCAAAACCGGGGCCATCAAAGGGAATCTAATAGAGATTGAGTCCCTGTTGGGGGAAATACAGGTCACTGCTATCACTAGGTCCCAGACAAATGCTCACAATGATCTTTCAACTGCACAATGGAGTAAGGAGACCCCAGATGCTGATTTTATCACGGCTCAGAAGGGGGATCCAATAATGGGTAAGTTTTATCAACACATTGAGGACCCTGAGAACTTTCCCCTGACGGATACCGATTACATTGGGAAAGAGGACCTTAGAGTGTTGATGAAATGTCCAAAAATGTTCTGAATCCAAGACGGTTTGTTGGTAAGGAAATCCCAAGGTGGCCATGATCAGTGGGTGGTCCCTACCTCATTCCGAAGCCTGATGTTATGTCACGCCCATGATGCGGCCACCGCCGTTCATAGGGGGTTTCATACAACACTTGAGAAATTAAGAGAGGTTGCTTACTGGCCACACATGGGGCAGGACCTCGACCAATACTTGAAGGGGTGTCTTGTGTGTGCACAATTTCAGCCAACAACCCTCACACACCGTGCGCCCCTCCAAAAGAGGGGGATGAAACTGCCATGGTCAGATTTGTAAGTCGACTTCATAGGCCCCATGATTCCCTCCTCTAGGGGAAATAAGTACATGTTGATGGTGACATGCTTATTTACTAAGTGGGTGGAATGTCTCCCGGCTCCAAACTGAAAGGCAGAAACAGCAGCTGCCCTGATGATCAACCACATCTTTTCGCATTTTGGTCTACCCCAAAGGATTGAGTCAGACAGAGGTAGCCATTTTACCAGCGAAGTAATGACTAAGATGTGGGAGATACTGGGGGTTAAAAGGAAGCTACATATTGCTTACCGGCCAGCCTCTTCTGGTGCAGTTGAGAGATACAACAGAACCATTGTGACCATATTAAAAAAGTTTGTGGCAGATTCTGGGCCAAGTTGGGCTATCCGATTACCTCTGGTCCTAATGGCCATCAGATCTACCCATTCATTTGCAACTAAAATGTCACCATTTAAGCTGATGACTGGACACAAGATAGTGCTTCCCGAGAATTTGCTCTACAGGACCCAAGAGCAGACATTGATAAATGCCTCCACAACTCATGAGTATGTGGAGAATTTAAGGAAACACCTTCAACATGCTTTTGCCTATGCTCAGCGGAATCTAGAAAGATCAGCTGATAGCATGAAGATCCATTACGATTTGAAAACCACCATGAAAGAGTACAATGTAGGAGACCAGATTTATCTATACAATTTCCAAAGAAAGCAGGCCAAACAGCGAACATTTTTGCCTACATGGAAGGGACCTTTTGAAATTATAGACAAGATCTCCCCAGTTGCCTACAAGATCCGCATCCCCAAAGGTAGTTTGGCAGAAGGGGAAGACAAGTGGGTCCATATAAATCAGTTAAAGTGGTGCCATCTCAGGCACACTCTGCAGCAACTGGAGGAGTCCTCTGCAAAATCAGAGGGGGACGCTCCAGAGTAATTCAGTTCCAACCCTAAAATATCCCACATATAGGGCCTCATTATGATCCCGGCACTAAACCATGGTGCTATTAGCACCATGGTCCATGCCGGGTCCGCCATGGTGAATGGCGGAATTACCGCCCCATTCCAAGGTTGGCGGGGCGGTAATTCCCCATTCACCATGGCCCCTTCCCCATTCCCATTTTTGGCCCATAGGGCTCAATGGGAATGGGGAAGGCGCTAATTACGGCACCGTAAATTACGGTGCCGTAATTAGCTCCTAGGTCCCTTTGCGGGTTGGTTTTTTAACGCCTGCTAAAAGCAGGCATTAAAGTGCAACCCGTAAAGGGACTCGTAATCAGGCGTTAAGGGTTTAACGGCGCTGACACCTTTTACGGCGCCGTTAACCCCTTAACGCCTGGGTTGTAATGATGCCCATAGATTCTAAAATATTATGATTCTTGAATGAAAATGTCTTCTGATTATGTCTTGATTTTTTTTTTAAATAAGAATGTAAATGTCTATTGATTTATAAAATGTATATGCCGCCCCACTATATCAATAGTGGGGGAGAAATGTCTACGAATAGGCATTGCCGCTTTGCTTTGTCATCCTAGGAGAAAGAAAACCTGGAGACTCACCACGGAAGACGACCTGGGGACCGGGAGCAAAGATCCGAGGGGCCTGGGGTACCGCCCAATACTCCCATCAGGACCGGCAAGGAGAACCGATCGATCCACCCTGATGGAGGAAAAGATGCTGAACTTTGTCATCTGCGGAATCGGAAGAAGATGATGCAGGTATCCTAGCGCGTGGATCAAAACATCCTTTTCACCCGACTCCCCCTCGACTCGAAATCAAAGCGCAGTCGGGCAGGGGGGGCTTGTTGGGTGTCTTGACCCACGTTTGAACTATTATGCTGCAACATTTGGTGCTGTGGGCTTAGAAAATCCAAGATGGCGGAAAAGCCCACATTTGCGCCAGAATCCGGGAAAACTGCGCCGTTTTGCGCACACAAAAATGGTCCTCTGACCTGCCACCCACCAGTGCAAAGAAAGATGGTTTTGTTCAAAATCCGTTTTATTAATGTCAAAAACTGCTAAGATCATGGGCCCGGAACCCCCAAACAAAAATCCAACTCTGGTTGAGTGTTTTACTTTACTCTACTGCAGATCCACATCAATGCCATGTCAAGCAAGGATCATATACTATCAAGTAAAATCCTTTCTTTTTGAAACGTATTAATTCAAGACAGCTGTCAAAAATAGGTGCAGTACCGGCATTGGACACTGACCGGCGCTGGCACTCTATAAATCCTGACAGGAGAGCTGTCTTGCAGAACTCTGCAGTGAACAGAAGGGGGTCTTATGTAATTAAAAGTTTAGAGACTTGCTTTTCCGGAGAACCATTAACACCTCAGAGACACACACAACAGCCCAGGATAACACAAGGCCCTGTTGATTGAGAGGGAGGAGTTTCCCCTGCAGCCTGCAGGACACAACACAATAGCCCCTTTCAATTGAATGGGGTATGCTGATTTTGGGTGTGGACTGTTAACAGTCTTCTGGAGAAAGGAGAGGCCTGTGATCTCTAACTCACCAAGCTTCTGGGGGCGGGGCAGACTGGTATGTGAATTCAATTAAGGGCAAATGTATGTTTGATTAAATTGCTTATAAAATCTTGTATTAAGCTCACAGAAATGTACAATTTGTGGGTCCTTAATATGGAAAATGCCCTCACGATTTGAAACCAAACTCCACTTTGTGCGGTGTTCTTGGTCCGAACCCGCTATTTATTAAAATTGCAGACACTGTGTTTATGCTAGAGACATAGTAAATTACTGTAATATGCTCAGGGAGAGGGTACAGGTCTGTGTAAAGATTTGATGAAAAACCAATGTTGCTAAAGCTACCAAAAACGAAAAAATGTTTCATTTCATAATCCAAGCTCTTAGAAAGATCCGAGTTGGGCAAGAATGTACCTTAATCCATCTGCAATGTGTACATGCAATTTCAACAAACTGTGTATCTGGGCTATATGTGTTTTGGGTAAAATTGATTTTTCTAAGTAAATGCAAAGCGGAGTGTTCTTTCTGTATGCCATAAAATTAATGCCTGATGACACTCCATTCCTTCCCCCAATCAAGGGAGAGAGGAGAGCTTGGCCAATGATAAGTTGTGAGGGGCAGGCTTAGTTATGCCCACGCACACACCCATTTTCAAAACACATAAAAAGAGACTGCTTTGGACAGGCAAGACATTCACTTTTTACTTTCTTGCAAAGCATTTTGCCGGACCAGACAATATCCAGAAGGACCATCTCCAGAACTTAGAATCCAGACTTCAGAACTTTTTCAGTAGTGCCAAGAACTTTTGCCAGAACCAGAGATCAGACCGCTGTGAAGTGCAGAGCAGAGCTGACCCAGAGAGCTGTGACTTCGGAACCACCCGCCAGGAGTCCAGTCCAAACCTGATCAGACCCTGACGGCCTATTTAACCTTTATGGTGTGAGTACTCAGCTCGAACTTTGCAGAACCCATCTCTTAGTTTAAAATAATCTGATTCAAAACATTTGAACCTGTCCAGAACTGCATTATAGGAATGTGTGTTCATTCTGTCATTTCAAAGCTGTAAAAGTGTCATTTTGTCCTTCTGAAGTTTACTTTCTATTCATTATAGTTTTTCGGTAATATCGCTCGATGCACTCGTAAAAAGTGCCGCGATTTGCGATTTGGTCCAATTAGCTCCTGTCAAAATAGCCGCTTTTGCTTGAACTGCTAAAATTCGTTTTCAACCTTCTAATCCCTCATTGCGCATTGCCAGTGTGACTTGAACTAATCTTTAATAGATATCACCTACCCTGAACCTCCTACAGGGAATTAAAATCATTTTTAGCATATTTTTCCCTTCTTTGCATACCACATTTAAAGTATTTTGCCTGTGTTTTAAAATCATCCCTGTTCTCTAAACTTACTAAGGGGGGAACTGAAATTCGTATTGTATTGTGATTGTATTCCTGAAAACCGTGTGCTCCACTTCCATCTCCTTATATTGCATAGGGGGGGAGTGAATTGCCACCAGGGGAAAAGTGAACATATTACCTCTTGTGAAACTCTATCAGTTATTTCTGTACTGCATTCTTTCCATCATTGTTTTCCTTGAAGCCATCAAATCATTCTCAGTTACCTTTTCCTTCCTATACTAACTCTTAAGTAATTAAATCAGTGTGCTAGTGTAACATCCTCCATTGTTGATCACTGTCATATGCCTAAGTGTGCTATCAAATATTAATTTATTCATCAAAGTGCGATATATATATATTGTTTAATTTTTCCAATAAATCTTTTAAATTGCAAAACAAACCTACTTCTTGGCTCAATGAGGTCAGGGGGATTCAAAGAGAGGGGCGTTATATAAGGGTTTATCATCCAGAGTATAACTTGTCATAAAAATATATAAATAAGGGCTTCCCTTGAGCGTCCCAGATGAGGCACTGACTTAGTGGGATTGCTGAATTGAAGTCACTTAACAATGTGCAGGAAGCATTTGTTGCAAATGCAAGGATATTGTGTTGAAGGAAAAATTACTGAGGCAGCTCGGATGATGTGGGCATGTTCACAGAGGGGCAGGTCTTGTTGAATGACAGGATTAGCTGTTAAAAGGAAGGGAAACAGGGGGTGTCAGGGCCATCTGGCAGAGGAGACCTTCAGAAACTTCCTGGGTGACTGTAGATTGAGACGGTAGGAATAATGGGGAAGCAGTTATCCTGGCCTAGAAGTTGTCTCCTTCCTGTGGGCTGACGGAGTGTGCAGAGGTCGTGAAACCTCTTTTGGCTACCAAACCAAAACAGAAGGCTGTTCCAGATATAGCAGAGCAAGGGTCTCATCAGAATTTAAGGTGAATATACCAGTTAATAAGTGAAGGCATGCCAGAATGGATGAGGTTTCATTGTTAGCTAGGGGAAATTAATTTCATGTATAATGTTTCAGGGCCTCATTACATGGTAGGCTTTAAGTTACGGCCCTTACCGGCATGGCGCTAATAACGGGTCCGTGTAGGAAGCAGGCTGCTAATTGCGTGGCATTACGAGTACGCAGGCACGAGCTTAGCGCCATGCCGGTAAGGACCCTACAACCATGCCACAAAAGGCCCTGAAAAGTCCCTTAGCGGCACCGAGGAAAGCGCTGATTGCACTTTCGCCCTTACACAACACGGCATTAGCAGTGACAGCTAATAGCGGTGACGGTAAATAAGTGGAACCAAAGTAGTATCATCGCACAGGAACGGGAAAGAGCACGGCGGCCATCTTTAAAAACACAATCCACTGCCATCCTCTGTACCCAGGACCTGCAGCCACACCAGAGCTTTCCAAAATCATCCACAGACCCACTGAGAATGCCCAAGGCCCAAAAAAAAGGAGCTGAGCGGCAGCGCAAGGAGCGCTTTTCAAATGAAGAGCTGACAATGCTAACCGACACGCTTGCTGCCAACGCAGAGGTGGTGTTTGCCAATGACATGCGGCGTCCCACCCTAATCAAGAAGAAGGAGATCTGGGCAGAGGTGGCCCGTAAAGTCAGTGAAGTGGGCTCCACCCCCCGCACTGTGAAGGATGTCCGGAAGCGGTGGGACGGTCTACGCCTCCGTGTACGCAGCATCCTGGCTGCCATCCGGAGGCTGGCCATGGGCACAGGAGGCGGTAGAGGATCCCCAATAAAACTGCAGGATTGGGAGGAGACCTGTGCAAGCACCATTGGGGTCGAATCAATCAAGGGAGTAGGCGAAATGGAGCTGACATCGTCAGATGTGCCGACATCGTCAGATGGAGGTGAGTGTCCACACAAAACACTGTACTGTGAAACATGAGGTAATCCCCCAAATAGAACCCTGAAATCATCTCATGTATGGGGCCATCAAACATACATGCACACAACCCTGCCCATATGCGGTGCACATCCCGACAGAAACACATGCATGCAGCACCACAGACACGTGTCACCCAGACTCATGCATGAATGACCCACCCAACTGTCTAATGACCTGTATGGCCAAACATGAAGTCCGAATGCATAGAACAGCAGGAACAACAACATCTGCATGAAGCACGTTGACCAATCACCAATGCCATCCCTCTCTTTGTCCCCACAGGCTCACAAACTGACAGCGATGAGCAGGACACTGCGACGCAGGCCACACCCGCTAAGAAACAGGCCAGGGGAATGGAATCAGGCAACATGGCCAGCACGTCGAGGGGCACTGGAAAGAGTGCACTCCCGCAGAGGGCCAAACCCACAAAGCCACCCACGTCACCAAGACGTGAAAGTCTGCCTGAACCAATTTCAGCACCCACTACAGCATTCCCCCCATGCACGATCCACCTGCGGAGGGGACACTGTCCGCTGTCAATAGCTCCATTGCCGAGGCAGCTGCCACAACACCCATGTCCGTTGGGGAGGACACTTGTAACTCGCCCATTCAACACCATACACCCAGCCCCCAGCAGTCAAAGCAATAGAGCCCCTGCCCCACATCACATTCCAGAAGCCATGAGCAGTCTGGGGATGAATTTGTGGCAGGGTGCTGGAGTTCACCGGTGACATCACCTGATGCTGGACAAATACCACAAGGTGCGGCACCCACCGCACAATGCAGGCACAGAGGCCATGACATGGCTATCATCAGACAGCGGCAGGAAGACATTACTGCGCTGGTTGGCCAGCATGTGGGCGAGGCTGCACTTGCGAGGGAGGAGTGCAGGGAGCATGCAAGGGGCATCAAACAAGCCATAGAAGCCAGCACCAACTGGCTATGTGAGGAAATGTCACTTGTGAGGCAGGTCCTCACACGCATAGCAGACGTGATGGACAGGCAGAACCCCCCACCGGACCAATCGTGCACCTCCTCCTCTGCCAGCTCAAGGCAGACCAGCCCCTGGCGCAGATCCTTGCGGGCTATGCGGCGCACAACCTCTCAACCCCCCAATGGTGGCAGAGGCGATGGGAACTAGGGCCAGCCAGATGTTGCTGACACATGTACAGCTATGCAGCACTGATGTACAAGCCATGTTTGGGAGTGTTTTGGGGGAAGGGGGAAAGGGTTTTTGGGAGTGTTGTGGGGGGAGAGGGAAAAGGGTTTTTGGGAGTGTTGTGGGGGAAGGGGAAAGGGTTTTTGGGAGTGTTTTGGGGGAGGGGGGAAAGGGTTATTGGGAGTGTTGTGGGGGGAGGGGGGAAAGGGTGTTTGTGTTGTTGGGTCCATGCACTTCCTTTACTTACAATACTTAATGCACACTGGTGACATGACAAATCACAGGAGTGGACAATTTCATTGTGAATGTGTGCTTTACTGGTGGACACGGCACAGTGTAAATTTCACCACAAAACCCAGTGCCCAAATACCCACATCCATTGAACACTATTCATCCATGTGTATTAGAAATATTAGTCTATCAGATGCTGGCACACAGCACGTCTCTCCTGGGCATCGCCACCTGCATGACCTGCAGCCCCATCTTCTCCCTCCTCATCGCCATCACCATCCTCACCAGGTGGTTGCAGTTCAATGTCAGGGGGAAGTGGCACATTCCATCTGATACACATATTGTGCAGCATGACACATGCCATGGTGATCTTGGCCACCTTCTCATTCCCGTACAGGAGTGCCCCACCTGACCTGCTGAGGCACCAGACCCGTGTCTTCAAAAGGCCAAATGTCTACTCAATTACCACGTGGGTACGGGTATGTGCACAATTGTATTCATCTTCGTGCCTGTTCTGTGGGTTTTGTACAGGGGTAAGGAGCCACCTCTTCAGGGGATAGCCAGTATCACCTGCATGGGTGCAACAATGGGTATGTGTAAGTGTTTACATCAAGTGGAACCTGTACACATCACACAAATCAACTTTGCATTGTGAATCACATCCACAAATCCCTGCATACATGGAGGTAACCAAACTAACTGCAATGTGGGAAGGTGATGTAGTCCTTGCAAGTGGACATGCACCGTGCATGTCTATGGCAGTTGATGCCATGTACCGAGTGAGGTCCAGTCATTTTTGTATTTTGGTCCAGGCACCGTTTGGACCACACTGCTAGTGAACTGCCATTCCGAAGTTGATGTCCCCATGCTGTCATGCGGCACTTCTGTAGTGGTGTACGGGTGTGCATCAGTATGATGGATAGAGGTAATCCCTTTGTATGCACTCAAGGTCGCATTTCCGTTGTGATGCAGTTCAGCGTGCATTTCAATTGTCCATATTGGCTGCATGTAGCTGTGTTATAGGGGTTATGGTCTGATGTGCAATGTGCATGTTGATGGATATGTCATGATTGGGTTAATGGGTTTACCTCATTGTTGTGCAGCTTACTACTTGCACGTGGTTTCCATGTGTCAGGTCCAGTGTGGGCTGCATTGGGGGGCCGTGGTGTGATTCTGTATGGGCATAGTTGACCATGACAACTAATGACACCCGGTTGGAGTATGCTTCCCCCCCCCCCCAATCACACCCGGTTGGAGTATGCTCCCCCCCCAATCACACCCGGTTGGAGTATGCTTCTCTCCCCCCAACCACACCCGGTTGGAGTATGCTTCTCCCCCCCCCAACCACACCCGGATGGAGTATGCTTCTCACCCCCCCGGATGTACTGCCCACATCACAATGCCATGTGCTTGCCATGCTACTCACCAAATAGCCACAAACGTTGTTCAGCATGTCGTTCCATGTAGCGTGGTATTGTTGAGTTCCGCAGGACCATTGAATCATGGGTTGATCCAGGATTGTGGGCACAACAATGTGTGATGATCTTGTTGGAGTCACATACCATTTGGACGTTGATGGAGTGGTATTGCTTTCTGTTTCGGTACACTGCCTCATTGGCATGTGGGACAACCAATTCCACATGGGTACAGTCGATGGCTCCGATGCAACTTGGGATGCCTGCCAGTGAATGGAAGCCAACCTTGGTGTTAGAGATGTCCTGGGCAGTCCATGGCAGGGAAATGTTTTCACTTGTGTGCTTCAGGAGGGCATCGAGCACCTGGTTAGCGTGCATGAAAATACTGGTTGTGATATGCAGTATCTGCCCTTCCGTATGCTGGTAGGTGCCTGTGGCCAGGAAGTGGAGCACAGCTACCACCTTCAGTAGAGAGGGGATGGCAGTACGGATGTCTATGAGGCTAACTATGTCGTTGTGTACCATGTCCACAATGGTGGTGATGGTATCCCGATCCAGACGGTACAGGGTGTGTATCTGCTCAGGGGTTAGGTTGAATAGACTGGCTCTGATCCTGGGGATTTGTGGCTGCCTCTCTGGTACAACTAGATGCACTGGTGGGGCTTGCTGTGCCTGTCTCGCCCTCCTCCTCCTCCTGCGTCTCCTCTGTACTGCCTGTTGTTGTTATTGTTGTTGCAATGCAATCGTGTCCTCCAGCCCATATAATGCTGCTAGTATTGGAATCATTTTGGTGTGTGAATGGATGTGGGAACGGGTGTGGTGTGCTCCTTTTGTGCTGGCCCAGTCTCCATTGCCTCCACCTGTGCTGATTGTGGGCACCTGTGGCGGTTGGGAACACTGCACATGGCCCTTTATGGGTGGTTCGCGATGCCACTATTTCCGACATGCCGGTATGGGCTTTTTGAGACTGCCCATGCTGCTATTTGCATGTCTTGTAATGGACTCCTATTTCCACCATGCCGCTATTGCTGCCATGAAGAGTCGCACGCCCACGACCATGGCGCTATTAGAGGTACTGTGCTTAGCGGTGCTGCTAATAGCAGGTAGGCGGGTCATAATTGGAAGGTGCGGTTAGCGATGCCGGTAATCCTTTACCGGCATCATTTTTCCCTTAACGCCTACCGTGTAATGAGGCCCTCAATGTCAAAAGTGAATGCAGTTCTGACATTACAAGTTTTTTATTAAGCGTAACTTCTGCCAAGTCCCGCAATTCAAGGTCCGGGTTGAGCGGACTACAGTTCATTCTATTATTGAGTTGTGCTCTTTGAAATTTTCTTTATTCTTGCTTTTCCACATTTGCACTGACAAATATGTTCAATGTATGATAGTTGCAGTGTATGAGTGGTAAGCTATCTGTCAAGATAAATACACAATGCACAAATCGCTACGTGTTCTGATACATTTTTATGACATTTGGGTCATCTTACTTAATCTGCTCATACTGGCATGTGCATAATGGTAAATGCTTTCATGCAAATTATCTATTGTGGGCTCTGTAGATAGAAAGTGAGCGAGTGTGCATTATTTCATGTTTGCATGTATACAGCTGAACAGATCTGTCATCAAGGCAGTAGCCCAGCATCATAGATAAGTTTCTGGGGATAGCCAGAGACACTGTCAAAATACAAGTGTAATAAGTCCACTTTCTTTTACTTTACGAGGCCCCGGCCCAAATACAGACATTAGTATATGTTCTGAGGGGAGCATTATCATTATAGATAAGGAAGACACCAATGCATTACTACAGTGAAACCTAACACCATTTTACAACAATAATAGAAGACCCCAAAATGAGGTGTATCCCCTTTAGTATAGGTGCCGGAGCCATGAACCCCTTACCGCCTCATTACGAGTTCTGCTCGCGGGATCCGCTAAGGATGCCTGGTTTCGGGTCCCGCAAGCAGACCAGGGTTCTAACAATGGGCCTGTTATTAACAGGCCTGTTGTTAGCACCCTCTCCATTCCCATTAAGCCCCATGTTGGCTCGAATGGGAATGTGGATAGGTTCCTTGAATGAGGAATTACAGGGTCCTCCAAGGTCGGAATGGCCCGGTAATTCCTCATTCAAGGAACCCGGACCCGGTACCCGGTAAGGGGGTAGCCATGCTGCTAATAGCGGCATGGCTACCTCCTAACTCGTAATGAGCCCAATATCTCTAACAGCCTGTAGTTAGTAAGCTCATTTGTATTTCCCATCTCATCTTTTTGGAGAGGTTTGATGTACTCTGATTTGAATGAGTTTGGCACTATTCCTGTGTCTAGGGATAGATTCACTGGTAGTCGGATGTCGAGGGCTGGTGTTTCGTGGGTGAGTAGCTTTTTGTAGATATCCAGTGGGTATGGGTCACTTGGAGATCCGGCTATGTTGGTTTCTTTAAATAGTTTGTCCAAGATTTCCTCACTTATCGGTTTGAATCGAATGAGTGCTGTCTTTATTGTTGGGGTGCTGGTTTCGGGGAGGGTGTTGTTTGTGGTCTTTTGGGATGTGGTAATGGCCTGTTTTATTGCTTCTATTTTTGCTCTGACGTGGGCCATCATGCTGTCGCATAGGGTTTGTGAGGGTACAGAGCTGTTGTTGAATGATGCTTTTCTATTTTATTTGCTTTATGATTGTAACCATTTATTTTGTGGATTTGTTGGCCATTTCATTCTCATGGGATAGTATGCTTTCTTGACTTTCAGGACTTTTCAGCATTTTTATAGCCACATTTGTCATTGGTAGTTGAATTTGTCCTTCTAGTTGTAGTGCTTCCTCCATCGCTTTTCTAGTTTACAGTTATTTTTTAAATTAATTTAGTTCCCTCAGTTCCTCTGTGAACCATCTTACTGTCACTATTTTCAGTGTGGTTTTAAGGGTGCTTGTACAACAAACGCATCTGTGATCCAAGCATGAATGTTCTCCTCATCTCTGGTGTAATTATTTTAAGGGGGGAGTTGTCTGATGCAGAAGTTTTGAATAGCTGCGTTGAAAATTCAAGGTCAAGTCTTTTCCATTTTCTTTTGTTTGTTGCCAGGAGTTTTGTGTTTGTTGGCATCATGTCTCTGAGGATTCTGATGGTGAAATGTATCATATGATGGCTTCTCCATATTATTTGTTAATTGTGGGGCAGCAGTTGAATGTTCATCCCTGCAGAACATTGCATCTTTTGCATGTCCCGCTGCTTGAGTGTGTGCTATCCCTATTTGCTTGAGATGAAGAGTTTCCAGTAGGGTGCTGAGGGTGTTGGTTGTGGATTTTTTGTGTCTTTTGATCCAGATGTTGAAGTCTCACTGAACAATTATGTTATTGTTATTTGTGCAAAGGTTAGCTAGGACGTAGGTGAATTTTGCAGCAAACCTAGGGTTACAGTTGGGTGGTCTGTATATCAGAAGGAAGAGTATGTGTAAGTGGTTTATGAGCTTGAGGATGACTAGGAGTGAATCACAGTCTTCTATATCTGAAGAAGATAGTGATGAGGAACCAATGTGATTTTTATGTGCTAGTGCGAATCCCCTTCCTCTTCTGGTTTCTTTGCTAGATTGCAATAGTTTGTTGTTGTCCGTGATGGCTTCATGAGTGATTACTTTGTAGTTGCCTGAGAGCCCTTTTTCTGTGAAGAATAGAGGCTCCATGCTGCCTTCTCTTAGGAGGCCGTAAAGCTATGTTTTGTGCTTTTCCATATATTATACATTGAGTAGGCTGCATTACAGTGTGTGTGATTTGGCTTGTTCTTTGTTAGCTATTATTCCTAGATTTTCAGCGAGGGCAGTGATTGTAGTCCTTGGAATCTCTTTTGAGCTGACAGTGTAAGCTGTGCCTCATCGCACACGTTCCTTTTTTTTTTACACCTTTCAGATGTAGTTAGCTTAATATCAGATTTGTAAATCTATCCTTAATATCTCTCAATTATCTGAGCTTCAGAACTGGTTTGGTCATGCATAGGTTTATTCTTCTGTAAAGCCAACACATGTTTTGACCCATGGGTTCTTTACCAAGGCTTCATACATGTAAAAAGTCACATATCAATCAGAAAGTGTAATCAAATTAAACCACGTGCATACATTATACAAACATGATTATATTGCACAGCAGGAAAATAGTAGCCCAACACATATATATTCCATCTACATCATAAGGGGGTTCAGCAAATTATTTGCAGAGTGAAACAACCGATATATATTTATAAAAATGGTAAAGTATGGAGTTGGGAAAAAGACACAGAAAAAGACAGAGGGGTGAAAACCAGAGAAATTGATAGTTGTGAGGGTTGATAACAAAGGCAATCATGTTGTGTAAACAATGTGATGTTGTGTAGCCTCAATCAATTTAATTAAAATGGCTTTGTTTTTTATTCCAAAATTGTCAAATGGTTCTAGTGCACTTCTCGAAACAGCTAGTACTATTGACCATCATGTTGCCCATCTCTGTTGGGCTGGTATATTTATTGCTGATTGTACCGTTCTGTCTAATTGGTCAGGAGTTTCATTAGGTTGCGTGATGGGTTTCTCAGTTCCGAGTTGTTATAGTTAGATATTTGGTTGTTGGGGTACTTCTTTTTGCAATATTTAGTTATGTAAGGGGTGTAGGTGGTGAAGGATTCTAGTCTACCTCTGGTTCTTACACATGTATTTCCGAAATGTTCTTCTCCATTGTCTAGTTCTGTTTTTTGGGGTTGGTGGACTGGTGGTATAGTGGGGGTTCCTCTTGTATTCCCTGAGTCCTTTGTTGTAGGCTACTTGATTTCTGATGTAGTTGATTTGTAGGTGGGGAGGTAGTGGGAGATGTATGATATCTTTGTTTTAGTTTTTATCCAGAACTTTAGTTAGTTTACAGCGGGTTTGAGGTGATTTAGAGGGGGTTTGAATTCTGGTAGGTAGTTCCTGTTGTTCGATTAGGTTTAGTTTCTTTTGTTTTTCTTGTTCTGTTTTCCATCCTTGTTAGTTCGTCCTTCTTCAATCAGGGCATATTTGTAGAGGTGGATATTTCGTGATTGTTGAGGGTTGGTAGTCTATTAATGTTGTGGCAGTGTGTCAAGCTATTTCTGTGATCGGCTTCCTTGGTTGGGGGGGTTTGCTGACATTGATAGGTCCTGTTGGTTCTAATCACGCAGGTTATGCAAGGATGTTGGGCAAATACAAAACTGAGTTGACTGTATTTGTTGGGCCAACACATTGGTGAATGACTCGCTATGTGTACAGGGACATGCAGGCGGAGGTCTGTGCCTCATACGCCTTTTGGATCCTCTTTGGTCACAGGGGTGAAGGCCCTCCTTTGATGACATTTGTCTTGGTCTCTGAAGGTTTCTGAGGTTTAGCAATAATATGTGTCAGATCAGTCATAGTTGTAGTGGATGAGGTTGGGTTAGGGGTGTAAATCCCATATGAAGTCAAGGTCCCTCATGTGGTGGATTGTTTTGTGGCCACCAACCCTTATGGTGGGGAATTTCTCACAACTTCATGGTAGCAAAGTTTACAAGTAGCTGAAATGTTATGATGCTGAGGGATAGAGCTACCGTGGTGGAAGACCCGCTGTGGTGGTTGTTTCATTCTGATTGTCTTCGTGACTTTGAGTTCTGTATTGGTAATGTTTGGGATGGCTACATTTGAGGCAGTGGAACCATACAGTGGCATGAGTCGTGGCAGCAGAATGCAACAATGGCCATGTTTAGGGTGGTTAAACTCAAGGGTGATTAAAGTGCAGTCTTGATATAATCCAAGGTGGTTAGGGTTAAATTTGACTACATTCAGTAGTTGTGAAGGTTCAAAATGTGGCTAGATTGAAAACCAAAGAGATTAAAAGGGGCTATATTTAAATATGTAGAATTCCAGGTGGCTAAGTTCAGAGGTGGGAGGTTTTGAAATGACAAAACCCAGTGGTGGTACTATTTTGGTTGGTAGGATTCATGATTTATGGAAGTAAATACAATAGGGTTTGTAAGAGGTAGGTTCAGAGAGGTAGGTTCAAAAAGTGACAGAGTTCAGGATGTCAAAGCTTAGAGTGGCAGAAATTCAAACGAGAAGAGATACACCAGGCTCAGTTCAAGTCAGTAGGAATCAGAGCAGTATAGTTTAAAGACGCTAGGTTTGAAAGCAGCAGGAGACGGGACGTGTTGACATTTAATGGCAATTCCTGTCATATGTCATGAATACTTGCCATTTGACAGCAATGCATGGAATATCATGTGAGTAACTGGGCTTTTAATGGCAATATCTGGCTTGTGTCATGCCAACTTTCCCTTTTATTATAGTATCTGATATTATGTGAGAACATGGAATGTACTTGGATTACATTCATTTGTATTTAGAAAGCTAAACACACCAATGTCTATAACATCATCTTGTGATACATCCAGTGACTAAATTAAACTAATCAATAAACAATCAGGGCCCAGTAATAATTTGCAAAATAGATAACATTATGCTCCCAGCAAATTGTACAATTCAACCTATTATACAACCGTATTAATGAAAAACAATAGAAACAACGCACACACGTCTATCTCCAGGTATGTAAAGTCCCATTAGAGACATTATCCATACTTCGATAAAAATAAAATCTAAGAATATCAAACATTGTGTAGAGGTTGGAGGGATTGTACCATATACAGCAATGTGTATATGTGCACGTTACTTTGCTTTGAGGACAAATATTCGGCACTAGGTACCTTTTAAGTATAAGAGTTAACAATAATAATATAAAAGAATTCACACCAGCAATTCAGTTGGATACAGATCTTCAAATGAGAAATTACTTGAGACAAACTGCTAATATGACAGCACCTGCCTACAGCCAATAATACACATGTGTCAAATTTGTCTCTATCCTAACACTTGTGGCAGTGAAATTCATCATCAGGATCTTAAATTAAAAAAAGAAAACGTAGATTGAGCATAATAGGACAAATACAGCACATTGTGATTGTATAGTTCCCGACACAATGTGAGACACAACTATTACAGAATCACAGGCTATCTGGCACATTTGCCTGGGTAACCTATTACATATTCTCACTGTTCAATTTACATAAAACCTAGCCTCGTCAGCCTGGGTTAAGTCTACAAGTGTTCAAGGTTATGGAAAGGGATACCCCATTTATTACATAGGCAACGTGTGAGATTAACTAATATGACTGCAATCAAGGCCATTGCTCCTCACTGTATTGAACTAAAAAAGTACATTTGCAAATATGTTTGGACTGCATTACTGCAAAAGATAACTACCCCCCACCTAGACCATGACTATTTCCCATAATGTAAACCCCTAGCACTCCAATAGGTCACCCTCATGGTATATGATGGGAGGGCTGCAATTATTTTCCTCTTTCTCATACAAAACAGACAGAAGATCTTTGAGTTGATGGATTATAGCTTCTACGTCTATAGTATCCTATTGATTAATACATCTCCCTATTCATCCCTCAAGTGGATGCTGTCTCCGTAGTAAGCGCTAGTGTGCTGCCTATGTAGGTTAGGGGAAAGAAAAGAGACTGACCCTTCCCTCTCTCAATACTTTTACTGATATCCAAAAATAGGTGCACACTCTTGGAAGTCAAATATGCCTTTTTATTACTTCCTCATAGTGTGTCTTATGAACTAGAAAAAGAACAACATTTAAAACAGTCTTTTAGAAATGTATATGTGGATCTATTTCCACCAGCATTTATAGAGAATTAATCTGTTCATTAAAATGTTATAACTTTTCTGAGCTTGCCAAATATATGCCTGTCTTGGAGGTTCAGGTCAACACCCTGAGCCTTTTCTGTATAGTTGACCGGTTTCAGCGGAATGGATGTTGCTATCCGCTTTCTTCAGAATTTAACCCTGACGTGACTAGTCAAGTTTCAGAAATTTAAAAAAAGATAACATTATTATTCTTCTTTAAATATCCATCTTCTAGTTGGGGGAGTTTGTCTCTTGTTTCCTATGCAAACGACACCCAATGCTTGGCTTTTTCTTTTTTCTTTTGTTGGGGTCTCCTAGTGGTTACCTACCCTGCATTCTGTCCCAATGTGTGGTCTTCAAATCGTCTTTCAGGACTTCCGCCTCAATCTAACTGATTGGCTACGAGTTGATGGTCCACTCTGCCTGGATTTTGTTCGGCCTCGTATCCTGATAGTACACCCTTATTCTTGCTGCAATTATGCCATCACTTAGTGTAAAAATTAAGAATGGGTGTCAATATCTTTTGCCACATCTCTGTCCAATTGTTCATATCACGTTGACTACTTTTCAAGTATATTGTTTAAAATGTGGGGATACAAATTTACCCCATCACCCTCAAAACAGGGATCATAGCACCAGGATATACATGGGGGTTCATGCCGATAAACCCCAAGCAGACCATGGACGCTGTTCAACGAGAAAAAATAATAATTATAATATGTATATTTGGGATGGTACAATCAGCATGCTCCCATTTGGTGAAAAGCTGCAAATTATGTCTCACATAGTTTTGCTCCATGTTAATGAAGATATGTATGTGTTCACTTTAATCACATACAGGCATGGTTTGATCATAGGCAAAGGCCAGAGGAAAATGTAGACCGTTGAGCAAGCCAAACATTTGAAATTCATTTACATATATCAGAATGGAAAGGGGGCGAGTAAGCCACCTTTTCATTGAAGGTGCAGACTGGTAGGGAGAATTCTCCAGAATGGCTAATTTCCCTTACGAATGGCTAATTTCCCTTACCTACTGAGTCCCTCAGCAGCTTTCCTGGATTTCTAGGATTTATTTTCTTCACCTTGTAAGAGTGTGAGCCCTTTTTCCCACTCTTACATGTGTTTTGCTGTGTGTTTTTAACATGTTTGTGTTCATAGACTGTGGAGCTTCACCAACTCCATAGGCATCATCTTTTTACTGTGTTACACAGCACCTTTAGGGCAGTGACACAGGGTTGTCTTTTTCAGACTTCCCACTTTAAACTCAGTTTTCTGGGACTGAATACTGTCTCTCAGAACATGTAAAGTTGCCATTGACTTTATTAGTCTTTTTAAATTCACAGACCCAGTACAAACTATCTTACATAGAGTTATGGATTGGGGTAATAGTTATCCCTTTGTGTCTGTATCTCATGGAACATTATTTTGTTCCCCTTTCTTTAAGATGTGGCAGGCGGCAGTGGTATCTACCCTATTTTTCCTACCGTGGTCTATTTAAATAACCTTGGCACTGTTTTAGGCTTAGTGAGTAGTCTCGAACTTAAATCCACTGGACACCATTTACTTTTATTTGGTTCCGGCTGGGTATTTTCGACATTTCTTTTTGTAAAGGTCTTTCTCGTGTTTTACTCTGTGCACCAAACGAGGTTTGTTTCCTTTGTTTGCCATCCTTTGGCGGGCTTATGCACAGAAGCCCTCCTTAGGCACCTGAATATCTGAGGGGGACATGATGTGGGGGAGGGGTTTGAGACTCCCTGCACAGGGTCTCCTTGGAGACCCATGTCACACTCTGTATGATTGGCTGTGGTGACTGTCCCCCCGGGACAGCCACCATGCTGTGTGATTGACAGCCAGGCTGTGTGAATGGGGGAAAACTGCATAAAAAGCAGGTCTAGGGGACTAGGAAGGCAGAGTTGCCACAGGATCGAGAGCACCAAAGAGAAGCTGACAGAAGAGGGTCTCTACCACGCCTGAACCTCCCGGTGAAGCCCTGCTGTGGGACCGAATCTCCATACTTCAAGGACAGGGAAGATCTGCAAGGAATCTTCTCCCCTTGAGCTGGTGGGACCAACCAGTTCGCCAAACTGCAAGCCAGGCCTCCCTCCTCTGGTCGAATCTGCTGTGCACAGCTACAGTGAATCGGATAGCCAGGAGGACCGGACACTGCTTGGGTTTTAAGGAGCGCACCTTTTATCTGTTGCTTTGCTCTGCTGCTGGAGTCTTCCAAGGGCAGTGCAGGACCCTCCAGTCTTCATACGTCGTGTCAGTCCGACGGTTGCTTCAGGGACCGTGAGCCTGCAGGACCTGCCAGGAACTTCTGCCTCAGCTACAGCCTTCTTCTTCATTTAAGATACTTTTCTAACCCAGTTGTTCGTTGCGTCAGACCGTATTGAATGTGTTTGAAATCTTTCACCAATCCGAGGGCTTGTCCTTCTCTATTCTTTAAAGTAACTTTTCTTCTGACCAGCTTCGTTCCGAACTTTTGGCAAAGACTTAACGCAAAATACTCTGAACTGTGTGATCCTCTGCAAAGACTCTGGTCCATTGACTTTGGCTCAGGCTTCTTGATTTGATTTCCTCACCTTAGTAGCCTTTTCTAGTTTGCCATGCTTACTTATTTGTTGGTGCTGCTTAATTTGTGTCCAACCTTGTCTTTCACTCCCTTTTAAATTGCTGGAGTGCCATTTTGCTCACACTTCATTTTGAGCTTAACTTGTCCAGAATCTATAGGGTGGTGTGTAGTATAATAAGAGTGTGATTTTTCTACTGCTTTACTTTAGTGAATTGTTTTACAACAGATGTGTAAATAAATGTATATTCTTTTACTCAGAAACCTTGAGTCAGTGTTTGTTTGACCCATTGTAATTGCTGTCCCTTGTGTAACTATTGATACTGCTCACTTTATTCTTGAGATAAGTCTGGCTGCTCAGCCATCACTACCACTTTACTGTGTAGTACAGGCTTGTACCAAAGGTGAATTTGTACTGTGACTTGTAGTCTTAATTGTGTGTGGTTTTCCCAAAGGGTACTGCATATGATTCTGCCTAACGCTAGTGTACAGCGTTGAGGATCAAGTATAGTGATTACAATTAGAGTGCTGCTATTACCTTGGATCAACTAACCACAACGTTAAACATCAATAAAAAGCAATATTAATTATGTCTGATATGGAAAGCTACAGTCAGGAGACCCTCCTTAGTTGCACTGTGGATTATCTGAAAAATCTGTGTAGAGATAGAGGGGCCGATTCATGGAACAAATGTGCCCTGAAAAATGTGGCACAAGCTGGCACAACAGTGAAAAACCAAGCGCACGCGCACGTGTGCGATTCATGGAAGGCCCTGCATGTGTTTTCCCAGGGATATGCGCCAAATCCACCTGTGGCGCACACGGGCGCACACGTGATTGCAACATCCTGAACGCCGTCCGCGGACGCACACAACGTGTAGCGCACACACCAAAAAGGGGCGGAACATGGGCAGAACATGCGGAATGGGGAACAACGCGTGAAAATGAGGGTGTAACTAGGGAAGTACTTTTGGGAAATACACGGAACGCCCACACGCAAGCAAACTGCACGTATTCATGGAATCGAATACGGGAAACCCGCGCACGCCAAAAGACGCGCACAGGCTTCAACACATCCGCCACACGAAGGCAGGCAGAAGCATCCCTGCGCCGTATAAAAGTGCACACAAACAACAAACACGTATATACAGATGCGATGAATGCCCCATTTGTCACAGCACTGATCGTGGGACACCGCAGGAGGAGGAGAATAGCCAGGCCCCGAATTCTTTTGCCCCGGACCAGCCTTTTTGGGATGCCTGATGACCAGGTCTATGGCAGGTATAGGTTTCCACCTTGTATCATCCTAGACCGGGTCAGGGTTTGGGAAGATGACCTTACATCACCCACCCTGAGATCCCAAGCATTGATCCCCTTGGAGAAGGTGCTCAATGTCCTGCATTTTTTGGCCACTCGGACATTTCAGAGGACAACTGCCATAATCGGGGGTGTCTCACAGGCCACGCAGTCACGCTGTCTACACCAGGTGTTGGCAAAAATGACTGCGCACCCCTCTGTCCGCAGGCACATATACATGCCCAGTACACCTGCAGAAAGGCAGGCCGCGGTCCAGGAATTTTACAGGGTGGCACACTTCCCCAAAGTGCTCGGTGCCATAGATTATACCCATGTGGCCCCACGTCCACCTAGGGCCACTGAGCACATCTATCGAAACTGCAATCACTGGCATTCCATCAACGTGCAGGTTGTATGCGATGCCAAGGGAATCATCACCTCTGTCTATGCAAACTACACTGGGTCTACCCATGACAGTTTCATATACAGAATGTCCGCCCTGAGCCGGGCCCTGGAAGCTGGGAAGCATGGCGATAAATGGCTCATATGTGAGAACAAATGCCCGTGCACATGCATGCATGTCACACACAGACAAATACACAAACGCAACTAATCACAACCATAATGGCCTCCCCAGGGGACAGTGCCTACCCTGTGAGCAACCACATGATGACGCCAATACGGAACCCCACCCCACCACACCACCCCAGGTAAAATACAACGCTGCCCATATTGCAACCAGGGCCATAGTGGAGCGCACATTTGGAGTGCTCAAGTCACGCTTCTGCTCCCTTGACCGCTATGGCGGGAAGCTACTATATGCACCCCCAGTAGTGTGCAGGATCATTGTGGCAGCATGTGTCCTGCACAATGTTGCAACACGGCGGGACGTACCGGTGGACATGGTGGTGCCCCCAAATCCCCAAACACAGGCACAGGCGCTGGCCATGGGAGGTGAAAGGGCACGGCGAGGCAGCCCGGACCCAGCTTGTGGCCACATTTTTCCCCTAAACTCCCACCCCTGCGGAGTGCACACAGGCCTGGCACATACCAGGTGACAATTGATGATGACAAAGAGACAGTCAACTGTCACAACCTTAACACCCTGAGAATGTTGCCACGGATATGCTACATTGTGTGCATCCCTAGCTACTTAAACATAACCAATCCTGTGTGACCGAAATGAACACATGCAAGGTGTGTATCACACCACCCCCCTGCAAAACAGGCCATGACAATCACTGGTATGTCACACAAACCCTCCCAACCCACATCACCCTTGTCGGCCACACCACGACATGGCATGCAACAGCAAAAGCCCAACACATGACCAATTAGATACAACGTGACATGTGATAAATGGAAAGAGGCCCGAGACAATCACACCTGACATGGAATCAGATGAAATGACTGACCAACAACCTCCCACACTTACAAAGTCATACACAAATGCATGCCACCAGTGGTACCATCAACAAAACACTGAATGCCTGTTGTCATGCACATTGGCCAAGCCCAATCCGCTCATTCCTAACCCGTTTGCTGTGTGTGTCTCCTGCAACACACTGCTCAGCACACACAGCACAGTGAGCAGCCATTGTGTTGGAGTTACACCTTGAGCATCATATAAAAAGGACAAGCTACAAAAATAACCTACTGCCGCATGTACACGATCCCCAAATGTTAAGTGATCATGTGCTGCAGGGACACAGCATGCCAGAGAAGGCAATCTGTGTGCACGTGTGGGTATGGAAGGGTGGTTGTATGTGTGGTGGAGCATTGTGTAAGTGTGTGTGTCAGTGGGGAAATGCACTCAATACATGCATGTGAAATCAAGTGACCCTCAGTGTCCTGTACACATCACATGTGAACATTGCCCATGTGTACACCCCAGCATGTCAAACCACAACAATCCCCTGACACCTGAAAAGTAAACACAACACAGGAACAGCCATTGACCAGCAGAACACATCACGTACATAGTACCCCACAATTAGAATGTCAGAGAGTGCCCAAACACTGTAGCCCAAGCGTACTGTCCGACAACAAAAGGCCCTCCCTCATTGACACATCACCATGACCTTCTGAAGAACTGTGTCTGGGGTCCGTTGTTTCTTCCTTCTAGCCTACCTGGCTTTAGGATCCCCCTACCTCTTGGTTTCCATGTTCTACCTTGCGTGCATCGTGCATTTGAACACATATGCCATTGATGTGCCTCACACATGACTGGACTCACATGCCTCAAGCTCATGTCCCTGCACATACACATCCATACATGGGCCTTTCAAGACATATGCCCAAGCTGCACACACCTGGCACACCTCAACATGCACTGCATCCAATCAGTACACATGGACACTTACCGCTTGACTCCGGACGGGTATGCCTCTCAAGGACCTGGATGTGAAGCGCTGGGCGTATACGTTCCAGGACCCTCATCTGGTAGTTGGTAAGACAGACCCAGCACCCCTCTGCATCCAGTGCCTCCAAGAGGCGCCGGGCCTTGATGAGGGTCCTGGACCTAAAGTCCTCCCAGTGCTTCCGGACGTGTCATATGTCGCAGGATGCCACCCCCTGCACGTTGATGGCAGCCACGATGTCCTTCCAGATCCTCTTCCATCCATCATTGGCAGCGCGTGGTCTTCCGAAGAGGGCATCTCAATGCCCCAGAACTTGTTCCACCAGGATACCAACTTCCTTTTCACTGAAACTGGTAGCCCTCTGCCTCTCTGGCTGGGGGTTGCCACTGGTGCCGGATGGTGTTGTGTCGGACATGGCAACCCCCGAGGCAGGTGTGTGTGGGCAACTGGGTCCTGGGGCTGTGCTGTGGAGTGATGGTACTTCAGTCGGGAGTAGTCTGTTCCAGCAGGGGTGGTCACTGCAACTGGACCCCTGCAGATGGCAGATGTGCAGGCACCAAATGAGGGGTCACGGTGGCAGCAGGCAGGCAGTCAGCAGCAGAAGGCTCGTGGGAGGCTGCTCAGGGCTCTGGGGGGCAGTAATTCAGCCATCTGGGCAGGAGCGTGGTCTTCCATGTATTGTCGCGTGGCCAGTTTGATACGGTGTGATTTGGCACGTGAAAAAACAGCACATCAGCGTGTAATTCGAGGAAAGGCCCTTAGCGCGTAAGCGCATCTGTGACGTAACATGTGCGGGCATTTCCCTCGCCATGGGTTGAAGGTCCCACGTAGGTTTGCATCGCTCTGTACGTGCTCTTCATGGGATGCTGTATGTGTATTCCGGGGGTGCACGTGGACTTTTACATGTGTTTTCGCTAGCGCGAGTGGGATACGTGTATTCCAAGTGGTGTGTGGGGAGTTTTCTACACGTTTTCACTGGTGCGAGCGGGGTACGTGTATTCTGAGGGGTGCGCAGGGAGTTTTCCATGTGTTTTCACTGGCGCGAGCGGGGTATGTGTGTTCCGAGGGATGCGTGAGGAGTTTTGCACGTGTTTTCGCTGGCGCGAGTGGGGGTACGTATATTCCGAGGGGTGCACAGGGAGTTTTCCATTCATTTTTGTGCTTGGGGTGGTTGTATGCTGGTCTCCTGGCCTTTGCGCCATGTAGGGGATTTGTGTGATGTTTTTGGCGCGTGGGGTTGGGGGCGTTACTGGTGCTGCTGCAGGGTCACTCCACCACTCTGCGCCACGGCTGGTCATGGATGTTGAAATGCATGAATACGCTGTGTGCTGAAATGGGTTTTGGCGCACACGGCTGGCGCAGACTGCTGCACGGGCACTCTGTGCACCAGCCACATGCACCACTTGTGTGCCGAATTCTATGAATTACCCCAAGAATCTCTCTCTTACATAAAAAAAAGTCAGAATTGATTGAAAGGTTTTTAGAGAAACAAAGTCTGGAGAGTGGGTCTGACATACCTAACCACTCAGCAAATGTGGAAAATTATGAGGATGATAATGTATCAATTGATGAGTTAGATGAGGCAGATGTGTCTCACAATGTAGGCCTCACTGCTCCTCTGCCTGCTCAGCAACCTCAACCTTTGTCCACTGGGACCCGACAGGTCCTACACTCAGACCTGAATTCATTGCTCTAGAAAAGATGAGGCTTGAATTGGAATTTAAACGTATACATGCTCAAACTGAACACAAGCATCAAGAACTTAAGCGCAGAGAAATGGAGTTGAATCATGCCTTAGAAACGAAAAAGTTGTCTTTATAAAATCTTTCCCTCACAGAGTCTTCTAGGTCTTCCAGTCCTAAGAGACGCCATATGCCTAAAGAAATTGTTGGTATGTATGAGGCTAAGCTTTATATTTTGGATTGGTTGGCAATGTTTGAATATAACCATGGAATTCAAGACATCACAGGAAATCAGTTGCTTCCTTGGCTCTTCTCTAAGCTTCCCACTGTTGCATCTGATGTTGTGATGGAGTTGGGGGAGGTGGATAGGATGGTTTATGAGTTTGTGAAGCTTAGACCCCTTCCCAGTACCTTAAGAGGTTTAGGACCCTCAAAAAGCATGATGGTACCCCTTGGGCTACCTGGGGCTACCTGGGTATGTGAATCTTTGAAAAACCTAGATGGTAGGGTTTAGGGTTACAGGGTAAACACTTATGAAGGTATAAGAAATCTTGTTATGTTGGAGTCAATGTATGATGCCTGCTCTCCTGAGCTCAGACAGCACTTGGTTGATTCTAAGGAGATAGATCCAAAGAAGGTAGCTAAGGCTGCCGACTTGTGGTTTGCCAACAGGGCTACTCAGAAGGATTCTGGGGCAACTCAGAAGAAGGATGAGGGAAAGCAGCCAAAGAAAGATAACAAGGAGAATCCCAATACCTCCAATCCAAAAGAGGGCACCAAACAAAACAATAAGGGTAAGCCACAAGGGAAACTGAATCAGGCTAGTACACCATCTGGACCCAAACCAGATGGAGGTCAGAACAAGCCCCCATTCATCAACACAATTGGCAAATGTTATGTTTGTGGGTCAACTGACCATGTGAAAGGGGATCCCAGATGTAAGGGTAAACCCTCAGAGGTCCACACTGTCTCATTAGCCTTCTCCCCAGAGGAAGAAGTACCCATGGCAAGTGGAAAATGTCACCTGCTGGCTAATGAACCCATGAGAGTCTCAGTTAGTGTTTCTTTAGTGTCCCTGGGTGTGTCGGAACAACATAATTTAGATGTCTATAATTCCATCCCAGATAATACTAAAGAGTATTATAAAGATAGTGTTCGTGTGAATGGCGAGGAGACTCCTGCCATCAGAGACACTGGAGCCAGTATAACTGTGGTTGATGAATCATTTTTCAAGGTGGAGGATGTTGCTAAGGCACTGAAACGCCTAACCAAGTTAGCTGGTGGCCCTGTGCAAATGCTTCCCCAGTTACCAGCTCTCATCCAGTGCAATGACATGACTGTCAAGATACCTGTTAGTGTGCACAGTGAAGTGCCTGGGAGAGACTGTTGGCTAATGACCTGAAAACTCTTGGAGTTTTGTCTAGTACACCCATGCCTCCCAGGAAAAGGAAACAGGAGCTCACTAGGCCTGCAAGGGAGAGGACCTTTAGAGGCTCTTCAGAAGAGCTGGTAGAGTAACTATCACTCCCAGTCCACAGGAGTTGCTCACTGCTATTTCTGGAAAGAAAGAGGCAAAGGGCAAACCCAAGACCTCCCAGAAAAAGACAGATAGCACCCCTGTGCTACCTACTAGGACATCCCCACGGTTGTCCAAAGTCACACTTGTGACTCCTTCACCTGCTGATGCTGAGTGTGAGGTACAACCCTGTGTGGTTGATCCAGTTTCTGAAGAGTCAGATCTGGAAGAAGACATTGTTTTAGTTGGAGATCTGGACCCTGTTGGCCATCCTGATCTGCAGTCTTTACTGGCAGAAGGTGGACCCAACAAGGCAGACTTCAGCAGAGGACAAAGAGAGTGTCCTACTCTTGAAGGTCTTCATCTACAGGCAGCTTGTCAGCTTGATGGGCAAGAGCCTGGGAAGCATAGGTTGGACTGGAAAGAAGGCCTCTTCTACAGTGAACCGACTGAGTCTATCCATGGGGACTGCAAACAACTTCTAGTGCCCCTACTAAACAGACTCCAGTTCCTACAGTTGGCCCATGAGATGCCTTTGGCTGGTCATTTGAGTTTCAAAAAGAACTAGGAAAGGCTCTCACTATACTTCTACTGGCCTAAGATGGGTTCAGAAGTTGGCAAATTAAGTAGGAGCTGTCACACTTGCCAAACCTCTTGCAAGAGTGAAGCCAATAATGTGGCACCCATCCTGCCTATCCCAGTGGTGGGAGTTCCTTTTGAGAGGGTGGGCATCAACATTGTTGCTCCCCTTGACCGTCCCACATCTTCAGGGAACAGATCTATCCTGGTTCTAGTAGACCATGCTACTAGGTACCCTGAAGCAATTCCTGTGAGGACTGTCACAGCTCAGGCTCTGGCTAAGGCTCTACTTGGTATTTTTACCAGAGTAGGGTTTCCTAAGGAAGTGATATCCGACAGGGCATCCAATTTTATATCCCAGTACATGCAAGCCATGTGGAAAAACGGTGGTGTCACTTACAAGTTCTCTATAGCCTACCATCCATAGACACATGGACTGGTAGAGAGGTCTAATCATACTATGAAGAGCATGATAGGTGCTTTCGAGAAACCCCTTAAAGGAAAGGGACCTTCTACTGCCATGCCTTCTCTTTGCTTATAGAGAAGTCCCTCAGGAGGGAGTTGGTTACAGTCCCGTTTAACTTCTCTATGGCCATCGAGTCAGAGGTCCATTGGCCCTGATTAAGGAGGGGTTAGAGAGTGACCCTTCCCCCAAGCCAGTCAGAGGGACTGTTTATGTGATAGGTCTCTGGAGGAGAATGTCACACATGATGGCAGAAGCTAGTGATAACTTAAAAGCAGGTCAGGCTCTGGTCAAACATTGGCATGACCAGAAGGCCAGCATGGTTCAGTTTACTCAAGACCAGCTTGTACTGGTTATGGTGCCAACAAGGCAGAGGGCCCTGCAGGACAAATGGATAGGACCCTTCAAGTTTATGGGCAAACTTGGAGAGGTGAACTATTTGGTGGACTTAGGCAGACCTAAGGAGGCTCCCAGAGTCTTTCACATCAACCATTTAAAGGCATATGTCTCGAGACCAGAAGTGGGAGCTTTGCTTCTAGCTTCAGCTCAAGAGGAGGAGGAGAGTGAACCTCTACCTGACCTCCTCAGAGGCCAACCTTTGGATGAGAACATAGAAGGAGTACATCTCTCTTCTAATCTGACATATGAAAAACAGGAGGAGTGCAATGTTCTTTTAAAACAGTTTGCCTCCTTGTTTTCACTTTCACCAGGCTTGACCCCTTGAGGCCAACATGATATTCTCACTGGTGACTGTTTACCTGTGAATAGCAGAGTTTACAGAATGTCAGAACATGTGAGATCCCACAGCAAAGGGGAGGTCAACAAGATGCTTGATCTCGGGGTTATAGAGCCCTCTACAAGTCCATGGTCTAGTCCAGTTGTTCTAGTACCAAAGGCAAGATCCAAGGAGTTGAGATTCTGTGTGGACTATAGAGCTCTAAATGCAGTCACTAAGACTGATGCCATCCTTTGCCAAGGACAGATGAACTGGTGTATAAACTTGGTGCAGCCAAGTACCTCAGTACATTTGATCTGACGTCAGGTTATTGGCAAATAGCCCTGACAGACCATGCCAAGGAAAAAATTGCATTCTCAACCCCAGCAGGCCTCTACCAGTTTAAGGTCATGCCTTTTAGATTAAAGAATGCACCTTCTACATTCCAAAGGATGGTCAATCAAGTTCTGAATGGGATGAAGGACTTCTGCATGGCATACGTGGATGACATTGCAGTGTTCATCCCTACTTGGGTAGAACATGTTGATCACTTCGGAAATATTTTGCAGGCTCTTGGGCAGGCCCATCTGACCATAAAGGAAAGCAAATGTCAAATTGGTCAGAGCAAAGTGGTCTACCTTGGCCATAAGGTAGGAGGAGGTAAAATAAGGCCATTGCCTAGCAAAGTACAAGCTGTACAAAACTGGGCCACCCCTACTACTCAAACCCAAGTGAGAGCCTTCCTAGGTCTCACTGGGTACTACAGGAATTTCATTGAGAACTATGGGTCCATAGCTTCTCCTCTGAATGTAATCTCCTCTCCAACATCCCCTAAAAAGTTTAGATAGAATGAGGAGTGCACTCAAGCCATTGAAAACCTGAAGAAAGCCTTTTGTCAAGCTCCAGTCCTTAGAGCTCCTGATTATCACCAACCCTTCATTGTGCAGACAGATGCATCCAATACAGGTATAGGTGCAGTCCTTAGTCAACTGGATAACTTGAAAGGTAAAGAGCACCCCATTTGCCTCA
Organism: Ambystoma mexicanum; assembly: GCF_040938575.1. Lineage (NCBI taxonomy): Eukaryota > Metazoa > Chordata > Amphibia > Caudata > Ambystomatidae > Ambystoma > Ambystoma mexicanum. Next base: position 511,647,746 of record NC_090934.1, read on the forward strand.
TCAGTAGGAAACTGAAGGAACCAGAAACAAGGTGGGCAACCATAGAGCATGAGTGTTTTGCCATCATGTGGTCTATGAAGACGTTTAGACCATACTTGTATGGATCTACTTTTGTGATTCAGACAGACCCCAACCCTTGAGATGGTTAATGCAAATGAAAGGGGAGAAACCAAAACTTCTAAGATGGTCAATCTGCCTGCAAGAGTTTGATTTCACCATGTCACTACCAAAATGCTGTTGGTCTCTCTAGGATGTTTATAACCGACTAGAGTGAAGAGATTCATCCAGGAGTGGATTAATTCTCATGTCCCTTAGTCTGGGTGGGGGAGTGTTAGGAAGAATTCTCCAGTTAGGCTAATTTCCCTTACCTACTGATTCCCTCAACAGCTTTGCTGGATTTCTAGGATGTATTGTTTTCACCTGGTAAGAGTGTGAACCTTTTTTCCCACTCTTAGATCTTATCTGGAAAGGGTTAATAGTTATCCCTTTTTGTCTGTCTCTCATGGAACATTATTTTGTTCCCCTTCCTTTAAGATTTGGCTGGTGGCATGGTATCTACCGTATTTTTCCTACCGCTTTCTGTCCTTGGTACTGTTTTAGGCTATGTTAGTAGCCTCAAACTTAAATCCACTAGACCCCATTTACTTTTATTTGGTTGAGGCTGTGTTTATTCGCCATTTCTTTTAGTAAAGGTCTTTCTCGTGTTTTACTCTGCGCCCCAAACCAGGTTTGGTTCCTTTGTTGACCGTCCTTTGGCGGGCTTATGCACAGAAGTCCTCTTTAGGCACCTGAATGTCTGAGGGGGACAGGATGTGAGGGAGGGGTTTGAGACTCTCCTTGGAGACCCATGTCACACTCTGTATGATTGGCTGTGGTGATTGTCCCGCCGGGACAGCCACCCTGCTGTGTGATTGACAGCCAGGCTGTGTAACTGGGGGGAAAACTGCATAAAAAGCAGGTCTCTGGGACTAGGAAGGCAGAGACACCACTGGATCCAGAGAACCGAAGAGAAGCTGATAGAAGAGGACCTCTACCATGACTGAACCTCTTGCTGAAGCCCTGCTGCGGGACAGAATCTCCAAACTTCGACGACAGGGAAGATCTGCGGGGAATCTTCTCGCCTTGAGCTGGTGGGACCAACCAGTTCACCGAAACTGCAAGCCAGGCCTCCCTCTTCTGGTCAAATTTGCTATGCACAGCTACAGTGAACCGGATAGCCAGGAGGACCAAACCCTGCTTGGGTTTTAAGGAACGCACCTTTTCTTTGTTGCTTTGCTCTGCTGCTGGTTTCTTCCCTTTACAGTGCAGGACCCTCCAGTCTTCCTAATTACTGTCAGTCCGACAGTCGCTTCAGGAACCATGAGCCTGCAGGACCTGCCAGGAACTTCTGCCTCAGGTACAGCATTCTTCTTCATTTAAGGTACTGTTCTAACCCAATTGTTCTTTCCGTCCGACCGCGGTCAAAGTGTTTGAAATCTTTCACCAATCCGAGGGCTTGTCCTTCTCTACTCTTTTAAATAACTTTTCCTTCAACCAAATTCGTTCTGAACTCTTGGCAAAGACTTAACCGCAAACTACTCTGAACTGTGTGATCCTCTGCAAAGACCAACTGGTCCATTGACTTTGGCTCAGGCCTCTTGATTTGATTTCCTCACCATAGTAGCCTTTTCTAGATTGCCCTGCTTACTTACTTGTTGGTGCTGCATTCATTTTGTCTACCCCTGTCTTTCCCTCCCTTTTAAATTGCTGGAGTGCCATTTTGCTCACACTTCATTTTGAGCTTAACTTGTCCAGAATCTATTGGGGGGTGTGTAGTATATTAAGAGTGTGATTTTTCTACTTCTTTACTTTAGTGAATTGTTTTACAACCGATATGTAAATACATGTATTATCTTTTATTCATAAACCTTGAGTCAGTGTTTGTTTGAACCATAGTAATTGCTGTCCTTTGTGTAACTATTGATACTGCTCACTTTACTTGTGCAATAAGTCTGGCTACTCAGCCATCGCTACCACTTTACTGCGTACTACAGGTTTGTACCAAAGGTGAATTTGTACTGTCACTTGTAGTCTTAATTGTGTGTGGTGTTCCCAAAGGATACTGCATATGATTCTGCCTAACACAGACAAAGGTGCAGATTAGTGATACATGTGTATGTCTTTTAAGCCACCGCTTCATCGAAGGTGCAGGTTAGTGATACATGTGTATGTCTTTTTTTCTACAGCTATGTGGGTAGCAGAGAACACTGTTATCCCCAAGAATAGGGCATAGATATACTGTTAAATGTAATCTGGACAATTTAAGATCATACTCTTCATTTTGGAGACCTTTAACCAATAACCAGAAACTAACAGATATTCCTACGGGCAAACAATGATTCCTGCAATTGCCCTGATAGGGACTTTCATGACAATATACTGTACATATGTTGTGATCCCTGCCATTTCAATAATTGAAAACACAAAAAGAGGAAGACTTGATCCTAAAAGATGATCTCAGCAAAATAATAAAAAACATACATAAAAAACAAAAAATACGTATGTGGGACAACCCTTACAAGCTCCCTGAAAGAAAACAGAACATTTAGATGTTTTGCAATTCTCAACAGTTAATGCAGCTTTCAATTAAATGCTGCAATTCGAAATAATACTAGCACATGTGTGTGGGAAATCCATAAAAATTATACATGCTCAGAGGGACTACAACTAAACAAAATGCCTACTCTGTATCTATGATGGTATACGGCAGTGGGGAGTTTTACTATATTTATAATGGTATTCATTGAGTGGCCTTACATGAAGCACCGCCATCCATGAAACAAACTAAGTGAACTGATTGACTCTTTTCTTTGTGAAGATTGTATAATCAGTCCTCAATGGTGACACAGGGTGATTATAATTAACAGGATTCGGGTCCTTATCCTTTCAGGGGATGGGATAACGTTGCCTGCTGCTTTGAAAGCGTACCTAACTTCTCTCAGAGATTGTACTATTGACTTTGAGAAAAAGCAGCGAAATAATGGATCTGAATGTATAATGCTATTCACCGACAAGCCAATCAACCTGTTAGGCCTTATGGCAGTGGAATGCCTCCGAAGCTCAGTGGCTTCTGGTTGTGGACCTTGACCATCAGAAGTGTTTTGCATGTCCTCAGATAGCTTTGATGATTTTATTCGAGCCAGAAAGAGATTCAACTGCGATGTTGTAGATTTAATATGCAAAAACAAGGGGGGGGGGGATTCTGGGAGTTTCTCTACTGCTGGCCTATATCCCGGGTTAGAGTCTCAATCAGAGTCTTTATCTCACCATCCTTTCACAGAAGAGAAATTTCCACTACATATCAGTCTTTGTCCTGCCCAAGGGCAGTCCAGCACTGAAATGCCTGGTAATTCTCTTCTGAACAAGTGTACCAACAGCAGCCCCAGACACGTGTTTCGGACTGGATGGGCCTCGTCAGTGAGGTGGAGCTGTGCCTCTCTAAGAACAGTGAGCAAGGGTTCCACGTCTGGATTACCCTAGAAAGTTAGGGTGAAAACCCAAAGCTACTTAATATGCAAAAACAAGGGTGGGTTCTGGGAGTTTCTCTACTACCGGCCTATATCCCAGGTTAGAGTCTCAATCAGAGTCTTTAGCTCACCATACTTTCACAGAAGAGAAATGTCCACTATACATCAGTTTTTGTCCTGGCCAAGGGTAGACCAGCACGGAGATGCCTGGCAAATCTATTCTGAACAAGAGTACCAACAGCAACCCCAGACACGTGTTTCGGCCTGGTTGAGCCTCGTCAGTGAGGTGGAGCTGTGCCTCTCTAAGAACAGAGAGCAAGGGTTCCAAGTCTGGATTACCTCAGTAACTTAGGGTGAAAACCCAAAGCTACTTAATATGCAAAAACAAGGGGGTTCTGGGAGTTTCTCCACTACCGCCTATATCCCTCAATCAGAGTCTTTAGCTCACCATCCTATCACAGATTTAATATCAAATGCTTGTAACTTGATACAAAACATATAGATTCCCTCCTGTATTTCATTTTTATCTGTACGCATCTTGATTGAATGAGCGTTAACTTCATAATTTTCGGTCTCAAACATATTTTCCCTTGCAAGAAGGGCAAGCACCTACACTATCGTTTCTCATGCATCATAACCCATACCACCATACAACTGCAAATGCAAACATGCATTGAGACTTGTTGGAGGTCTTCATTCTGTATGGCAAGATTAAATAATTGTGTCTGAAGGTTACCATAATGGCACATGTACACTTTAGAACTATGATCCTGTTGTTGCTTTTTATATATTTAAACATTTATTCCATCTACAAGGACAGTACCTTTGCTATATGAAATAGCATATGGTGTGAAACAGTCTAATTAAAGTGTTTACAGCATCGCAGACCATAACAAAGGAAGTGGGTCTCACATTTTCCCGTATAACCTCAGAAATAGCCTTTCTAATGTCAGACTGGAATGTTTATCTCACACAGAGATGATGGTCAAATATAAAAATATCATACAAAGGTGAGTCATCTGAATTAGAAATATCATGATACATACCCTCATTGATACCATCTACTGACTACGGCAAAGCCAATCTAGGGCTAATGCTTATGAGGAGTTAGAAAAAATGAAAATGCTCTCTTACCTGGGTACAGCTACCAGCAGATGTCTTCCAGGTGCTATTCTTGGATCAGTTGTAACAACCATACCGACATTTGTTATTGCATACCAGATATTCCCAGAGTGCTTTGCAAAGAGAGAATAACGTGCAGCATTAAAATCACCACAGTTACATATCAGGTAACCAAATACCTTTCCTGGTCTGAAACACTAGATCATACGCAGGCAACCTTATTAGGAGCATGGGTGGAGGCAAGCATACACAGTAAACTATTAAACAAGCATCCAAAAGGGGACGGAAGAAGTAAAAACCCAAATTGCTAGCCTGAATAAGAGAGTGGGTGAGATCGAATCAAGAACCAAGGAGATTGAAACAACGCTCTGCGAACAGAACTTTGAGATCGGAGAAGGGGCTGATCGAATTAGGGCCCTGGAGTGCAGATGTGAAGCACTTGAAGTCAGGCAGGAAGATGCCGAAAACCGCTTTAGGCGGAACAATATTAGGATTCGAGGCATTCTACTAGCAATCCCGGAGAGAGACCTTCCATCCTACGTGGCGGAACTCCTGCGTCACGTCATCACCCTTCCAGATGATGCCCCCCTGGAGCTTGACAGGGTGCACAGGACCAGACCCAGACAAAATCCCAATGGCTCAGCGGATGTGCTGGTTAGGGTCCATTTTTTCAAGCTCAGGGAGGAGATAATGCAAGAAGCCAGAGCTATGGGTCAGATCCATTTCCGGGACTCAGAAATATCCCTGTACCAAGACTTGGCAGCAGCCACTTTAGCAAAATGGAGAGCTCTCAAACCATTGGCTGAATGGCTGCGCGCACGCAAGATCACCTACCGCTGGTCCTTCCCTTCAGGTCTCTCCTTCACTTGGGAAGGGAAAACTCGGCAAATCCCGTCCCTGCATGAAGCACAAATATTCATGAACCCGGAGGCGGAGGCAGAAGCCCCTGGGAACTCTGGTCGCTCGCCGGAGGGAACCAACAGAGAATCTCTTCGCTCGTAGTCTCGAGTGGGGGGTCGTCGTGGGATGCGCGGCCCATCCTCCAAAGGGAAAAATAGCAACAACCGCTGAGGCTGCCCCCCCTTCAGTCCACCGTGGCCTCCACTTCGGCGGCGGGTACTCCCCGAACACTGGGGGCCAATCAGGCCTGAGCCCTTGGCCGTATCGACGGTCCACAATCTAGCCTGCTCTGCTGGCTCTCTTTTCACCGTTTACGCACGAGGCCCTAGGGTCTCGCATCTAGCTGGTAGTCACGGCCCAGCCGACAGCCCCGTTGGTGGAAGGCTGGTCTGGACACCGATATCTGTTCACGTGTTTCTTGTTTCAGGTTTTTGTTCCAGTTCATGTTGTTGGTTTATCTTGGTTGGAGGGAACGGAGGGGCTGGAACTAGTGAGTGGGCTGGAGGCGAGGGGGAACCAAGGGTCAAATCACAAGCTGACAGAGTGCTCAACTCTCTGTCCGGAATCACCACGGCATAAGCGGAGTGGCCCACCGGAGTGGGGGGACTTCAAGCTTCACAGTCCGAAACATGCAGGGTAAATCAGCTACCAAACCAACCCACCAATGTCTCTGTCGAATAGGGAGCTCCCGATCCTGACCTGGAACGTCCAGGGTTTGAACTCCCCCCGGAAAAGGAAGTCCGTGGAACACAGGTTCGCCCAACTGGCTCCCGACATTATTTGCTTACAGGAGACTCATCTCCTCAGGATTGACGAACGCCGCATTTCCTTTCAACGCTACACAAAAAGGTATTTCGCCTCTGCTGACCTCAAGAAAAGAGGGGTTGCCATTTTGCTGGGCCGAGACTTACCCTTTACTAACATAACCACCAAGAGCAACCCAGAGGGTCAGTATCTCCTGCTAAAGGGCCTCTTAGTAGAGCTTCCCATCACCATTGCCGCTACATACTGCCCAAATACAGCGCAGAGCATATTCCTCCGAAACCTTCTACCCATTCTTGCCGCCTTCACTGAAGGTCGCTTACTCATAGGGGGCAATTTCAATATGACTCCAGACCCAAACCTGGACAAAACGCTCCCCCCATCTTCGGAGGACTTTAGCAAGGCCCTCGCCATGGCAGAATTCTTGAGGGAAACCGACACTATAGATGTGTGGAGATTGGCCAACATGGGAAGAAGGGACTATACTTTCTTCTCTCATGTTCATCTGGGGCACTCAAGAATCGACCTCCTGTTACTCTCCAGCGCTCTTATTCCCTGTGTTGATTCCATTCAAATTGGGCACAGAGCCCTCTCGGATCATGCTCGAGTCATAATGAACGTGAGGGTATCGAGCTTCCCCGAGCCGCCTCAGCGGCAATGGAAACTTCAAGACCAGATCTTAACGGATATCGCAATCAGAACAGAAATGGCAGAAGCCCCCAAGAACTACTTCAGGGAAAACACCACCAAAGACACATCACTGGCACGATCTGGGATGCTATGAAGCCCGTCATCAGGGGCACGGCAAACGACTGCACAGCCTGACTCAGACGGCTACGCAAGCTGCAACAAGACGCACTCGAGGCAGAAGTAAAAGAGGCGGAATGCATCCTTAAAAGAGGCCAGAACAGGATGGCGAGTTGCGTGCTCCAAAGGGCGAAGCGTTCCCTAGAAATGCATCTAGCTGACAAAGCGGCCAGAGCACTAACATACACCAAACAGTTTTATTATGTGCACAGTAACAAAGCAAATCGGCTCCTGGTCCACAAGCTAAAAAAGCTACAATCAAGAAATTCCATCCATAGCCTCTTGGATGCGCAAGGGACTCTCCGCTACTCCATCACGACGAAAATGGAAATCATGACAGCTCATCACAGGGGTATCATGCCGGGTACTCCCACGGCCGCATCAGCACAAGTCAAATATCTCGCAGGAGGACAGCCGGCCGCTCCACACCATCAACTCACGGCCCTAGAGGCGCCTATTTTGGCAGAAGAAGTGAGCGAGGTCATAGCTAAAATGAAAAACTCAACTCCTGGCCCGGATGGGCTCACAGCACAATTCTATAAAAAAATTTCATATATCCTCTCACCCCACCTGGCAACCCTCTTCAACTCGTTCCTATCATCAGGAACGACCACCCCCTCGATGGAAGAATCACTAACCGTGCTGCTATTGAAACCTGGAAGGGACCGGAGCCATTGCGCCTCCTACAGACCTATCACCCTCCTGAACTACGACGCAAAAATTTTCACCAAAACCCTCGCGAACAGGCTGGCTCCCCTGCTTCCGACCATCATCCATCCGGATCAGACTGGATTCATACCTGGCCGCAGCACCCATGATAATATAAGGAGAACCATAAATGTCATTGATTCAGCCAACAGGAAGGGGCGGGCACTGATGGTACTATCCCTCGACACGCATAAAGCCTTTGACATGCTCGATTGGGGCTACATCCAAAAATCACTCCTACACTTCGGCTTTGGCCCAAAATCCATAAAATGGACATTAGCGAACTACCAACATCCTTCCACCAGACTTAGGATCAATGGGTCCACGTCTGAAATAATCAAAATCTCAAGAGGCACCAGGCAGGGTTGCCCCCTGTCCCCCCTGGTATTCGCCCTCTCCATGGAGCCATTCGCGAACAGGGTACGTCAAAATGCAGGGATCCAAGGCCTGACAATCAAGGCCCAAACATATAAGCCGCCCTGTACGCCGACGATGTACTCCTTACGCTGATCAAGCCAAGGGAATCCATGAAGGCCCTATGGAGAGAAATGCTCGAATTTGCGGAAGCCTCGGGATTTAAGGTTAACCTTTCCAAATCAACAGCACTAAGCATTAACCTGCCTAGTCCTCTAATGTCAGATCTGGAAAAAGAATACCACATACCCTGGGCAAAAAAGTATCTCCCATATCTAGGGGTCCAGCTTCCAGGCGCCCTCAGCAGACTATACAAAGCCAACTTCCCGGCGCTCCTTAAAGAATTCAAGAATGACCTTATACGCTGGCAAAAGCAGGCGATTTCCTGGTTCGGGAGAATCACGGCCCTGAAGATGAACCTCATTCCTAGACTACTTTACCAGTGCGCAGCCATACCTACCACAATTCCGAAACAGGCGATCCAGAAGCTGCAAAAGAACATTATGAGTTGTATCTGGGAAGGAAAACAGCCGCGAATCCCATGGAAACTCATGCTCCGAGAACGGGCGCTGGGTGGACTGGGAGCGCCCGAGATGGCCAGATATATCCTGGCCGCTCAGCTCTCATTTGCGTTCGCTTGGCTTCCCTCCACCCCAAAGCCCCGCTGGCTGGAGCTGGAAGAGGCTTGGAGCCCAATTCCAATAAACTCGCTACCACACCTGAAGCAACGTAGCTCAGGCGGGGACGTGGGACCCCTGGCGGCAACCGAAAATACGGTGATGAGCTGGAGGACGGCGGCGCGCATGTGGAATCTCCGCAGCACAATGGGTCCACTCACCCCGATCTGGAGGAATCCAGAATTCACCCCGGGCTATAACCCCAAGAACTTCACGAGGTGGAAAAATGGAGGGCTGGAGAGGGTGCAAGATTTCTACGAGGAGGGAAACCCCCTTGAATTTGAGGCCTGCAAGGCGAAATTCAATGTGCCGGAGAGCGAAAGATTCAGATATACCCAGCTCCGACATTGGCTCTTGAGTAGGGATATGAAGCGCCTCGGAAGTAGAGACCTCACTGCCCTGGAACTCACTCTCACAGGATCCCCACCAAAGGGCAGAATTTCTACCCTCTACAGGCTCTTGGACAGAACTGACCCATCCCGCAAAGAGCCGTACATGCTGAAATGGGAGAAAGGCATTGGGAGGCCCATTGGGAGGCCCATCGAACTGGAGGAGTGGAACCACATCTTGGCGAGGGCAAACAGAAGCTCGAAATGTGTTTCCAACAAGGAGGGGGCATTTAAGGTATGTTTCAGGTGGTACCGGACCCCAGAGACACTTAACAAATGTCTCTGGTGTGCTGGAGAGGATGTCCAGATAAAGGCACACTCTACCATTTGTTTTGGACATGTCCCAAAGCCACCCAATTCTGGAGATCCGTGCTGGATCACATCAACAGGATCACAGGACTCACTATCCCATGGGATCCGGGCATTGTTTTACTGGGTCCAAGCGGGGAGGGCCAATTCCCCCTTTCAGGGCACAGAGCAGAGCTATGCTCTCACCTGCTGACGGCCGCTAAGATTTCTGTGGCTAGGCTGTGGAAAAAGCCAGAGGGCCCGGCAGTACAAATGTGGTGGACGAAATGCTGGGATATAATTGCAGCGGAAAAAATAACTGCCCTACGGTTCGGCAACAGAGACAAATTCCTCCAAACGTGGGCCCCCTTCCTGGACTACGCCCAGAAATACCCAGGCTTGGCCCGACAACGTCCCTCCTTACGATGGATGGACAAAACTGAGTAGAAGCAAAGGGGACAGCACATAGCAGAGGATCCAACCAGGGTAGCTGCTCGCCTGCTCGTAAACCCAGGAACGAAACATTGAAGGCCGGGTAGGCCGGTGATCCCCGCTTTCTGCCCGTTGCCCCGATCCCAAAGCATGCACAATTCCCCTTGTCCGCCCTCATTTAACTAATACTGACTATCATGGCGCCACTGCCCCCTTGGTTCCCCCCACAAACATCTCTCTGACCTGTTGTTGTTTATGTTCTTTTTGTTTATTACATGCACCTCAAAGCACGACTGCGCTGCCTGTAGTGCTCTTCCAGTACCTGCCACACTTTGATATAATGTATGTATAAAATCACTAAAAATATATTTAAAAAAAAAAAAAAACAAGCATCAGTGTATGCCACACCTTACATGCGGATTTGCCAACAACATTTCCAACTGTACTGAACTATTCATTATGAATATGACAATTCTACATTTCAACAACAGTAGTTTGTGGCCTGAATATATATATATATATATATATATATGCCCACTCAGCAGTTCTATGTGGGCATTTACACATGTTAAAGTCACTGTAGTGGAGCCAACTACATAAGCTTCAGGCCCCGCTTGTTATACAATCCTGGCTACGCCTCGCTCCAGAATACAAATAATATCGGCCATGTACGTAGAACAAAACAAATTACATAAAGTAATTTGGCTTTCAACTATACCATTCCATCTTAAATTAGAAATCTTGTTAGTTCAAGTAAATATAGCTCTCTGCAAAATAATATTACATTACCACAGGGCAAAACATAAATTCAACGTGTGAGTATCAGCAAGATAACATCATTGTGATGAGAACTACCTCAACCCAACCCCCATCCACTCCCGAGTACCCTACCTATTCACTTGTGGACTACCCCCCCTCCACACCTTCACTGCCCAGAATCCCTCACCATTCAATGTCCACACATTCAAATGTACTAGCATCAGTCCCACAATGTATATGGGAGTGGCACTTCTACTATACAGGTTCCCAATGTGCTCACTACTTCCTGATTCCAGCACCTCCTATGTTATAACAGTTATATAGCAGAGTCCTAGACTCTTCTTTGGGTGGCAAATATATGTCTAATTCTTTAACTGAATTCTGAGCATGATGGATTTTTCCAAAATGACTTTGGCACATTTTTTCTCTAATTCCTCAGTAAGGAATTCCTCAACAAGGCATTTGACTTTCCATCTGTGCCTAGTAACCATAAAACTTTTATCAGACACATAATAGATTAATAGCCTGCATTGATTTTAGTGCTTTCTATACAGATGCAAGTCCTGTCTCTGTTGTTGCAAATGCATCCTCTGGTTCCCCACTTACTTACATATTGTGGATGCAAAAATATGTTTCCAGATCGTCTATTTAAAGGTCTGTGCTCGTTTGGTTTCGGGTTCCCACTGTTTCAGCTGAGCCCCCCTTTGTCAACCACAACCTGCATCCCTTGAAATAAACAGCTCAGTCTGAGCAGCATAGTTCTGGAGATCAACTACATGGGTCTCTGTGGTCTGATGATTTAACTGCATCGAGATATGTAAACTTAGGCTTTATCCATAAGGTTTTGAAATTGAGGCGAGTTTTATTGAGGGTAGCCTAGTTTAAAAATATTGTTGACTCCATGGTGAATTGACAAGACTATTCAAAACTTAATGAGATTGTTCCTCTCCAATCTCACATTCAGAAATTTAAGTGGGTACTGAGGAATTGACCATTCTGAGGCATAAGAATTGTCAAGCCCTTTAATACATTAAGTGGCCATAAATAGACATAGGGCCCGATTCATGGAAAAGTGTGCAGAGATTCTGCAAGTCCCGCTGCCGGGAACGCCTCTGCGTGAGCCTGCGTGCAGACATTTTCCTCCACGCTCCATGTATGCATGGAATTGTTCATGCAAATTAACAGTATACACAAGTCATGTTGACCCCTGACACGCCCCCACACAAAGCAGAAAACAGTCAGAAACAGCTACCTTTGCGTGTTCCCCGGGCACGGATACATGCACCCTTGAAACTGTGCACTGGGTCCCCCGCCAACAGGCATGCATGTCATGCATGTCATGGACCCAGCACAGTGTCCCCCGTAACGGTTACCAGCAACCCAAAGTTAGTACGGAACAGTGACACGCACCCCTAAATCTGACACCCAATCTTACCTCTGCACAGTGAATCCTATGTGCAAGTGTCTGTACACCTGCCTTCGGGTGGCGGATAGTATGAGGGCTTTGCGAGGCCATTTACCTGCCAGGAGGTTTGTGGTCAGATCCCTGAATAAGTATCGTTCCGCGCAATAGTGGGGGTGCAATTGGACTGCGTGCGGACCATCCCTCATAACACCCACATTTTCTCTTGTTCTTCCCTGTTGTCTGAGGTCCCCTCTTCCGTGCCCTCTGTGCCAACCACACCCACGCTCGCAGAGATGTGCTGAGCCTGCCGAAAGTCCCTGCAAGTTATGAAAATGTGCAGCGCAGTTGATTCCATGAATCGACAAACATGCTTTCGCCTGCAGTAAAGTCTCAAAACCCGATTTAAAACCCGATTTTCTATGCAAATAATTCCATTAATTGGGCCCATACATGTCTATCCGAGAAAGCAACTTTCTATTGAACGCATTGATAACTGTAGCAGCCTACTGATTTCAGGCAGAACATACAAGCGTGGATCTGGCACTGGTCCCAGAAATCTAATTTTGGAATAGATAATTATGCATATAAACAACCACATTGCAGGAAGTTGCAAATATAACTAGGAACGCAGTGATGACATGCTGTTAATGTGCATCAAACAGTCATTGAAGAGATCAGGATAGCAAAGCATGCTTACATTAGACAAGATGGTCAACCACAACATGTATGTACACTCAAGGAGTACACATACAAAGAAACTCGAACATTATATACACGTGGGATTGTGGAGTTTAGTCTAATTCCATGGAACACCGAACTTCCAAACAACGTCACAATTGTGCATTTATGGACGACTTTTAAATACTTTTTAGGAAAAAAGAGAAAAAAATAGTGTAAAATGTGTTAATGCGTCTGATCAAACGTCATAACATAAGCAGGTTTTAAATAAAGGAGACCATCCTTACTCTGTCATTCTATGACAAGACTGGAGGCGAGCATTATGCTCCAACATCTTTAATTCACTACTCTTCAGCAGTTTCAACAAACTCAAAAACCATAACAAAACACTGAAAAATCAGTCTGACAGACTTTTCTTCTTTAGAACTACAATCCCCATAGTCTCTGTAGTCCATCTCCCTCCTTGCTCAGATATGACCACATCCTGCCCTGAGCTCCTCCTCTTCTTTTACTGCTCTTCAAGCAGATAAGTGCCTTTTTATTAAGCTCCCTCCTATACTGTAGTATTTAGAGTTTTGTGGGGGATTAATCTCTTATTTGAGGAAGGATGCCGCATAGGCGGGCGAGGAGTACACTTCATTTGTGTTTCTGATGCGAGATTAGGTCGCAAGTTTAGTTTTTGCAGCGCGTAGGCTCTCGAACGCGTTCGTTTCGTTTTCGTGTGCATTTTACTTTCGCTTTCGCGGCAAACACTGCTCGCAGCGCGGCCGCCCCGTGCCATATGACCGGCACTGCGGGGGTGTGAGCCGCCGTCGCGAGGACCTGCAGCGTTCAGGCGCGTTAGCAGGGTGCCGCCTGGATCCCCTTCGGGGTAGCCGAGGCGGCAGCATTGGAGAGCTGTCGGGGCCGCCTAGCAGCAGCAGGCCCCCTCCTTCGCGGAGGCGTGGTCGGCCGCGCTAGGGAGCAGAGGAGTCTCCCGGCCCCCTCCTTTGGGAAGGAGGAGCCTTATCCCCGCTTGCTTCCGCGTCGCGTGTTTTCTTCACGACGCAGAACGAAGCGGTCTATGTTTGGGGAGCCGGGCCCGGCGGTGAATAAGAACGCGCTTCGTTCAGAAGAAGCAGCATTTCCATTATTGCGGAACGCGGGCGGAGCGCTCAGAGACAGCGCTGCCCGCTCGTGAGCAGGCTGCAGCACGCTAGTGCAGAAGAGCAGCTGGAGGCGAAAGCAGGCGATCTGCTGCCTGAAACGCGAGGCCCAGCACAGAGCGGCCGCTAATTGACACATGCCCATCCCAGGCATCCAAGAAAAAGTACAGTCTGGTGCAGCCACGAGATTTGTGAAAAAAAAAAAAATAATAATAATAATGAATAAATATATATATATTTTGTCAATAATTTGACATAAAACAGACGGGAGGAAGGATAAAGAGGTTATAGGATCTCTGTCCCGTCAGCAACATCTATAGTGTAAGGGGCGTGCTGCGACACCTTTTTAAGGTATTTAAGGCACACAGCATCCTCAAGAATGTCAGAATTTGAGTGGAGCGAGGAAGAGCAGCCTTCAGACCTGGCTGCCAGCTTCAAGGAGGTGCTGGGGAACTCACTGATAGATGCAGTGGCTCTAGGGGTTAAACCTCTACGAGATAGGCTGGAGTCCTTGGAAGCGAGACTGCAACAGCCTATAGACAGCACCATACGGACTGAACGCACGCCCAGAGAACCCTCAGAGAGAGGGTCACAGGGGTGTATCAAGGCCCGAAAGAGGAGAGCCCCTCTCGACCCCCCGGGCCCTTTGGAAGGGGCAAAAGACAAGGCCCCAGAGGTCGTTGACGCCTTCGCAAAGCTCCGGGAAGCATATCTGCGGCGTCAGACAGTGCCGGACCTCACGACCCCCGCTCCAGGGGAAGAGTATGTTGGATATGATGACCCAGGCTCTGGAGAGGAGCCAGAAGATGAGGAGCCTCCCTCGCAAGAGGAGGAGAAATCGAGAGAGGAGGAAGAGTGCAAGCCCAGCGGAGGAAAGAGACTCCGCAAGGAGAAACACCTCGAAGAAGAGGAGGAAGGGATGTTTTATCCGGACAGCATCCGGAATCCGAGATCGTCAGACTGGCAGCCCTCGCCGAGGTTGGCACAGTATATGACCAAGAGACGAAGAAAGCGCTGGACAAGGAGGTCCGCCAGAGACTTCGAGCAGAGTGCCCGAGGCCAGACCTCCCAGGAAAGGTGGCCGAGACGCCGGAGTTAGACCCCAAGATGCTGACTTTCATTTCAAAGACGAGCAAGGACCCTCGTAAGGGCATTGATAGATCTTGGAGGAGCTGCCAGGAGAAGGTGCTGGACCTGGCTGGGCCACTCGCAAAGATCATGGACCTGGCGGAGAGAGCCAGAGATACAGGGGAAGAAGTCGACCCTGATGCCCTGGCAGGCTGTGCACAGCGGGCCGTGTGCCTTTTGGGAAATGCAAACTGCGCCATCGCTTCTGAGCGTCGGAGAGGCCTGCTATTGAAAATAGACGAGAAGCTCAGTGATTTAGCCTCTTACGAGGCCGGAGAGGCGGCTCAAGGACTTCTCTTCGGAGAGACCTTCGGCAAAGAGATGGGTCACTTCGTGGCCACCTACACGTCTCTTGAGAAAGCACAGGCTTCCATCAGGAAAATATTTCCCAACCGAGTTTTTGGAGGGACCAGTCGCTCCAGGGGTCGTTCGACTGGTCGCAACCGAGGAGGAAAAAGATCCCAGAATCCCAGAGCACAGTACTGGGAGACTAGGCAGCAGGACTCCTTCTTCCCGTCCAGAGGACGCTTCCCAAGGGTCCACAGAGGAAGAGGAGCTGGCCGTGGCCAAGGTTTCACCCAAGGTGAGAGCAGCGTATTATCCCACAGTAGGGGGGAGAACTGGCAAATTCTTGAGAAACTGGCGCAAGCTTTCCAGCGACGCTTGGGTGTTACGAACGGTGGCGGGTATGGGCTTAGAGTTCACCCACCCACCCGTACCAGAGCGCAGGCCGCATCAGCAGCATCTGGGGCGCACAGAGCAGTTGCTCCTAGACCGGGAGCTAGGCCTACTAGCAGCAAAGAACGCCATAGAGAGATGCCGAGAAGACCCCATGTTTGTAAGCAATATGTTTCTGGTGCACAGAAAAGAGAAGGTGCGCCCAGTTATAAACTTGAAGGAGCTGAACGGTTGGGTAGTTTACCGTCACTTCAAGATGGAGGGCATCCATCAGCTCCGGGATTCACTCAGAGAGAAGGATTGGTTGACGAGACTGGATCTGGAGGATGCCTACCTAACGATACCAATAGCAGAGGAGTTCAGACCTTTCCTAGCTTTTCGCTGGAGAGGACAGCTTTGGCAGTTCAGGACTATGCCCTTCGGGCTTGCCTCAGCGCCTTGGGCCTTTACCAAGGTGATGAAGCCGGTAGCGGCGGCGATAAGAGAAAGGGAATAAGACTGATCATCTATCTAGATGACCTCCTGCTTCTGGCCGAGGATCGAGAGTCCCTCAAGTATCAGACGCATTGGGTCCAGGATCTACTAGCTTCCCTAGGATTCCTGGTGAACATAGAGAAGTCAGATACCGAGCCAGCGCAGAGGATAGACTTTCTAGGCTTTATACTGGATACCAGGAAGGCGACGCTCGAGCTTCCATCCCGGAAGATCCGAGACATCAAAAGAGAATTGAGAATATGCCTTCAGAAGCAGGTCGTGTCCCTCAGAACTCTAGCGAGGATAGTAGGGTTGTTAGCAGCTTCTATTCAGGCCATATTTCCAGGGCTGTTACATTACCGAGCTCTGCAGAGGTTGAAGATAAGACATCTGCGGCAAGGCCTGCGATACCATCAGTTAGTACCGTTGGATCAGGAATCCAAGACGGAGCTGGAATGGTGGTTGAAGAATATGGACGGCTGGAATGGTCGTGCCATTTTCGGAGGCAAGCCAGATCTGATTATAGAATCCGACGCCAGTCGCCTGGGCTGGGGCGCTCGGTGTGGAGACCTGCAGACAGGGGGAAAGTGGAGCGAGGAGGAGCTCCAGTTGCACATAAATTGCCTAGAGCTGTTGGCGGGATCCTTTGCGATCAGAGCCTTCACGAAAGGGAAGATGAGGTCACATGTTCTGCTGAAGATGGACAACATTTCAGCAGTGCGATATATAAACCATCTAAGCGGCACGAAATCCAGAATGCTAGCAGAGCTAGTGAAGGACTTTTGGCACCTCTGTCTACAGTCAGAGACGTCGGTCACAGCGGAGTACCTCCCCGGGACGCTGAATGTGATAGCGGACTGGAACTCTCGCTACCTCACGGATTCCAGTGATTGGTGGTGTTTCGGAGGTTGACCGAAAGATGGGGACCAGTACACATAGACCTGTTCGCATCACGGTTGAACGCCCAAACAGCGGACTATTTCAGCTGGAGGCTAGACCCGGGAGCTCAAGGGACAGATGCATTCTTGCAGGAGTGGAGCGGATGCCCTCATTACGCGTTCCCTCCGTTCTCGATGCTGAGCAGAGTGCTGGCGAAGTGTCGGAGGGAGGCAGTGGAGCTGCTGTTAGTAGCACCATGCTGGAAGGCGCAAATGTGGTTCCCGACGCTGATGGAGCTAACAGTGGATTACCCCTGGATTCTCCCAGATGGAGAACACCTGCTCACGGACCCAACTGGGTTGTATCATCCTCTGAGAGTGAAGGGGACACTCCCGCTCATCGCGTGCAGGATATCAGGAGACGCTGGGCGTTGCCAGGCATTTCGGCTCAGGCTGCGCATCTTATCGCTGAATCCTGTGCCCTGTCTACGAGAAGGAGCTACGACGCGGCTTGGGCCAAGTGGACTGCCTGGTACAGAGACAGATGTGTTCATCCCGTTTCGGCACCTGTAGTGATGATTTTGAACTTTTTGGCCCAGTTGTTACAAGGGGGCAAAGCGTTTCGCACCATAGGGGTGTACAGGTCCGCCATATCCGCGGGGCACCTCCCTATCGAGGGCGTCCCAGCAGGAGAACACCCAGCAGTGGTTCAACTCATTAGGGGAGTCAAGTTTTCGGCACCCCCAGAGCCTCGATATAAGTCAATCTGGGATGTGATGTTGGTGCTTAAACTGCTGGAGAGTTGGCCAAGCAACAAATATTTGTCACTAAAGCAACTGTCAGGTAAGCTGGCAATGCTGCTGTGTCTAGTATCTTGTAAACGCGTGTCAGACGTAAGAGCCCTAGAGGTGGATCGCAAGGCTTTCGGGCAGGAGGGAGTATCCTTTACAATAGTGGTGAGAAATAAGACTCGGACATCTCCGTCCACTATCCATAATTTCCGAGTATACCTAAGTGGTGTGCAGTCGGCTGCTTGACGGAGTACCAGTGCAGGACGGCAGAATTCAGAGCAGCAAACGCTAGGCAATTGCTTATAGTGCGCAGGAAGCCTTTTAAAGGGGTATCCACGGTGACCATCGCCAGATGGGTGAAAGAGATCATGCACGCGGCAGGCATAGATGTGGGGAAGTATGGAGCGCATTCAGTGCGCGGAGCTATGGCATCTAAAGCTTTTAAGACAGGGGTTTCTCTAAGAGATATCATGCTAGCAGCAGACTGGTCGAATGATCGAACTTTTAAGGAATTCTATTTCAAGCCGACTGAGGGTATAGCGGTCACAGTGTTGGGAAGCTTTGAACAAGCATAATGCTCGCCTCCAGTCTTGTCATAGAACATAGATTACCCCTGCTATCTGCGCAGGGAGTATTAATTCTATTAAAGACTAGGAGGCGAGCATTAAATTCCCACCCGAGTAATGTATTGAGCATAATATTGGATGATAGTATGTGATAATGATATGATGATATCGTCAATACATGGACACCTCCCTGATTTTTCTGCTTTCTTTTATTCCTAGGAGAGGAGCAGAAGAATAATTGATGTAGGAGACAAGCAGAGGTAGTTGCCTGGGTCGAGGAAGTTCGACATTTTGTTTGGAGTGGTTCAAGTCATTGCCTGTTGCAGGACTTAGTGTGGAGTTCGCAGGTGGAGTTCGCTGTGTGACTTTCAAAGCGAGTAAAAGAGAGGAGGAGCTCATGGCAGGATGTGGTCATATCTGAGCAAGGAGTGAGATGGACTCCAGAGACTATGGGGATTGTAGTTCTAAAGAAGAAAAGTCTGTTCAGACTGATTTTTCAGTTTTTTGTTATGGTTTTTGAGTTTGTTGAAACTGCTGAAGAGTAGTGAATTAAAGAAGTTGGAGCATAATGCTCGCCTCCTAGTCTTTAATAGAATTAATACTCCCTGCGCAGATAGCAGGGGTAATCTATATTAGCACATTATTAAATAACAATGTTCAGAGAAAGAGTTAGAGAAGCTGGCAAAATAACCTGAAATTAAATCAGAAGACTTTGGAAAAAGTTATTTAAGAATGTGGTATCAGGTAATAATGTCCCAATACATAATGTCGCCGGTAAAAGCCATTGGTGACATTATATATGGTGACATTATATATGGGGCCCGGTTGCTGGGATGTCCCCTGCTCCCCTTCTAAGGTTCAATGTGATAATGTCTCTGCAAAAACTGTGACTTTTTTGTCTGGAGAAATTTTTGGGGGGACATTATTATATGGAACCAAGAATGTGGTAATAACTGCCGAGCCGGCAGGCCATTACCGAGTCGTTTATTGCCATTACTTTTCCAGAGTTTGCAAGGCTCGGGACACTAGTTTTCCCGAGTTTGCAGCCCCCGGAACACGGCTGACAAAACCTTTTCAAGCGGCATTTCTTTTGCCGTTTGAAAAGGTTCCGTAACAGTATGTTTTGGTCCTAAGAACGCTAAAACGCACTCACTGCTTCATTAGTACAGAGCAACAGGGTGCCATTTTGTGCCTAGTTGCTCCGTACTAATGAATGGGAGAAAAATTCAAATAAAAAATGCCACCTTGGAAAAGCGAGAAGGGGCTACTTGTAGTTCCTTCTCCCTTTCCAAGGTAGCCTCGAAAAAAAAAAAACAGTGAACCCGGCACGCGAACGACGTTCATGCGTCCAGGGGATTACACTGTGGTATGGCTCGGAAACTAGCCAATCCACGTTTAGTGTTTCACGTGTGGACGCACAGTGCCGGGTACTAATCTTTGATATGATTGTGCTCAGTAACTAGTACGAGACCCAGAATGGACTGAACAGTGAGCTCTTCATCGAGAAGTCAAGACAATTAAAGCGTATTTGGAAACCATGTTTCCCATACAATTTAGACTATTTGGCAAACTTTATGTACGTACAAAAAAAGAACATTTCATGAAACAAAATGTACTACTAAGGAGCAAATAAGTGGCATTTGACTTTTTCATCAATAATTTTTGCACGAATGACCAGAACTACTTTTAGATTTTCTTTGATGATATAGCACATCTTTACTGATGGGAGAAGCATTATAAAATGATATGCAGCTCCACAATGTACAAAGCACTCCTCATGGAAGAGAAGTATTGAAAAATGCTTCCTTATGCCTTTAAAACATAAGAAAGTGCATCCGCGTCTTGACTGCAAAACAGATCATCACAGACAGACGATGAAGGGATGCAGTGCCATATGGGCCCCAATTTTCAGCCGAAGTCGCTAATGGATATGTACCAAATCAGAATTATATGTATTTATTCATGCATTCATTACTTCTACAGCGCCAAACAAAACAAGCCCAGGCGCATCAGGGCGCAAACAATACTTTCTTCATTAATCCAAAAGAATCAATGAACAAGAAATCTTAGGAACAAAATTGGAGACAGCTCAGGAAAATAGATGAGTTTTCAAGGTATGCTTAAACAGAGTTAGAGAATCAGAGCCCCTCAAATCTGGGGGGAGATTATTGCCGAGAGTGGGTGCTGCGCAATGAAAGTGCTCAGGCCCACAACAGTCAGTTTGTTTCTCTAGAACTAGATATCAACGTCCTGTAACCATGAGAGCCTTTCTGACAAGTAGCCCGACTCTTGCCATATAGAGCTTTATGTTTCAAAGTAAGAAAACGGAGAAAAGAAAATCCTAGCTTCAACTAGCAACCAGTGTAGCACTCTTCTGGCCTGCAAGGTATGGTCTACCTTCCCTAGGCAAGAAAGGTCGCAGCTGACTCAGAAGTGTGCGATGATAGGCAGAGGTAGATAACATGGTGATCACATATGCCTTATACTCATCTCCTAATCTAAGTAAACTCCTATGGTTTTCACTTGGAGTTTACTTAGATTAGGAGATGAGTATATAGCAACCAGTGTAGCATTCTTCTGGCCTGCAAGGGATGGTCTACCTTACCTAGGTGGATGACATGGCAATAGTGCAGCCTGCTACGACAAAGCTTTTATATTTAGTGTCTTGCTTTCTTAATCTACTAGCTGTACTGTCTATCCTTAATTCTGTTTTGGTGTCAATGTGTGCCATCCCATTGTCCACCATCCATTGCTGAATATGTGAATATAGGTGAATAGGTAACCAGAGCTCTTTCCTTTAAACAAGTGAAGGGCTGAAAGTGTCGCAAGCGGCCTTCATTCAAGGGGAGGGAGGTGCGGCTTGACATGCTTGACACGCTTGCACTGACGTTCAGAGGTGCTTTCCTCTGATCTTGGTGACCGCAGAGTGGAACAGGCTGCAGTCGCATTGGATGAGTGGATGAGCTAAGTGGAGAGGAGGGTAACTACCCGCTATTTCATAGACCATGGCCTGCCGGCGGCGGTCCTGCTGTCTTACAGTTTACAGTGTGCGGTGTGTAGGGGATTGAGTTTTTCAGCCTAATTCATGGAATTATTTGCGTGAAAAGGCAGATTTGCGCGCCTTTCTGCTGGAAAATTCCTGTTTGAAGTATGAGGATTTTCGTGCAGAAAGGCGCGCAAATCTGCGTTTTCACGCAAATAATTCCATGAATCAGGCTATTTGTCTTCTTTTGTTTCCCGCGCTCCCTGCACGCTCCCTGCACAGTTAATTGGGAATACCTCCTTTTCTGGCAGGATTGCTATCTGCAAGCTTTTCCAGCTCAAGGTTTTGCGCTCGCAACTCGCACCTTATTTCTGAGGCACACCTCTCTGATTCAGCTATAGTAAGATTACCTCCCTCCCTAAACTTCTTTCGCTTGGCAGAAGGTGACTGCTGGAACTTTTTTCCCTTTGAGCTGTTTGTTCCTATTATTGTTCTGAACGGTGCTTCAGCACTTTTACTATGTTATTATTTGGGTACCTGGACTGCTCTGCAGTGTGTGGACAATGGGCTGAGTAACAGGTGATCTGTCGGAGTCTTATTCTTTGCCTCTCCACTGACCAGGCGAATCACAGGTGGCCGGTGCTCTTCTGGCCTGTGCACATTCTTGGGGCGGGCTAGGAGCACCCCCGCCCCTTTGATGCTGTTACTATCTTGTAAATTCCGGGTTTAAGTGTTTGCTACATTCATTTTTACCATTAATTGTGCCATGTCAGCCCTTAAAAAACACAGGGCCTCGTGTTTGGGGTGCTCTTGCAGGGAAGCAGACATTTTTTTGCCTCAGGCGGCACACAGGGTAAAGAGGGGCAAAGCGGCTCCCAGATCTGTAGGGCAGTAGGAAATTACTATCTTTTTTGATTAAACTGGGGCAATTGCCTCAAGGGAGCAGTTTCTCTCCACGATTAAGGAAACTTTTGTGGAAATTGGCAACCAAGAGGGGGGGGCCAAAGAGCTAAAGGATAGCTTCTGCAATTCAGACAATAATAATAATGGGTCTCTCCTGAATCTTTGCCTTTCATTAAAAAGGAACTCTTTGGGTCCCTCCTCTAAAAGGTTTAGTGAGGATTTTCCCACTAATCTTTCTGACTCCCCGGATCTGGATAAATACATGTCTTCTTCAGATGACACCAGCACGGTTAGTGAAGATGGAGAGTGTGTACAATCTACTATTGAGGGGGGTGCAAGACTGTTCCCTTTTCGACCTCTGCCTTTTTGCAGCTTATTGAGGCTAAGGTGGATTCCCTATTCCAGCTCCGTTCTAGCTTAGCAATGGCTCAGACTGACATTAAAAACCGTGTCTGCCAGTGTTTACCCTATTACTTATGCTGGTTATCGGTCAACTCAGGTCCCCACTGGGGAGAACATCAATGATCAGGGTGGGTGGAGCCAAGAGAAATCCGACTTTTCCCATAAATACTCTCTGTCTCTTCAATTTGATTCTGTGCATATTACAGCTTCGACTGAGGATCAAGCGTTGGATGCTCTTTGTGTGGAATCCTCTATGTTGGGCAGTCCTTTGTCCCTGTGCGAAGAGCCCATTAAAGAAATCAGGGTTTACCGGCCTCTATCTGACATACACGAACACTCCAGGACAAGTCATAAGAAACCTGTAAAAGGATCATAGGAAAATCCATCTTCCCAAACGTAGTGAGCAACCCCCTTTTGCCCCTCTTGTGGGCCGTTATACCATTAATAAAAACGGGGTGGGGATGGTTCTGTTTGGCAAGTTCTTTTGCATGGCGCCCTGCACAAATGGTTGGAGGCAAGCTGTTCAAGGTTGTCCAACCCTCACCAAATTTAGCAAATCTATACCACCCAAGGCACGGTCTACTGTGCTGTCTATTTCCAAGGACTCAACATCAGGGGATGGTTTGTCTAAAACCTCTGAGAAAAGGTGCAATATGAGTCTGGACTCTCCTCCTCTCTGTCTTCAAGAGGACTATGAGGGCCAACCTCTTGCTACATCACTGGTTGAATTATTGAGACCTGGAATTAATGTTCATGTGGGACTTCCACTATCTGGGTCTAAGGAGGAGAGGGGAAATGAATGTTTGGGTTTTAAAGACATTATGCAAATTTACAATCATGATAACTGGCTAGCCCATGTGAAGGCCACCAGGAATGCTAGAACAGCCTTTGTTACTTCCTTACCTGACCCTGCATGTTACTCTGGGTTAAATTACTTACAAATTGTGGAGAGATCTCCCATGACTGATAGTCCCTTTTCAAACCAGTCCTGGTTACTTAATTTA